>NW_027555958.1:411391239-412731239 GCF_003287225.1 Phascolarctos cinereus
AGCTCTGTAAATGGGAATAAAAATAATAGCCGCTATCAAATTAAGGTTTGCCGGGCACTTTAACTTATCTAATTTTGATCCTTACAATGTGAAGTAGATTTCGCAGGAATAATCCTCGATTACCAGATGAAGAAATTGAGGTTCTGAGATACTGAGTGATTTGGTTGTAGTCACTAAGTAAGATTCAGAGGCAAGATTCAAACCCAGATCTCTTTTAACTACAAGTTCAGTATTCATTCTGTAATATCTTACTTTGCCCTTAATTGTGAAGAGGCAAAGGCAAGATTTTTGCTTGAGATGGATGAAATGTTGATAATGGACAATGGAAAGAAGGCAGTGCTCAGTTTTGATATGTCTCTATTTTCTCTGCCAAGAAAAAATTTCTTTAGTCTGGGAAAAGAGAGAATGAAATGGGTTAAAAGGAAATTGAATCTTTGAATAAATTATGTAGAATAGGAGACATGCCTCAGTAGGAGATGAGCAAATATTGTTTTTTATTTGAATAAATTTATTTATTTTTATTTGCATTTATAATCTCTCCTTCTATTATTCCCCCCACTTCACTGAACAACAACAATGACAAAAAAAATGAAAAACCCTCATCATAAACATACATAATCTAGTAAAATAAACTCCCATATTTATCAGGCCTATATACGCGCTTGTGTTTCTGCATTTTAATTCATCACCACTCTGGCAAAAGGTGAGTGGCACTATTTCATCTTTAGCCTTCTGGACATGTTTAATTGTTGTACTGGACAGAGTTCTAAAGACTTTCAAAGTTCTTTTTCTTTGTAATGTTGTCATTGTTTAAACCATTTTAGTTTTTATTTCTTTGCTCAGCATCAGTTCATTGAGGCCTTAAGGGCAAAAATTGTTCCAGTTTTTGAAAAAGAGCAAAGAGGATTCTTAAAACTGCTGGCTAACCTTTTTAATTCCTGGAAATATTGTGTAACACGTTATTAACCAATTGTTTTGTGATCACTTGGAAAGGCAAGTGCTAATCACGACCAGACAACATAGGTTCATTAAGAATAAGTCATGCCAGAATAAATCTCATTAAGTTTTCTGACAAGACCACTGGACTGACAGGTCAGCGGAATGCCACTGACATTTGTACCTAGTTTCTCCATAATTTTTCCAATGATCACTGATTGTGGTTGAGTTCTTTTAGTAAGCTGGGAACTAGTTCATTCCCATCTGATGAGTGAAACTCATTGACACTGTCTAGATGCACTTTTTTATTCTCTCATTTATCTTGGATTCTAATTTCCTGTTAACCCAGGAAATCTACTTCAATTGAGTAACCATTACCGTAAGTTAGTTTGGAATGGTGAATGCTTATGATCATGACTTGAGGATGTTGGAGAAGGGATGTTTGCTTGCTTGTACTAGGTGATTTCTGAGCTGCCAACTTTGAGATTCTGTATAGAATTTGTTCATTCAATAGTGACTAGTTTGGAACTATAGATCTTGAGCTGGAAGAGACATTTAGTATAATGCTTCCATTGTCAAGCATCAACTAGTTCTTCAAATACAATGTAGCCTAAACTTCATCCCACTCCATTCTTGAGCTGGTTTGTTATGTGTCTTGATCAGATCATAGAGCTAAAGCTGGAAAGAGGCAATATATAGACCAACTCTTTCATTTTACAAATGAAGAAACTGATGCCCGGGGAGGTTAAGCGAGTTAACCATGGGAACACATGTAGCAAATATTAGACGTAGGATCTGAGCAGAGATCCTCTCATTTCAGGGACAGTACTTTGTCCATTATACCACACTGCCTCTGTCTGTTTTTCTTGTCCATGTTACGCATATCAAGGGAATAATTTGACAGGTTGCCTCTATGTTATAGTCTAGGCAATGTGAATTTTTCATCCACTTTGTTTTACTAGTGTGGGTGGTTGGTCCAGTCTCTTGTGTATTACTGTGAATTTTAATGAAGAGTCATGTTATTCCAGAGTATGATACAACTTGCAAAATGTAGATAGACTAGGAATATATTTTTTATTCCAATAAAAATGAAGCAATATTCCTTGTATTCTCAACTTTTCATAATTCCCAAATCCAGTAACATTAAAGACAAGGACTCCAGGGGCAGAAGATGAATGTGTTATGACAAAATCAGAACTGCAGGCACTGATTAGAATTATGAGATTGAAAGTGTCAAAATAATGACTAGTAGGGAGAAGGCCAGCCTGATGCCACTGTGCCTATATAGTAGTACATTTCAGGAACAAGGAGATATCAGTAAAATTAAAATGTAACCAATTTAGAATAGATAAAAGGAAATTCTTATATTTGCAATCAGTTGCTAATCTGTGGATCTCAGCGCAGCTTGGGAGCAAGGAGGATGGCAACAGAGTATGACCTAGTGAAATATTAATTGAGCTCCGAGGGGGAAGTGGATGGAGGATTCACAAAGCAGAGAATCTTACCTCCATCTCTACAACCAACTTGTGCAATTTATGGTAAATCAAGTCATCTGGTTTTGCCTCAATTTTTCTATATCAGGAATAGTGATAAATCAGCCCTTCCAAGTGTCTACCTGTCTGTTCTACCACTGTATCTCAAACCATGACTGTTTGGGGAAAAACAGAACAGCCTACATTGTTAATTACAATGTTATCTGAGGTCTTGTTTTCTTACAGTATTGGGGTGAGGGGATTTGATGGTAACAGTCTCTGCTCTTTGTGTAGGGGTATGGCCCCTGATCAGGATTTATGTTGATCTCAAGTAAAGGTAACTTGGATTTCCACTGTTAAAATGTAGGTGGATTTAGTACCATGAAGTACATTAGAGTGGGATCCATTGTTTTGGGCCCTCAAAAACTCAGACTATGGGTGAAATCCAGAGCTTTGAGTCCTCTTTAAAGGAAGAAAAAGGGTTTTTCTAGATACCTTGGATTCATAGCTTAGGTAAGTAAAATAACGGGAGGACCAGCACCTCTGGTGTGAGGGCTTGCCGAGCCCTTTTCAGGGCTGCTCATCCACCTTTTGTGTCCAACTGTTGGCCAACTCTCACCTATGGCTCCAAGAAGCTCTAGCATGTGCAGCAGTCACATCCTGGAAACTATCTCATCTGACAGACTAAACCAGATTGAGAGGAACCTGTGGGTCTCAAACCTATCAGTGGATTTGGGGGTGGGGTGTCTATCCCAGGCATGTGAAGACTTCCCCCAGCAGAATGGGCAGATGAGAATAATTTGTTCCAGTGGCCATGAAGGCGGCTGAAGTAGGCTATGAAGTGCTTAGAGCTTGGTGAGATGTTGAAGATGCCAAGATCATCCACTGCCTCCCAGGTCATCACCAGTCATCCTGACTTTTGTCTTGCCACTGGACGTTGATGACTCTGGAAAAGAGAATGAGGCTGATGACTGTGCAACCCTGACTCACTTGAATCCAGTTCACACTTGAATCAAGACATCCACCCATGATGTCATTAGTCCTCTTTGAAAATGAAGGACAAAAAAAAAAATAGGATTATAGGTCCTGAGCTGGAAGAAGCCTCAGAGGTAATATAGAGGAATCCCTGCACCCATTTTAACAGTGAGAAACTTGAGATCTAGAGAGGTTGAGGGACTTGCCCAAAGTCACAAAGGTAATGAGTGTTAGAGGTGGAAGTGTCAAAAAAGAGAGACGAATTATCATCTAGTAAAAGACAGAGCCAGGATTTGAACTAGGGGCCTCCAACTCCTGAGTCATATGAAAGGATGAAATTAAAACACTGGGATAGCTAGGTGGCACAGTGGGTAGAGCACAGGCCCTGGAGTCAGGAACACTTGAGTTCAAATCCAACCTCAGATATTAACTGCGTGACTCTGGGCAAGTCACTTAAAGTCACTTAAGTCACTTAAACCCAAAAAGAAAAGAAAAGAAGACACCAAAGGATGGTGTGCCAATGAATAATATGTCTCCCAGGAGTTTTAGATGTACTATTAAGACACAAATTAGTGGAGTGGGTAAGAAGCCTGATTTGGAATAAAACCTAGGTGCAAATTGTTTAACCCATGACTCCTTCTACACTTGGACCTTGCCTCCTACCTCCCCCCCCCTTTTAACTCCCTTTTATATATTGTCTTCCCTCATTTGAATGGAAGCTTCTTGAGGGCAAGGACTCACCCTTTTTGTTTGCATTTGTGTTCCCAGAACTAAGCACAGTGCCTTCCACGTAGTAAACAATTAAAAAATTGTCTATCTGTCTATACATCCACCTATGTATCCGTCTATCTTTGTCTGTCTATCTGCACATGGGCAAGTCATCTTAGCCCAGCTCCAGTTTCTTCATCTGAAAATTCTGTTGTTTGTTGTTGTTCAGTTGTGACCCCCGTTGGGGTTTTCTTGGCAAAGATACTGGAGTGGTTTGCCATTTCTTTCTCCAGCTCGTTTTACAGATGAAGAAACTGAGGCAAACAGGGTGAAGTGACTTGCCCAGGGTCACACAGGTAGGAAGTGTCTGACACCAGATTTGAACTCAGGAAGATGAATCTTTCTGACTCCCAGTCCAGCACTCTGTGCACCACTTAGCTGTCCCATCTGTAAACTGGGGCATGTAATAATTCTAGCACCTTCCTTTAACCTTTCAAGGCTATTATGATATAAAGATGAGATTAATTAATCAATAAATATTAATTAATATTAATCAATAAATAAGATAATATATTAAGTGCTTTGCAAACATTGGAAAGAGATATAAATGTCATGTGATTATTATCTTTGTTGTCATTGGTTGCTTTTTATTAACTAACTACAAAAGCATAGCCTGCCCGGGGAGAATAGGATTCTAGCCAGTTGGGTAGATTGGTGGCAATTCACAACCATCCCTCACTTTTTGTCCTTTATGTATGCATGAACATGTGTGTCATCTATACCCAGACATATTTGTGTTTGACAGTGTGTGCAATGCCAGTTCTCTGGAGTATGCTATTACAGTTGCTGATATTCAGAATACCTGACCAGGCCCCCCAGTTTGCTAGGCATTGCAGAGAAATTAAAACACATGGTACATGCTTGCATGAATGTAGCTTCATTTTGCTTTTTCCCTGGGAGGGCCTTTAGCATCCAATCCCAGATGGGCTACAGCTGTCCCCCAGCTTGTGCTCAGACACTGGCAGAATTCTGAATCATTGCTTCAAGATTCTAGTTTTTGACATTCTGGTGAGATAAACATCTTAATGACAAACTCAGAAGCTGTGATACATTCTCTGATCCCTTGGTGGGTGGGACATAGGAGATGGTGGAACAGGGAGGGAAGACAAAGATATCTAGTTTTACCATAGAGTAAGGACAGGGGAAATGCAAAGTGATGAATCCCCCATGAAGACTTCTTACAGAATTATAGAATTCGTGGCTGAAAGGAACTTTAAAGATCATTTTTAACTTTCTTGAGGCTGTATTTATAGAAAGAAGAGGATTGAAAAAAGTGGTTAGGACCACTGCTCTGATATTGGGTTTTAATAATGAATTATGGAAAGAAGGAAAATCTTTTTGACTCTTATTTTGGTACTTTTTTATTTGTGACTAGGTGAATGATCTTTGGATTGGAAAGGAAGGAATTAAAATGGCTAAGTAGCATTGATTCTCAGAATAAATAGGGAGATAGAAAAGTGGGCATTTCACTGCCATAGAGGAGTTCTCATCCTCTCAGCCCAGAAGAACTGTACCACAAAGGGCTCAGAGATGTGGCAGATGTGATTCCTAAGCCATTGTTAGTGAAGAGGAGAGAGAGTACTGTAGGACTAAAAAGAGGCAGATGTCTCTGTTGAGGAAGAGAAAAAGAGAGAGAGAGAGAGAGAGAGAGAGAGAGAGAGAGAGAGAGAGAGGAGAAGAGAGAGAGAGAGAGTTAGATATGTAAAATATAGGCCATTGAACCTTGGCTTTGATTCGTGAGGAAAAAAAAGTAATTCTAGAACAGATTGTCAAGGGACGTTTTGAGAACAATTAGAATGTGTGGAACAGGAAGAGCTCAAGGAGAGCTGGTATGGTTTCATCAAGAACAGAACATTCCAAACTAAACTTGCTTTCTTTTTTGATAGGGTTACCAGGTGAGTAGATCAAAGCAGCAGTGCAGAAACACAGTTTACCTAGATAGTATCAAAACAGTCTATAGAGTGGTCCATTCCATTCTTACGGACAAGATGGAGTCACTTGAGCTAAACATTGCCTTATTAGATGGATTGATTCAGAAGTGGTTGAAGGGTCACACTGGAGGAGTACTCATTAATGGGTTGATGTCTATTGGAAGGTCTTTAATGGAGCTTTTCAAGGCATCTGTGCATGGCACTACGCTATTAAATTGTTTTTAATCAATTACTTGCATAAAGGCATAGGTGGCATGCTTTTCAAGTGACAAGGTAGCTAAGAAAGACAAGAAACATTTGATGATAGGATTCAAAAAAATTCTTGAACTTTGAAGGCTAAAACTTTTAGCTAGATCTCTTAAGGAAAAAAAATGGAAATATCATGCTTGGGTTCAAAAAAGGTACTTGTTTGAGAAGCACCATGGCATGGTGAATCTGAACTTGGATTCAGGAAGACCTGGGTCCCAGTGGAAGCAAGGTGAGTCACTTAACGTTTTTATGTTACTCCTTTATGCTGCACTTTCCTCACTTTAAAAGAGGATTGGACTATATGTCACACTGTATATAACAAGATAAGGTCAAAATGGGTACATGATTTAGATGTAAAGGGTGATACCATAAACAGATTAGAGGAGAATGGAATATTTTACCTGCTGGATCTATGGATAAGGGAAGAATTTATGACCAAACAAAAAATAGAATTATAAGATCTACAATGGATAATTTTCATTACATTAAATTAAACAAGGGGTTGCACAAACAGAACAAATGCAGCTAAGATTAGAAGGACAACCCAAAAAAACCTGAGAAAACTTTTTTGTGGTAAGTTTATCTAATGAAGGCCACATTTATCAAATATAGAGAACTAAGTCAAATTTATAAGAATATGAGCTAGGTGGAGCAGTGGATAGAACACCATCCCTGAAGTCAGGAGGACCTGAGTTCAAATTCGGCTTCAGACTAAACATTTGACACTTACTAGCTGTGTGACTCTGGGCAAGAACCCCAATTGCTTAAAAGAAAAAATTGAAAACTGAAGGGATGCCCATCATTTAGGGAACGGCTGTGGTGTATGATTGTGATGTAATACTATCGTGCTGTTAGAAATGATGAGCTAGATTGTTTGAGAAAAACCTGGAAAGATTTACATGAATGGATGGAAAAGGAAGTGAGCAGAACCAGACCATTTTACGCAGTAACAGCAATATTGTACAATGACCAACTGTGAATGACTTAGCAATACAATGATCTAAAACAATTCCAAAGGATTTATGTTGAAAAATTCTATCTACCTCCAGAGAAAGAACTGTTAGAGTGTGAATGCAGATTGAAGCATGCTTTAAAAAAAACAAACTTTATTTTTCTTGTTTGTTTTGTTTGTTTGGTCCATGTTTTCTTTTGCAAACATGGCTAACAAGAATATGTTTTGTATGATTGCACATGCATAATATATATCAAATTGACTGCTTTCTTAAGGAAGGGGGAGGGTAGGCAGGGAGGGAATTTGGAACTTAAAATTTAAAAAAAAATTAAAATTGTTTTTACATGTGAACTGGAAAAAATAAAATATTAAAATTTTCACAAAAAAGAGGATTTGCTGTAATTGCTTCTAAATGTCCTTGCAGCTTTAAACCTATGATATTCTGGTTCATAAGTACAAGATGAGGTCATTTGGTAATAAATATTTGCCCAAAAATAGATCTAGGAATTTTTGTGAATTACAATCCTAATATGAGTGAACAGTGTGATGTGGAAGCTAAACCATTAATGTAATCATAGGTTACATCAAGAGAGAAGCATAGTATCTAGGACTATAGTCCTAGGTGATAGTCTTATTCAGTACTGATCACACCATTTCTGGAGTATTGTGTTCATTTCTGGGTGCCATATTTTAATAAGGACAATGACATGCTGGAGAGTAGACAGAAGCGATCGAGAGGTAGAAGATCTAGAACTTGGGAACTGGAGATATTTAGCCTGGAGCAAAGACCTAGGAGGGACATGGTAACTGTCTTTAAATATGTTGAGTCTTCTTATATGATAGAGATTAGATTTGTTTTATACTAGGATAGGAAGCAATGGATTGAAGCTGCAGAAAGACAGATTGAAGTTTGGTAGAAGGTGTTATTTTCAGTTGTGTCTGACTCTTTGTGCCCGTTTGGGGTTTTCTTGGCAAAGATACTGGAGCGGTTTGCCATGTCCTTTCCCAGCACATTTTACAGATAAGGAAACTGAGGCAAACAGGGTTAAGGGACTTGCTCAGGGTCACATGGCTAGTAAGTGTCTTAGGCCAGATCTAAACTCTGGTCTTGCTGACTCTAGGTCCAATGCTCCATCCACTTCGTAACCTGGCTGACCTTGGTAGAAGGCAGAACTTCTTAAACTGCCCCCAGATGGGTACCCACTCATTAGATTTCAAGAGAAATCTGGATGACCACTGGTTGGGGGGATATAGAGGGAAATTTGGTCAGGCACAGGGAGTCTCTGATATCTCTTCCAACTCTGAGGCACTCTGTTCTAGTTTGGCCGCTTCATTTTCCAGAGGTGGATAGTAAAGCCTAGTGAGGTCAAGTGCTTTGCCCAATCCCCCCCCACAGCTGGGGACTTTTCTGGGTTCTTTGCCTGTACATCTTGTGATCTTTTCACTATACCTACTGCTTCCCTACCTATTCTTTATGACTCAGTGACTAGTAAAGGCAGAAAGAA
Organism: Phascolarctos cinereus; assembly: GCF_003287225.1. NCBI lineage: Eukaryota > Metazoa > Chordata > Mammalia > Diprotodontia > Phascolarctidae > Phascolarctos > Phascolarctos cinereus. The sequence goes on from NW_027555958.1 coordinate 411,400,028, forward strand.
GATAGACTTGAGTCGTGGTTTGTCTTGTAAGATTATTTGAAAACTTCCATGACTCCTGGAGAAAAGACTACATGGTCATAGGTCTGGAGCTCAGAAGGGGCTTTGGAGGTAATCAAGTCATTTTATCAATGAGGAAACTGAGGCCCATGGTGGTTAAAAGACATGCCCAAGGTCACACAGCTAGTAAATTTCAGAAGTAGAAGTGTCAGAAGAGTAAGCTGGACTATTAGAAAATTAAACAAGTCACTAATTTTTATACAGGTCACTCCATGGGGAAGAGGAGTATGGGGACCCAGAGAATAATGTCATTTATTACTAGAGAGGGTCATGGAGGAAAAAAGAAATGCTTTTTAGTTGATTCATAAAAAGTGAAATATGTTGAATATCAACAAAAAATCCAGTGCAGGTGCTTGGGTTTCATAGTGAAGGATCTTTTAGGGAAACTGAGAACTCAAGATTTCTCTTCCCAAGGAAATGAAGACCAGCACGAGAGAGAATGCTGAATACTGCAAGCTAATGGTAGCCATGGCGGCTTCCACTGACAAGGAATATCTGCTACTTTAGCAGGGCAAGGGACTGACTCCAAGCTCTTTCAGGATCAGGGTGACACTAATCCCTGATTTAATTAGCTTCGACAGTGAGTGACTGGTCCTAACAAGTTGGGTCTCCTAATGAGCTGCATCTGGGAGGTAGCTACATTACCTTAAGGGTGTGGCCCCCACTGGGACCAGCTCTAGAGGGTAAAAACAACCATTTCTCAGCTCCCTGACCTGACCACAAGTGACAGGGAGGAGTCAGACTGCCTGCTGAGTCACAGCTACTGCGTAGGGAAGTGACACAGACCATTAACCTGGACCTAAAACATCCTGAAAGCAAAAGTGTTGGGCAAAGGCAATTTTAACAGTGCCTGCTTCTGGTGGACACAGTGCTTCATCTCCCACCTAGTGAACCTCCTGGGAACAATAGGCCATTTTTCTCTGTTCTTAAATGGAAATCTTCATATGGATGGAGGTAAGCCAGGTCAGTCTAGTGAAATGCCTCAGTCTGTCATCAGAGAGGGAGAGAAGAAACTAATGCAGAACAAGTACCTATTTGGGATGTTTGGGAAATGATGATGATGATGATGATGATGATGCTAACAACTGATGTGGTATGTTAAGGTTTGCAAAAGTCCTTTTCATCATCTCAACTGAGCTTCACAATGACCAGTGAGGTAGTCACTGTTGGTGTTATTATCATCCCTACTCCACAGATAAGAAAACTGGATGTCAGAAAAGAATTATTTGACCACAGTCATATTTATCATTGTTCACTTGTGTCTCACTTTTGTGACCCCATTTGGGGTTTTCTTGGCAAGAATACTGGAGTGGTTTGCCATTTCTTTATCCAGTTAATTTTACAGGTGAGGAAACTAAAGAAAACTGGGTTAAGTAACTTGCCCAGGGTCACACAACCAGTAAGAGTCTGAGGCCAGATTTGAACTCATGAAGATCAGTCTTCCTGACTCCAGGCCACACGCTCTATCTATTGTGCTACTTAGCTCCCCTCCCCACAGCTCTGTTTTACTCTTGTCTTGCTAAAATTTTGAAGTTCAAAAAAAAACCTTGAAGGCTAGAACTTTGATTTTTTAAAATTAGAGCCTTCAAAATTCAGGAATTTTTACTTACTCCCAGTCTCTAACCTTCACTCTGGTTGTAGCTAACAGGTTCTCCTCTCAGACCGCATGGTGCCCTTTAATCTACAGCTTGGATGACCCTTTAAACTCTGTCTTCTTTTTTTAGGCCATAGGCAAGTTAAGTGCTTTGTTATCTGGCCTCCAAAGATTCATTCCATGGGATTCAACAGTTCATTTTATTTTCAACAGTTATTTTTTAAGCTAAGTGAAAGATACATGTCTATCTCCATCTCTCTTCCTGTCTCTATTTATAGCCATCTAATTTCACATATTCCCATCATATGGTCTGCAATTACGTCAAACTGACCTATTGCTCTTGAAACCTGCCATGTCTTATACACCTATCCTGCTTTTGTACAGGCTGTCTTCCATACCTGGAATGCACTCCTTCCTTCAATTGAAATCTTAGGCCTAACTTGGGTGTCTCCCCTTAACAGAAGCCCTTGTTTTTTCCTTTAATTATTAAGATGAGAGAGAGAGAGAGAGAGAGAGAGAGAGAGAGAGAGAGAGAGAGAGAGAGAGAGAGAGAGAGAGAGAGAGAGAGAGAGAGAGATGGAGAGAGATGGAGAGAGGGAGTCAACTTTTGATTATCTAGATTAATAGAAAGGATAATCTAAAATTAGCTGGCATTCCAAAATTGTGTTTTGAAGTTTTTTTAAATCAAATTTACTTTTCTAATTAAGTTTTGCTAAGGCAAATATTAAATTGATTTGCATTCCCTAAGCTCAGTGCTTTGTACCCAGTAGGCTCCCAGTCGATGCTGTTGATTGACTGACTGGCACCTGCTGAGCAGTGAGGGACAGCTGCCAGGAGTAGGCTGTGTCAAGAGGAAGTCAACCTGGGGTTAAAAGTTGGATGGGGATAATCTATAAAGCAGATAATCCTTCCTGTGCATAAAAAATTGACCAGCCTTTGTTGGCAAGAAGCTAAAAATTTTCTTAACTGTCTTGTGGAGAAGGGATGACTACTTTGTTTTCTGGTTTCCTGTTGCAAACCTGTTTCAGAGCTGTATCCACCACGTTTTTCTTCATTTAAAAAGAGAGAATTAACACGGACATCATCCTTGTCAAGTTCCAGGTGCTTGAACTGGAGTCATACAATCCCTTAAGCAATCAGCTGAAACCGAAATAGATGACAGCCTTCCCGCTCATGCTCACCAATTACTTTGCACAGAGTAGGCATTTGATGAATGTTTGTTGAATTGAACTGAATAAAATTGCCTACCAGGGCATTAAAGTTCTGGTAAGGTAATAGTTATAGAAAAAGTGTCAATTGCTTGGAAGGAAGGTCTCCATTTGTCAATGCAAAGTACCCTCATAAAACTGCCAAGAATAGTTGTGGCTAAAGCAAATATTTTTTATCTTGAATCATATGCAGACAGAATGTTCTAGAACTGGAAAATTGGACATAGATGTACCACCAGGACTGGATGCCACCTACCAGAGGTCCGAAGGAACATTACTGTGAAATTGTGGAACTATTAACCACAATGTGTAACTTTTTTTCCCCAAAATTAGCTTTGCCTGAGGACTAGTGGATTGACAATATGAATCCCATGTGTAAGAGGGCTAGAGAGGAGACTCTGGGATTTGCAGCCCAGTGAGTCTTGCTTCCATAACAGGCAAAATCATAGCATCTGTCAAAAAGGATATGGATAGATAAGCACATCTACCCTACTGGGGAAAGGCAATGCCAGGACAAAATGTTTTGTGAGACCTAAGCAAGGCTTGAAAACTACATTCGTCTTTCCCTTCACTAATAAATGTATGAATAAAATTTTATTTCCTAAAAGAGAATTTTAATTCATGTTCGAGGTATAGGAGGAGCAAAATTAAAAAAAAATTGTGGTTGTGAAAAAGCTTGCATAATATCCATTATAAACATGTAGAAAGGACATGTTCTCCTTGGGAACTGTATCTCCCACAAGACTGAGCAGGGTACATGGTAGGGGATGACGCTTCTTCATTGCAGATTGTGATTGGATAGGAGTATTTTCAGCCCTCCTAGTAGAAGACTCATCATAAACTCTTGTGAGAGAAGTGGAATGCAGGAAGATTAAAGCAAGGGCTAGAAGAGAGAGAACAGAAAAATAAAGCCAGAGCTAGGTGGCTGCCCCAGGTAACTATGTGTATAGCCTGCTATTACTAACAGGATTTTCTCCCTCTCTTCTCTGCTTGGAAACAATGGTTATAAGCATCTTCCTATCTATTGTTCCTATCTTGCAAGTCATGTTTGCAAGGCTTGACAGATTATATGAGGTTCTGAAGATTCCAAGCCCCTTGGGTTTGATAAATGGATAAGTTGCTAGCACATCTTGACCCTTGCCTAGACTGTTGCAACATGTGGATATAGCAGCAAGGTAGGGAGTGCAGAGAGAGTAAATTCATAAACCTTTTTTTTCCCCCTCCATTCACCTAGGTTAAATTGATGGTTAGATAAGCTGGTATGGGAAACAGAGACTAAGGACCTGTGTTCCCTGGCAATGCAGGAGCTTGTCATTTGGGAATGGGCAGAAAAATTATTCACAGCTTGATTCTTATTTGTGTCTATCTTGTATTCTTTTTTTTTTTTTAAGGAAATGCCATTTCCCCCTTCATTGTTATTATATAATTGATTCTTGATGGTTGGGGCAGGTTGAGAGGAAAAAAAATGGGAAGCTTGGCTTTATAACATTGGCTAAATAGACAATAAATCCCAAAGTGTGCTAGGAACCTAAATATAGCATCACCACATTTTGAATGGTTCATTCAGGGATTTGAAAAAAAACACAAAACTTTATTCTACAGACTTTTTTTTCTTCTGTGATGTGGTTTTGAGTAATAGGTCAGGGTCGGACTATTTGCTCTAGCAGTAGAAGGGCACATTGACAATTTCCTGATTCTTTTATTTTTCATATGTCTTTTTCTAGGGCAAAGTTGATTGTCAGAAGGTTTAAAATACAATAATGATTGTCCTAACTTTTCTTGTTTTAATGACACTGTAAAACATGTGACTTTGTATACCTAGATCTGAAAGGGACTATAGAGGTCATCTAATCCAGCTCCCTCATATTACAGATGAGAAAATTGAAGTCTGTAGGGGTTAAGTGACTTGTCCAAGGTCACACTGGCTGTAACTATCTGAGCTGGGACTAAAACTGAGGTCTTACAATTCCCAGTTCATTGTTTTTACATGATTCATCACAAAGCAAGTATGTATCAGTGAGAGTTAAATTTTATGACCTTAAAATGTGCATTTCTAAAAGTCATGTGAAACAATTTAGAGCTGAAAACCTAAAAAAAAAGAATGTCAACAATTGTTTTTACATGCAATTGAGAGAAAATAAAATATTATGTTTTTAAAAAATCATGTGAAATATTGTCTTTCTTTATGTCTATCTTTGAATTTCTCTATCAGTGGTTACTTATTCCATCTTCTCTCATCTCTATCCCTAGTTCCATCTCTAAGGAAAAGCCAAATATGAATTCTCTAAGAACAAATTAGAACTCATTCATCTAGAGCTTTTGGAAAGCCTGTGAACAAGAAGATGAGTGGAAATAATTTATTAAGTCTTTCAAAAAGCCTTTGAAAGATTCTACTGTTTTGGTTTTTTTTTTAAGGTTACTATGGGATTGGCAGTGCAGTGAAATATTTTCTCATAGCCAGAGAGTTGGCTTAGAGACAGAAAAGAAAGGGAAGGGATAAAATGGACAAGTCTTTGGTTAGAGAGAGTTAAGAGTAGAGTCTTCTAGGAGATGGTATGAGAAGAATCGTTTAGCATTTGTATAAGTTATAAGGAAGGAGTATACAACCAAATCTCAAACTTTAATGTAGGACTAAAAGGCTGCATTGGGATAGTAGCTGAAGCTATGCACTTGGAGAATGATTCTGGCTTCCATTTTGCTCTGATACTTACTACTAACTGTATCACCATGGGCAAGTTATTTAAACTTTTAAAGTACTGGTTTTCTCATCTCTAAAGAGAATGAGGAAACTTGCTTCACAGGTCTATTGCAAGGAAAGTGCTTGGTAATCCTTAAAGTGTTACAGAGATGTCTGTTATTATTATCTTCCTATTTTCTTTTTAGGCAATTGGGGTTAAGTGACTTGCCCAGGGTCACACAGCTAGTAAGTATCAAGTATTTGGTTTGAGGCTGGATTTGAACTCAGGCCCTCCTGACTTTAGGGCCGGTTTTCTGTCCACTGCACCAACTAGCTGCCCCTATTATCTTCCTATTTCTAAGTCATCCAACAATACATCACTGTCAGACTCATCTTCCCAATGCATAGGTGTATTTATGTCACTCCATTGCTCCAAAATCTGGTCTATGTTCTGCAACTCACACGCAAAAAAATCATTTCCCACTTCTGTGACTTTGCACTGACTACCCCCTGTTCCTAGAATGCACCTTCTCCTCAATTCTTTTTCTTGGAATCAAGACTAGGATCAAATATCACCTGTATGATACTGTCCTGGTACCCTCAGCATCTAGTGCCTCCCTCCTCAAGATTACCTTGTGTATGTTTTGTATGTACTTATATATGTTCATGTTAGCTCCTCTCTTAGAATATAATCTCTCCTTGAGGGAAGGAACTCTACATATTGCCTTGTTTTTGTATTCAGAGCACCTGGCAATGGAAGAAATGCTTGCTTGCTTTCTTTATTAATGAACAAGATTCAAACTATTTAATCTGGTTCTAACTTACTTTTCTTGGCTTATTTCACACTCCTGTCCTTTACAAATTCTTTATATACCCCATTTAAACCAGATTACTTGCTGTTTCCCATTCCCAGAAATATCCTATTGCCTTCCATGTCTTTGCTCATATTTTTTACCTCTGATAGTTATGCCTTCCTATTTCTTCCTTTTGAAATCCTATCCATTCTTCAGCCTAAAACATCTCTTCCTTCATAAGTCTTCCAAGAGTTATCCCAGTTGGAATTGATGTCTCCTGCCTCAGCTCTCATAGCGTTCTATATGTATCTCTTAAGGCAGTAAGTCTGTCAGTCAACAGATATTTATTTAGTGCTTACTGTGTGCCAGACATTGTGTTAAGGCTGTGGCTACAAATAAAGGAGAAAGAGAGTCCTTGCTTTTAATAAGCTCACATTTTAATAGGGGGGGAATTAAAGACTTATTATCTCTTTAGGATTTATCACATTGGATTTTGTATTACAGTCACTGCTCAGATACATGCCTCAATTTCCTCATTAGAATATAAGCTCCCAGAAAACAGGGACTATGTCTTATTTATTATGTATCCCTTTCATTAATCCCTTACACATAGTAGGTACTTAGTAAATGTTGAGTGAATGGGTTCATTTTGGAAAGATAAAGGCTGAGATTAGAGCTTGTAAAAATCATTTAGTGAAAGTGTAGGGAAGCTCTACATTTGTTTCTCTAAGTCGTAGGATTTAATTCTAGATATTAAACTTTGATGCTTCAAGGACAGAAATACGTTTAGAGGGAATGATGGTGCCTTAGCTCTTTGCAAATGCTAGATTGCAAAGACGTTTAAGTGTTGCATATCTAGGATTTTTAAAAAAATCAGTTCAATTAATTTTGAAGTACAAAGTCATAAATGAAACAATACTTTTTAGTAGCTTACATCCTAGAGGAGAGGAAGGGGATACAGTATATCGGCCAATAGCAAATGGTGCTTTCTAAATGTCTTTTGTTTGCTGATGAATTTAGGAATTTTTCTCAGAGAAATCCTGTTACCTTTAGTGTGCTTCTGAATTGCTAATTAATTTATGGAATTATGAAATTGGGGGCACATCTGGTTCTTTGGGTACTCGCTGTAAATGGTTAGGTGGAATGGCAACTCATCTGATATGGTTTTTGTTCATTTAAAAGCACAAATATGTTAGGATATACCATATGCTTAATAGATATTTCATCTATCAATTAACAGTCATTTAATAAGTACCTACTGTGTTCCAAATACTCTGCTAGGAGTTGGAGATACAAATATAAAGTATGTGTTCTCAAGGAACTTACATTCTGAATGTGGACTTCTGACTGGAAACTGTCTCATGTCAGTCTCTTGGATATTTTGACTAATATCATGGCTTTGCCTCAAATTCAACAGACCTGGCCCTGAAGTCATTGTTTTTACCTCAATCTACCTTCCAGTGGTACCACCACTTTCTTAGTTCAGGCCACAAACCTTTGCCATTTCCCTTTCCTTCATCCTTTACATTTAGTTATTAAATTTTGTGAAACCTTCCTTTCAAATATCTCCTCTTTTCTCATTATTTCTCTCATCCCCCTGTAGGACCTTATCATGTCAAAGTCAGATTACTACCACAAATCCTCATCTCCAAATCCTCTCTCCCTTCTCCAGTCTAAACTTTGTACAATTAGCACATTCGTCTCTGGCAAACTCTGGTTTTATCATGCCCTCCCTTCCCTCAAAAGGAAAAAACAAACAAACACCCTAATGCTTTATGCTTCAATTCAGTTTGATTCCAGAAAAAAATAAACAGCTAAGGTATGTAGAGTTTAGCAGTAGGTTCTTGGGGATATACAAAGTTTAGATGAGACACAATCTCTGCCTTCATATTATATAGTCTCCCTTGGGTGTGTGGCATAGGATATATGATTAATGCATTAATGAGGTTCAAATCAAAAGGCAATGTGTTTACAAAAAAAAAAAAGAAAAGGATTGAGGGGATGATAGAAAGCTTTATACAGAAGAGGTGACATAATTTACAATCTACATTGCCTGTTCAACTTCATTTCATACAAATCCCCAGCATGTATTCATGTCAAACTTACTGTTCTCATTTTTATGAAGATATAACCTGCCTTCCCCCTACTGAATTTTTTTGCTCATAATTTCCTGGGATTAGTATCTTTCCCTTTTGCCTGTGCAAATCTTACCTAGCCTTCAAGGTTTAGTTAGGAACCCACCTCCTTTATGAAACCATACACTATCATTGTAGACCTCATTGATTTCCCCTTGGTCTGAAATCCTATAGCATTTATTATCTCTACTGAGCAATTTAACACTTAATCATATGCTATCTTGCATTGTTTGCTAATTGTTTCATGTGAATTGGCTTGTCTCCCCAACTAGATTATTCAAGGATAACGTCTCGTATTTTTCTTGTGTTTCCTTACAGCCCAAGGACAGTGCTAGCTGCTCAGTTAGTGTGTTGGTTGATTGATACATCCAACTGGACTTGACCATTTAAACAATCAGGCCATCATTGCTCTGAGTATTTAGCAGAGTTCCTTCCCTTGAAAAATCACATGGAAATACATTCTAGTTACTTTGGGACATATAAGCATTCTGAAATTTGAGCTTAATTTTGTGGTGATGCTCTTCATTTCATGGCAGGAAGCCCATTTGCTTGCCATTAAATACCTCTTCTTCATGCCTTGCTGTGGTGTCCAGGTGCCCAGGGCTCTTAAATGCCTTGGCAGGGGACCAATAACTCTTACAGTCCTACTAAGGGAGGAAGGCATTGAGCGTGAGTGGAGCCACACACCAGTTGAGGGCTAGACAACCTTAGTCCAAAGAGATTTATTATCAGAAGACTGGTTTGTATTTTTTCTTGGCTTATTTGCTTGCTTTGTCCAAAGTAGCTCATGGAGACTCTCTAATTGTAAAGCATTTAGCACAGTGCCTGGCACATAGTAAGCACTATGTCGTCATCATCATCATCATCATCATCATCATCATCATCATCATCATTATCATTATTGTTATTATTATTTCTAAGACAAAGGAATAGTTGTGAACTGCACTGGTTGAGGAAGTACCCACAATGGATCCCTGACATTTAGAATGGCATGAATGGAGTTTGAATCCTACCATATACTTACTAGCTGGGTGACCCTAGACAAGGCATTTAATCTCTTTAAAAATGTTTTTTATTTTGAATTTAGCAGATACTCAATAAAATGGGCATTCCCATACACATAGCAGCACAGAGGATTGGACATGAAACTCCAGGTCTCTTACATAAAGCTGGCTTTTCCTTTTAAGTGTAAGATTAACTTGTAGCTTTCTAAGCTATCCTGTTCACCTGGCCTTCTTTCCCTTAGACACTTAAATGCTCTCAAACTCACTTTGGTCGTATGTAAAATGAGGATAACAATAGCTCCTATCTCACGGAGTTGTTAGGATCTAATGAGATAATGCAGGATGTCTCAAAAGACTTTGGGGACATCCAACATTAAGTAAAATAATTTATATATCTTTGTTTTCTTCATATAGATATTAGTTAGTAATATTATTTACTAGTTATTATTATTTACTGGCTGTATTACCTTGAGCAGGTCATTTAACCTTTCTCAATCTCAGTTTCCTCATCTGTAAAGAGGACAATAATAGCACCTACTTAACAGATTTCTGGTAAGAATCAAAATGACATGTAACAACATAAAACTATATATATATGTATATATATATATATATACATATGTATACATATGTATATATATATATATACATATGTATATATATGTATATATATGTATATATGTGTGTATGTATTTATGTATATATATGTGTGTGTATGTAAATGTGTGTGTGTGTGTATGTGTGTGTGTCAGAGCTAGGCAGTACAGTGGATAGAGTGCTTCCTCTGGAGTCAGGAGGATCTAAGCTAGCTGTATGACAGTGGACAAGTCACTTAACCCTGTTTGCCTCAGTTCCTCATCTGTAAAATGAGCTGGAGAAGGAAATGGCATGCCATTCTAGTATCTTTGCCAAGAAAATCTCAAATGGGATCATGGTGAATTGAACACAAAAATAACCCAACTGTATATATGTGTGGAGGTATATATGTATTATAGATATGCACTCACTCTCCCACATATATCCACACACATATAATTGTATTTATATAGCCATATATGTTTTATAAGTGCCAGCTGTTATTATTTAGTAATATGATTATAATTATTGAGATATAACCCTTCCTGCTCTTTCTCTACTATTAATAAATCTTGCTGGACCTGGAACACTTCTTATTAGAGGGCCTTGAAATTTCTAAATTGATGAGAAGGATGTTTGTAGGGCATTCACTTTGGTATGAGGAATTTTCTGTATCTTCTCTAGGTAGTAGCTTCTGTGATGGCTTGTGACAGGGCGCTTAAGGCAATGCATCAGATGTAAATCTGTCTTTACTCTGTTTTATCACATGCATCAAATCTGGGTTTATATGGAATATCTTCAAAATAAAGTTTAACAGCTCTTTCAATTGATGTCACCATTTGCAATTTGATCATGAATACCTAGCTGACTTCTCTCTTCTCCCTTACAGATTTCTTTTCTTTTCTTTTTCTTTTTTTCCATGAAAAAGATATATTGACAGATGGGAATGTTGTGATCTCAGGTTATCTCAGTGACATATACCTGTTCATTGAAGGAATGTTCACATCCCATCAAGGGCAGACATACCAAGCGAGAATTCCTAGACTTCCCAAAAGAATATCTGTAGTTCTGGCCATATTGCATTAGGGCATTTGTAGGGGGAACACTGTTCACATTTGGGGATCCTGGGGCCCCAAATAGCAACCCTGCCCCTCCTCCCATATAAAATTACTTACAGGAAGAGCAATAGCATAGTGTAGACTTACAATTGAAGGACCTAGATTCCAGCCTTGGTTCTGACACTAGCTTTCTGACCTTGAGTTACTTTAAACTCTCTGAGACTCAGTTTCTTCATCTGTAAAATGAGACAAAGATATTTGCACTCCCCACTATACAGGATTCTAAGGAGAATGGTTTGTCAACTGTAAAGCACCAAATAAACATTGGCTATTAGGAGGAGTTCCTTGTAACTATTTCTATGACGTATACAATTCCTCCATGAAAGCTTGGCTGAGACATTTCTGAAAGTAAGAAGAGATATAGGCTGGTGAAAGCCCTGTGGTAATCAGTTGTTCAATGGATGTACTTTCTTTCAGGGCCAAGAAGCCTTAAAATTAAGTGTGTTTAAAGAAAAAGCTTTAAAAATGAACTGGTTTCTTTAGTAGTAAATTTAATGTTAACCTTTCTGGCCTTGAGAGAAATTACGTCCATTGGACAACTAACTGCAATGGCAAAAGTAACAGTTTCAGTGAAATCTGGGAGGACTTCTATGAACTGATGTAGAGTGAAGTGAGCAGAACCAGGAGAACAATTGATACCATGACATTCTAAAAACAAATAACTTTCAAAGACTTAATATCTTGGATCAATACAGTGACCAACCATGATTCAAGATGACTTATGATAAAAAAAAAAGTCACTTGCCTCCTGGCAGAGAAGTGATGAACTCAAGGTGCAGAATGATATATACATTTTTGAACTTGGATAATGTAGGACTTTGTTTTGCTTGATTAAACATACTGATGGTAGGGGTTTATTTTTCTTTTTTCTTTATTTTTCCCTAGTGGGGGAGGGGTGACTGAAGCAGGAAGGAGAGAAAATAAATGCTTGTTGATTTTCACAAAATGAATTTTAAAAAAATATACTGGACTAGATAAGAATAATCTTATAGGTGTGCTTTCTTTCCTTCTTTTTGTTACTTCTCTCTTTACTCTTTTATTAAGCAGTCATTTAAAAAAGTTGCATCCCCTCTTCCATCCTTCCCACCCTACCAAGTTCACAAGTTCATCTGAAGGACCTTCAGTAGGTTTTGTTATGACAAATACTAGGAAATATGGTCAAAATGAAATTAGCAAACAAATTCAGATTTGACAGCATGGGACTTGACATGGAAAAAAAAATACTAAGACAAACCTGCGTATTCAAAATGACTTGTGAAAACTTTGAACTCCAAGAGAACAAATCTGATTACCATGAGCAGAATACTCACTCCCTACCCTTACCATAGGCTTAATTTTTCTTGAAGAGAAGGCTTCTGAGTCTAGTTATGTGTCTGTGTCACATGAGTGAAAGTTGGCCATATGCTGCCATGTTTCTATATGTGTCTCCCTTCATAGTCACTTATTTGCACCTACTGTTTCTTCTGCTAAGAACGGCTAACTTGTCTTTGTCCTGTAGCTCTTCCAAAGCCACTAAGTCAGCTTCTTGAGAATAAGGATTGCTTTGGTCTTTGTATTTACATCTCCTGTGCCCAGCCCAGAGCCACACAAGAGATGGTGTTTAATAAATGTCAATTGCTGACATTTCAATTTGTTGATTAGTGGAGTCTAGGCTACTTAGTCTTCCATTATACCCTCACCTGTGTTCATTCCTCTACTTAGCACCCTTAATGCTACTACAGTCAGGACGTTGGGGCAAATAAACTGGGGATCAGGAAGGCAACAGCTACTGCCAGTGTATTTGACAAGGGTACCTGTCTAATTCTCTCCTTGAGGGTACCTACAATCCTAGAGCCCCCAGGTTTCTGGGCATCTGATTATCAGCTGGTCTTCATATTGGAGAGCTATTATTTTTGGAGTTGGGGTGGGAGTGGGAAGGGAGGGTGAACAAGGAGGAAGCCACTGAAATCTCTGTATGGCTGAACAATACCATCCTAAAAGGACAGTCTGATTATTTCTTTTCTTTTCCAGTGTGTCTGAGTTCCCTTGTATTTTATGTGTCTATGTATGTGTTCAACCATATCTGACTCTGTGACCCCATGTGGGGTTTTCTTGGCAAAGGTACTAGAGTGGTTTGCCATTTCCTTCTCTAGCTCATTTTACAGATGAAGAAACTGCGGCCAACAGGGCTGAGTCTCTTACCCAGGGTCACACAACTAATGTCTGAGGCTGGATTTGGATTCCAGGCCCAACACTCTATCCACTGTAGCACCTAGCTGCCCCTTTATGTATCTGTAGTAAGTCTTTTTTGTTTATAGCAAGAGTCTTTTGGAGTTGGCTGTACTACAAGCTCCTAGAGATATGAAGGCAGAGAATACTCTGAAAGACATGAGGGGTTGATCATACTGCATCATGAGGTCCATGTGGGCTCTGTGTTTGATGACATCTGCACAGGTCTTACCGATTTTTCTAGAGGTAACTTTGCCACAAGTTCATAAGATCATCGATATACATCTGTAAGGAACCTCAGAGATCACTTATTCTAGTTTCCTCATTTTACAGATGAGTAAACTGAGACCCAGAGATGTTTATTGACTTGTCAATATCAAATAATAGCAGGCAGCAATGGAAAGATTTGAATATAGTTCCTTGACAAAAAAAAATGTTGCACTTTTTCCACTACACTGTGAAATACTCTGTTTCTGATGACATGGGACTCTGGTATTTCCCTGCTTAGGTACTCAGCTGTTTTGAGTTGTTTTGACCTCATATTATCTTACAAATGGATATGTTTGGGGCAGCTAGGTGACAGAGTGTATAGAGCACTGGCCTTGGTTTCAGGAGGACCTGAGTTCAAATCCGGCCTCAGACATATAACACTTACTAGCTGTGTGACCCTGGGCAAGTCACTTAACCCCATTGGCTAACCCCCCCCCCCAAAAAAAAAACCCCAAATAGATGTGTTGGCAGCTTGGTGGCTTAGTGGATGGAACACTAGGTCTGAAGTCAGGAAGATGTGAGTTCAGATCTCAACCTCAGACACCTTACTAGCTGTGTGAGCTTTAGCAAATCATTTAACTTCCTTTTGACTCTGTTTCCTCATCTGTAAAAAGGAAATAACCTGCCAAGGTTGTTGTGAAGATCAAATGAGATAACATTTTTGTAAAGTCCTTTGACAATCTTAAAGCACTATATAAGCACTGGCTATTATTATTGTTGTTATTATTAGTCTGTCATGTGGATGTTTCCCTAAATACAAACTCCTAAAAAAAAAGAAGTTCTTTGGTAACCTCTCTGACTTCCTGTCTCTTCTCACTATATATATAAAAAAAAATTATCTTCACCCAGTAGGTGCTCAGTCAAAGCTTTCCATTGATTAGGACTGGCTGTCTATTCATCTTATGTGCCCCATTGTGTTGCCAAAGCAACACCAGCTACCTGTGACCTCGCAGAGGGAGGAAGCACCTCAGGAGGGTCACCAGGCCTCATTAACTCAGTACCTTGCCGTATGGAGCTACTTTATCATCTCCCCTCCACCCCCCCCCTTTCCTTCACATGACAGAAATAATAGCTAGTCCATGAAAGAACTACTTTTAGCCTGGAAGAATGAGTTGAGTTCTCAAAGAGTAGAGGGTGACGAGGATTTGCCCTGAGCATGAATTCCCAGATAATAGCCTAAGAACTGAACAGACTGTGAAGTTTGTCAACTTCAGTGATCACTTCTTTGTAAGGAGAGAGAATGATACCTGGAAGTTCCCCTGCCATCCTCTTTGCTCTAGTGTTCTTTTTAGAGAAGGAATGAGCATTCTGGAACATCCTGGTTGATAGGTAACTGTGTTCTACCCTATTAGAATCCTGTCAATTCTACCTTGACAATGGTTCTTCCATCTGCCCCTTTCTTATCACAAAAACTGCTATCATCTACCTTGTTGCAGAACCTTATCACCTTTCACCTTTCAGCAAATGATTAGTCTCCCTCTTTTTCATCTCTTCTTTCTATAATCCTTCCTAAACACAGAATTATCTCTAATACAGAGATTTGACTGTCACTTTGGTACTCAAAAGCATCACCAGGCTCTCTGTGCAACATAATACTAACTTCTGCTTGGAATTTAAATGCATCTGTCCAATACTGCCTCAACCTACCTTTTTAGCCTTATACCACACTGCTCCCCTTCACTTACTCTGTATTCCGGACTCTATGCATTTTTCTTCCATGCCTGGAACACACACAACTGCCTTCTTATAAGCCATGGAGAAAGGAGGTTTCTAGCCATATAGCTAGGCTCAACAAGTAAAGTTTATCCTTCCTTATTTCTCCATCTTTAAATTGAGAGCTAACTTTGGCTGAATTTTAATGTAAACTTCTCCCTATCAACCTCACCCACCTCTGTGTTTTTCACAGATAAGAGCAGCAAGCAATTATTAACAATTTAGAAACCCTCAAACTGTTCCACTCCAAACCCATAAAAGCATCCTGTCTCTATTCTTCTCCTTATTCATGGATCGCCTCTTCCAGAAAGACTTCTCTGATCCTCCTGATCAAAGTAAGCTTTTTCTGTCTCAAATTTTTATGACTCAGTGTTTTTGTATCTACTCTTCCCCTTCACATTCTGCCTTATATTATACTTCTTCTCTGTGTACGCATTATGTGTCTATTAGATTATAAGATTCTTGAGGGTAGGAGATATGTCATTTTCTATCTTTGTAGCAGCTTAGCAAAAGACGATGAATTGGGGAGTTGCATCCTGAGAGACCAGGTCCTGCAGACATCATGATTCTGCTGTTTTGCTTCCCTTTGTTTTTTTTTTTTTAATGAATATTGTGACTGCAATTTGCTGTGCAAATTAGGGGTGACCTTTAGGTGTTGAGAAATTGCCCATGCTTCCTGTTGGTTCTTGGAATGGAGCCATCGTCTGTGCTGGAGCAGCACAAACATTCTGAAGGTGTTCTGCACGTGTAATCCGTGCCATCATTAATGAGTTCTGTTCTGCACACATTGTCTCTCATTATCTCTTTTCATGCTTCATCTCTGAAACCTTATACAATGTGGACATCTGTGTTTTTCTGACCTTGATCATAGCCACTGATGTAGCAGTGTCTTGATGGATTGTTTTTGTTTTTGATTTTTGAGGGGCATGAACGAGGGGGGACTAGCTTTCCTTTTATATATCTGGAATGCAAAGGCTTTGGGGCCTTTACATTGGTGGTTATCACATTTTTTTTTTGGTGCATGGGGACACTAGGTGCCCCCGGTGGGTGAGGTTACACAGGAGAAGCTTACGTTCAAATTCAGTCCAAAGTCATTTCTGGCCCTTTGAGCAGGTTGCTAAAAGTGAGAAAGGTAAGGAGGAATCCTTAGCACTTTGAGCTTAGCTCTATCTCCAGTGATCTCATTTCTCAGTAACTTGCAAGAAATTGAAAAGCTTACAGAGTGCTTTTTTTCTATTGTTGATGTTTTTTTTTTCCTCTCTTAAATGAATGATTCCCCTCACCTTCCTCAAAGGAATGCTATGAATCTAGTGAGGTGGGAGGTGGCATTTAGCAGGGTGCCTTGCAAATAGTAGGTGCCTAATAAGTGTTTATTGGCTGACTGTGACTGCCTAGAACATAGATCACAGATTTAGGACACAGAAAGGACCTTGGAGGCCTTTCGGGACAACCCTTCTCATTTTACAGATGTAGAATGTAAGAAGGCAAATGACTCGCCCAGGGTCTCACTGATGGAAAGCCTGGCCTGCTTCCAGACTCTCCTGGATCAATCCCTCTATATGTACCAAAACTGTTGGCAGAAATTCAATTTTAAAGACTGTTTACTGAAATGAGATTATTCATTGCCAAACAAACTGAGGGGCAAATGAGTCAGTGCTGCTGTCATTTCAGGTTTAGGACTGAGCTGAAGAACAACATATTTATTGGTATGGGCTTGTCTTTTTTCCTTTACACATTTTTACCTATAAAGTGAGCGAGTGCATAGTTAACCCCCTAAAGAATTCTTTGAGCCTATTTTAAAAAGTGGTTTTAGTTTTAAAAGCATATTTTTTCTTTCGTATTATCTAGAATAAAAACCAATTGCTAGATTGTAAACTCCTTGTGGGGAAGATTCATCAATGAATCAGTGAATGGATCAAAGTAATGCTTTTAGCTTTCAGTGCTCAGTGTATATCCAGGGAAATTGGGAGAATTTCTTTAAGCAGGTAATTAGAGTGGGGTGAAAGACTCTTTCCTGTTATCAGGTTATGTTTTTCAGCATGGAAAATTAGAATCTGAATTTTATACTGAAGGATGGTTCATCTCTCCCTACCTATTTTTGCCCTGTAGACTGGCACAGACATTGACTTGTTTTACTACAGCAGCATCCTAGGATGTCTTTTCCAAACAGGTAATTAATAGTTTTTGATTGTACTCCCCATCGATGTATTTTTAAAAATGTCACCTACTTATGTTAAGAAAAGGGAGAGATAGGGGCAGCGAGGTGGCGCAGTGGATACAGCACCGTCCCTGGAATCAGAAGGATTTGAACTCAAATCCAGTCTCAGACTAGACGCTTGACACTTACTAGCTGTGTGACCCTGGGCAAGTCACCTAACCCCAATTGACTCACCAAAAAAAAGGGGGAGATATAGTGGTCTGTAACCACAGTGTAGACACCTGGGATGTGGTAACAGATGTTCTGGATTTGGGGTCAAAGGACCTGAGACAGAGTCTTAGCTCTGCTACCTGTATGACCTTGGAAAAGTCAATGACTTCTGAAGTCCTCAGTTTTCTCACTTGTAAAAATGTGAAAGTTTGGACTAGATACCCACTAAAGTCCCTTCCAGCTCCACACACATCTGTGATCTCTGCTCACATGTGGGATAGCTATGTTGATTAATAGCTGAATAGGACAACAGTATTGCATAGGTGCTTTTGACACTCCGATCTAGGGAGATTCTTTAGTCACCATAGGTCCCATGCCTGTTTTGCTCCCTGCCCAGTGTGATGAGCTCGCTTGAACCTATGGGCCTCTCTCGCAGAGCTTCTCCTCATGTTCCGAAGGTCAGAGTATATGGGACTATTTATTTTTCCTTCCTGGCTCTCTTGCCATGATCACCCCCTCTCCTAGGGCTTCAGCATTTCAGCCTGAAAGGAAGATAGCTATGGGAAGGCTGAGGACCCTTGTCAGGGCAGAGCTGTGGCTCTCAGCCACCTTGGAGCAGCTGTCAAGCTTGGTGAGCTGTCTGTGCTCAGCCTGAAGGTCCCCAGATATTGCTACTAATCAGGTTGACAGGAAGTGAAGGCATTTACACTCCCTGGGTTTCTTTTCAGGCAGCATTACGCGCCCGATTCTCCAAGAACAGGCCCATGTCACCTCTCATCCATGTCTTCTTCCTGCTTTTACCTCTACTGCCATTCTCCTTAATGTTCCAAGCTCCCTCAGTGTCTTGGTAAAAGAGGAGGGTCAGCCTGCGACTCCCTTGTCTGGTATCACTCGACAAAAGCCATTCTGGCATGATGAAAATAGGATTTGACAGGTGCCAATAGGGTCCTCATTGATTTCTTTTTTTTAACCCATTATCCTCAAAGTGCTTCAGGTAGAGACAGGACTTCCTCCCCTTAGGGTTTATACTTCCTGCATCTGCCAAGAAAAAAGGCCCTGTCCAGTAGAACACTAAGTGAATTGGAAGGTTGTCTCCTTTTATTTCATCTGCTGTGGTCCCAGGAGGTAGCTCTCTCCAGCCATCATTCAGTTCAGTTCAATTCAGCTAACATGACATCAGGGAACTTCTCAGTCTGGGGTCAAAGAACCTGAGTTGAAGTCTGTTCTGTGCCACTTACTACCTGTATGACCTTGGACCAGTCACTTACTCAACCATTCTGGGCCTCAGATGTTGTTGCTGTTTTCCCTTAGAAAATGAAGAATTGGAGCAAGATGCCTTTAAAGGTTTTTCTATTTGAAAATCTGTGGTCCTATATGTGACCTGATAAGCAGGTTAGTATGCGCTTGCAATGACTTTTTACCAGACAACCATAGGAAACATTAGTTGAAATAAAAATACTTAGCTAAACCACAAAGCAAATTGGATGACATGAAGAGGTTTCCTTTGTGCATTTGTGTTACCAATGTGGAAAAATATGCATGGGAACACATGTGATAAGAGAACACCCGTAGTGGGTACACACATAGGGGCACACACATAACCCTGTTACTAGGGGTAATATATGGAAGGCTCATTTGTAGGGGCACAATTAGCCAAGGTGAAACTCATGCCTCAGAAGCTCCAGTGTCACTGATGTCTTCTGATAATGTCATCACTGCTTTCTGCTACTGTCTGTTGGTCATTGTACAACCTATACCTATGGCTACCTAGCATGGATCTAGGTACCTTCATGGCAGATATTCCAGGACTCCATTAGTAATGTGGGGATTGATACTCATTGAGTCAGATAAGTCATGTATGGATAAGTCTGGTAGAGTAGTTGGTGAAGATAGAAATCTCGTAAGTTTTGTAAGAGATGAATTATTTCCAAGGTGCCCTGGATGTGTGAGACAACTTCTTCCTTTTAAGGATATATATCCACCATCTCTGAGTTTGAGAAGTAACTGTCCTCATTATCAAAAGATGCTGCCCGTATCTATAATATTTTGCCCCATTTAGTTGTATGGAGATGATTTTACATGTCCTTCCCAAGAATGGTCCAATGGAATTCTAAAGATGGAATACTATCTGCATATCTGGGCATCTCAAATGTGTGCATATAGGCCTAATCAATGAGAATTTATTAAGTGCCTACTATATATCATGCCTTAGGTTGGGAATAGAAGTAAAACTGCACAATAGGAAGTGTTCTGCCCTGAGAAATCAGGAGAATTTCAGCTGGAAAATCTATAGGTGACTCAGGGTTCTGCCTGCAGCTGTTAAGCAGATGCTGTTGCAGATTTGCCCAATTAGTGAAGGCCTCTTTGCAGTAGCTCAACTTGATGCCTGGGTTCATCCCGCAGAATCCCATTAGTCAAGAGGAGAAAGTTGGTGTAAATGTATTTTGCAAGCAGCATTTTAACCACATGACCTCAAAGAAAGCCTTTGTGATGGACAAAAGGCTGGCTAAAACTCACCTCAGCAGGAAGCTATTACTTTTTCCTAATTTCATGTGTGGGAGTCCTGTGGCTATTTACCTTACAATAATGTGCCTATTGGACTCATTTTTAAATGGAGCAGTGGTGGTGAAACTTGAAATCCGGGAGAATTAAATGACTTAAGGATTGACACTAAGGAAGCTAAAAAGACTTTGTTTTAAATTTATATTGTTGCTTTTTTTTTTACTCCATAATTATTGTTTCTTAATAGCCCTACCCATATTAAACTCCTCCCATTTTAAAGAATGAAGAAATAAACATTTGATCAAGCCATGCAACCCAGAGACACAGTCTCACACAGTCTATTGCCTTCCACATGCATAGTTCCCATAAGAAGGTGTTTCTTTTCTCTAGCAGGGAGACTGTTCATTACAATTGATGAGAGTTCAGCTGTTTTTAGTGTTGTTATCACTGACATCATTGTGGTTGCGTATATCGTTTCTTTGGTTCAGTTTTGTTCACTCTGCATTAGCTCATGAAAGTCAAAAGAAGGGCTTTTCAATGTGATTGTACAAGTGCATTTTGGTCAGTGTTTTGTCTTGGATTTTCCTCTCTGTATTAATCCATACCAAGAAAACTTTTAGGAATGGTAGAGATGAGTAGACATTCACATTGATGAAGGGTGATGATGATATTCTATCCAGTGGGAATTGGAGAGCCGGTCAGCAAACTCAAAGTTAAAATTACTGCTGTGCTATGAAATATGGATTATTATGTACCAGTCCAATGGTTATTACTTGTCAGGGCATATGAGATGATTTAAGACTGGTGTTCTTAACTTGCAGTCCATGAACTTAAAAAAAAATTAATCACAGTGCTTCAATATAACTGGTTTCCTTCAAAATCTTATATATTTTGTCTTATACATTTAAATATTATTCTGAAAAGAGATATAATAGTTTTTTTTCACTGAGAAAGGATAAAACTATAATTTGAGAAGAATTATTCTAGTTTCAACAGACTGATAGAGGGATCCATGACACACAAAAAGATTAAGACCCTCTTACTTAAGATTTCACTGTACCAGTTTATCACTGATCTGGAAAATGCTTCTCAGGATTTCTCAGAGAGAACTACACCATGACTTCTCCATGGTACTGCTGGTTTGGAGAGATTTAAAGAAGACTCTCAAAGTTAGAAAACTTAAAGGAAGCTGTAAGATTTCAGTGTCTGACCTGTCCTTTGGAACATGCATGAATACTTGATGCCAATATGTATGTTTATCAAAACGGTTTTCATTTAGCAGTTTTTCCAAAGGTCCTCTTTTTGTTGTTCCTTTATATGGAGTCTTCCAAGTTTTCTGTTTTAGGAAGGCTGCTTATGACAGTTTTTAGTCATCAAGGCAAGAGAGAGAAAGAACAGAAATGATGCCCTTTGGGGATTGACTGTGGCAACAAAATGAGAAGGAAGAGAAGGGAAACAGACAACAGGAGCAGGGGGAAGAGGAAGAAACACAAGAAATAAGAGAAAAAGGGGGAAATCTGGGGAAAGAAGAATTAGAAGAAAGTGGAAGGAGAGAAACGGGGGGGGGAATTAAGCCTAACATGGGGAGAGGATCAAGAAGAAGAAGAGGAGGAAAATGTAATGAAAAAAGAGGATGAATATGAGAAGGTAGAAAAGGTTGAGGAAAAGGAAAAAATAGGAATAACAAGAAAAAGAGAAGGAAAAAGAGGAAATATAAAAAGAGAAAATAAAGAAGGAAAGGAGGAGACTGGAGGGAGCAAGAGAGGAAAAGGATCAAGAGGAAGAAGAGATAGTCCAGAACTAATTGCCCATTGCCCATCCTATTCTTGGTACAGCTATCCTGAATGGTACATGAAGTTCTGAAGGACCTGATTCCCGGAGCATGGCTGCTTCTACATTCTTTTCAAGTTACTTAAAAGGTTAGGAGGAAGAAAAGCAGGGAGGGAGCAGAAAACCAAAATACCCTTCACATTTTTGCAGTTTCTTTTGAGTTGAGAATGGCTTTTTAACCAGCGCCTCCATCCAGAACCTTGTTGCCATGGTTACCAACTTCCAGCTTTTGCAAGGCTATGACAGCAGGGCTCAGGAGATCGGATTGCTGACCCAGAAAATGAAATGGAAGAAGTTTTTGTTTCCTGGCATGTAAATGTTAAACACGCACATGCACCCACACACATACTCTCACATGCAGACATTTGTGTTTACTGAGGGGACTGTTTCTATTTCTGTACCCACATACATGCATGCACTCACACACAGAGAGACATTTGTGTTTACTGAAGGGAGTGTTTCTATTTCTTATTAGTTTCATCCTCATGTATGAGATGGAAGAGAGAGCCAAGAGTGGCTTCCCTGGGTACCTGTGGTGAATCCTGTTCTCATATGGGCCTTGCCCCAGTATTGCTCCCATCTATCTTGCTGCCAAAGGGCTTGGCCAAGGACACACTGCCTTCCCGATTCCAATTTCTAAAGCACTTTGAATATTTCCTGAGAATTCATAACATATGCATTCTACTCCACTCTTTGGAGTGTAGGTGTTTCTAAAGTTGTACATATGAATTATTTTTTTATAAATCAAATTAATTGGGGGGAGGGGAGGAGTTCATCATTTGAAGGAACTCGGTGGTAAACCCTTGTATTAAGCAGAATAATATCTTTTTGGCTGAAGATCAGGAGCACAGTACAGTGGAAAACAACCTGGATTTGGAATCAGAGGATGAAGTATGGATGAATAGCAACTCTATTACTTATCACCTGTGTGACATTCAATATGTTGCTTAACCTTTGAGGTTCAGTTTCCTCATGTATGAAAGGGAAGAGTTAGAAAATATGATCTTTGAGGTCCCCTCAGCCCCTAGCTACAAATCTGTGACTCTGTGGACTCTCAAAAAATCTACATTGTCAATTTAGATAATAGTACTAACAATAATAATAATAATAATAATAATAATAATAATAATATAATAATAATAATAATAATGATAGCTAACATTGATAAAATATTTTAAGATTAGCAATATTTTCTTATTTTTATCCTCACAAAATCCCTGGGAGATAGGTGATGTTGTTATCTCCATTTTTCCCCAAATGAGGAAACTGAGGCAGAGGGAGGTTAAATAACTTGCCGAGGGTCAGGCAGCTAGCAACTGAAGCTGGATTTGATTTTTACCTCTTGAATTTTTCTAAAGTGGGGCATGCCCATTCTGGGGTACTTAAGTTAACTTCATAGATAATACATTTTAGGTCTTAGAGGGTATTGAATCCAACTTCCTCATTTTACAGATGAGGAAACTGAGGCCAAAGAAGTGAAAGTGACTTGCCCAGGGTCATATTACTAATAAGTGACTGAAGTGGGAATTCCAATTCTTCTTGTCTGCTGGTCCAACGTAAACCACGCTAAATTTCAATATTGCTTTTTTATACCCTTCTCAGCCCTGGATGATTCTGCAGGGGCTAGTTTCAGTTTGTAGAGTGATACTTAGACACCTTATGATAAATGACCCCTTGGAGGGCATGAGAGGCCATCCAAGTGGCGAATCCAAATCAGAGATCCTAGAGAAGCAGCCTACTATCCTGACAGACCCAATCTGCCTCATCTGGATGATGATAGATTCCCTCAACATATGAAGGTTCATTCTATAAATCAGGTTGTCATGGTAACTATTATTAGATCACTACTGTGTACACTCACAGTTCATAAGTATGAGGGATTCTCAGCCTATTGCTAAAATAAAGAGGAAAAAGGTAGTTGCTTTCTGTGAAAGCCTGTCTATTCTAATGTGGATTTGCATTTGCATTTACATACAAGGGCATGAGTAGAGTAGGCATTTATATAGTGCAGTTAGGTTTGCAAAGTACTTTCATGTACTGTATTGCATTTAAGCTTTGCAACACAGTGTAGAAAGTGCTATAATTCCTTTTTTTTTTTAAAAATGAGGAAACTGAGTCTGGAAGGGAGGAGTTCAGTGATTTTCTCAAGGTTATAAGGAGCAGCAGAAGGATCAAACTACTCTGCTAACCCTCATCTCCTCTTACTATTCCATGTCGCCTCTCATATTTACTGTGTGTTCTTAAATGACAGCTTTCTGTGCTAGAGAGACAGCCAGCCTGGGGAGTTAGAAAGACCTAAATTCACTTGGGGCACTTAGTAATTTTGACCTAGGGCAAGTCACTTCACCCATCAGTGAGTCCCCTAAGCTTTATGTTGCCAAATGGGTGCTGATCTACATTGATGGAAATTTCCTCACCTGGAAC
This sequence comes from Phascolarctos cinereus, assembly GCF_003287225.1. Lineage (NCBI taxonomy): Eukaryota > Metazoa > Chordata > Mammalia > Diprotodontia > Phascolarctidae > Phascolarctos > Phascolarctos cinereus. The sequence goes on from NW_027555958.1 coordinate 411,424,506, forward strand.
TACTTATGCTAATGAATTCAGAGGTCTGCTAAAGAGGGAGAAGGAAAAAGAAGGAGAAACATGGAGGAGAAAAAAGAGAGGAGGAGGACTGAGTGAATTTGGTATCATCAGATAGTAATAAATCCTGCTTGATGTTCATGGCAAGTCAATCTGCAATATCATTAGGGTTTTACAAATAAATCATAGAGATAGGACTTTGCAAACACTTTGAGAGGCAGTTTGGTGTATCCCCCTTCCTATATTTAATTGTCTATATGTTTAAATATTCCTTTGATACTAATATCTGAAAGGCTTTCTGGTCTCCCCTATGTGGCTATACCCTCTACTCTAGTTGTCCATCTGTTTTGTCTTCTTGCTGGTTTGATTACCCAGGTTCTTGGACTCTTGGACTCTTTTTTTTTTTTTAACCTTAGACCATGCTTGTGTCTTTTGCCCTTTGGATCCTGGTATTGTTGTATTGCTGACACATTTTTCTTGCTTCTGTCCCGCTCTTTGTTCCCTTTCCCTCTCCTGGTACAATGCAATAAATGATATATTAATCTCAAATGACTTGCCTTGGCTCCCTCACCATCCAAACCATCACCATTGCAGATGGCCCTTTGCCCAGACTAGGTTGCCCTATTGACATCACCACTCAATTTAAGGAGTACACTTGGCCACAGCCACTGGCCAGTCCTCTCCAAAAGTAGAAGTGCTGTGTTGTTATCCATTCTTTATGATTGTATAGACATCTCTGTCAGGGCTAGGACTGGGAGGGGGTGGTGTTGAATCACAGCACCCCTCTGAAAAGCTCAGAGTTGGAGCACATCCAGTTAGTAGAATGAGACAATGGATTAAAATTAAGAAGCTAGGCATGGTTGTGGAAGGCATACCTACTAGAAAGCAAAATATGGCCAAAGGCTAGACAGATAAGAACTGGGAAATCCTAGTGTCCAATAGAAAAAAAAAAACATTGAGGAAACCGAATGTGAAGAACCTTCAATCATGAGACCTTGATTTTGAATCAACCCTTTTCCACAGTCAGGAAGCTCCTTGTAGTCTTCCTCTGAGGGCCTCAGCCAACCCCAAGGCACCAATTTCCACCCCTTAGATACCTGGCCCAAGGCTAATCTGCATAGCCTTTGTATATACTCTCTGCATATATCCAATTTACTATACCTGGCACATCCTGACAACAGCTTGTAAACCTCAAAATTCTGGAAGCAAGGGTTTTTTTAGCATCTGGTAGGTAGAAATAATTTCATGTTTCTCTTTCCCTTGCTTGGCCTTGTTGATGGTGAAAGGCTGTTTGCCTATAGAAGAAATAAATATCAGCTCAGTGTTCAGGGTGACCTGGTAGAATAGAGAGTCCTGGCTTTGGCGTCAGTGGACCTAAGTTTGGATCCTGGCTCTGACATTTATTCCTTGAGTGAACTAGGGCAACTCAGTCGAAAAACGTTTATTAAGTGCCTACTGTGTGCCAGTCACTGTACTAAGAGCTGGAAGCCATAAGTTCTCTAGGATCAGCCAGTTTTTTCATGTGTAACATGATGGGATTGAGCTAGATTGACCTCAAAGGTCTTTTCCTAGCTCTACATCCATGAACTTGTGATCATTCTAGGCAGATCATTCCAGGCAATCGGGGCAAAAGGAGTTGTACATTTGCAGAAAGGGCTAGAAAAGCAGGAGGAATGTCCAAGACTACTGCCCTGATAGAGATGTATGTGCAGATTCACCTGTGCCCAAGCCCAAGTGTTCCTTTTGACAGAAGTGGGTAGTCAGGGGTCAGAGACAACACATTCCCAGCTGGGCAAGAATTGTTTGGTTAGTTTCAGTTCTTTCTACCCACAGTGCCTTCCAGAGAAAATGAAATAGAATCTTCCCAACTCATCACAGGGGAGAGGGGTCAGGGAGTGGAGAGGAGTGGGAGATGATGTAGGGGGGAAAATAATGAGATAGAGCACCAGGCATGATAAGAAACCAACTCTGCAAAGGGATAAGAGAAGGGATTCTGGGCTGCCCCAGGACTGTCAGAGCTGCATGAAATGTGGAGATAAAAGTTAACCCTGCTCTCTTATTAGAATTGGGGGCTGTCTGCACGGCAGGCTTTTTCTTCTTTTACTGTTTCCTCACTTGGGCTGAAATCTCAAATCCAGGGGCAATGGGGATTTGAGATGGAGGCAAAAGGTCCCCACGTGGGAGGGAGCAAAATTCACTCATTGAAGCAATATTGATCATGGACAGAAAGGTTGATTTGAAGCCATCGACGCCCAGATCAGACCTCATTACCCACATCTTTTTTTGAAAATTGCCTTTGAGTCAGATTGTGCACAGTGCCTGGTTGTTTCCCAGGCTGCGACCACCCCTGCCTGACGTGGGCAGAATGCAGATCTCCTTTTAGGGCCAGAAATTCTCAAAACGGAAGAGTAGCAGCAGCCAGGGGGTAGCATAACTGTCCTGAAAGCAGCTGCTGTTTGTACCATCAACATATTCCCTTTGTCTTTGATGCGAATAATTCCCTGCACCGAAGCCACTGTCAGCTGCAAAAACATGGTAATAAGGATTTTTTTTTCCTGCTGAAATAAAGCAATTACAGTCGACTAGGCAAACACCCGAGTGACCTATGTGGCAGCCCAGAGTAATTTGCAGCGGAGTTAGTTTTCATTGAAATAGCAGAAAGATAAATTCCGTTGGCGCTAGCCTTGAAGCCATCGTGGAGACAAGGGACAGCTCCTCAGCAGTCTCGGACTTGGGGGGCAGGTGGAAACCTGGAAGGAGGAGAAAGAGAGCAGATGAGGAGGAGGAGGAGGCGGCGAAGCAAAGGAATGTGGCTGCGGGCTTAAAACAGACTTCTAACAGACATCTCTAAGCACCCACCTCCTCTGCTCAGTGCTGCCGAGCGAGCTCCCCTAGCAGGCTATAAATCGGCCAGACGGAATCAATATTATTCTTAGAATCTCTATTGCTTCAATCACTCAAACCGCGGGAGCCGCTGAAATTCTCTCCCTAAAGGTGGCCGCCCCATCAATTCCCTGTAGAGCTGGGATCGTGGATTTGGAGGTGGGGGGAATCATAGACGTCACTGAGTTCTGCTCCCTCGTTGTTACCGATGTCGTTGTCATTGTTTTCAGATGAGGACCCCAGCTAAGGAAACGGGGTTTAGTATATAACTTTGTCGCAGGTTACTGAGGTGGTAAGTAGAGGAGCCAGAGTTTGAATCCACCTGTTCTCACTTTCAATTCAGAACTCTTTCCCCTGGACCACATTGCCTCCAACATAAAGCAATAGATTGGATTCTTTGCCGAGTAGAGATATGGTGCTTTCATTATTGTATAGGATACAAAGACGAAAATCTTTTTTTTTTTTTGGCAAGGCAGATGGGGTTAAGTGACTTTCCTAGGGTCTCACAGCTAGTGTCAAGTGTGTGAGGCTGGATTTGAACTTAGCTTCTCCTGACTCCAAACTGATGCTGTATCCACTGCACCACCTAGCTGCCCCATGAAATCCTTTTTAAAAATTCCTCCCAAATTTATATGTGTTCCTTTTCCTCCTCCACCCTCAATAATCTGGGTAGAGGTGTGATTCTGAAGGGTCCAGTGAAGAGTCCTACTGTCCGTATTCAAACCACATCTAGAATACTGTTGTCAGTATGGGGTGTTGCATTTAATAATAGCTTAACATATATATAGTGCATACTATGTGCTAGGCACTGTGCATGTATTATTTCATTTGATCCTCACAACAACCCTGGGAGATAGGTGCTATTATTATCATCATTTTACAGATGAGGAAACTGAGGCAAACAGAGGTTAAGTGATTTACTTGTCGTGTCACAGCTAAGAATGGCTAAGGCCAGATTTGAACTCAAGTCTTCCTTACTCTAGGCCCAGATCTCTATGCCTTATGCCGTCTAGCTGCATTTTAGGGAAGTCGTCAACAAGCCATTTGTTGGGATGTCATAGAAGGGATTCCTCTTCAGGCATATGTTGGACAAGGTGACCTTTGTTGTTCCTGACATTTCTGTGACTGATGTGTAAACTCCTCTGTTGGATATAAAACCTCTCCAGAGCAGGGTCTATTTTTTTTCCCTCTATTTGTATCCTCATTGCTTAGACAGTCAAAGAATCAATAAACATTTATTTAGGAAATACTATGTGACCTAACCACAACCACATACGTTTAGGGCCTGCTATGTGTCATCCATTGGGCTAAGTGCTGGGGATACATGCATAAAGAAGCCAAAGACAATCCCTGCCTTCAGGGAGTTTACAATCTAATGAACTGCAATTCTTTTTCCTTTTTTTGATGACAGAAATGAGATTTATTTTTATTAATTTTTATTTATAATTTTTAAATTTATATATAAATTTATATATAAAATTATACATTTTATTTATAATTAATCTGCCTTCTCTCCCTCCCATCTCTTCTACCCCATTGAGAAAGCAAGAAAAACAAAATCCCTGTTACAAATATGTATAGTCAAACAAAAAAAATTTTTGAATTAACCATTTCCAAGAAAAATATTGCATCAGAAAATCTGTGCTCTAACTCTATTACCTCTCTATCAGGAAGTGCACAGCACATGCCATCATGAGTCTTCTGGAATTGTGGTTGGTCATTGCATTGATCAAAGTCCCTAAATCTTTCAAAGTTGTTTGCTTTTATAATCTTGTTGTTACATAGATTACTTTTCTGGTTCTGTTAATCTAATTCTTCATTAGTTCATATAAGTGTCCCTAGGCTTAATGAATTGCAATTCTGATGAATTAGAAATTATATTCAGACAGTTTGGAACTATGCCCCAAAAGTTGCTAAACGGTACATAACTTTGTGTGGGGGGTTGTGTTAAGTGCTACAGATACAAAGAAAAACAAACAGAAGTTTTTGTTGTGTTACAGATAGAAAGAAAAACAAAGTAAAAAAACAAAAACAGAAACAACAGCAACAGCAACAAAAAAAATCCCAAAACTAAACTAAACAAAATAGTCAGTGTTTTCAAGGAGCTCATATAATGGAGGCAACAACATGCAAACAATTCTGTACGAACAAGATGCACACAGTATCTCTCACATAGTAGGTACACAATAAATTCTTATGTGAATTGACCAAAATCAGATTGTGTCCAGAGGATGGTGGGGGGACTTTAAATCATGGCATGTGAGGATGGGTTGAAAGAATTGACCATATTTAGCTTCAAGAAGATAAGATATAAAATAGTCTCATAAGATCATAGTTTCATGGATTTAGAATTGGAAAGGATCTCAGATGCCATTTAATCAAACCCCTTATTCTCCCATGTCCTCACATGTTGAAGATAAGGAAACTTTGGCCCAGAAGGGGTTTAGTGACTTTGGATAGAGCACTGGGCCTGGAGTCAGGAAGACTTATCTTCCTGAGTTCAACTCTGGCCTCAGATTCTTACTAGCTATGTGACCTTGGGCAAGTCACTTAAGCCTATTTACCTCAGTTCCTCATCTTTAAAATGGACTGGAGAGGGAAATGGCAGACCACTCTGATATCTTTCTTTGTCAAGAAAACCCCAAATGGGGACATGAAGAGTTGGACATAACTGAAATGATTCGACAGCGGCAAAGGTCACATAGTTGATGAGCATCAGTAGCAGAATTTAAACCGAGGTCCTCTGACCACAGTCAGAACTTCTTCAATTACATGATAGCTGTACCTAAATATTTAAAGGACTTATCACATGGAAGATGGATTAACTTTTTTTGCTTGATCCCAGTGGTCAGAACAAGAAGCAAGGGACAGAAATTGTCAGGAGCCAGATTTTCGCTCTATTCAGTGGGGGAAACATTCCCACAATTCTAATGCTTAAAGCTATCTAAAAGTGTAATATTTTCCTTTGGAAAATAATGAGCTTCCCATCACTATAGGTCTTCAAGTGGAAGTTGGTGTGTAAAAGCATGTCTGAACTGAAAGATTAGATTGCTTATTGCTCACGTATAGGCTGGTCTACAATGACCTCTGATATCTCTTGCAACTCTGATCTGCTAGGTTTCTGTCTTTTCTCTAATCCCCTTGAATTAGAAATTATATTCAGACAGTTTGGAACTATGCACCAAAGTTCCTAAACTGTACATAACTTTTCCCAAGCAATATACTTCTAGGCTTATGCCCCCAAGAAATGAGAAAGAGGAAAAGTAGCCATACATAAAAATATTCATAGCAGTTCTTTTTATAGCCGCAAAGAACTGGAAACCAACAGGGTACTCATCAATTAGGGAATCAATGAATAAATGATTACATGTGAATATAATGGAATGTTACTGTGCTTTAAGAAATGATGAAAAGGATGGTTTCAGAGAAACATGGGAATACTGGAATGATGGAGAATGGAGTGATCAGAAACAGAACACTTTATACAATAGCACCAACACTGAAAAGGCATGCAGCTTTGAAAGTTTTAAAACTCTGATCAGTGAAATCACCAATCACAATTACAGAGTTCCAAAGTTGAAACATGATACCCATTTCCTGACAGAGAGGTGATGAGTGCAGAATGAGATATCTATTTTTTGGACATAGTCAATTCAGTAATTTGTTTGCTTGATTATGCATATTTGTTAAAAAAAAAAAAAGCCCTCCCATCCTCCATTCCATAGCAGTGGAAAAGAGGGAGGAAAAAAATTTTCATTTGAAAAAAAAATACAATTAAATAAAAAATATATAACCCTTATTCACAGGGCCTTAACCACACGTTCAGACCAATTAGTCCAAATTGTACTATGTCCAGTGATGGACCTATAAGCACAGGCTTTATAAACATTCTGTGCTGGCTGAGCTCTACCTTCTCCCTCTGCAGTTATGGGTCATTTCTCAAACAGGTACCAATCTATGTAACTGGATTTTTCTGTCAAAACATTTTGACAAGCTATTGTAGGAAAAAAATCCCAAGTGGCATAGGATAATTTAAAACAATCATATTAGATCACTTCACCTGGTCAGTCTAATGTTTCTGAAGTTCAGACAAGCCTTTTACAGTCTCTTTCAAACCATGCCCTTTCTCATGATGTAAGGCAGAGAATTTTGGACTCCACTTGTCCAGAAAGCCTCTCTTTCAGGATTACAAGCTAGAGAAATTGCCTAATTACCTTTTTGAATTGTCCTATGTACATATCTGGGAAAGTGTCAATGATTTCTTGAAGACAATTTTAACTTGTTTTTACTCTAAAACAACACAGGAAGAGGTAGGTTATATCTTGTCTGACTCAGTGATGTACACCGTCTTTAGAGTTTTGCTACACGATTCAGAGTTAAAATTATTTTAGATAATAAAGCTAAAAGGTCATGATTATGCCTTGGTCTGATGGCTGCTTTTATGAAACAAACTCTGAAATGTTGCCTCTTTTTACACAAAGAAACTCTTTCTTTGTTCTAGTTTGATCTCTAATTTTTTTTTAATTTGGTATTATATCCAGTGCATGGCATATTGACTGACACATAGTAGGTAATTTAATAAATATTTAATGACTGACTGACTATATACATGCTTTACTTTCTTACAATTGTTTTTGACTAAAAGAAAAAAATAAGACCTGATACCATTGCTATTATTAATAATAACAATAACAATAATATATTATTTACATCCTCTGTCATAATAATGATGATGAAAGCTAATTTTTATATTATACATGTATGTATATGTATATATGCATATGTGTATATATGTGTGTGTGACATATATATATACATACACACACACACACACACACACACACACACACACACACACACATATATATATATATATATATATACACACACACACATATATATATATGTATAGTTTAGAGATTTTCAAGGACAGTTAGGTGGCATGGTGGATAGAGTGACTGGCCTCAAGTCAGAAAGACTCATCTTCCTGAGTTCAAATCTGCCCTCAGACATTTACTAGCTGTGTGATCCTGGGCAAGTCAATTAACCCTGTTTGCCTCAGTTTCCTTATCTGTAAAATGAGATAGAGAAGGAAATGGCAAACCACTCCAGTATCTTTGCCTCCTAAAAAACAAAACAAATGAGTCATGAAGAGTTGAAAAAGGACTAAAACTACTGAATCACAGCAACAAACTGGTGTGATGTTTGGGAAATCATTTAATCTTTCATGACCGCAGCTTTCTCATCAATAGACTGGATGAGATTCCTTCTAGCTTCAAGTTCTCTGCAGCTTTGACAGCTCCTATCAAGTTGGATAAGCTTCAAAAATTGGACTGGTGATGAAGCATTTGTCTGTTGGCTAAGATCCAGCCTAGATGAATGTGGAGGAGCTAATCACCAGGCTTCCTACCAAGATGACTGACTGAACTAGAGGGAGGCTGCCTAGCTCCCATGTCCAAGGATAGGCAGTTCCGACTAGTTCAAGATCTGATAGTTAAATTTTCAGTGTGAGCATGAACACTTCAACAACTTGACAAATCCTACAAATAAGAGCTTGCTTTATTGCTTTATTGATTGTCTAGACTTAAGAAAGTGATGGGGAAAATTTTATTAAGGCAGATTAAATGTAAAAAAAAAAGTCTTGTATTTTCAGAAAACTGGTCGTCAAATATTTACCTACACAACCCTGAACAGTAACCCAATCCAGAAAAATCACCAAATAATGATTAAATCCAATGAGAAACTACAGTGACCTCTTCCAATCCAGAGCTGCACAAGAAGTTAATAGGATCATCAGAGCTGATAGACTCTAATCTTCACAGGAGATTTTCAGGGACATATGTGATCTTCATGGCTCTGTGTGTGGAGGCAGTGGGCAGTCAAGTTGATAGACTCTAATCTTCACAGGAGATTTTCAGGGACATATGTGATCTTCATGGCTCTGTGTGTGGAGGCAGTGGGCAGTCAAGTCAAGTCAACAAGCACTTATGGGCTCCCTGAGAAAATTCCAGAGTGATCAGAAAACCCCAGGATAGTGATTGTGAAAGCGTCAGGGAGTAGCAGCAGGCAGTGATCACAGGAGTGTGCAGGAGTAGGAGTCAGTGTCCTGAGACCATACAGGTCCAGGCGCTCTAGGTCCCTAGCACTCTGTCATGAGAGGTTGAGAAGGACCTTGATGATCTGGTATTCTGAGTCTCAAAGAAGCAGGAAGAATGAACCCCCAGAGGAGGTCAGTGCAAGAAGACAGGGGACCCAGGGTGAGATCATGGAAGGCCACCGCCCCACCTACAAGTGAAGCAGGAGGCAGAGCTCAGTCCTGGCACAAAGACCCATTTTAGGAATGAAAGCTGAGGAGATGAATAAATTAAGGGAACAAAAAACATAAGCCAGTATAAAATTATAAATCTAACTCTGTAACAATTGCAAGCAGGGAAGTAGAGATTCCAAAAATTTTCTACAAAAACTACATGAATACCTAAAAGAAATGATGCAAATGATTTTTAAAAAATGAAATAGAAATCCCAGAGGAAAGAATTGAAAGAAAAATAAAGTAACTTAAATTAGAAGGTCTAAACCCTACCCAAGAAATGGACTTTATAAAAATTTTAACAGAGCAAACAGAAATCAATGATTCCCATGAAATGGTAAGACGTAACAGAAAAAAAAATTAAAAGATTGAAAAAAATACAAGAAATATAAAATATCCAATAACAAAAACAAATGACCTTGAAAACAAGTCAAGGGGTAATTAAACAATTATTAAACTCCTTGAAAACCATGATTTAAAAAAAAAAGCTGGGGCATTATTTTTTCCAAAAACCATAAATGAACACTTCCCAGATCTCTTAGATCCAGAAGGCTAAGTAAAAATTAAAAGAATACACCAGTCACCTCATGAAAGTTACCTTAAGAGGAAAACTCCTGGAATGTCACATCTAAAAACCAGAGCTCTTAACTCAAAGAAAAAGTCATGCATGTATCCATAAACAAACAGTTTAAGTACCAAGGAACCACAGTCAGGATCAAGACTTGGCAACTTGTACCCAAAATGAATTTAGAAAACAAAATTCCAAAAGGCAAAAGCTGTAAGCTTGCAATGTAGAATAATTTACAAAGCTGTGAATAATCCCACGGGGGGAAATGGATCTCCAGTGAAATAGGGGACTTTCAAGCATTTCTGCTGAAAAGATCAGAACTGAGTAGTAACTCTGAAATACAAAAAAAGTAGTCCAGAGGAACCTAGAATGGTCAATGTATTTGAACAGTTGGAAGAAATTATATGATGATACAGTGCTAACATTCTTTCTATGTTCATTTAAAAATAGTCAACGTTTTAAAGTTAGTTTTTTTCTCTCCCATTATTTCCATCCCCCTTCCACATTGAGAAAATAAAAAAAATAAATAAAGGAAAAATAAAGCCCAGATAAATAAAAATATAGTTTGGCAGTACAAATTCTGGCATTAGCCATGTCAAACAATATGTCTCTGCCTTTTCAGTTCACTACTTCTCTGTCAGGAGGTGAATTGTGATGTTTTAAACTTCATTCTTTTCTACCTTGTGCCTTATCATTTTGATCAGAGTTCTAAAGCCTTTCAAAGTTATTTTCTTTATGTTATTCCTTTATAAACTGTTTTGTTTCCACTCACTTTACTCTTCATCCATTCATAGTAGTTTTCCCATTTTCTTTTGTAATTGTCCATTTCATCATTTCATATCCACAATGATATTCCATTATATCCATATATCACAATTTGTTTAAAAGGACAGTCCTCCTTAGTTTACAATTTTTGACTATTATGAAAAAAGCTGCTACAAATGTCTTTTATACATATATACCCTTTGTTTCTCTAGGGTATGGTTGTAGTAGTAACATAGTTGGGTCAGAGGGTATGTATAGTTTTATAACTTTCTGGAAATTGCTCTAAATTGCTTTCCAGAAGATATGAGCCTATTGGTTCCACAGTCAGTATACTAGTGTGCCTGTTTTCCCACAGGCCTTTCAACATTTGTCGCTTTCCTGTTTTGTCATCTTTGTCAGACTGATAGTTATGAGCTAGAACATCAAATTTTTCTTTATTATTTCTCTACTGATTAGTGAATTTGATCATTTTATATAATTGTTGTTAGCTTAGATTTCTTCCTCTGAAAACTTCCTGAGCTTAACTTCTGATTATTTATCTCTTAGGAAATGACTCTTAGTATTATAAATGTAAATCAATTCCTTATGTCTTAGATGTGAGATCCTATTAGAGAAATTTGTTGCAAATCATGTTATCAGATACTTATTTTGCTTCTGCTTTTTACTATTTTGGACCTTTTGTGTAAGCTTTTAAAAATTTATATAATCAGAATTGTCTATTTTTAAAATGTGATCCTGTCTATGACTCACCATAGTGAGAGTCATGAGTGCGCGCACACACACACACACACACACACACACACGCACACACACAAGTTTGTTGTAGAGATATGTCAAACTCAGCAAGAAAACAAGTGAGGATGGAGGTGGTGTTTAAAAGACTGGATAAAACTAGTGAGGGAATAATCACGATCATAATGAACTTTCTGATTTTGAAGAAGTAATTAAAAGAGATAAAAACAAAGTGAATAATCTAAAGGGGTACTTTCTATTGCCTTTTAGAATATTGGAGAATGACTATGCAAATTATGATATATAAATGTAATATTACATATTGAACTATAAGAAATATCAAAGAGATGGTTTGAGAGAATCCTGGACAAGAGGAACTGAAGCACAGTGAAGTAGGGATAGACAGGAGGTCAATTTGTGTAAGGAAAATAATAATGTAAAGAAAACAATTTTGAAAGACTCGATAACTCTGCTTAAAACTATGACTAACGATGTCTCAAGAGGATCTTTAATGAAGCATGTTACCCATCTCCTGACAGAGAATAATGGACCCAAGGTGCAAAGACATCTGCTTCTGGATTTGGTCATTGTGTGGATTAATTCTGGTTGACTATATTTGTTATAATTATTCCTTTCACTCAATGGGATGGGGAGGGTCAATTTTGGAGAAGGGTTAGTAATAATGCCAAAAAAAAAAGAACATTGTAATATTTTTAAATGCACTGAGAAGGAGCCAAAATGGTGGAGTACAAGCCGGCAAAAGTATCCCAACATTCCCCTCTAAACAACTTTAAAATATATAATGCCTCCAATCAAATTTTGGAGTGGAAGAGTCAAAAGGTCAGAGGAAGATATTTTTCCCCCAGCCTTAGACAACAGCAGGAAAGCTTTGTAACACCATTGTGGGTGCAGGCCCAGAACACAGCAGCAACAACGTTGGTGGGCTCTGGAGTTGGTCATGATATACCGATTGCAGCAACAGCAGCAGCAGTTTTAGAGGCTTTCAACTCAGAGATGATCAGTGGGTCAGAAATCTGGTCAGAAAGAGATTACATGGAACCCCTTTGCTGGCACTGGGTGTAGCTGGGACTGATCAGCATCTCTGTTACCTATAAGCAGTTCTGGGTCTCAGTTCCAGGAGAGAGAGGGAACACTGGTGATCCATCACAAGAGAGCAGGAGCCCTGGTCATAGTTCCAAGGGTAAGAAGAGTGTTACTGTTTGTGGCTGCAGAGGAGCAGGGTCACTTCCTCAGTAAAGATCAGAATATAGACCAAGAGAGCAGTGACCAAGCCCCTCCCCCAATAACACCACCTTGGAAGCACGAAAAACTTACAGACCCACAAAACTAGCTTTGAAAACAGCAGCACAAAAAGTCTGAAACTTGGGGCAATGCCTGCCTACCCCCAGGTCCAAAGTGAGGAAATAGGCTGAAAAATGAGCAACCAATAAAAAAAAAGAACCTGACCGTGGAAAGCAACTAAGATAGCAGGGGAGACACAACAATGTGAAACTGGTAAAAGAAATGAGAATGATATAAGAAAATTATGAAACAAGAGTTAACAGCTTGGTAAAAAGAGGCACAACAAATACTGAAGAAAAGAATCCCTTAAAAAGCATAATTAGCAAAATGGAAAAAGAGATTCAGAAATTCACTGAAGAAAACAACTTCTCAAAAAATAGAATTGGCCAAATGGAAAAAGAGGTACAAAATCTCACTGAAGAAAATAATTCCTTAAAAATTAGAATTGGACAAATGGAAATGACTGACTCCATGAGACTTCAAGAAACAATAAAACAAATTCAAAAGAATGAAAATATAGAAGAAAATGTGAACTATTTCATTGGAAAAAGCAACTGACCTAGAAAATAGATGGAGAGATGATTTAAGAAATATTGGACTACCTCAAAGCCATGATAAAAAAACAAAAGAGTCTAGACATTGTATTTCAAGAAATTATAAAGGAAAACTTCCCTGATACTTAGATCCAAAGGGTAAAATAGACATTGAAAGGATCCACCAATCATCTCCTGAAAGAGATCCCTAAGTGAGAATTCCCAGGAATAGTATAGTCAAATTCCAGAGCTCCCAGGTCAAGGAGAAAATAATGCAAGCAGCCAGAAAGAAACAATTCCAACATTTTGAGCCACAGTTAAGATCACTAAAGATTGAGTAGCTTTCACTCTATAGGAGTGGAGGGCTTGGAATATGATATTATGGAGGGCAAAGGAGCTAGGATTATAACCAAGAATAGCCTGCCCAGCAAAACAGTATAATTCTTGAGGGGGAAAAATTTATATTTAATGAAATAGAGGACTTCCAAGCACTCCTGATGAAAAGACCAGAGCCAAATAGAGAATTTGACATTCAAACAGAAGACTCAAGAAAAACATAAAAAGGTAAACATTAAAGAATAATCATAAGGGACTCAATGGAGTTAAATTTTTTTACATTTCTATGTGGGAAGATGATAAATGTAACTCCTAAAAACGTCATAATTTTTAGGACAAATAGAAGGAGTCTACAGGTAGGCAAGAAGGCATGGCTATGAATTGATTATATTGGGATGATCTCAAAAAAAATAGAATGTAAGAGTGAGAAAGAGGGATGCACTGGGAGAAGGGGAAAGGGAGAGGTAGAATGGAAGAAAGGAGGCACAGAAAGGAAGGCTTTTATAGTGGAGGGGAAAATGGGGTGAAGGAGAGTGGCAAGCAATGCATAAATCTCACTCTCAATGGAATTAGTTCAAAGAAGGAGAATACACACACACACACTCAGTTGGGTAGAGAAATCTATCTCACCCAATAGGGAAATAAGAGAGATAAAAAGAGAGAATGATAAGCAGAGGAAAATGGGATGGATGGAAATGCAGTTAGTGATTATAATTGTGAAGGTGAATGGAATGAGCTAACCATAGAATGGAAATGGATAGCAGAATAGATTGGAAACCAGAATCCCACACTATGTTGTGTACAGGAGACACACTTGGAACAGAAGGGCACACACAGAATTGAAATTAAGAGCTGGATCAGAGTCTGTTATGCTTTAACTGAAGTGAAGAGGGCAGGGGTGGGAATTCAGAGGATGCTCATCAGTTGGGGAGTGGCTGAACAAGTCACGATATAGGATTGTGATGGAGTATTATTGTGATATAAGAGATGACAAGGGGAGTAGTTTCAGAAAAAAACATGGCAAAACCTACAAGAACTGAGGCAAATTAGTGAAAAAATGCTATCCATCTTTTGAGAGAGAACTGCTGAACTCTGAATGCAATTTGAAGTATAATTTATTGCTTTTTAAAAATATGACTAATATAGAAATACATTTTGCATGATTTCAAATATAAAATTGATATCATATTGTTTGCTTTCTCAATAGATAGGGGAAGGGGAAGGGGAAGGGGGAGAATCTGGAACTCAAAATAAAAAAATAAGAAATGTTAAAAACCAGTAACTAAATAGATACTCCAAAAATTCAATGAAAAGATCAGAAGGAAGTTCAAAAGGAAGCACAGACAAGCATGATATATATTTAAAAGTTTAAACTTTTTAATTATAATTTTTAAATATATCTTTATGTCTATAATATTAACAAATTATATGTAAAATTCTTTTAAACATTCGTTTTCTTTAAAATTCCAAGTTCTAAATTCTCTGTCTCCCTCCCCTGTCTTACTCCTTGAGAAGGCAAACAGTATGATCTCGATTATACATAAGAAGTCATATAAAACTTATTTCTATATTAGCCATGTTGCAAAACAAAACAAACACACAACAAGAAAAACAAAATAGTAAAGAAAGTATGATTCAATCCATATTCAGAGTTTATTAATTCTCCCTCTGGAATTGGATAGCATTTTTCATCATGTGTCCTTTGGAATTGTCTTAGATCATTATCTTGATCAGAGTAGCTAAGTCTTTCACAATTTGACCATCTTTACAATATTGCCATTACTGTATACAGTTTTCTCTTAGTTCTGTTCACTTCACTTTGCATGAGTTCATATAAATCTTCTCAGGTTTTTCTGAAACCATCCTGCTCATCATTTCTTATTGCACAGTAGTATCCCATCAAAATCATATATCACAACTTGTTTAACCATCTTAAACTTAGTTTGCCCAATTGATGAGTATCTCCTTGAATTCCAATTCTTTGTTACTACAAACAGTTCTACTACATTTTTGTATGAATAGGAAGCAGGATATTTTAAAAAATAATAAGTAGAAATACACATACACACATATATGTATTTATGTGTGTGTGCATGTTTGTAGGCTTGGATAGATACGCATATAGCACATGTGTTTGTATGCAAATAGTGTGAAATAGAGAATCACAGCTTTATATAGAGTTCTCTTTTTGTATTTGCCATGAATTAAGAAGCACTTCATCAGAAAATTTTGCCACAAGCGATTTTTTCCCCATGAAGGCCTGTTTCTAAGGCAAGTAGGATGTTGCAATCTATGCTGTTATAGGGAATACATATGATGAAATCAAGTATTGTTGAAGTATTAAAGTTTCAGAAGCTAAGAAGCCACATGGCACCATGGATAGAATACTGAGCTTGTAATCAGAAAGATTTAGGTTCAAATACTGTATCAGACACTAACCAAATGTAGCATTGCACATCTCATTCTTTTTGAACCAGTTTCTTCATCTGTAAAATGGAGTTAATGATAATGCCTACTTAACAGGGTTGTCGTGAAGAACAATATGCATAAAGCACTTTGCAAATATCATCTCCTTATTGAATATGTCTATATCTGAAAGGAATGGATTGCAATTCCCAATTATTGTAGTTTTGTTGCCTGTTTCTCCATGTAAATAATTTAACTCTTCCTTAAAGTTTTTAGATGTTATTCTAGTCAGTACATACATATTCAGTAATGCTATTAATTCATTGTCTGCTGTATCTTTAAGTATATTTTCCATGTTTTTTGATCCATTCTTTTTTATTGCATATTGTGAGACCATGATTTCTCTCTACGAATTTTTAATTCATTTGAAACATAATAGATTTTGTTCCAGCTTCTTATTTTGTTTGTTAATCTTTGTTTCAAGTATATATCTTATAAACATAATATTTCTGCCTTCTGCCTTCTAATACATTCCACTGTTCTCTAACATTTTATAGGTGAGCCCAGGTCATCCACATTCGCAGTTTTGATCATTAATTGTGTATTTGCCATCAGCATATCCTCTTATAGTTTTTTTTTCCCTGTATGCTTCCTGAACACCTATTTAACCAGAAGAGAATAAGAAAGAAGGAATATACTCAAAATAGTGAATTATTTTGGTGCAATATGCTTTCAGTCTCCTGTCCCTCTTCTTCAAGTGCCTTCTGGAATATCATAGAATACATTTCTTCTCCTTTATAGTGGTAGCTACAGGGTTTTTTTGTGATCCTGACTGTGGCTCTTGAGGGAGATGAACGCTTTCTTTTTAATTGCTTGTAATATCTATTTTTCTTTGATTTAGAAGCTGAATTTTTTCTATAGCATTCCTATGAGTTTTCATTTTGGGATTTCTTTTAGGAGGTGAGTGATGGATTCTTCCTATTTTCACTTCACCCTCATAATCTAATATAGCTTGAACTTTTCATTCATATTTCTTAAAATACATAATCTTATATTTTTGTTATTGTTGTGATGCTTGTTCTCAGATAGTCCCATGATTCTTGTATATTTTTTCTTCTGAATTTTTTTTGTAATGCAATTGCTTCAATAGGAGATACTTTATGTTTTCTTCTTTTTTGAGGGATCTTTTGATTTTGTTCCAGTATTTCTTGTTGCATAATCACTGATTTTTGTTTCGTCTCTTCCAAGTAATAGGGAGTCTACGATGTGAGTAGCATTTTGCATATCTTGTACTATTTGTCTTCCACTTGTTTTTCTAGAATTCTCATTTCATTTATGATAGTATTTTTTTTTAAATCTTGCTTTATTTCTTTTAGAAATTCTAAATAACCTTGTGGCCAAATTGTGATTTGTTTGATGTTTTGCTTGTAGATGTAGATTTGTTATTTTTGGCTGGGTTTGTGTTCTGGGCATCTCTGATTCCAAAATATTTCTTTATCTTTTGCATTATTTTTTTTTAAAAAACTAACTTTTCCCAACCTTGCTCCCTGGATTGAAACTTTGTGTCTCTGGGTACTTCTTGATCGAAAGATAGGACTTGTTCCATCCAGATCTGAATAACCTATGGTCCTGTCATTGTTTCTTCTGGATATTGTCCTATTGTATTCTTCAAAGACTTCTGGATTGACTCAGACCAGTAAGATTCAAATGTTCAGCACCCTAAGGAGGCTGTGGTCTAATAAATATTGCTTCCATTCTGACCTGGGCTTTGCAAGATCCTGAACCAATTTGGAATCTAGGCAACATGGCTTCAGTAGTCAACTTTTGGCTCTAGCCTCTATTAACTTGGTGGAAGATTACTCCATGTTGCCATTATAGACAGCAGGTTTATCTGTATTCTATGCTTCCAGGATGGTGCACACAGCTATGCCCTGGTCCACATGCTAGAAGGTTCCCTGGTGTGGGTCAATGGTCAAGGTGACACAGAGGTAGGCATGACTCCTTTTTGTACTCCTTGCTTAAGTTAACAGATGCTGGCTTAAGCCCTGGTCCACCTGTGAGACACTCTATCACCCTAGTGCATGATCAAAGTGACTGAGCTGCTGTACCTTAGCATGGTCCTGGGTGCCCTGCTATAGGCCTCAGCCTCATTAGTCAGGTTTCACAACCCTGAGATCTGGGTAGACCCTGCCCAGAATACAAATCTCTAGCCCTAGCACCTATATGTACCCTCAGCTTCGGCTTTCCTGACTGGACTCCCTCCCCAGTACCTTGGGATTTGTTTCCTTGTATCTACCTGGCTGTTTCCCTGTGCCTACCTGAGTTGGAATAGGAACTCACAGTAGTTTCTCCTTGGATTTCCCACTCTTTGCTCAGTCTGGTGCTTTTTCTTATTCTTTGATGGATTAGTTGTGAAAAGCCTGAGCTGTACTGCTTCCTCTAACTATGCCACCTTGACTAATCCCCACCTTTTCAAACTTTAAAAATGCTATATTAATGAAAGTTATTATCATTATTAAGTCTCAACTACCCAGGCATATCAACAGGACAGCTTTCTTTGAGTTTCTCAAAATATTATCCATGATTGACACCAACTAAAAATCCTTTCACTATCTGTAAGGTGGGTAAAATTGGTTATTATTTTTCAGGTAGAGTAATTGCAGTAGCAAACAGGTAGAGAAAAGAGAGGGAATAAGGGAATTGTAAATTAGAATAAGTACTATAAGAGGAAAAGATATTTGGAAGTATAATCAAAGATGAAAGATGCCTTCAGCTGAGTTTTTCAAGTGGAAAAATCAGTGACTCTAAAAAACATGGCAAAGCTGTTCCAGGAGATTGAAAACTACAAGGAAGAAAGATCTTTCATCCAGAAAGAGGAAAATGGGGATTAAGGCTTAGATTTCTGTCATGCTCTCCAGTTTACGAAGTATTTTCCTAACAGTAATACTATGAGGTAAGGAGTACAAGTATTATAAGCCTCCCCTCCATTCCCATTTTACGGAAGAGGAAACTGAGGCTCAGAGAGATTAAATGACCTGTTTAAGGTCACGTAGCTAGGCAATGGCAGACCTGGGACTTTTAACCAATGTGTTGGACTTGGATTTATCAAGACTTGTGGTCTAATACTTCCTCTGACATTTACCAACTATGTGACCCTGAGCAAGTTAATTACCTTCTGAGCCTCGGTTTCCTCATCTGCCAATTAAGGATAATGTCTATTGTACCTACATCACAGGGTTATTATGAGGCTCAAATGAGATGTTTGTATTTTACAAACACTGAAACATGATGTTAATTTATATTATTAGAAAGTTTGAGCATTGAATAAACTAAAGAGACATAATAGTTCAGAGTCATGGTCCACCTTCCCAGACTTCTGTCTTCTGCCAGTTATTATCCTGGAATATGATATTTTGAGTAAGAGAAAACAAGGTGGTAATAGTCCTTCAAAAAATAATAACAATCGTGATAAAAGAAATACACACACATTTGATATTTCAGGGATCTATACTTGACAGTTTTTCTTACCCATTCATCCTCCTTGTATTTATCTACATGCTCTTTGATGATATTTATATTTTTAGATTGTATCATTTTATGGGGAAAAGGTTTCTTACCTGCTCCATTAGAAAGTTTTTCCTGAATAATCTGTCCCCAGATTACTTCTTTCAAATTTAAGTGGTCCTTTCTGGTTCTTGTAATCCAGTAATTGGAGAACAAACCTACATTCACATGTATCTTGCCTTCAAAGATGTATATCTTTTTTTTTCTTTTTTTATCATTTCCTTTCTCAGTCTTAGTCTTTCCAAGCCAAGAGGGACACACTTTAGCCTTCTCACAAGAATGTTTTTCTTCTATCCCTTTGATCATCTTTATTTTTTCTTTCCCCAGAATCAAATGGCTTCAGCTTCATACAAGAAATCTGGGAGCATGAGATGGAGATAGAAACAGAGAATGGAAGTAGAAAGGGCTGATAGAAGGAGAGAGGGAATGAAAATGAGTGAATTGAAGTAGTCGTGAATGGAGAGTCATTGGGCTGAATTTTGTCCCCCTCATCCCCAAGTTGTAGTACATTGAAAGTACTTGTGGAGTGGAGTAAACTTTGCATTATCTTTGGGCATGGGTCCTAGCAAATACTATACTCATAAGCACATAAGCTTGTTTCAAAGAGTTTTAAGTCTCGAGAGGGAGATAAGGTATAAATGTATGTCACATACTTAGTGAATGACAGTTCACAATAAACTATGCAATACAAACCATCAAGACTTACAAAATACCATGCTATAACCATAATGGCTTTAAGGCACTTTAAGATTTGCAAAGTACTTTACATATATTGATTATTTCATTTGACCTTCACAATTCTATAAGGGAGGTTCTAGGATAATCATGGTTTCATAGATGAGGAAATTTAGAGTCCAAGAGAAGTGACTTGCCCAAGGTCACTGAACTAGTATATATCTGAGGCAAGATTTGAACCCCAAATTTTCTGATTCCAAAGGCAATATTTTATCTATTACACAATGCTGCTTAATAGTGCAGTTGAGGTTATATTTGCAAAAGCAGTTAAAGAGGAGAGAATTTGACATATGAGATGAGGGGAAGGCGTATGAGAGAGTAGAAGTGAAGCTGGGTATTAATGGATGAATAGGTGTAGTGGAAGGAGTGATTATTCTTCTTGGCAGAGACAAAATGAGCCAGAGCATGGGAGTGGAGGAAAAACTGTGCCTGACATAATTGTGGTTGTGCTTGGAAGGGGAAGAATGGCAGTAAGAATCATTTGACTGATTTCTGGTTTACCACAGTGCCTAGCACATAGTAGGTACTTAGTAAATGCTTATTGATTATTGATTGATTGGCTAAAGTGGATTATCCAGTGTAGCATGCTCTGACAGCTAAGGCCAAAATTTACAAATGCTGATGGCAGATACTAGGTCATCTTTTTGGTTGGAGTATGGGCAAATTGAGCATCAGTCATTAAATTGACAGGCATGTATTAAACACCTGTAGTGTGAGATGTCTCTCTTAGCCTGACCATCAAGGTCTATACCATTCACAAAATGTGCATGCAAGAAAGGAACAGCTGCCTCAAATCAACCGTACAGAGGAGTCAGATCACACCTGAATAATTCAGAATCCTAAGGAAGTGTGATTGTCTTCTCCCTTGCTGAGCATGCCTCCTTCCATGCTTCTGTTATCAGCCCTGCCTCTAGCACTAAGGACTTCAGGCATGTCCAGGCACTTCTCTAGGCCTTCAGGTAGCCACCCGTGAAATGACAATATAGATCTCCCTCCTGCTGTATGAGGCAGTGAAGCTTAGGGCTGGCAGAGTCCTGTGTATGTTTTAGGGCAAATATATTACAAGCTCTGTTTTCCATCTCACTGTTTCTGCCACCTGTTTGGCCATGCTTTTGCTTGATGCAAATCTGTGCCAAAAAGGCTGATTAATGTTTAGGTTTAGAGCAAGGCTTTAGAGCAGCACAAGGGCAGCCTGTAATCAAAGGATGTGCCTGATTTTAACTGGGAGGTATTATCTACTTTTTTTTGTTATTGTTAACATCTGAAAAATTACTGTGGCCCCATCACTCCATGGGATATCAACAACTCAGAAGAACAACCTATGAAACAGGTGGTTGAAGGTCTTCAGAAATACTGTGTATCACACTGAGAAAAGGAAGACTGGATTTTTTTTTTCTGAATCTAGGTTGGCAGTACATTTTTAAACATTATAATTTAATGTTGTTATTGATATATTTTGCTTCCACATCATCTTCATTTAAAAATGTGTTCTAACCATTCATCTACCCAGAACGTCATTTGTCCCTCTTAACAAAGATTTGAAAAAGAAAAAAAAAAATGTAGTTCAGCAAAACATGAATGCATCAGTTGTTGCTAACAGTATATGAGATATTCCACACCCATACTCTCCAATTTCTGCAGAGGTCTGTTTTCTCAATTACTCACCAAGGCCAAACTTGGTCCTTAAAATTACTCAGTGTTCACTTTCAGGTTTTTTTTTTTTGTTCCTTCTGTTCACATTATTGTGGTGATGGCATATATAGTTTTCCTGGGTTAGCATCAGTTCATAATTCATATACATCTTCCTATGCTTCTCAACTCTTCATGTTGGTTATTTCTTCCAGCTCAGTAATAACGGTTGAGTGCACGTACCACAGTATATTTCACCATTCTGTAATTGATGGCCATCTTTGTTTCTGGTTCTTTGGCGATGCATTGTTGCTTTGCATGAGAAACTTTCACTGTGACATGAATTAGAACTGGCCAAAGCCATGGATGGGGAAAAGCTGACAACAAAGAGAAGTCATGAGGCCGGTTGGAATACACAGACTGAGATATGTAGATAAAGTGTTGGGCTTGAATCAGGAAGACCTGAGTTCAAATGCCGCCTCAAATACTTACTAGGTGTGTGATTCTGGACAAATCGTTCAATCCTTTTTAGTCTCAGTTCTCTCATCTGTAAAATGAGGGATTATGACTTAATGGTCTCAAAGGTCCCTTCGAGCTCTGAGTATATGATCTCATGTCCTCCTCCCTCCCTAAGAATTGAGATGCCTAGGCATAACTTATATAATAATGTTATATTAAAAATGGTTTTGACACTATATTTAAATCATAATGTAATATAAAAGAATAATAATATACAAAGTGATGTTAATTATACAATTCAATGGACACAATAATACATTTAAATAATACAAAATAATAATATAATATAAATGGATATCAATAATATAATATTATAATTCGATGGATATGATAACATATATCCGCCATGATAGCCCTACTCTAATGCTTTGTTATCGATTGGAAATGTCTCGGGCTGTAGGCTACCTCTAAAATCTCTGGTAAGACCTGCTCTGCCTGAAAGACATTGAGAATGGGCCTCATGGTATTTTAGGAGTATGTCCTTAGAATTAAGTTTGGAGTGGCTTGGTCAACAGGTGATGAATTTATCGTTACTATTGTTCTTGCTATGCGGTTATTATTAATGCTCCATGGCAACTCATGCAAGTAACTACCAAAGGGTGTCAGGGATTCAACGTGGAGGGAAAATCCATATCAGTGAACTCTTGAATTTTTTTTTTGGATGCTGAAGCAAAGCTTGCATTGACTTCCTTGCAAATTTGCCTTGAGGATCAAAAGAGATGATATATGTAAAACACTCTGCAACCATCAAGCACTACGTAAGTGAGCTGTGAGGGTTATTTATTCATGTTCTTTTAGAAGCTGTGATGAGGAAGTAGGAGGGATTCCATACCTTGCTACTGCACAGTCTATATTTCTGTACTGGTGCAGTCATTTTGGGGAGATGGTGGTGTACGATATGCCCAAAGGGAAAACCTTCCAGCCCCCAAGTTTCTGCCAAGGAGGGTTAGAACAATCAAATTCTGAGATGCACAGAAGGTGATTCTGATCAAGTCTTCAGTATAGCATCAAATAACTGGGAAGGCCTGCACATGAATATTTATCTTTATAATCCTCTCCTGTTCTTTGGAGTTAGGTAGGCAGGGAAAAATTATCCTTATTATGTTGGTGAGGAAATGATGAGCCCAGAATGCCTTAATGCCTTGTTTAAGGTCACATGATGGGTCAGAAGAATTGTAAATTGAACCTGCCACCCATGAATTTCTTCCTTTTCATTCATACGAGTAAGTGTGGGTGTTCTTTCAAAATGAGAAAATGGGTATAGAGAATAAAAGAATATTTATACAAGCTATCCCAAAAGTCTTAGTATGGTTTTAAGCTATAATAGCTATTGTATCTGATATTAGATATTACAGCTATCAATGTAATAGATAATAATACCTATTCGATGTGGTATATGTAATAGCTTTAATAGATTTAACTTTAATAGCTTAAAACTGCACTAAGACTTTTTGGACATCTTATATACACATACACCCAAATGTAAACACACATACATACACACACACACACACACACACACACACACACTATCTATGCACATACATCTATGTATATAAATGTATGTGCATGTAAACACATGTCTATGTAATATGTGTTACCATATATATACATGTGCACATGTATACACAAATGAATAAATAGGGCTGAAAAATAAAACAATTAAAGAGAATGACACAAGAAATGAAAACACTATCTCTTAGAACTGGAAAAATCCCTGAAGACAATAGGTTCAAGAACTGGAAGAGATCTTAGAAAACATCTAGTTCAGTCCTTTTATTTTACAAATGAGAAAATTAAGGCCCAGGTAGATCATAAAATTCATTCAAGATCATGGTCAGTAATTCTGGGATTAAAAATCTAGGGCTGGGGCAGCAAGGTGGTGCAGTGGATAGAGCACTGGTCCTGAAGTCAGGAGGTCCTGAGTTCAATGTGACCTCAGACCAAACACTCAACACTTACTAGCTGTGTGACTCTGGGCAAGTCACTTGACCCCAATTGTCTAAAAATTAAAAAAAAAAAAGAAAAAAGAAAATTTAAAAAAAGCTAGTGCTAGAATTTAAACTCATGTCTTTTCTGATTTTAAAGTCAGTCTTTGTCCCACTTTGCCATTCCCAGGGTAGCCTTTCTATGTCTTCCCATTTTACAGATGAGGAGCCTGAGATAGGAAGAGTTTAAGTGACTTATTTAAGTTCTCGCAGTTAGTTACAAAATGTGGGCCTAGGACCGAGGTCTTCTTCCACCCAGTGTTCTATCAGCTATGCCCTGCTTCACCTTCAGTACAAATGAAGGGGAATTGTAAACTTGATCTATAAAAGACAGAGACTATGGCAACCTTTTAGAAGGTAAGAGTCAGCCACTGAAAATCATAATTTTTAATTATTGAAATAATTTATTGATGCTGAGTCATCATTTTCATGGTGAACGTATGTGCAGAATATTAACAGGCCTTAGATATTAGTAAGGCTCTCTATTACTGATACCAGGATCATAATGTAAACACATGTGCTCCAGTAAAACATGGCATTTTAAAATAGCATTATGATTATATTGAGTTATTCTTTATGTGGTAATTTTACTTCTATGATTAAAAAAGAAAAGATCAACCCTTTCCTAAAATGATGATAAAAAGGAGCCTTTAGCAGTTAGCTTTTTTTGGGTCAGTTTTCTTAGGAGCTATCAAAATTCAGTTTACTTATCCTGTTTCTGTTTGCTGATTGGCTCTACTTCTAACTCTCTGGCCTTTGCTATTGTGCCTCAGCTGCCATTTCACCCTAGAACTTCCCTCAGGACTTAGGTTCATCTCACCCTGGAGTATCCTTACTCCGTGATAGCCCCTTTCTGCTACTGTGGAATTCTTTCTGTGGCCTCCATTTTGGAGAGGACCCCAGTCCGGCCACATTTTATTCTACTTTTGTTTATGTTTCTGACTTTCTGGTCTTAGAAACCCTGTCCCCTTCCTCTTCACTAAATCCCCTATCCTTTTTGTGTGTACCTCTCTCATTTAGAATACAAGCTTCCTGAGGGCTGGGGCTCTTTCTTTTTGGTCGCATTTGTATTCTTAGTGTTTAATACAGTGTTTGGCATGCAGCAAGTGATTAATAATTCTTGTTGATTTGCCTTGCCTTGTTGGCTGACTCCTCCTCCAAAATGGTAAACCAAAAGAAAGGATAAAGTAGTGACCATTGGGGACTATTTAAATGTCTCACTATTTTCAGGCAATCAATGTGGTGAACAGATAGAGAACACAGATACTTCCCTTGGTACCTACTACAGAGTTCTATATACAGTAGGCACTAAGTAAAGTCACAGACTCCCTTTGTCAATCAAACCCTGGAGACCATCTCATCCTTTGTTTAAGTCTCCCTTGAGAGGGCCACTCACTTCCTCCTAAGGCATCTTATTCCACTTTTAGACAGCTTGAATTAGGAATATTTTCCTTAAATATGAACAATCTATTATGATCCTTGTTTTATAGTTGAGGAATATGCGGAAAAGAAAGGTTAAGTGATTGCCCAGCATCACACAGTGAATAAGTGTGTCACAGGGCAGATTTGAACTCAGGTCTTCCAGGTTCCATGCCCAGCCCTCTACTGCCCCAAGAGCTGTCCCCCACGGGAGAGAATATACCTGCAGCTAAAGAGGCTTCTGGCTGTTTGAGAAGAAACCAACTGCAAATATTCCTTGATATTTGCCAACTTTTAACATCACAGTGAAGAAAGAGCTTCAACCTAGAGTCTTGGGAACCTTGTGCCAGCTTTATAAACTCTGGGCCTTGAGTCAAGGGAGGCGTTGTCAGCCTACTGGCAGCCTGTTTTGCAGTGTGTTCAGCAATGCTCTGAGCATGCATGTACTTGGTGCTTCTGCTGGTTAGAGAGTTATACTGATGTCCTAATTTTTAAGTTTGCCAATTTTTGTTATTTGTTTGTTGGCTGCTTCCCTTACCCTCCCCCTACAAATCAGTCATTGTATCCATGAAGTACACTGTCCATTTCTTTCTGGTTCTTCCTGGCTTAAGAATTATTATAATTGCTGACAATCATGTGGTATTTTAGAGGTTGAAGAGCTTTTACATGTGTTCAGTCATTTCACTTGTGTACAACTCTCTGTGACCCCATTTGGGGTTTCCCTAGGAAGAGATACTGAGGTGGTTTGCCATTTCCTCCTCCAGGTCATTTTACAGATGAGGAAACTGAGGTATACAGAGTTAAGTGACTTGCCCAGAGTCACATAGCTAGCAGGTGCTGGAGGCTGGATTTGAATTCAGGAAGATGAATCTTCCTGACTCCAGGCCAAGCACTCTGTACACTCTGGTGCCACCTAATTGCCTTCAGCTTTTAAATTTGAGCCTCACACCAGATCTAGGATGTAGGGACAACTAGTATCATCATTCCCATTATACAGATGGAGAGACTGGGACTAGGAGAAATTAAATGATTTACTTGCTCATGGCCACACAGCTACTGAAAGTCAAAGGGGAGATTGAGCCCAGGTCTTCCTGTCTTCAGCTCCAGCATTCTGTTCACTATATTACACCTCCTTCCTACCCATATGGTGCTTAAAATGAGGCTCAGTCTAGGCAAAGTATTGAATTGCCTGTTTTCTCTTAACTGTGCAATTCAATTCAGTTCAATTCAAATCAATTTAAATTAGATTAGATTCAATTAAAATAATTTATTAATTTTTCATATGGATGAGAAACTATGTTAGATACTGAGGATATAAAATTGGTCTTACACAGTATGTCCACAAGGAGGTTCTGATGTAATATGAAGGGCAGCTAAGCTAGTAATAATACTATAGATAACATAACATTTACATAGTACATTAAGGTTTACAAAGCATTTTAGAAATATTATAGAAATGTGGAAGTAGTAGGTATTGTTATTTGTCCCTACTTTACATATGAGGAAACTGATGCAGACGGAGGGTAAGCACCACGTCTGGTGCTTTGTCGTCCTAGGTGCCTAGTACACCAACGTATCCCTAGTTTACAGTTGAGGAAATTGAAGCAGACAGAGGTTAAGTGATGCAGGATCGCACAGCTATTACATATCTGAGGAGAGATTTGAACTCAGGTCTTCCTGATTCCAGATCCAGTGTTTTATCAACTTAGCTGTGCAGTACACAAATAATTATGACACAAAGAACAAGGAAATAAATCCAAGAGAGAGTTCCAGGCAAACTGCCCAGCCTCAATAAACTCTCCTCATCCCCATTTCCATGTGTGTCTGGCCCTTTTAACCCCATCAGAGAAGGGACCATGGTGCTCGTGCTCATGATGAGAATTTTGGATGCAGACAGATGTTTATTTCAGACCACCTCTGGCTTGACATTTTAACTTTCTCTTGTTCATAGGAACTCTGTCCATTTCAGCTCCAAATTTAACTCCAGATCATCTGTTCCCCTTAGCTCCTCATTATGAGTCAGGCAGTCCTTTCCAAACCTGGAGAATAGCAAAATAGAGGGTTTTTAGAAAATGTGTGTCACTGCAAGAGAAAAATCATTCCACATGGCTTGGGGCTTCCTTCTCTGATAATAATACAGTACTTAGCATTTATATGGTGCTTTTCATCTTCAAAGCTCTTTGCCGATATTAGTTAATCCTATCAACATTCCTGAAGGGAGGTAAGGGTCGTTCATTATCCTTTTGCAGCCAGGGAAACTGAGATACAAGGGTGGAGGGGCTTAATTTACATCACGAAGTCAGTTTTCTTGACAGATGCAAGTGTGTCTGAGGAACTGTCAAGTCCCTGGGCAGTGCTCTGATTGCTCATATCTGTGCATCATTGGCTATATTAATTAAAAACATACCCAACTGTATTGAAGTCATAATCCTTTCCAACTCATCCCACTCTATACTGAACCATCCCTTGTGACAAAAATGATTATGTAAAGACATCTGATATAGAAACCTTGCCTGACCAAGTCTACAATATTCAGTATTCATGATTTCTTTTCTCTTTGCTGTGATGGCAGATGTGTTTCCATTTCTCTTCTCAAGGACTGGTATTCAGTTTGTTGCTGCTATTCTTCTGCTGAGATTGTTGTTTTGTTTTGTTTTTCTTCTTCATTCAAAGTTCATTTTCTTTGTAGTCAGTCAACTAGTGGGTTAAGAAGCATTTATTAGGTACTTACTAATTGCCAGGCTCTGTGCTGGGCACTGGGGATAAAAAGAGAGGAAGAGAGAGAGAGAGAGAGAGAGAGAGAGAGAGAGAGAGAGAGAGAGAGAGAGAGAGACAGTCCCTGTCCTCAAAGAGCCTTACACTAATGTAGTCATTGTGTATTTTGGGGTCTTAGTCAATTTGCTTCATTTGGAACAGCTTTTCCCATATATCTCTGAATTTCTCCTGTTTCTCAATTCTTACAACATAACATAACACATTTCCATTATATTCCTATGCTATCATTTTTCAGTGGTTCATCAATTGATAGGCTCTCACTTTGTTTCTAATACTTTGCTACTAGAGAAATTGGCACCTGAGTATTTTTTTAATCCATTTCCCCTTTCTGACTTCTTTTGCTTGGGATATAAGTTCAGTGTAGAATTGATACAACAAAGGGTAACAGTTAATCACTTTTCCTCCATAATTCTAAATTGAAATCCAGAATGGATGTGCTATTTATTTCCAAGCTTCAACAGTAGTGAAGTGCCAATTTACATAGAATGAAGTGAAACCTCAGTAGTTTTTAATTTTTTAACCATATTGAAAAGAACTTTTATATGAATATGATTTTTAGGGTTTTTGACATACATGTATTATCTTTTTTGTGTTTTTTTTACTGCATCCATTTAAACAATAATGTAGTGTTTTCAATATTTGTTTTCATATGATTATGTTTTTAAATATGACTATTTTATGATTATTTTCTTGATGTTTAACCATTCTCTAATATTTGATGTGCATCCAACTTTGTTATAGTGAATTATTTTCTCGATATATTTCTATAGTTTCCTGGTAAGCATTCTATTTATTTATTTATTTATTTTTGCTTCAATATCCATTAGTGAGATTGGCTTAGAGCTCTCTGCTCTACATTATACCTCCTTTGTTTGGGTATTGTGACCATATTTGTCATGAGAAAAGATTTTAGTAGAGTGCTTTCTGTTTCTATTGTTTAGAATATTTATAACACAGATGTAATTGCTCCTCAGATTTTTTTTTCTTTTTAAATAGAATTCACTTGTAAATTCATCTAGCCCAGGGCTTTATGCCCTTCCACTGCCCTTTGGCAATTCATTTATGACTTGCTCAATTTATTTTCTGAGATTGTGTTAAGCTCTCTATCTCTTGTTTTGCTAATTTCAATGGTTTATGTTTTTGTAGACACTCAACATTTTTCTTTCAATTCTCAGTTGTGTTAGCATGTAATTTAATTGTGTATAATAATGTCTGATAATTCCTTTTATTTCCTCTCCATTGTGAATTTACTTCATTTATTGTTTGTCTTGGTGATTTTATTTTCTATTTTTTTTCCCCTCCTTGATCAGGTTTGCTAATGATTTCTTGACCAATTAGCTTTAAAGAAAACAGCTCTTAACTTTGATCAGTTCTATAGTGTTTTTATCTTCAAGTTTATCTATTTCTTCTTGAATTTTAAAGATTTCATCTTTTTGTAATTATTTTAAGATTTCTAATGAATCTATTATTCTAATCTATTTCTAATCAATCTTCCATTCTTTCTGATTATATTCTCAGATCATTAATCCTCTCTTTTTCTTTTCTTATTATTAATAACTTTTAGATATTAAAATTTACCTCTTGGTGATTGCATTAGCTTAATCCTACAAGTTTTGGCAGGTTGTTTCAATTTTATTATTATATTCTATATAATTTATTACTTTTTTGATTTTTTGACCCAATCATTTTTCTGGAGCTCATTTACCCAATCTCCATTTAGATCTCCATCTTTTGCTCATATTTTCTTTGTTTATTAATTATTTAATTGATTTAAGGTCTGTAATGCAGTGTGGTGTGTAGTAGGAGGCATTAGCAGGGGTGGGGATGTCTGATCCTGCTCTTTGTCCTTTTCCTTACAACCTGTTTCTTTTGATGTGATGCCCCCTACTTTTTTGAACCTCTCTTTGACCCTAATTATTTTCTCACCCTTACTAGTAGTTAGCACCAAGATATATGACTTACTTTTTTTTGGATGGGGCAACTGGGGTTAAGTGATTCACCCAGTGTCACATAGCTAGTAAGAATCAAGTGTCTGGTCTCAACAGGATTTGAACTCAAGTCCTCCTAACTCCAGCGTTGGTGCTCTATCCACTGCACCACCTTGCTGTCCCTTAAATGACTTAGTTTTGATGAAACTGATGAAGTTGGTACATTATGTTTTTCAAAATGTTTGGTTTGATAGTTTATTTTCTACATTAGAATTTGACAGTTCTTCACTTATGACTAAGAAACTTAGCATGACCAAGGTATATATCATTCAATTCAATTCAGTTCATCAAACATTTGAGTACTGCAACAGCCATATTACCCCACTCAACATTCCAAGCTGCCATTGTCAGAGAAAGAAGATAAATTTAGGTGGATCATTTTCCGAATTGGTAGGGTCAGTACATTCTTAAGTTCTTATTTCCCAAGTTAAAACATTTCTTCTTATTTTTTTTTCAAGGAAGGGGAAGCTTTGTATTTTTTTTTCTCTACTTGTGAAATCCAGAGCTTTCAGAGCCAAAATGTTATGGGTAGAATTGTCATAGTGTGATAATGGTAAAAATGAAAGGCTATGGCTATATGATCTGTCTATATAAAATGAAAGGGTATATAAATAAAAAAAAATAAATGAGGATATCACCACCTTCACCATCCTTGCATTTCTGTCCAGTGGTCTATTGGTCTTCATAGAAAGGACAAGCTTCTAGATTCCATTTCTATCCTTAAAAGTAGAGAACATTGGACAAATACCTAATTTCCATATAAGGTAGTACAATTATAGGTATAGGTGCTTTGAGAGTCTCTGA
This sequence comes from Phascolarctos cinereus, assembly GCF_003287225.1. Lineage (NCBI taxonomy): Eukaryota > Metazoa > Chordata > Mammalia > Diprotodontia > Phascolarctidae > Phascolarctos > Phascolarctos cinereus. Next base: position 411,455,756 of record NW_027555958.1, read on the forward strand.
ATTGGGAGGCCTGAGGGAAAGGGGTACAGTTTAATTTCCCAAGGCACTTATAAGATGCCCCTTTGTTTCTGCTACCACCTTGCTATGTGTGTTACTTGACAGGTCAAAGAATGTGGTTGAGGTCTTGTACAATAGGCATGTGATAACTGTTGAAATAATCCCTGTGAAAAATTAACCCATGAGTATTGTTGTTGGTGGAAATTCTAGTATGGGCAACTGCACCATTATCCAGGAGTAAAAGGAAATGTGCTTCCTTCCAGATACAACTCTCATTACTCGTAATACTTTGTAATTCTCCTATAGCTCCCAGGCTGTCAAAAGTCTTTACAGATCAATAGGAACTCATTTATTATTTTAAAAGGCTCATTTTTCAGACAGGGAAAAAATTCTGAAGCACTGCCTACCATAGGGAGAACAGAGAATAGTGCCCTGGACCCCATGCTTTAGTAAGGAGAGTTTGAGGTCTAGTAGAGGGAGTTCATGATTCTTGACTGACATTTTATAAACCTGTGTGCAGCAGTCCAGGATCAGAGAGAGAGGAAGAGAAGAGATGACTGTGCCCCTTGAAGGAAGCTGTTTTGAATCTTTCTTGTATTCTGTCTTGGTACTATTAAAGAGTTGAGAAGGGTTAGTAAGAAGGGTTAGTATAGGTAAGGTCCAGGGCAGGCTATAATTTGCTGACATGGGTGTGTGTGAGCACACATTCAAAAACAGGCAGACAGATAGACACAGATTCATATGCATATGCACATGAGACCTTTAGACTATATGTTGTGACTACTGTGACAGAAGTGATGGTAGGAAGAGAAAGAATAAGAGGAAAGAAATGGTCTCTCCCATTGTTGACAGAATTAGTAAGGCTTCATTCTGGATCATGTAAGACATTGACCCCTATAAACAATATTTTTGTGGGTCAAATATTTATTTATTTTTCTCCATATGTGTATGTGGGGGTGTGTGGTGGGGGTGGGTAGGGGAATGAAGAAGGAAGTTTGAATCTGTGATTTTATTTTTGTAGGAGAATCCTAGATTGGAAACTCTTTCCACACTTGCAAATCAGAAATGCATTATCTCAGAATTGATGGGGAACACTGAGTGGGCAATTAACTTGCCCAGGGTCACACATGCAGGATGTGTCATAGGCAGGACTTGAACATGGTCTTCTTGACTCCATGGCCAGACCTCTGTATTTCTTGTATTTATAAAGGACAAGGTCTAGCTAGTGGTAGAGTTGGCAAAGTTCCTACACTGCTCTTGAACATGTAATCACTGTAATCATAATAAGAAGTAGAAGGAATCCACATGGTCACATTTTGCATATTCTAGGCAGCTCACAAGTGGACTTTCCAAGTGGAAAGTTCCTTTCCTTTTAGTTGTCTCTGCTTTTATCTGGGGGCACTGAGAGGTGGTGGGTGGGGCTACACATATGCATTTCCCTGAAATCAAAAAGCTTCGATATGTTCATTTTAACAGTGTGTTAAAAGCCTGCTTTTTCCCCACTGGTGGGCAGGACTACTGGAATATCACTGTAAGAATTCAGCATGTCTGCATTTTCCAAGCCATTCCAGGGTTGTTTGCTCTTTTCTTGAAATGTATTATTAGGGCTGTCACTTGTTTTAAATGCTATAATGAATGATATTTTGTTGCCTAAGGCTTTTTCAGCAAAGGGCATGATTTTATAAATTGAATAAATAGAGTTATGGCAAATAATGAAAAATCTTTTAGAAAAGCATCATGGAACACCAGCTGACAGCTGACTTCATTTCCACAGTTTTTCATATGGTGCAATTTCATTACCATCACCATCATCTTCAGTGACTTAAATAAATTCTGCATCCATGTTGCATTAAGCACTACGCAGATATGCAAGGATATTTAGGAATACTAACCCTGCCCAAGAGGTTGCTACCTCCTGAAATGTCATCATTAAAAAAAAATCTCTTTTTGTTTGAGGCTATAGTGTCCTGCACTCACAATTGAATGTCCTAATGAATCCTTTATCCTTCCTAATTGTGCTCATTAGTGTGGCTTGACTAAATAAAATAGGATAGCTAGTTCTTAATAATAATGAAAATAATAATAGCTAACCTTTGTATATAACACTTTTAACAATGTGCTTGTGATATCCTATTTGCTCCTCACAACGACCCAGGGATGGGGGTGCTATTATTATGCCCATTTTGTTATTGTTGTTTGTGCTTCATTTTTGAAGAGGACCATGACATCAGGAAGGTGATATTGTGACTTGCAAGTGATTTAAGTGAGGGAGGGCTGTGCAAAGTCACTAGCCTCATTTTCTCCTCCAGAGCCATCTGGGTCCAGTGGCTTGATATACATCAGGACAACTGGAGATGGCCCTGAATGCAGTGGGAGCCCTTGGCCTCTTTAAACTAAGGTCTTTCTCCAGTCTCAGTTCAACTGAGGCAACACACATTAAGGCTAGGTAAGAAATGAGGCAAGGAATGGCCTCTTTTACCTTGTCAAAAAGAAAGAAAGAAAGAAAGAAAATCAGTCTGGGGGGGGGGGGCGGGGGAAGACACTCAGGGTTTCTGACCAAAACAGAAACACTTGCCATTTACACTCATTCTCAGACATCAGAGTCCAAACAATGACCAAGTGAGGCTTGGGCTGGGACCTGTTGTTGGCCAATCAGTGAGAGCCAGAGTGTTTAAGGCATGGTTCTTATGAGATAAAGAAATCTGGCCCATAAACCCCAGTTTTATAGATGAGAAAAAAAAGAAGCTGTTGGAGCATTATTAAGGTATCTATCCCACTAACATAAATCTTGTTGATTAAATGATGAGAGGTAGTATGATGTAATTGAAAGACCAATGGACTTGGAGTTAAAAGATGTGGTTCAGTCTTTGCTACTTATTGACTATATAGCCTATTGTCCATAAATTCAAGGAGAGCAAGAGTCTTCTCTTATCTAATCTTTGAAGCTCACCCAGTCTATAAAATAGTGTTTTATGCATAAGAGGGCACTTAATAAAAATGCCTTTAATTAAATTGAATTTTGTAATCTTGGGAAGTCACTTAACTGATCTGCCCTGGCTATTCCTAATCTGTTAAAAGGTGATGATACTTATGCTTACTACTTCACAAAACGGTTTGATGGTGCAATGTATGTATTGTATGTGTGCACGCATATTAAGTGTTATGTATGTGGGAATTGATTATGGTAACCTTGGAATTATATTTTCCTTAAATTGGGTAGGTAAGAGAAGGGGACAATAGGGTAATATAATGATGAAGTTCATTGTAGTATATGCATACATTACCTATAATGTGCATTTTATGTATATAGTATATACATTATAATGTATATATATATATATAAATATATTACTTGATATGACATGTTTGCAAAGTGCTTTTACATATATCATCTCAGAACCCCACAGTAGTTGCTGTGAGAGGTACATGCTACTATTATCCCCATTTCACTAACAAGGAAGCTTAAGACTCAGTATTTAGACTTGCCATGATCACAAAGTTCTTAAGTGTCTGAGACTCCATATCTTCCCGGCTCAAAGTCCAGCACTCTATTACTAGCCTGAATGTACCACAGTTTAGGTCTTTGCTTTTTCTTTCTTGAGTTGGAATATAAAATGGATACAAGAGGAAGTTGTATTTTCCTCAGGGTAAAGAAAGCTCTCTACCAACTGTAGTTATCAATCATTTATGACTTTATTGAGGAATCTTAGAGAATTGCCTAAAGCATGAGCCAGAGTGAGCAGTGAGGAATGCAGAGTTTACATTCAGTAAGTGTCTGTGGCAGAATTTGAAGCCAGGTCTTCCTTATTATAATCCTAGGACTCTATCCACTAATTGGTGTTACCTCTATTTTAATAATTTAAATAGGATATAGAAATGGGGCAAACTGAGGTCCTAGCACCCATGAAGAACCTGCACTTGCTTTCAGGGTAAGAAGATCAGAATTAATCTGCTGTTTTTCATAGCCTGCACAGAGCATGCATATAAACTAAATATTCATAGCAATATTATATACTGATTTATTCCTTTTTTGCCAGCCTGTTTTCATGTGTATCGAATTATATTATAAAGCTGGTAGGATTTTTTGAAGGGAGGGGGAATACATAAAAATCAAGTTTGGAGTTGTTTCAGTATAATACTTCTTGTTTAATTTTTAATTATACCAATACAAGAGACTATACTGAGAATGGATATTGCCTAATGGAGATATACATTCTCGCCTGGTAAGATATGTATTATTCATAGAAAAAGATGGTCTTGCACGAAGGGGCACCTGGTCCTTTAAGAGACAGGACCCTCCTGAATTGGAGTAGCTTTGATAGTGGTTTGATCTGTTGCCCAAAGTGCACTCACAGCCTCATTTAATATTAATAGGAGCCAAGCCAGACTCTTCCATGACCCTTTGCAATGGTAACTCAATGAATGGGTCTTTTAAGATATTTGGGATGAGGAGCCAGTCAGTTAGAAGTGGGTCACAAGTGTGAGATGTCTCATTAACATAGATATATCTACTTGTGGTTTTTGACAAATTGGGTTGATGAGAGTGGGTAGGATGGAGGTTAACATATTACAAGAAAGTCCAGAAAATCAATTTTTGTCACTGTTTGATTTCTCTTGTATCTTTTCTATCTTCTTAGTTGTTGCATATTGCCTTTTCTGAAAATGTCATTCCTTTTTTGTCTGTGCATTTCTCTGTGGGTTTTTTGTCCTTTCTTAAACTGCATTAGCCTCCATGACTATTCAGTGCAGTGAAAAGGTAACAAGAATCCAACCAGATGGAAGAATATGGAGCTAGGCTACAATGGTTTGTCTGGCGGACCTCAAGATCCTGGTATTTCCCATACCCTGGGTTTTTAAAGTCCTTGATAACTTATCTATCTTTCCAGCCTCAGTATACATTTTTCTCCATCCTCCTTACTATCGTCCAATCAAACTGTCTTTCTTTCTGTTCTTTATGCACTATAATCCATTGCACTGGTTGTCTCATGCTCTGAATTTTCTCCTTACTCATCTCTGCCACAAAGAATCTCTCCCTTCCTTCAGGACATAGCTCAAACACCACATTCTCTATGAAGTATTTTCTTACATGCTCAATGTCCTCTTTTCCTAACTAGAGTTTATATACACATACACACACACGTGCATATGCATATACACACATACATACACATATATGTACACATATAATTTTATATTATAATATGGTAACTATAATCACATACCATTACATAATATTACATGTATCATATTTAACCACCTTATGTTTATTTATATATGCTTATATATGTATACATAATATTTGGCTACATTTGTTGTGTTTATTCTGTATATACTTACATATGTACAAGTTGTTTCCTCTAATAGAATGTATGCTTTTAAGTGTAGAAATTGTTTCATTTTTTGTCTTTGTGTCTTAAGTACCTAGCACAGTGCCTGGCACTCATTAAGAATTTAAATGATTGTTAATTGATGTATTAAAAAAGAGGACCTCTCACACAATACAATCCCACATTCCCAGCAGTGGTGACAGAAATTGTGGACTTCTTGGCAGCAGCAAAATGTTTGAAGAAATCTCTTAAAATCTTTTTCCACCCAAAACCTGGTGGCAGTATGTCCTAATTGCAGGTTCACTTCTTTCAAGAAGAAATAAATTACTGAGTTCTAAATTTGTAAAATTGAAACTATAAATGAAGACATGTCACAAGAAGGATGAGCTCAGTTATGGGGAGAAAGTGTGTCATTGGGAAATGAATTGATTTTTATTTTGACCATGTTAAAGATTATATTGGCCTGCATTAAATTCCTATGAGCTTGGTATCAATTCCTGAAAATATTCTAAAAGGTATTATTAAAAAGATTGTTCACAAACATCTAGAAAAGGAAGTGGAGATCCCAGAGCACCAGGATGGCTTCATCAAGGTCAGATTATGCCCTTTATTTCCTTTTATTATGCTTTACTTGTGTGATCTTTGGCAAGTCATTTAACCCCCCTGGCCTTAGTTTCCTTATATGTAAAAAAAAAAGAGGTTGGACAAGATAGTGTCAGAGGTCCCTTTCATTTCTAAAATTATGAGTCTATTATCTTAAATTGGTAAAGCGAGTCAGTACTAGAGATATAATTTGCCTATTTTAGAAAAAGGATTTGATGAAGTCTGATGCCATCCTTAGGGTATGATGGAGAAATGTGAGCTAGAGGACAGTTCAGTTAAGCTATCTGGTTGAATGACTCAACTTAAAGAATAATCATTAATGGCTCAATGTCAGCTTGGGGTGGAGTCTTTAGTGGAGTGTCCCAGGGACATGTCCTTGCCTGTGTTATTTACATTTCTTAGAGTGATTTGCTTAAAGGCATAGTTGGGATGCTAATGACACAAAGCTAGAAGAGATAGCTAACTTAGCAGATGACATCCTGGGATATCCAGCTAAATCTAATCAGATGAAATGTATGTAAAGTCCTAAACTTGGATAAAAAATGAGCTGCACAAGAGCAAGACAGGAAAGACATGGCTGGATAGCAATTGGAAAAAAAAAAACAAACAAAACATGACCTGGAGATTTCAAGCTCAGCATGAGCCAATATTTTGATGTGACATCAAAAACAAAAATTAAAAATGACTAATACCATCTTCAGCTGCAGTAAATGAATAGCCTAGTGTCTAGAACAGGGGAGATGGTATTCCTGCTGTACTCTGCCCAGATAAACCGTATTTGGAATATATTAAATTCTAGGTTTCTTCTTTGGGAATGGAGTTGATAACTGGAGATTATCCACCTACAACCAGATGGTACAGCCAGGTAGGGTACAACCAGGAGGGCAGCAGACCTTGAGCTCATACTGTAGGTGAATCAGTCTAAGGAGCTAGGAGGTGATTTGCCAGGAAAAGGTTTAATAGGGATATAGTAGCTGTCTTCAAGTGTTTCAAGAGTTTTGCAGAGGAGGCACTCAGCGTGTTTCCTAAATGGCTTTAGTAACAATGCTTGGAAGTTGCAAAGGTATGGTTTTAGATTCGATTTAGGGAAAGGCTTCCTAACACCTAGATTTGTCCAGTAGTAGAATAGGTTGCTTTGGGAAGACTGTTACCAGAAGTCATCAAGCAAAGGCTAAATGACTACTTGTGGCCAAAAATGTTCTCCCTTCTCCTTTCAGTCTCCTGGCCTCCTTGGCTTCCTTCAAGATTCAACCTCAATTCCATTTCTGCAAGAGGCCTTTCCTGATCTCTCCTACCCCAGTCCCCAATTCTAGTACACATTCTGGGAGACAGCATGCCTCCCATCCCATGCCCAAATCTGGTATCTAGTATCTCTGAGATTATTTCTAACATACCCTGTATTTTACATATTGTATCTACATAGATGTTTGGGAGACATGATGCCTCCCCCAAAGTAAACTCCTTGAAGGCAGGATCTCTTTTTGCCTTTCATTATATCCTCAGTGTTTAGCACAGGGCCTGGCTCATATTAAGCACTTAATAAATGCTTGTTAATGATTTATTGATTTAGGGCCTAAAATTATTCATTTGCAGGGGCAGCCCGGTGGTGCAGTGAATAGAACTCTGGCCTTGGAGTCAGAAGGACCTGAGTTCAAATCCAGCCTCAGACACTTGACACTGACTAGCTGTGTGACCTTGGGCAAGTCACTTACCCCATTGCCTCACCAAAAAGCAAAAAAAAGAAAAAAAATTATTCATTTGCAAAATTTTATCTAATTAGACAACATCTTATAGCTAAATCTATGATATTGTGTTGTAGTGAGGATTCTTATTTAAGTTTGGGATGAACTAACCCTCTTAATTCTCTTTCAACACTGATACTTCATGAATGAGGATACAGAGATAAGAGTAGTCCCTCAGAATATAAGTGGAGTAGACCTTGGAAAAGGGGAGGAATGGACAGAATAAATTGAGGATTGCCTTCATTTATGTTGGCTTACTCCATCATATGTAGGGGAAATGTTCACCAAAAGACATGCAGGTGCAACTTCCTTTATCCCCAACCACCCAAACCTTCAAGACCTAAAGATGGGACTGACTGGGAAGTTGAAGGGCTACTTGTTGCAGTGGAAGGACCACTGGATTTCATTTCAGAGGATGTGTGGTTAAATATTAATTTTAGTATTGCTGTCTCTGTGACCCCTGAGCAAATTCTTTCAATTCCTTGGGCTTTGATTTCCTCATCACTAAAATGAAAAGGTTAGACTAGAAGTCCTCTAAGGTTTCTTTTCATTTCTAAAACTGCAGTCCTATGAGATTGCCTGAACTTTAGGAATTGTACTTGGATCAGAGGTCAAACATGTGCCTCCAAAAGCGGCAGAACTAGATGGAAATGTAATTGGTGAATATTTAACAAAATAAAAATACAATAAAACATACATAACATTACATTTTCAAACTACATCAATATGTGGCCTCCATGGATCCTTATGTATGGATTAGTAGTCTCTGTTTCTACTTGAGTTTGACACCACTGCTCTAGATGGCTCACTTCATTTCCCAAGCTAGTTCTTTCCTGAGAGGAAGAGTATTGTCCAAGTGCCAGTCAAAAGGCTGTGCAGGAGATCTAACAAAATCACTGACTGACTCAACAGAAATCAACAAGTGACCACAAGGGTCTGTGTTCAACATTACACACACACAAACATCCCCCCAAAAAAACACCTCCTTCCTCCTCTTCATCATCATTGTCATCATCACCACCACCACCACCAAATATCATCAACATCATCGTCAACATCATCACCATAACCGGTCTTCATCTTCATTGTCATCATCACCAACAACAATAAACCTCACCAAAAGGCTTAAAAGAATTAGAGCACTAAAACAAAGTGCGTGGGGATGGTAATCTATAGGAAGTAGCTGAAATCTGCCCTTTGTTCATAATTCCCTTTTCATCTCTTCATCCTCTGATTTCCCTTCTGCCCTTTCTTCCATCTTTATGTACTGTGACACATTTTTATTCATCCTGGTCCTATGATGAAGCAAGGTGGGCATTGAGAGAGCTCAATCTCAGGAGTTCATTTACCTTCTTAGGTTGGACACCCGTGCTCTTTTCCCAGCTTGTGGTTCTTTCTGGGACCATAGTAGGAGCACAAGTTATTGTTGTGAATATCCCATGTGGCTCATATTCCTTCACAAATATAATATTAGAGTTTCAAGGGACTTTAGAGAGGCATTGGAAAGCCAATTCAATTTGGAGTCCTGGGTTTGAATTGCAACTCAGTCACTTTGTACTGTGAGGCCTTGCATGAGTAGCTCAAGGTCCCTGGGTTTTAGTTTCTACCCCCTATAAAATGAAGCAATTAGACAAGATTATTTCCAAGGTCCCTTCCAGATTTAGATCAGTTATCCCTTCTATATTATTCCCAGTAAATATGTCACTATAAGATTACTTGTAAGTCACCCTCACTTGTCTAGGATGAGAGTAGGTCCTTTTGAAAAGCCAGAAGACACTAGTGGGGCTGACCAGATCTTTTCCCTTCTAGGTCACCAGGTGACATTATGCCCATATCAGGACCAGTTAAAACCATTGCTGTCCTATTAACAATAGAGTAAATGATATCACATAGTTATTTATTACCTTAACATTGAAAGTTAGAATCTAGGCACTGACTGTCTGACAGGCTTTGTCAAAAAGGAAGCCCAGTAATTAAGAGATCCATTAATATAGCTTTCTATAAATCTCCCTTAGTGGTTTCCCACAGAATGAAAAAGAAATTGTCTTTTTGGGAGACCATGGACTTGGTTGCTGTCCAGAATGCCCCAGTTTTGTGTATTAGCAGAAGATGTTTGCATCTTTGGCTAGCCAGCTGGCTTGCCTGTCAGGTTTGTGAGCTACCTTCAAATCAAGGCATTTGGAGCATTTGGGGCATTTGGGACATTTGAATGTTGTCTGCTTTTGTAAAAATAGTTTTCATAGGTCATGATTTTAATGGGTAGGTTGTTAAGGAGCCTGTTATTTTGGTCCTTTCAAGCAGTCAGGACCCTGGACAGCAGTGGCTGTCAATTTACCCATGCATCATCTAGATCTGCTTACTATATAAACACTTTGGAAACTTTATCATCTAGAAGTATGATTCATTCCATCCTTAGGTTGGCCACTTCCTTCACCAGGCCTCCTGGTTAGTTCAGTAAATGCAGTAATTTCTTCAGAAAAGGGTCATTACCTTAGTAAGCAGTTTAATTGCGTTAAATAAAAGGGTAATAAAGTGCAAGCAAAAAGTACTTGTATCTCAGAAGCAGCAACTATCTTCATTCTTCATTCTTCCCTCCCCAGAGGGCAGACCAACAGTTTCACAGGCTTCTGTTTTCAGATGAAAGAAATAGAAAGTCTGTGTATTTAATGCAAATTTCTCAGCCCTTGCCCATCTTAGTGAGTACCATCTGGGAGCTAGGCTATTAGCAATTGTCTTACCACTTGCAGAAATCTTGATGCCTGTATTGGATGGCTCAGTGTGCCCTTCACTCATTAGCTTACTTGGACAAGAACTTTTTCCTCAAGTTGATCTCTACTGTCCCTGACAGGTTCTGGCTGACTTTTTTCACAACGGCAGGTAATCGAAGGACAACTCTCAGCCCTTTCCCAAGTGTGAGGATGAAGGTCCTGCTCATGGCAGTGACATTCCTCTCCCTTTACCTTGCATTTCTCTTTTTTCCTTCCCTCCAACCTTAGTGTGTATGTGTTCCCAGTCATGTCCATGGGTCTTTCTGCATAGGCCCTTGGGAAATCTCTTTGAGAATTCACATGTCCTCTACTCCAAAGCCTTCTGAGAAATGTAGTCCATGGGGGACAGCAAGCATGGTCCCAAAAAATCTCTCCTTCCTAATGATACTCAAAGTCTAGCTAAAAGTGACATATCTGAAAGGTTTCAATGATGGACATGAATGGACATAGCTTGGCAACTCATTGGGTGGGGGGATAAAGTGAAGAGTTGAAGATGACTCCTAAGTTGAAAGCTGGGTAGTTATAAAAATTGTGGTCTCAACAGAAATGGGAAAGTTAGGAGAAGGATATCATTTGGTGAGGGACAAATCACTGACTTCCCAGTTTATATGCTTATGTATGGCAGGGTGGGGGGAGGTAGTTGAGGGATTTATGTGAGTGAGACAGAGAGACTAAGACAGAGAGACAAACAGATAGAATGGAGAGACAGAGGTTCTGGGCTAATTGATTTAATCCGGGTCCCCAAATCATTTGATTATTTTACTTTGCTGGGGCCAGCTTTAATACTTTCCCGAGAGTTCTTGTCTCAAATGAGATTATATAATAAAGCACCTTTTTAGTATTAAAGGCCTATGAAAATGATGATGATGATGATGATTATATGATATCTGAATCTGGGATTTCATTGGTGTAGGGTCTTCTCCTTGAGGAAACTCTCTATAAATGCAACTCAGTACCTTCTCTACAATTCATAGTTTCAGAGAGTTTCTTGAGGGCACTAAGAGGTTAAGTAGCTTACCAATGAGAATATAACCAGATGAAATGTCAGAGGTGGGTATTTTACCCAAGCTGTTCGAATCTAAGGCCTGTTTTCTATCTACTGTGCCCTATTATATCTCACAATAAGGAGAGAATGAGTGAGTGAAAACATTTACTATATACCTGGCACTGTGCTGAGCACTGAGGATACAAATATAAAAGTGAGATGTCTCTTGCCCTCAAGGAGCTTACAGTTCTACTTGGGTACAAAACATATAGATGAGTAGAAGCAAGGGAAGGATAATTTGTTTTAGAAAGTCAGGGATAAGTGACTATAATAATAATGACATCTTTTGACACACTCTTTCTAAAGGCAATGCCAGTGATGATTTTATTACAGTTCTCAATAAAAGAGGTAGAAAAAGAAAGACAATCTAGGCCAGCAGCGGAGTAGGATATGGCGGGGATGAAGACGATGAAGCTAACATCCTTTTTCACTGGAAGTGCAGACCCGAGATAAATACAATAGCAGAAAGAGAAGACAAAATGGATTTTTGATAGAAAGAAGAAGCCTGGAGCTTTTGGCATTAGAAAGCTAAACATTTGTTTCTTTTTAGAGGAATCAAGTGTCAAGAAAAGACCAGAGAAACCATGACTGAACTGCAAGATACAGCTGCAAATTTGCAGTGAACTTTTCCTATCAGATGAAATCAGGGAAATGAGCATCTGATGGAGCCATTTTGGCCTTAGATGACCTGGCTTGGTCTCTTGCCTCACCTATTTTCCAGTGATAGCATAGAAGAAATATTTTCCTGTAGTTATTGAGTTGTTTGGGGAAAATTCATCCTTTTCTCTGATTCATCACACTAGCCATATCCTTCATTCCAAGAAATGGGATGGGTGGGGAGGGGTATGGAGAGAGGTAGTACCATTATTTAACTTGACTTTAGGGTGGGTGGTGAGAGGTGACGTGGTACATTGAAGAAGTGGGCCTAAGTGGCAAAACTCTAGAGTTTGGTCAGAATCAGATTAAAATGTAATTGGGAAATGAGTCATAGAATAAATAAAAGTACAATACAACATAGATGATGTTAATTTGTGTTTTTCTAAATCAATGTGGATCAATGTCTATTTGACTTTGATACCACTGGTATCAGGTAGATAGAGAGCTGGCTTTCAGAACCAGGAAAAATCAAACAAACAAACAAACAGGATTTAGTCTGATTTAAGGAAGGGACCAGGCACTGGGAAGGCAACTCTAACTTGTTAGAAGGTGTTGACCTGCATTGTAAAAGGAATTGTCTCACTTGGGACTTCTTAATACATGTGAAAACTTGGGCCTTTTCCCTGTCCTGCATACCCCGTCCCTTTAGGGCATTTGAGTCAGGAACAATAGAACAATCAGTAGAGTCTCAAAGCCTAGAGAAATCTTTGACAGTTTTGTTCATGACAAAAACTGCATTCTTCTTGGACCTGGCATTATTTTCTCACCATCTCCATTTCACCTTAATCTAAAATGACACAGGAGTGCCTCACTCCAGTACAATTGGTAAGCCTTATTTAGGGAAACCTGGCCAGTTCTTGTGCTTAATTTACCTTGACCCATTACTTAACCCCTCTCTAGATAACCCTTCTTTCCAGAATCCCTTTAAACATTGTCTTCCTCCATTAATATATAAGGTCGTGGAGGCCTGGGAGCTATCTGTATCCTTTTCCAATTCATTCTGAACTCAGTCCTCCTCGGATTCCTTGCCTTTGAAAAGAGAGGGTCCAGGAGGCCTGGTTGAACAGCTGGTAAACTTTGAAATGCCAAAGGTGAGCAGGGAATTGAATTCCTGCACTGTGTGGTTATATGCTGGGGACCATCACTCAGACAAGCTGTGGGGAACGTCTCAGTTCTCCTGAAGTACTAAACGGGACTTTTAGCCGAATTCTGCATCCCTATAGGGGGTAAGGTTGCTTTTGTTTATTTGTTTATCCAAACCTTTGGACATGCATCAGACTGAAAGTTTAGCCTATTTACATTCCCCTGTCACTATTATTGCACTTGAAGATTGAAAAGAGATTAAGTGATAATAATTCCAGGTACACCAGTGCTTTCATCCGAAGACTTTTGCAATCCTGAATGCCAGACTGAAGGACTCAGGGGCTCCTTAAATCACTGCTGAGATGCAGCCATCTCCTAAGTGAAGTAGTCATCTTGTATGGGCCCACTCCCTATGAAAACAAGTGTCCTCAGAACCTTATGTTGGGAAGTGAAACTGACTCCTGCATTACTCAGCAACTGCAGACTGGAGGCAGACTGGAATTATTGGAACAGTAGTTGACTGGCGGAGGTGGGAATTAACATTCCTAAGAAGCACCTAGGGCTGTCTGAAAGGCTCCATATCTGAGAGGCAGCCAGCCTTTTCTCCTGCAGCTTGATGTGGTCAAAGGATGGCCATTGATTCATTTCCCATCCGGAAGAAAGTTGTCAGCACTCTTTTCCAACTGAAGATGCTGTGGGCAAAGCACAAGGTGGGACCCCTGCAAATCATTTCTCTGAGCCCCTTCCTACTAATAAGCCACAGAGGAAGGGGATTTGAGGACTGGCAAAATCAACAGTAAACAGCAAAGAAATAAGCATTTATGAAGTGCCTAGTATATGGCAGGCACTTTACACATATTGTCTCAGTGCGGCAGTGCACAGAATGCTGGGCCTGGAGTTAGGAAGACTCAATTTCCTGAGCTCAAATCCAGCCTTAGACACTAGCTGTGTAACTCTGGGCAAGTCAGTTAATTCTGTTTGCCTTAGTTTCCTCATCTGTAAAATAAACTGGAGAAGGAAATGGGAAACCATTCCAGTAACTCTCCCAAGAAAACCCCAAATGGGGTCATGAAGAGTTGGACATGGATGAACAATAACAACAAATCTCATTTAATCCTTGCAACAGCTCTGAAAGGTAGGCGCTATTGTTATATCTCTTTTTACAGCTGGGGAAACTGAAGATGACAGAAGTTCAGTGATTTGTCCAGGGTCACCCAGCTGAAGACAGATTTGAATTTAGCTCTTCCTGACTCCACACCCAATGCTGTATCCATACTGTACCACCTAGCTTCATGAATGTCAGAATGTGGCTCCAGCTATATCATTCTTTGAGTGGAGAGTGGGGCAGGATCTGTGTTTTCATCTGTGTAAGGACACTCCCATTTATCTGTTACTTTAAAAAAAAAATTGTAGATAATTACCTAATTAGTCCTCTTTATTTTTTATTTCACACACGCCAGTTTTTAGGAATAAGGGATGATTTCATGGGTGACTTTAGAGAGTTATCCGTAATGAACTTCCCTGACCAAAGGAGATTGGCATCTTCATCTACAACCCATAATTTTAGGGAGCTGCATGGAGGACTAAAAGGTAAAGGGATCTGTAGGGTCACACAACCCACATATGTCAGAGGCAGGGCATTTATTTACAGATTAAAATCACATATCAATATGAACGTATATTCATATACTAACATATTATAAACATTATGAACATGCTCATAATGGATTCTTGATAATGATGAGAGAGATGAAATAAATAGCATTTATTTATTTTTGTTTATTAACAGTACAAAACCTCTTTTTGCTCTCACAGAATAATGTGATTGAATTTGTTCCCTTATTGAAAAAAAAATCTTGGTTTTCCACGTTGTGATACAGTGATGGGAAGACCTGATTCTAAGAGCAGCTTGATTTTATCCTGGGTATTAATAGCTATCATAGGTTAATAAAAGGTATCTCACAGAGAGAAGTAGATCCAGTGGTAAGATGTATGTTTACTAAATCATTTTCCAATCCCATTTGTGAGTTATGAAAAGGTTTTGGCTGAAAGCTGGCTAGTACATGTCCATTCTTCCCTGGTGGGTAATTGGGTCTCCAGAGATCAGTCACAGAGAGAAGGGAACAAAGGTAGAGCAGATAACAAGATGTCTAAGTATGTCAAGGGGGTGGATAGTCTTTGTCATTGGCTTTAAAGCTGTCCAGTAGGGCCAGGGAGATGTGCCCTTGGGAATGAGGTTACAAATGTGAAAGAATTCCGTGCTTGGTGATTTCAGCCCCAAGTCTCCTGGCATTAGCAACTCACTACTTCTTACCCCTTGCCAGGTCTGACTCTAGTGTACCTGATTCTCTCATATGTGCTTGCTACAGCTTCTTGTGAGCCAGCATATGCCTCCTTTATTCTCCTGGGGGCTGGGGCTGAGTTGAGTGTAGGGAGAAATAGAGTGGGGTAATAATTCTTCTGGGAACCTGGGACATTGGACAGAAGATACATGCCTGTGGTAGAGGTGAAAGGAGAAAGGACAAGAGTCAAAGCAGGGAAGCTTGCCCCATTGCCTGCCTGCCTAGAGAAGAACCACGCAGGGCTGACTATCCAATACAGTCTGGTCAGGGCATAGGCAAAGGGGTAGCTGGAAGCAGAAGCACGTTGTGCCTCTAAGTGTGCTGAAAAGAGTGTCTGTTGAGCTCTCATGTTATCTTCTTGCCCCTGAGAGGGTAAGTGATGTAGCTCCTAGTCACATAAGCAGTCTGTGTCTGAAGCAGGACCTACACCTAAGTTCACTCTGTGATTTGGAATAAGAAAAAAATATCATTCAAAATTCCTCTAATTGTAGATAAGTTCTGTTTTTTAAGGTGGAGAGTATTATTTGTGCATATATTCTTTCCACCTTATTAGAATAAAAGTTCTTTAAAGACACAATGTGTATCATATCTGTATTTATATCTCCAGTACTTGGTGTGCTGTTCTCTTCTCTCTAGGATCATAGGGATCTCAGATGCTATGTAGTTCAACTTCCTAATTTTAGAGATGAGGAAACTGAGGCCAGGGAGATTGGGACTTGTTCCAGTTCATGCAGCATTAGGGTTATGATTGAACTTATGTCCTCAGAAGTTGCTATATATGCTTATTTCTTGAAGTGTAAAAGGAAGACAATCTGCCTCATTTTGGAGACCCTTAAGAAAATCAAACAATGCAACCATGAAAACAAGTAGCAGTCTAAGATATCAGCCTACATGACTCAGCACTAGAAGAGGACAAGGCTAATGGCAATTGGGAAACAAACTGAAAAGATCTTGAACATTCCTTTTTTTTTTTTAATGCTTGGTTTGAAGAGGAGATCAACTCTATTTTCTGAGAATAGATGCAGTGCTGCTCTTAGTCCAGTTAGATGTTGGATAATAAGAAAGACTGCATTGAGACAGGAGAAAGTATGTCTATGCATTTGAATGGGGCCAATGCAATTTTCATATGCCTAATGATTTGAAGAACTATTTGCAAGCCTTAAGTAATAAGGTACCTGGGGTATAAATACAATTAGTGCTGCGTAGGATTTCAAAGGAATGCTTTCCCTCTAATAGACATAGGAATGCACCTGGAGGGAAAGAGGGCCATATAAAAACAAGCTGGTGGTTTTGTTGTTCTATCTTATATCCAAAACAGCATACAGGAACACACCTGCATGTTAAAGGGGTTAGGAAATCCATGCTCCTGTGATTCTTTGAAGATATACAAAGGGCCAGGTCATACCAGCCAGTGTTCCTTGAACCACCCCTGTCTTATTTCCCCCTTCAGAAATCTCTTTTTTTTTTTCACTCTGTGTGTATGTATCTTTATGACAGAAAGATCAAGGGACCAGTTGTGAAGAGCTTAAGATGCAAAAATCCTTTCCCCAAAATAAACAAAAGTGAGAAAGAGGTAAGAGGAAAATGCCTCGTAAAAGACTGAGCCAGATAAAAATCGTATAATCATTGAATATTAGTGATGGAAGGGCTCTTAAAGTTCATCTAATCCAACACGATCATTTTATAAGTGGGGAAACTGAGTCCCAATGAGAAGACATGATTGGCTCAAGGTCACAGGAATATTCTGTTATTGAGTCAGAACAGTGACTTGAACTCAGGTCTCGGGAGTCTATGTTCATTTTTTCCCCTCTTTATGTAGATGTCTTACTGGATGGAAAAAGCTCGAGAGAGAGTGAGAGAGCGAGAGAGCATGTGTGTGTGTGTGTGTGTGTGTGTGTGTGTGTGTGTGTGTGTGTGTGTGTGTGTGTGGTGGATGTATATACATACACACATAAATATATACATGCATATATACATAGAGAACTATGATGAAAGACAGTGTGATCAAGCAAGCAATAATTCAAATCTGTTTTTATTACGTCCCAATTTCATTCCCTCTCCCCTTGTATTCAGCATGTGAACTTGTCTTCTGAGATATTGAGATTGAGGTCATCTAGTAAACATCCTTGTATCTCCTCCTTATCTCTCCCGAATCTTCATCAATCTAGTCTTCCTTTCCTCCAGCATCAGAAGAAAAGGTGGTCCCCCTCTTTGCCTCTACCTTGCACTTACCACACTTCGCCTTGTATCATTGTTATTTGTGCACATGTCATTGCTACCTTATTAGATTGTAAACTTCTTGAGAACAGGGTCAATGTCTTATCTATCTTTCTAATCCCAGTATCTAGCATGGTTCCTCCTCCCTTCTTTCTCTGTGGGCTCCCCCTAAGGTAAGATCATCCACTCCTATGGCCTCATCCAGTTTTATGACTTCAATTACCACCTTTATGCAATGATTCCTGAATCTCTGGATCCAGCCAGGAGCTCCCCTCAAGCCTCTGTCCTACATTTTAAAATGCCTGCTGGATATTTCCACCTCCGCATCTTACTGACACAACATGTCCAAAAAATAACTTTTGCCGTCTTCTCCCCCAAACCTGTCTTTCTCTCTGGCTTCTTTATTTCTGTTAATAGAGATTACCATTCCCCATCTACTCATGTTCTAAACCTTGGCATCTCCTTCTGCTCTTTCCTCTTCTTCAACCCTATAGATCATCACATGCAAAATGATATTAATTTTAAATGTAACATCTCTTCTTGTCCATCTCCATCTTAATACTTGAGTGCTAACTATTATAGGTCAGACCCTCATTATCTCTCACCTGAACTGTAATTAGTTGGCCAAAGGATAGTTTGTCTCATGTTGGTAACAGTGTGGAGGCAGGGAGGAAGGGAATAATGACGTATGCCAATCACCATCCCTTTGCTTTGCCTTGAGAAGGAATGTTGGTCCATATAACACAGTCTACATGTCCAAGGCCAAATTGCTGTGACATCCCTCTGCTGGGCCTGCCATCTGCCTCAGCCACTGGATGGAAGGTTGGCTTCCTTCCTCTTCTAGCATGTCAAGACCCCAGGTCAGGTTAGACTTTCCTCTGTACTGTTGTTCTCCACCAACTCTATTTGCCCTGGGTGAAAAGAATTCTAAGTATGGAACTACCTTTCATCTAAATTAATGTAATAGCCTCCTACCTAGAATCCCAGCCTCCCAGTTTCATTTCTAACTTGTATGATCTTGGGTGGGTCATTTCAACTCTGTCAAATTAAAGTGTTGAATTAGATTATCCCTAAAGTTACTTCCACCTATAACCTTTTTTTTATTCCAAGTGATTTGCAAACTGAGTTCTCATATCAATTTTCTATTTACTATGTGACTTATAAAACATTTAGAACACCTAAAAAAGTGTTTAGTTTCTATTTCTTAATTTACATGTAAGATTAGACCTGAAAAATTACCATATGACTTTGTTGGGAAGAGTTACTTGAGAAGTTACTTAGCTTCCCTTAACATAATTCCAGTGTCTTACCTCTACTGACTTCTCAATCCCTTGCAATTTAACCTCCATCCTTCTCATGAAACTACACTCTTTGGGGTTGCCAGTGATGTTTTTTTTTTTTATTGCTAAATACAAGAGATGTTTCTAATCTTTTTTTTTTTTGACCTCTGCAGTGTTTGAGATGGCTGACCATTTTGTCTGGTTTCTCTCACCACCTCCCTGTCCTTTGGTTGGATTTTCTTCTTATGGCTCTCTTCTTTCCTATCAGATAAATCCTTTTTATTCCCCTTTTCAAGATTACAAGCATCAGTGTTTTCTAGAGTTCTGTCTTAGGCTATGTTCTCTTCTACACTTTCTCTTGGTAATTTTGTTAGCTCCAGTGGGTTTAATGATAATCTCTATGCAGATAACTTCCAAACCTACTTATTTAAATCCTCATCTGTCTCCTGAGTTCCAGTCCTACATCCCTATTTGTGTGCTGGATAGCTCTGTCTGCATGCCGCATAGGCATGTTACATTAAATAAGATTAAAACAGGACTTTTCTCCCTAAGTCTGTCCCTCCTTTTGTTGTTGAAAGCATTATTGTTCTCTAGGCATCAGCCTTAACTCTTCATTCTCACCCCATATCCAGTCAGTTGCCAAGATTTCTTGATTCTACCTCTTCAATATCTCATGTAGTCATTGCCTTCTCTCTATTCATATCACTACTGCCTTAGTCTAGGTCCATGTCACTTCTCAGCTGGGTGATTGCAGTAACCTCCCATTTCTCCATGCATCTGGTCTTTCCCCTTTCATTTCATCCTCCATGCTGTCAAATTGATAATTTTAAAGGGAAGTTCCGGCCATGTCAGTTTCCCCATTCAAGAAGCCTCTAAGTATTTCCATATCTTTTAAGATTATATACAAACTCTTCTCTTTGACATTTAAAGCCCTTTACATTCTGGCTCCAACTTAACTTTCTAGTCTGATTACACATTTCTCCCCCTCACACACTCTGTGCTTTGGCCAGTCTTCCCTGCTTGCTGTAATATGTACACAATATTCAATTTCCCAGTCTTCTTCTTTTCACAGTCTCTCTTCTCTCCCTGGATGTTTCTACCCTACTTATCTCCACTTCTTAGAAATTCCTTACTCTTTCAGGCTCAGCTTAATTCACATCTCTTTTAAGAATCCTTTATTGAGTCTCCAAAATTAGTTTATTCCTCTCCTCTCCATCACTGTGAATTGATTTTGTTAATATCCTGAATTTATTTAGCAATGGATATAACATATCCTTTTAGTGGAGTGGATGCTCCCTGAGGACAAGGACTGACTCACTTTTGATTTTTATCCCAACGTCTAGACATGTACATGTCTAGACATGGCGCTCAGTCGATAAATGCTTTTTCATTAATTGATTGATATGAGCAATGTTGTAGAAAATAAGACTTTTCCTGGTTCAATATAACTCTTAGCAGTGAACCATATGTTGAAAGGAAGCATGCTGTTACCTTGAAAGGAACCATAGGTTTAGAATTGGAAGATATGGATTCTTAATCTAGTTCCACTCTTTATTGACTGTGTGAATTTGGGAAAATCATTTATTGTCTCAGTTTCCTCATCATTAAAATAGGATACTAATTAATATCTGCTCTGCTAATCTAACGCTAAGTAGTTGTAAGGATCAGCTAGATTAAAAAATGTGAATAGACTTTGTAAATGTCTATGTGAGAGTAAGGTGTTGCAATGTCTAAAGAAATCAGATAAGGAATCAATTCCTTCTTCAATTTTCATTTGTTTTAGATATAACTTGGTAATTCTGCAGGTTAAACACCACTACTTCAATTAGGAAGCAGACAGTGCTTTGTTCTGTTAGTTCCATGACAAGTAAAAGGATAATTAGGAGGGGGAAAAGAGCAGGGGTTGAAAGACGTGGGTGGAATTGATAAAACATAATAAATAACAAGTCATTTATATAATGCTTTAAAAATTTTGTAAAGCATTTTCCTCATAATAAGCCTGTGATGTAGGTAGTACTATAATCTTATCTTTATTTTATGGCTGATATAACTTTCATGAGCCAAATTGAATTTTTGCAGGCCTTATGACTTTTGAAAACTTCCTGTAAAGCAGAAAATGACTTTCTGATTTAAACATTAAATTTGGCAAAATGATGATTCCCTAGTTTAAATAAAACAAACACTTTAATTGAGTGGCACTAGTTCTTTGCAGAAGCACCGAATTTCAGAGTTGGAAGGGACATCTGTGTCCATCTGGTATAAACCATACCTGAAAAAGTATCCTCTCTACAATATACCTAAAACAAGATTTTTGTTTGAACATCTCCCATGAGGTATAAGCCACTAGCTCCTGAGATAGATACCCCATTCAACTTTCCAATAGCTCTAAATACTAGAAAGTCTTTTCTTACAAGCCAAAACTTGGCTTTCTGCATCTTCCACCCATTACTCCTACTTCTGTTTTCTGGGGCCATCTGCCTTTCACTAGGGCATCTTTGAAGAGAGAAATCATGTCCCCCCACTCTCCTCGAGTGTCCTTTTCTCTAGCCTAAATCACCCCAGAATCTTCAATCATTCTTTTTATGGCATGAGTCTAAATGTTTTCATCATATCAGATAAATTCTTTGGTGACTGTTGTTCTTAACTGAGGAGAGATTTCTGTACATCAGTGCCTTAGTAGACCAGAGTCCATTCATATAGTCTGTATCTGGTGTATGATAGGACGCAAAAAAAAAAAAATACAAAACTGGGATCCAGAAAACTGAGTTCAAGCTTTAATTTGATGTATGTTTGAATAATGGGCAAATCACTTAACCTTTTCTGCCTCCCAGTTTTCTGTTCTATGAAACAGAAACAAAATCTCTGTATTTCCTCCTACACAGGATGGTTCTGAGGGTCAAACGACATAAGGTACATGAAAATCTATTGTAAACTATAACTTGTCAGATAAATTTGAGTTCTTATTTTAAGTAAACCAAGTGGGAAGCCAAAATCCCAGGAAGCTGAAACTCACTGGTTCACTGTTTCATTTCCAATGGACTCGAGGGAAATTAATACTGAACAAAACCCATCTAGACATCAAATGTCATGCCTCATTGATTGCTCCCTACCTCTCCCCTCATCCATTCTTCACTGACCCAAACTATGCATCTCCTTGCTTATTTTCCATGGGAGCCTTCCTTAAGGTCTTTGTTTTTCTTTTTGTTTTTTTAATTTATTTCATTTTACAGTCAGGAAGCTGGCCCTGATGCCCAGCCTATATTTTTCTTCCTTTCTTATAGCTCCATTACCCCTAATGTCACCCTCCCTGGGTTACATTCTGAAGGCAGAATTTAAACCCTGCCAATTTCTGTGACTTTGCGTTGCCTTTATTTTGGGGTCTTGTTTTCCATGTTGCTGTTCCTTTTGTTCCTGCAGGTGCAGACAAATTAGCATAACGAGTAAGTTGCAGAATTGGAGAATAGCAAACTTGATTTGAAAAGCCATTTCAGATTGAGGTCCATTTGGTGACATTAAAGCAAAACTAATAAACAAACCAGAATCCAACCTCCCTCCTCAATCACTGATTTAAAAAAAAAAAAACACTTGACAGTACCTCTTTAGCAATAGAAGAATATTTGCTTAAATTCTGATTTTAGCTGTCATATTCTATGTTTTTTTCCCCCTCCCTCTGTATTCCCTTTCTCATTATTGCTGACTATTAGGGGATTTTTCTATGTGGGCTGGCCAAAAAAAATTCCCCCAAACCCCCCAAGCAAAACAAACCAAAAAACTGTTGTCTTTCATGATAAAAAAAGAATATCTTGTCATCCTGTGGTATTGTCTGCATACATAATCTCACAGTCTATAGACGGTATTTGTTAGGCTAATGAGCCACCCAGTGATGGATCCAACCATTTTTGAATGAAGAAATGGATACAGAGGGCTCAGGACTATATCCAGAGGAGAGCAAACAAAGCAGTCTTTAGTATGGAGTATATGAGAATTGGTTCAAGAAACCAGGGCTTTTTATGGAGGAAAAGTGAAGATGCACAAAGTTGTTGTTTTCCAATATACAAAATACTGGAGATATGAAAAGGGATTTGCACTACCAGAGGACAGAACTAAGAGCAACGAGCAGAAATCTTGGAGTGACAAATTTAGGTGTGATGTCAGGACAAAACTTCATAACAGGGGCATCTAGGTGGTGTGGTTGGTGGAGCACAGGCCCTGGAGGCAGGAGGACTTGAGTTCAAACAAATCTGGCCTGAGACATGTGACGCTTATAGCTGTGTGACCCTGGGCAACTCACTTAACCCCACTGCTTAGCAAAAACAAAACAAAACAAAACAAAACAAAACAAGAACCAAACAAGAAAAAAAACCCTTCGTAACAATTGGAGCTGTGTGCTACAATTACCCAAAAATAGCACTCAGAGATTTTCTAGGCATAAAGTGAAAGATTTATTACATTCCCGTGAGAAGCAGGCGTCTGCCGGTCCGAGCGAAGTGAGGTGAGGCACAAAGGTCATGTAGTCCTAACGCAGAGACACCCACCCACCACTGGTTGTAAATTCCCATTGGACAGGAATTTCAGCCTTGTAATCTAAAGTGCAAAAATCTAGCCCAGAAACAAGGAATCTCATTATAATACTACCAATCCTAGCTATTTTATCCTTATTTAGCATTAGCCATTACCTAATACTAATGTAACAGTACAGATCATGTGTTTTTTAGGAACTTGAAACTTGGGCCTATTCAGGCTAGTATAACCAACCTTGAGTTTGTAACAGTCTACAAAACTGTTACACTCAGTCCCTCTGAGAGATCTTACACTGTTTACACTGTCTCATTCAGAGCTATCCTAAAACAGAATGAGATGACTCAAGATGTTGTAGGATTGTAGATTTAGAGCTGGAAAGAACCTGAGAAGTCCTCGAGTCCCACCCCCTCATTTTCATACAGGACAGATTAAATGGATTTGCCTCTGATCACACAGGTAGACCTGTCAATGAAGAGTTGGGAATCAAACCTATGTCTTCTGATTCCACACATTTCGTTGTTCCAAGCTACTTTCCTTTGTAGTGATCTTGCCCTTTCTAGAAGTATTTTAAGCAACGGTTCAATGATCACTTGTTATATATGATGTGATTACAAATTTCCCTGTTTCTGTTGAAGACACCATTATAATCTTAGTCCTGCAGGATGATAAACTAGGTGATATCCTCACCTACTCACTCTCTCACCCACACTCCATTCAAGCATTTTGCCAAGACCTGTTGATTTCACCATTGTAACATCTCTCAAGCATTTCTTCTTCTCTCTCCTGATATTGCCACCACTGTGGTACAGGCCCTCATCTCCTCACACCTGGACTATTGCGATAGTGTTCAGGTTGGTCTACTTGCCACAAGTCTCTCCCCCACTCAGCTATCAAAGTGATTTTCTTAAAGTGCAGGTTCAACCATGTCACAGGTACCCCCCCGCCCGGTCAACTCCAGTGGATCCGTATCGCCTCAGATATAAAATATGTCACATATAAAATGTTTGGCATTCAAAACCCTTCTTAACCTATACTCACCCACCCCTAATGACTTTTCCAGTGTTCTTACATCTTATACTCCACCACATTCTCTTTGATCTAATACACTAGCTTTCTCAGTATTCTTCAAACAAGACAATCTGTCTCCCAACTCAGGGAATTTTCACTGGCTGGTCCTCATTGCTAGAATGTTCTCCCCCCCAATCTCTACCTCCTGGCTTCCTCGGCTTCCCAGACATCTTTCAAGTCTCAGTTTAAATCTTACCTTCTACAAGGAATTTTTTCCCAGTCCCTCTGAAGTCTATTATCTTCCTTCTAGTCATGTTCTATTTATCTGGTATATAGCTTATTTATATATAGTTGTTTACATGTTGTGTCCCCCATTAGACTGTGAGCTCCTCAAGAGCAGGGGCTGTCTTTTGCCTTCTTTGTGTTCCTAGTGCATTGAGTACATTGTAGCCATTTTAATAAATGTTTCTTGATGACTGATAAAATAAGATACTTAAATTGTTACCTAAATGCCAGGTATTGTGATTGTGACTGTGTTGGAGAAGGAATACTTATTTGTGCGTGAGTTGAATTAGATGGCTTTTGCAGCCCTTTGCAATTCAGATGCCATATGGCTCTCTGATTCTTGAAAGAAGATTGGAATTTCTGTAGACACTGGACTGATGTTTATTTGGTCAGAATTGGTTAGACAGTATTTGGTTTCTTTCTCTTTTCTTTCTTAAGAAACATTATTCTCTTTTTTACCATCAGTTCCACTATCTTTAGTGCTGCATATTTTCATTTCTCTGAGGTGAAATGAAAGTGGTAGAAATGTCCTCAGTAATTTAATGAAGGTCAGTCAATGTAGGCAGAATCTAGAAGTCAAGTTTTGAAGGGCCTTCAGTATTTGGCTCAAGTATGGCTCCTCATTATTCTCCACCTACCTCATATTCCAACTCAATTGAGCTATTTGCTCTTCTCTAAATTTGCCCTGAGTTCCTCTACCTTAACGCTTTTGTTTATATTGGTTCCTACACTTAGAATGCCCTTTCCTTTCCAATTCAGCCTGTTTATTTCGTGTCCATTCTTTAAGGCACAACTAAATTTTCATCAACTACTTTTCCTAACAGTCTGACCAAGTACACACAAATTAGTGGAGCCCTGACCCAAGGATCTCTGATTTCCAGAAAACACGGACAACACATTCCTCCTCAGGCCAATGATGATTGGGTAGCTCCTTGAGAAGATGCACAAACTCACATTCTGGGTTTGTAGGACTTGGTGGCCAGAGATACACTGTAGGCAGAGAATTTCATGGGAAACTTGCCTTAGTTCAGTGCCTGCAGAATTGAAAGCTGAGACAAGGGAGCTGATCAGATCACCAGTGCCATGTGCATCCCAGATGCGGATTCTGAATTGTTTCAGATAACTATAGTAAGTGGAGGCAAGCTGCCTCTGCAGTGATGCCTGAGGGCCCACTGCAGCACACTTTCTCACTTGTGCATCTTTTGTTTACTGATTCCCTCTGCTTGTGACTCCTTCTGTGATAGGCATGGTGGTCTTCACAGAATACATGTGGAATTACTCACTTTCTCCTTGTGGTCTAATTTTCAATCACATACACCTCAATCTGTTGCTGTTTCAGTCTCATACTGTATGCTATATTATAGCAATCTTATCATCCCTATTTGTTCCAGGAAAACTGAGATCAACTTCTATTCTTTTTATTCCCACGCAGAACCTATCACAGCACCTTCAGCATGTTATTTATTGAATTATAGCTGGTACAATTTAGCTTGAAACCAGCGTGTAGTTTAATATATGACAGAGATTTTCAAATGCTTATAGTGACTAGTCACCCTCTAATTTAACGACTATTTACCATACTGTTTTCATGGTGACATTGCCCAATAGAGAGAGGTGATGGTAGAGGGAGAACTTCTGGAATATATGCATAGTCATGGATGTAGTGCAAAGAACTTTGGTTATAGGAGGTCAAAGACCTTGGTTTTAGCTTTGTCTTTCCTTCCACCTCACTATGTGACCTCTCTGGATCTAACTTCCCTCATCTGTGAAATTAGGGCCTTATACTAGATAAACTCTGAGCTCCTTCTAGTTTTGTAAATCTGGGTGAAATCAAAACCCCTGAAGCAGCCATAGCTGTGCACATCCTCCTCAGCTAAAACCCCTTATCCCATTGCATTTAGATGAAAGTCCTGTGAATTCCCTTTCTTGGTGTGGACCAGGTCTCAGTAACATAGACAGAATTCTAAGGTGTTATTCTGGAACTAGGGGTAATGAATGGAAGATCCAGTAGTCTCTTGAAGGTTAAATGGATTTTTCTTTTAGGATTAAGGTAATCCTGTTGATCACCATGGAAAAAGACAGGGCTTTTTGAAGTGAGTCTCACCTTCAGCAAAGTAGAACTTGGAGTGCTCAAGGCTTGCAACCTTATTAACTCCAATACATCACCAATATGACAAACATGTACACCTGCAGATTTAATTAGTACAATTTTCTTGAGTCATTGAAAGTTTATGGCTTTCTTCAATTCCAGTAAAACTGAAGCAATCTGTATCAGACTGAAAAAGTCTTTTATTCTGATCAGTCTCTGAGCTGAGCTGGTCTCTGGCTCTTGTGACAGATTTTCTTCTAGACAGGGTAATTAAGGAGGCATAGTCAGCCACTTTAAAAAGTCTCTTCATCTTTGTTTTATTATCTGCAACACCCCTTTAGAAAATCTAAATGGAGGCCATCTTTCCTCCTTTACTCCCTCCACTCTCTGAATGATTCTCCCTCTGTCTTGGCAAAATAAAAGGCTTCCCTCTTTCCAGCTGGATGAAAGACCAGAGTCCCTGAAATGGCTCTCTCTTTTTCTGTACCTCCACAAAGAGCAGCATAATTTTATTCCCATTGCTGAGATACGATTATTCAGTGATAGGGTAGCAAGAAGATATTTTTTTTTCCTGTAGTCCAGCAATCCTTTTCAGGAAATTGTGGAGGTTTTCTCTGAGGAAGCAGTGCTGTTATTTCTACCTTTCAACATTCAGCAAAAATGTATCATGAAAGGCACTGTGCAATACCAATCAAATTATAATATTAAATTCCTACTATAAGTGAGGCATTAAGGTCACAAAGAAAAAGTAAAGCAGTCAGTAAGGGATGCAAAGGTAAATAAGGCATAGACATCTTAAATTCAATATGTCCAAAGCAGAACTCATTATCTTTCCCCCTAAACCCACTCTCTACTGTGTTATCATAAAGGGCAACACTGTCCTCTCAGGCTCTCAGGCTTGCAAGCTAGAAGTCATCCTGGATTCCTTACTTTCTCACCCACATATCCAAGCTGTTGCTAAGGCCTGCCTATTCCACCTTTTTTTTTTTTAACATCTCTCATACAGGCACCCTTCTCTCCTCTGACACTTCCACCACTCTAGTGCAGGCCCTTATCACCTCACGCCTGGATTATTGCAATAGCCTGGATTATTGTCTGCCTGCCTCTAGTCTCTCTCCACTCCAGTATGTCCTCCATTCAGCCCCTAAGATGATTTTCCTAAAGTGCAGTTCTGATCATGCTCTCTCCCTACTCTCCAGGGGATCATTATGGCCATCAGGATCAGATACAAAATGCTTTGTTTGGCATTCAATGCCCTTCCTTTCCAGCCTTCTTATACCTTATTTCCTACTCTTTGATCCAGTGATACTGGCCTACTAGCTGTTCCATGGGCAAGAAACTCCATCTCTAAGCTCTGGGTATTTTCTCCGGCTACCCGACATGTATGGAGCAATCTCCCTCCTCTGCTTCCACTACCACCTTCCTTGACTTCCTTCAAGTCCCAATTAAAATCCCACCTTCTCCTGGAAGTCCTTATTTAGCAGTTGATGTATGAGCTAAACCTAAAAGAGAGGATTCTAAGAGGCAGAGATGGGGAGGGACTGTATTCCAGGAATAGGGGGCAGTTTGGGCAAAGTATGGGACCTAAGAGAGAGAATATTGCATGCAAGAAATAACAAGAAAGT
Source organism: Phascolarctos cinereus (assembly GCF_003287225.1). Taxonomy (NCBI): domain Eukaryota; kingdom Metazoa; phylum Chordata; class Mammalia; order Diprotodontia; family Phascolarctidae; genus Phascolarctos; species Phascolarctos cinereus. Next base: position 411,484,345 of record NW_027555958.1, read on the forward strand.
CACTTTTGTTGGCCCACAAAATGTGCAACGTGGAATAATGTCTAATTATTCCCTGGAAAGGTGATTTTGAAGTCAGATGGTAAGGGACTTTAAATGCTCAGAGAGATGTGGAACTCCCAAATGAAGGCAAGCTAAAAATGTTTAAGATACTTCTTCTGGAAGACAAGGCCAGGGAGGGCCAAAGCAGATTTGTTCACCAGTTGGCCACATTCTAGGATAAAATTAGAGTGTTCTCGTGAAAATCTAAATACAGTAAGTTCGAGACCAATGACAGAAAGTATTCCTTTACACAACAGGAAAGAAGCACAAAACTCATCACCCCCTTGAGATGGCACAAGCACAAAGTGTTCTTGGTTTCACAAAGAGTTTTAATAAACTTAGGAATGATTAGATCAAAGATGGATAAAGGGAGACTTAGATACACCTGATCATCAAGGTTGACCTGGGGGAGACAGACATGTAGCCCAAGCCTGGATAAGGAGCACACCGTACATCTAAGACAGTATAATGAAGTCTGTGCTCCTGAACTCTTATGGTCAAAGGATCGTAGATTCTGAACTTCAAGAGACCTTAGAAAACATATGGTACAAATCCCTCATTTTACATCTGAGGAAACTGAGGCTTAAAGCTCTTAAATGACTTGGCCAAGGTCACACAAGTAGTGAAGTATCAAAGGCAAAAATGTAAACCTGGTCTTCCTGGCTCCAAGTCTAGCAGTCAAAAAATAAACTCATTTCAGCTCTGGAATTCATACTGCAGAATCAGGCCTTTGACTTCTCTCTCCCTCTGGTTAGATGGCTCCTCCCAGAACTTTCATTTAAGGAGAGCTCCCATTTTTCCCAGGGATTTTTCTACAATGCCCTGGGACCTTCACCTCCCCTCTCCCCTGCACGTTTTCAGCTTCCTTTTCTGTGTTGTCTTCCCCCATTAAAATGTAATCTTCTTGAAAGCAGGGCCTGACTTTCTTTCTGCTTGTATGTCTATTCCCAGTGCTTAGCATAACAACAGTCCTGTAGTAAGGGCTTTATTGATCGACATGCTAAAGTAATAGTAACAACAGAAACAAAAACAATAATAACAACTAGCATTTATATAGCACTTTAATGTTACAAAGACTGACTCGCTATTCTATTTGCTTCTCATAACATTTCTATAAAATATGTACTATTATTTATCCTCTGTTTTACAGATGGGAAAATTGAATCTCAGAGAGGTTTAAGTCACTTGCCCACAGTCAAACAGCTACTAAGTGTCTGGGGCAGGATTTCAATTCAGTTCTTGCTGACTACAGTTCCAATGCTTTTACCATTGTATATGGCAGGAGTGGGGAACCTGCAGGCTCAAGGCCACATTGGTCTTCTAGGTCCTGGGTATGGCCTTTACACTAAGTACAAGTTTTACAGAACAAATCCTTGATTTGTTATTTGAAGTTTGGATTCAGCCAAAGGGCCACACTTGAGGACCTAGAGGGCCACATGTGGCCTCAAGGCCACAGGTTCCCCACCATGGTATAGGCTTTCTCCCATTTAATAGCATTTTAGTCAGCAGAAATTTGAATCTCATTTCTGACCCTTACTAGCTATGTCAACAGAAGTAAATTATTTAAACCTGTCTGAATCTAATTTTCTTCCTCAGTAAAAAGGGATAATAATAGCTACAGTGCTCATCTTCCAGGGTTACTGTAAGGATCAGGTTTGATCATGTATGCAACATGATTGGCAAACTAAAAGTCCCAGGTAAATATTAGATATTGTGTTATGGCTTTGGGCAATGTCCTTCCCTCAATATCAACAATATTGACATATTCATTTGAGTAATTTATTAATAATAGTTAGCATTTATATAGCACCTAGTCTGTGCCAGGCACTTTGCAAATGTCTCATTTCATCCTCACAACCTTCCTAAAAGGTAGATAGATATTATCCCTATTTTACAGTAGGAAAAAAAAAACAGGCAGACAGAGATTAAGTAACTTGTATAAGATGATACATCTAGAAAGTGTCTGAGGTTACATTTGAATTTGGGTCCTCCTGAAGGCAGGTCCACTGCTCCATCCTCTGTACTACCTAGCTTCCCCTGGCTAATTTTATGAGAGGTATGAAACTTGTAATTCATCCATTTCATAGATAAATTGTCCACTAGGTTAAATTACTAGCACATCAAAACCACTCTAAAGAAATCAATAATCTGTTACTTTGTAGGGTCAAAAACCATAATTTTGATGTTCTGTTAGCCATATAAGTATAGTAGACATTTGTTATTTACAGAAATCTTTAAATAGAGGATGGAGATATTAACATAGCTATAGTCTACTATGTTGGTATTCACTATGTATCTATACAAAATAAGACAAGAAAAATAAACAAATAAATAAACAAATACCTACAGTGATCAGAGCATTGTCCTAGTCATAAAGGGGGTGATAGTTTAGATGAGATAGGGCCCTTGTCCTGGGGGAGCTTACACTCTAGTGCAGGTGTGGATAACCTGTGGCCTGTGTTTCAGTCCAAGGGCCACACTTGAGCACCTAAAGGGCCACATGTGGCCTCAAGGCCACAGGTTTCCTACTCCTGGTCTAGTAGATAGAATGACATCAATTGAGAGAGATACAAGACATTGTACTGCATGATAAATACATTAGGTCTTTATAAAACCAAGTCCTGTAGTGTGTGCAATCTGAGAGAGAAAATCATTACTGACTGGGGAAAGGAATCAAAGAAGTCCTCCTGGAGGAATTGGTAATTGAGTTAGACTGTAAAATATGGGTAAAAATTTAAAAATGGGAGACTAGTTTTGACTGACTTTGTTATATAACCTAAATATTCTCAGAGGACCCTCATAACATTTCTGGGTAGCGGAGCCTTTTATGATTCCCATTTTACAGATAAAGGAACTGAGGTTCAAAGAGATTATATGGCTTGTTCAGTGTTACACAGCTAGCAAGTATCTCAGGCAGCATTGAAAACCGTGTCATCCTGATTCCAAGTTCAATCAACAAGCATTTAATGATGCCTGTTATGTGTCAGGCATTGTGCTGGGCACTGGGGATCAAAAGATCAAAGTGAAGCAATTCCTGCCCTCATGGAGCTCATATTCTATCAAGAGAGACAATATGTACATATTTAGATATATGCAGAATAGATATAAATTAGATGCAAGGTGATGGGAGGGAGACGTTAGCATTAAGGACTGATGGAAAAGTAAGACTTCTTCATGAGTTGTGAAGGAGACATGGGATTCTAAAAAGTGAATGTGACAAGGGAGTGAATTCCAATGTGATAACATTACTTTTTTTTTTTGACAGGGCAGTGAAATCCATTTATTTATTCATTTGCCTTGGAAAATAATTTTGATATTTATTTAATTCAGTAAATATTTCCCAGTTAAATATAAAATCTTAACAATCATTTTTTTTAAATTTTGAGTTCCAAATTCTCTCCCCGACTCCTGCCCCTTACCTCCCTCCTTGAGAAGGCAAGCAGTTTGACATCGATTATATATGTGAAGTCATATAAAACTTATTTCCATATAAGCCATGTTGCAAAAGAAAACACAGACAAAAAAATAAAGCAAGAAAAATAAAATTAAAAAAAATATGCTTCAGTCTACATTCAAAGTTCACCATTTCTTTCTCTGGAGGTAGATGGCATTTTTCATTGTAAGTCCTCTGGAATTTTCTTGATCAGAGTAGCTAAGTCTTCCACAGTTGGTCATCTTTTACAATATTGTTCTTACTGCATACAATGTTCTCCTGGTTGTGCTCACTTCACTTTGCACGAGTTCATATAAGTCTTCCCAGGTTTTACTGAAACCAGCCTGCTCATCATTTCTTATAGCACAAAATTATTCCATCATAATCACATACCATAAATTGTTTAGCCATTTCGCAATTGATAGGTATCCCCTCAATTTCCAATTCCTTGCCACCACAAAATGAGTTGCTATAAATACTTTTGTACAAATAGGTCTTTTTCCCTTTTCTTTATTTTCTTTGGGATACAGGCCAAGTAGTTGTAGTTCTAAGTCAAAGGGTATACACAGTTTTAAAGTTCTTTGGGTATAGTTCCAAATTTTTCTCCAGAATGGTTGGGCTAGTTCACAGTTCTACCAACAATGCATTAGTGTCCCAATTTTTCCATATCCCCTTCAGCATTTGTCATTTTCTTTTGCTCTCATGTTAGCCAATTTGATAGGTATGAGGTAGTATCTTAGAGCTATTTTAATTTGTATTTTTCTAATCAGTAGTGATTAGAACTTTTTTTTTAATGAGACTATTGACTTTGATTTCTTCTTCTGAATACTGCCTGTTCATATCCTTTGACCATTTGTCAACTGGAGAATGGCTCTTATTTTTACAAGTTTGGCTCTGTTCCCTATATGAGAAATGAGGCCCTTATCAGAGAAGCATACTATAATTTTTCCCCAATTTCTTGTATTCCTTCTAATTTTGTCTGCATTAGTATTATTTTTTTTTGTTCAAAAGCTTTTTTTATTTTCATGGTGATCAAAATTATCTATTTTACTTCCTATGATCTTCTCTCTCTCTTGTTTAATCATAAACTCTTCCCTCATCCATAGATATGACAGGTGCTTTTTTTTTCCTCACGCTCCCCTAATTTACTTAGGTTATTACCCTTTATTTATAAATCATTTATCTACTTTGATTTTAGCTTGGTATACAGTGTGAGATGTTGTCTATGCCTAATTTCTGCCAAACTGCTTTCCACTGAGCAGTAGGTTTTTAAAAGCTAACCCAAGTTCACAGTAATTCTGTACTTGGAAGGGTGGTTATGGAATGGTTTTGGGCAGATGCTCTCATTTGGAGGGAACAGCTTTTTAATAGGCTGGAGAATGAGCTCCCAGGCCCATGCTAGGAAAGATCACTCTCTGTGTGGCTCACATTTTGCCCTTATGCTGCAAACAAAGGGATATGAGGACAGGGTCAACCACAGGTACTTACGCTAAATAATGTTGCATTGGTAAATGTATTCTTTAACAGAATATTAAAAAAAACCCAATTAGCTGAAATTAAGGCAGGGGTGGAATAGAGACTGCCTATTCCTTGTGTGTGTGTATGTGTGTGTGTGTGTGTGTTTGTTTTCCACTTGAGAGCAGCACATGAAATGAGAGAGAGAGAGAGAGAGAGAGAGAGAGAGAGAGAGAACTCTCTACTTGTGCATTTAGAAGTCATCACTCTCATGGCCTTGAAGAGGGGAGCTTCTAGTCATGCTGTTACTATGGAATGATTGCTGCCTCTGTCCTTTCTTTATTCTTTCAAAAGTAGCAAAACTCCCACCATGCTCAGCACGTCTCCTGTCTGAGAGTTGAGCTTTCTGAGGTAGTTTCCTCTCTTCCCAAAGTGGGAAGAACTAAAATCCCTGTGGATTTTTTTTGGTGGCCAGCTAATCCCTTCCCAGAGATTGTGTCACACTATATAGAAAATAATTACAAAAGCATGTAGTTGGGAGATAAAATTCTGTGCATGAGAAAGAGGACAAAGGCCAGTTGTCTGGACCATAGAAGGTATAAAGGGGAGTAATATTTGATAATTCAGGAAAGGTAGGTTGAGGCCTCCTTATGAGGGGCTTTAACTGGGTTTATTGAAGAGGTGAGTGATATGGTTAGAAAATTGCTTTGGCAACTATGTGAAGAATGGTTTGAAGAAGGCATTATTGGTCTTTAAGCAAAGTGACTATTGCGATAGTTGAGGCAACAGATAAAGATGACTTGAACTAGGCTGTGAAAGTGGAAATGGGGGGAGAGGGAAGAACAATATAGATGCTGTGGAGGTAGAAATAACAAGATTTGAAAACTGATGGGATATTTTTCAGTGAGAGAGAATGAAGCATCAAAGATAATGCTGAAGATGCCTTTGTTGGGGAAAAAAGTGGGGGGAAGTTGGAAAGAGGGGTGATTTTTGTTTTTGAGGAAAGATAATGAATTCTGTTTTGAACATGTTGGGTTTGAAATGCTAACAGGAAATTCAGTACTAAATGTCCAATTGACAGTTGTCAATGAGCGACCAGAGCTCAGAAGAAAGATTGAAGCTGCTGCATAAATTGATATGGGAGTCACCTGAATAGAAATGGTCAGGGAACTGATAAACTCACTGAGAGAAAGAGCTCCCTGGGGGAAGGGAAGCATTTATATAACACCTACTGTGTGCCAAGTGCTTTTACAAATATTCATCATTTGATTCTTAAAACAACCCAGGGAAGTAGGTGCTATTATTATCCCCATTTACAGAAGAGGAAACTGAGCAAATGGAGTCAAGCGACAGCTAGTAAGTGTTTGAGGACGGGTTTGAACTCAGAGCTTCCTGACTCCAGGCCCAACACTCTATCCACTGCACCACCAGCTGCCAAGAGAGAACGAGAATGAACAAGCAAGGGCCAGCCAAGGGTAGAGTCCTCAGCTATACATGTGTGTGCATATACATGCATCTATGTATGTATACACATGTATGTATGCGCACACCTGTATCTATACACATACACATATCTGTGCATATATGTATGTGTGCATGGATACGTATGTGTATGTATATGTGTGTATAGTGCATGTTATAGATAATTATTCAACAGAGTATACTAAGAATGAAAGTTTGGATGAGTAGAACAGCCAAGAGAAAACAGTATCATGATACCAGAGAGCGTAGAGTATCCAGAAGAAGTTGGCCAAGAGTATTAAATCATATTAATGGTCAACAAGGATGATTATATGATGAGAATAGCCCAACAGATTCAGCAATTAAGAAATCATAGGGGTAGAATGAGCAGAACCAGGAGAACATTGTGTACAATAACAGCAATATTGTATGATGATCCACTGTGAATGACTTGACTGTTTTGAGCAATACAATGATCTAAGACAATCCCAAAGGACTTATGATGAAAAATTCTATCCACCTACAGAGAAAGAAATGATGGACATTAAATGCAGATTGAAACTTTTTTGTTTTTTACTTTTTCTTTCTTTTTTTTCTTTTAGTCTGTGTTTTCTTTAACAACATGACTAATATGGAAATATGTCTTGCGTGACTGCACATGTATAACCTCTATCAAATTGCTTTCCTTTTTAATGAAGGGGAACAGAGGGAAAGGAAGAAGAGAAATTGGAACTTGAAATTAAAAGAAAAAAAGAATGTTAAAAAATTTTACCTGTGACTGGAAAAAAATATTAAAAAACCTAAAAATATAAAAAATCATGGGTGACTTTGGTGAGATGTTCAGTAGAGAGTTGAGGTTGGAAGTCAGAGTGCCAAGGGCTAAGCAGTGATTGAGAGGAGAAACAGAAGCAACAATCTTTTATTCCAATACTACCTCTATGATATTGGCATGTTATGATATAGACATGTGAAGTAATAGATTTTTTAACTACTGCAAAGTCTGTAAGGAAAGGAATACAATTTTCTCTTATACCAGCCCCTCTCACATCCATCTTAATATTATTGGATCCCCTTTTTCGGAACTTAATGTCTCCATCTCCTATGCCCCCATCCACAAACAGTTCCTTTTCTGTTAAATGAAATAATTTTTTAGAAAGGACTGATTCTGGAGTAAGACTTAGGTTCAAGTATGGGCTAACATGTTAAACTTCTGGGATCCTCATCTGCACAATGAGAGATGTAGAATAGAGAGCCTTGTGAGGCCCTTCCAGATGTATGATCTTATGAACAATTACTGCCACCATCCAGTGCTTTTGAAACTCCAATCTTATTTGTGGCACTACAAAGAACAGTTGTATATAGAGATGCATCAAAGAGAAAACATTCCCTGGACTCATGGAACCCACATTATAATAGAAACATTTCTATGTAGATACACAGCAGAGCATTAGTGGACATTCACAAAGGATGGAACAACAAAAGAGACAGAAATATGGGCTTCTGTGTGGCATGACAAGAGATGCCAGCTACCATTGTAAAGCAAGCTGTGAATGTTTGCCCTCATGGGTGGGGATTTTCCTTCTTCCTTTCTGGCCCTAGTCCTTGAATTGGTTTTGGGTCAAGAGCTAGGAAAAAGGTTAAAAGGGCTAAAGAGAAAAAGGAGAGGGGAAGGAGGACTTTAGAGGGTCAGGGAAGTGTACGGAAAGAAGGTAAGAATAGAGGAAGGGGGAAGAGTAAGTGACTGAATGTGTGGATGTGCATTTTATTCCCAGCTCAGCACCAACGTTACCATTTAAAATCAAATGACTACATTTTTCTCTTTCTCTTTTTTTTTTCATTTTGAAATGATTGCCCAGCAGTAGCTATATGTATAAATCAGGATTACCAAGGGAGTGTTTGTCTGGGAGGCAGTTGAGCTCTTCTCATTTAAGGCTACTGGGTCAAAGACAGCCAGCCTTCAGAGCTGTAGTATGATTGGATGTAATTTTCTTAGGGAACCCTTATGTCACGGTTAAATCATTTGTATTTTGCTAGGTGAGGATGCCAGTGGGAAATGGGTAACTCAGAATGATTCTACTGTCTTAACTGTGTTCCCTGAAATGGGAGGTAGCATGATCAAGCAGAAGGAGCCCTTACATCTGAAGTAAGAGGACTTGTGTTCAAATACTATCTCTTCTACTCACTCCTTTGTGACCTTGGGCCAACTATCAACCTCTACTTAACCTCAGCTTCCTCATCCATCAAATCTGGGGCTCGGGGACTTGATGATTTCTATGGTTATTTTTGTGATCTTTATGAACTCTCAAGGTTGAGAAATGCTCTGTGTGTGTATGTGCATAAACACATATACATACATACATACATACCCAGAGAGATACACTTATATACACCCACACCCACATGTGTGTATGTGTGCCTCTCTTCATGAGTATATACATATATATGTATATATGTCTGTATATATACATAGCCACACACCCACCACATATATTCATATACACACACAAATACACATACATACCCACAGACATATATACACATATATACAGAGAGATATACATATATATTCATTCCCTCAACACATCTCTCTCTCTCTGCATATATGTGTGTATATATATACATATATGTATGGAAACATATATATGTATGTGTGGGTGTGTATGTATGTGTATCTCTTCATGAGTGCATGTGTATATATACACATATATACATATTATATAAATGTGTGTATGTCCATATATGCATATGTGCATGTGTATATGTGGATATATTCATTCATTTATTATGATGCTCCCCACCTTCCTTAACCGTTCTTGGCTGTAGATAGCACAAATATAATTATTTCCATTTTTCTAAATAAGAAGCCAAGCTTTATGAATGTTTGTGCTTTGTCCAAAATTACAAAGCATAGCACTGGCAAAGCCAGGACAGAAACCCAGATTATTGATTCTAGGTCTGCTGGGTACCCATCTATCTGTAATTTGACATGCCGCATTTTAAACCCATGGGTTCTCATAGTTTTACATGGGAAGAAATGGAGTTCATCCTCTTTAAAATAACGTGTTTTTCATCTGGGAGAAGCCTGTTGTTAAATCTTCTGTCATCCCCCTAAGATGGATGTGGCTTGACTATTTACTAAGAATGAATTGTACTAAATTGTGACTAAATCTCTGTTTCGCTTTGCAGATACTGGACCACCATTTTTAACAGAGAGCAGTTATAGGACACTGATTAGTTGGTCTGTGGTGGGAAATCATTCACCTGGTTTGCAGCCTGATTCCACTGCGGTACTTACACATTTGTGTGAGAGTTGGAATATTGAAATCTTCATTAGAGCCACCTCTCTGGTTATGGCAGAGTCTAGGCAGGAGAGATCAGGGAATTATGAAATTTTAGAGCTGGAAGGGACCTCTAAACACACAGAACATCTAAGCACATCCTCTTATCTGATGAAGAAACTTGAGCTATAAGGCCCATAGAGATGATGTGTCATCAGTGACAATTTAGAGGCAAAATTAGGGTTAGAACCCAGATCTCCTGTGTTCTTTCCACTATATGATGCTGGGGCTATTTTGTTTGGTAAGCTTTTTCAAGCTCAGTGTATAGCTTGGTGTACACCAATATATATGGGAAGGGGATGGACAGATAACTATCTGAAGGTCATTACTTCTCTGTCCAGTGCTGTGTTTCATCATGGCCAGACAACTTTCTTGTCTTTGCTTGCCCTGTTAAAAGAGGGAGAGTAGTAATTCATGATCTTAGCCTACTATGTACTGACCCAGAAACTGAAGTCAGAAAGCCTGGGTTCAAATCTTAACTCTGACAATTAATTATTAGCAGCATGACCATGGAAAGTCACTCTCAGTCTCATATTCCTATTTGTAAAATGGGGATAATACTTCAGTCACTCATGTGGTAATTGTTAGTTGGAGGTGGGTGCTTTGAAGATTTTAAAGTGCTGTAAAAATGTGAGAGGCACCCTGGTACAGAAGATAAAGAACTAAGCTTAAAGCCAGGAAAATTTGGGTTCAAGAGCTTCCTCTTCTGTATACTAGCTATGTGATTGTGGACACATTGTTTCACCTCCCAGTCTCTGAGTCAGCTCCTTAAAGCCCTAAGTTGAAGAAAAGGTGCCAAGCTGCCTTGCTAGATCGGATTTCTTCACCCAGGCATTCCCTTTATCAGTGAAATCATGAAATCAATTCCTATCTTCATACAAGTGTGAGATATGGTTATTCCTAGGGATCTTTTCCTACTTGCTGCTTAATGAGAAATAAAAGCCTCTGAATTTCTAATCCTATTCCCACTCAGTGCCCTGTAGTCTTATCTATACAGGACTGAAATGGGATCAAAGAAAAGGGAAGTCTGAGGTTCCACTCATTGATACATATCCCTATGTGACCAGTGAAAGGACCACTTTCTACCAGGATGCCCTCCTGCCCCTAAAACATGGATTAGGCTAGCTTTCCCCTGAAAGGCACAAAGCTATTCCTAGGACTGGATTGGTTCAGGTGGCCAGGGTTCAAGCTTCAAGCTGTGTTTCCCTTGATGTAGGTTCTTGGTAACCTTTTGCTATAATGGTGTGGGCTCCTGATTGCCCAAAGGCATTAAAAGCTTCCCAACACAAGTCTAGTTGGGGCCCTTCAGATTTGGTGGATATCCCAATCACTGCAGCTTGTGTTACTGAACAGAGCTGTTTCTACATGGAGGGGAGGGTAGTGAATCCACCCAAGCTGAGTGCTTCAGTTTCCTTGTTGAGTATCTCTTCTATGCTATCGCTAAGTAAACCTCCTTTTGTTAACTTTTGAATTAGTCGCTAGAATTTATAATAAGTAGCATTTATGTAGCACAGTAAAGTTTGTACAATGCTTTGGATGTATTCATTGATCCTCTTAATAACCATGGGAGGTTGGTTTATTATCATTTTATAGATGAGGAAACTGAGGCACAGAGAGGTTAAATGACTTCCTCACTCCTCTTGTCAGTGTCAAAGCAGGATTCAAACTCCAGTTTTCCTTTGAGCCACCCAGCTGCCCATGTGTATCTTATTTCATTTTAATACCTATCTTGAATTCACAGTCTTACCTAAGTCAAATCCACCCCTGGCATCACCCCATCTCTTTCATCCCTTAATATCTCTCTCTCTCTCTCTGTCTCTCTCTGTCTCTCTCTGTCTCTCTCTGTCTCTGTCTCTGTCTCTCTCTCTGTCTCTCTCTCTCTCTCTCTCTCTCTCTCTCTCTCTCTCTCTCTCTCTCTCTCTGTCTCTCTCTCTCTCTCTCTTTTGGTGCAATTGGCATTAAGTGACTTGCCCAGAGTCACACAGCTAGTGAGTGTTATGTGTCTGAGGCCAGATTTGAGCTCAGGTTCTCCTGACTTCAGGGCTGGTGCTCTATCTACTATGCCACCTAGTTGCCCCATCCCTTAATCTCTCAAAGTCTCTGTGTGAACCTCAGCTTCTCTCCTTTCACACGTTGGCCAGAGCTGCCTTCTTGCTTGGGATCTTCGTGAAGAGGCTGAGTAATTGTATGTAGTATTTGTAGAAATGCCAGCTTATCAAATCTAGTAGATATTCAGGACCATTCATAAAGTATTTAGCAATAAAGAGTATCTAAACCTTCTCCTGTGTGCTGCCCACCTTCTTTTTACCATAATCTCTTTAATAAAAGTAGAACCATCTTTATTCTTGATTCACTTGCTGGGTTACCCCAAATTTAAATGACCACTGTTGATCCCTTTCTCCATCACTATGCACATCCTTTTGATCTGGGCTCAAGCTAAAGTTTTGCATCCCTTTGGAAGGATACGAGGCCCGAGTCATTTCTATGAATACTCATCTCCTTACGAAGAGGGTGAAGAATGACCAGACATCATCATTCTGTGGGGTAAGGATGTGAATGCCTAGATACTGTCTAATTCCCTAGCCACTCTTGGCCTTTACTATAACAAGCACTTAGACAAATTAGTTTGCAGAAATGGGCCCAGGTTTTCCATTGGCGTGGTCTACCTCATTTCTCTAATGTATGCTTCCCTTTGTTTCTTTGCCTCCCACCACTTCCTGAATTTTCTCTTCCCCCACTCTGTGATGGACATACTCTTTGCAATCTATACTTGTATGTTGCTAAGGGTTTGGCAGATGGCTCATGGTAGTTGGCCACCACCTTGGCTGCCAGTTTTGAATAGAAATAAATAAGTGTGATTTCCCTCTGTGAAAATCTCACAGATGCCTTCTGAAATGGAAGTTAGTATGTATTGGAGACCTCTGAAGAATACTTGACTGGATGAAGTTGGCCTAAAGGAATGTAAAGTATATTTTTTACTCCCAGGTTCATCAACAGAAGTTAACCATTGAGCTTTGGGCATAAGAAACTCAGTAAACAGTGGTCACTTAAAGGAATAGAGATAATTACTTGTACCTTAGATTTAATTAGTCTAAGGAACTCCTTCTAACAACATAGGGTTAGCACTTCTTTGTATCTTATGGTCTCAGAGAGCGGCCTAGTGCAAGGGTGGGCAAAGGACAGCCCTAAGGCCAAACCTAGCTAGTTTACTAGTTGTACAACAACAGGTGACAGGCCAGATTTGGCCGTGGGGCCTAGTTTGCTGAATTCTGGCCCATGGCACTAAGATGTAAGGTGACTTGCCCAGGTTAACGTAGTCAGTGTGTGTCAGAGAAAGGGACTTGAATCCAAGCGTTCCTCGTCCTGAGTTTAGTTCTCTATTCATTATGCCACAATGCCTCTTAAAGGAAATTTGACTTTTTAAAAATTTCCTTTAAAAAAATGCTTTTTGAGACTGGGTCTTCCTATCTCACCCAGGCTGAAAACAACACTCACAGGCCTAATTTCACAACTGATCAGCATGGGGAATTTAACCTGCTTCATTTCTGACCTGGACTGGTTCATGCCTCCTTAGGCATTTAGATAGTCCAGTCCCTCCACCCTGCTCTTGGACGGATGCTTGACTTAATGTCATTGACTTTAGTCCATTGAAGCTCAGTGCTCCCAAGCTTTAGCCATCCTGCTAGCAGGGATTACTAGCATACCTGTCTTCTTTCAATTTTTCACGATGAAATATTGCCTTATGGAAGTAAGTGTTTAAGAAGCGATGTGGAAGAGGGAGTGATATTAGAAAGGTTGAAGGTCAAAAGATGAAAAGAGAGAAATGTGGGAAGGAAAGAATTAAGACCCAAAACATAGAGAGGGAGGGGAAGTGAGGTATGTAAAATGAATGGAAGGCCAGGATTCCAATGCCTACCGTGCTGTGATATTGGAGAAGTCCTGTAGCCTCTTTATGCCTTAGTTTCCTCATCTGAAAAATAAGATTGAGGTCATAAATTTAGAACTGAAAGGGATGTTAAGGGTCATCTACTTCAGTCTCTTAAATTTTTTTAAAGAAATTATTAATGCTTTTGGGCTTTATATCACAGTCATTTCCAAATAAGTAAGTCTTTTCCTTGAAACAAAACTGACAGTGACCATGTGCATGACGACACCCTGACAGTGTATGCAGCCTCCCACACTCATAGTCTCCTGTCCCTTCAGTGAAACAGGGGAAGTGTATTTCTTCATCTCTTTTCTGGGTCCAAGAATCCTCTCCTTCATTTTAAAAATGGAGAAACTGAGGCTAATAAAGGTAAAGTAGATTTCACAAGGTCACATGGATGGCAGAACCATGATTCAAAACCTCAAATCCAGAATGCTTTCCACAGCATCAGACTGGATCAGAGATGTCATGCTCACAGCCCACAGGCTGTGGGCCTACATAGGCCATAAGCCATATCACTAGTTCATTTCCCCATCTATTTTAGGAGGTTAGAACCATCAAGGAGACTTCCATTAGATGCCTTTGGTGACAGAAAATTATAGCCAAGACTGGGGTTATGTAACTTGAGTTAATGAAAGAGTTCACATGAGAAGTTCTCAGAGATAAATGGGGCTGTGGATGTGTTTTGTAACTTGTTGTTTGTTGGTATTTAGTTGATTAATCGTGGCTAACTCTTCATGACTCCTTTTGGGGTTTTCTCGGCTGAGATATTGGAGTGGTTTGCCATTTCCTTCTCCAGCTCATTTTATGGGTGAGGAAACTGAGGCAAACAGGGTTAAATGACTTGCCCAGGGTCATAGAGCTAGTACATGTCTGAGGCAGGATTTGAATTCAGGTCCTCCAGATTCCAAGCCCAGCACTCTATCCACTGCGCCACCAGCTGCCTTATTCTATAACTAAGTTCCCTTTTCTATGAGCCCAGCATCCAGTGCCCCCTCATTCCAAAGTCCAGACAACTATCCTGGCATCAGCTGACTCTCTGCAGGGAAATAGCCCCCCAGGATTCACAAGCCTCAAATTATGATTCTGCTCAGGCAACCCTAGGCTTCAGAATGACTTTTCTCATTACAATGTATGAAATGATCCATAAATACATAGTTTCATATTATGGAGTTTAAATATTATTACACATATCATTCCATGTCAGATTTTATTAAATGCATGCAGTCATCTCAATTTACAAAGGTCACTTGGGTAACGGTTGGAAATAGAATCAGACATATTTAAAAATCTTCTTACCAGTACATCTGGATGTCAGATAACACTGCCTTTTTCAAAGACTTTTTATGTTTCTTTGTTTTTCCCCAAGTGAGACTTCAATGGGTTTATCATGTGAATAACCTCTTTGCAGAGGTGAGATGAGATTCAGAAGATAGGCTTTGGGAGAAAAGAACAAACCACTTTTGAGTAAAATCAAAGCCATTTTGGCCAGCAGCCTCTCATTCTCTCTATGTGCTTATGTTTTGGCTGCTTATTTACCAAACAGGAACATTTTCATCTAGGTAGCTGGGTAACCAGGATGTACCTCCAGTTAGTTGCTATTCATGCCAGCGGAGAACAGTGCAGGGTGACCTACTTCCGACAGAATTCATGGAAAGCTGTGTTGATTTCCATCAAGCCTGATTTAAATAACCTTCTTGTCATAGAGAGAAAGGGAGGGGAGACTGTGGGGGTGGTGTCCTTAGTGCTGGGCGATAACAGGTGATTAACAGGTGAGTAGAAATTAGTGTTCTCAGAAATGGAGGTACCAGCCACAGGCCACATTGTAGAAATCACATGACCATCAGAAGAGAAAGTCCAAATGTTGCATTAAAATTCTACACCCAGAGGGGCTAGACAGGAAAATGGGGTTTGAGTCCAAGAGCTAAGGGCCTCGGATCAGAGCCGCCCTGGATAGAGCAGATCAGGGGAAGGAAGGATACAATACATCCGTTGTATTTTGTGCTGGGCTAGTAATGTTTTTCACTTAGTTTCCCTCTTTACCCAGTTCAGCTGAAGACAACTCACTGGGTTTGGTTGTCTCCCTATTCTTAACTACTCCATTAGATTATAAGCTCCTTGAGGACAAGAATATCTTTTACCTCTTTTTATATCCCCAGGGCTCAACACAGTGTCTGGCACACAGCACAGTAGACACTTCGTAAATGTTTATTGATTGGTTGATTGATCGTGCCCTTATAGTCTGTGGACTAACTCCTGAGGTCCCTTTCTTCTCTTCTACCTCTTCAGCTATTCAGCTTCAGTGTTTTTTACTGGCTTTTAGCTCCTTTGGGAAGAACTTCTTCTGTCCCTTCCCCTGGTCATGTTGTACTTTTCTCTATACTGGTAGGTAACAATGGGGCCTTGGAATATCATAACTTAGACAGGAGCTTAGTGATAACAGGATGATAGATTTAAAGATGAAAGGGACTTTCAAAGTCATTTAGTCCAGCCCTCTTAATTTTTCAGTTAAGGTAACTGACTCCAAGAGAGATGAAGTGATTTACCCAAGATCACACAGATATTAAATGGCAGAGGCAGCATGTGACCCAGGTCCTACAGAGAGGCCTGTGCCAGAGAGTTTCCCTCAAGTTGTTCCACCTGCCCACCCAGGTAAGTTTCTATTTCCCTCAAGCTCTCTATAGTACACACAGAACATAACTGGCCCCTACGAGGGACCCTTGTTTTCTTGGGCATGTGCAAAGCAAGATCTACCTTCTCTGGGTACATGACAGCTACCCTTGACTTTGAGTGTGTGTGGTGAGTATGGTCACTGGACTTAGAGTTAGGAATACATGAGTTCAGATCCTGCTTCAGGTATTTCCCAGCTCTGTGACCCTGGGCAAGTCTGCCTCAATTTCCTCCTCTGTAAATAGAGGATAATAATAGCACCTACACTACAGAATTATTTAAGGAATGAGTGAGATACTGTATGTACAGTGTTTTGCAAACCTCAAAATACCATGTAAATCCTAGTTAGCAGGACACATACATCTTACAGCGATAGAAATGAAAAGTCAGACACCATACACTGTGAGCCCTGGCTTCCTTGGTATCCCAAGATTGGCAAAAATGTATGAAGAGCTTCAAATGAGATTTTAGCCCTAGAACAGACTGTCAATATGATCTAGTCTAAATACTCATTTTATGGATTAAGCCCAGAGAAGTTTGATTACTTGCCAATTTGATCCAGGTAGAAAGGTCCCAGGCAAGCTTCGGACTGTAGGTCCTTCATCTTTAACAGCAGTATGATGATAAAATAGAAAACAAAACAAAACAAAACAAAACAGGATTTTGAAACAATCCATTCAACCAGTTGACTTCCAACAAAATCATGAAGAACCACCTGAAGTGAGAATGGAGGGAGTGTCTAAGCTGGTCCTTACCTGATGAGACTGCTCATCACTGAGACACTGGAGTTTGGAACTTGGTGAGGCCCATTGGGTATATGGGCCACAGGACAAGGCTGAAACTCAGTTTCCTTGTGCCTGATCACAGCTGGAATTTCCTGTCCTAAAATTGGAAAAGCAAGAGGGTTCAACATTCCATTCTAAGAATAACTCATTCTTGTTTTGGAGGAGGAACTCCCAAGGTTTCTAGTAATTTTTCAAAAAGTGAATCTTTTTCAATTGCTTTACAGATTGGGGGACCATTGACCTCACTGGTTTGAGGCAGAAGGGACATATGATAATAATAATGACAATACCTTACATTTGTAATAATGCTTTGCAAAGATCTAGTCATTAACCAATTTGATCCTAACCACAAACTTGAGATAGGTTTTTTGTTTGTTTGTACAAAGTTTACAAAGTGTTTTTGTACTTGCCATGTGGTTTCATCAATGTAAGGAACTCTCAGTGAGAAAATGCCCTCTAACAGTACAGATTGGAATCTGCTCCTCGATTTATAACCTTAGTGAGTCTCCTGGGGCACTTAAGTGACTTCCAGATCTTCTGTATTCCAAGGTCAGCTCTCTACTCACTATGTTATACCAAGAGCAACTGTTATAAAAACTTCATTTTACAGATTTGGAAGTAATTAGCTTAAAGTTACACAGCTAGTAAATGACTGAGCTAGGACTTGAAAACAAATCCCCTGATGATAAATTCTGGGTCCTTTTCAGTATACCAGAAAAAAAAATGAGGAAGAGGAAGCAGCCACCTAAGCGGTGTGAAGATTCAGAGACTGATAAGTGGAAGAGACCATAAAGTTTGTTTAGATGTTTATTAGGAATCTCTGCAAGAGTTCCAGTCTCATTTTGACCTCTGGATGTCCAAACACCTCTCATGAAGGAAAAGGGATTTCTGGGCATCATTGTATCCCATTTTCTGTTGACTTTTCTATGGCTCCACAGCCACAAACCTGGGCCGTGATACTGGTGAACCTCGCGTATACATTGACTGGTGCAGGCTCAGCAAGGTGACTTTGGTTAACAATGATAACTGTTGTTCATCCTTCATTTTCCAAGAGGATTTAAGTGAGGCAGAGTTGCTCAGAGTCATCAGCCTCACTCTCTCTTCCAGAGTCATCAGACTCCAAGGGCAAGACAAAAGTTAAGATGACCTGGGATGCTGTGGAAGACCTTGGTGTCTTTGATATCTGACCAAGCTCTAAGTGCTGCACAGCACCTGCTTCATCTACCTTCATGGCCAATGGAACAAATTGTTCTTGTTGGCCCATTCCAATGGAGGATGTCTTTATATGCTTGGGTAGACATCCCCTTAATACACTGATGGATTTGAGACCTGTTACCCTCAACCTCTTTTAGACCGTGTGCTGGGAAGGTTTTACTAGAGTCATGCCTCTGTGTGTGCTACAGCTTCAGCAATAATAATTACTAACATTTATATAAAGCTTTATGGTTTGCAAAGTGTTTTATAAACATTATTTTAGTTTATCCTCACAGCCATCCTGGGAGGTAACTGCTTTATTGTTCCCATTTTACAGATTTTGGAGCAGACAGAGTTTAAGTAACTTGCCCAGGGTCCTAGCGCTAGTAAATATCGGAGGCAGAATTTGAACTCAGATCTTCTTGACTCCAGGCCCAGTGCTTTATCCACCTTGCCACCTGGTTGCTTTATGATATATTGATTTTCTAGATGTTGGATCAGATCATTGCAAAATCGTCCTTGCAGAAAACCTTGTTGATAGAAATGGAAATGCAGATAACTCAGGCTAAGTTTACTAAGAAAAAACAAAGAGTCTCTGCTCTCTCCTAACTCTTCTCTTGTCTGTGTCCTTTTGTGCACTCATCCCCTTCATATGTGTTTCATCTGTCCCCCATCTTCCTTCACAGATGGCTGAGACTAATATGCTGCCCTCATTATGTTTATAGAACAAGTTGGGGTCTTTAGAGGCTGAGAATCCTGAGACATTAAGGACTTGGGTCACGTTTGATACCAGGGTAAAGATCTGTGGCATAATTAGTGATCCCCTGCTGTTATTAACCTCTGACTTAGGCAGGTTATTTTATTTTACAAAGGTGTTGGAAGTTAATGCCACTGTTAATAGTTATAGTTAGAAGACCATAATGAAAGCCATGTGGGAAACCAGACCTACCATCAATATCTTTCAAACTCTGAACTTAAGGGGGAAAGCTAAATAAAAAAGGAAGAAAGCTAGATAAAGAGTAATGAATAACTCCTTCGGAGATCTATCCTCAGTAAACTCAATGATGGCCTCCATTGTAGAGAAAGGCCTTTTTCATTAGCCCAAGTTTTGGACCACTGGCCTATTTCCACTGGCATTTCAAGATAGTGGAGGCTTAAGCTGAGTTCTTATAATGAGAAGACATTTATTGGTTGGTCGAAAGGATGGTGAATGAGGAGTCACAAGATGTAAATGAACGTAGAAGATGTCCTTGGAGTTTCCCTCTTGTATTTTGTCCATGAAGGAAATGAGAGTGATTATGCAGCCTTTCAGAGGCATGGGAAGCCAATTAATTTACGGAATTATTAATTGATTTATTGTGACCCATTCAAAAGGAAATTCTTCTGGGAGGGCACACAAAGTTCAGCTAACCACCCTTGCTTTCTACCCATGAATTCATTACAACTTGCACATTCAGGGGTAGGGTTAGCTATGAGTAACTTGTAATCTCAGTATTGGTGCTCCCAATTTATGACTAAGGGAATGTGACCACTAGGGGGTCCTTTGGGTTGAAGGGGGCAGGAACACCCATTTTTTGGATACTTTCTGGGAGAGACCATGACAGTAGCAAGTGGGGAGTGATATTTCAATCATACTTTAGCAAGGCACAGAGAATACAGAGGCAGAGGATATGGGCATAGGGGATGGGGTGGTGGAAGGAGATCGGTGGTAGGGAAGAAAATGGGGAAGGAGAAGGACACAGAGAGTCATTTATGTAACTCCAGATGGGAGTTGGGAATAATTAGCTAGCATGGACCCCTAGCAGGTGGAATAGTGCTGGTGGGGGAGGGGGCTGGGAGGTCGGGGGTAGGAGTTTGGGTTTTCATTTTTATAGAGTTTTGTTGGTGGGGGATGGGCTAATTCTTATCTGTGCCACCTTAGGGTTAGTCCATTAACATGTCCATATCATCTCAGAGTTATCAATGATACCTTACAGTTAGTTCATTAACATAATGCTTTGCTGGTATTCTGCTGGTCTTACAGTGAAGGTCTGGAGATGATTTGAGGCTTATAGATCACAGGCAGTTAGCAGGACTAAGGGGCCCTTACAGTAAGGCCTAGCTAGCATCCCCTAAGTTAGCACAAAGTCTAAGGTTGTTTTAATTTATAAAACAGTTTCCAGTGATTTCTAAGCTCCTAGAATTTAAATGATACCTGTTTTTGCACACCTTCCCTTATTCTAGGTCCTGTCACATTTTCCTCCAAGTTATCATTTTTTTTCTTTTTCTTAAATTACATTTTCTTATTTTCAACTAATGAAAATCTGCCTTCTCTCCTTCCTACCTCCCATCCTAAGTGAAAAAGAAATTGTAAGAAATATACATAGTCAAGAAAAATAAATTCCCACACTGGGAATACCTTTATATATGTAATATATATTATAAAAATTTATTATGTCCAAAATATATGTGTATCTCTACCTGTCCCCTGAGTCCATTACCTCCCTGTCAGGAGGTGGGTAACACATTGCATCAGAAGTCCTTTGGAATTATGATTGGTTATTGAATTAGAGTTTTGAAATCTTTCAAATCCTAGTATGCATGCCTTTGGTTTATTCTCCCCACCCTCAAGAGGACCAGGTAACTTGCTCAATGAACTGGGGTTGGGCCTCTTTAAATTCTGGGTTCTGGGGACATAAGAACCAGAGTGATAGTTGATGGGGGAAAAGGAAAGGGCATGTCAGGGATGGTGCAATATGACCTCATGATGTTTCTAAAAGTGATGAACCAGATTGTTCAGTCAGTCATCTGTCATGTATCCACTGTGATCTAGGTGAAAGAGGGAAGAGTACAAAAAGTTTGACTGAGGGTATTTTATAGCTGAAACAAACCTATAACTCCTGCTACAATGGAGACTGAAGCTGGTGGACCGCTTGAGTTTGGAAGATCATAGATATAGCAGGGTAACACCAATGGATTATCAACACCAAGACTTGACCCCAGGAGGGAGTCAGGAAACCAAGCTTCCTAAGGAGGCTGGGGTGGGGTGGGGCAGGGAGACAGGTCAGAAACAGAGAAAATCAAAATTCTTCGCTGATCATCAGAGGGATTGAGCTGTGAGTGGCTACAGCCCTTCAAGCTGGGACCAGATAGGGAGATTAAGTCTAAAAGAAAAACAAAAACGATAGAAAGAGATCACCTCTCTCCCCCTCAAAAAAAAAAATCCCATCTATTTCAAGTTTCTCCCTTGAATGTTGAGAAATCAGAAGTTCAGAGTGGTGAAAAGACTTTTGCAATGAGTTACTAACAGATTCAAAACTGGGACATGCCAAGCTATTATCTGACTCTCTTGGGCTGGGATTCTCATAAAATGTTTATTCCTGTGAGATTGTGAGAATGTTCATTTCTGAGTTAGGTCAGATATGCCACAAGTAAATCATGCACAGCTGAAGAATGTTGGCTCTTCAACACAAGAGCTTTTTAGAAGGGAAAAAGAAAATAAAAAACTGTGGGAAATAGACTTTGTTAGTTTGAATCAGTAAAAATAATGGGAGACTTGGATAGATTTCGATGTGTTTCCCATGCTCTGTGTCATTGTTGGCCTCCTAAGATGAGTTTTGGTAAGGTAGAATCAGGATCTCTATCATCCCCTCTAGATGTAATACTTTCAGTGTGTGGAATAGCTCAGTGATCTGAGCTTCCTCTCAGGGATAGCATTGTCCTAGATTAAAAGCTCATCTTATTTATAGATAATTGTTTTCTTGTCTGAAACCCTCTTGCAATGTTTCCTTTACATCAAGATGGTGTAGCATTGGTGCATACAAACACACACACACACACACACACATGCATAACACATACAACCCCTTCACAACAATGGATTATACCAAAAAATATTTATAATAGCTCTTTTCATGTCTGCCCAGAATAGAAAACTAAAGGTGTGTTTGTATATTTGGGAGTCCTTTTATTGGCAAATGGTTAAACAATTTGTGGCATATGAATGTAATGGACTAGTATTGTGTCATAAGAAATGATAATATGGGCACTTTCCAGAGAAACAGGAAGACATCTATGAACCAAAGCAGAGCAAAGTGAACAGAAATAGGTGGGGTGGAGG
Organism: Phascolarctos cinereus; assembly: GCF_003287225.1. Lineage (NCBI taxonomy): Eukaryota > Metazoa > Chordata > Mammalia > Diprotodontia > Phascolarctidae > Phascolarctos > Phascolarctos cinereus. The sequence continues at coordinate 411,506,744 of NW_027555958.1, forward strand.
GAGGAGAAACATTATTACAATGATATTATAAAGAAAACAACTTTAAAACACTTTAGGACATTGATCAGTGCTATGATAAACATAAATCCAAAACAATTATCGTGTCACCTCCTAACAGAAAGGGGAAGAACTTAAAATGAAAAAAGCAATATACACTTGTAGATATGGCTGATAGGGAAATTTGCCTTGCTTGACTATGCAGATATGTATTGAAATGTTTGTTTTTGAGAGTTTTAAAAACATTCCTCATGGGGAGGGTAATGAAAAGGACAATCTAATTAAAAATAGTTGTTATTGGAAAAATAAAATTTCTTCACAAGAATAAAAAAAAAGTAGAGTGCAACACAATCAGGATCTCCAGGCCTACACACACACAGACACAGACACACATACATATATATACGTATACATATATATACACACATATACATATGCATATATATATGTACATATACATATATATACATATATACACATATACATATGCATATATATGTACATATACATATATATATGTACATATACATATATATATACATATATATATATATTTTTCAAGCTGTATAGTCAAGGAAACTATATTATGCTTAAAGGCACCACAAACAATGGGAGAAAAATACATGAAATGTATATTCACCAAATGGTGTAGCAGCTAAATTCCTGTTGCTTAATCAATCCACAAAGAACCATTTATTATATACCTACTATGTGTCAGGAATGGTGATAAATACTGAGGATATGGAGCCAAAAAATGAAATACTCTCTACCCTCAAAGAACTGCTTCCATTAGAGAAGACAACGTGTACTTGCATGATTATATGTATCATCTGTAAAAAAAGTAAATCTGAGGCATAGTTTTGAGAGAGAAGGTACCAACAGATGAGGAGGGTGAGGAGGTTTAGGAAAGGCTTCATGTAGAAGATGCAACTTTAGCTGAGTCTTGAAAGAAGTAAGGGAATCTAAGGAAGAAATGAAGATGGAGTGCATTCCAGGCTTTGGTGAGGATGATAGAAAAATATGGAGACAGGAGATGGAATACTGTCTATGAATAACAGCAAGAAAGATAGTTTTACTGGATTATAGAGGGTAGAAAGGGTAATAATGAAGAATAATGAAGCTTGAAAAGTAGAGTGTGGCCAAAATGAGAGAGGTTATAACTTTCTTTTGTTTCCAAAATCCACACTCTGGTTTCTGATGATGTTGAGGCTTTCTCAAGGGAGTCTATATTTGATCTGTCTCTAGTTCCACTGTGAGGCTATTGGCTTGTTTGCTTGTGCTAATGCTGGCATTGACAGCAAGCCTATGGGCTGGCTTTGTGCAATTCTGTAGTGGATAAAGTTACTTCTTATATTTTTTCATTGGATTTCTTGATCAATAGCTGATTTGTTGTTAATTTTTGAGTTGTTTTTAATTTAATTTAATTAATTTATTTATTTTTGCTGGTATATAGTGACTAGGCTATTTGCTAGAGTATAGGAAACCAGAGTGTTATACCAACTTGTAAGTGGAAGGTTACAAGTTAAAGAGTAGAAACATTTCTCAGCATGTCACAACCTCATTTCAAAAACTGGTCAGGTAATAGAGCATATGTCATAAAGAAATGTAATAAAACTGATATGATAAGCATATCCCTTATCATCCAGAACAACTAATAAAAGACATGTTAGGAAAAGATACAAAACTAAAAAATGAAATCCTGAATAATGATTTTATTAAAAAAAAACCAGTTAATAGAAATAATAAATGTTTCTTTTAAAGATACCACTAATAGTGAAACAGTATAGCAAATGATTTGGTATATAATTTCTCAGAATAAATTTTATATCTATGAAAGATTGTAGTAATAAAATAGAAAAAGAGGAAGTGGTTGTGCAATTAAAAGATAAAATAATAAGCAAATTAGCCACCCTGAAACAAGTACAAATAAGAAATCTGGAAAAAATAGTGGAGAAATAGAGAAACTAGAAAATAAAGCCTACAGAATTGATGAATAAAGCTGAGGGTTTTTTTTAAGAATAGCAAAATCAATAAACCATTAGCTAATTTAATCCAGAGAAAGAGACAGGAAATCAAATTACCAAAATAAAAAATGAAGAAAATAAATTTACAAGAACTAATGAGGAAAAACATAACACATTGTCAGAAATTACTATGAACAATTATATAATATAACTTTGCCTACTTAATACGGTATATAACAAATATAACAAGAATTATATGACTTTACATAACTATATAATTTTACTCTGCAAAATCATATACCAGAAAACTGAGACTTCGAAGGAAATCGATGTCTGCAGAAATATGAAACAAACTATCAGAACAAGAATTAGAGCTGTTAGAGTACCCAATATCAGAAAAACAAAGGGAGCCAGACATAAATAGGCTGACAAAGAAAAACAAAATAATGAACTCCAGCCCCAATGGACTTAATGACGATTCCATCAAACATTTAAAGAGCACTTAATTTTTACAGTGGTATGTAAATTACTTGGTAAAAGCAATAATTTGATATGATTTCATTTTGTCACAGCAATGTTTATGCACATGTGCTTCTACTGACACTAGACTGAATTCGAATATGCATCTTTGATCAGATGAAGCTAGTATGGACACCTTTAATTAATTAGTTCTTTAATTTAATTGGTTCTCTGATGGTGGAATTCAGAATTTCGTGCTATTCACATGTGATTGCTCTTCTGTTGAGCTTTTAATTTTGTGACTTTTAAGAATAAATATTACTTCAAGGAAACGTGTAAAGTTTGTAGCTTTTAAAGAATATATCTCAGTGACTATCGTAGCACCTGGTGGCCTGGGGTATTGAAACATTTCAAGGACATTTCAAGGACATTCAACCTCATAATCAACAAAATCAGTTCTGCCAATGTGCAAAGGAAAGTGTGGTAAAAACAAACAAATAGAAGAATAAACAGATGCAAACAACACTAAGAACTGCAAAACAGTCCAGTTAGTTATCAGACCACAAAGACCATCAGAGGGACTCAGTAGCTGACCAGACTGATATTGGATCCTCTATAGCAGCAGTATAAAACTCAATAGAAGTGATGGGCCACTAAAGTATACATAGCAATTCTTGTGGGCTGCATATTAACTTAGTTTAAAAATATAATATTATCTATGTTTTATTGTATATTTATTTCTCTTGTCGAATATTTTCTAATTACATTTAAATGTGCTTTGGGTTGCACTTGGGAGGATTGTGAGTCTCACACTGCCATGTTTGACACCTCTGCTCTACTGTACAACATAGGCTCTTGAAATTAGAAGAATAGTGAGAAAACTGTATCAAAAACCCCCCAGCTGCCGACTGTTGCTATGGAGAAAAGAAAAAACAAACCTTTGTCACAGGGAAGAGAATACCAAGACTAGAGTACTGAAAAAAAGTATACATACATGTATATATACACACATACATACATATACATTTACATATATACATATGTATATATATGCATGCATGTACATATGTATGTATGTATAGATGACAGGCACTTTTTCTACTATGGACATACCAAAACTTTTGTCAGAAGCAGCTCAGGTTGGTCTATAGATTCTGGGCCTCTTCATTAGACTATAAAAACATTCAGTCCTCCAAAATGTTTTGAGGGTTTTTCACGTCTGCTGGAGATCTAATTTCCATTGAAAGAATCATGAATTTTGATAAAATACATTGCTATACTTAGAGGAAGAATTGTTCCTGAATTACCAAAATCCTCAAATAGAGATGGAAGATATAAATATGACCTTACACTTCACCACATACACAATTTTAAGAATTTATCCAAGAGATGAAGATAAACATACTTCAAAAGCCTAGGAACTCACCTGATTTGAACCCCATTGAAAACCTATGTGCAATAATCAGGGCTGGAGCTGGAAAAATGTTAGTTAAAGTTATGTGTAATATCCACAGTAATGTGTGGTATCACAATAAACAATTAAAGGCTACACTTCACATTTTTGTGAACTCAGTGGCAAGTAGTGAGTACAGAACAAATTATTTCAGGAAAAGGAAGATATATTACATACTTTTTAGATGGAAGTTATATAAGTCAAGAAATTTAGTTATTTTACTTTGTCCCAGTTAATTTGTACAATACACTATCTCAAAAATAAAGCAACACCCTAGCAGATTAATCTTATGAATTAAATATGGCATTGACACTTAAATAGGCGAGAGATAAAGTGAAGAAAGGGAGCTTTGAGACCAGTCTCACTAGTGAAAATGGCTGCAAAGAACTTTGAAATACCACTACAGAAATGGGGAACTGGAATTGGATCTTGCATAGATGAGGAACTTGCTCTACCAATGAAGATGTACCCCTTCTCTGCAACTGAGAGTCTTTAGAGAATTGCCTGGAACATAGAGAACTTAAGTGACTTAGTAAGGTCATGTAGCCAGTACAGGTTAGAGGGGGAACTTGAATCTAGTTCTTCCTGACCCCAGAGCTGACTTGCAACACACAATACCACAATGTCTTTCCACAGAAATAGATCCAGAAAATAATTCTCTGGATTCCTGGAATGGGTACTTGGAGGAGTTGAGAGAACCAGTGATGAAACAAATTGAGTTGATTAATAGCTACAGCAAGATTTCAGTTTACAAAATAAATCCACATAATCAGGAGCATTTCTATACTGTCCTTACATAAAATAGGGTTGCTGATAACATGAGAAATTCTATTCAAAATAACTAAAAAATACGTAAAATATCTGGGAGTTAATCAAGAGACACAAGATTTTTGTGATTACAATTACAGAATGCCCTAGAGGGAAGTAAAGAGAAAAATATAACAGGAGAACTAGTTCATGTGTGGCCCATGTTAATATGATAAAAATGACTGCCACCTAGAATAAAATAAAGTTTTAATGTTGCAATGATAAAATTACTGTGAGTGACTATTTAAACTATATAAAATAATAAAATTCATTTAAAAAAGCCAAAAGGTTCATAATTTTGAGGGAAATAGTGACAAAACATACAAATGAAGGGGTATAAAATTATCAGACTTCAAACCATAGCATAAAATAGTAGTTATCAAGTTTTCTTTGAAACTGGTTTAGAAAAAGAAAAAAAAGATAAGTAGATCAGTAGAATAGACAAAATAAACAAGAGACAGCATAAATTATAATTTAGTACAATGATTTATAAACTTAAGAGCATAAATTTATAAATTACCAAAAGAAAGAATTCAGAAAAACTTGGGAAGATTTTTATAAACTTACATAGAGCAAAATAAGCAGACTAGGTGATTGGTTGTTGTCCTTCATTCTTGAAGACGATCAAAATGACCTCGCTATGCTAGAGTCAAGTTTCAGTGTGTCCAGCTATAGCTGATCAGACCAATACAAGCTTGGAATATTGTACCACAGGTCAGATGCAAATAGTCCGTGTGAACATTTGGGGTGGATTCTCTAAATTTGCGCATCCTACGTTTCCTTTGAGCTATTTCAATTCTGCTTTGCCCATAGAGCACAGCACCTTCTCTGATGAGGGTACACCATGTTGCATGGTCCTTTGCCAGTGTCTCCCATGTTACACAATCAATTCCAGAGTTCTTAAGAAAGACCTTGAGAGTGTCTTTGTATCGCTTCTTCTGACTACCACGTGAATGCTTACCCTGTGTGAATTCTCCATAAAATAGTATTTTTGGCAAGTGTACATTTTTTCATTCAAACAATGTGGCCAGCCTATTGGAGTTGTGCTTTCTGAAACAGAGTTTGAATGCTTGGCAGTTAAGAGGATGTACCATGACAATGATAATCAAAAAGTCCCCCAAAGAAGTTATTTAGTAGTGGGCAAACAAACAAACAGTGAAGGTCCTATAGATCAGATAATGAAACAGAGATCTTTTCTCATTGCAGAGAGGTGGGGAGGGGTGGGGAGGGCTGTTAGGCATAGTGTATACACATTTTCAATTTTTATGTCTAAATTGGATGTTTTTGATTGTCATGAAGAAAGTTACAATGGAAGGTGGGAGGAGTAATAGATAACTATGATGTAAAGACAAAAATCATCTTTAAAGCATTTTTAGTGGATTATAATGCACACAAAAGTTGCTTGAGTACTTCCTGTCTTTCTGTATGAAATTGGAAGTATGGCCTAGTGGTTATATGAAAAGTAAGGGATGGAACAGACCTAAAAGGAATTCACCTCTCCTGTGAACATCATTTCTATGCTGTCTTTCTGTGTGACTTTGTTCTGGCTGTTTACTTGACTTTACTTTCAGTGTTAAGATAGGAGGTAATGGTCATGCTCTACTCAAAAGAGACCTCCCAGGAAATCACACACACACACACACACACACACACACACACACTCTAATGTTTACTAAGCACTTTGGAAGTGTGAGGTGCTAGATACAGTTCTGAATAATTATAGAAAGGGCTGAGGTGGCAGCCATTGGATGTCAAATAAATCTGGCCTGATCTTGGTCATGTGCTTGTCTGCACCATTTAACTGGTACATTATGTGCTCCACTTGGGGCCTTGGCTTCCTTTGTTCTTCAGTTAGTAGGAAGGAGGTCATCTAAATGATGGTTTCCAGTGCTTAACAGGGAAAGGATTTGAAGATGAGTGGCATGTGCTTCCTGAGAAGAATTTCAAATACTGTAATGTACTAGGAAATGTCTATTATGGGTGGGGAAGAGCAAAGATTATGGAATAGCATTAAAATAAGGAGGGAAGGTTTCAAAAGTTTCTATCCTTAAATGGGGATATATGCATTCACCTTCCTTGTTTGCAATGTTCTTGAAAAACAATGGGTCTAGATTGGAGGGAACATAGAAGTGATATAATTCTATGCTCTGAATGTGTCACGCCTTGACAGCTGTAACAGGTGCACCAGGTAGGTTTCCTAAGCATCTCAAAGCATGGCATGGGCCCCAGTGCTGGGGCAATTCAGCTGAGGATAAGAAGGAAGAAGCTTAGGCCACCTGGGCTGCCTGGATCCTGGGTCTGGTATAGACTACTTGAACCCCAGATTAGCCATGTCTCCCACTGTGGCTTGGGCATCATCTACCTGGGCACAGGCCTGCCTGGTAATTGGTTTAGACTTTTCTCCTACTGTGACTTAAAGCTGCCTGAGAGTTGCCTTGACGGCTATTTCGCACCGTCACCACCCATGGCTTAGGTTAGATTGCCGTTTCACAGAATTGCCTGAGTGTTGATCTGCTCTGGGTTCTTAAGGTTGTTTGCACACTTTATCTTTGGCCTACCCTGGTTTGTTTGTGCTCAGAGCCTCTGTAGAATCTTGACAGTCTTTTTGTATAGTCTTGGATCGAATGGAGGAACATTTATGGCTGTTTTCCTTTGGTTTTCTTATTGTTCCTTATGGTATATTTTTAGAGCTTTATTAGGATGTTTGTGAGTGTTCTGGTCTTCTCTGGGCCTTAGCATGCCACCATTTTCCCATAGTTTGGTTATTTATTTCTATGACGGAATTCAGAGGATGCACCCAAGATAAAAGTGTTCTGTATTCACTTAAGCCCTGCCTTTCTCCCTTCTTCTATCTTATTGCTTTTCTCTCCCTCCTCCCTGAGATTGTATCATACCATAGGGAAATTAGGAGTTTCCCGTTGGCCTGTAGGCTAAAATGTACTTTCATGGATGGGCAGAAAGGAACAAGAGTCGTGTGTCACACAAACTTTCCTTCCTCAGTGAATTATACTATGGGAATTGTTTTTTGCCTTACTCTGTGAAGAATGTCTAACTTAGCTGCTTCTTTTAATTTGTCTTCATTCTCAGGATGCTGTATAATATGGTAGATAGGGAACTGAATTTGAATTTGGGAAGACCTGGGTTCAAATGTTACTTCATCTATTTATAGCACTTTCATTTTGGTGTGTGACTTAACCTCTTTGTGCTTTATTATCCTTCTGTAAAATCGTAAGGTAGGACTGGGTGACCTCTAGGCTCTGTTTCAATTGAAAACATATAATCTGATCTCTGTGGTACACAAGGTGGTTCAGTGGAAAGAGTATGATAAGTTACAGTCCTGGTTCTGCCACTAACTAGCTATGTGTCCTTGGGTAAATTTCTTACATTCTGGGCCTCAGTTTTCTTATATGGAAAATGAAAGAGTTGAATTAGTTGACTTCTAATGTCCCTTTCAGCACAAAGTCAATAGTAGTAAGAGCTTCCAATGACCTCCAGTGAAGATTTTGATTAACCTTGTATGTCAGTTTTTTCTTCTTTTTTATGCTAACAATAGCTGATGTTCTTATAGTTCTTTGAAGTTTTAAAAATCTTTTAATATTCTTATTTAAACATCACAACAACCCTGTGAACTAGGTGGTATTGGGAGTATATTCTTCACTTTAAAGATGAAGAAGCTAAGGCCAAGAGAAGGGTAAGAGTGAGATAAGATTCAAACTCTTTCTGCTTTCAATTCTACCATTCTATCTACTACATCACTCTCCCTAGGATTAAACATTGTAGATTCTTAACAAGAATTCTCCTTTGCATATGTCTTCTAGTTGTCTAAAGTCAGTGTGTCCAAGACACTAGTGGAAAAAGCAATAGTCTATGAGCCAAGAGACGAGCATTAGATTTCCAAATTCTGCAAATACTTTTTACCTCTCTAAGCCATTTCTTTCAGTTTGGACAAAACTATCTCTAACGGTTTATGACATCAAATGTGTCTTTGTGAATTTTAGGACCTAGCCTAAACAAATCAACAGCTAACACTTGGTACAGTATTCATAGGATAGGAATCCTTAATTTAGGGTCTGGGAACTTAAGAGAATTTTTTTAATAACCATATTTCAATATAATCAGTTTCCTTGGTAATCTGTATTACTTTGTTTTGTTTATTTAACATTATTCTGAGAAGTCCATAGACTTTACTGGATTAATGAAGAGGTCAGTAACATAAAAATGATTAAGTCCCTTTCATAGAATGAAGTCTGCTCTTATGGAAAGAACGTTTACTCATTAGTCAGAGGTTTGTTCAGTCATTTACAGTCTTGTCCTATTCTTCATAACCCCATTTGGGATTTCCTTGGCAAAGATACTGGAGTGGTTTGCTTTTTCCTTCTCCAGCTCATTTTATAGATGAGGCAAACAGGGTTCAGTGACTTGCCCAGGGTTACACAGCTAGCAAGTGTCTGAAGCCAGATTTGAACACAAGAAGATGAGTCATCCTGATGGCAAGCCTGTTGTTCTATCCACTGTACCAACTAACTACCCCTTGAAGTCAGAGGATCAGATGTTTGCTGTCTGTGTGACCATAGGCAAATAACTTAGCCTCTTTGATATCCTTAACTACAGTTTTTTTAACTACAAAATGAGGAATTAAGACCAGATGGTTCTGAAGGCCCTTATAGCTCCACATCTATGATACTATAGCTCCACCGTAGTCTTACATTTATAGGACATGGATGTGACCCTTTGTTCTCAAAGACTAAGCCAAGAAGTATAAACTATGTTAAGCCCTACTAAGATGGATGTCTAGTGATGGATACAAAGTCTGCTGTCCATATGGTAACCTTCCTAAGATCAGAGTGGCTTAGCACCAGATGACCACGTGATTGTGACTTTTTCAGTCCAAACAACTCATCAAGGCGTCAAGATAGAGAGGATTATTTATTTATTTGAGACTAGGTATGCCTGTCTTACCTCTGTTGAAAGCACAGTTGCTCTATGTTGGCTCAATGGCATTGCTTCTTGATGCAGAAGCTTTGACCCATTCTGTTTCCGAGATGGGCTGGTTCACTTCTGCTTTGGCAGTCCGATGGTCCCTCAATGTCCAGAAGATTACTCTTCTTGGTGCTAGACTTAGCACAGTCACCCAATTGACTTCAGCCCTGCTGCAGCTTAGAACACCTAACCTCAAGCAATCAGCCAGCTTCAGCCTCCCCAGTAACTGAAGATACCGGTTTGCGCCAGCATGCCCAGCCCATCGAGGGCTTATACTCTTCATTGTTGGAGATAGCATTAACCCTGAAAAGATTGTCCAACCTTGAAGTTAGGAAGCAGGAATGTTCTTGAAGTCTTTGAGCTTGTCCTGCGACAGTGGGATTGTCAGGAAAGTTTTGTAGCTGTTAATGATAATTGTGATGATGACTAATGATTTGGTGCCTTGAAAGAAGTCATGAAGAACAATGTTAGCAGTTCTGCCTATGTGCCTGCCTGATTCTGATTACTTCTCTCAAATTCCTCACTATCTTGCTTCCTGCACACCATTATCTGCAAGGATGAAGTGGGGGAAAGTTAAGTGGAATTAAAAAAAACAACAACAACAACAAAGCAGAACATAATTTTCTTTCTGTCACAGCAAGGTATCAAACTTCTCTGGTGGACGCTGCGGCAGAGCAGAAATAACCTGTCAGCCTCCATTCCTTACTCAGTCATCTCCCAGGCACTGGGCCTTAAATGCCAGTTCTCTGCAACAGTAATTACCTCCACTCTCCCTAGCAGTTTCGCTTGATATATCCGAGAGTAATTACTGTACAAAGTCTCACTCCCAAATTTACAAGGGGGAAAACCATGTATTTGCCACTGGGGATCATCCAGCATTCAGAACACACTCTGCAGAGGACAGCACTGATCATGGGAAAACGGGAAGAACTCTTATTACCTTACTGTTATTACCTTTTTTTATTTTCACCATAGTAGGCAAGAGCTGGCTGAGCTTTTACACAGTTGTAGATGAGAGAGAGAACTTTTGAGAATGCCTTCTGTAAGAGTGGCAGAGTTTTACTCATAGGCATACCCTTGTGTGTACCCTTTGTAACTATCTCAACCATCATCTTTTCACAATAATATCACTAATGCTACATCATCATCATCATCATCATCATCATCATCATCATCATCACTAGTTTTCTGTAGTTGGCAAAGTACTTTCCAAGTGTTATCTCATTTGATCGTCACGACTACCCTGGAAGGAGGTGTGATTAATGTGCCCATTTTGCAGATGAGGAACCTGGGGCTAAGTGACTTGCCTAGAGTGACACAGTTCATTAAGCACTTGAGGCTACATTTGAACTCAGGTCTTCCTAACTGTAACTCTAGCACTGCACACGCTGTGGCATGTATAACAAAACCTCATTGCAACATTGTAAAGTCCTAATGTTATGTTAGGCATGGGATTGCCCAAGATGCAGAGCCAATTTTTAGAAACAATATGAGCTAGTCCTTCAAGTTCAGGATTGTTAATGCTCTCATACATTATTCTGCTTACTGTTAATATATTCAGAATGACAGAACCTCAGAATCTGGAAGAGACTTCAGAGGCCACCTGCACATACCTGACCAAAAATCTCTTCTATAACATCTCTACCAAGTGACCATCACCATCAAACCTTCATTTCAAGTATTTCAAGTACTCCAGGGAGGGTTTTGCCCACCACCTCTCAAGGCAGCCACTTCTGCTTTGGATTAGCTCTAAATAACGGGAAGTTTTGTCTTACACTGAACCTAAATTTGGTTGTTTGCAACTTCTACCCATTTTTCTGCCCTCTAGGCTCTAGCACTTTATTAGGTAAGGATGATACTTATGATACTGAAGAAATTACTAGAATCATCATATATTTTAAATGTAAAATTTATTTAGCAGCTTATGTTTAATATTTGTTACAATTATATAGATTATGTATCATGCCTCTGAAAGGTCCATTTTGCTCTCTTATAGTCCAAAGGTATGCCATCTGGAAGCATATTTTTCATTTATAATATTCCTGTTGAACTGAGGGCCTCCGGTACTATTTCATCTAAGGTCAGTTTTCACAGAACCAATTAACCACATTAGGCATGGTGGCCCCCTATTCCTGTCCCAAGATTTAGAGTTGCATTTAGTTGGATGTATATACAATTAGTACTTAGCCAGAACTGGTTCCTTTGCTGAATACTGTTTCCCAAGAAAACATGAGAAGAGAAGATAGTGAGCTCAGTTCTCTAACCGTTTTTATTCCTTATCTTGGTTTTTGCCTTTCAGAAATATCAGGGAACACAGAAGACATCCCTCTAGTGCGCTGGCGGCAGCAATGGCTGGAGAATGGCACTCTCCTCTTCCATATCCACCACCAGGATGGTGCCCCAAGTCTTCCTGGCCTTGACCCAACAGAAGAGCCCCAGAGTGAGTCAGCTGAGGAGGAGCTGAGGATTCTCCACATCTCTGTCATGGTAAGACTAGATTGGCTAAGTGACTAAAGCACACGTAGAATATTTCCCTGTCTTGTCTTTATATATCTTGGGTGCCAGGGGGTGCTGGTTTGAGATGACTTGACTCTAGGGTCTTCATCAGTCATATGAGTATAAAGAAAGACATTATGGTTGAGGCATGTGCCTCACCATAAAGAGCCAATGGAAGTGCTTGACTCAGTGTGTGCCAGTACATATGGTCTATTCTTTATGACTAGACATGCTAGTAACTCCATGTGACCAATACTATTCTTTAGGCACTGGTCGAGCGACTTGCCCAGGGTCACACACATAGCTAGTAAATGGATGAGGTAGGATTCAAATTCAGGTCTTCCTGACTGAGTCCAGCACTATATTTACTATAACACTTAGTTACATCAGAAACTTATTGTACGGTTTACTGAGAGTCCCACTGGGGAGGGATCCATAGTTAAGAGTGTGGTCCACTTTCTAGCTCTGATAAAGGGCTTCTCTCTCAGCCTCTCCTCTTCCCTCAGTTTAGATCTTCTAAATCAGCATTTCCACGTCTGGCCTCATCTCCAAATTTAAGCCTTTTGGGAAACAACAGGTATCTCCTTCATTAAAGCAATTCTGCTTTGAAGATAAGCTGTTTTATATGTAATAGCATTGTAAACTTCAAATATCATTAGAAGTGCTCATGAAAAGTACATTTAAAAAGACATTTTGATATTTTAATGTCATGAAACACTCCAGATTTGATGCTTCTAAAATAGGTAGAGGTATCTCTCATCTCATAATTGGTTACCATCACCAATACTGTTCAACCTGTTTGCTAGGACTGAGAGGGACTGAGTACCATTCGAATATGTAAATATCTCATTGGCTCAGTGTTAAGAAATTGTTTTTCTTAGGAATTTCTAGTGGTGTAACATATCTCTTTGTATGTAGCCTCAATGGCTGTCCTGAGCTCCTTTCAAAGGTATCACATATTGAGCTGTTCTGTACTAAGAGATGGACCTGAAAAGATTCTTACAGATCCAAATGGTCAGAGAATCATAGAATTAGAATTGGAATCATCCTCAAGTCAAGCCGCATCACTTTATGGATGAGGGAGCTAAGTCTCAGAGAGATGCCAGGGTCTTTCAAGGTCATGGTATAACTAGCAGATTTGGGAATTCAACCCAGATCCTTTGTCTCTAAAACCAGTTGGCTTTCCATTGTACCATGGGGCCTCCCAAACCACAGGATTCATATGAGGATTCATGTGTTTTCTTTTACATGATGACTAATGTGGAAATATGTTTCACATGACTGCACATGTATAACATATCAAATTGCTTGCCTTCTCAACTGAGGAGGATAGGGATGGAGAGAGAGAGTTTGGAACTAAGTTTTAAAAACAAATGTTGAAAATTGCTTTTACATGTAATTGGGGAAAAATAAAATACTAAATAAAAAAAATAAGGACTATACAAAATAAAACTGAAGAGATAGGGGAAAAAAGATTCACATGAGGCAGGAATGCAGGTGGATGCCTAAGATCATTGTGTTTCATGACCATACATCATGGTTGAAGAGATTAGGCAATGGTGGAATCCTTGATATTCCTAACCTTACCCACTCATAAAAAAAATAGCAAAAAGACTTGTGACCCCAGCTGCTTTAAAGAATTACTGTGTGTCATAGCAATGAAGGTACACTTAAAAAGAAGGAATGTGATTAGAGACACTCATGTGACTAGTACAGTACCACTTTTTTTATATGATAAAGATCTAGAGTGAGCAGAGTCTGCATGGCACACAGTGTTAGCTTTGTTAGAAGGGATTTTGGGATGATTAAATATGGGAATAAAGTACAAGGAGGCCCTATTAGCTATCAGCAAGTGATAATTTTCACACTACTAGCCTAGGCCAGAGTACCCTAACACCTGCCCTCAGAACTAGAGGTATCAATGGACTTCCTGGAAGGCTGTCTGTGTGTTACTGGGAAGAGGAGTTTGGAGAAAGAATTAAGCAGCAGTTTGAAGATTTCAGAGGATTTGGGGAGTTCACATAAGTAGTGTGGAGCCATGATCCTGGATTTGGAGATAAAGCATTAGGTTTAGGTACTGATTTTGCCACTTACTACCTGTATCCCCTTGGGCAAATCCAAATAATCTTTCTTTGTCACTGTTCCTGTATTTTATAAATGAGAAGGGATGGATTAGATGATCTTTCCACTTCTAAATCTATGATCAGAAGCCCCAGACTAATTGTGCCTTATTGATAAGATCAAATGATGACTTTTCTTGAAGTCATGCAATTGAAAACTGGTCTGGGGCTAAAGATGCTAAAATTAAAAGAGAAAGTGCTGTAAATTCCCCATCTCCCTCATTTCTATATATGAGTGACTTCATATGACTCATTCTAGTTTTTAAAGAACACATTTCTGACCGTCCATTGAATTTCATTGTTATTTCAAATGGTTTGTGTTGTTGTACACAGGAATATGTCGTAGGCAAATTTTTGTTGAAGGTAGTCTACTTTTGCTCTTATATATTTTATATACTGAACCAGGGATGAACTGAAAATTCTCATGATAAACTCAAAAGGTCTCTTCACTTTGTTAGAAGAGAGAACAGGGCTGCCTAGAGGCCAAAATAGTCTAGAACAGAAGTTCTTAGCTTGAGGACGTTTGACTCCCCAAGTAGTGTAATTATAGATTTCAGGAGATCACTCATCTTGGATTGGAAAAATAGATTGTTTTTAACAACCTTTAACTGAAATTTAGAATTTTTTTGATTATTTGCAAAAACATTTTCTCAGGAGGCCAAAGATTTCGCCAGAATGTTAAAAGGATCTGTGATGGAAAAAAAAATATTAGAACCCCAGGCCAGAGGATAGATACTCACTCACATGCTTATCAAGAATCTTTTTATTTAACTTGGCCAGCTCAGAGCTCTTTCTCTCACCCTGCACCCAGTACCCTTTTTCTCTCTTTAATATTCTATTCTAGACATCTTTTCAAAGGCTTGAGTTGAATATCTTGCCTTGGCTTAGAAATGAAACCTGAGGGTTTCCTGTTTGAAGGCTTCTTTTCTTAAGGTCCCTGCTGACTTCTTGAGAATCTCAGGGATTGGTGCACTTCATTTGATAAACTTTGTGCAGCACTACTCAGAGGTGGAAGTCAGCTTTTTGGGGCACTTGAAATGAAAGCATAATACTATATAAAGAGACAGGGAAATCCTTTTTACATTAATGCTAATAAGGATGGGCAGTGAAATACACAAGTGAAATCTCACTGCCTAAACCTGTTAGTAGTTTTAAAAATATCAATAGTCATATTTTTTGCATTAAGTGCAAAAATCAATATTGATTCAGTTTTCAGTTTGGGAATAAATTAAAATTGCATAGTCTGGGAAATAGAAAAGTTAAGGTTATCAAAACATGTATGGTCACATTTTTGTTCAACTGTATACAAAAACATGTATACCGAAAAGCTTAACTACTAATATGTGTAGAGGGAATTAATGTATTTTTGAAAACCTTAATGTTTGCGGTTATTTCTGGTTTCCACTTTAGCTCAATGCAGAGCTTCCTGATTCCTATTATGTTTTATATTTAATTTATTTTAGTTTTAAATATCAAATATAAATAAGAGAGGATAGAAAGCCAAAAGAAAAGGGGAAAAAAAACTTATTTGCTGGAGAGGAAGTGTGGCTCAATAGAAAGAGAGCCTGCCTGGGAAACAGGAAGGTCTGTGTTCCAGAAGTCCCATTGATACTTCCCTGGTTTGTGTCACTGTAAAAACCACTTAAATTCTCAGTACTTTGGACTATTCCCAAAGACTGCATTGCAGAATAGTTGCTAATCTTTGGTAGAAGAGGTTTTTTATTCCAATGCAGTTACAGGTCTACCATACTTTACTTTTTACCCTCAAATATGAGTTGCAGCCCTAAAGTAAAATCACTTTGACAGGGGTCAAATAATTCACTTAAAATAATATTAGGAATAGGCCACTCCTCGATTTTATAAAAACCATTTTGGGGTGGGGGGTGGCTTATGGAGGCCAAAATGGTAATTCATTTGAAGGCAAAATGATATAATTTTACTGGTTTCATGATTTACATAAAATTGGATTATTATAGATTATACAAGTCATTTTGCAATTAGAAACATATAAGGAACTTTTTGGTCCACAAGGGAACTTATAATAAATTGTCATAAATTATTGAGTAAAAACAGATTCCTAAAATTTAAGATGATGCATAATTTGGAAATGAAGGTAAAGGAACCTTTCTTCAGTTGCAGGGCTACCTGGATTCTCCACAGGTAAACCAGATATAATGCTATTTGAACTATATATGCAATATGAAATGTATAATTCTATAGTTGTTTGAGGAAAAGCATGTTTGAATGCAAAGTTCTTTACAGTGTTATCACCTCCTTACTTCATAATGACATTGCTTTCATCTTGAAGAATTTGAAATGGTTTATTTGTAGGTAGTCAATGATTGCTTTGCTTGGTATTCAAAGGTTAATGGCTTGATTACCTAACTGGGTGTATTTTGTAGCACTTCCTATCGGAAGTCTATTTGAACATCTTTCTTTTATTCTTGCTGCTGATAGAGAATGCCTCTGCTCTTTTTCTGCTGTGTATCCCACCCTCACTGTAGCTGCTGTCTCTACCCTTAGTGTCTAAGGTATTTCCTCCACCATTGTTGTTAATTTACTTCCTCCTTCTAGTCACTTAGGTTGAAGGTGCCTTTGTGGGCCATGAATGATACAATAGAATGGCAGGATCCTTTCCTGGACCTAGCTTTCCATCTGGAGTGCTTCTCCTCTAGCTTTCCTTCCAGGATGAAGATCAGTTCTAGTGCTGACCCTTTCTCCTTGGCGGCCTTAGTACTCCTGCTCTCTCACATGACTGGTTTTCACATGCTTCCGGATCATAACCTCCATTTCTCAGGACACTGACTCACTAGAATACATATTTATATTGAAAACAAAACAAAATAAAGCAAAACCAAACCAAACCTCTATGCAGACAACCCACTTAATAGAACATTCTTCCTCCCACGTGGAGTAGGTCATAGAATGACAGCACCATTTAACCTATGTGCCTATTCTTGTTAAGTCTGGGTCTCACAAATAACCCTTGTGGTTAATTAGAAGGTATTACAGAAAATGCCATAACTGAAATGCAGCTCTAGCCCATGGCAGATAGGTCTTATTAAGAAGGCTGACCACCAACCAACTGGGACACGTCAAGTGTATCCAAAATCAAGGGGTCAGTGTCCTTGGCAAGATAGACACATGTATGATTATATTCAGATAGGAATATCCCTGGAAATCCCCCAAATGTAGCCTCAACCTTCCAGAACCCCAGAAGATTACTTGAATCTGAGCTACTTTCTAATGACAATGAAAACTAGTTTCCATAACATTAGCCTTTGTATAACTATAAATAACTAGGTCCACTCTTTCATTTCCTTAAACCGTCTAATATATGTGTCTACATATAACCATAATAGCGGTACAATATAGCTCAACTGGAAGCTTCTTGATACTGCCCCTTTCCGTAGTGTTAACTTAGATTTTCAATTTTCCCCACTGTCCCTGGCCATGGTGCTGACACTCTACTTTAGCCACTTGGCACAATGCTGAAAATAGCTTCCCCAGTGTTGAATAGGGTGCCCAACTCCAATCCTGGCACCCTGAACCCAGTATCTACATCTTCTTATTGCCACAGTTTTCTTCCTTTACTGCTAATAATAAAATCAAGAAGTGAACTCAGGGTTCTCTGGTATTGAGAACTACAGATAAGGTTCAAGCATGGTTGCTGCTTTATATGATGCAGTGGACAGATATACATGTTTAGGCTTTAGAGGGTTGCTACAGGGGGCAGACTGGGAAATGTTGAGTATAGGAGTTAGTGTGGCCACTCTGGGGAAGTGTACTTGGAGAACAGTTGTACAAGGTGCAGTG
This sequence comes from Phascolarctos cinereus, assembly GCF_003287225.1. Taxonomy (NCBI): domain Eukaryota; kingdom Metazoa; phylum Chordata; class Mammalia; order Diprotodontia; family Phascolarctidae; genus Phascolarctos; species Phascolarctos cinereus. Next base: position 411,524,836 of record NW_027555958.1, read on the forward strand.
AGACATAGATAGACATTGTGCCCTGCTTCTAAACTCCTTGCCTTAAAGGCAGCACAATGCCTTTGATTGAGAAGAGGCCATCCTCTCTCTGGACGCTGCATGTCGAGTTGATCTGTCTGCTGCTTGGGCTGCTCAGCAGTCCACAGCACTGTGTGCTACATTCCTTGAAGTTTTACTTCCAAAGAGCAGCTACTTCCAAAACAGGACAGAGTAGCTCTGAAGTACAAGGTCCTCAGAGTATCATCATGATCATCAAGTATTTATAAGTATCCATGTGCAGGGAATGCTGGGCTAGATAATCTCAATCACTGTGTGTTCTCTGTGTAGTTAGTGTCCAGGCCTGCAGCTGTGTTGCCTAAAGCTGGTGGTGGGGAAAGTTGGAGGAGGAGGGAAGAGGGTGAGACATGGCAAACATGCCGCTCCCATAAATTGAAACAGCAAGGGCCTAATTGTTTGCATGAAGCAAACTTAAAATTCAAAGCATCTCACTACTTCTTCTATATTATTTCCCTGATCCAGCTCATTCAAGTCTTGGAAATCTTCAATTTTCATTTGCTTTATTTTTTTTTCTTTCTTGCAAGTTAATCACCCACTAAGCCCCCCAGCAAAAGTTAGCCTTATATTTACCCTTGTAGAGGCAGAAACAATCCTGTGTGATGCTAAACAGCCAAAATTAACACATATCCTTTTGCTAACTTTAAGTATTTGATGGGCTATCAAGTTGGAAAAAAAAGATTTGACTTTTTTTCTGCCTGGCCTGAGAGGTCAGAGCTAGGAACACTGCATGGGTGTTGCAAAAAAGGGCAAGTTTAGTCTTAATGAAAAGATACAAAATAATTCCTAAGAATTGGGACCATCTAGGAGGTACTCCCCTCTCCCCTACTCAGTAGTGACTTTTGAGATAAAACTAGTTCATCTCTTGGTGATTAAAGAGGGTTCTTCTTCAGGAATAGATTGAACTAGAAAGCCTCTGAAATTCCATACAACTCTGAGAAGCTGTGGTTCCATGATACCACCAGAAACATATCATACTACCTGCTTACTATGGATGAGGCTTTCAAGCTAGAGAATACTGAGCTGTGGGCTCACAAAATAACCTTGTTCTCTTTGGACTCATCATGGAATTTCTTTTCATATATAATGTATGTATACATTATTTTTGTATTATAGTCAGCTATGTAGTTGTAATTCCCTCATCAAATGGTAAGTTCCCTGAAGGAACTTACATCCTGTTCCTGTGGTCAGCTAGTACTGTACCAGAAAAAGAAGCTTTCATTGATATTACAGTGCCTTTGTATATTGCCCTCCATGTTCTGTTTATTTTATTTTTGTAGTAGTTCATAGAAGCCTTCTCTTATTCCCTCATGTCATTGTGTCTTGCTGCATGAGAGTGTTCCTTCATAATTATGCACCATAATTTTTTTAGCCATTCCCTAGTTTATGGGCATCCATTCATTCCAGTTTTGTTTTTGTTTTGTTAAAAAATAAGCCAAATTTTAGATGGCTTCTTTAGTCCCATTCAGGGTAAATTAGTTTAGAGAGAGGAAGATGCAGATGTATAAGCAGGAGTTAAATCTTAGGAATTTTCAGACACTCTGGTCTCTATACTACAAACTGGTTAGGATTTTAGTAAAATATTATATCTAGTCTGAGAAGTTGAGGAGGATTGAAAGAGAACAGAAAACATTAAAATTAGGAAAGGGCTTTAGGTAGAGAGTAGAAGGCTATGCTAAAGTGATTAGGTTAATTTAGTCTGGAGAAAAGAAGATTTTGAGGGGTTTTAATTTTAAAAAGACCCTCCTCCAAATCAGACTCTGTGTGTGTGTGTGTGTGTGTGTGTGTGTGTGTGTGTGTGTGTGTGTGATGGACCTCTTGGGCAGTGTAGTGAAGCCTATGGACCCCGTCTTAGAATAATGTTTTTAAATGTCTAAAATAATGTCGATAGGATTACAAAAGAAATTAAATGTATTGAAGAAGATATCAAATTTTTTTTAAAAAGTTCATGGACCCCATGTTAAGAATCCCTGCCCTAAATTCTCCAACCCCCCAGGTGAGAACTAACTACCATCATATTCCAAGGGGTTGGGTAATATATACATTCTATACAAGGCTAATTCAAATTCAGAGATCTGGTGTCAACATAATTGTCTTTTTCAGCACTCTGGATAGCAGTGTCATTGCTCTACCTCTGACATGGAAGGATAAGTGCATAAGGTGGGAGCTTCTGATGCTTTATGAATGACAGCTCCGATATCATGGCCACAGTTCAGCTCAGTGATTTCTTGACTGTCTTCTGGATGAAACACTTGAATGGCCCAAGAGCTATGGTGAGTGGTCAGACTGACCAACATCAACAAGATTCTAAATAAGATAGGTCATGAAGAAGCAGACCTTGACTAGAAATTCTCTTAGCTCTGTAGGGTGACCCAAGCAGGATGTAGAATTGATGTTGGTTAACTCCTGAGGCTTGTAGCTTGCAAGCTACCTGCAATCATATCCTACGTAATTTGTTGCTTAGGGCCTATGGTTTGGGGACTTACTGCTTTAGGGAACCAGACAACTAGTCAGGATCATAGCAACTCCTAACATAAGCCCTTGAGGAAATTTACATAGGGGGAAAAAATGAGGCAACTAGGGATAGCAGGTCAACAAGAGATACAAATTATACAAGTAGGATATAGGTATCTACGTCATATGCTTAGGGTATCATTAGGGGAGTTCTGTGTTATTGAAGGTTAGGATATACAAGTGTTGGTAACAAGAGCCTTATCAATTATATATCCATGTTCAACATGGGGCTTCCCTAGAAGAAATATCCTACTTGTTTATTTTATGCTTACTTTTATATGAGACAAAGTGTTGACATCATAGGCATTCCTTTTCAGAAAAAAAGTTTATTTTTCCCAAAGCAGATTTCATAACTGGAGAATTTCATCATTATCTCTATAAAAAGATGAGGAAACACATATGGACAAGTTGAATGGCTTATTCATATTCAGAGCCAGTGGCAAGCTAGGTATTTTATTTTTAACCTTTATTCTTTTCCAAGGCTCCTCTGTAGCAGATCTGAGATTGCACTATGAGTCCTGAGCCAAGCTAGATCTTCAGACCAATTTAAGAATGAACTGAGCCCCAAAACCATTCAGTGGCCCTTAGAATTCTCAAGAGTTAGAATAATTCTGGATAATTTACTCCTTTTTTTCTCCTCATGATACTACTCTCCTCTTAATTGAATTGAGTGTCCTGAACCAGATTCAGATGAATTCAGGAAGCATTTATTAAGTGTGTGTTATATGCCAGGCATTGTTCTAGGCATGAGTATACAAAGAAAAATACTGAAGGTTTTTACTTTTGTCTTTTTATCTCCAGTGCTTAGCACAGTGCCTGGTATGTAGTAAACACTTGATAAATACTAGCTGGTTGGTTGATTGATTAACTAATGAAGCTTTTATCCTACTGGGGAGATGGTGTCAGGATAATTTGGGAGATGTTTTGGTTAGTTTTGCTGAATTGTTTCTTTCATGTTATTTCTTGTTGTAAGGGATGGCTCTGTAGAAGGAGGAGGGGAGAAAATATGTTGGGAAAAGTAGATAATTTATAAACAAAAGATATAAGTAAGAATTCCAAAAAATTAAGGCTTCATAATAGAAGATGGCACCTGGACCCATGGAAATTGACTATATTCAGATCAGCCTCAGACACATGGCGTTATGCATATGACTAGGTAGAAGGATAATCATATAATGTTAATGCTATACTATACCTTAGGAAGCAGATAATTTAACCCCCTCATTTTGTAGTTTACTCCTTAGCAGGGACTAATTTCTACAACAGAGCAACCAATACAATTTTACAAATGAGGGTTTTTTTAATTAAGAAAGGTATTTTTAAAGTTAATACCTCCTACCTTGACTATGATTGTCATCATATAAAAATTGAAATAAAATGAGATTTTAGAGCTATTAGTAAAGTAAATTCCTAAATACTTCAGAAATTCTATCATATTTTCACTCATTCTGCAAACAACTGCTGCCCGCAGGGGAGACAAGTCACTATAGCCGAAACAGAGCACCCTAAGGGAGTGAAATAAAGTAGTGCCAAGCAATTTGAACCACTACCAGCATCTTGACCACCATCTCCCTTCAGATCCCAATGGAGACAAGCCAGAACCCTGAACCCAAGAGCCTTAGGAGTAGTAGTCTTCCAGATCACTAGACTTGCTTCTAGCCGTGGCTCTACAGACATAATTGAAGGGAGAAATCATTGTGGAGAATGGGTCCTCCACAAACTCCTGACCAAGCACTGAACTGTGGGAATGGCACCCCTACCCTCCACTTCCAGCCCAATCCTCATAGTCATCATCTGGGGAAGAAACTCCTGTGGAGAAAAGACTCATCTTCTCCACCACCTGCCAAGCAACTGCCACACAAAGGTCAGGCTAGCTGAAGCAACAAGGCACCTCAAGGGAGAGACAAGAGACACAACATACCAGGCATATCAAACCACCACCATCTCCCTGCAGAACCAGATGGAGACAGCTCCAGACCTCTAACCCAAGAGTCTTGGGAATAGCAAAGCTTTAAATGCAGTGCCTGAAATGATCATCCTGAGAAGCAGCCCCTTGTGTAAATACAGCTTCTTCTGCAGTTGCTACAACCACAGATACTAAAGAGCCAGAGAAGAAATATCTTGCCATCAAAATCAGTGGTACTGATGCTTCAATATCAGAACCAGATACAATTTTTTCAGTGGAAAAAGCTTTAAAGCGGCACGATTATGTGCTTTGCCACTGCACCCTAAGGACCATGAGACCTACCTATTTGCTTATAGCCCAAACCTTGTCTATCTGTTGTATCCCCAGCACTTAGCACAGTGTTTTACACATACTTAAATGCATTTTTAATTCATTGATTCATCAAATATTTAGGTCTCTTTTGTGCTATGCAATTTGTCAGGTGTTGTGGGTAGATACAATTACAAATAAGACACAATCCCTACTTTCATGGAGCTTATAACCTAATAGAGGACATTTGTTCAAAGTTCCAAATGGCTTTGAGAAGCAGCCAGGTATAAAATGAGAGCTGGTCAAAAGGTCAGGAAGGCTTGAGTTCAAGTCTGGCCTCTGCCATCTCCTGGCTGTATAGACTCTGGTCCAGTCATTGAACCTCACAGGGCCTCTGGCAATTCTCTTAGAATATAAGTATGTATCCTCTACACTAATTTCTTTGTAAGATAAAAACACCAAGCAGTTTCTCTTCCTCTATCTGTTCTGTAGCTCTGGATATGAAATGTAACCAGAGCAGAGGGTTTGAAACATCTGTAGTTAAGGGGTTAGGAGGAGGTTAAAGCAAGAGACCAGAAATCACAAAGAAAGTACTGTTCTTCATTGGTAAAGGAAGTTCTTCCCTTCACTGTTAAAATCCAATGTTTCAGTCAAAAATACCCCCAACAACTAATGGTTTTAATAAAGACAGAAAAGCTGAGGGCAAATCAAGGAGTGATTACACACATAAATAGGATTATTGTGAACAAATCATATGTTGTTCCTTCCTGCTAGAACAGAAGTCCCAGTGTACTCCTGAGCTCTGACCCACACGGTAGGCCTTTATATAACACTGAATATATGCTCTAAGAAATAGCACCTTACATAAAAAATGTGATATAACCTGAAAGCAAATGTAGAAAGAAGATATCATTTTTGGAAAGTGGGTGAGCTGCCTCACCTATTGAGGCTTGTATTAGTAAGTTAATCCACTTTGCTTTGCCTGCTTCGCTAGTGACTTAGCAAGAACTAGGTGTGGCTTGCTGGTATGGTAGGCCTCTGTTCAAATTTGGACCTTGCCCCTGTCAAATGAACTGTGGCATTTTCGAATGTAGGTAAATGTTCCTTCCCAACTCATACTGTGAGTTCCTCCTTTTGTTCATTTCCTCCTTCTGTCTTGTGATTAGCAACTCAAGTGTTTCCAAAAAGTCCTTAGTTAGCCCTTCCTTCCTAGTCTGACTCTTCAGCTTCTTCCACTTCTGTGAAAATCATTTCTGTCCAAGCAAACCTGCCTCACATATGCATTATCTTTTTCACTGAGGAGATGGCCCGTGTCTGCTTGTGCTGCCCCTTGCCCTTCTACAAAGTTTCTCTGTGTTTTCATTCAATACCATATGCCAGCAAAGAGTGGAACTGAGGAGGTCCGGGTAAGGAGAGCTGGTCTTGGGGGCAATTTTCGTAACCAGTATTCAGTTCTCCCACCATTTACCGAATACCTGCTCTATGCAAGGCACTGTGATACTATTAGAGGTCGGGATCGGGCTTATCATTTCACCGGTATAAGGAAATCCTAAGGGAGGGAAGCCCTTCTACCGATGTGTCTGTGCCTTTTCTGCAATTTAGAATATTAGAAAGATTTGCCAGAAAAAGGATAATTGGCTTGTCCTTGGTCACACAGCTAGTATATTTTAGAGACAGGATTAGGACCCAGGTACTCCTAGTTTCTTGGCTAGCTCTGTACCTACTTTATGACACAGATGAAGATACAAAAACAAATATCAAAGTTAGTTCCTGTCTTTGAGGAACTTCTGTCTACCGGGTAGATGCAACATGTAACTGAGAAGATACCAACACTGCCCTATTTCTAACTTATTTTTACGGATCTTGAGCACTCTTCCTGCCTCTGGTCCCTTTTTGTCATCATTGCTGTTGTTGTTTTTCCTATAGGTCCACGTACATAATTTTTATTGCTATAGGAACATCCTAGTATGGAAACATCCTCCACCAATGTAAATAGGTAACACTTCAGTAGTTTATGGTCTTAGAGAGTTTTCTAAGATACTGAAAGGTTAAGTAATTTTCCTCTTCCTTTTTCTCCTTAACTTTCTCGATAATGTCCCCAAAACCTCTTTACCATGGAAGTTCATTTAACCCTGGACTTTACATAACAGAACTACTTTTGTCCCTGAGGCCTCTTCCTCTGATTGACTAGTCCCTATAGAACCTTCATTTTAAGAAGAGGCTTGGGCCAGCCACGTCTTTATTTCTCTCCAGACTATACTCCTGACTCTCCTGGGTTCTCCCTACAATGCCATCGTGTTGGGTAGATTCATCTTCACCTTCCTCCTTTCCCTCCCTCCAGCTTGCTTTTTTTTTGGTATTGTTTTCCCCTACTAGAAGGCCAGATTCTCCTGGGCAGATACTGCCTTTCTTTTTCTGCTTGTATTTGTATTTCCAGTGCTTAGTATAGTGCCTGCCACATGAGAAGTACTTAAGAAATGCTTATTGGCTTGACTTGTCCATGGCCATACAGCTATTATGTCAGAGACAAGACTCATATCCACGACTTATAGACCATTTCCTGTCTGATACTAGATGCAACAGTACCCCTCACAATTATAAGAGTTGTTCAAACAATGGCTGGATTACTTCTTGTGACTATAATGCAGAGGGAATTCCTATTCCCTTATCGGTTAGACTTAATGGACTTTGAGGCTCCTTCTAATGCTGATTCTGTGATACAAGAGTCCAGTTTCTTCATCTGGAACTTCATTAATTGGGTTATCTCTTCAGACTGCCTTAGACTTGAAGTGAATGTATCATTAAAGAAAAACTATGCATATAAAAGGTATGATACGGAAATGCAGAAGATGCATGGTTCTGTTCATCAGCGGGGGTGGCAGGACCAACCTAAAGCTGAGATGTTGGCAGCAATAAGATCTAAGTTAAGTGAGGCACCAGAATTAAGAGCTGAATAGCTTTAAGGGTTCATTTTCATAGTGTTTAACATAATGTGACCAGCAAATGAGCCAGAGGCAGTGAGAATATTCAAAATCTGAAAATACAGGCTCCAACTAAGGTAGAGTGGGGTATGGTTTAAGGTAACAGAATCATGGAATTTGAAAGTTGGAAAGGGTCCCATTGGCCAAGCAGTCCAAACTGTACCACTGAAGAAATCCCCTTTACAATTATTTTTCAGTCACTGTCCACCCCCACCCCATAAGCCTCTTCTCCCCCACACCCTAATCCTCTTCTCCCCCACCTCGTAACAACTCTTTCCATTGTAACATAGGGAAGAATAAAATGAATTACAAATTTAATATTGTAGTTAAAGCCCTCTATAGTTGTTCCTATCAACTTTTCCAGGTAAAATTTTATATCACTCCTATTGCTGCTTTCTATGTATCATCCAAACTGGTCTAGTTAAGGTGTCTGAACTGTACATTCATTTCCCACTTTGGTCTTTTGTACAGAAATATACTCCTCCATTCTAGAAATGCAATCTTTTCCTGGCTCTGCCCCTGTATGATCTTTAGCTTTTTTCAAAACTCCATATCCAAACAAGTTTGAACTCAGACAAACAGGTACATTTTTTTCCTTCCATTTTGACTTGCTTAACTTGGTTGAAACAAATGCCTTGAGGGCAGAGATGGTTTCAATTTTCTTTTTCATCTTTGGTACCATAGACTGATACATTGTTTGTGCTTATTCAATGCTCCCAGAATGTAGGATGATCATGCCAGGGACTTTGTGGGCTTTAGCATTTGGGGCCATCCAACACTCACCCTCTTTACAAACAATTCCTCAGTTTACTCATTTTCATGACCTACTTTTTTTACCCAACCTCAGCCACATTCAAAGATGGTCACACTCTTGCTTTTTCTGTCACCCACAAGTTCTCCCTTTCCATGTTGATGAACTTTGAAATTTCCTTATCTGAAGACAATATTGTCATTCCATCTCTTCTTTTGCCTTATAACACCAAAACTGTTTCTTCATCCACATCATGACTTTTAATCCCTTGGCCTCTTATTTCTCTATTAAGCCATTACGATCCCTTCTCTACTTACATTTTTTTTTCTTTTCTCTATTTTGATCCTTTGGTAAACCAGTCCATCTCTACACCATCCTCTTCTCTTGAGTCCCTTGTTCCCTTATCATGCTATCAATCTTGCCCTGCCCATTCTCAGCCTTGGACCACTCCACCATCTACTAACTTTACTCCTATACACATATAGCTGAATGAAGCTGGAGAATATCATGAAACCATGCTGACTGGGATCACTACATATTTAAGTTACATAATCTCACATGGGCTTTCCCTATTGCAAGGCAATCTATTTATTCCTTCCTAATTGATTCACCATCCCACTCACCACAGCAGCTCTTAAAACATTTTCATCCCTCTTCAAACCTTCCATACCTCTCCTCAACCCACCCTCTTTGCAAAAAACCTTGCCTTGTTTTTTTGTGTGAAAAAAATAAAGCCATTCACAAAGAGCTGCTTCTTCTCCTTCCTCATTTCACATAAGCCGGATGCCTTCTGCCACTATGTTCTGTTTCTCCTGTCTCACACAAAGGCTGCCAAGGCAGCCCTTTCTACCTACACTAGTAATCCTATTCCATCCCATCTCCTCTAGCAGATTTCCCTCTCTAAAATCCCTCACTCTCAAAAAAAAATTTTAAAAATTTAAAAAATTTAAAATAAAATAAAGTAAATTTAAAAAATAATAAAAATAAAAAATAATAAATTTAAAAATAAAAAAGCAAAAGAATAAAAAAAAATCCCCCACCCTCTCACTTGTCTTCCATCTCTCCTTGTCTACTGTCTGCTTCCCTATTGCCTGTAAACATGCATATGTCTCTTCCATATTCCAAAACAATGCTCCCATAATCCTTCTTTCCAAGCTAACTCTTGTCCCTTATCTCTCCTGCTTTTCATGGTTAAAATTTTTGAGAAGGCTATTTGTAATAAGTGTCTCTACTTCCTTTCCTCTCACTCTCTTTTTAATTCTCTACAATAAAACTTCAAAACTCACCATTCCACTGAAACTACACTCCAAAGCTATTAATGATCTCTTAATCACCAAATCTAATAATATTTTTCTCAATTCTCATCCTTTTTTAAAAGCTTTTTTTTCTGTAGCTTTTTACAGTGTTGATCACTCTCTTCTCCTTGATACCCTCTTCTGTCTCAGTACTTTCCACTGGTTCTCCTACTGTGTATCTAACTGTTCCTTCTTAGTCTCCTTTTCTGGAGTTTCATTCAGGTCACACCCACTGACGGTGGGTGTCCCCCAAGGCTCTGTCCTAGCCCTATTGTCTGTTCCCTCTATACTGGTTTCACCTGGTGATCTCATCAGTTCCCATGATTTCAATTATAATTTCTATGCTGATGACTCTCAAATCTACTCATTTGGACTGAACCTCTCTGCTTACTTCCAGTCTCACATCTCCAACTGCTTCTTGGATGTCTCAAACTGGGCATCCTATAGATATCTTGAACTCACTATGTCCCAAACTGAACTCGTTACTTTTTCTCCAAAGCCTTTCTTTCTTCCTCATGGTCTCTCACCACTCCCATATCCAATATGTTCCTAAGACCTGTTGACTTCACCTTTATAATATCAAACACTCCCTCTTTTCTACTCTGCCCTGCCACTACCCTGGTGCAGATAATCATCCTCTCAAGACTGGACTGTTGCAGTCTTTTGCTGGTAGGTCTACGTCCACAAGTCTCTTCCCACTTTGGTTCTTCCTCTATTGAGCTGTCAAAGTAGTCTTCCTGAAGTGCAGGCCTAATCATGTCACCCCCGTACTCAGATTCCAGTGCCTCCCTGTCACCTCTAAGATAAAATCTAAACTCCTCTGGCATTCAAAGCCCTTCAAATCTGTTCACCTCTTCTCTTCCAGTCTTCTTACACTTAACACCTCCCTCCACAACTTACTGTATGATCCACTAACATTGGCCTCTTTGCTGTTCCCCTAACAAGATACTCCATCTCTCAACTCTGGGCTTTTTCACTGGCTCCATACCTAGAACTAACTCTCTCTGTCTCTCCCCATCTCCACCTTCTAGTTTCCCTGACTTCCTTTAAATCTCTGCTGAAATCATGTCTTCTAGGAAGGAAAATTCTCCTCATCCCTCTTAATTCTAGTACTTTTTTCCATTGATAATCTCCACCATATCCTGTATGTATCTTGTTTGTACATGGTTATTTACATGTTGTCTGCCCTATTAGACTGTGAGCTCCTTGAGAGATGAAGCTATCTTTCAACCTTTCTTTGTACCCCTAGCACTTAGCACAGCACCTGACACATAACAGGTGCTTAGTAAATGTTTGTTGACTGACTGACTCTTCTTCTGTTTCTGACTCATATTCACCTATGCACAGCTAGCTGTGACTGGCAGCATTCACATCATAGGAAACAGCTGTGCTTGTATGGTGTCAAATACTAGTGTGTACATGTATCTGGTGAAAGGTTCAATAGAATTTTAGATGCAAAAATCTGTTAGCAGAACACATTTTCAAGTTGATCTATACTTTTTGCAACACAGAAAGTGATGTGCTGGTTAGAGTACTGGACTTAGAATCAGAAAGAATTCAGATCCTTCCTCGGAGAGTTACATGTTTTTGACCATGACCAAGTCATCTCAGCTCTCTAAGCCTCAGTTTCTTCATTAGTAAAAGGTGTATAATAATGCCCATCATTCCTAGTTCATAGAATATGTCTGCACCTACTGCACCTCTATATGGACACCTGACTCAAGCACTAGAAGGGAAGAGAAAAGAGAAAGCATCAACATTTACATCTTAAAGGCTTAGCTCTCTGCTTCCCAGACATAGAGTTTGTGAAGAGTCAATTTGAGGGGTTTCAATGGAGACTTACTGGACTCGGTTTCCTTAAGGAGTCTACTCCTGGGTAGGCATCATGGGGTGGGAAATGCTGATATGTATTTTTTAAAAGCTAAATAGAGTTGTTCTGTGGGATAGGCTGCCCCAAGAGACTCTTCACACCATGAAATCTGGGAATATTCCATTTACCTTGCAGGGCAACCACTTCCTGATGGGGAGGCAAAAATACACCCTGGATCCACTATCTCAATGAGCCTATTTTGTTCCTCATGAAACTGCCAGTAATTTTCTTTTCCAAATAGCACTTCAATCCTGTACCCAGGGCTATGGCTTCTTACACCATATTGTGGCTGTAGGACGGATGAGGAGACAGCTGAACACCACGGGGGTGGTAGATGCCAGGGGGTTGAGCTGCCTGCTTTCCCTTTCTGAAGCAACTTTACAACACAGAAAACATCGATGAGGGGGAAATCTTAGTGTCAGGGAGAGACTAAGTTCCTAACTATTTCAAGAACTGCCAAATGGTATCTGAGGAGCCGTTGGTCTAGATTGGGAGAGTTACATGAAGAGACAGTGATGAACTGTACCTCTCCATGGACTATACTTCACATCTGTTACTATGTTTAAATTTTTATTTGCCTTCAGGTCCTGGGGTCCAAGGGCTTAGGCCGATTTTCATAGAAGGACACAGAGAGAGATAGTAACAGAAAACAATAATGAGAGAGGTACTCAGAGACAGAGACAGATGGAGAGAGAGAGAGAGAAAGAGGGGGAGAGGGGGGTGGTAAAGGAAGGAGGAGAGACACACACAGAGAGACAGACAGACAGACAGAAGGAGGGAGGGAGGTGGTATTCAAATTCCACCTCTGACACTTACTACTCGTGTAATCATAGAACATAAGTTAATCTCTAGTCCTCAATTTCCTTTTCTTTAAAAATGGGGTTAATACCTATCATACCTAGTACACAGATTTCTTGCTAGAATCAAATAAGATACTATATGTAAAGTGCTTTGTAAAGTCGGAAGAATCATGCATGTCAGCTTTTATATATAGTGTGCAGTATTATATACTTAGCTAATATATAGACATACATATATTCATAGATATATACATTTATACACATACCGATGAATATTTTTGGTGCTGCGAAATGTGAACCCTTTTTATTTCCTGATGTCCTGTCTTCCCTGCTGCCTATCACTGGGTCTAAAAATCCAAAGTTCTCGATTCTATCTCTGGGCGTTTCAACGTGCGATTATCAGCTAGCAGAAGTAAGCCTCCTTGTGCTTTAAGATCCTGCCAAATAATGCAAGCAGAGAAGCTTAGCTCCCAGGGTCTCCAACTTCCCTAAGACATCATTCCATTTAGTTTAACTTCATATGTGTTTTTGAGTGAGGAAACCCTGGTACTGATATACCTGCTTCTAGGTATGTCTAATCCTTGGCTATCCCCTATAATGTAAGCAGTCAAGCAAACCTATGCCCTTGGGAATAACAACATGCAGTATGGGAGGAAAATGAGTTGGCTGCTGGAAGGTTCAGTTTTCTCCACTTCTTTTCTTCAAGGATACAAATGTGAGGAAATGAAGCTCCAAGAATGAAAGGAAGAGTGATCAGTACTTACTAGGATTTTCTGTTTTCTCACTTACTTTGTTAACCATCGTCTTGGCTTGTCACTACCGCAGGAGTTGCTGAGCTGTGTAATCTCTTCTGGAATCTCTCCCTGACTGCTATCAGATCATACCTTGGTTGCATGACTCTTTTAGCACATCCAATCCACAAGTGGGTTTCCTGAGGACCTGGATTATCATTTAAGGGAAAGGAGGCAACAATGATGAAATAAACCTAGGAGAGTATAGGAATAGATTTTTCTTAAATCTGAGATTCTAGGCTATATGTTGTGGAGGATAGATTGCTGGCCTTGGAGTCAGGAAGCTGTGGGCCGAAATTTCACCTCTGATACTTCCTAGCTATATGGTCATTAACAAGTTACCAAACCTTTCTCAGCTTGTTTCCTCAGCTCCAAAATGGGAATAACAATACCTGTACCAGATATGGTCTAATTCTGGAAAAACATCCATCTATCATGCTGGCCTCCTCCTTCCACTGGTGAGATCCTTCCTCAGGCCTCCGTTTTGAAGATAGGCCCAAGCTGGGCATTCCATCCTGGCTGTGCTTCTGACTCCTCAGATTTTGTCACCACATCCTCAACTTCCTTTTAGGTGTTTTCTTCTCCCATTAGAATTTAAGCTTCTTAAGGGCAGACCTCTTTTTTACATTTGTATCCCAGAGTTTAGCATAAGGCTTGGCACATGGCCAGCATTTAATACTTACTGCTTATGTCACAGAATTTTTATGAGACTCAAATTAGATAATGTATGTAAAGCATTTTAAAAATATAAACCTTAACCTTGTCATGTAAAAGCCAATGATCTCCTCTTCCTTCCCCTAAATGGGCCTTAATATAGCTATAGAATGACCAGCACTTGTTTATTGGTTAAATTAGCCTATTCTTGTTTGTTATCATCTCTAGCCCATCCTATGGAATGGAGCTGCCATTTTGTCCTGGGAAGCAAATTCTCATGAGTCTGCTCTCACCTCCTCCCACCCCCATGTTCTGTTCTTTTCCCCATGAGACCTCATTCTGTGGTGGCTGCCCACTTTTTCATGACTGACTGCTGACTAGGGAAATGTTAGAGTTTGCAATCCTGCAGGCATAGTATATAGAGAGTCATATATAATATACAGACACGGAAGGCTGGAGTCAGTTAGGATCATGGGGTCATAAATTTAAAGCTAAAAGACCTTAAAGGTTGTCTAGTCTACTTGCTTCATTTTACAGATGAAGCAACTGAGACTTGTAGAGTTGGAGTAACTCACTCAAGAAATAAGGGCAATGAAGCACGAGCATTCTGTTGAGGACCTGTGATTCTGTATTTCTGAAAACCTTGGTCTAGCCCAGGCTAAAGAGTCACTCTTGAACCCATGGCAGCATTTCCTTCCATTCCCTGTACTCAGCACTAATCCTCAGGTTTCTATATTTCCTAGAAATTGGCCCATCCTGTAGTAATGGGTTAAACTGTAGGTTTGGGCATCTGTGGACTGATGTGACTAGAAAACAATTGGCTTTGAAGGAAAGTGTGCCCATGTGTCCCAGTGAAAGCCCCACCTCAAGAGCTTTATGCCTGGAAGCCCCCTGTCCTCACTCTGCAGCTTGTGACTCTCAGCATTTCTTCAGGATTGGTTGGAATGTTAGCCCTGAGCTGCTCACTGCTAACTCAGTGCTTTTCTCCCTTAGGACTCCATTCTCTGGTTTGGAGGCATATTCATGGAGCTTCCTGGTGTTTGCCTCCGAATAAAATGCATCTTTTTATTCTACAGTGGCAATGGAGAAAGCCAAGAATGTGGCAAATGGCGGGGGTCTCCTGCTTCCTGCTTTGGAGGGATTTAAGTGAGGAAACACTTCTGACTGACAGGAAGCAATATGAAGTCTTGGGAGAGGCTTTGAAAGAAGGCTGCACTTCCCTGGAGCTCTGTAAGAGCAGAGCCTTTACTCTCCTCTTTGGATTGGCTTAGGTGAAGCCTGGGGAGCAAAGAGTGGGATGTTTTCTGGCAGGTATATCCAGACTTGTGTTTTTATATTTCTTTTTTGTGTGTATGGCATTTTTTGCTTCAGTGGTCCTGGATTCTCCATCCCCAGGAACAGCAGGCAGTTCTAAGAAAAGACATCTTTTTCAAAGGAAAGTGGCTCAGGGGAGGAAGAAACTTCTTTACAGGATAACAATACCATGGATTAATAGAGTGATATCTTTCTCTGGCTTGCAGGTTTTGGTTCACTGCTCCTCTTATGGGGAAAAGTGACGGGAAATTATTCTCATTTTTTAGATAGGGAAACTGAGGAACTAAGATT
Organism: Phascolarctos cinereus; assembly: GCF_003287225.1. Lineage (NCBI taxonomy): Eukaryota > Metazoa > Chordata > Mammalia > Diprotodontia > Phascolarctidae > Phascolarctos > Phascolarctos cinereus. The sequence goes on from NW_027555958.1 coordinate 411,540,366, forward strand.
TAAGGTTTTTTTTAAGTCGTGATGCCTTTCTCTCTCTCCCCTACTCCCTCCCTCTCTCTCTCCCTTCCTTTCTATACACACACATATACACACAACACACACACACACACACACACCCCTTTCTTCTTGCTTTATTTCTCCTCTTTCTCTTTCTCTTCTCTCACTTTTCTCTTCTTTCTTTCTCTTCTTTCTCTCCCTCTCTCTCTGTCTCTGTCTCTTTGTCTCTCTCTCTCTGTCTCTGTCTTTTTGTCTCTCTCTCTCTCTCTCTCTCTGTCTCTCTCTCTCTCTTTCTCACACACACACACACACACACACACACACACACACACACACTCCTCAGGCTTCCCTTGATGTTCATTTAAATGCTGGAGGGTGGCGCACAGTGTGATCTTTCCCAGCCCCACATTCCCTCTGCATGACCCTAACTATAATCCAGGGTTTTTTAGGATACTAAATTCAGAGTTGGGAATGCAAGGAACTCAGAGGTCATCCAGTCCAAACCTCTCATTTTAGAATTGAGGAAATTGAGGCCAAGAGAAGTCAAGAGACTAGATAAATATAGTAAATGGAAGAGTCAGTACTCTTTACTCAAATTTTCTGATTCCATATCCAAAGTTATTTTATTTTTTCCCACTGCACCACACTGTCTCAGTTCCTCATTAGCATCCATTTGAAATACCCAAAGTAGATAGAGTGTGGCATAGGGTATGAAGGATTAATCTTGGAGTTAGGAAATTCTGATTTCAAATGCTATCTCTGATACAGTCTGTGAGAATCATGAACAAGTGTCTTAATCTCTCTGATCTTCATTTTCTTCATCTGCAAAATGGAGATATTAATGCATGTAACAGCAACTTCTTTGGATAATTGGGAAGATCAAATGAGATAATGTAGGTAGCATGCTCTGTAATGGGAAGGGGCAGTGTGAGGTAGAGGTTAGAGATCTGGTGTCAGAGTCAGGAAAACTTGGGCAAGTTGTGCCTGATACACATGGCCTTTGAACTGAAGTAAATCATTTCATCTCTCTGCTTTGGGCAACTCTTGAAGACTGAGTTGTTCACCCAGTATTAACCTGCATTAGTGAGTTCCCTATACCAGTCATATGATTTTGGAAAGATGATATGGTAAAAAAAATGCTTTATTAAACTTAAAACATTGATAAATATCAACTATTATTATTATTTTCGGTGTAAGTGGGAGAAGGGGCCAAATGAGATAGTGGAAAACAGAAGGCAGCCTGTTACTTTTACTTTAAAATGCTATGTTTGAACAGTTCCTTGACACCAGACTGATTATCTGCATTAGGCCCAGAGCAATATGTTAATGGCCCAGTATCCTATTTATCCCATGTATCCTTCCCACCCTCCATCTCTGGTTTTCTTCCTTTCATGTGCTCAAGTGACTGGAACCTCCTTTTAGAAAAGGCCTTGGGAAAGAGAGCTGGAGGATGGCCTAAGCCAGGAGGGCCCTGTCTCTTTATTCTCTTGTCCACAGGGTGACAAACACACTGTTTTTCAGCCTGGTTGGGCAGTGTGACCACTCAAGGAAGTTATACCCTATAAGCAGAATGAGAGTTGCAATTCCTGCTATGAACTGAAGTGACTAATCAAATCCTTTTCAGTGGCCCAATGCTGTGGAGGAAGGGCAGCATAATAGGGCCTATGGCTCACTGTCATTCCAGCTTAAAGGGCCACTTTCCATATCATGGAAGAATAAAATGTTTCCCCTTGAAATTTCTGACTGACCCATCCTTCTTGGTAAAATAGAGGGCTGATTCAACTGTTTCTGTACTCCTCAGCCAATTATTCAAAGGAGACTGCTTCTAGAGACTTTGGCCATTTATACTATACATCATCAGTCTTGTAGACTAGCATCTCTTTAGTGAGTCTGGGCCTGTCCCTTTTCCTGTTGTACCTCAGTTTCCTATTAATCAAGAAATCATTTGACTAGTCCCTTCTCATAAGGAAATGGTACTGTGATCTCCTCATCCCTCAGGGGGGGAAAAGTTGAGATACAGAAAAAGAAAAATAATTTTGAAAGCTTGGGTCTCAGTGGTCAAGAAATGGCATGCAATACAGTATTGCCAAATACAACCTGGGTCCACTGCTGCTTAACTTTCTTTCTCAATGACTTGGCTAAAGGCATAGTGATATGCTTATCAAATTTACATATGGTATGAAACTAGAAATTATAGCTAACTCCTTGCATGATAAAATCTCAAATTTGGGGTTTACAGAACAGATTTAATCTTGGAGACTTCTCAAAATTTTTAATTTTTTGGCTTACGTTAACTCTACTCAGAGTTTCCTCTAGGAGCTTTAAAATATGGCTCATGCCTGTGTTTTCACAGATTAAAACAAAAAGGCTCCAGTTCCCATGCAGGCACTTGAGGTAGCAATGCATATCAGGCATAGGACAGCCTTCATTTTACCCCACAGAAAAAGAACAAAATAAAAGTGTCACAGTAGCACATAAACAGTTGGTACAATCCTCCCCCTTCTGGTGAATCTCACCTTCCCACCCAGAGACTTGTACAGTTTTTATGGATCATAGCACTACAGTGCATTTTGGATTCCCACTGGGTAGCAAACACATTTGGAATTGCTAGCAAGGCAACCCTTTGACTTTCCAGTGAGTCCTAACTTTACCAGAAGAAGCTGTGCAGGTTGTCTTCAGTACTACTCTAAGGATTTCTACTCCCCTAGAAATAAAATAAACTTGGGACTTCTAGAGAAATCACCTTTTGTTTTTTTAAGAAAAAAGGTCATATCTGCAATGTATAAAAAACAGTAGCAAAGTGGAAAATCCAGATTTTTTTCCCTCCTCTATATTGTGGCTCAGTTCCTTGATGTTCTCCAGGCTCTAGTAGCCATGTGCTCAATCCTGGGTCCTTCCTACAGAAAGCTAATGTTTCAGGAATTCTCGATTACACCAGTCACTTGGTCCCAAGTTCCATTCTCCACAGTTATTATCTCTCAAGTGAGAAGTTATATTACTACCTTTGGTGCCAGAAATGCAGGGTCTAGTAACTTGTGTTCTAGGGTCTCCCATCACCTCTTAGATTGCTTGAGTAAGAGAACATAGGACTACAATATACCTCTGCTCCAAGCCTGCCATTAGTGGCTGCTTTAGGGAGGCTAATAACAATAGATAACAGCTAGCAATTATATAGAACTTTAAGGTTTCCAAAGTGCTTTATACATGTTATCTAATTTGGTCCACAAACGGTCCTGTGATGTAGGTGCTAATATTATCTCCATTTTACAGATGAGGAAAACAATTGGAATGAGTCTATCACTTGCCCAGAGTCACATGACTCATAAGTGTCTGAGACAGGATTCAAACTCAAGACTTCCTGAACCTAGGTCCTGTGCTATCTAGCTACCTATTTAGTGGTGCAGCCCTTTTCCCCCTTAGAATTCAGGTCTACACTTTGTTTTTGTTGTTTTTCAGTCATTTGGTCATGTCCAATTCTTCATAACCCCATGGACCACAGTGCAACAGGACCTTCTGTCTTCCCCTGTTTCCTGAGGTCTGTTCAAATTCATATTCATTGCTTCCATGATGCTATCTATCCATCTGATCCTCTGCAATCAATCCTCTTTTCCTTTTGCCTTCAATCTTTCTGAACATCAGGGACTTTTCCAATAAGTCCCATCTTATCATTGTGTGGCCAAAGTATTTAAGTTTCAGCCTCATTATCTGACTGTCCAGTGAGTAGTCTGACTTAATTTCTTTATGTATCGACTGAGTTGATCTCCTTGCTGTCCAGAGAACTCTCAAAAGTCTTCTCCATCACTACAGTTTGAAAGTGTCAATTGCACTGCTCAGCTTTCCTTATAGGTCTATTCTAAGTTTTGCTACAATTCTCCTTTCTGTGCTCTGCTTCTCAGGATCACCCTGAAAATGACCCCCACAACCCCTCCAGCTCCTTTTGGAGTACAGAGAGGTAGCTCTGATCCACAATAGCTTGAGTCAATCAAATCATCCTAAATGTGACCTCATCTAGTCTCTTAGTTATTCATCAACTTTCTACTCCAATGGTACCTCACATTCATGTACAGCTTGACAATTTGCTCAGCTTTTTCATATACATAATCTAATTTGTGCCTCACAACAAGCTGTGATGTAGTCAGGGCAGATATTATTATCCCAGCATTATTGGCAAGGAGATTGAAGCTGAGTGATAAACAAGCACTTCTCCACAGTCACTGAGCTGATAAGTGGCAGAGGTAGTTAGAGAAAAATCTAGGAAAGGGAGCAGTGATCAAAGACAGCCGGTATGGCTACATCACAAAAAGATCACATCAAACCAACATCATCTTCTTTTTTGACAAGATTAATAAACTCCAATATTAGAGGATCAAGGTGGTTTACCTAGGTTTTAACAAAGTATTTGACAAAGTCTTTCCTGATATCCATGTGAAAAAGATGGGGGAAGGGAAGAAAAAGGGAAAAAGAAATGTATATGATAATTTTATAATACATTTAAAAGGAATAACAAGTTGTACATAATAGATTTGCAGTTTCATGTGCAATCATCTTTTTTGTTATACAATTATGGAATAGCTTCTTTTATTTCATAAATTAAAATTAAATATATTTTTAAAAGATGGAAAGATGTGGGTTAGAAGACAGTGAATTTCATTAGATTAATACATGGCCGAATGGATGGATCCCAAGATCACTGATCACTTTGTCTCAGTGGAATTCCCTGGGAATTTGAATTTGAGTCTGTGATGCTTATTTTTGATTATTATTTTCTTGGCTAAAGGTATAGAGGGTGGCATGCTTATCAGATTTTCAGATGGCAAAAATCTAGGACCTTTAACTCACTGGATGACAACAGCCAGATTACAAAGGGTTTTAATGGGGTTTAAAATATTACACTGAACATAAGCGAAATTCAGCAGGGATAAATATGAATTTTCATACTATTTCACAAATATAAGCTAAAGGAGGAATCTTTAAAAAAAGATGCTTTAATGGGCTTTAAGTTATATGTGAATGAGCAGTGAAATATGGAAGCTCCCAAAGCTAATACCATTTTATTCAGTATCCAGAAGCATGATGTCCAGAACAGGGGAGAGAATAGTTCTTATGTGCTGCATTCCACCAGATCACATCCAGAGTATTAGATTCAGTTTCTAGTGCCATATTTAGGACGGGTGTGGATGAGCTGGAGAATGTCAAAAAAAAGAGCAATCAGGATGTTAAAGCATCATGAGATCATGCCTGGGGATGTTTATCCTGTGTGTGTGTGTGTGTGTGTGTGTGTGTGTGTGTGTGTGTGTGTGTGAGACAGAGAGAGAGAGAGAGAGAGAGAGAGAGAGAGAGAGAGAGAGAGAGAGAGAGAGAGAGAGAGAGAGAGAGAGAGAGAGTGTATGTGTGCCTGCACATGTAAGGGCATGTATATGAGTGCTTAATAACAAGATGAGTGATATGTTACCTATCTTCAAGTATCTGAATAACTGTTTCATCAATCCATTGACATACATTTATTAAGTGTCTGCTAGTCCCATAGCGGAATATTAGCCTTGCTCTGTGTGTCCCTCGAGGACGGAACTGGGAACATCAGGTGAAAGTTATAAGGAGGTAAATATAGCTTTGATGTAAGGGAAAACTTCCTAATATTAGGCTTTGGGATGGGCTGACTTGTTTCTTCTCCCCTAATGTTTCCCAGCAAAGACTAGATGACCCCTTGACCACCAGTCTTACTATGTCAAGTTGGAGGGTTTTGTTTAGGTAGGGGTTAAACTAGTTAGCATTGAAGTCCTTCCATCCATGAAATTTTGTTATTCTTTTCCTGTATCCATGTTTGCTGACTCCTGGTCAATAGCTAAGCACTTATTAAAAGCATACTGTAGGCTAGGCTCTTTCTATTGCACTGTGTACCTACTGTTAGGTGATATTTAATTATTTTTATGTTGACAGTAAACATTTTAGAGCCCACTGATGAGAAATCACATAGGAAACATTTTTCTAAGTTCATTTCAAGGATAGGCAGGATTCCTATATCAGGACAGTCCTTTCAGAAATGCTTAAAATTGACAAACAAGAGAATTATATAGTAAGCATGAATACTTTCAGATACTCCTAATGCTTGGAACATTTTGGAGCATGGCAGGTATTACTGGAAAAAAAAATAAATTCTCTTGTTTTATTGTAACATGAGTGTCCTACATAAAGGATAGTCCTATATAGGGTGATGCTACTAATGCTTCCCCATTGCAATTGTTTTTCTCAGGGGAGATCTATAGCAAATGGGAGCAGTTAACAGTGGAAAATGGTCAAGCACTAGTAGAAAGAAGGGATAGTAACTTTTTCCAAACAAAAATTTAAAGTTGAGCTGAGAATTAGTATAAACAATGCTTAGGATTTTTAAAAAATGATTTTTATCAATACTGATGAGCCATCCATCCCTCTAAGTCAGTTGAATATTAAGTGTGCCTCCAAATAATCAATCAGCACATCTGGTATTTATGAGTTATCTGTTCTGAGTTTTTAACACTGGGCTAGTTGCTATTTAAGACACACAGAAAAATTACATGATATTGTACACCACCCAAAGGAGATTAAAGTCTAATTTGGGAGAGTAAACTGTCCCTTAACAAGTATGAAAAACTGAAGACAGAGTAAACTAAGTAATAAATTGTGTTACATGTTACAAGTATTACAAGACTTCAGGCAATGTGTGGTAGTAAGAGGATGACCATTTTGCTATCCTATGAAATTTGGTCTATACTTTAAAAAACTTCACAACATAGATTCAGTTTAATGAGAACTAGTATCAGAGTCAGGAAGATGGGTGCAATTTCTGCTTCTAACTTACGTGGTCTTTGAGAACTGAAGTAAATCATTACAGATGATCTTTAAGCTTTAAATTCTGTGACCTCATGATTAGAGTGGTCATGGAAGACTTCCTGAAGGAGGCAGAACCAAAAATAGGCTTTGAAGGATGATTAAGATTTGATACCTGTCAAGGAGGGAAAGCACAAAAAGACAGGAACAAGCATGGCCTGTTACCCTATGTCCTTATCACACCCTTTTCTGGAAAAGTAATTAAAAAACACTAATGAAAGTATAAAAAAAACCCCCTCAAATCTTTTATAAACAGACAGTTCTGGAACTGAGTTCCCACAGGCACCATGCTCTGAATTAAGCCATGATTATGTTGCAGGTTGGCTAAGGATCGTCCTCATGGGGACCAAGAAGAACGCCCTCCCTGGGTGCAGCATTACCCAATTGGCTGAGTAGATGATTTTTTTTTTTAAACCAGTTGCCTTGGAAGCAAGAAACACTGACTGACTTTGTGGGATGTGAAACTCACTGGCCAGATCAGGCTGACCTACAGATTCACTAGTGTTGGTTAATCAGCAAATCAGAACGAAATGAATATGTTGGAATTGGGCCTGTTGTCATTTTATGTGCCTGGTCAGGGCGTCAGACCTGCCTCCGTCCTAGCCCTGTCCTTTTGTTCCATTTCCAGGTTTTATACCTGTTGGTATCTAGTGGTGCCCAGCAGACCCAGGCTTGGGCTGGGATGGTGTACCCTCTGTGACTAACAGTTAGGCATGGAAACAGCCTTCTGTACCCAACCAAAGGAGAACCAGGCACAACTTGCTTTCCTGTCTCATCCCCTTTCCCACCCCCACCCCCAAGTCAAACAAAAGAGCATCCCTGGAAAGCCAAGAGAACAATACCGCCAATGTGGCCCCGTACTCGGAGGTAGAGGAAGTAGGGAGAGGGAGGAGGAGAGATTTTTTTTTGGGTAATTAATGATGGAAAGGATTTGAAGACCGTACAGTGGCTTTGCCAGTGGGAACATAATTAGCTGAAGACAATGTGATGCTGATTCTGGAGCTGGCGATTTAATGAAGCCTGTCTTAATTAGAACGTCAGTATCTCCCTGAGATTCCCAGAGCAGACCGGGCCACATCTCTGGATTTCATGGTTGATTAGTCTCAGTGAAAAATTATATATCCATGAATATATGTGTAAACATAGGTATGTATGTATATATGTATGTATACACACATATACATTGCAGAAAAATAATGTGCTGATAATCTCTGATTGCTACATCTCTTTACCCTTCTCCTGTAGTCTTCACCAGGCACCACAGAGGGAGTCAGGAAGATAATGATTCAAAAGGATATATTCTTGGGCATTCTCTATTAATAATGCATAGTCACATTAAAAATGTGCTGGTATGAGGGGTGTTCTGTTAGTTACTGGTTCTCTAAAAACAGCATGGCATACTTTTAAGTTTAGCTGGAATTAACGTTTTCTCCATCACTTTCTTAAGTCAAGACAATCAATGAAACAATAAGTCAAGCCCTGGTTTGTAGTGTTTGCCAATTTCTGAGGTATAAATGTTCATGCTAAAAATTTAACAACCAGCTCTGAGCTGGTCAAAGCTGGCTCCAGATCACCCCTGCATGTGTTTGTATCTGGGTCTGTGTCCATGTCTTTGTCTATATCTAAATCATCTATATCTCATCATGTATCTGTCATAATCTGTTGAAATATCTATCTGTATAAATATCTGTTATCTATCTATCATTATCATGTTGATGGTCGTGGGAAAGCCTCTCCTCCATAAGGAAAGACAAAAAAAGTATATGCCTGGGAAACAAGAGACCAGTACTACCTTTGTGACACATGGCAGTCCAACATGTCCAAAATGGAGGCATGTAGGATGTTGGCTCAAGAAAATAATCTTCTGACTATAAATCTTCCCCACCCCATTTAGTACCTGGTGAAGCCTGTAGGTGATAGTGGAAGAGATGGAGGAACTAAAGACTATTCCAACACATTGTTCTCCTGACATGCTTATGTGTGGGCAGACTCCTTAGCCCTTAAGTCTCTGTCTTCCCAATGTATCATCCCTTCAGAACAGAACTGGCTCTCATCTGGTTGCTGAGTTATAGTCATAGCTATTGACTTATCAAGGATGTCTCCACCAAAGCCAGTGTAGTCACCGGTACAATATCCATTTGATGTGGAAGATTTTATCTGAGGAATTTTTTAAAGATACCTCCTTGATTTTCTGCTCTGAGGATAAAGAACTGGGGATTGCAATGGAAAGAGCACTACCTCTGGAATAAGAGGATCTGGGTTCAAATTCCATCCATGAAACTTACTACTTTGTGACCTAGGACAAACCATTACATCATCCTAATTCTTAGTATCATCATTTGCAAAATGATGAGGTTGGTCTAGATGGAAGTGTGTTGAGGTCCTGTCCTGCTTGAGTTCCTGATTCTCTGGTGTCTCCTTAAGAGCCTCACCTGAACTTCTCCTGCAGTGAGTGATGGGTATGTAGGACCATCTGCCTACTTCCCTTCCTACTGTGATAGTGAAAGCTCAGCTCTCTTCCCCAACATGCTGAGACATGGACCTTCACTAGATGAGATGACCCAACTACAGAATAAGTCTCATAGCAATCTGATTCTCTCTACTACCATGGGCCCTCTAAGCCTTTGTTAAGGCATTGTGGGAAATAGTAATATCTTCAATCTCTTATTGCCTAGGAGTGCTCCGTCCTGAAAGCTTCCAGGTGTATCAAAGCCAAGAAATTTTTTAAAAAAGGAAAAGCTGCAATCAGGAGCTAATTTTTGATTCTAGGCCATATATGGGTGGGTAGAGGGATGGAGCCAGAAAAATGTCTAAGTGTCTGCTCACCCAAAGAATTTGAAGAAAATTTGAAGTAACGTCAAGAACAACAAAAGGGCCCACTATTCAAAAAGACTAGTTCTACATTCTGTATCACAATAGCTGTCTGACAAGCATGGTTTTCCTTTGTAAGATCATATAATTGGGTTAAAATGATATATTGGATCAAACTCAGTGGCTTTTCTTACTTGGGTACCTGGAATTGATGGTGAAGCTCCATATTGTCTAGACATTTGGAAATATTCACTAGCCCTCCAACAAACTTACTACTTCCTCACCTCATTCCCTATAGCCACAAGAGTTAGAAGTAGATATCTAAACAGAAGAAGAAAGGAATTATGAGAAGGTGAGAAAATAGCTATTGGCCAGTATTAGAGGGCAAAAGGAGGACTTAGGTAGAGGTAGAAAACAATGAAAAGTGACAGCCTCCTAGAGCAGTCACCTTGGCATAATCCTCTTGGACACTCAGGGGCTGGAAACAGCCAAATGAAGTGACAGCTGATTTCTCTTGCATTTTTGCTAGAGTATTTAGGGAATCCAGCTGGGTGGAATGGAGTTGATATATTTTGGAACATGGTGGGATAGTGAGTGGAGCCTGTGGTGAAGGTGAGTAGAGTCCTGATCTAATCAACCACCACCTGATACAGTTCTTTCCAACAGTCCCCACGTTGTTTGGGAGCAACCCAAGCCAACTGGTATTGTGCACAAAGTACAACATGCACCCTGTTCCACTTCTCAATTCACAGTATCACATTGACCTTCCTTTGAATCATAATATGAAGGGGGGGCAGTTGGTCTCTGATCAACTAATGTCTTCCCTCCCATCCTTGATGTAGTCTTGGAATGTAAGAAACAGATAATAGATAACGTAGTCTGGATATCTTAATGAAGTACAAAGATATATTGATATTCTATCATCCCTTTATTGAAATGTGAAGGAAACCATTGAGTTGGAAGAGTCAATGCCATTACATGGATGATGATTGTCTGAATCCCTAAAAGTTCTTAAAAAGTTGAGTTTAGCAGATATAGTCTACCCAGGGGTAGGAGCAGTTCTATGGAGTTGTGACCAGGGTCAAGGTGTGTGTGTGTGTGTGTGTGTGTGTGTGTGTGTGTGTGTGTGTGTGTGTGTGGCAGGGATTTCTCTCAACGTCCACTGGCCTTGGTGTTTTCAAGTGGAGCTACTCAACCAGTCAGAGACACCACATTCCACAAGGAACAAAGAAACATTCTCTGGATGGCCACAAACATAAAGGTGCAAAGGCTCAGGGTCAGAAAATAGCTTCAAGGAGTGGGACTTCTGGCAAAAGATTCAAGGAAGAATTAGCCTCCCTGGAAGATGGAGACTTTTCCAATGCCATATCAGAGCTGTAGTCGCATGCTCAGCACTGGGTCCCTATTCTGAATTTCCTTAGGTACTTTGATGGACTCATCTGTGAATTACTGAGGATTCTGTTACACCTTTAGTAGATGCCAGATCTCATGGTAACTGGAATAATAGATTTGGCTTTCATCACTGCTGTATGGCTGATAGAATGAGGGAAAATAGTGGGACAGGACTTCTCATAGCCACCTGGAACACTCTTGGGACCTCATGGGTCCTACCATGTCAAGAAGCAGCCAAAAAGACACAGTTTGCTTAGGTAGTATAATTCTCTTTTAAGGGTAAGGGGCCCACAGGCAGATGAGCCTGGTTTCTTCCTAGTGGAGTTAGACTTGGAGATCCTGGCAGGGATCAACCCTGCTTGCCTGTGTGCTCTTCAGTACCTGGCTCTTAGGAAATACCTGCTGGTTTTGTTGATTTTGATTCAGTCAGTCCCAGCGGCCACCCACAGAGCTGTCAGCCCAGTGAGGGAGGTAGTTTTTGCTCAGGGAGGATCCACTTCTTCTCACTGCTGAGACAGAAGAAGGAAGTGAGGTTGGGAGGGGTTTAACTTCTCTATTATGGTGAGAATGAAAGAGGGTTAAACTCTAATGGTCATTAGTGTGTCCTGTGCCAGCTGCCTCTTCTGTTACTTATTCAATAATTCCCTTAATGTTTAGTCCTAATGGACCAGATTATTGTTATTATTTTATTTCATTGAGATCACCTACTGCATAAAAACAAAGAGGAAAGGAGGAAGGGCACATGGCCAAGAAGAGACGTTGAGCAGTCATCCGGCTGGAGGTATTTATTTATTGGCTTCATGCTTGGCTTGTGAAGTCTTAAAGGGCTGAAACACAGAGACAATGAAGTTTGTTTCACACTGCTTTGCTCATGGACTGCAGCAGCAGTGTCCTGGAGAGTGTTTGGGACACTATGTATGACTTTTTGTCTCCATATCAGGTACACACATACATGCAGGTATGTGCTTGTGTGTGCATATACCTGGGACTAGCCTTTACAGAATGACACCAGTTACTGATTGGGGTCTAGCAGATGAATACCAAGTTGGTATCCGCATATATCAGCAAACTTCATTATGTACCAGTTTCCTACCTTCCCAGCCATAGCCGAGGGGATAAAAGAACCCTGCTGTACCTGATTTCTCTCTGCCAGCCCATTTTGCCAAGAATGAGTCCAGTTCTTTGGATGTAGGTGCCCACTGGGATGCTAAGCCTTGCAGATTCAATACCAAGCAAGTTGACTCTTCCCTGAACTTGTTATCACATTGCTCTACCCGGTTTTAGTTTACCTCATTAAGGCAAGCATCAGTGTATACACTCCTGCAAATGACCACAAAGGTTTTGTGATCACAGCAATGTGCTTTGGGTTTGCCCAGGGCTGTTTCAACCTTGTTTGAGGTCTGACAAGGTGAAGAGTCTAGGATTAGAAACATTCCGAGGACAAAAGGTGAGCACCAGAAAGTCATGAGAAGCAGTTAATATAAAATCGTCCCTGGTTTACTTCCCTTCTCTGCAGCCTTTTTCCTTTAGTTTTATTCAGATTCTCTTTACATGAAGTAAGACTCTAGAAGTCTCACTGGAAAACCAAAAAATAACCTCTCACGTTAAGGAATAGGGACAGGGGTGAGACATGACAGTGGTGATGGTTTTAGACCTGGGAAAAGAAAGGGAATAAAGGAACCGTGATTAAAGCCTTCATCCTTTGGTCAGGCACCATACTCTAGGATGCTCTGCTGGGCTCCATGGAGTCTAGATTTTCCTGATTTAGTGGGCAACTTCAAGAAAATTGAACTGGAATCTGGCTTCACCAAGGATCCAGTTGAATGAATTTTTTTTTTTGAGGGCATGTGGGAGGTGGGGGTTGGGATTCCCACCTTCTTCTTTAGATGGTTAGAGTTTCAAGGTGATGGGGGAGGGGAAATTTTTTGCAGCATCCACAAACAGCTGTGTCACCATGGCCCAGTGAGAGGTTAACCAGGCAGGGAGGGTCTGTTCCCTGCCAGTGGAATGTGCAATTCATGTCAGAAACCCCAGAGCACACAGTGAGGCCTCTTAATTAACGTGGTGGCCTGTGGCAACTGGAAAGCATTTCTACACGATTAAGGACTACAGAAAACCCCCAAGGGGAGTTAATGTTCCTAATAATTTATAATTTGAACATGCTGCTTAATATGCCTGCCTTGTATCTCTTAGTCCTCCATTGGGGGAGGGGCTAGAGGTATAATTCTTGTTTGCAGAAGAGTTCATCTGACTTGGGCACAAATAAGAGCATTCTGTATCACTAGAATGCATACCACCATTTATGGCAAAGATAGAAGCCTCTTAAATCAAGGAAGTGGCACCTGGCTTTAGGATTTTGATCAGCCCATCTGATTTTACAGGCTCTGCTTATATAACTTGGGGTGGATGTACTTATCCAGGACTCGAAAAAGTCATTTGCTAAATGGCCTGTTGATGGCCTGACTCCCAATAGGATCAGTACCATCATTTCCTTGGTCTGTGGTTACTGACTTACTAAGCAGGGCATACAGTATTAGCAAACCTTTTTCCTAGTAGGCCATTAGCTTACCAGATTAGAGCGGTTCCCAAATGGAAAGGAATCAAAGTTAGAATTATGGAATTTTAGATCTGTAAAATATTTTAAAGAGTATCAAGTCTCCTGATTTTGCAGGAGGAAAAAACCCCAACAAAACTTGAGTCTCAAAGAAGGCAAGTGACTTGACCAAGGTAGTTCTCCCTTTGTGATCTCATCAGCTTATTTCAGTTACACCATAACTGTTTGGGGATTATCCCAAGTCTTCATAGCTAACCTCAATGACACTCCCCTGCTGCGTATCCATCTGCGCATAGGACATGGCCCTCTTGAGGTCTTAACAGCAACCAAAATTTGATGTATCCAAAATGGAGCTCATATTTTCTCAGAATCCTGTCCCTCCTTTTAACTACTCTATTTCTGTTGAGGACACTATGACTCTCCCAATCACCCAGGTTCATAGCCTCAGTTCCTTTCATTGTCCCTCTATCTATCTCCTTCCCCTCATACAATCATTTCCAAGGTATGATGATTTTGCTTCATGACATATCTCAGATCTATTCTTTTCTCTCTACTCACAGTGCCCATCCTCTAGGTTAGGTCATTATCACCTCATCTACGCTATTGTAATAGCCTCCTAACTTGTCTCCCAGCTTCTAACTTCTCACCTCTCCAATCTGTCCTCCAACCGCTGTGAAATAATCTTCCTAAGGCACAAGTCTGACTATCTCACTACCTACTCAGAAGCCTTCATTGGCTTCCATTTGGCTCCCGGATAAAATATAGATTTCTCAGCCTGACATACAAGCTGGCCCTAACCTCCGTTTTCAGCCTTATCTCATATTATTATATTTTAATTATTCTGTATCCTAGCTAAGGTCTACTAGCTGTTCCCCTAACTTGACACCCCATCTCTTGCCTCTGTGCATTCCCTTCAGACCCTTATCCCAATGTCAGGCATGTAGTAGACCATTAATTAAAGCTAGTTGACTAGCGACTAGGTTTCTCATCCTCATCTCTACCCCTTAGAAATATTCCATTCTTATCTCTGCCTCTCAGAAGACTTATTATCCCTCAAGCCTAAGTTCAGATATTACCTCTTCCATAAAGCTTTCTCTGACCACTACCGTCCCAGTCATTAGTGATCTGTCCACCCCTTGAGTGACCCTGGATTTATTTGTTTGTTATTCATGTGGTATCTCCCTATTAGAATGTGAATTATTCTATAGCAGAGACTGTATATTTTTGCCTTTATATCACAGTGCTTTTAGCCCTAACACCTCCACTGACTAGTTAAAGCAAGTTCTTAAATTATTTAAAGTGAATTGAATTGCATTGCCCTGCCTGTATTCTAGACCATGTTTCAAATGATAGCCAAGCACTTCAAGGGGAATGAGAGAGGGCCCCTGCCTCTCCACTTTGGTCTAGAAACAAGGTAGGGAGTGGTATTGATCCCATTAGGGACCTGCAGTCATTGTATGGGGAGGAAACAGAGGCCATTACTCACAAGCTTCTTGATTTGCTGCATTTCATCAGCAGCTTTCTCAATCTCATTAGGAATGTAATTTGAATTCCCTATGTCCAGTTGCTTTGGGGGATCTTTAATTATGTCCACGTTTCATTCCTCTGTTTAGATTCTGGTTACTCCAAGGGTGAACCTGGGCCTTGGAATGCAAGTTAGTTGGTCGGATTGGTTCTTCCACTGGATATGTTTGCATAAAACCCATCTTAGTTTTCCTCATTTGTGTGCTGCTAAAGAATTCAAGAAAACCAGATGGATCCTTGGACCCTTGTGTCACTTTGTAGATATGGCTTCTTTATCCTTAGAGTTTCTGATCACTTGAAAGAATGTTGGAATTGGCAGGGATGTCTACTAGCCTTTAGAGTAATGGTCTCCAAAGTGGGGGTCAGGACCTCCAAGGGGATTATGGTTTCACTTCAGGGGAGTGAGAAGAGGGGAGAATCCCTACCCGCCCTTTGATAGACAATCATGGAGCTTTTCTCCAACTTAATGACATTTATCCTTACCCGTAACACTCCTATCCCAGCCCCTCTTCACTGGGTAAGCTACCATCTTCTTCCCTTCTGAGTAAGGACATCTTCACCTTTGGAGGACAACCTAATTGCTAACATAACCTAATTACTATGTGAATCCACAGCACCAGCTCTCTGGATGGGATGGAGAAGGAAATAGCAGTACTTAGGTAGACGTGGCCCCTCCAGTCTTCATGTGGAAACAGATCGGTCAGCAGAACAGAGGCTGGTGACTTATTTAGTCTTTGGTGATCAACCAAGGCTGAAATCCTTAGACTCCGTGTGGGTAGAGTTTTTAAAGCCCTCTGGTAACTGGGAAGTCACCTCAATACAGCCTGCAAAGTTGGGTGAACCAAGGTGTACCTTCAGTCTTTTCCAACCATGGGCCAACTGAGTCTTAGCCTTGATGCATTTTTTGGGGAAAAAAAAAAAACCAAAACAATCTTACTACTTTAGGGAAAGGGAGGAGGGAAACCCTGATAGATATGGGTCCAGTTATATACTGTTTCATGACAACAAGAGCCTAAAGATCTTCTAGAAGACGTTCTGCCATGTAAATGTTTTTGGGGATTTTACTCTGCAATTCGCCTAGCATAGGCAGTAGTACTAAGGGGTAAGAAGGAAAAAGAAGTATAGCCACCTTCAAAGGAGTCACCATAAAAGAAAAAGAAAAATATAATGTGGAAAAGAATAAAAGCTAGAAATCCTAGGCTTTTCTTCTCTCTCCTTCAGAAGAATTTAGTCTTACTTCTCAATAAACTGGTCCATGTGATTGGTGATGTCAATTTTTTTTGCAGTTCATAAAGGGTCCCTTGATACAAGATGGTGATGATAAGCTAGAGCAGCCCCTGGAAACCTCAGGGTCACAGCTAGGTGATAATATCTTGGGCACAGTCAGTGATTCTGCATCATGCATTAGGTTCATCTATAGTAAAGTACTTCACATTTGATGTTGAGGCTCTACCCACTCAGTATGTTCCCTGGCTTACTCAACAAAGCCTTCTTCTTGAGAGCTACATCAGGAAGATACCAATCCTTTTCCCCCTTAGAGGCCTCTGAATAGGACCTATTCTTTTCTTTCAGTGGGGCTAAATGAAGACTCTACCTTCATCTAGGAACTCTGGATTACCGTTAAGTCAACTAGAAAAGGGAAGGAGAAGGGAATATGCATTTATGTAGTGCCTGCTATGGGCCAGGCATTGTGCTAAGCACTTTCCAAATATGATTCAGTTGATCCTCACATCTTGTGAGGTAGGTGCTGTTATTATCCTCATTTTGTAATAGAAGAAACTGAGGCAAACAGAAGTTAAATGACTTGCTCAAGGTTACATAGATAGTAATTGTCTGAGGACAGATTTGAATTTAGCTCTTCCTGACTCCAGGCCCTGAGATCTATCCATTGTGTTGCCTAGTTAACCCTATCTAGGTGATTGCCTTTCTTCAAATAAATAAACTCACTATAGTCATATAGCAACAATTTCACCTCCTCCATGCTGTTAGAAAGCAGGATCCCCCAAGTGAAGCCTGCTAAATGAATGGAGATTGAACTATTTCTTTAGGGCTTACAGAGCCCTCTGAGAAAGCAAGGATCTCATGATCCAGGGAGGGGACAATGACGTCAGCCAGAACCATGTACAAAAGCAGTACATTTTTATCAGTTAAGTCTTCCTGGAGATTGGCTCTAAGAAACTTCTGGACCAGAGACCCCTTTTCCTTCATAGGGTGACATTGATTCTATGGTTTCTGAGAGGTTAGATATGACTTGGACATTCAGGTGCATGATGATGCACCTGCTGTTTTGCAGAGAGGCATGTCTCTTGCCATGAGATGGGTTGAGTGCTATTTTGTCAGCTGGGACCAAGTTGGGAGAAATGTGTGTTTGGATTGGCATAAGGAATTAATTGGGTAGAAATAGCTATCTTGCCCTTAGTTAGGGGGATCACATGGGCTTCGACCCACCATGAGATAGCATCACTACCCCAGTGTCCAGATTGTCAATGAACCCTCTCTTCAACTTGTGCTGTTAATGCAATAGCTCCAAACTGGTTATTTAGAATTTTTATGATGTCTCTCAGATGCTGTGTCTGAGGGTGCTGACATTCCCTATATAATCAGAGGCATTGGCAAAATTCCTCTAATGGTTCTGAATCAATGATGAGACATAGGAGACACTGGCACAGGACTGTCCAGCATGGCATGCCCACATCAAAGAAGGCATCATCATATGCTCTATGAGCAAAGCAGATTTGCAGTAGCTCAAAAGAAGTGAGAGATGTACAAATTTAGAGACATCTCCTCTCCAAATGTTCATATGCACTATTTTTGCCTGACATTCCAAGTGATAGAGCCATCCAAGATTGTATTGGTCTGATCAGGCATAGTCAGACACACCGTACCTTGACCCTGACACAGTGCTGTTATTTTGGTCCTTTTTGAGCATGAAGGACAATAACCGACCAGCCCCCAAAAGAAGAGCCTTTGATTCTCTCTAGTCCTGTTTTCTCCAGGTCCCATAGCATTTGGTCAGCCCCATGGTCATCAACCTGGAATCAGTACAGATCGATAACTTCTCAGCCCGATCCCTCAAGTTCTTTCATGCTGACCCACTACCACCAAGGACTTCCAGGAAGTATCTTCAAGGGAAGTGCAGCTGGAATCTTGTCCCACTCTCAGACTCATCAAGCCCTAGACTTCCTTTTTTTTTAGAGAAAAAGTAGCCCAACCCAAGTTGGGGGCAGGCTAGATATTAGTTCTGTTACACACTGCTTGTAAACATGAGACAAGGCTTAAGACCTTAGCTTTCTAACTCCAAGGCCGGTAGGTTACACATGACACCACCCTATGCATATGGCCTTGCCCTGGCATGGGAAGATAGTGTGGTAGAATGGGAAGAGCGCTGGATTTAGAATCAGAGTATTTGGATTTGAATTCTGGCTGTTCTTCATTAGCAACATGACCCAGGACAAGTCATTTTACTTGTCTCTATCTCTGTTTCCTCATCTATGAAGTAAGAGTGTTGAACTAGATGGTCTTGAAGTCCCTTTATAACTCTAGAGTAAGCTAATAGGTCACTGGACATGGAGTCAGAAAGACCTGAGTTCACATGATGCCTCAGGCACTTACTAGTTGTGCGATTGTGGGTAAGTCACAACCTTGCCAGCTTCAGTTGTCTCATCTGTAAAACAGGGGTCAGAATACTAACAGTTACCTCGTAGGGTTGTTGGGGAGATTACATGAAAGAACTTTAAAGTGTTATGTAGATGTTAGATATTAATAATAGCAATAACAATAATATTTTACCACCTGTGATGTAGGATCAGGAACAGTGGTGATGGGTCCCTTTCTATTTGTTCAGTTTCTTTGTTGGCAAGATGAGAGCTTATGATGGGGACTTGAATGCCAGAGGTCTGATGGTGATTCCTCCTCCCCTTTCCAAACTGACCCTACAAATAAAGCCATGTCAAAGTTGTACCCATACGGTATCAGGGTTAGCATTTATAGAGCATGTTAAGGTCTGCAAGGCACTTTGCATGTATTATCTCAATTGCCCTTCACAGTAACCTTGTGAAGTAGGTAGTATTATTAATACTAATAGCTAACATTTATATAGTGTTTACTATGTGCCAGGCACTGTCCTAGGAGCTTTACAATTCTTGTCTCATTTGATGTCGTAATAATCCTGGGAGATAGGCGATACTATTATCATTATTTTACAGATGAGGACACTGAGGCATAGGTTAGGTGATTTGTCCAAGGTCACATAGGTAGTATGTGTCAGAGGCTGTATTTGAACTCAGGTCTTCCTGGGTGATTGCAATCCATGTCAGCAAGGACTGGTAGAGGGCAGGTACTTGTATGATTCTCGGTGTACTTGGGAATCACGAAATTTTAATTAAAAAAAATGGAGCCATGCTTAGAAAAGTCCTTTTGAGGCAGCCTGTCAAGGTAATTGGGCCAGCATTTGGGTCCACTAGTGTGGTTCTGTTGTCATCACAGCAGGGTACTTGTTCACTGCCTCTCTGAGTCACATGCCTGGAGGATTAGTCAGGCCTGGCAGGCTCTGGGAATCAGTGTGGAGTGGTTTTGAGGAATCCTGAAGGGGGGTGCCAGTCAATTCAATCCAGTTTTTCAATGCAGCGTGGGACCTGATAGTGAATGAAGCTTCAGAAACTAAGAAACCATATCCCTGCAGCAGAGCAAGGTAGCCTTGTTTCATATGGCTGTGCTGGGACTCTCAGCTAAGCTCTTCAGCTCATTTTGGAGCAACTCGTTACTAGAAAGTAGCAGCCATTTGGAGAGAACTCAGAGGACAATGACAAAGCTGACCAACACCACAGATGGATGATTTAGGGAAGCAAGATCAGAAGCGTCAAAAACAGTGAGCCAGACGATGAGTATCCAAATATCCCATAAGTGCTGGGATTTTTAAAGCACCTACTATGTGCCAGGCACTGGGCTATAACCTCTGGAGAAACAAAGTCAGAATAACACCTGTCCCTGCTCTCAAGGAGTTCATGGTCTAATTTCATTCCTTAGCAAATTCCCATATGGAAACTAGAGGTCAGAGCTGTATAAATTGAATAAGGAAAAATTTAAGATGAGCCTGGGGAAATCCAGCCCCATTAAACAGCACTTCACTTTGGGTGAGATTTATTCATACTATGGATCAAACCTGGTATGTTCGGTGATGTAGAATGAGCCGGTTTCTCCCTTTAACAGGAAGAACCTACAGTGTGGATAATCTACCTTATTCCCTGACAGCAGGTTTCATACTTTTATGTGTATCTGACTGGTATTTAATAAAAGAAAGCCTATCATGTATGAATATGGTCCTAAGCATCTACTGTCAACGACTTATGCTTTTTGAATTGGGGTGTGTGTGTGTGTGTGTGTGTGTGTGTGTGTGTGTGTACAGTAAAACCATGATTCCTATATAACCAGGATTCTTAACCTGAGATATAGTGAACTATATTTTTTCCTTTAAAATTTAAACAGTTCTATTTCAATATAATCAGTCACCTTATTAATCTTATGCTTTTTATTTTGTGTTTAAAAACATTATTCTGAAGAGAGTTCCATAGGCTTCACCAGACCACCCAAAGGAGTCCATGACCCAAAAAAGGTTAAGAACCTTTTTTCTGTGATGAGTCATTAACACTCTCTTGTGGATTTATGATATGGCTGATCGGGCTTAGAGATATTGTCCTTGACAGAGGTTTTTTTTTTGGTTGCATTTTCTCCTGAGTGAGGTTAACGTGCTAGTACATAGATTTAACCTTTAGCCTTGCCCACATCTGTGCTCTGCTTTGACCAACTGAATGAAAAATTCTGAAAGTCAAGACAGTTGGAAAGGATACTGAGAGATTGTCAGTTTCTCCTATTTCTACCAGAGAAGTATGATGGAGAGATCCCTGGACGCAGACGGTCTGGGCTCTAGCCCTGGTTCTGACACATTATCTTAGTGACGATGTACCAAGCTTAACCTTCCACACCCTCCAGATCCACATTAGGAAGATAAGGGGTTTGAATAAGGTGATCCCTTACAATCTGTCCCTTTTAACTCTTTTGTGGGAAGGAAAAGAGTAAACATTTATTAAGTGCCTACTACATGCCAGGGACTCTACTAAGAAAGTTATGAATATTGTCTTATTTGATTCTCACAACCACCTTGAGAGGTGGGTGCTATTATTATCCCCATTTTACAGTTGAGAAAACTGAAGCAGACAGAGGTTAAACGACTTAGCTAATAAGTATTTGAGGCTGTGTTTGAACTCAGGTATTATTGATTTCAGGCCCTGTGCTCTACAGCTGTGCCACCTAGCTGCCCCTCTCCCACCCCATTGCAGTACACTGAGATGAGAGGAGTTGGATTTAAATCTTTGCTCTGTCACTTAATTGCTTTTGTGTCATTGGCTACTCTGGGCCTCAGTTTCTTTATCTGTAAAATAAGAATGTTGGATTATGTGACCTCTTCATCTATGATCCTATGACCCTATTAAATGCCAACTATTCAAGACATGCCGTGCTAGTTGCTTAACATAGGAAGTAAGTAAAATCCCTTGAGGATGGGAATCAATTCTTTTTTTGTCTTTGAATTGCCAGTGCGCAACTGTGTCTGACATATAGTGGGTATTTAACAAATCCTTGTTGAGCGATTGACAAAGTTAAAATGATGGAAAATGACACTAAGCCTGCCCTCAAGAAGATTATACTTTAACAGGGGAGGTACAAAAATAAATATGATTACTCCCAACAGATGGGAGTTTGTGTTATTTCTATGGCTCTTTAGTGAAGATGGACCATCTTTTTCACTAGTTTATTCCAATGTCCAAAACCTCTCGTGGTCAAGCCATTTTTCTTTCTGTGTGACCCAAAGACCTATTGTAATTGCAGATTGAGAAAAAGTAGGGAACTTAGTGGGACTTAGATGAAATGTAGCAAGAAAATTATTCCTTAAAGAAGTCTCCAAGAGTCAAAGCTCAGTAGTAGAAATCCCACAGCTCAAAGCCCGTTGAGAATTCTTCAAAGTCTAGTTGAGTGGGAATGACATTGAGACAGAATTTAAGGGGATGGAGCCGGGTACTAGACTTGTGTCCATGACTGACAAAAACCTAATGTGACCTGTCACTCGGGGTCTGATTCAGTCCCTTCGTGTCTTTGTGCTTTTGTGCCCTTATTCTAAAATGAGTATGAAACTGAACTTTGTTTTCCTTTGCTATACGATGATATTGTAAGGGGAGATAAATGGGAAGGCTTGGGGCAGGGAGAGCTTTGTAAATCGAAGGAATAATTATTATGAAGCTGGAAAAAGCCCCCTTTAATGCATTTCAGGGGAATAATCTTCTGCCTCTCAGTGGGTGGACTCACTGAGAATTAATAGGGTTTTTCATCTACAGTCTGTGTGATGTGTTGGCATTGATTGAAGTCCAAGGTCAGGAACTAAACCTTGTGGCCCACCTTAGCCTAATGAAGCAGGCTGGGAGTGATATTGACCAAAATAAAGGAAAGGAATACAGAGTGCAGAAGGTAAGATTTATGCTTGCCTACCTCCACTGTAATGGGCTTACAAGGCCATTACTCTAAACCTTGCTGTGGATGGATGTCAGAGGTGACAGTTCAGCCGTACTGTGATGCCACAGCCTTGCACTGACAGACTACAGTAGTGTTGATTTTTAGCTAGCCACAGAGACAATGGCTGCTAAGGAAGAGGAGGACCAGAGTGAAAGAGCTCTAGCCTCTGCCAAAGATAGGGAAATAAAAGGTTGAGGTTATAGCTTCCACTGTGTGATTCAGAGAGGGTTGTCTTGGAAAGCTACAGTTTACTAGAGAAAAGAGTTAAACATCCCTTCTCTCCCCATTTTGGGGTTCCAAGATTCTCCAATTGTAGGTTATAGAATCTAAAGATGGAATGAACGTCAAAGACCCTATATAGCCCTAGCCTTTATGTTACAGATGAATAAACTGACTTGCCTAGGGTATCACAAGTAATAAGCATTTCAGGTGGGATTTGAACCAGAATCCTTTGTCTCCAGAGGCAGCACAGAGCCACACTGTGCACAGCGGGGCACACTGATTCTGCCAGTTGTCATCCTTATCTGATGTTGCCATCTAGGTGAAATTGCTATAAGCAACAATAGGATGAGAGGTAGGAATTGGCAGGGGAGAACAGGAGGAGATAAGAAAAAGCTAGGTGGCATAGTGGATTAAGTATTAGGCATTAGGAAGACCTGAGTTTTAATTTTACCTCAGACACATCAGCTGCCTGACCCCAGATGAGTCACTCAAACCCTCTGATCCTCAGTTTCCTCATCTGTAAGATGAGATATTTTGATTCGATGACCTCTAAGGTCCTTCTAGCTCTAAATCTAAGTGCTGTTTATTCCTTTTCCAAAGGACCTAAAAAAATCATCCTACCACTTTTTTTTTTGGCTGAGGCAATTGGGGTTAAGTGACTTGCCCAGGGTGACGCAGCTAGTGAGTGTCAAGTGTCTGAGGCCAGATTTGAACTCAGGTCCTCCTGACTCCAAGGCTGGAGCTCTATCCCCTGTGCCACCTAGCTGCCCCTATCCTACCACTTTTGAAGTACATTTAAACCTAGATTCTAATCCTGCTTCAGACATAATCTAGCTATGTAACATTCATGAAACCACTTAACCTCCATGGATCTGTTTCCACATCTGGAAAACAAAGATTGGACTTGACCTCAAAGGTCCCTTCTAGGTCTACACCTAAGATCATAAGATACTTCACTGTAGAATGATACACAAGCCATCCACCTTCCTTTTCTTTCAGTTTAAGCACTGATTATAGCCATTTGTTTCTTGCTGTTGAGCTATGCATGCAGCAGGCACCGTATATATGCTTACTGAAAAAAAGTGAATGAGTGAATGTTGAGTTTTGGTAGTTGAAGCATCAAGATTTTTTGAATTAATTCTCTTTCGGATGGCCAGAGTGTGAGCCCTCCTTTAGCCTTGCATCTCCTAGCTGTCTGTTTTCTTCTTTCCCCAGGGGGGGATGATTGCTCTGCTGCTATCCATCCTATGCCTAGTAATGATCCTCTATACCCGTCGACGCTGGTGTAAGCGGCGACGTGTGCCTCAGCCGCAGAAGAGTGCCAGTGCAGAGGCAGCTAATGAGATCCACTACATCCCTTCGGTTCTGATTGGTGGCCATGGTCGTGAAAGCCTGAGGAATGCACGGGTACAGGGCCACAATTCAAGTGGCACCCTGAGCATTCGAGAGACCCCCATCCTGGATGGCTATGAGTATGACATCACAGATCTGAGGCACCACCTGCAGCGGGAGTGCATGAATGGAGGGGAAGACTTTGCTAGTCAGGTGACCCGAACTCTGGACTCACTCCAAGGCTGCAATGAGAAGTCTGGGATGGACCTCACACCAGGTGAGAAGGATCAAATGGTTCTTGGTCTCTCTGGGGCTCCATGAGGCTCTCTAGCTTTGGCCTGTTGGAGATGGGGGAGGGTGTACATCTCTCAATTTCAAGCAGTGATTTCCAAAAATGGTTAGCTATCTCAATGTCTAGTTGCCTATGGAGAGGCAGAGTAAGTCACTTGCAATGATGTTGAGAATTGTTACTGGATCAAAAATCTAGACAAGAATCTCTGGAGAGAATCCCTTTTTCTTTTCAACCCAAGTTGGGATTTGAGACTCATCAACATTAAACACAAGAGTGCCTTCACACCCTTTGAACTGGGTCATGCATCTGGCCTAAGAAACAAAAGAGGCAGAAAAATCCATTATGTGTATGTATTGATATGGACATATAGAATGATCACAACTTTATTGTCCTTCACAAATGAAAATGATTCTTTAAGGTCTAACTTGGGTAGCCCCTTCTCTGGGAAGTCTTTTTTTTCTTGTTGTCCCCAGATGTCCCCAAATTGCTCAGGTATTCCTACTGGATTTCTGTTTTGCACTTATCTCCTTCTACCTTGTATTAGAAGCGTCTATGATATGTCTCATCTCCCTATTAGATTACCATGCTCTTGTGGGCAGGGACTACATCATTTTTGATCTTTGTAACCCCAACATTGAGTACAATGTGTTACACAGAGTATAAACTTAATAAACATTTGTTGAACTTATAGCACTGTTTTTCCTTTTCCCACCTTGTGTTATACTTTGTATCATATTTACTTGTATACTTGTCATTTCTGCCCCATTGGATTATAAGTCCCTTGTGGGCAGGGACTCTGTCGTCTTTCAGCTTTGTATCCCTAGCACTTTGTTCATATTAGACATCTAATAAATATTTGTTGAATTGAATTTGTTTGTTGAATTTGAATTTGAATAACACTTTCTGTCACATTATTACCCACAATCTCTAAGACTTTATGTCAGAAAATCAGGGAAAAAATCCTGGCAGAGTTCTCTGAAAGTGGATTAAATTGCCTCAGAAAGAGGTGAGCTCTCCATCATCAGAAATCTTCCAGCAGAAGTTAGCTGACCTCTTGTTGAATATGAGGTAGGCGGGATATCTGATTAGGTTCAGGTTTGACTCAGTGATCTCTGAGGTTCCTTCCAACTCTGGGCTTCTATTTTATACAAATTACTGTAATTTCTTTTCCTTTATCTGTGACCCAAAGGACATTGTTTCTCCATAGGAAAAATAATGAGTTAAAGGTATCAGTTTGACACATGCCAACATTTCTCTTCTGTGGAACTGCTGGATAGCTGAAGCTTAGAAATGAAGTGTTTGGCATATGATGAAGCTCAAAGTACTCAAATGGATGGAAAACTCAGGAGGAACAGATTCCATTTCTTCCTTCTCTTCCCCCACTTTATTTTCTTTTCTCTGTATTTCTTATGCACCTCCAGAAACAAATTCCCTGCAGGTCAATTCCTATGACGATAAGCCCCAAGGGACAGTCCAGATTTTCTGTTAGGGAAACAGCTGAGAGCTTTTCACTTTACATACTGTCTACTCTATTTCCTTATTGTTTAATGTGTATAAGTTTTTCTCCAGTGAGATTTTAATCTTATAAAGCTCAATGAAGGTAGAGAAGAAATCTCATACATCTTCTTTATTCAAGAGTGCCTACCACAGTGCTAAGCATGGGAGTGATGTTTAATGTTAACAATAATAATAACTCATAGAGCACTTTAAGGATTGCAAATCACTGTGAGACAAGTGTATTTCATGCCCATATTACATATGAGAAAACTAAGGTTTAGGGAAGCTAAATGACTTGTTTTAGGTCAAACAGCTAGTAAGTGGGATGAATTCAAACACAGATCTTCTAAGATGCTACGTACAATGCTCTATTCATTATGCCACACTAAATTGAAAGCAAGTTTTGGTCTTACAAGATTACAGGATTTTGAAGAGTATGTAGTCCAATTTAAAGATGAGGAAACTGAGGTTTGAGATGCTAAGAGATTCTTCCAAGATCACACCAGTAATAAATAGCTGAGCTAGGGTACAAACCCAGGTCCTCTGATGCTATACCTTTCCCAGGTCCTTTCCACTATACCCAACTATCCAGCAACACATTTTCATCTTGATTATCCCACCTTAAAGGCTTCACCCTACATTCTTTATAGCACCCCACTCCCTGAGTCCTATTTTGATGACCCAATATGTCAGACCTCAAATCTGCTCTGATGAAATAGAAGCTCTCCAAAGGCCAAAGAAAGCAGAGGACCTTCAAACACACATACAAGAATGATCTTTACATTTCACGTGATGACCTCTGTCGCTAAGGAGATGATACCCAAATCTATCCATCAAGTCCTATTTTATCCCCCAAGCTCCAATCCTTAATCACCAATTGCCTCTGGCACATTTCAAGCTGGACATCCGGTATCCCTTTCAAATGTCCAAAGCATAACTCATTATCTTTTCCCCTAAGCCCACCTCTGTTTTGGGAGGGTACCGCCATTCTTCTAGTCTTAGAGGTTTACAACCTCTGTATTGTCCTCAACTCTTCATTCTCCCTCATCCCACATATTCAATCAGTTGCCAAATCTTGTCATCTCTAGTTATATCTCTCACATTCATCCTCTTCTCTCCACTCTCCATACTTCAAGTCCTCATTACCTATTTCGTAGACTTTTACAGTGGCCTCCTCATTAATTTCCTCTGTTTAAGTCTCTTCCCTCTTTAGTCTGTCTTCTGTTAGTTACCAAAGTAATTTTCCCAAAGCTCAGGTCTGACCATTTTGCCAACTGTCTCTACCCAGTGAACCCTGTTGTCTTCTCTTACTTCTGCGATCAAATATGAACTCGGGTTTTGCATTCAGATTCATTTACAACCTGTCTCTAACTAACTTTTCTAGTCTCATTATATATTACCTTTGTTCTATACTCTGTGATCCCCCTCGAACTGGTTTTTTTGCTGTTCTTCTCACATGACATTCCATTTCTGGTCTTAATGTGTTTTCACAAGCCATCCTCTAAATTTGGAATGTAATTCCTCCTCATATCCCTTCCCTTCTTTGAAATTCATTATTTCCTTCAAAACTCAACTTAAGTGACATTTTCTACATGAAGCCTTTCTTAATTCCCCTTAGCTACTTATGTCTCCCCACTACCAATCACACACACACACACACACACACACACACACACACACACACACGCACACACACACGCATGCGTACATCCCCTATTTCCTTATTTGAACCTAAGCTCCTTGAGGGCAGTGACTTTAATTTTTGGTTCCTGTGACTCTAGCATCTAGCAAAATTCTTTCCTCACTGGGGCCAGGTTGGGTATGGGTGGGGAAAGTGCTTAATAAATGTTTGCTTTCTGTCCAAGGACTGTTTTAGGACCAGCTAGGTTTGGAGAAGATCATAGAACTATAGATGAAGATCTGAAAGGGACCTTAAAGGGACATGAGTTGCCCAGAGTCATATAAGTATTGAGAGTCTGAGGTTGAACTCAAGCTCAGAGCTGCTAACTCCAAGTTCAATGTTCTGTCCATTTCCCCATTGCTGCCTGGTAAATCTTTATCACCAGAACACAGGCCACCAAGGGATGAGCTTTTTTGGTCACATCAGCTTAAGAAGATTTCTGCTAAAGTATAGGATTGCTATCTGCATTTGTGCAAGGCATCCCAACACTATTGAAACAGCAGGTCCTTGTAGCATCGAAGTCAGCATCTGCTCTCTCTAAATATTTTGTACTTAAACAATATCTGAAACTTACTGCTCTGTACCTCTGAATTTCTCTGCTCTCTTATGCTTTTTTGGTCTTTCCCATCAAAGTCGATGCCTTTGATTCTCCTTGCTCAGGAAGCGACAATGCCAAGCTGTCCCTGATGAACAAATACAAAGACAACATCATCGCTACCAGCCCTGTGGATGCCAACCACCAGCAGGCGACCCTACTGTCCCACACTTCCAGCAACCAGAGGAAACGGATCAATAACAAAGCTCGAGGTATGTGTGGAGGCCCCCAGAGATGAGTCTGCGTGTTTGTAGATCTGCTGGCAGCTTGGGGGAAGATTTGTGAGCTTTAAGGTAATACTGGAAGGAGAGGAAGCTATCTTATCACATACCCACTAAAACCTAATTTTCTTGTATCAACATAGAGAATAACTTGCATTTGCATAATGCTTAAGGTTTGCCAAATTTTTTTTTTCTTGCAGTAAGACTGTGAGGCAGAGTAGTTTATAGGGGCATCACTATTTTCGGTTTATAGCTAAGGAAACTGAAAGTCCTCAAGGTCGTGACTCACCTAAAGACATACAGCTAAAAAAAATGAAGTCAGGATTTGAGCCCAAGTCTCCTGATTCTAAATCCAGACCTCTTTCCACTTTGCCATTTAATGGGAGAGTCCTCTCTTCCACTTTGTTTAGATCTATCTTTGTTTGAGGTCCTTATTGATGGTTTAGACAGAGAGATGGATACGGTGAACTTTGGTGGTCCCTGCTATATGTTAGGAATCCCTATCCTCATAGCTATTATGATTAGACTATATCAAAATGATGACAGCCATGTGATGATGCAGAAAGAATACTGGATTTGAAGCTGAAGGATATGGATTCAAATTCTGGCTTTATAATTTGCTCCCTGTGTGACCTAGGGAAATCACTTCATATGTCTGAGACTTAATTTCCTAATCTATAAAAATGAGGGATGTGGAATTAGATGTTCTCTAAGGTTCCTTCCAGCTCTAGAGTTAGGGGGATGACAATATAATTAGAAGACAAATTAGCTCCCATCTATGCGTTAAAAAAAAAAGTGGTTTAGAGGGGCAGCTGGGTGGCACAGTGGATAGAGCACTGGCTCTGAAGTTAGGAGGATCTGAGTTCGAATCCGACCTCAAGCTCTCAATCACTTCTCAGACATATAACACTAGCTGTGTGACTCTGGGCAAGTCACTTAACCCCAATTGCCTCACCAGAAACAAAATGTGGTTTAGTTCATAAGGTTTCCCTCCCACTGATATGACTTCATGGTATGGTGTTAAGTGGGCACTGCCAAAGTCTTCCTGTCTAAATGAGTCAGAGAGTCATTGTGAGGCTAACAGCCTTTCCTGTCCCCCATCCTTTCCAAACAGATATTATCCAGAGCTGCACCAACCCATTACTATGCATTTATTCTGCTCATCCTTTACACTACTTCTGTAAACTGCAAAGCCTAACATAGGACCTGGCATATAATAGGCCTATGATAAATGTTTGTTGAATTGAATGGAGTTGAAATTTTCTCATCACCTCTCCTAGAGTAGATTTAGGTCCTGAGCTCTTGTTTTTGTTTCCTTAAGACAGTGAGGGCTGTGTGGTATATCGAACATTCTGTAACATTCATACAGGTTTATACATGACCAAGCAGGGGTGTCCTGGAGCCATTGTGTACAGGTTTCTGAGAGCCAATTGTTAAATTTTCAGTGTGACCACACTCTGGGAATCATTATATGCTCAAACCATGGCTTGATTTTTGTTAATTATCTAGCCTTAAGAAAGTGATGGAGAAAATGTTCATCAAGTGGGTTAAATTTAAACATGTCTCCTGTGTATGTGTGTGTGTGTTTATACACACACACACACACACACACACACACACACATACACACGGAATATAGATGTAGATACATAGATAGGAAATACACACAAACCCATTGTTTTTCCCTCTGGAAAGCTGGGTATTAAAGATTTACCAGCACATTCCTTCCACATCACCCCTGGCTGAACCCACAGTTGTTCAGAATGAGTTGGGAAAGGAAAGCCACACAAAGCTTGATGGAATTTTAGACTGGATGCGGGCGGGGAGAGGTTGTTTCTTGGGCTACTGCTGCTTTCCTTGATATATTTCTTTTCATTTCAGCTGGATCTGCCTTCTTGAACCCTGAAGGAGATTCAGGCACAGAAGCCGATAATGACCCCCAACTGACTTTTTACACAGATCCTTCCCGCAGCAGGAGGCGGAGCAGAGGTATTAGAGGTCTCCCTGGGGTGACAAAGGAGTGGGCAGCACAGAGGAGGATTGCAGATTGTACACTCTGGAGAGGAGTGCTAGATGAGATATTTCACATGTGTATCTCTTGGGTTTTGTGTCTATCCCAAGCTGTGAACTTCATATAGGAGTGCAGCTCTAGCTGAGGTATATGTCACCAGTTATTATTATTTAGACAACCTCATGCCTACAGTTGTAACTAGGGTGGTGTAATTAGGTCTGTATTCCAGGGCACTGAAATTTAGAGGGAACAAAATTTATGACAGCAACTTATCTGTCTGTTTCTAGGCTTCCCATATGGCAGTCTTCACAGCGAGAACCTTGGGTAGCTAAGGTTTTTATTTCTCTACCATTAAATTATGTTGAGTCATCCTTATTCTTGTAGGATGGTGCCACAAAATCTTCTTCTCCCATTGCTAAAATTTTGTGTGCTCCTACTTCCAAAACTGCCAATTACAGCTCTATTTGTCACTCAAGTGTTTATCATATAGGTGTCCTCTGATCCAGTCTCTTTCCCAGAGGGAAATTTGAATAGAGTGATTAGAAGTAGAACATCTTCAATCCACATTCTCCTACGTATCTGGAAATGAGGCAAAGCCATGTGTCCAAGTCACATTCTGTAGGGAAATGTCTTGCCCAAACCATAATAAAGTTTTGCTTTTCAGGGGAAGAGAGCAGCAAACCTAGAAATGGAGTCAGAAGATCATTTCTCCTAGAGAATAGTGCACAAGATATCTCAGCTTCATGGAAAGTGCTATTTGATGAGATGAGTCTGTGTCCTCCTGGGAGTAGCAGGATTATTTTGTGATCAAACACAAAAGAAAAAAAAGTTTATGCTCTGTTATACACATACAAATAGCTCTAACATGTAGTACTTTTAAAGTTTATAAATGGATGATAGTGAATGCAGCATGTGTCGTTTATTTTAATACTGCATTAAATAGCTTTATTTGTTGAATAAATATTTACACAAATATATACATATATGCATATATGTATATATGTATATATATAGATATAGATATAGATATAGATATAGATATAGATATATAGCTCTCCCTATATCTCACATGTAAATCTCAATCCTTGATTGGGAACCAAGTGTTCTCCTTAGCTGTATAGCTGTTCTTGAAATCCTATGTAAGGAAATTCGTAAGGAGAAATCATGAAGAGATGAGCTGAAAGACTCCTTTTAAATATAAATCTCTCCTCGTAAATAAAATTGGCTGTTGGTTTTAACAATTCTATAAGACATTATAGGTAAGGATGATACACCATAATGTTAGGGACCATTAAAATGGAAATTAAAAAAATCTCTGATTTTGAATGTACATATATGTATATATATATATATTATATATTAAAATTAAATATTATGTAATGTATATATGTATGCAAATAAATAGAAACTTGTTTCCTTTCGGGGACATTGGATACAACGCAAAATTCAGTTACATATTCAAATAAGGGATATATGTGCTTACTGAAAAATTATTTACTTGAGCCTTAGATCAGCCCTTACCCCTTTCTGGTAAATATCCTCTCTTTGTCATTTGTGATCCTGGGCAACTGGGCCTTTTAAGTCTGTATGTTGCCTTTCTCTATTTTTAGCTTTTCCACCATCTACTAGGACTGAGCTATTCGCACCCCGCCCCACCCCCTGCCCTTGCCCCAGATCAGTTGGGCAGAGTTCACCACTTAAGCATAAACTTTGGAGCAAAAGAGCTTAAGACCAGCAGACTGGTTAGATGAAGAGAATTCTTCCTTCCTGGATCTTCTGGCACTTCACCTCCTCAAAGAACATAATGTTGGACCCCAGCCCAGGGGCAGTACCAGGAGATGAGGTTACATACATTAATTCCAAGCTTTTTACATTCCCACTTCCTTCATATTGAGAATGGAGAGGTCATACAGGGTGAGGGAAATAGAAGTGCCTTTCAGAAGGGATGGCCCCTGCTGCAGTGGGCTAAGTGTCCCGGGTGCTGGCCTTTTATGGGTATTGTGGGCTGGGGAGGAGAAAAAAAAAAGAGGGGAATCCACAAGTTCGGATCAGGTTTCCTGGGCTCTTTACCATTTGTTGCCTTTCTTTTCTCTGGCTTGCAGTGGGCTCTCCAAGAAGTCCTGTGAACAAGACCACACTGACACTCATCAGCATCACCAGCTGTGTGATTGGCCTTGTCTGCTCATCCCACATGAGCTGTCCACTCATTGTCAAAATCACCCTGCATGTCCCTGAGCACCTGATCGCAGATGGTGAGCCCATCCTGCCGCGCATGAGGCCTACTCCTTTCCTCACAGTCTGATTTTCTAGGCATAACCAAGGGGAGTGACAGAAATCATAAAAATTACATTCTGTAATTAATGACTTTAAGAGGCAGTGTGGAATAAGGAATCGAGTCCTGGACTTGCAGTTAGGAAGATCTGGGTTCAGATTGCACCTCTCACACTTAATGAGCAAGTGACTAAACTCTTCTGAACTTGGGCAAATTTCTAAGACTGTCAGTTAAGGATGAGATTCAATTAACATGAGTGAAAGTGCTTCCCAAACCAGCAGTTTTTACACTGATGAAATACCATGTTTTTAATGTGTTGGCATATTAATAGATATATACTCAAAGGTATAGAGGCTTAAGAGAATCAAAATAGATTGAAGAAAGTCAGGCAATTAGGCTAAAACAAATCAGGCAAAATCTAAAAGAGGAAACCAAATAAATCTAAAAGAAACTAAATCAATAATTATGTGTCTCCTTTTTATTTGATTCTCATGAACATATATTTTTTGAAGAACAATTTATTTTAGGTCTAATGAGCTAATATATTCATGCTAAAGAGGGGAGCAGTTGATTTGGGGAAACTAAGTTTAGTTCTCCTTAGTGCGGTTGCATAAACTTACTGTCCATTACTACCCTGTGACCTTGGACAAGTCACTTAACCACTGCTTCTTAGCATTTCTCTAAAATGACTTCATTGTGCTAGCTGGTTCTAAGGTACAGGTCCCTTCTTGCTTGAAATCTATGATTCAAGTGCATTTAACTATGACTTACTCAATGGTATGCTCTCATTGAAATAAAGTTAATATTGCCCCAAAAGGGAATCACCTTTCAGTGAGAGAGATATCTATACCTCAGCGTATCTTAATTTTTCAATGCCAAAAATATCTCTCTAATGTGAAAACATTTTTTATTTTTTAGTTGGGAGCCTCAGGGCAGCTAGATGAAGCAGTGGGTAGCACACCAGCCCTGGAGTCAGGAGGACCTGTTCAAATCTGGCCTGAGACATTTACTAACTGTGTAACCCTGGGCAAGTCATTTAACTCTGATTGCCTCCAAGGAAAAAAAAAGGGGGGGGAAGAAGAGAAATTCGGAGCTTCAGGAGAGGTGGGGATAGCTTAGCTTGTCAGTGAGCGATTATAATATCCATGGCCAATAATGATTATGAACATGGACTTTTTCCCTCTGGCTACCCCCAGGCTCCACAGTAACTTCCAAAGGAGCTGCCACTGATGAAATATTTGTATCTCTTTTTTGAGGTTCCCATAGCTCCACTGTAAAGGCATTCTGTTCATAAGATCATCAATTTACAGATGGAATGGACCTTAGAAGCCATTGAGTACAAACTCTTCCTTTTTACATATTAGGAAGCTGAGGCCCATTGGTCAGACAGCTAGAAGTGGCAGAGTCAGAATTCAAGCCCATGTCTTTTTGCTGACTCTAAGTCCAAGACTCTTTCTATTGCATTATGATGCCTTCTTGAAGAGACTAAATTGATTCTTCAAACTCTTCTGCCAAGGCACCATAAGCTAACTCATCTTTTTTATCTCATCTTCAACCCAGTTGTTCTCTTTGCTTATCTCTAGCATAATTACTCAAAGCCCACATTTAGTTTTGCTTCCACAGGAAGTAGAGTGGATGCAGACTGTTGATTACCATGTAATAAAATGCCTGAATACCCCCACCCAGCTGTACACATAATTCAAGCTGAGGTAAAGCTTCAGCCTGGCTCCGGTCATCACTTGGTTTCAGACTTAGGAGTTTTGTAAAGGTGAATGGGGATGACATGACGTTTTGAGATTGATCCTCAGGTAGGCTTAGGTCAAAGTTACTGCATCTTCAGTGCTTTTTTGTGTCTTTGTTTTGTTCCCCTCTTCTCTACAGGGAGCCGCTTTATCTTACTGGAGGGCAGCCAGTTGGATGCCAGTGATTGGCTAAATCCTGCCCAGGTGCTGCTCTTCTCCCAGCAGAACTCCAGTGGGCCCTGGGCCATGGATCTTTGTGCCCGGAGGCTCCTGGATCCCTGTGAACATCAGTGCGACCCGGAAACTGGTAGGCAGGAGCACCGGGCAGCGGGTAACTGTCAGAGATGTCATGCCTCTTACAATCACTCATGCTTGGGCCATTACTCCTAAATCTCCCACAGTTCCCTGGGGACCATTTAATATACAAGTTGTCATCAGGGAGCTGAGTCACTGAACAAGTTGCCTTACCATTTAGAATCATAACCTGGCCACAGACTTGGTAAAGATAATGTTTCTAGCCCTAGGCCAGACCACGTTTGGCATCCAGTTTTCCCAGGTCATCATAAAGCCAGTCAGCTTTCAGAAAGATCACAAATTCAACTCTATTTGGTGATTCCTGAATGTGAGAGAGCCTAGCTATTGGGAGTTACATAGGTCACTTGGGCAGGATTCCCAGTTCCTTTCTCTCTAATGAAACATTGTTCTCTTTAGTCTTGATAAGGTAAGATTTCTAGAACCCATGGGTTAAGTAGCATAGGGTGGGCCCAGCCAG
Organism: Phascolarctos cinereus; assembly: GCF_003287225.1. NCBI lineage: Eukaryota > Metazoa > Chordata > Mammalia > Diprotodontia > Phascolarctidae > Phascolarctos > Phascolarctos cinereus. The sequence continues at coordinate 411,575,705 of NW_027555958.1, forward strand.
GAAAGTTTTGTGTTGTTACCTCTAGGGGTAAGAGTAGAGTTAAATATCTCTGTGTATCCACCATTGTCCCAGGAACACAGGATCAGAGATTTAGGGCTGGAAGGGGGCTTAGAGGTCCTTTAGTCCAACCTTTTCATTTTACAGAGGTGGTGCTAAGGCCTAGAATGGTTGAGTGACCTGTCGATGGTTACACCAAGAGAATGGTGGCGAGGTTAAGATTTGAACCACAGTCCTCTGGCTTCAAACCCAGCACCATGTCCAGTATACCATACTGCTTCTCATTTTCCCCCCATTCACTCAGGTAGATTTGAATGGGAGGGGACCTTCGGGATTGGAGAAGAGTAAATATTATGTTCATTTTCACAAAAGGAAAGAGAATGAATTCTGCCAACTGTAGGCATCTGTATTTGGGAGCACAACTCATTTCTAGATCTAATAGGCTATAAACTGAGGCTATAAGAGCAGAGAAGTTGACTTGGATTAGCTCAGATTAATTTTGTCTAGTGCAATTGCCTTAACTTCCTTTACGTGACTACTTGTGTGACCTTGTGCAAGTCACAACCTCTGGGCTTCAGTTCTCATGTACAAAATGAAGTCATTGGGCTAGATGGCCTCTCGAGTCCCTTCAGTCTCTGCATCTATAATCCTAATAGTTCTCTCCATGTACTTTTCCAACCAGTAACACTGGTCTTCTTGCTATTCCTTGCACATAATTCTCCTCCGCTCCCTTCCATCCATTTTCTCTGGCTGTCCCTCACGCCTCAAATTCTTGCCCTCTTCCTCTCCATCCCCTAGATTCTTTAGCTTCCTTTAAATCTCAACTAAAATTCCATCTTCTTTGAGAAAACTGTCTCAGACCTCCTTAATCTCTGTTTCTTCCTTCTGAGACTCCCCACATTCTTCCTGACTATATCTAGTTTATACATAGTTGTTTTGTTTTTTGTTTGTTTTTTAATATGGTGTCTTCCCCACTAGATTAAGTTGCTTGAGAATTGGGACATCCCTCCCCTCCTCTTTCTTTGGATTGGTAGTGCTTTGCAGAGTACTCAGCACATAGCAAGTGCTTAATTAATTCTAATCAACTGACTGATTGCCTGACTAGGACACTGAAATAATGACTTACTAAATAGTAAGCTTTTATTGAAGTATAATTAATACAGTTTGAAAACGGCCTGCCGACTTCTGGGAGACAGTCAGTCAGTAAGGAAACATTTATGAACAAACATTTATTAAGTACCTACTGTGCACCAGGCAGTTCAGTAAGCTTTGAGGATACAGATGCCAAAAAAAAAAAAGACAGTACCTGCCCTCACAGAGCTTACAATCTAATGGGAAAAGAGGACACACAAAAGAAAGCTGAAAAGGTGGGTTGGAGGAGCAGCCAAGGTAACTGGGCCATGGTCGCATGATAGAGAAGAAATCCAGATGAGTATAGTAAGATGAGAAATGAGAAGGTTGTTCTGGTCTTCCTCCTTAGATGGAGGGATTGGAACTCATGATTCTACCCCCCCCCAATCAGAAGACAGAATACTACCTGACTTGTTAATGTTTCCTTTCTTTGAAACTTTCCTTTCTTTTGACTGTGATTTCTTCCAAAGTTCTAGAACCTATCTTTAATAGATTATTGGGGAACATCTAGACAAGGAAGCAGTCTCCCACTAAAAGCCAGTATGATTTTATGAAGGACAGATCACTCCAGATAAGCCCATTTCCCTTTTGGGTGCTGCTGCTGATGATAATGATGATGCTTAACATGTTGTACATGCCACTGTAAAGTTTGCAAAGCATTTGACAAACATTATATCATTTTATCTTCATGGCAACCCTGGAAGATAGGTGCTATTCTTATTGTCATTTTGCAGATGGGGAACCCGATACTCGAAGCGGTTAAATGAATTGCTCTTGGTCACACAAGTAATAAATGAGATCAGATTCAAACACTTACTAAGTTCTGGTCCAGCACTTTGTTCATTACACTACATAGCTATCTTTTTGAGGATGTTATTTGATTGGCAGGTCAGGATTTATTTAAGTTTTGGCAAAAATTTTGGCAAAGTTTTACTATACTAACTCGCTACATACATATACATATGTGTGAATGTGTGTATGTATGTATGTATATTTTGGAGCACCTTATTTGAAGAAGAACATGACTAAGTTGGAGTTTATCCAGAGGAGAGTTAACAGGATGAGGAAGGGCTTGAGTTCATGCCATATGAGTACTGGCTAAAGCCCACTGAGGATGTTTTACCTGTAAAAGAGAAGACTTAGGGGGAACATGATCTTTGTGTTCAAACGCTTAAGAGACTGTCATGTATAAAAGAGATTAGATTTTTTGTGCTTGTCCCCAGCGAGCAGAATAAGGTACAGTGGGTGTAAGTTTCAGATGGGTAGATTTTGAATCTATGTAAGGAATAACTTGCTAATGATTAGAACTACCAAATATAGAATGGGCAACTATGGCTGATAGTAGGATTCCCTCAGTGGAGATAAATTATATGGGGGGATTTTTGTTTCAGCTGTTGGTTGAGTGAGTTAGCTCGGAGGTCACTTCTGATACTACCATAATTTGATCCTATGAGGGCCTTCCCTAGAAACACAATGTAGGAAAACTAAAGACCTTTGGACACTGTGAAGTATGTATAATTTTGTGAATAGAGAGGTGACAGTGGTTTACTTAATGTTCATACTTTGGGTAGGAAATGGTCATCATCATCATCATCCTAACTAACATCTAGCACTTTAAGGTTTGCAAATGTGTGTGTGTGTGTATGTGTATGTGTGTGTGTGTGTGTGTGTGTGTATTGTGATATATATATATATATACCCATATATACATATATACACACACATATGTGTGTATATATACGTGTGTGTGTGTATATAAAATCTTGATTCTCACAAGTTTGTAACATAGTATTATTGTTATTCCCATTTGAAAGATGAGAACTGAGGATTTAAAAGTTAAGTGACTTGCCCATGGTCATATTACTCGTATGAGGCAGAATTGAGATTTAGTTTTTTCCTGACTTGGAGTTCAATGCTCTAGCCATCTGACCACCTGTGTGACTAGCTCCCTATATGATCACTAAGGAGCTATATACTTTTACCAGTATATCTCTTAGTATTAGGTGAAGACAGAAATGTTTATATTTAATCAATTTCTAATGAACCCATTGTAGAGAATCTTAGCCCCCATGTGGAGTAAAAAGTACAGCATTTAAAACTTCCGTTTGTGGGACTCAGCTTGCTGATTCTCCCACGCCATCAGGAAAATGCCAGACTAAACAGATGGGTTTTTCACCATGCCCAAAAGTCAGTTTGCATGTTCAGTCTTAGAAACCTGGAGGAAAGTACAGTCCCGAAGTAAAGTCCTTCCTCACCAAGTTCCCGGTCCTGCTTGTCTGCTCACCTGTTATCTCTCTCTGACCCCTCTGAATTGATTGTTCTTCCTCTGAAAGGACATCTCTTAGAGGAATTAAATTCCTGTTCCACCTAGGCATTAAAAATCAACCAACACTTGGGAACACTTAGAAGGAAAGAGATAACCATAAGTTGTTAAAGCTATAAGGTGTCATGGACATCATCCAGGCTAAACCTTTCATTTTACAGATGAGAGAACTTAGGCTTAGAGAAACTGGGACTTTCCCAAGGTCATATAGCTGGTAGGTAATAGAACCAACTCTACATCCTCCTCCTGACACCTAATCTGGTCTTTCCATTTCACTCTAAAACCCAGGTAGCACAGTCTTCCTCTTTCTGTGTGGACATGCCAGTTTCCTCATGATGGTCTGTAGTGAGACCCCCTCACATCCACACTTTTTTTTTTCAACAGGTGGAATATTTCCAATGCTTGTTGAATATGAGTTTGGGAAGTCCCTCCCCTACCAATGACGTCGTAGTCTCCTGGCAACTAAAGCATTTCCAACTGGAAAGCCACAGAGAGAATCTAAAAATAAGGACCCAAACCTCAGTAACCGAACTAAGTGGCATTATTACTGTCTATGCTAACAGCTGGGAGAGGTACTATGGAGATTATATACATGTGTACGTATATATGCATGCACATACGCATATGTATATACATGTATGTGTATATGAAAGTCCCTCTGTGCCACTTTCCTCACATGAGATAGATGATGTGATTATCCCACACTCTCATCTCTAAGAAACTCTTCGCCTCCCACATTCCATCACAGATCCCATCCCCACATACTTTTCAAGTGTTGAAATTGGCTGCAAGTCAGTCTATCCTTATTTTTGCAATCTTCCTAGCACTCTTTGGAAATGCCATTGTGGTGGGTCATGTGCTTTCCCAGCCAAGCTGAAGCATGTCTTAAGAATGGATGAACAGCCCTAATGCTGGAGAGGAGCAGTCTCAGAGACTGGGATCTTTCAGCATCTTTCCTTTCTTAGATAGCCCAAGTTTGAGCAAATATTTACTCACCAGTTCCCAAGAACTCTCAGACAGGGAAGTAAAGGGCAGGCTTGTCCTCACACCATGTTACAGCTAGATAGTACTGAGTGTTCTAGGGAGATGAAATGACTTACTGAAGTCATATAGAGAATCATACTATAAGCTCCAAGTTACATAATCCTTTTATACATCTAAAATTTTTGTCTGATAGATTTCTCTGTTCCAGAGGTATCTCAAGCTCAATCTGTCCAAAAGTGCCAGGAAGATCTTGGTTCAACTTCTGCCCTGATATATAATGATTGTGTGACCCTGGGCAAGTCATTTAATTTCTCAGATCTCTAGACCATTCTCTACAGGTTGCAGAAGAGATGCTAGCCTGTATCGGTAAGAGAAGTTGATCCACCAAAGAGCTCCCTATACCAGTGAAATCACAAATCCATTATCTCTCCCTATGCCTTCCACTAATTCTCTTTCTAACTTTGCCCTTTCTGTTTAGGGCCTCCCTACTCAGCTTGAATTCCAAACTCATATTCCTAAATCATAAGTCTGACCATCTCACTTCCCTGCTCAAGGCAAGGCTCCTTACTGGTAGCTCCCCATTGCTTTTAAGATAAGATGCAAACTATTTTTTAATATTCTTTCTCAACATGGCTGTGTTTCCAGGATTATGCTATGTTACTGCTTCTCCCATGTTCTTGCTGCAGCCAAACTGGCCAGCTTCCTATTCCTTGTACATGGCCTTCCATCTTCCAAATGCATGGTTCAGCAGAGACCACCCTTTTTACCTCAAATACTCTTGCTCCTCACCTCTACTTCCTTTCAAGGCTCAACTCTAGTGCTAACTCCTTCAAAAGAACATTCTTATTTCCCTCAGTCATTGGTACCCAATCCTCACCACTTTGATTTTGCTTTATCTGTAGCCTACATTGACTTATCTTTGAATGTGTTCTGTCACTTACAGCAGATTGTAAGCTTCTTGAAGGCAGGGGCTATTTATGTATTCCCAGTGGCTGGAAGACAAGAGGTGCTTAATAAATGCTTGCTAATTGATCGATAGGGCATCTAGGTGGTGCCATAGTGCACCTTCCTTACTGCAAATCTGGCCTCAGACACTTTCTAGCTGTGTGACCCTGGGCAAGTCACTTAACCCTTTTTGCTTCCGTTTCCTCATGTGTAGAATGAGCTGAAGAAGGAAATGGCAAATCACACCAATGTCTTTGCCAAGAAAACCTCAAATAGGTTCAGAAAGAGTCAGACACAACTGAAAAACTAGTAAACAACAACAATAATTGATAGATAAAACTATGTAATGTTAAGTTTCCTCCATGTTGCCCGCTAGCATTTCAGAAGTGAATTTCTGGCATTAGACTGACAATGGAAATGACACTTAATTCAACCAATATTTACTAGTTGCCTACTATGTGCCCCTTGCAAGGGTCTAAGAATATAAAGATAAAAAGTAAAACAACTCTTCACATCAGTTGCTCCACGTGTGTTCTGAATTGGGGAAATAAGGAATTAGGGACAGAGTTTCTGGACTTTCATTTCCTATTGAAATAGAGTTGATAGAGCTTGAAAGTAGCCTGTTGCCTTATGGGTGACATGTCAGTCAATAAATATTTTTAAGAAACATTTTTAAACACCTACTATGTGCTAGGCACTATGGTAAGCACTGAGAATATAAATGAAAAGAAAGAAAGAAAAACAGTTCTTGTCCTCAAGGAGTTTATAATTAAACAGAGCAAGAAGACAGACCAAAAAACACTAAAAAGATGGAATGGGATAGCGGGCAAGGTAACTGGGCTGTGGGGGCATGATAGAGATGAACAAAGAAGTCCAGATGCATATAACCAAATGAGAAGTGAGGATAAATCTGTACTGAGCTCCCTTCTTATGTATGTATGGGTTATTTGTAAATCCAGTTCTTGTTTCATAATCTTCTCTGTCCATTGTCTTTTTGTCTGTCTGTTTCTCCTAGGCTGACATGTTGTACTGTTTCAAAGCTTCTCCATGAGCCCATGGGGGGAGAAAGGAATTAAATAGATGCTAAACCTATGGATACTTTGAGTACAACTCCTTTTAAATGGGCCTCACTGTCATACTAACTGTTTTGATCAAATGCAAATAATATTACATGTTGTGGGTGGCTCTTGAAGGCAAATTAATTGTTTTCATTTGAATGGACCAGGGTTTCTCAGTACCTGAGGCTCACAGCATGTTTCCATCCCATTGCAAAAGCATAGTCCCCAGGTGCAAATTTAAATGTCTCCCAGATTCATAAACCTAGCACCCATTTCTAACAAAGCTTGGCTGAACGGTGACAGGGACTTAGTATTTGAAGGCCAAACCAATTTTAGAACATTCACCTAGGATAATCTTATTTCTTTTCCAGAGTCCCCTTTTCCTTGGTTTCCATTTTAGTTTTTAAAGCAGGTGGAAATTGCATCTCTACTTAGAATATCATTGCCTTTTTTTTCTCAGTCTACTCAATGTTCTACAGTCTACAAATGTTGTAAGTTCCTTATCTGCCATGTGATCAGCTGGGAAGCTTTAGCACATGCTTACACATGGATCCTCTACAACGCCTGGCCAAAACAACCCAATCTCAGTCCAAGAGGAGCGGCCTTTTGGGGAGGAACATGGTTTTCCAGGCCAGTTCAAGCTTGTGCTTCTTAGATCCATCTTTCAGCTCTAGATGGGCTAATTACTTTCATTCTTTTGTAGACTTCCTCCCTAGGTGAGGTGCTTTCTCACATATTTTAAACAATTAAAAGACCACAGGACACAGGGGATTCTTGGCTTGGATCAAAGATTTAGAGCTGGCACGGATATAACAGGTCATTGAGTTCAAACTCCTGATATAACTATTGAGGAAGCTGAGGCACAGAGTCATTAAGGGATTTGCCCAGAGTCACAGCTGATAGAATCTAAAGTAGGATTTGAACACAGGTCTTCTTTACTTCCACGTCCAGTCCACTATCTATTATGCCATATTGCCCCATGAAAGTATAGTCATCAATCAGGGTTCTATTTGTCTTGCTCTGGATTTAGCTGATGAGGAAGAAGGTTATTTCAAGCAGAATTTGATCCAATGGGGAGTTCATATCATTAAGTATGTGGAGACGCAGGTTAAGCTGGTTTCTTTGCTTCCACGTCCACTGTGGAAAAAATGTTAAGGATATTGTACAGTTGGCTAGATACCCAGAGATAACTTGTCATGAGGATCCCAAGGATGTCAAGCATCAATGCCCTGTGTTCCTGGCCTGTACATCTCTTGATGGACTCCTAATCTCTGGCAGTACCAATGCCTGCGACTGCCTCTCACAGTTCAGACTCTACCTACGGTTGGTACTTCTCTGTAGCAGTGACACGTTTCTCCATTGGATTCCTGTGTATATCACCACAGAGTCAGCGCTTCGTGTGCTCACCACCATCTGTCACAGCAGATGCAGAGACTGTAACACTTCGAGCTTCGGAGGGTATCCAACACCCTTGTGGGGCCTTTAAAATTCACAGCTAACAATCAAAGCCTGTGCATGCGCGAAGCCCCTCTCAAAGTCAAGATTTAGCAGTTGGTTGCCATGACAACTTTTCCTCTCGACTTCTGTAAAAGTAGGAGTTGGGTAAACTGGTTTTGAATGGTGGTGGTAGATAATACCAACAACCATACTAACCTCTTCCATCGATGTTGAGTTGTGAATGGAGATTGGTCCCACCTGAGAGGTTGAGCTGAACTGTTCCCAAAGAGGTTACTGCATGTGGAATCAGAAAGACTTGATTTCAAATCTCACTTTAAATGTTTATTAATTGTGTAACCCTCTTCTGTACAACGGGGACAATTTTATCTGTAGAACTTACATTCAAGGGCTTGCCGTGAGGCTCCAGCGAGACAAGAAATGTATATGACTGCAAACCTTAAGTGCTCTGTCAAGGTCAGCTTTTCTCATTATTTTTGTTCTTGTGGACATTCATCTGGACAGAGTTTTAAAATACTTCTCTGTTTCTTGGCCTTTGAAATACCAGTTTGGAGAGAGAAGTTGCGTCTTCTTTGTCTTTGCAGCTTGTCCATAAAGTGCAAATTCTAGACCTGATATGGTGATGATGTGTGTGAAAGCGGGACTTTAAAAGATGTACAAACATGCAACCAGTCCCATTGGGATTATTATCTGTTTTATAGATAGGGAAACTGAGGCTTAGATAGGTGAATTGACTTTGGCCGTGATAATAAAGCTAGTGTTGTAGTAAATATTTGAACTTGGGCCTCCTGACTGCCAATTCCTGGTCTTTCCACTAGTTCATATTGATTAAGGACTTACTTTTTTTTTAATTTTAAAGTGTACATGAATTTCCATCCCCTATTATCCTAATAAGTTTTTTATAATAACTTTTATTCTTACACTGTCTTGATTTCCCTCTGTATCCCCCCTTCTTCAAGAGAACCCTTCTCTATAATAAAGACTTTTTCTTAAAGAAAAAGAGGAAGAAAAGAAATAAGCAATATTCTATATCCGTGGATGATCCTTAACCCCATCCCCACCAAAAATGAGGAGGGATAGGGGATGGGGAGCATTAACAACAAGTATATTAACAACAATAATTATGTTATAATATATCAACATAAATATAATATATGAACAACAACAATAATAATGATGTCAGGCACTAGCTGAGTTCTTATATAGTTGTCTTTGCTTGTCACTGTGGACCTCAGTCCAAAGGAATAACTCCAGGCGTGGAAATCCCCTTCAACAATACAGATTGGCAAATGTGAGAGGGAGTGTGGTATAGTATAATGGGTAGAGAGCTAATCTTGAATTGGAAAGATCTGAGTTCAAATCTTGCCTCTGACATATAATACGTGGACAAATCACCTTCTAGTGCCTTTGGCGACTCTCTCAGTAGGCATCGTATTTATTTCAGTTTTTGTTATAATGACCAGATGTCAAGTGCAGAGTTTACAGAGTTGTTTTATGAGCACTTTCACAATCATTATTGTGTCTGATACTCACAACAATATGCTAGTTATGATACTATCCCAATTTTAAAAATGAAAAAACATACTAAAAATGTTGAATGGCTAATCTAGATCCCAAAACTAGTAGATGGCAGAGCTGAGATTAAGATGCAGGCTCTCTAATTCTGCTACCATCTTTCCTTTATGCCATGCTGCCTCCAAAGCATTGCTATGACACTTCAGCATTCCATAAGGTGCTTAGAGATCTTTAAGCGATCAGACATCCATTCACCTTGGGTGGTTCAGTGGAGATGAATGGCATCTACAATTCATTTACTGTTTCTTGATGTTAAAAAGGAATGCAACCAATATTTCCACATAGAATCATAAGGGCATTGCTCTAAAAGAAACATGGCCACTTGTCAAATATGTTACGATGGCATTTCTTTTTTGCATATGGGTAAGATTAGATCTCCACCAAGCTTCCTTCCAACCCTTGCATTCTGTGAAGTACAGTTTTCTAAGAGGAGGGACACCTTGGAATAATCCATAATTGATTCAATTGCCTGAATCATTTTTTTTTATTTTTCTTTTTAATAAAAGTAAGTGAATTTAGAGCAAAACCTCAACAGGACCCAGGCCTCCTGGGAAACTGAAAGCATGTAAAAGTTCAGAGAATAAAATGTTCTCTCTAGCCAGTATCTTAGCTCCTGTCCTTTTCCTCACTCTGCTTAGAAGGAACATTTGCTGGATTGCTTCGTCCTTTTTCTTTTCCTGAACCAATGAATTAATTGATGATAATAATACCATTTTGGCACCATTTATATATTTAGCCAGGTTCATTTTTTTAGTTTGAATTATAGAATGAAACATGAAACAAAAACACCTGATTCCCTAAGCCTTATAGGGGTGTATTGTACTCCTTTATTCTGTAATTATCAATTCACCATTTGTAGTTTTCACTCCTTGCCATTTAATCTGGAACTTATAGATTTATTCAAGACTAATCTATGACAAAATCATCACTGGTCAATTACTCCAATGCTTCAAAAGATTCCTGATGTGATCCATGTGGGCCATCTTTCTATGTGCTCCATTATAATCTCCTTAGTAAACTACATGGCTTCTTACCCTGTTCTTTCCATAGCTCTTCCACTGAAGGATTATGCAAGCAATGTGCTGGAGACCTTCCTCTGTCTTCTTTTGTTTTAATTTTTTTAATATTTCATAGATATCCATGAAGCCTCTTACGCTGTCTTGATTTCCCTCTCTATCCTCCTTTCTTCAAGAGAACTCTTCCCTATAATAAAGACTTTTTCTTAAAGAAAAAGAGAAAGAAAAGAAACAAGCAATATTCTACACCTGTGGATGATCCTTACCTGCATTCCAACCAAAAAAAGAGGAGAATGTACCTCCACCTTTTCTGGTCCTATGTGTTGTATGCCTTTAAAGTCTCTTCCAAAAATTGTCACACACTCCAAAAAACCCACCTTAACATTCTTTGTCGATTCTTCATAAGCTAGGAACAAATTGCTTAAGAACCCAGATCAGAGGATGTATGATGGGGCTTTTTGAATGAATTTCCAACCCTGTTCTATCAAAACCTATGGGCTAGTTCTTCCATAAAGGGATGAGCCAGACTGAAACCCTGAATATGATGCCATTGTCTTTCCATGTTGTGAGACCACCTTACCTCTTTTGTCCTGATTTCTGTATTTGGAAAGTTGAGCACTCCATGGATTAAGTGGTAACTTGTCTCATCAAACCCATAGTGATATTTGTTTATGTCTTTCTAATTCAGTATTAATTGAACAAGCACGTATTCAGCACTTACTTTGTATAGCTAACTATACTAGGAGCACTGGGAGAGAAACAATTTAGAGACATGTTCTTTATTTCTTGAAGCTTACTATCTGGTAAAATTCTCTCTTCTTTCTCTTTTTTGGGGGTGTTTCCAAAAAATGTATAACTGGTGCATGATGCCTTTGGATGAATGAGCATGTTTATAAACACGAAGTCCTTGACTTCCTTGTACCTTCTTTCTCTTCTAGTTTGCCTCACCAACAAATGAGAGGGTTAAAAAATTGTACTTGAATAAAAAAAAATGTACTTGGAGGGGCAGCTAGGTAGTGCAGTGGACAGAGCACTGGCCCTGGAGTCAGGAGGGCCTGAGTTCAAATCTGGCCTCAGACACTTGACACTTAACTAGCTGGGTGGCCCTGGGCGAGTCACTTAACTCCATTGCCTAGCCAAAAAAAAATGCACTTGGGTGAGCCCAGTACCAGTGGCAATGGTGACGAGTACTATGGAAATTGACCATAAGGAAGCAAGGGTCTTGCAAATCAGTACTCTGACATTACCATGCTGACATGGTGTTTGCACTGAACTTAAAGTGCTCACATATTTCACATGTGAGCATCCTGAAAATAAAGTAATGACATGAAGCTTAGATTGGAGAAAGACAACAGTCAGATGATGAGCCTCGCTTGCCAAGTGTACAAGAATTACCAAACCTCATTTTATAGTTAAGATTGGCTTTCTTGGAGGAAGAAGAAAATAAGGATGGACAGTTGCCTTTAAGTCAATCATTTGTGGTGCAGGCTAGTAATTATTATCTTGTGCTTGAAAGTAGGAGGGATGGGCAAGCACATTTTAGTCACTGTGGCTTTCCTTTCCTTTCACAATGTGACTTTTCTGTCCACCGGGAGATGGGATGTGGTGATGGGATTCACTGGCTCATTCATATTGTTGTTAGGGGCAGACTTTAGTCTGGCCATTTTGTATTAATTTGCACAAAGCCAGAGTGTTAATGAACTCATTCATGTTTCTCTTTCCTCCTCCCTACTCTGCTTCTAAGGGGAATGCCTTTGCTATGAAGGATACATGAAAGATCCAGTACATAAGCATCTCTGTATTCGGAACGAATGGGGCACAAACCAGGGGTAAGTGAAGTAACCGCAAGCCAGCCAAATCCCAAGACCTCCCCCACACCCTCAGATGTGGTATGACATGAGACAACTGCACAGTTAGGAACTGAGCCAAAGCTTGGTTATATTCTGAGCAGCAACTCAGTAAAATGAGAAAAAATGACACTGTGCATTTCCATATTTATCCTGTCTTGGTGACGTTCATATCAACTTTTCTCCATTTACAAGTCAAGAGATGATGTCTCTGACTCGCAGCCATGCAGACTCCAGCTGGGATCTGAAAACCAAGCTGTCCTTCTTCCTCTTTTCCACACTATCACCAACTCTGAGGATTCCACAGACATACTTTAGCCCATGATTTTGTTGGAGGCACACGAGGCTGAGCAGACTCCAGCTTGCCTCTCCAAGGGTGTGATTGGCACCTGGCAATGACAGGAGTAGCAACTTGTTTTTACTAGGGTTGTCAGCAAAGGGTGATTTGTAAAGACATGGGAAGTAAGTAATGTCTGTTGAGTTAGGAGGTATAGTTATTTGGGGTATGTCTGAATGTGTGTGCATGCATGTATATGAATGTGTTGTGTGTGTGTGTGTGTGTGTGTGTGTGTGTGTGAGAGAGAGAGAGAGAGAGAGAGAGAGAGAGAGAGAGAGAGAGAGAAATCCCTGGTTTCAGCTTCATTGTATGTCCTGTTTCTCCCCTTCAGACAATCTTGGGCTGAAATTACATTACTGTCTCTATTCCTTTTGAAAGATATTTTTCAATTTTGCTTTCACTATAGTCCACTTTCCCATCTTGATGTCTGTGTTTTCTACAGTGCCTGGTGCATTGTTGAATCAATAAATGCTAAATAATCATAACAATCAATGGAACAGAGACACCTAGAAAGAAATCAAACCCAAAGGCATGTCGAGGTGATTGATTGGCTGCAAATTAGTTATGGGCTTGCTGCCTGACAAGACGGTAAAAGAAACTGATGTAATTTCCCATGGTAAAGACTGTGGAATCACAGCCCTGAGGTCGAAGATTGGCCTCCTCTATTGGATTCTAGTGAGACCAAACCTAGAATATTGAATATAGTTCAGAGCCCCTCAAAGCAATAAATATGTAGACAAATGGGTAAGAGTTTGGAGAACAGCAATAAAAGTGATTGAAGATCTCAAGGGACTGATTTATGATGAAGGAAGAAAAAGAACTTGACTCTCAGAAGTTGGCCAACTGATGACTAAGTTGGGACGTGACAGATGGATGCAGCTATTTGAAGAGGGCGAACATTCCAGAGAGGGTAATTGTTGAGAACTAAGAGTAGGATGGTCTAAAGTTAGGAAACACAAAACGGGTCAGAATGTTTTCTAACCTGGAAGTAGAATGGGCCTTGTCTGTGCAGCTATGGTAAAGCCTTGCTCCAATTCAATAATGCCAGTGGCTGACGTTTATGTAGCACTCTACAGTTTACAAAGCTTTCCCTTCATTATTGTACTTGAGCCGTAGAATTACCCTGTCAGATGGTTGCTACTGATTCCATTTCACAGAGTAGGAAATTAGAGAAATTAAGCAACCATTTCTAGGTCCAATTGAAATCCTAACTTCTGTATAGGAAGCCTTCTCTAACCTCTCTAAATTCCAAGGTTTATTATTCCCTGTGTATCCCATATATAGCTTCGTGTGTATGTGTGGTGTGTGTGTATATATATGGGAGAGACAATATGCAAACATATATATATATATATGTATATACACAGATGTATACACACATATACATACATACATACATACACATATACATACATACACACACACACACACACATATATATATTTTTTTTTTTGCATGTCCCCCCCATTAGATTATAAGCTGCTTGAAAGCAGGGCCTGTGCTTTACTTCTTTTTGTATCCCTAGATCTTAGCACAGTGCGTGGTATATGGTGGGTACTTAATTGAGATGGTCTTCCTAACCCTAAATGCAGTATTGTTTCCACTATGCTAGGCCACCTCTTTTCAGCTTCACTGCATTTCTACTTTTATCCCTGAACCCACTTGAATTATTCAGACAAATCACACATATTTATGTAGTGCTTCACAAGCTAGAATAAAGCTTTTTATGTCCATTACCTCATTGATCCTCAGAACAACTTTGTGACTTGGCTATTATTATCCTCATTTCACAGATGAGGAAACAGGCAGAGAGAGGTTTGTGACTTGCTGAGGGTCACCCAGCTAGGCAGTATCTGAAGAAGTCTTCCTGACTCCTAGGAGAGAGTTTAGCTCACAGCCCCAAGGAAAAGGCTGTTAAAGTCTGTAAATGCCACCTTAATAATTTTATTACTTCAGGATTGGGGGGAGGGGCAGTGGTGGAAAGACACCAAGCTGGGTGGTGGTCATTCTTTACTGGTGATCTGTTTGCTCTACATTGAACAAAGACTAAGGCTGTTTAAAATTGCTTTCCTTTTTTTTTCTTTTTTCCTTAATTCCATCTGATCCAGCATTTCAATTTGAACCATTAAGTGGATTATCTTCTTTCTGAGTTTCTCAGCTTAATGATAGCTGAGGATGAAGAAATAATATAATTCCAAGTGTTGGAACAATTTTCTAGATCATTTGGATCTAAAACTGTGTTGCTAAGGAAAACAGAAGATACATTTTTTTAAAAAAGCAGATTTTTTTTTTCTTTGACCAGAATCATCTAGACTGACTCACCAAACTGACTGAAGTTAAAAGATATTAGCAATGTCTGGTATTTATAGAGGACTCCGTTGTTTGTAAAATGCTTTAAATTGTAGTTAATCCTTGCAACAACCCTGTACAAATAATTGTTATCCCCACTTGCAGGTAGGGAAAACTGAGAATCAGGGGGGTGAAGTTATTTAATCATGGTAACAAGGCAGTAATCAGACAAGCATCAATTTAGAGGTAGAAGGATCTGAGCTTTAAAAGTCATCTGGTTCAACTCTCATTTTAGATCTAGAAAATATCTTATTTTTTATATATAGCAAGAGACAATCCCTGCCCTCAAGGAGATTACAGTCTAATTGGGAAGACAGCATGCAAACAAATAAATACAAAGCAAGCTATATACAGGATAAAAAGGAAATAATTAAAAGATGGAAAACACTGGAATGGGGATCCCAAGACCCAGAGAGGCTAAGACCTTTACCCAAATTCACACAGAAAGCAAATAGTAGAGACAGGATTTGAACCCAAGTTATCTGTTTGTTTGTTTTTTCATAGCCCTTGCCACTTAGTCTGTCTTCAGAGAAAAAGCATGTTGGGATGAGCCTAATTTGGCTTGGTAATTATTCAAACACTCTTCATTTTTCCTTGCTGATATATGGACAGTCCTAAGATTGAGCCCAGTGCCTCAAGGGATAGGGTAGAGGACCTAGAGTTGGTGTCATCTCAAATGAGCCAGGGTAAAGCACTGAGTTACAACCTGGCAGGAACATTAGCCCCAGGAAACAGACAAGAAGACCTAATCTGTCATTTCCATCTCTAATTTCCATGATTCTCTGATCATCACTGCTTATGAGGTCTCATTTTGGACGCTAATAAAATAATGGAATGACTGCTAAGAGAAGGGAAAAAAAACGTAATTCCCATGAGGATAATGGAAGTAGGAGAGATAAGCTTCATGAGTCTCTGTGAAAAAAAAATCATAATAAATGTTCCAGACAAAGTTGACTACAGTTTTCCCTCATAACATGACAAGATGAACAAAAAGGGGAGGGAGCAATGCATCTTCATGTAATTCAGGGATCATCTGCCCTGTTTCTTTAAGCGGATCTCAAGAAATTGATTGAAATTTGTCTGAATGTGAAGTCTGTCAACTGAATTGAAAACAGGCTGATTGCCAGCTAATGATCTATATTGGGGCATTATGGGAAATCAATGTTAGGTCTGGTTTTTCCCAAACATCTTATTTAATGAGTTAGGAGGTGGGGGGGAAAGAACCTCATGTTTGCCTTTCTTCTGCAGTGAACTTGTAAATGCCAAAGAAACAAAATGTTCTTTCAAATGATACTAGCTCCTAACATCTCAGAAGAGAAGGTCAGGGATTGAGAGTGGTAAGGGACCTCACAAGTAAGTTAGTGCAACACCCACCCACCCATTTGTAGATAAGAAAATGGAGGTCCAGAAAAGTTAAGCAGCATGTTGACGGTCACATGGCTAAGCAAGTGGCAGAATTGAAATTCAACAATGACCATAAGAACTTGTGTATATAGAGAGCTTTAGGAGGAAGGGAATAAGAACTTATAAAGCACCTACTTATGTACCAGACACTGTTCTAAGTGCTTTATAAACATTATGTCATTTAATCTTCAACACAATCCTATGAGGTGCTTTCATTTCCCCCATTTTACAGAAGAGGAAACTGAAGCAGACAAAGGTTGAGTGACTTGCTTAGGGTCATACAATAAGTATCTGAGGTTGGGTTTGAATTTAGATCTTCCTGACTCCAGACCCAGCGCTCTGTCCATTGCATCATGTAGCTTTAAGGTTTGCAAAGCACTTCATTTGATCAGCAAAACAAGTCTATGAGATAGGTCCTATTATAATCACCATTTTACAGATGAGGACGCTGTTGTTGGAGGGTTAGTGATTTGCAGAGAAACACACTACTAATGAGTATTTGAGGCAGTATTTAAAGTTGGGTCTTCCTGACTCCAAGTCTAGGGCTCTCTCTTTTGTACCACCTTGCTCCCCAATTCAAACCCAGGTCGTCTGATGCCACATCCAGCCCCATTTCTGCTGTGTCACTCTGACTTCTTAAGTCAGCAAAAGTTAACCACAGTTACATGAAAGTCTGCTTTGGAAAATCTGAGTTATTATGTCTGGATCAAAACAGTCATAAACTTCAGAGAGTTCCAGTGGGGAAGAACACTGATTAAGAGCCATAGCAGTGCAAAGAGTTCTAGATGGATTCTACCTTGTGAAGTTCAGAAAGGAGGGGGCTACGAAACACAGTGGTGACAAAGCAATAGTCTTTGGCCATTCCTTCACCCTCTCCAAAGTTTTTTCTAGGTTTATAGGAGCACAGATTGGAACTGGGAGGAACCCCAGAGACCTTCCTTTAGGTCCAGACAGCTGGTCCACAAGAGCTGTTTGGGGCAATTAATTAATTTTGGTGCAAAAAGTAACACAACAGCATTTCAGTTGCTTTCTTTAAGTCTCCATCCATATTATTTCTTCATCCATACATCCTCATTTATTTTCCCTCTTATGTTGTCATGGTTGATGCATGTTCTTCTTTTTCTTTGCATTATTTCATAAACTTCTTTCTAGAATACTTTATTATTGTTCATATTTGTTGGCTTTAATGAACATACTACATTTTTTTTAGCCATCACCATGTTGTTGGTCATTTAGACTTCTTCAGAATTATTGCAACTACCTACAAAGCTGTAATGAAAATCTTTGAACAGAAAGCATGGCCATTTTTCTTGATAATCCAGCATTATTATTGTTATTAGAAGAAATTAGGATGTTTAGAGATATATTCCTATCCTTGGTTGCTATCAAAGAGATTAACAATGCCTTTTGGGAGGTACTCTCCATGATCCTATGGTTGGAAGGGATCTTAGACTAGATGAGCCGTTGGTCCAATGTGGTGTGGCAATTATTGTTTTACTAGCTTACACTGATAGCCTTTAACCCTGAGCACTACAGATCTGCCTGTCATTAATATCACATTTTTGAGATGAAATGACTAGGAGAAATTTAAATCTCCCCAAGAAGAGAAATGGGGATGAATATGGTAAGATATAAAGGAAGAAAGAGGTATTGGATTACATGAAAACATCAGGGTATGAAGGAAAGGCTGTTAGGTGTTTCAGTGGATAGAGCACTAGGCTTGCAATCAGGAAGACTCATCTTCATGAGTTCAAATCCGGCATCAGACAATTACTCACTGTGTGACCCTGGACAAGTCACTTAACCCTGTTTGCCCCAGTTTCCTCATCTGTAAAATGAGCTGCAGTATGAAATGGCAAACCACTCCAATATCTTTGCCAAGAAAACCCCAAATGGGATCACAAAGAATCAGACATGACTGAAACAACAGAATAAGAAAAAATGGAGGCAGGAATGGAGAGGGTTATATACCACATCTCTTCAGATCATTTGGGACATTGGGACATTATCAGGCTATAATTTTTCATTGTAGTTGCTGTCAAATAAAAAATGTACCCATGGGCCTGAGATATGTGTAAAATCAAGATCAGAATCCATTCAGGTCAATCAATCAATCAATAAACAAGCACTTATTAAGTGTTTTCTGTATACTAAGAAATTTCCTAAGTGCTGGAGTTAGAAACACAAAAAAGGAAGCAAATCTCTGACCTGAAGTTATATTCTGTTGGGGGAAACAACATGTTTCTTTCTTTCTTTCTTTCTTTTTTTTTTGGTGGGGCATTTGGGGTAAAGTGACTTGCCCAGAGTCACACAGCTAGTACGTGTTATGTGTCTGAGGTCAGATTTGAACTCAGGTTGTCCTGACTCTAAGGCAGGTGCTCTATCCACTGCACCACCTAGCTGCCTTGAAACAACATGCTTCTTATGCATGAAAGTATATACAATATAAATTTGGGTAAATAATAGTCTTTTTTTTTATTATGAAACTACCAAAGTAGAGAGAAAAGACAAATTTCTTCTTAGTGAAATGTTAAAACAGGTAATTTAGGAGACTGATGGGCCAAAATGAAGGAGGAAATCAGAAGGCGAGAACTCTGAAAAATAACCAGTCCACTGGAAGGTGAAAAAGGCTCAATTCTGGAAGATGTGAGCAGGAGGGTTCCTGTTGAATATCCATAACCTAAGTGGTACAGTGGATAGAATGGTGGGTCTAGAATCAGCAAGACTTGAGCCTGAATCTTGCTTCAGATACTTACTGGATAGGTGACCCTGGGTGAATCACTTCATCTCTACCTGCCTCAGTATCCTCCTATGTGAAAGGCGGAGAGAGAGAGCACCTAGCTCCCAGGGGTTTTGTGAGGATCAAATGAGAAAATATTTGTAGAATACTTTTTAAACTTTAAAGAGCTACAGAATGGAAAATGACAGCAATGATGGTTGCTTCTGTGCTGTTCGGAAAGCAGCCATTTTATTCCAAGAGGCAGCAAACTAGCAAAGTGAGGAAGCATCCTCTACACACAGATCTGTGACATCGTCTCCATTCTGATTCAACATCACCTTCCTATTCCAGGCTCTTACTGTTCTATTGTTCTCTTGTTCTCACCTCCTCCCACTTCCAGTGAGAACAATATGTTAGCGATCTTCACACATTCGACACTTTGAACAAACCAACTGCTTTCCTTTTAATCCAAGATTGGGGACAGGATTCTCTCAGCCTACCCCTACTCCTCTCTATGCCTTCCCCAGAACGATTCCACAATAGGGATGGAATTGGATTGTGTCTTGCCTGGCAGACAGCATCATTGGTTTTCACGACTAGACCTCAGGCATAAGAGCTGACTCACCCCACATATTGATGGTGTGCCAATTTCTGCTTTCTTGAAATTGGCAGAGGTCTCTTTTAATGTCTGCATGAGCATTGGAGGTCCATTCTCACTCATCCCAGGTAATAAAGCTGAAAAGGGGTGACCCGCAGCTGTTTGGATATCCATGATGGGGACTTAGGTCTAGCTCCAAATCAACACTGCGGCAGTAGCTGAGAGGCTGAGGCGAAGGCCTGGTAATGAAAGACCAAATGGCTTGGTCAAAAGTTGGTGTCTTTAGCCAGAGTTCCCATGGAACATCAGTACCTCAGGTGAAATCCAGAAGTCCTCACTGCTTATATGTCTGCTTAAGCAATAAAGTCCATCACCCGAACCCTCCCTACCCCTCCTTCTTGTCCTGTCTTCTATAGCTCTCGTTATCCCTTTTTCACCCTTCTCCAAGTCCTTCAGACAGGATCTAGACAGGCAGCTGGCTGCTCCGTTATCTCAGGACACTCTCTCGCCCTCCGGCCCATAATGCATTTTCTATACTCGGCTTTTGTCATTGCTGTTCCACCTGCAAATGTGATTATCTTCCCATTAGCTTTTTTCTCTCTCTCCCTCCCTTTCTCTCTCTCCTCTCCTTTTCTCTCTCTCCCTCCTCCTACCGTTCTCTGTCTTCTTTCTTTGTCTCTCTTTCTCTCTCTCATAGCTATTTCTTAAATAGTCACAATTACCATCATATGTATCTTCTTATAATTTGCTCAGGCTTTTCATTCCTATTTCTCCTTTATCCTTTTTCCTTCTTTTTCCCCCTTCACACATGTCTCCATTCCCTCCTTCCTCAAGAGCTGATCAAAGTTGGAGCTGGATTCTGAAGGGAAGCAAAGTTTCTACAGCCCTCTTCCTCTCTGGGTGCCTCAGCATACATCCAGGTGCTTAGATACTATTTGGAAGTCAATTTTTCAGAAACTGAAGGAGCAGGACTTGAATTTTTCTAAGTGGATCTGAAGGGACCAGAATCTAGTAAGATGCTGGTTTGGAAGGGGTCTCTTCCTCCACCTGGCAAAATTTCCACCACATACTGAATGACTTTCCTATGTATATTAGAATATAAAATCTCCACTCAGATGTGAGCTCCTTGAACACAGGGACTGTTTTGTCTTTGTTTTTTTTTTTATTGTTGTTGTTTTTGTATCATCAGAGCTTAGCAGAATGCCTAGCACATAATAAGTGCTTAATAAATGCTTATTCATTAATTGATTGATGATTTGCAAATGAAATCCTGAATGTCTAGAATTCACTCTTACCTTGAACCCCTTTAAAAAGGAATAGGGGATGGGTTCATAATGTCTTCATGGTTATGCTCTTCCCTCTCAATATACAGTATATATAAACACACACACAAACATGCACACACACATGTGTGTGTATATATATGTGTGTGTGTATATATATACGTGTGTGTGTGTGTGTGTATTTCCCTTATATTACTATTAAGAAAATTGAAAGTGGAAATTCAGAGAGTTTAAATGGATTTTTCCTGGTTATACAAACAGTAAGTGTCAGAGGTGGGATTGAAACCAGAGCTGCTAGCCACAAGTATTCCAAATGCCCAGGTCCCAGACAGTATCTACTGTTCCCCAAAGTGTCTCAAAGTTTTCAGCTTAATATAATACAGGGCTGATGGATTCTCTCCAAGGTGAATGTCTAATATTCTTCCTATTCTTCTGAGGGAGAATCTGGGTGTAAGGCGGCTTAATATAAAAGTGAGAAGATAATGGAGGAGATCATTTATATAGAGCTTAAAGTTTTGCAAAGCATTTTACATATATTATCTCATAACAACTTGTGAGATAGTTGCTATCATGATTCCCATTTTACAGATAAGAAAACTGAGGCAGAGAGGTTACACAGGGTCACACAACTAATAAGGGTTTCAGACAGGGTTTGAACTTAGGTCATCCTGACTTCAAATTCAGCACTTCATCCACTATTACACTTAGCTCTTACAGGGATAAGGTCAGGGGAGAAAGATGGAACCCTTAGTTTGTGAAGAAAATGTTTCAGATTCCACAAATGGTCCACAAATAGTCATGCCTTCTCCTTTACAATTATTTTCCTTCATTAGGGACTCAGTGACCACTCAGAGAACTCTTCTCTACCTCTCCAACATTCCCCAAATCATCCTCCTCTCCATTAATCACCCTGTATCTTTATAAATCAGAGACTGTGGTTGACCTTCCATTTTTAGGACCTCTCTTTGCCTTTTCTTTCCTGGAGGTGTTTTCTATTTAGTGATAGCACAGACCATGATGAGCAACAGTGCAGAGTGACTTGTTTTAAATAATGAGGGGAGCCATTTCTTGCCATTAAGACCAATGAATGTTTTCTAAAGACCTCAATTTGCTCTTCCATGTCCAAAATGGAGAAAGTAAATTGAATTTGAGTATTTCGTATTTATAAGGGACCTCAGAGGTTAGTTAGGACAAACCATACCTGAACAGAAATTTCCTCTAAAGCATTGTTGGTAAGTGGCTTTGTAACCTCTTCCTGAAGTCCACTTTCAGAGAAGCAGTCATGATGGGCAGTCATGTAAAACCCATTCACTGTCTTCTGAAGAAGGAAGCCCATCCTACTTTTGGATAACTCTAAATTAAGAGCCTTTATTAATGTGCCACATAATCTTATTAGCTTTTATGACTTCTGTGTCATACTATTGATTCTTGTGGAGTTTAAAGGTTACTAAAAACTCACACCAAGGCAACACTTTTTTTCCCACAAGAGTATTGTCATCTGTGTGTCCCCTCATTCTGTACATGTATAATTAATTCACAATGTTACATTCATATGTATTAAATTGTACTTTAATTCAAATAATCATTTTAGCCTTTTGAGATATTTGGTTTTTGACTGTCATTCAGCCTGTGTCACAGGCAGATTTAATTAGTATGCCATCTATGTCTTTATCCAAGTCATTGATAAAAATTTTTTTTAACAAAACAGAGCTAAGGGCAGATCAGCACAATGGATAGAGTGCTGGGCCTGGAGTCGGGAAGACTCATCTCCTTGAGTTCAGGACTCGCCTCAGACATATACTAGCTATGTGACGCTAAGCAAATCACTTACCCCTGTTTGCCTCAGTTTCCTCATCTGTAAAATGAGCAACAGAAGGAAATGGCAAACCACTCCTATATCTTTGCCAAGAAAACCCCAAATGGGATCTTGAAGAGTTAGACACAGAAATGACTGAACAACAAAAAAGGGCAGACTGGATCTTCTTCAAGGCTGACACTGACTCTGGGCATTTTTCTGGCTGCCCGCCTGCCTGCAATGCTCTCTCTCTCTCTCCTCTCCATCTCCTGGATTCCCTGATTTCCTTCAAGTCTTAGTTAAAATTCTGCTTTTTAAAGGAAGCCTTTCTAAATCTATCTTAATTCTAGAATTCTCTCTCTATTGATTATTCCCTATTTATCCCGCCTCTAGCTTGTTGGTTTATAGTTATTTGCATGTTATCTCCCTTATTATATTGGGATTTCCTCAAAGATGCAGACTTTTTGCTTTCTTTGTGTCCCCATCACAGGGACTGACACATAGTAGGTGCTTATTAAAGGCTTATTCATGGACTGACTCATTTCTCTGTGTTACTCAAAAAGTTCTCAGTAATTCACACTAGTTTCTTTAGAAGATCACTCTTTGCTCTTACTTATCAAGAGTTGTTTGCTTTTGTGTCATTAGAATTTCATTTTTGAGAACTTCTCATTCCTCTTAGGCATATCTCCTCTGTAAAGTTTTAGGCCATGGGGTTCTGTCTATGTGTTCTCTGACCTCTTTTAGCTCTGCACTGTTGTCACACACTAGCCCAAGACTCTATCCTGGGCCCTCTTTTTTTTTTTTCCTCTCCATACTCTCTCACTTGGTGCTCTCATCAATTTCTGTTTCTTCAGTTATCATCTATGTAGATGATTTCCAGACTGAAATATCCAAACTTACTCTCTGATGACCTCTAGTCTCATAGCACTTCAACTATGGGACATCTCAAACTAAGTGTCCTGTAGGCATCTCAAACTTGACGTGTCAAACATAGAATTCATCATCTTTTCCTCAAAATCTTAAGAGGGTTAAGACTCTTAACCTTCTTTCCAACTTCTTATTTTCAAGAATACCTCTATCCTTTCAATCACCACTGAGGTTCACATCCTCAGTATTGTCTTCAACTGTTTGCTCTCATTCACCAAACAACCAATCCATTCTCTTTTTGTTTCTTCCTTTGTAACATCTCTCCCATGTCTCCTTCTCTCCACTCACACAGCTACTACTCTACTTTATGCCCTGATCACCCCTTACCTGTATTACTGCAGAAGTTTTCTAATTGGTCTCCATGTCTTTCTACTCTAATATAGTCAGCTGCCAAAGTGATTTTCCTAAAGTGTAGCTATGACCATTATCACACTCCCTATTTCATAAATTTCTCTGGCTCATTATTACCCCTCAGATCAGACATAAAGTCCTCTGTTTGGAATTTAGGGCTCTGTGACTTGGCTTCTTCATGCCTTTTAAATCTTCTTATACTTTATTTCCCTCCATATACTCTACAATCCCACTACAGGGTCCTATTTGCAATTTCTTGCACAGGACTCTCTTATCTCCCATCTTTGTACCTTTGTACTGGCTGTTCCCCATGTCTGGAATGCTCTCTCCTTTATCTCCACCTCCTAGAATCTCTAGCTTCCATGGTACCCCTTTCCCATCCTCCCCTCCCTAAGCTTTCTCCTCTAAGATTACCTTCCTTCTACTCAAAATATATCTTAAATGTGCTTATTTATTTAAATATTATCTCTCCTGTTGACCCTGAGCAAGTCACTTACTTTGCCTCAGTTTCCTCCTCTGTAAAAGGAAATGGAGAAGGAAATGTCAAACCATTCCAGTATCTTTGCCAAGAAAGCCCCAAATGGGGTCATGGAGATTTGGACATGAGTGAAACAACTGAACAATTGGAAGGTATAAGTTCCTCGAGGGAAATGACAGCTTCTGCCTTTCTTTATACCGCAAAACTTAGCACTGACATAAGCATATCATAAGTATTTGTTGATTGACCTGTCATTTACTGTTCTCCCCCCCTCAAAAAAAAAGCCATGGTGTGCATTAATTATTCCAATATTTTCCTTCCTTATCTACTTTGAATATGAAGACATAATGTCACTACCTCCTACACTGCTCATTATTTCTATTTTAGAAACCAGTTTCCCCTGGTCGGTCACAATGAGCTACAGAATAATGGCTTCACCATCATCCTTTACTCTAGCTTTTAAAGATTGTGATTACTATTAAAAAATTTTCAAAGCTATTCAACCTGAAACATGGAGAGAGTTCCAGGATGTGTCTGAGTATTTTAAGGCTCCTGTCACCAAACACTGTCATCTCTCCCTTCCAAGTTTTTATTTTTTTATTTTTTAAAAATCTTATTGTCTTCATTCTTCTGGCCCATAGTTCAGAGTATGCTCCTATCACAACAATTCTGCCTCTCATTCTGTTGAATCTCAGTTAAATATTCCCCATATTTCCCAAGGTTTGTGAATTTCCTCACCTGAATTTATGTCATATCCAGTGATTCTCCTATGCTCCTTTTCTCTGGTATATCCCATCTGTTTCTCTTCTTGGGTAATGTTCCCTCAGAGTTGCTTATCCTCTCCATCCCACTGATATTCTGCCTTTGTCATAAATGTTGTACCCAGTGATGTCTGGCATGGCAGATCTATGAAGGTGGTTTTCTCCCTTACCCTCTATTTTAAGTCCAGTAGTCTAAGATTTCAGTATTTTCCCTTATACATACTTTGATGGATCTGTAATCTCCCCATTGTAGGTAATCCCTTGAAAGCAACTTATCCATGCCTTCTCTGTGACTTAGGCAGGTAGGTGTCACAGTGAATTGAGCACTGGGTCTAGAATCAGGAAGATCTGAGTTAAGATCTGGCCTTACACGCTTACTAGCTGCATGACCTTGGACAGTTTATTTAACTATAAAATGGGAATAATAGTATCTGCCTCTTAGGGTTGTTATGACAATAAAATGAGAAAATGTTTATTTTTAAGTGCTTAGCATAGTTCCTGGTACATAGAAGGTACTATATAAATGCTTATTCCCTTCCCTTCCCTTCCCCACTTCCATCAATCCTCTGATGTGAAGAGGGGATTCAATCAACAGTAATTCCTCTAGATTTCACATCACATTTCATGGATACCAGTGGTACACACAGTCTATTGATTATGTCTTGCTTTTACTACGTGACCAATTCACCTTTTCTAGTTGTACATAAAGTTAATATTTTCCTTAATGTAATTTCTTCTGCCTACTTCTGAATTGCTTTTCACATAGTAGGCACTTTGAAAAGAAAATAAGTGGAACTTTAATTGAATTCCATGTTTGAAACTAATGTCCAGTGTTCTGGGTGGACTTTTCAGAATATATTTTGAATCCATGAATATTTGTCACCTAAAATGTTCATTTAGCCTCCATATTTCCTCAGTTTCTTTTTTTTAAATCAGCAGAATCATCAGACTTAAAGAAGCAATGAGTAAATCATTTAATTCAGTCCTTAAATCTGCCTTTGGAGAGTACAACTTTCGGTCTCCAAAAGAGGTTGTTATATACATTCTGCTTAAAATTGTATAGAAAAATGCTCCCAAATGTCCATTAGCAACACACTACAACATCTCAAAATACCATTAGGAATTCTTCCTAATAGCTTCCCCTCTTGTCCTGACCTCAGGGGAAGGAAGTACGCTGATCATTAATCATACAGGTCATATATTTCTCCTGTGAATACCAGAATATTTTTATGTAACAAAATGGATCTCCCAATTCTATTCAACTCAGTGACCATTTATTTAGGACCTAGTAGGTGTGAGGACTATGAAAGACCTGTTCCAAGGAGTGTTAACTATGACACCCTCCAACTCTAATATCTACTGACTGAAAAACATAGAATTTTAAACATAGAACAGCACTTAACAGATAATCTAATCTAATTCTTAAACAAAACTTCAAGCACTCTCTGCTGGTGCCTGAATACTTCCCGTGACGATGAAAAGCTCACTAACTTCCACCTTTGTTGAGTATCTCTACTTGTTAAGAACTTTTTCTTGGTATTGAGCTGAAATATGCCTCCCAATAATGTCTGCCTATCAATCTAATCAACCTGTTCTCTGTGCTAACACAGAGCTTGTTCACTTATTTATTACACACACACACACACACACACACACACACACACACACACACACATTCAAATCCTACTGCATGCAAAACACTGCTGTAGATACTAAGAAAACTGAAAGGGTAAACAGCATGACCCCTGTCCTCAAGTAGTTTTCAATAAGTTTAGGAACTTTCGTATATGACAGCACTTTAAACAGTCATGACTAATATAAGTCTTCCTTGCTCCAGGTTAAACATCACTTATTCCTATAAGCATTCCTTATGCTATATGGTTTTGAGGTCCTTTGACATCTTGGTTGCCCTCATATGGACACTGCTAGTACAGAATAAAATTCTGTTAATTCTGCCTAAGATTGGATTAGCGTTTTTAGCAAATACATCATACTCTTGGCTCATACTGAGCACGTGGTCAAATCCAGTCTCCAAGGACTTTTCCTCCCCCATTTGTACTTGAACAATTCATATTGTAATTCAAATGCAGGACTTCAGATGCATATTTCAATCAATCAATTAATCAAAAAGTATTTAATAAGTATCTACTTTACACCAAGGTATATGTGTGCCTGTATGTATGTGTGTGTATTATTTATGTACATATATGTATATATAATGTGTATGTATATATGCAAGCATATATGCGTGTGTATATACACATAAACACACATACGTGTATGTGTATATACACAAACACATATATGTATATATACACACACTCACCCACATAGATAGATAGATAGATAGATAGATAGATAGATAGATAGATAGATAGATAGATGATAGATAGAGTTTTAAGTCTAGTTTCTCTCCCTCCCTCCACCTTTCCCCCATACATTGAGAAGGCAAGGAATATGATACCCATTATACATATGAAGTTAGGCAAAACATATTTCCACCTTGGCATGTTATAAAAACAAAGAAATACATCATAGTTTAGACTGCCATTTTAGCCTTGTCACTTTCTTTCAAAATTTTTCATTGGTCATCTAGTGTATGTCATTCCTCCTTGGTTTATGTCATCTGAAAAATTGCAAGCACCCTTCTGTATCACAACAGGGCCAAAGTTATAATCCTGGGGCACACTGTCTCCCTTAAGACTGACAATTCCATTAATTTGAATGCTTGATTACTATTGTTTAAACAACTGTTATCCAGCCCACATCACACACACACACACAACACATATATATATATATATATATATATATATATATATATATATATGTTTATCTTATGCATAAACATGTCTTAAGAAGCTTTGTCCATGCCTTGGTGAGATGAAGATGTGTTATAGCTACAATATTTTCCTGATTATTAATCTACTAACCATTTCTTTAAAAAAAGAAGGAAGGAAAATTAAATTGTCTCATGTTTTGCCTTTAGTGATCCAGTGCTGACTTTTAGTGATCACCATTTGATTCTTCTTCTCTCTGGAGCCCAAAAATTATGACACAGATAATAAAATTAGTGAGGCTGTTGAGAAAGTTATTCTATTTCTTCCAGTGTGTATGTCCCCTCCCACTGTGTTCTTTCCATACATTGTACAGTCCCAAATTACCAGGAATGTAATCCGACACAGAACTCTAGTACAAAAGCCAGCCATTGTGTAGTATGATACCAACTGACTTATGTAAAGGTGTTGAAGAAGCAAAATGTCTTCTAGTTTTTATGATGACCTCCTCTTTGGCACTAGAATTAAAATACAGGGTCATAACCTGAATGTTCAGTTCCAGCTAAAATGTTATACCCCCATTAGACTTCACTGAATCAAAGGCTTGCTATTGAAAGGAAACTTATAAGTCATCTGTTGCAACCTGGACCAAAATTTCCTTCCACCCCTTACATACACACACTTCAAGTGATCATCCAGCCTTTGCTTGCAGACTTTCAGTGAGAGAAAACCCGTTGGGCTGTGCAGTAGGCAGGCGTGTTTGAGCTGAAATCAGGAACTTTTGATTTTAGATCCTGCCTCAGATACTTAATAGGTTTATGAGTCTGTGCAAGTCTGACTCAGTTTCTTCATCTGTAAAATGAGGTTGATAATAACGCAGAAGGTTCTCGCTTGATGTATATGGACAGTTCCACAGACCTCTACGTAAAACAATTTTTATGTAATGCAAATTTGCCCCAATCCACTCACTTCACTTGGCCTATATAACAAAAGCATGCACAAAATAATGTCTTTATCCAAATCACAAAATGTGCTAAAATGCAGATATATTAAATACTGTATCATGAGAATAAATTGAATTATGAAATGAAAGGTAAGATTAGTGCTAAAGAATTCATAATATAGGTGTGCAGTATGTTTCCCTTCCCGACCCACTGCACCTAGTCTTTATAACTAGTTGGTTGGCTGCACTTTTTTTTTTATGAAGCCATCAAGAGATGTTTTGAGAGCGGCTCTCTTTTTCCCCTTATATGTGTGACAGCAAGGAATATTATCCTCAACCAGTTTTTGAACTTTTAAAAATCTTGAAGTATTTGGAGCCATCTTTTCAATATAAGAAAAAAATTCACTCAAATGATGAAATACTTCTGCCGACTACTTCATTGTGAACCTTTTTGATTCAGCCTCAGGTTCCCTTTCTTCTGCAATCTTTGCAGCTAACAGCTTCAATCCTCATTCGACAGTTTTTTTTTTTCCCTCCATGGGACTCAATCAACTCCCCCACAATATTCTCATCCACTTCTAGCTCTAATTCCTGTGCTAAATTTACTATCTTGTTACTCACTTCTTTGAGTTTTAGCTTTGTCACATCCATGAAAACTGGGAATGAACTTGGGGCACATTTTTTTATAAACTCTCTTTATATGTGTTCCTATTATATCTTCCCATGCCTAAACAATATTATTGATTGCATGGTAAATATTACTGGATTTCCCATAGATCTCTCAATGTCAAATTCTTATCTGTATTCAAAACTGCAACTGCTTGGGAAAATATAATAAGTAAATAATATGTTCTGAAATTCACAATCACTCCTTGACCCGTAGGTTGTAATAATTAGGTAGTGTTATGGGGAATGTAGACCACTTTTACATTTTCATTAAAGTCATGCAGATGGGGAGGGTGATCTGGGGCATTATCCAAAATAAATTGAATCTTGAAAGGGATTCCATTATCATCATATAACTTCTCCTTGGGAATGAAGCAGTACATAAAACATTGTTCAAAGATGATATGGGTTATCCATGCCTTAGGGTTAGCAAAATAATGCACAGGTATTGTTGCCTTGCTGATTTCCTTTAAATACTCTGGGATTTTCTGAGAGGTGCACAAAAACAAATTTTAATTTGCAAATCCCAGGTGCATTCCCTCCAAGCAGAAGAGTAACTCTATTTTTTAAAACTTTGTGCCTGGCATAATTTTTTTTTCTCCACTGAGATGTAGGTTTGAGATGGCATTCTTTGATAAAATAGGCCAGTTTTGTCTACATAAAAGATTTGCTCCAGCAAATAGGGACCTTCATCTATTATTTTTTTGCAGGAATTCTGGGAACATCTCTGCTGCTTCAGTATCTGCATTAGCAGCCTCTCCTGATACTTGCACATTATGAAATCCTACACAATTTTTAAATCATGCAAACCAACCTCTGCTTGCTGTAAAAACCTGTATTCCTTCAGAATACTTTCCCTTTAAATCTTCAAAGAGGCTTCAAGCCTTGGCTTGAATTGTCATCAAGCTTAAAGAAGTATTTTTTCTGACTCCGATCTTCTAACCACATGGTTAATAGTTTCTCTATCTCTAGAACGGCACCTTCTCTTGGTTTCAGCAGATAAGTTGACTTCATACAAGCACTGCCTTTTGCATGATCCTTTATCCAGACAGCATCCTTCACTATGTTGTTCAGTCAGTATATGTGCTACTGGTGACAATTTTATCCTACTTCATATTTTCTAATTATTTTTATTTTCATTTCCAACTCTATTGGCTCATGCTTACGAAATGGTTCAATTTTCCCCTCAAGAGTATGTTTGCCATGAGCCATGGTGAAAATCTAAGGATCTCCATTGAACACAGGGAGAGGCACAGTGTCATTGACTGTCTACAGATGTGGGGGAACTGACTTAGAGATGCTTCTTAGCTTCGCAACACTGTTTATGCTGCTTGCATCATACAGTATCTTATCATACAGGATCTGTTTTGCATAATAAATTTTTGTAATCTTTTTTGGAATGCAGACTTTTCAGAATTCTTTATGTAAAGTCAAAATTGTGGAATGAAAATTTACGTAAAGCAAGAAGTATCTGTAAGGCCCGACCTCATAAGATTTTTATAAGGATCAAATGAGATAATATGTGTAAAGCACTTTCCAAATCTTAAAGCACTGTATCATTTCTGGCTATCATTATTATACCCTGACAAGGCAACCGATTTCACTTTGAAGATGGAATTGTTCTAGGATGTTATTACATTAAGCCTACATTTTCCTCTTTGAAACTTCCAATCGCTGTTCCTGGTTCTATCCTCTGCGGTCAAATAGAATACATTTAATCCTTCTTCCATGTAATAATCTTTTAAATACTTGAAGATGGCTATCATGTCATACTCCCTTCCCCCAGTGCTTCTGTTCTCAATGTTAGACATCTCTAGTTCTTTCAAATGATCTTCTTATGCAATGATCGTAAGTCCAACCACTATCCCAGTTGCCCCATTCTAAACCCTCTACATTTTATCAGTCTACCCAGGGCTAAAGAGAATATATTGGACATGATCTGACCAATCAGTCATCAGCCAGTCAATAAATATTTATTAAATGCTTACTATGTACCAGGCACTATTCTAAATGCTGGGCATGCAAAAAAGACAAAGGGTAGTCTCTGCCATAAATAAGCTTATTTTCTAGTAGGGTAAAACAGCACACAAGAGGAAATTGAAAAGGAGGGCTAGGAAGGTACCCCAGGGAGGCATGATGACAAGTCCAGAGGAGTATAACCTGGTGGCAAATGAAGACATGGCTAGTTTGGTTGCCCTCTCTAAATGTAGGTTCTGTAAGGAACTCCTCTCCACTCTCCAATCTGAGGGAGGGGCTAGTGCAAAGTACTACAGAACTTTCACCTCCTTAGTCCCAAGATTTCATTAGAGTTCTTGGCCAGCCTCATCCCACTGCTGATAATTACAGTCCATAATAACATCCTCTTCAGATGAACTACAGTCTAACAACATCAGATACTTGTGAAACTGATTTTTTTAATCCACGTGTATGACTTTACATTTAATCTCATCTATGACTTAATTAAAGGGTTTTTAGACTTTTTTTCTCTTGCTACAGTATTATTTACTATGAGAAATTGTGGCACACTGAACGTTTAAGTTGGTAACTATAGGAGAATTGAGTGACTCGATTTCCCTTTAATAAGAGTAGCTCTTTGTTGATTTCTTTGTGTGTTCACAGTGTGTTATGTATTGAGGTTCATATATATGAATATGCAGGTTATTTTTTTAATTCTGTACTTTCTATACTAAATATTTTGAGTAAGTAAAATTTATATTAATCAAAATAATTTATAGATTTTCTTTTATGTGCAGTAACATAACATCTAATGTTTTCCAGTACAACCTTTGAGAAGCACTGACTCACTTGTTAATCCTAGGTAGCAGACTACCCAAGGCATGAAGAGGGGGTGAAGTTACTTGTCTTAAGCTAGAAAGCTTGAGAGTAAGGACTTGAATCTACGTCTTCTTCCCTTTTAGTCCATGCTTCCTTTATATAGAAAATCCTCTATAAATGTGAGCCACCACTACTCCTCTTCCAGTTGGGTGCTGATTGGCGGAACAATGGTTAGAACCCTGGGCCTCGAAACAGGAAGATCTGAGTTTAAATAGGGGCTCAGACACTTATTATCTGTGTGAACCTGGGAAAGTCCTAACTTCTGTTGCCCTGTTTCCCTCATCTGTAAAATGGGGATAATAATAGCACCTCACAGGGTTGTGGTAAGGATCAAAAGAGATAATAATTGTAAAGTGCTTAGCAACAACATTTGGCACATACTAAACACTATATAAATGTGAGGTATTATTATTATTCTCTCAGCTAGCTATCAATTTATTTCAGCTTATAAAGTCTAAAGGCATTATCTCTCTCAGGAGTAAATTGGCACATGAATGACAAACTCTGAAAGAGAAAATTCTGGGGTTTTTACCTGCGTAGTTAGAGTGGGTTGGGTTGGGGGAGTGATGACACCAAAACCTATTTTTGGAATGATCCTGGAACCCTTTGAGTCACACACATAGGTGGCTATCTGTTTTGCCATTGGTAAGACTAATTAGAAGGGCAACATGAGAAATTGAGGAATTCCTTCCTGATTGAGGAATAACCTTGAAATCAGAGACAGGGGTTCAAGTCTTACCTTTGATACATACTAGCTGTATGATCCTCAAGAAGACCCTTCGTTTCTCAGTTACCCAGGTGATTCTGCAAGACTGTAAGCCACAGATGAGCTGTGGATTTATACCTATAGGATAAGTTTCCATGCAGGAAGTTCCTTGATACCAGTGAAATATCTAGTCCAGGAACCAACTCCCTCCTCCTTCCCACACCCAGTGGTTGGCTCTGCCTGGCCTTCACCATGTCCTTTAAATTTTCTTGCTTCTCACAACTGACATCAAAGTTAATGGACTATTGTATACTCTTGCAACTTTCTGCTCTTCAAAGGCAACGTTTCTGCCTTTTCTCTCTCTCCATCTTGCTACCCCCTCATCCCCATGGTCAACCTCCCATGAGGACAGAGGAAGGTATGTGTTAGAAACACTAAGCTCAACTTCAGTTCTCTTGTCTAATTACACTGCAGTCAAATTTTCCATGGCAGCCCCAAACGTAGCAGGATGCCCTCTTTGAAGGCATTAGTCTTCACAGCAGGGAGGGTACATCATCAAAGACTCTGTTTTCCAGCAATCCCTGCTGTGCTTAGATGTGCCAGAGAATTGTGGGAAGAGAGAAAGTGACAGAGACAGAGAAAATGAGAGAAAGAGGAGAGAGAGAGAGACGGAGAGAGAGAGAGAGAGAGAAAGAGAGAGAGAGAGAGACAGAGAGACAGAGAGAGAGAGAGAGAGAGAGAGAGAGAGAGAGAGAGAGAGAGAGAGAGAGAGAGAGAGCCAGCCTAGAGCTGGGGTACATTAAGTCTGCTATTCTCTCCTTTGGCTCTGAGCTAAGATTCCTTTGAACTCAGGCCTAGGGAGAAGGATGCTGATGCTATATCTCCAAGCCTCTCCCCATCCTTTCATTTTAAAACCAATTTAACAATTAAACTTGCTGTGTGACCGTGGGAGCAATGTAGAATGTGGGCTGTGGCTGGCTAAGTTGTGATTTGGTAATCTGAGGAGGTCTGGGGGTGGGAGAAAGGATATGTGAAAGAAATTGGCTCTTTGAGGAATTCCCTGGTGGGACTCTATTTGTTAGTTATTCTGGGTGAATATGTGTGAGCCAGGATATACAGAAGGATAGATAGACTCCATGGTCTTCAAGATGCTCAGTGACTGTAACAGATGAAATAACAGTCAACAAAAGCCACTTTGTTCTTAAGAGCCAAGAGCCAAGTTGCTTCCTTAAAGTTGGCTTTCAGGTTTCATGACCAAGAAGTTGTCATAATCCAAGGGGTCTCGATCTGACCATTATGTTTTACTTTTGAAAAAGAAACTACCCAGGTAGCACAGTGACCTCACTGTGCTCAAGGGAGCCACAGGGGTGTTACACAGCCCTGGGGCAGCATGCCATAGCTCAAGAGAAATGACCCATAGTATCCTGAGCACTAGATTAAAAGCGTCCTGTTTGACTCTAAGCTCTTTATCACTGCTGTCCTTGGGATTTTAGTTTCTCCATCCAGAGAAGGACTGTCAATGTTCTTATGTTAAACTCTAGGAAAACACAGAATTAATTTATGGATGAATTGATCTTTTTTCTAATGCCACAGAGTTAAAAAATATTTTGCTATAATCATCCCCTGTTTTATAGATGGGAAAACCAAAGCCCCAGGAGTTTCAAATGTCAGACTGGTAGACCTGAGACTTGAATCCAGAGATCCCACTTTGCAAATCATTTCAACATGTATTTATTGAGTTCCTGCATATGACATGAATAACCATATAAATAGTAATATATTAATATCTATGTGTGTGTGTATATATCTATATCCATATGTATCTATAGCTGTATCTATACCTGTAGAGGTGGTATGACAGTCACCTAGAAAAAACTAGGAGAGTTTCCAAACATGGTTGAATTACTGCCAAAGAAGCCTTTTACAGAGTTATTCTCGTAGAAAAGGCAGCATTTTAAGGACCATGTCTTATATTTACTTTTATAGGTGATACATAGCAGATTCACCCAGAATTACTGACAAAGAATGTCCCACCAGGGAGTTCCTCAAGGAACCAATTCCTTCCACCCTTCCTGACTCAGCCTTGTGCTTTATCCTTGAGATATTTTTTTTTCATAGAATCAGAAACTTTTGCTTAGAACTTTAGAAATCTTTTAGACTCAAAATATCTTAGAATTTGGGGAAAGTCTCTAACTCCAACCTCTTGTTGTTAGAAACATCTTTAATAGGTGTTCATTCAATTAGAAGACCTACCTCCCCAATTCCCCAGTGATGGGGACCTCACTTTCTGAGATAACCCATTATTATACTTTTGGACAGCTGTAATTTGTAGGCATTCCTCCCTCCCCTCCAGCTCCTTATATGAATCTCAAATCTGTCTCTCTGCCACTTCCACTCCTCTCCTAGTTCAGCCTTAAAGTTTAAGTAAAACAAATTTAAACCCTCTTCCACTTAACAGCTTCCTGAAGATGATTTTTCTGTCCCTCCTGTTATATCCTTCTACAAGTGAAACATCCTTACTTCCTTCAGCTAATCTATATGAAGCCATGACATGGTTTTTACTCCCTTTGACATTCTAGTCATCCTCTTTTGCATATGTCCCAGCATTCCAAGATACTCCATCTCCACTTGCCCTCTGTGCATTTTCCATGGTTGTCCCCCATACCTGGAATGTTCTCTCTTTTCACTTCTGCCTCCTTGACTTCTCTGACTTTCTTCAAGTCCCAGCTAAAATTTCACTACCTGCAACAAGCCTTTCCATATCCTCCTTAATGCTAGTTCCTTCCCTCTGTTGATTATCTCCAATTTATTCAGTCTGTGTCTTGTTTGTCCGTAGCTGTTTATATGTTGCCTCTCCCCATTCGATTATGAGCTCCTGAAGGTCTAGGACTGTCGTTTGCCTTTCTTCTCCCCTCCCCCCTTCCCCCAGTGTCTAGCACAATGCGCTGGCATATGGTATTTAATGCTTGTTGCTATTAGATCATTTGATTCTCATAACAACTGTGGGAGGTAGGTGCTATTATTTTTCCCATTTTGCAGTTGAGGAAACAGAGGCAAACAAAGGTGAAGTAGTTTGTCCAGGGTCACACAACTAGGGAGTGTCTGAGACCAGCTTTGAACTCACACACTTTCCTTTGAACTCAGGCCTAGGGAGAAGGATGTGGATGCTATATCTAAGCCTCTCCCCATCCTTTCACTTTAAAACCAATTAAATGTTTAACAATTTAGTGATTAACAGACTTTTAAATAATTAAACTCAGGCCTTCCTGACTCTAGGCCCACTCCTGCATCTAGCTGCTTTTGGTAGTAAAATTCTGGTTGCCGATGAACAAGGTCCTCCAGACCTTGGGGTACTCATCCAGAACCAGCTAGACTCTTTTTGCCAGTAACCACACAGGCCAGAAGGGTTTGAAATCTTAAACGTTGCTATTGCTCTGGGGAGACCTCTTTGGGGACCCTTCAGAACTTGTAGAAACATGTCCTTGTGTCAAGGGCAGCATCTAGCTACGGGCCTTCGGTCTCTCTCTAAGTTTGATCTTACTATCACACAGGTGAATAGTTAGCACTAATGGAAAAATAAATGAAGTCAAAAGGGGTCAGCATCCATTCATTTGCTACTACCAGCTTCTCTAGGTCTAGTTCAGATGGTTGGGGAGTGCTCTGGGCTGGTTAACTAAAACATTGCTCAAATCAGATTAGATCATGCCTTTGACTTCCTGGCTCCAGACCCATTAATGCATCTAAACTTTATTTCCTCTGGTCTCCCTTGCCAGAAAGTTGAAGGTACCTCATTACCTGAAGAACATAGCCAATGAGGGATTTGGAAAAGATCTCAAAGACTAATTATGGGATTAAACGGTTTGACTTCCAGGAAAGAGTGAAAATAACTAAATGGATGATCGGGGTAAAGGACACAGGCAGTTCCCGGCGTCTGTTCTTGGATAGATCAGTGATCTCATTGATAGCAGCTCTTCCTCTATTGGGGCAGAACCAGACCCATTAACGTCTTCTGATTCTGTGAAATTTTTGTTCATGTGCTTCCATAAGTTTTTCTCCAATGCCCTGGAGATCTTCCTTGGAGACAGTTCAGTCCATTGGAAAGAACAGTGATTTTGGAGTCAGAGAACCTAGATTCAAATCCTCCCTGTGGCAGTAATTGCATGACCTCAGGCAAATCACTTAACCTCAATTTTCTCATCTAAAAAATGAGAAAGGGGCCCCTTTCACTTCTAAGTTTATAATTTTGTGTTTTAAAGTTATGAAGATACCTTTACAACACTCAGAGCCAACCGTCTGTTATCCCTCATTTCCACTACATGACTGACTCACCTTATCTGTCCATTCATATAATTCTTTTTTTTTTTGGCTAGGCAGTGGGGTTAAGTGACTTGCCCAGGGTCACACAGCTAGTAAGTGTTATGTGTCTGAGTCCGGATTTGAACTCAGGTCCTCCTGAATCCAGGGCCGGTGCTCTATTCACTGCGCCACCTAGCTGTCCCCCATTCATGGAATTCTTTATGCACAAATGATCATTGGAAATAATCTGAAACTGACTTCAATTCAATTTTACAAATGTGTGTTATATACATAATGTGTACAAGGTACTAGGCTGCCACTTCTCTGAACCTCTCCACTCTGCCCCCAGAAACCTCGTTATTCTGGAAGATCTCTTCAGTGCTAGAATTCACACCTTGAAAGTACTGTCCTCACCTGACACCCCTCCCTCTGGTTAGATGGTTCCTCCTAGATCCTCCATTTAAGAGGAGCACCAGAGCAGCCATTTCTTCATTTCTCAGTAGGCAGTACTCTAGATTTTTCCCTCCTGTCCCCTCCCACCTTTCTAGCTTCTTTTTTTGTGTTGTCTCCTCACCCTGGAAAATAGTAAGAAATTACTAAACTCTCTCCCCCCCAAAAAAATATTAAGTTCTCAGAGGGCAAAGACTCTCTTTTTGTTTGGATTTGAGTTTCCAAATCTTACCATAGTGTCTAGCACATACTAAGAATTTTAAAAAATACTTACTGATTGTCTGTCTTGGGATTATGGATGCAAGAACAAAAACATATGCCCCCTCCCCAAGATTTTTATTTTCCACTGGCAAGATGTATCATAATACAGAGAAAAATAAATACAAGATGATTTTGAGGAGAGAATGTGGGGCTCAGGAAAGGTTTTATATAGGAGACACCTGAGCTGAATCTTGAAGCAAGATGAGGATTTTGAAAGGTTGAGGAGGCAAGACTTCTTTCCAGAAAATAAAGATGATACAATGCCCATGTATACTTTGATTGCAACTTAAAGTGCACAGAGGGTTGTGGGTGTGGTATGTGCATTAAGTAGGTCTAGAAAGGGAGTTTGGATTCAGGTTGTACACGTCTTTGCATGCTAGACAAAAGAGGTTTTTATATCAACCAGAGACAATAGGTTGTTGCTTAGGGTTGTTGAATTGGAAAATGACACAGACCCAGTGCCTTAGGAAAATAATGGACTACAGAGGAGTCTGGAAGCAAGGTGAATAACTAGGTGCTTATGATAGTAGTCCATGTAAGAGATGATGAGGGTTTAACCTAGGGTGGTCGCCTAAATGAGTGGAAAGGAGGGATTTTCAAAAAGATGCCGTGGAGGAAGAATTGACAAGATTTAGCTGTTTACTGACTATAAATAGGGGGTCAGTGAGAGAAAAGGATGACCCATTACAAATGCAGGTGCCTAGAAGATTGGTGGTGTCCTTGAAAGAAATAGGGAAATTTGCTTAAGCTTAGGAAGAAATAATGACAATAGCTAACTTTAATATGGTGCTTTAAAGTTTGCAAAATGCCTTACAGATATTATCTAATTTGATTCTCATAATAATTTGATAAAGTAGGTAATATTATTCCTATTTTACAGATGAGGAAATTGAGGCTGAGGATGGTTATGTTATGTGACTTGACGAGGATCATATATATAGTAAGCAGTTGAAGTAGAAACTCTTCCTGACTTGAATTCTTGTGCTCTGTGTTATCTAACTCTTGTTTTGGACAAGTTGAGTTTGAAGCAACTCGCAGTAGAGATGCCCACTAGGCAGTTGTCAGTGAGAGACTGAATTTCTGTCAAAAAGATTATGGTCAAATGCAGTGGATTTGCATCTAAAGTGCATTTAACTTATGTGAGTTCAACTGTTCAGAAAGAGATGATTTAAATAATGGAGAAGATTCAGCCCATCATTCCTTTATGTGCCATTACAATCAAAGAGTGTATGCCCTGGAGAGAGCAGGAAATGGGAGACATGGATTTCTGCTGTTCCTTGGGTTGTTCTCCATCTCTCATGGTGTGAGCATCTCCCTCCTCTGGGGGGAATTCTAGAACTTAAAGTGTATTATTCTGCTTAGGCTGGCACAATCAATAATAATGACAATCTTAACTGACCTTCTAAGTAGTCCTGATCACCTGCTATGTTCACTTTCACTTTCTTGTGTCCTTTCTTGTCTCATAGTAAAGCAGGAGGAGAAACCATTATAACACTTGTTCATATACTAACAATAGTCACGCTTATAAATCAGGTGTTTGAGAGAGTACTTTTATCCCTAATCATCAGATTAGGGGTTTGAAAAATCTTTACCTGTTTTTGTTTTCATCTATTTGAGTGAAAACCCAGGTTCCTCTGGGTTCTACTCTCTGTCTCCCTCCCTCCTTCTCTCTCTCTCTCTCTCTCTCTCTCTCTCTCTCTCTCTCTCTCTCTCTCTCTCTCTCTCTCTGTCTCCCCCCTCCCCCTCTCTCTTTCCCTCTCTCATTCATTCCCTGCTTTCTTTGTCTCACTCTCTCTGTCTCTCTCTGTCTCTCTCTCTGCCTTTCTATCTCTCTGTCTCTGCCTCTCTGTCTCTCTTCCTTCTTCCCCCCCTCATTCCCTCGTCCTCTTTGTCTCTGTTTCACTCTCTCTGTCTCTATCTCTGCCCCCCCCCACTATAGCTATAGCTTAGCTTTGGGGGAGGGAAGACTCATGCAATTGTTTCCACAGCAACCATCTCAGCTCCATATGCTCTCTGATATCAGCTGCCTTTTTTAATTTTTTTTAAAGCGACCCTATTCTCTTACCAGCTATAATTTATTTGAAGATACTATATGGCTCTTTATGGGCAATTTAAAATATTTTTTAAGGCTAATTTGGCTAAAAGTGATTTTTTTGAGGTAGTCACCTACCTCAAAAAAAGATGTGGCTCTACAGTATGTAGATTTTGTAGTCACCAGCATAGGGATGATAATTCATGGAAGCAGATACAGTCATTATGGGAGAAAGTGATGGGAACAAAGTAGAGCTCAGAACAGAACATTGAAAGAACACACATGCTTAGTGGGAGGGAGACGCCTTAGTCATATAGAATGAGGGAAGCATGCGGCAAAAGAGAATGACAATAAACTTTTAGGCAGGTAAATGAAGAAGTAGGAGAGGGTGTTATAGAAGCCAAAGGAGAAGAGAATGTAGGGAGAGTAAGTAAAGAAAGACAATGTAACTGGTGCCAAAAGCTGGTGAGAATTCTAACAAGAAGAGGATTGAGAAAGGATCGTTTGGTTTAACTGGTAAGAGATCATTTGCAACATTGGGAAGATGAGATTTAGTAGAGGGATAAGGTTGGAAATGCAATTGCACAGGCTGGAGAGTAAGATGATGAAGTGGAAGAAGCAAGTGTAGTCAACTTTTTTTTTCCCTAGGAGTTTGTAAAAAGAGAGAACAGATATAGGGCAATAGCTTGTTGAAATGGAAGAAAATTTGAAAGTTTTTTTTTTTTGGTAGGGGGGAGGATGAGATCAAGACATAGACATGTGCATAGGCACTGGGAGGAGTTAGTACATGGAGAGAATTAAATAATAGAGCTCTAAAGTGGAAACTGGTGAGAGGGGAGATGGAGATAAGATTAAGAGGGACTGCACAGAATCAAAGATACTAAAATTCATAAGTTGAAATCAAATCCAGTGGCCATTTAATCCAATCCATACCTTAAAAGATAAGTCCATGCTCCAAAATACTCACCATCCAGTGGTCATCCAGCCTCTTCTTTAAGTCCTACCATAAAGGCAAATCTACTACCTCCTAAGTCCACAGCTTTTACTTTTAAATAGCTGTTTTGTCTTTTCTGATCCCTCTCTTTTCCAAGCTAAATCATCCCAGTTCTTTCAACTGATCTCTCTGAATGTACTCCACCTTATCACTTTTTAAAAATGTATTGCCTAGATTTGAACACAATACTAGAGATGTAGTCTGGCCAAGGCAGAGAACAGTAGAACTCTCACCCCCACCTCATTCCTAGAGGTCAAGCTTCTCTAAATGTAGCCTAAGGTTCCATTTGCTTTTTTGGCTATTATATCTCTCCTATTGATTCATATTGTACTTGTGGTCCGCTAAAATCCCAAGTGCTTTGTCAGATGAACTTTCTAACCACATCACTTCTACCTTGTTCTTGTAAAACCATTTTCTTCAACCTAAGTGAATAAATCTTGATCTTTACCCTTATTGGATTGCATCTTAATAGATTCAGCCCAATATTCTAATCTTTGGAAAGATTTTTGAATACTGACTCTGTCTTTTTGTCCAACCTCTCCTTCCTAGGTTTTTCCATTTGCTAATTTGATAATGATATGCCCTTTATGCAAATCACTGATCAAAAATTCTATTATACCACTGTATTCTATTATACCCTGGGGATATAATGGACTCCACTGGAGACTTCCTTTCAAGTTGACTTGGAGACATTGGTGATTATTCTCTTGTTCTAACCTGTTCCAATTGCATCTACAGTAATTGTATTAGGGTCAAGATAACCCTTCTCTATCTTTCCTGCAAGGAGAGGTTAAGATTTTTTTTTCATCAAATGCTTTCTTAAAATCTCAGTGAACTATATCTAAAACATTGCTCTAATTAGTTTATTTGCTTTGTTTTAAAAAAAAGGAAATTGATTGGTTTTTCATAATGTATTCTTGATGAAATCTCCCTGATTCTTTGTGATCACCACTTATTTTTTCTATATATTTACTTTTCTCTTTAACTATAAATTCTAGAATTTTGTTAGGAATTGAGGTCAAGCTCACTGGCCCACAGAATGCAGATTCTATTCTATTCCTTTTCATTAAAACTGGAATATTTCTCCTGTGGTGCCTTTCCCATTTTCCATGATCTTTCAAATATCACTGATGATAGTTCAGGAATTACATGCACCTGTTCTTTCCATATGCAGTGATGCAGTTCATCTGAGGTAATTGACTTGAATATGTCTTTAAGAGCCCAGTGCTTTCTCACCATCTCATTACTCATCTTGGGTATCAATTCCCTATTACCCACCTTAGCCTGAATCTGCTTCTCTACAGCTTCCAAAGGTCATTCTTCTTGACAAATAAAACAGAATCGAAACAAATATTAAACAGCTCTGACTTTTCCATATTTGTCAGTTAACATTATTCCATCTCCCTTCTGCATGCATATTTTAAAAATATAAGTTAGTGGGTGAAGTCTCTATGTATGTATATTATTGTCTTTGTCCAATTTATATTTTTCCTTGACATTGGAACTGTTTCCTTTTCTGCTTTCAAAATTTCATTCTTAAGAATTTCCCATATTTCTCCTTAGCAGACTTTTTTTAGAGCTTTAGTCCACGGGATTCTATCTAGCCTTCCTCTAAACTCTTTGAATTCTATCTCCCAAAATATAGGGTGCTCATTAATCTATCAAGAACTCAATAATCAGTTATTAAGTTCCTGTTCAGCTCAAATCACTGTGTTTAGTTGCAAAAGATACAAAACAAAAATGAAATTACCATCAAGGGTGGAATAGAGTGGATGACACATATAGAGAGATAGACAGATGTACACATACACACACACACACATACATGTGTATGTATGTGTATACATACATATATGTATACATATGTGTAAGTATGCAATAGAGTTTGAGGAATAAGGACATAGTATCTGAGTACCAACTGACA
The DNA here is from genome assembly GCF_003287225.1 of Phascolarctos cinereus. Lineage (NCBI taxonomy): Eukaryota > Metazoa > Chordata > Mammalia > Diprotodontia > Phascolarctidae > Phascolarctos > Phascolarctos cinereus. The sequence continues at coordinate 411,618,922 of NW_027555958.1, forward strand.
TCAATCAATCAAACATTTGTTAATTACCTACTGTGTGCCAGGCACTACTACTATGTGCTAAATACTGAAGATACAACTATACCCCTTGCCCTGAAGGAGTTTATAATCTAACAGAGGAAGACAACACAAAGAAAGGAAGCTGGAAAGCAAGCAAAGGTATACAATGTGGGAACGTGATGGATAGTCCCAAAGAGGTCCAAAAACTATGTGAAAATGGGTAGAAAAATTGTGCTGATCTCCATCTTTAAATAGGGGCCCTGAAGCCCATGATCCTGCTGTCCCATCAAAAGATCCAACCAGAGGGGCAGAGGATACTGATAAGATGTGAGTAGCAGTCAGATTCAATCTTGTAACATAATGGGATTTCCGAGTGATAGGGTTAATAATGGCACTTATCTTGCAGGGTTGTTATGAGATATTTCACAAATGAAATATTTGTTAAAAGTGCTTAGCACAGTACTTGCATATAGTAGACACTATATACTTATTCTCTTAATCTTCCAGGGGCCTTATGCCTTGAACTCATCATGGACAGCTATGTGATCTCTTGGTATCTTCCTTCTTATCTTTGACTTTAACTCCCTATTAGCTATTTTTGTTCTGTCCTTTTCTTTCAGAAGATTATTTTCCTTGGCAGAGATATAGATAGGCAGAGAGAACCGAAGTAAAATGAAGGTGGAGGGATTCTGCCTTCTCACTATCTTCCATTTTCATCTTTTGTCTCCCCCAAACATTGCCATGGCCTTTCTTTCAATATCTTTTGTCCCAAAGGTGGTTTGGCTTCCACCCCCTCCTTTTGATTTTGTTTTTAGATTTCCTGGCAAATCTTAGCTGATTCAAAGTTTTACCAGCCTTGACACTATTATAGGCTCACAGAATCCTAGAGTTAGAAAGATCTCCATGGCCAGATAGTCTGCCTCTTATCTGAACAGTAATACCACAATATTGCCCATCAAATGGCCATCTGGCTTCTGATTGAAGACCCCCAAGGCATAGCATCCCACCACTTCTTAAGCCAAAATATTAATCGTTTTTTTTCACTTATGTTTGACTCTTTGTGACCCCATTTGGGGTTTTCTTGGCAAAGATACTGGACTGGTTTGCCATTTCCTTCTCCAGGTCATGTTACAGATGAGGAACTGAGGCAAACAAGGTTGAATGACTTACCCAGGGTCACACAGCTAGTAAATGTCTGAGGCTGAATTTGAACTCATAAAGATGGCTCTTCCTCACTCCAGGCCCAGCCCTCTGCCACTTAGCTGCCTTCTACTTTTAAAGAACTCTAATTGTGACAGATTTTTTCCCCTCATGTCAAGCCTAACTTTCCTCTCTGCAGCTCCCATGTATTTCTCCTGGTTTTACTCTCCAGGGCCAAAGAAAAGGAATTTAATTCTTCCCCAACATGATAGCTCTGTAGATATCAGAAGGAAGCTGTCATGTTCCACCTGCCACCCCCCTATCATTTCTACTCTTCCCTGGGTTAAACATCCTCAATTTCTTTAACATATTCTCATGTCACTTTCCAGTCTGTCGACACCTTCCCAAACTATGGTGACCAATATCGAAAATCTGCATGATATATTATAGGCAATTATTACACTATTTGGTTTTGAAGGGTTAAAACTAGTCTTTCATAGCTAGGTTTTTTTTATTTCCTTCAAAAGTTTATTTCATTATTTTCTGTTTTATGTATTAACCTATTCCGGGGGTGAGGAACCTGTGGCCTCGTGGCCACATGTGGCCTTCTAAGTCCTTGGGCATGGCCTTTCAACCGAGTCCAAGTTTTACAGAACAAATTGTTTCAAGGGTATTTGTTCTGTGAAGTTTGGATTCAGTCAAAGGGCTGCGCTTGAGGACCTAGAGGGCTAGATGTGGCCTCGAGGCTGCAGGTTCGCCACCCCTGCATTACCTCCAGACTCCTCATTTAACCTGTCTTTTTGGTTTTTTTTCTTTTGTTTTCCCCATGCTCTATTCATTTGTCCTTTTACCCCCTTCTAAACTCCTCCTTTCCCTCATCCATCTCATCTATCACTTTTTCCGATTACCTTCATTCTCTTTTTCCCCTCAGTTTCTCTTTCCTCCCCAGTCCCTAGTCTTGGTCTTTTCTTTCTGTCCCATACCTTCCAAATCACAGTCTACCAGAAAAGAGAGAAAAATAGCCCACATGGACAAAGGATCCAGAACCTGAAACCTCAAAAGTCCCTGATAAAGTTACAAGGACAGCATTTTCTCTTTTACAGGGATTTTAATTTTTTCCCCCTAAATTATCAGCCTTTTTCCTTCTCCTGCTGTGTTGCTGAGGTTTTAAGGAGTTGAAGGACAGCCAGATAAAAAGCTTCTCCTTTTAGATCCGCTCTGCTCCTGCATCCCCTCCCTCCTCCTTCTCCCTTTTTTGCATTTGTGGGAAACCTAGAGAGAAAGTGCCAGCATTAGCATTTTTAATAAAGAAAGCTCAGGGAAGAGGGAGGCAACCAGGAGAAGGGCCAGAACCCAAAGCCACTGACAGGAAAAACTTTCTGATGAGACAGACAGGGACAGATAGAGGGACAGAGACAGAGAGCCAGTAAGTTGGGTGGATGGCAGGGAGTGGCACTGGAGAGACGGAAGAAAGAGGTGTAGAGGTCTTATGAGAAGCATTCAGGCTGATATCATTGGGGCTTGGCGTGCTAACCGAGCAGTTACGAGGTAGGAAAGTGCTGTGCTGGGCTGAGTTTGGCCCAACTTGATACTGAGGCAAAGCATTCCGAAATGTTTCTCATTTAGCCCATTTTCTCAGTCTTCCCAGAATGAGCCATTATTCATCCATTACTGCCTAAATTAGCAGCACTCTCTATCCCCTTCTTTTCTCCCCTCCCATTTCCTCCCCTTCCTTGCCTTCCTTTCCTCCTCTCTCTTTGCTTTGATCAATGAGACCAGAAAGAAAAGCAGGGAGGAGGCCCTCACAGCTCAGGTAACAAAAGTATGATCCAGAATCCCAAGGTTGGTGACACTTATATGCTCTTTCCCTCTTCCCTCCACTCCCCCTCCTTAGAAGCATCCAAGGGAAAAATTTGATGGAGTCGCCTGGTTTATATTTTGTCTAGGCAGACCAGGGCAGGTCTGTTCTCTCTGACGAAGTTAAATTGGCTTCTTTCCAACCCTGGAAAAGGAGAGAAAAATATCTCCTGACAGTGGTTTCTCTTCTTTAGTGAAAGTGGCAGTGATTAGATCTAATATCTTAGACAGCTGGCTAAAGAGCTGTTAAATAAGAATAAATTGAATACCCAAGCTGGCAGTCAGTAGGGGGCGGGAAATGGGGGGACAAATTCCCCAGATGCCCAAATGAGCATCCTCGTCATAGCATTGAAGTGCCCATCTTGTGCGTGAGATAGACATTTGGTAAGCCTACTTAATGTCCTTCAATCCATCATGAGAAGGACCATCATTAAGTAGGTCAAGGCCATGGTGGTGGAAGGTCCATTGGGTACTCCTGGGTTTCAGCATCTAAGAGCTTAATATCCATCAACTGGCAAAATGTCATTCTAGCCATTCCCTTCAATTTCGTCCTGGGTGTTAATCACTTCGTTAAACTTCATGGCATCTCTTTTACCCTTAGCAGGCGAGAATGAAAGCTACAGCTGGTGCTTCTTTACCCACCAAGTCTGACATTTCAGACTGTATCTGAAGAGTGGAAAATATTTAAGTATTTATGCAAACATCTGGTCACAGCTGCATTACACACCTGAATAGTGCATCTCACTTTGCATCATTACCGATGAATTCCGTTGATTGGCCTCACTTTTCATGGCACTATATTTGATCCCAGGCATGTGAATATTTCCTTTTTTATGACTGCAGTCATGCAAATGTTTAAAGGAACTTTGCATTTCAATCTGGGGATGCTTTTGAATAGTGGAGAGAAACAAATGGTTTTACACCTAGGTCTCCCAAGTTGGAGAGAAGACTGGAAAGCATATCATTTGTGCATTGGTGGAAGGAACTGGAGGTGTTTAGCCTTGAGAAATGAAAATTTGGGGGGTGTAGCCATTCTCTTCAAGTATCTTAAAGTCTACAGTGTGCTAGTAGGGATCTAATCCCAAATGCATTCTGCTCTGCCTCAAAAAGTCAGAGATAGAAGTGATAGGAAGAAGATATGGGGAGGGTGGTTTTAAAGTAATATAAGGAAGAACTTGCTAATAATTGTTATTTCTGCTGTTCAGTTGTTTCAGTTGTGTCCGACTCTTTGTGAAACCATTTGGGGTTTTCTTGGCAAAGATACTGGAGCGGCTTGCTATTTCCTTCTCCAGTTCATTTGACAGATGAGGAAACTGAGGCAAATAAGGTTAAGTGACTTGCCCAGGGTCACACAGCTAGTAAATCATCTGAGGCCAGATTTGAACTCAGGAAGATGAGTCTGCCTGACTCCTGGTCTGGCACTATGCACTGTACCATCTTGCTGCTTTCCTAATGATTAGAGTTTTTCAAAAACGAAAAGAGATACTTAAAAAAGTAATGAATCCGGCGTCAGTGGTGGCCAGCTGATAAAAGCTAGAGCAAGGTTGGGGAACTTGCCACCTCAAGGTCGCATGTGGCCTTCTAGATCTTTGGGTGTGGCCTTTTGACTGAGTCCAAGTTTTACAGAACAAATCCTTTTCTTACGGGAATCTGTTCTGAAGTTTGGATTCAGTCAAAGGGCTGCCCTTGAGGACCTAAAGGGCCACATGTGGCCTTGAGGCCACAGGTTCCCCTTCCCTGGGCTAGAGGATTATATGTGGCAGATGCTATAGAAACAACACATGCTTCAAAGATAGATTGGATTCCTTGACTTCTGAGGTCCCTTTAAACTCAGAGCTGCACTAATTTTAAGGTTCTCAGTCCATCTTCCATAAGTCCTTAAGTGTCATCTCCTATCTCAGGACTCAAGCTTCATTGTAACAGATTGACTGAAGGATGTAGGTGCCCTCTTCAGGGTGTGAATCCTGAAAGCTGTAGAACTAGAACCCAGAATCCTCCTAACCCCCTACCCCACCCCCCAAAAGAAAGCTATGACTTTGTTTCTTTACCCTGGGGGAACACTTTGTAAATTTGCTTGTATCTGTAAGGCTTTTTCGTTAAAATATAAATTTATTTGTTTCCAGTTCCAAATTCTCTTCTTCTCTCCACTACCTCTCCTGACCATTGAGAAGGGAAGAAATGTGATATCCATTATACATAAAAAGTCATGCAAAACATATTTCTCAACTCTATGACTGTAAGTTTTGTCAACCAGATGAGTTTCCTTCTGCCTTCATCCCCTGTCTGAAATTGCCTTGGGTAGAAACCAATTGTTACGGCTTATGAAAAGAGGTGTGTTTATGAGCAATCTGCATTTGGAGTGAACTGGCCAGAAACAGATGGTGATGGTGGAAATCTTTGTCCATCTGAGACTGCCCTACCTCATTTTCATGAATTGTTTGATGGACGTGATGCAGAAGGTCTGGGCTTCAGGCTCAGTTCTGCTCTCAATGAATTGCGTGACCTTGATTCAGGGGCTGATCCTCACTGATCCTGTTTCTTCAGCTCCAAAGTAAGGAAGTGGCATTAGATGGTCTTTAAGGTAACTCAGAGTTCTAAGATTCTGTGATTCTCATCTTTTGAGACTGGCAGTGAGTGTCTAGATACACTCCTGAAGAGATGGGTTCAAATCCTACTTCTGATGATTATTACCTGTGGGATCACAGGCAAACCACATGACCTCTCTGGGTCCCAGTTTCTTTATCTGCAAAACAGTGGGGTTGGGTTAGATGGATTTTGAGCTCCTGTCCAGTTCCAGATCTGTAACTCTATGGACCATACTCCCTAAATGGATTCTGCATTCCTCTTAGTCCCTTGCTGGAGTTTGGAATCAGAGTATATCTACCACAATCCAGGCAGCATATTCTATATTGTTATGAATAGGTGGTGGTGAAAGTAAAAAGTGGTCCACCAAGAGATCATTCGCTGGTTCTACAATCATGCAATGGGAGGGAGGAAATAGAAAGAGATTGTATTATACTAGATAGAGTGAATACAATTATTACTGTCACATTCACATTCCAGGTATTCCTTCATTTATTCATAATAGATTTTCCTGTGCTACTACTAAATACAAACTACTGTGCTACGCACCGACTGGAACACAAAGAAAAATAAGGTAGGGAACTTCCCAACTTGTTGGAGAGGCAAAACATAGAAAAAGATAGATGGCAATGTATGGTAGCATGTCATCAATAGGGATAGAAATAGGAAATGGACCTGTGATTTCCCGGTATAGAGAACTCCCAGGTGAGAAAACTACCTCCACCAATTTAGGTTGGCACCTTCTCTGCGATTTGTAGTCTTGAGAGTTTGCCTAGAGTAAAATATAAATCAAAGAAATATTTAAATACGAAAACTGAACAGGTGTATGGGAAAAACACAGGACAAAAAGGAACAAGCTTTTTTTGTTTTTCCAGGTTAAAGAGTAGAAAGACATTTCCCAGGCATCACGTAAGGTTGGGGTTTTGAGTTCCAAGGCTCACACAGTGAGTTTGTAGTGACATAGGTCTTTGTGTATCTGTTTATAGCATTTGCACATGCCCCCATTACGTGAAGCTGAGTGGTTGACAGAGGACCAACTACTTGCAGTACTCCAATATGAAGGCACTACCATAATGCCAATTATTTTGTCTCACCACATTCATCTGGAAATAACTTTGAGAAGTTAAGTGACTTGTCCAGGGTAACACAGTCAGTAGGTATAAGAGGTGGGACAAAATCCAGGTCACCATCTTCCTCCCATGTAATAAATTAATTATTTAAATTTTAAAAGAGCTTTAGGGATGGACTGGAAAAGTTTCACAGTGAACTTGAGCCTCTCCTTGGAGGATGGGAAGAACAAGAATAATAAAAGGAGAGGAGGAGAATATCCCATACAGGAGGAATGATATAAGTGTCAGACATATAGCCAAGAAAGTAGGTGGCTCATGCTGGGGATGGAAAAGAGGCTTCATGGAAGGCAAGCACAGTGGGAGACAGATTGGAAAAGGAGCTTGGGGCCAGACTGGAGACAGCATTCTAGCATAAGGAGTTTGCACTTTATCCTTTAGTACATATGGAGTCACAGAAGGCTTTTAGGGCAGAGAAGTGATGTGTCTTAGGCAAAGTAGATCAATCTGGTAATCTCTTCACTACAGCACCACCACATTCTTCATTAAGACTACAAGTTTCTTGAGGGCAGGGACTATCTTCTGCCTTTTTTTTTATCACCAGCTCTTGGCACAGTGCCTGTCATGGAGTTAGCCCTTAATGAATGTTTATTGATTGATTTAGGTATGGAGATAACCATTTGTTCTCAATGCATCAGCTCCGATAGCTTTTTACCAATAATAATAGTAATAGCTAGCATTTATATAATGCTTTCAGGTTTGCAATGCACTTTTCAAATATTATTTCATCTTATCCTTGCAGCAACCTTGGGAGGGAAATGGTATTCTTATTCCCATTTTCCCATTTTTACAGATGAGGAAACTGAGGCAGACAGAGTTTAAGTGATTTGACCAGAGTCACACAGCTAGTTAAGTATCTAAGGTCAAATCTGAACTCAAGTCTTCCTGACTCCAGGTCCAGAGCTCTAGCCACTGTGCCTTCTAGCTGCCTAGATGGAAAAGTTTTAAGCATTATCCCAGCAAGACTTTGTGTCTGTCTTCTGGGACTAGATTGGCTCAGTGTGGAAAGTTGATCCCAGGTGATATATTTTTCGACTGTGGAAACTTATGAAATGTGAATAGGTTGCAATCAGTATCACTGGAGGGAAAACCGACACTGATGAAATCATAGATCTTTGAAAACATGAAAGTAGTTCTAGGAGCCAAGTGCAAGATGGATAGGAGGAGAGAGAGGGAAGAGACGGACAGTAAAGAGGCCAATTAGGAGGCTATTGAAGCAGTCCAGGTGTGAGTTGATTAGGATCTGGACTAGAGTGGGAATGAAAAGGATGGAGCAGATGAGGGAGATATTACAAATGAAAAATTGACAGCCCTTGCTGACTGATTAGTTATGTGAACTTGTGGGGAGGGGAGGAGAAATGAAAGGGACTTATGGGATTTTTCTATAAGATACTTTGATTATGGTGAACACTGTGGTTCTCTCAAAATTGATGTGCACTGGCGATGGGAATGGGAAGGAAGAGAAAGATTAAAAAACCCCAACAGGATGTGCACAGTGGAACTCCAGGCACCAATGATGACTTGCACACTAGTAGCATGAACTTCGTTATCAATAAAACAAAATATTAGGTCCTGCTATATGCAAACACTACAGATAAAGATAGGAAAGTAATTCAAACTCTTTTGTAAAGAAACCCATGTTCTATGGAGGGTCACAACACATACAGAAAATTTTCAACTGTTTAGTCAGATGGAAAAGTCCCAGTGGAGTTAGGGTGCGATACTAAAGTGGAAAGTAATGCCTCTTCTTTTTAACGTCAATTCCATTAGTAAAATCGTATCTGTTTCTGATGTTGAACCATTTGACAGTGCTAAGGTCTTTGATGGTGAGAACCTTCTTTTCTAGGTCTTCAGCTAACTGAGAGAGAGAGGTATGGAGGCAGGTAGGACTCTGGAATGAGAAAGCTATGATGTCTTCATGACCTTCCCCCTACTGCCCCCATTTGTAATATGTGGGTTTGGCTGGCATTCTGATAGGGAAGACAGAGAGGAAGAATTAATTGTGGGACTGGTTGTGTGTGTGTGTGTGTGTGTGTGTGTGTGTGTGTGTGTGTGTGTGGTCATAGTCTCTTGGACATCTTGTTTGCTGCAATTATGCTCAGGGTTATGGCATGGTGGGAGGCAGTCTGTGATAACTCTGTGATTAAGATTGAGTACTAGGCTGCAGAAGGCAACTAAGTAAAGTGCTGGGCCTAGAGTCAGGAATACCTGAATTCAAATCCTGCCTCAGACACTCGCTAGCTGTGTGACCCTGGGCAAATCACTTAACCACTGTTTACCTTAATGCACTGGAGGAGGAAATGGCAAACCACTGCAGTATCTTTGCCAAGAAAACCCATGAGCACTAAGGTCCCCTGGGTCATGGAGAGTCAGACACAACTGAAGGACAAAACAAAAGTAGGCTGCATATCTTATAAACACATTAAGGCTCCTCCCACTTCCTTAAGCATGTGCTGGGTAAAGGCATAGTCAGACATCCTAGATGAGGCCAGAATCGTCTCCTTTACAAATGCAAACAAAAGTGGGAGTACAATGTATATGTCACAGAACAGTCACCCTCATGGCACAGATCTTCATCTGGTGAAATCCTTTTCCTCCTTCCAGATCCAGCTTAATGCCACTGCCTCCATTAAGCCTTCCCTGGACATTTGATGATATTGTGTATAGAGCACTGCAGCAAGGAAGACAATAGAGTTGAATGCTGCCTCAGTGGCTAACTGTTTCTGTGACCCTATACCAGGGGTGAGGAACCTGCAGCCTCGAGGCCACAAGAGACCCTATAGGTCTTCAAGTGTGGCCCTTTGAGTTCAGGACCACACTTGAGGTCCTAGAGGGCCCTGTGTGGCCTCCAGGCCACAGGTTCCTCCCCCCTGGTCTACACAAACCACTTGATCTCTTCTATAAGAGGGGAGTAATTATAGCCCTTATCTCTCAGAGTTGTGATGAGGATCAAGTGAGAAAACGTATGTGAAGCATTTTGCAAAACACAAAGCACCATGTAAATGTTAGCTGTTCTTCTTCACTGTCCCCTTTGCATACTTCCGTGTGCCCTTCTTATAGCATTTATCCACAGTGTGCCTCTAATTATCGTTATGTGTGTACATGTCTTATCTCCCCTTGGAGATTGCAAACTCTCAATATTAGGAACAATACCTCAATTGTCCTTAGAAGTTCCTTTCCAGTCCCTGCCTCCTCACCCCCTAGTGCTTAGCCTAGTTTTATGTTTAGAGTAGGTGCATAATTACGTGTTTGTTGAACAGAATTCAGTTGAGAAAGAAGGGTTGATCTTAACATGTGTTTTTGGACTGTTAAGATGGTCAGTTCCTTTCTAAGTGTTAATTACTCTTTATCACTCTACTCTATTTTTTTTAAGTCAATGATTTCCCATTCCCTCTTATTAATTGATGTAGTGATTAGAAAACCTTTCCCTGCTATGCAGCACTTTCTTTATTTCATCAAGGTTGGGTCCTGACTACAATTCTTTCATCTTTCTGGTTATTCTGTCACTGGAGAGAGAGGATGATGTAGACAGGAGTAGGAAGGATAGGAACCTAGAAAAGTGAAATAAGCTAGAAGAATGCCAAGGTATTGATTCTAAGAGTGAAAGATCCTATTTTTCAGAAGTGGCTTCAATAGGAAAACTGCATTAATATTTCATCTTTCTGCCTTTGGAATCTTTTTGCCAACTTCCAACCTGTTCACAGGTGACATAAATTTCAGTGCTTAGATGAATCTGGGTGTTGTCTACCTCATCAGCCAGTAACCCACTGTCATTCAGAGGATACTTATATTGTTCATTTTACCTTTAGAACATCTTTCATATACTTTCCAGCTTCTCCACTCCCATCCTAAATCCAATCCTTATTACCTCTCATCTGGACTAATAGGATAGCTTCGTATGTGATCTTTTTTGCCTCCAGTCTCTTTTCTCTCAATCCATTCTTCGCACTTACCAAAAAGAATTATCTTAGTGTACAGGTCTGGCCATGTCACTCCCATGCTAAGAAAAAAAAAAAAGAAAACAAAGAAAAAAAGAATCTTCCATGGCTCCCTATTCCCTCTAGGATAAAATGCATTCTTCTTATTCTAGCATTTAAAGGCCTTCTACACATGGCTCCAGCAGATCTTTTTAGTAATATTTCACATTTCTCCCTTTCACACAATCTTGTTCCATTCAGACTCTGCAATTAGTTATTCCGTGATTTGTCTTTTCTCCAATTCTTGAGAGGTATTGCCTTTTTACTTCTGCTGACTAAAATCTTTTCTTTCCTTCATTGTTTAGCTGAAGACTTCTACTATCATGAAATCATCCCTGATACCAACTGAAAGTGTTCTCACCCTCTTTGAATTTTCCTAGATTACGCCTTAGCACCCTCAACCCCCTACCTTGTAACATATTTATATGCATGTGTATATATATATATATATATATATATAATATATGCATATACATATGTATATATACATAAATGCACATATATGTATATATACATAAATGCACATATATGTATACACATATATGTATATTGTATGTATAAAAGATGTGTGTATATGTATATACACAAATAGGCATGAAGTCTGGCTGGGCTAATACTTAGAACTGTTCTATTTAGGCATCTAGAAAGTACAGCGGATAAAGTGCTGGGCCTGGAGTCAGGGAAACTGGAGTTATAATCTGGCCTCAGACACTTACTAGCTGTGTGATCCTGGGCAAGTCACGTAACCTTGTGCCTCAGTTTCCTCATCTGTAAAATGAGCTGGAGAAGGAAATGACAAACCACTCTAGAATCTTTGACAAGAAAGACCCAAAATGGAGTTACAAAGGGTTGAATTTTATGATAGAGGTAGCATTTGAGCTAGACCTACAATGATGGTGGAGTTTCATCAAGTGAAGATGGTGGCAAGAGATGGAAATTCCAGTCACAAGAAACAGTAAGACCAGAAACACAGAAGCCAAGAAATGTGAAGACTGGGAACTATGTGGCCCATTGAAGATCTAGTGAGTAGTCTTGGAATGGAGGAGGAGCAATGCAGTGAGGAAGTTGGTGGAAAGTGATGTCAGATAAGATTGGAAAAAGGAAGATGGTGCCAGATTTTCAAGTTTTCCAGAATGCCAGGCTAAGATGTCTAAAGAAAATGGTTGGAGAACAGAAATGATTTGCAAAACTAGGGTAGGTGCACTGTGGAGCAGTGCAGGGGGCCATGCAGTATCAGCACAAAGCCCAGGGGGTATCTGCTGCACGGACAGAGCTTCATCCAGGCAGACACAATAGGAGTCCGGGCTTCTGAAGAGTGAGGTGCACTAATAGGCATTTGCTTGTCTACGCCTGACTCTAGTGCTTTGGGCCTTTGCCTTTGTGAGCCCAACACACAACAACAAAGAGGAATAAATAAGAAAAGAGAAATCCTGTCATTCCAAGCCCATCTAATCTAGCTGATGTGGCCCCAAGTAGGTGTTTGATCAGCCCTGTTTCCTTTGTAAACTCCAAAGGCTGTGGGAGGTGGAGAGCCTGCCAAGAGCCATGATCACAGAGCAGCGGCAAGAAGCCAGCAGAGATTCGGAGATGCTGAGAGAGAAAACAAAGATGGGAATGGGGGAGGAGCAAAGCCAAACAAGGCCAGCAACAGTGGGGAAGGTGGAAATAGCAAAAGCAGAGGAGGAAGGAGAGTGGGGAAACCATGAGGGTGATGGGAGGTGAAGCAGGAGAGATGGGCTAAAGCAGAGAAAGAAACCAGGCTTCCTAGGTTACTGGAGCTGGAAGGGCCCTGAGAGGCCATCTCACCCAAGTCCCATTTTATAAATGAAGTGACTTACCCAGGTTCACCCAGTTAACATGTGACACAGCTAGGAAGGTGACCCAAATCTCTGGATTCCTCACCCAATACTCTTTCCACTACACCATGATAATTTGTTACTAGCTCCTGCCTTATTTATGGAGGGGTGAATGCTTAAAAACTTCTCTAAAATGATGACATCAGATGAAATCAGTTCTAATTTTTCTTCTAGTTCTAGTCTGTGATCCCTTGGCCCTGTGATCTTGTCTGAGGACTATTAATGTACATCATCAATTCATAGAGATTCTTAAGAGTTCTAAGAAGGGGTATATTGATACTAGCTCAAACTTACAAAAGCTGATTGTTAAATGTTCAGTGTGAGCATTTGCATCTCAGAAATCAGAAAATGCTACAAATCAGTACTTGATTTACAAAAAGGAAATCAATTGTCAGTTGGTTAGACTTATCAGATCTCAATTGGTTCGACTTAAGAAAGTGGAGAAAATGTTTATAAACAAATTAAAGTTAAAAGTGTGCTGTTTGAATGTTTTGTTCTCAAGGAGTGCTGGTTGTTAAGAATTTATCATCACAGCCTTGGTTCTAAGGGAGCTTTACGTTTATGTAGTCCATCTTCTCATCCCATGAAGGAATCTTTTCTTCGGTATCCTAGATAAGTGGTTATCCAGTGAGACCTGGATTTGGAGTCAAAGGACCTGGATCAGAAGCCCAGCTCTGCTAATCACAGTGTGAAACTGTAGGTAAATCACCTCATCTTTCTGGGCCTCAGTTTCCTCCTCTGTAATATGAAGAAGTTGGATTAGATGGCCCCTAGGGTCTCTTTAGAGTCAAAAAATATGGTCATGAACCTTTATTTGAACCCTGTCAGGAGTGGAGAGCTCAATCCCTCACAAAATGACCCATTCTATATTTTAAACTATTCTCATTGAGACAACGTCTTTCTCCACTGTTTCTGGCTGAGCAATATTTACATCCTCCATCATCTCAAAAAAAAAATAAAGAAAGAAAAAGAGGGGAGAGGGAAAAGAAAATTTATCTGCTGCAGAATAGCATTTTTCTATCACTTCATTCTCCTTGCTGTCTGTGTGGAACAATTACTGAGCCCTCAGCCTTTTGTTCCCAGCTGAGGCACCAGTAGGAAGGCAGAATAAAGCCCCTGCCTCAGAGAATACTGAAAGACCCAGGGAATCACAAAGCTTTCAAGGTATCAATGAGATGAGGCGAAGGACTTCTCAATAGCTCTTATGTATCTTGCTCGAGCTGGAACACAGCGATCACTAGGCTTCCTGATGCCCTCCGCTTTTAGCAAGCTTGACAGAGTTCGTTATTTCCCAGCACAAACATTAGACAGTGGCATCATCTATCTAGCAATAGATGGCAATGCCCATTTTTGTTTATGAACTCCAAACTGTTTACTTTTCAGATTCTTGCCAATTCAACTCAGCAAGTAACTATTAAGTGCCTACTGTGTGCAAGGTCTTGGGCTAGGCGCTGGGGGGAAACAAGCATTTTTATTAAGCACTGTGTTAGGCTCTGTGCTAAGCACTTTAGAAATATTATCTCATTTGATCCCCAAGACAACCTGAGGAGGTAGGTGCTACTTTTGCCCCCATTTTACAGCTGAGGAAACTGAGGCAGATGAAGTGACTTGCCTGGGGTTACAAACCATTTGAAGTTGGATTTGAAATAATTTGAAATAAGGTGTGCCTGACGCTCTATCCACTGTGATACTGGCTCTGGGGATATTTAGATCTAAATATTTTGTCAGCATTCTCTCTCTCTCTCTCTCTCTCTCTCTCTCTCTCTCTCTCTCTCTCTCTCTCTCTGTCTCTCTCTGTCTCTCTCTCTCTCTCTCTCTCTCTCTCCATATATGTATATGTATTATAGATACGTGTATATATATGTGCATGTATCTATGCATATTCACATTCCTATACACATTATGTATTTGTACGTGTACATATAGACACACATATACTATTATCTCTCTGCCTCTCTATAAACATATATATATAGAGATCAGAGATACATAGATAGAAACATAGATGTGTATATATGTGTATATACACATAAGTATGTGTATATATAAGCATGTATTTTACATATATGTGTGGATGTATTTATAAGAATGTATAAATTTACGCTATTAATAAATAATTGAAGTTGAAGCTATTGATATTACTATACTCATACGTATACATACAAATAGATGTATGTATATACATACAAATAGATGTATGTATATACATACAACATATATAAATATACACCTATATATACTCACATATATATATATATATACACATACACACGCACGTTGAAGATGCAAAGACACCTGATAATTTTTCATATTTAAAGGTTTCCATTAGTTTCAGGTTTTTGTTGGGGTGCTTCAATATTTTTATAAAAGGGAGGAGTTTGAATCAGATGACTTCAGAACAGTCTCTGCTCTTAAGCAACTTATGTTTTCTGGAAGGATGAAGATGTGTATGGATAAGTAAATGCAAGGGAATTTGAGGAGGGAGGGAGCATTCCCAACTATCCCAACACCAGGAAAGGCTTCCTGTAGGAGGTGATGTATGAACCAACCAAAGGAAGTAAAGATTCTGAAAGTTGGAGGTAGACAGAGAGTACACCCAGGACATATGGGACACCCTATGCAGAGGCAGTGAAGTGTGAGATGGCATGATGAGTTCCAGGAAACTTGGGGAGCAGTGACTAGTCTGACTGGAACTATCAAATATGTGGGGGACAGTAATGTGAATGAAATCGAGAAAAGCAAACTGGAACCAAATTGTGGGGGCCTTTAAAGGTCCTTCACTGAGGAGATTGCATTTTATCTTAAAAGTAATAGGGAGGGGCCGCTAGGTGGTGCAGTGGATAGAGCACTGGCCCTGAAATCGGGAGGACCTGAGTTCAAATCCGGCCTCAGACCAAACACTTACTAGTGTGTGACGCTGGGCAAGTCATTTAACCCCAATTGCCTAAAAAAAAAAGTAATAGAGAGCTGCTGAGCATTCTTGATCAGGGACATGGTATAGTTAAACTTGTGCTGTAGGAAAGTTATTTTTCCAGCTGAGGGGAGGATGAATTATATGGACAAGAAGCTAGAAGCCCTGCTTAAAGAGATATTTTAGCAGTTTGGGTAAGAAGAGATGAAGGCTTAAACTAGAATTGTGACTGAGGATCCAATTCCTTTGATCCTTTTGTTAATTGGTCGATTGATTTGTGATCTGTCCTTAATGAGGACAGAAATGACCAATTATGCAATGAGGAATTGTGAGGGTCCTTAATGAGCAGCATCCTCAAGTCATTTTCGAAACAGAATGGAAAACTATTTGAAAGACTTTCCCCTCCCCTGCCCAGTATGACAGTACACCTTTTGCTCACCCAGAAAACAATGTCCTCTACATTTTGCAATACATACAAAAACGCCTCCAGTTACCTTGAAGGTCAGTTTGTGGGCCTCACAGGATGAGATTTAGGGAAAGAAAAAGCCACATTTGTAATGATTCTGAGGAGTTTCATTTTTCTCTTTTCCCAAGTCAAAACAATGTAGTTTATCAACAGAGCCACAACTCAGGTGGGGCATGCAGAGTTGTGTCCCAGTGCGCAAAATTATGAGGGCATTAATAACACTCATAGTCTTATAGTAAGTGGGAGCAAGGGGGTGAGGTGGAGATGGGGAGATGAATTTAGAACATAGTTATAAAGAATCATTAGTTATCACTGGCTCCAGCCCAGGCTATTTCTTTCCCTGCCCCACACCCTCACTTCCACCGTCTTTCATGTCCCTCACACTAACTACTAAAACTACTTATTACAGCTCTGGCAACTAGAGCCCTAAACCTGACATCAGATTTGAATCCCAGCTCTTCTACTTACCCTGATCAAGCCTCAGTTGCCTCAGATGTAAAATAGGGGTAATGGTACTTGGTTGGGGAGACAGGATTGAAGAAATGAATTGTCAACATTAAAGAGCTACATAAATGCAAACGGAACCATCCATATGCAAAGTAGGAAAGTCACTCTACCTGCCAATGTTCCCTGCAACTTCTAAGACCATAAACTGTGAAACCCTTAAAGATCTGCATTGGTAGAAGGAATTTCCTTGCTGGAAGGCTCCCTGGACCAGATGAAATCAAAGGTCCCCCCCCCAATATATACCCATGTGGATGTCTATGTGCACACACTCATATACATAGTGATGGGAAAGGGACAGGGCCTGCAATTTGATTGGTATAGGGAAATCCTGGATTTAGAAAATTCTTCTCTTAACACAAATCACCACCTACTCTATGATGCATAGTCTTAGAAAGTTACTCAGAGCACTCAAAAGTGACTTACCAAGGATCACACAGATAGTATATGTCAGAGGTGAGATTTGAACCCAAGTCTTCTTAGATCCAGGATTAGCTCTCTAGGCAAGGCCACTAGAGATGCAGTGGATCTCTGGTTACATATACACACATGCATACATGCATGCACACACATGCATACATGTATACACACATGTATGTGCACATACATATACACACACATACACTCACTCTCCAACAATACAGATTATAACCTATCAGTGCCTTTTCATCCTATATGATTATTGTCCAGGTCCTATATCAAATCCTTCACAGAGGTTCCATCCTCCAAGGAAACTTTCCTGTGCATCCTGTGACATGATGTGAACCCCAATGAAGCGCTCTGGCTGTCCATCAGTTATACCTAATTACCTGTTACTACTATGCCTTTGGAGGTGACATTGGGAAATAAAATAAGGAAGCCTAACCAGATTAAATTGTCATTCTCCTTGAATGAGTCAGAAAGTGACTACTTTGCAGATTAGTGGCCGGTGTTGCAAAGGCTCTTTTGTTTAGGCAGGATGGGAACTTGTCTTAGTGTCTCACTTACCAGTGCCCTATCTTATTAATTAAGATATGGATGTACAGAAAGCTAAAATAATTTGTCCATCTAAGGAGTGTCAGAACTCATTTCCTGAGTAATTAAATGCTGGCCTAGATGTATGCTATCCCCCCGATGGTCAGAAGCAGGCTTCATCTAGTTCCAGACACACAATGATGCTCTGGCTTATTCATCTAGAACACAACTATACCTAGGCAGTTGGTCATTCATTCATTCATTCATTCATTCATTCATTCAACAGATGTTTATCAAGGCTTATTATGTGTAGGATACTATAATAGAGGCTGGGTATATAAAGAGATGTAAGGTACATATTCTTAACACATATAGGAATTACCATCAATAAAAATGACTCTTATAGAAAAATAAGAAACTGAATTAGAAGCAGAAAAAGATGTGTGTGTATGTGTTTTGGTGGGGAAGAGAAGAAATCAGTAGAACCCCAATGCCTGTCAAAAACCATGTGAACATTTTTCATAGAAAAGATAAGGGTGGAAAGAGGAGAATGAGTTAATACTGCCAAAATGATTAAGTAGAATAAAAGTGGTGTTTACAAATATACTACGGGAAAAGAAGTGCTTGGGAGAAAATGGGCCCATAAATAAATGAGGAGGATTGAAATCTACTGTGAACCCAACAGGGCTGAGGCACTGAATTGCCTTTTCCTATCTGTTTATCACATGAAAAATAACAAGGAAATGGACTGGGAGTTGTGATGCTTTTCAGAAGGAGGTTGATATTGAGAGGCAGGGAAAGGAGCCCAGCAGGAGTGCCTCTCTTAGCAGAAGTGGGGAAAGACTTAAGAAATACTGCTGGGCTGGATGTTTTTTGCTTTTGTTTTTTACTTTGCCAGAGAGCCTTCCAGAACCTCATAGTGTCCCACAAATATTGTTATTGTTCAGTTGTTTCAGTAATGTCCAACTCTTTGTGACCGCATTTTGAAGTTTTCTTGGTCATATATAAAAATGCATATAATATACATATACATACATGCACATACATATATACACATACAGAGAGAGAGAGAGAGAGAGAGCTTTGTGATGCCATTTTTGGGTTTTCTTGGCTATATATAATATAAATATACGTGTATGCAAACTCACATACATACATATATGTAATATAATATTATATATATATATATATATATATATATATATATATATATATATATATATATATAGAGAGAGAGAGAGAGAGAGAGAGAGAGAGAGAGAGAGAGAGAAAGAGAGAGGGAGAGAGAGAGAGAGAACAAGAGAGCTTTGTGCTGTTGCTTCTCTGATATGAAGCCACGCCTACTGACCCATCATCAAAATAGTGTGCATTTTGAGCTCTTTTCCTCTAGTGGAGATGGATTTATACTGCTTTACTGATGTTCTTTTACCCGGTCCTTTTGTAACTGAAGCCACGTATTCATTCACAAGATGAGTGTCCAGAGATTTTAGTGTTTGGGAGAAGGACATTAGAGATAACCTAAGTTAACTCTCTTATGTTCTAGATGAGGAGACTGAAGCCCAGAGAGGTTAAGTGACCTGCAGGAGGTGACATAGCTTATATCTGGCAAAGAAGAGATTTGAACTTAGGTCTACTGACTCTAAATCCAAAGGTCTTTCTGCTTTCCACAGTTTATGACCATGTAAGAGAACAGGAGATGGCAAACTGCGGTTTGTGGCCCAGATTTTGCTCACTGACTGTTTTTTTGTTGTTTGTTTGTTTTGTTTCTTTTTTGGTGAGACAATTGAGGTTAAGTGACTTGCCCAGGGTCACACAGCTAGTAAGTGTCTGAGGCCACATTTGAATTCAGGTCCTCCTAACTCCAAGGCCGGTGCTGTATCCACTGTGCCACCTAGCTGCCCCAACTGACTTTTTATGCAAATGTAAAAACCACTCTTAGCTCTCAGACCACTCAAAAATAAGAGGTAGACCCAATTTGGCTCTTAGCTTATAGTTGGCTTCTGAATCCTATAATAGAATAACAGTGCCTGACCTAAACAAGGCTTGAGCAGGCGATCTGGGACTTATTAGCACAGCTTTTAAACCTAGATGAAAGTCTTCAAGTCTCACTGAGATGTAAACTAAGATGGCTTGATTTAGAGTTATATTTGACCATGCAAATATGAAAACCTTTGAAGGTGCTTCAGGGGAATAGCCATAGTCCTCACTCAAAGCTAAGAATTGCTTTGCTGTCTTTTAGCTCAGTTCTGCCTGCCTTCTTTCCTCACTGCCGCCATGTGGGCCTTGAAAGATACAGTCATGAAAGCTGTCTTCAAACAGGGGTATGATGGAGCCAGTTCCTACCAGCTCAGACAAACTGATTGTTAAATTCTCAATTGGAACATTTATACCTTAGAAACTGGCAACTATTACAGATCAGAGCTTGACTTACAGTTTAGTTGATTGTCTAACCTTAAGAAAGTAATGGGAAAATGTTTATCCTAAAGATTAAAATGAAAAGTATATCATTTGCACTTTTTTTTTCCTGGAGAGCTAGTTGTTAAGTATTTACCATAATATCCCTATATTCAAGTATTCAAATGTTCAACACATGAATGGAAGGGAGATTAGACGTGTGTTATTTGGTCTCAAAGGATAAAACTAAGACCAGTGGAAGAAAGTTGCAAAGAGGAAGATTTGGGCTTGATATCAGGAAATGCTTCATAATAATCAGAATGATCCAAAAACAGAGGAAATTGCCTTGCATGGTAATGAGTAACTCTTCACTTGAGATCATCAAGCTAAATCTATATGGCCACTTCATGCCTATCTCTTGGGAGACATTTCTGTTTAGGTATAGGTTGGACCAGGTGGCTGTTTGTTATCTTTTGAGTAAGGGAATACTCAGTAGTTGTATATGTTCCCTATAAACACCTGATAGCCGAATACTGGGTATGGGGAGTGGGAAAGTAGGGAGGGAAGGGGAGGGGAAGGGAGGAGAGGAGAGGAGAGAGAATACAGATACATATGGACACACAGATACTGACCCACAGTTGGCCACTCTTCTCAGTTTGTTCACAAACTCCAAAGATGAGTCCCCAGAGAAGTGACTGAATAACATTCTTCTAAGAGTTTTAGAGGTAGGTGATCCTAAGGGGCTGTGCTTTTAGCATTGTCCTTCTCCAGTTCTCCCGGTGTGCTTCCCCATTACCAATCAGCCAGTAGCCTCAATCACTTTTTAGGTAAGGTATTTACTAAGAAGCCATAGCAAGAACCGTTATAAAAGGTATAGTAAGAATACAAAGCATTTCACTCAAAAGCCTGGGAATCACTCTCCCAACAATCTGCACAGAGATGATAGAGGGGAGAATGAGTACAAACTTAAAGTAAAATAGTCATGATTGAGTACAGATGAAGACTGTGTGTAGCAAAGGGTTGCCTCCCAACTCTTGGTGTTAGAATCCTTATGTGGAGCTCTTAGATACTTGCTCACTTCAGATCAAGAATAAAGACTGCAAGAGAAAGAGGCGGCCGTGTGCTTGTGGACCTCTTGACTGAATGGGATTCACAGAAGCCACCCTTCCTTCCCAACCTGGCTTTGGACGCAGCTCAAAGTAGTGCTGCACCGTCATTATCAAAAAGAAAAGAGCAATGAAGCCAGTTTGTCTCTTGTGTAGACCTATTGAGTTCTGGCTTAGCAGCCCCCAGTGCCCAGTTCTTCAGGCCTCTACAGCCAATTGAAGAACTTTTTTCATCACATAATACATACTCCTAAAACATCATGGCCAAAATTAGGATAACCTCAAGTGTCCCAATGATTGCTTGGCCTGTTATCAGGCCATGAATATACATACATACTCCAAGGACTGCATCCTGTCCCACTGTAGGCCAGTACATTTGCATCACATAAATACATGGAAAGCCACATTTTTAAATAAGGTTGACTGTGGAAATACTAATTTTATGAAATGAAAATGATTGATTGGACAAGAAGTTTTTATTGATGCATATGAATATGTTTATATCATTATTATCGAATTGTTGTGCCTCTTATTTCATCACCAAAGAGATTAATAAAAGAAGGGGACTGTGAATATTTTACCCCCTTCATCATTTAAATAGAAATAAGTACTTTATCAATAAAATTTGTAGCTTAAAGTTCCAGTTTCAATGGGGGGGGTGCTTTTTTTGTTTGTTTTTGTTTTTTACGGAAAGTCTATTTTTACCGGACAATCATTGGTGCCAAACTCTCCATAAAGAGAGAATGTTATCATTGTCACACACCTGGGTGCCAACTTACTAACAGGTTGTTGAGGGGTTTTTTTTCCCCCTTCTAATTCCTTTCTGAGTCTTTGTTTAGAAAATGTTTTCCCATGGAAACAATGTTATAAATGGTTCTTAAGTTCCTAGGGGTAATGTGCAAACTTAATTAACCCGCAAAGTACTACTGTGGTTCTTGAGAGTAGACGGTTGGGAAGGAGCTATCTTAGACAATGAGTAGTAGAGGAGAGAAAGGAATGAGGGAAGACATTCTAATCAGTGGTGGCACAGAGGGAAAGGGAGCCTAAAGCAGTCAGATGCCAGTGGTAAGTGTCCGAATATAAAGTACACTTCATTAAAAAAAAAAAAATGCATTGTACCGCTGTGTTCTTTTCCAAAATAGCCTTCTATCCTACTTTGGGATGACATTTTGATTACTTATGTTAAGGTTCCATGGGTCGATGTCAAATAAAGTATAACTAATGAGCTGGACTAATGATCCCTGAGGTCTCTTCAATTTCCATATCCAGTAACCCTAAGTCAATAGTTCAGCCATTTTCCTCAGAACAAGCTACACTGGTTTACAGAAGTAGGGCTTCCACCCGGAAGTTGAAAATTGGGGCAAGGCAGGGGCAGCTAGGTGGCATAGTGGATAGAGCACCAGACCTGGAGTCAGGAGGAGCTGAATTCAAATGTAGCCTCAGACGCTTACTAGCTGTGTGACCCTGGGCAAGTCACTTAACCCCCGTTGCCCAAAAAAATATGTGGCAAGTAGGGAAAAGTTGGAGAAAATGTAGACAGGTCAGTATTAAGAGTAAGTGATGACCAATGAATAGCCAGTATGTTCCACTGGTATTCATGTAATGTAATAAGATCTAGAAGAAAACCCCCCAAGAAGGCTCAGGAGACCCTCTCTAGTATATCTATGGGAGAAGATGAACAAGAATCACAGGAGAGGGATAAGTATGGATGAGTTGGAAACTTGGAATCTACGTCATTGGAGAGACACTTATCCACTGGCAGATTGCAGTGACCTTGTGTTATCTGTCCCTTCTCGTTTCTACTGCTGTAGTACAGTGTAAGGCAAGACAGCAAGTTGTATTGAGGTGTGCTCTTACACTTACAAAGATATTTTTGTTCTAGTGTGTAAGTAGTCATGGTGTCCACATGCTCTGAATAAATGATTATTTCACTGTTGTGGTTTCTGTTTACATCATCAAAAATCAAAACCTGAGTAAAAAAGCTTCATAAGTTGTAGTTGCTGTGGCTGCCAAAAGTTAATCACGTGATGGTCAGCCTTCCGGTGATGAACTACATCATGATGTAACGTGTCTGAGAAGGAGAGACAGAGAGACAGACAGAAAAACAAGAGAGAAAGAGACAATGACAGCAACAGAGAGAGAGACAGAAAAAGAGAGAGAGAGAAGACTTGAGTGCTTTCTACGTGACAGGCATTGTTACAAGTATTAAGATAAGGAAGGAACCCTTTGTTAAATAGCTACTATATGCCAGACATTGTACTAAGGTGCACACACTTGGAGGCATGTTTTGGGGATGAATGGGAAGACAATTGGAAACCTGGATCTAAGGTTAAAGCTCATCTATCAGAGATCACAGTAGTTCCAGGGGTCAAGTCCAAGGTTCCTGCAGTTAGGAAGTAGGGACGATAGCAGGAATTGACATAGTGTAGAGCTAGTGGCTGGGAAATGAGGTGGCCTGGCATGTCTTAGCTGTGTGAATTTGAGTGAGTCACACAAGCACAATGGGGACAGTCAAACTTGAGTTATCTGCCTTATGGAGTTGTAAGGAATATAACTTTTTAAATACTTTTTAACTATTATTATTTTTATCTGTTATTTCATTGTTTTTTTCATTGGTATGAGTAGTAACTTCTACTGCTGTAGATCAGCACTTTCTCTGCCAATGAGAGTCTTGTTACCTGGGGCACTGAGAAGCTGGATGTCTTGTCCAGTGTCACATGGTTAGGACGTGCAAGAAATAAGGCTTGGGTTCTGGGTCATCCTAATTCCAAGGCTACCTTTCTATCCACTGTACCACACCAGCACTCTAAGACAGGAAAACTCTATCTAAAGGTAAGCTGTTAGATAGATTCACTCCCAGATGATAGATGCAGAGTCTACAGTCAGGTCCATACTCAACACCTTTCCTGTTGGTTAAGAGTTGCTGAAGGCTGTTGGAACAGCCCTTGAGAATCCCCAGTCATTTGCATGCCATAATGAGGCTGTGGAAGAGGGGCTTTGAGTGAAGGCATGGTGCCCATAGCCATGTGAGATGTTCTTGCAGAGCAAGGCAAGGCTCTTTCTTTAACCCAGAACAAAATTTTGTATCAGAGTAGAAATACTATTTGGGTAGCTAGGTGGTAGAGTGGATAGAGTGCCAGGCCTGGAGTTAGGAAGACTCATCTTCCTGAGTTCAGATCTGACCCCAGGCACTTACTAGCTGTGTGACCCTAGGGAAGTCACTTAACCCTGTTTGCCTCAGTTTCCTTATCTTTAAAATGAGCTGGAGAAGGAAATGGCCAGTATCGTTGCCAAGAAAATCCCAAATAGGGTCACAGAGAGTCAGACGCAACGGAAATGATTAAACAATAACAAGAAACACTATTAATTGACACAGGAAAGAGACATAAAAAAAAAAAAGAAATCTAAGGAAGTGGGACCACAGAAGCCAAGGACTGGGCTCAAGTAGAAGGAGAAGAAAAAGGTCAAGAAGGGGCAGAAAAAGATTTAGGAATTTAACTGTATATCTAAGAAGCAAGGGACTGAGTTAAAGGGACCATTGTTGAGACAGGATGGGCTTTGTTCCTTGACCTGTATTTCAGAAATAGCCATGTGCTCAAGTCCTTCACTGTATTCTACCCATTACAATTCTTCACATGAAAGATAAATATGGAAGACAGTTCAGGAACTCAGCCCTCTAAGATTTCCTATACATTCTAGCCTTTTGCTGTATCCTTTACAAAATTCTGTAACCCAAAAGAGATGGAACACAAAAGAGACAGCTACCCTTTTATTAGTGACCTGGGGCCTGCCTTTTAGGGATTAATTAGACCTTTTTGGCCCCCTATTTTCATTAGCCCATTGAAGGAATCACACTCTTCTACTCAGACTCAGAAGGCCTCAAATAATCCACACTCCCAGACCATAGAGGTGGCCTAGACCTGAGAACCTCATTCTTAGTGTATCTTTAGGCTTTTCTATGCTGCCTTGGTATTTTCCCTTTAAAGTAGGGATGACCGTTCTTTTTATTTCCTTTTTTAAATTCGTATGTATCTAGATCTGTGTCTATATCTTTATTTATTTAATAGGCAATAAGGGTTAATTGACTTGCCCAGAGTCACACAACTAGTATGTGTCTGAGGTCACATTTGAACTCAGGTCCTCCTGACTCCAGGGTCGGTGCTCTATACACTGTACCACTTAGCTCTCCCTACTCCTTCCTTTTCCAGGCCCCTTTGCTAATGCTGACATCCATTAATAGCAGAGCTTTGTTGATATAATTTGTTCCTCTAAAAAGTGTTTTCTTTGACTTTGTAATTCCTGGTATCAACTTTCACTTTGTTGGCCTTCTTCGAACATATGTACCTATTCTGTCATGTTATAGGAATTTAATACTGAACATCAGTTTCCAGTGTAACCATCCTTGTTTCAATTTTCAATTTTTTTAGTAGAAAATCCCGAGTTAGAAGGAGTGTTGACACCCTGTAGCTTTTTCAGAGGAGAGGGATCAGGCTGGTGACTCATATTCATAGTATCTAGAAAAGAGAGACACTTAAATCATCTAGCCCAATGATGTGCTGGTAAATGTTTAATGACCAGCTCTCAATACTATATGCAGGGCACACTTTTACATTGAATCTACATTATTAACATTTTCTCCACCACTTTCTCAAGTCTAGACAATCAACCAAACAATAAATCAAACCCTGATTAGTAGTCTTTGATGATTTCCCAGGTGTAAGTGCTCGAGCTAAAAATGTGACAATTGGCTCTCAAGATCCTGTTTGAGCAGACTCCTGTCCCGCCCCCCCCCCCCCCCCCGCCCCAGGATTCTATTCTAACTCCTTCGTTCCTCAAAATAACAAATGACTTGGGGCAGCTAGGTGGCGCAGTGGATAGAGCACTGGCCCTGAAATCAGGAGGACCTGAATTCAAATCTGGCCTCAGACCAAGCACTTGACACTTACTAGCTGTGTGACCCTGGGCAAGTCACTTAACCCCAATTGCCTAAAAAAAATTAATAATAAATAACAAATGACTTGTTCAAAGTGACAAGGCAGGTACTAGCAGAGCCAGATTCAAACCCAGGTCTTTTGACTCCAGATCATGCTACACTATAGCCGGGAAGGACCTTGAAATTGTGGTCTTTGAGGACTCATTAAAGGAAATGGGAGTGTTTAGAAAGAACTAGGGGGAGGAACAGGACAAGACAGATGTGTTCAGGCACTGGAAGACTTTGCAGAAGAGGTATTGCTCAGCTCGCCCTAGAGGGCAAAATTAGTATCCATTCTTGGAAATACAGGGGGGGAGATTCCATCCTAATATAAATAAGACCTTTTTGATAATTAGACCTGTTCATGAGTGGAATTGGCTCCTTTGTTAGTTTTCGGGTCCCCAGGCACTGGAAGTTGTTCAAGGACAGATGGATAATTAATTGATGAATTAATTATTGAGCATTTATAAGCACCTACTATATGCCAGGCACTGTGTGAGACTCTGGGGAGCTTACATTCTATCCAAAGAAACAAACTGGACATATGTAACATACAAAATAGATATAAGGTAAGCAGGTGGAAAGGGTACTAGTTACTTGGAAGATCCAGAAGGTGGAACTTAAGCTGAATGTCGGAGCCCACTTGAGAGTGATATCAATAATTCATTGAATTCCATTAACTTAAAGATCTCTTCTATGTTTAGAATTCTATGACTCTATGATCCGCTCAGTGTACCACTGCCAGCTCCAACCTTGGATGAGCTCTGGTTCTCATCTACCCAAATTTTCTCTTCCTTTACTACAGGCTGCCCTACCTCTTTGGGGCATTCATTCCAATCCCTCATTGTTTGTACCAGTACTTGCCCTCCTGGCAACTTGCGATCAAAGAAAACAATGTGTTGGTACACCAGTTCTGCCTGCTGGTCTCAGCTTCACATTGCTGGAGGGCCGTAATAATATTCAAATAAATAAATGTCCCTCGTGACACGTAATACCTTACATTGACTTGAGAGTTACAAAGAGATTTCTCTACACTCTCTCCTTTGATCCTTACGGTAATCCTCCTCATTGAGATTGGTACTGCATGTTTATTACTAGAATATGATAGAGGAAGAAATGGAAGCTCAAGAGAAGCTCAAGTAAGTGACTTCCTCAAGGTCACATACCTACTAAGTGGCAGAGGTGGGGGCCTTTTTCATGGCATCTTTGTCTAAGTTCATTGTTTTGTCCACTATAACACATTAACCTTCCCTGGCCTCTCTACCCAAATGTCCTCCATCAGGTTAGATTGATTCTGGTTTCACAATTCCCAAATATTTGACTTTTGCCCTTTATAGGGACTTCTGACTGAAATGGAATTCAGAAATGTAAGGGACCTTGGAGATCATGTAGTCTAACCCCAAGAACAACAATAATTATTTGATAGTAATTTGAAGTTTGAGAAGTACTTTCTTTTCTTACAAAAACCCCATGAAGGGCGAGTATTACTTTAATAGATGAAGGAACTGAAGCTCAGAGGGGTTAGGTAGGTGACTTACTCAAGGTCTCACAGTTAGAAAAGGAGGGAACCAGGATTCAAGAAACTGGGTCCTAGAAAGGTTAAATGACTTTTCTAAAGAGACTTGTCCACAACAAGCTAGAGATGGAGCTGGGATTATAATTTGAGTCAGTGGAATCCCAGGTCAGTGTTCTTACCACTGTATCATTACTATACAGATAGTTGTGTGGTTTTTTTTTGTTTGTTTTTTCATTCCATAGCCAGGTGCCCTTGACCAATCTAGATAGCCTATGTACAAACCACAGCTAGGTAGGCTTAATCCCAGTGATATTCCTCCTCCACAGTATGCTTGATCTAACCACCAAAAGACTCCACAAGCTTTTATAAGGCATAATTTCTTCTCAGCTTATCTTTTAACTATCTTGTTTAGATGTCTAGAGAGCTAAGTGACACAGTGAATAGCATGCTGGGCTTGGAATCTTTCTGACTCCTGAGTTCAGATCTAGCCTTAGACTCTTACTAGCTATGTGATCCTTGACAAGTCACCTCATCTCCCTTGTCCTCAGTTTCATCATCTGAAAAATGGGGATAATAATAGCATCTTTCTCCCCAATGCCTAGGATACTCTTGCTCATCTCTGCCTTCTGGCTTCCTTTGAGACCCAGCTAAAATCCTGTCTTCTACAGGAAGTCTTTGCCTATCCCCTTTAATTCTAGTGCCTTGCCTCTGGTGGTTATTTCAAATTTGTATATAGATTATTTGTATATAGTTATTTGAAAATAATATGTCACACTTCTCCCCCCATTAAATTATAAGCTCCTTGGGAGCAGAAATAATCTCTTATCTTTTTTGTATCCCCAGTGCATAGTGAGGGTAGCTAGGTGGTAGAGTGGATAGAGTGCCAGGCCTGGAGTTAAGAAGACTCATCTTCCTGCGTTTAAATCTGGCCTCAGACACTTACTAGCTGTGTGACCCTGGGCAAGTCACTTAACCTTGTTTGCCTCAGTCCCTCATCTATAAAATGAGCTGGAAAAGGAAATGGCAAACCACTCTAGTAGCTTTGTCAAGAAAACCCCAAATGGCATCACAAAGAGTCAGACATGGCTGAAATGACTGAACAACAACAGTGCCTAGTAATGTGCACATAGTGGACATTTAATAAATGTATATTGAATGACTGACTCCCAGGGCTGTTGTGAAGATAAAGTGAGATATCTATAAAGTATTTTGCAAATCTTAAAGTGATGACAATGATGGCAATGATGATGGTAAGAGGTGTTCATTGAGTAGTCTATGCATTAGATTTTAGTTGCCTTTAGCAAACTTCAGGAAGCAAAGTGATTGCCATATAAATGGAGGAATGGAGTATTGGAACCAATTGTGTAATGAGAAGTTGTCTCTCACATTTCATCAAATCTCACAATCTTCGAGTTGGAAGGGACCTTGGAGGTCATCTAATCACTCTTGTCCATAACTGAACAACAATACTTTCTTTTTAAAATTATTTTATTGATTTTGTTAAATATTTACAATTATACATAAAAAGTAACACTCATTTTTAAAAATTAAAAAAAGATTTAAAAATTTAAAAATTCTTTCCCTCTCTCCTGCCTCTCCTTCCTCTTTGAGAAGGTAAACTCTTTGATATAGATTATACATGTGAAGTCATGCAACACATATTTCCATATTATTCATGTTACAAAAGAAAGCACAAACAAAATAAAACAATACAAATACAGAAAGTGAAAAAAGCATTCTTGACTCTCCATTCAAAGTTCATCAGTTCCCTTTCTGGATGTGGATAGCATGGGTTCTTGTGGAATCATCTTACATCATTGCTTTGATCAGAGTAGCTAAGTCTTTCACTGTTGCTCATCCTTACAGTCTTACTATTGTTGTGTACAATGCTCTCCTGGTTCTGCTCACTTCTATTTGCATGAATTCATAAAAGTCTTCCCAGGTATTTCTGAAACCATCCTGCTCATCATTTCTTATAGTGCAATAGTGTTGCATCATAATAATATACCACAACTTGTTTAGCCAGTCCTTAATAGATAGCCCTTCAATCGCCAATTCTTAGCCACCACAAAAAGAGCTGCTATAATTTTTTTTTGTACAAATGGGTCCTTTCCACTTTTCTCTATTTTCTTTGAGATATAGGCCTAGTAGTGGTATTGCTGGGTCAAAAGGAATGTACAGTTTTATAGCCCTTTGGTCATAGTTCCAAATTGTTCTCCTGAATGATTAGATTAGTGCGTAACTCTACCAGCAGTGAATTAGTGTCTCAATTTTTCAACATCCCTTCCAACATTTGTCATTTTTCTTTGCTGTCATGTTAGCTATTCTGATAGGTGTGATATTCTGGGAGAGTTGTTTTAATTTACATTTCTCTAATCAGTAGTGATTTAAAGCATTTTTATATGTGACTATAGATAGGTTTGATTTCTTCTTCTGAAAACTACCTGTTCATATCCTTTGACCATTTATCAACTGGGGAATGGTTCTTAACAATATTTTCTATGACATCTCTAACAGGTGGTCATTCAGCCTTTGCTTAAAGACTTCTGGTAAAGGGCAGTACACTCTCTCCATTTTCATTCTACTTTTAGATAGCTCTAATTGTTACGAAGTCTCCTCCTTCTGCAAAGCCAAAATTTGCTTCTTTGTCACATTCATCTACCATTTCTATTTCTGATGCCAAGCAGAATAAATCTAATCTCTGCTGCACATGAAATCCATTAAAATACCTGAAGAGAGCTCTCTGTATGTCTCATCTCCCTCCATAATCACAGACCCAGGGAGTGTAGTAGAGCCAGCACCTACCAGTTTGAAAGAGCCAATTCTTACATTTTAATATGAGCTTTTGCACCTTAGAAATCAGTAAATACTACAAATTGGGACTTAATTAATTGTTTTGTTGATTATCTAGACTTAAGAAAGTGGTGGAGAAAATGTTACAAATGCATATTAAACTTAAATGAGTGTCCTATGTACTTTTTTTCCTGGAGAGCTGATTGTTAAACATTTACTAGCCCTCCCCATTCCTAGTCTCTTTTTCCCTTTTCCAGGCTAAACATTTAGCTTATCCTCATATGGCATAATGTTAGCCTCCTGTCCCGCATCCTCCTGAATTCTGAATATCTGTGGGACCAAATGATTATCCCCCAGAAACATTAGCTAAAATAAATTGCCACTTAACCCCCAGCTAGCACAGCCCTCCACAAAAATTGCAGCTTCAAGACAAGGGAAAGTAATATCCTGTTATGAGCTCTCCAATTACCTCTAGACATCATGCACAGCACATCACTTGCGGGATGCAGTGAGAGACGCTACACAGCAGCTTTAGAAACTTCACTTCCACAAGATACTCAGTCTCATGCCAGCCAGAGGGAAGCTTAAATGGGTCTGACTGCACTTGACTGTTGATGTGTTATTTTCATTTTTAAAATATTCCCCAACTTGGATGGGGGCCTCGAGGTATGAGTAGAAAAAAATTGATATAATTACTTGTAAAAAAGAATCCCCCTAGTGACAGAACATTCTCTATGAGAAAGGGGACTCACCACTTTCTTTAGCTGGTAAAATCTCTCTGGAATGAAACAGAGAAGTTAATCTTTTTTTTTTTGGGAGAGCCAACATATCTAGCTGCCCCAACCCAGAAAAAAGAGTGAAATTTCCCCCCCTCACTAGCTCCCGTTTAGAATATCAGAGATTTAGAGCTTAAGAGGCACCTTAAAAGTCAGTTGGTCCTAATCCTCTCATTTTACAGATGAGGAAGGTTGAGATCTGTAGGGGAAAAGTGACTAAACCAAGGTCATACATATACTCTTTTTTTTAAAATAGGCAATTGGAGTTAAGTGATTTATCCAGGGTCACACAGCTAGTAAGTATCTAAGATTGGATTTGAACCCAGGCCCTCCTGACTCCAGGCTTATTCTATATCTACTGTGCCACCTAGCTGTTCCATCACATGTACTCTTAAGTGACAAATTTGAGATTTAAACTCAGGTGGTCTGACTCCTAATCTAGCCCTCTTTCTACCATACCATGAAGCTCCCCATTCTAGTTGTTATAATTTAGGGGCTCTCAGCCTTAAACTTAGTGCTCTTATCACCTTTCAGTGAGAAGTTACCACTGAGTTTCAATCAATAAAGCATCCCTCTGTGGACTCAGGACCAGGATAGAAATGGTTGTCTTCCATCCTGATTCACATCTAGCTGAATGCTGAGTCTGGTCAACTTTGGGTGGGTTTTCATCATGTTCTTGGCAGAGCCTGGATCACCTACTCTTAAAAATCCTTTGGCAGCTGGAAGGCAGAGAGGATGAAATCTGCTCTTTGAAAAGTGATCATGACTGACATATCATGTAGACCAGCATTGAAAACTACAGCAACAAGCTTAGAAGTCAGTTAGATTCAATCTAATCTGTTAAGACACTACAGTAGCCTAGATACTATGCCAGATTCTGTCATGTCCTTTAGTAGCTTACATTCTATTGAAGGAAAAAGAGGATATACTCAATACGTTAAAAGATCTCTACAAAGTAAATGCAATCATTTTGGGGAAGACACTGAAAAAGGAGGAGGGGATAAGAAAACTTCACAGAGAGTGAGATTTTAACTAGGTTTTGAAGAAACTAAGGATTCCAAGATACAGAGATGATGAAGAACATTGCAAGTGTGGAGGACAGACTATACAAAGTCATGGATGTTGGGAAAGGAATGTATGCCATATATAGGGAACGGCAAAGAGGTCGGTTTGTCTGATACATAGAGTGCCTGAAGAGGCTTTTGTGAATAAGCCTGGAAAGGTAAGCTGGAGCCAGATTGCAAAGGGCTTTAAACGCCAAGCAAAGGAATTTGTATCTTCTCTGAAAGACAAATGAAAACCATAATAGCTTCTTGAACAGAGGAGTACCATGGTCAGCGCAGTGCTTCAGGCACTTTTTGTATTTGTTTATTTAAGGATGCAAAGGATGAATTATAGAGGGAAGGGATTGTATATCTAAAGTGCTCTTTATTAGAAGAAGTAGATTAAAAGTAATGGTAAATGTATCTAAAGGGTCAGCAGTGAGGGAGTACTCTGAAAATAATGTAGGGGTATGTTCAAGGCAAGAAGAAAAAAAGGCAGCTTGAAGATTGTTAACAGTGCTCAGCGTATCCAGTTTGTGTCTGTGCCTCCCTGGCTGTATGGCCTTCCTTTCAGCTGAGCATATCTCTAGGCCACAGATTCCTTTGCTGTTCATGGTAACAGATCCAAGAGGGATTCTGCTGTTGGGGTGATAGGATTTGCCTGAAGAAATCACTGACAACTGAATCCCTGTTTAGGCGATAATCTTCGGGGTCTGGGCTTATCTGAGTGTGGAGCCTTCTACACCTCTATTTTTTATGCTTTGAGGATTTGTGATTTCATCCATTTGCATGTAGTACCCCACCAATAGTGATCAGAATTCCTTCCTGCCTTAATAGCTGCAGTTTATGAATTGATGGGACTGAAAAATTTCATTTTGGCTTACTGGCCAACTATTTGTTGATGATTCTCTCCAAATGGGTGAGGCTTCACCTTGGATGACAGACATGTGGTCTTTCATAGGGCCGTAATCAGAGTCATTCATACTAGTGTAGATTTAGAAGGAAATTAGAGGCCATTAGCTCGATTTTACAGTAGAGCAAACTGAGTCCCAATTCAACAAGTCAACAAGTATTTACTAAGCACCTACTATGTGCCAGGCACTGTGTTAAGTACTAGGGATACAAAGAAAGACAAATGATAGTCCTGCTCTTGAGGAGCAAGGACATAGAATGGTTTGCCTAGGGTTACACATTCAATATATGTCTGAAGTGGGATTTAATCCCAATCCTTCCTGGTTCCAAGGCTAACACTTGAGCCACTATATCATTTTGCTTGTTAGTAACAGTCAAAATTTGTGTTCCACCGGTATAGTCTTTAAGAACTCCGTTCCATGCCACAATAAAGTATCAAAGTATTACTTTATTAGATTCCCACTCATTTCTGAGTAAATTAATAGTTGGAATTTATAAATTCTGACTCTGTCTTGTCCTTTTGAATTTCCCAACCTAAGAAGATATACCTGGGTAGGTAATTAATAGGTAAACCACTCATGAAAAGGTCCAAAAGAGAGTCCAAATGTTATTCCAAAGGAGATCAAAGTATTATTATACTTTCATATATATATATGTATATATGTGTGTGTACATGCACACACACACACACACACACACACACACACACACTCTACCACCAGAGCTCAAAGGGTAGAACTATCAAGGAAAGTCAAGAAAACAAACATTGAATGCCTACTATGTGTCAGGCACTGTGTTAAGTAAACATTTGGTGGTGTCCAATGCCTAGGGAACCTTGTTTTCCATTGTAAACACCAACAGTGCTGCTGAGCCTTGGGGTCCCCCAGAATGACAACTTAGGATCCTCTGAGTAACTTAGGGGGTTCTACTGTAGTGGGCATAGCTCTTAATATAAGTAGTCTTTTTTTTTTGTGAGGCAATTGGGGTTAAGTGACTTGCCCAGGGTAACACAGCTAGTGAGTGTTGTATGTCTGAGGCTGGATTTTGAACTCAGGTCCTCCTGACTCCAGAGACTCCAGACACTATCCACTGTGCCACTTAGCTGCACCATAATATGAGTAGTCTTAAGGAAGACAAAGTTGTCCCAGAATCAAAACCTATTTCAAATCTAAAAAAACTATTATGAGAAAAGAGAAAACCTGGAGGTTTTGGTAACTTCCAAGGACATCAGATTTCAGACATCTACCAGAAGAGATTTAGTCCCCTTAGGGAAACCATCAAATGCTCTATTCCCTTGAAATATCCCCAGATCAAATTGTGGATAACCCTAGCTGTAATCCAGAATAGCAGAACATATACCTGGATAGAGCACCTTCTCTGCAGTGTAAAGTCTTAGAGAGTAACCTAGAGCAGTGGTGTCAAACTCATAGCCCAAGGCCAGCTCTCTAATTGAGAGCCACCCAGAACCAGATGGAAATATAAGTGGTAAATGTTTAACAAAATAAATAAACATACAATATAACTTAGATGATGTTGATTTGTAGTTTTCTAAGTTAATCTAAGACCTGCAGGGTTCTGTTACTATTTGAGTTTCATAGCACAGGCGGAGAAAATCGAGGTGACTTGCCTGCTGGGAAGTTTCAGGCATGAGATATAAACAGAGGTCTAGGGGCAGAGCCAAGATGGTGGAGTACAAGCAGTGACTTGCTTGAACTATTCCCCAAACCCCTCCAAATACCTGTAAAAATGGCTCTAAACAAATTCTAGAGCAGTAGTACCCACAAAAAGACAGAGTGAAACAAATGTTCAGCCCAAGACGACTTGGATGGTTGATTGGAAAGCTCTGTTGTGCCAGACTGGGAGAGGAGCATAGTTCAGCATGGGCCCTGCAGACAAAGACCTGGCCTCAGCAAACTTGCAGTAGTCTTTAGGGGATTGAATCAAGGGGAACTGTGGCGGTTTCCAGACTTCTCAACCCACAGACACCAAAGGCAGCTTAGAAAGTCAGTAGGAAAAGTCTGTCAGACGTGAGTGAGAGAGGAGCTTGGTCCCAGCCCCAGGCCTGCTGCTGCGCCGGGGTGGTGGCGGCTTCTGGAGCTCTTGACCCACAGACAGAGAGGGAATCAAGTGTCTGAGCAGAGGGAGATTACAGGGCTCTCTTTGCTGGTGCAGAGGCAGGATTCTCTTGCTTTGTCTGTGCTTGGGTCTGCGTCTCAGTTCTGAGTGGCAGTTCTGGGGAAAGGAGAAGCGCTGGCATAGTGGAGCTCATAGTGGCAGTGAGAGAGAATCCTTCTCACGGTTCCGAGGCAGAGAAGAGTGCTTGTGGTCACTCATACATCATAGCCAAAGCCAGGAAAGGAGTAAACACCTCACCCTTGATCATACTACCTCAAAAATGGAAAATTTTCCAATCCCTATAAGCATTTCTGAAAACAGCTGCACAAAACCCCAAAAGCTTGGGACAGTACATTTTGCACATTGGAAGCAGACTCTTACCTTAACAAAGAGTTTAAAAGTCAAATAATTGGCTGGGATCATGAGCAAACAGCACAAAAAACATCAGACCACAGAATCTTACTTTGGTGACAAAGAAGAAGAAAATATACAACCAGAAGACAAAAGCTCCTACATCCAAAGCCTCCAAGAAAAATGTGAATCAGTTCCAGGTGTTGGAAAGGCTCAAAAAGGATTTTGAGAAGCAAGTAAGAAAAGTAGAGGAAAAACTGGGAAGAGAAATGAGAGTAATAAAACAAAATCATGAAAAATAAGTCAACAGCTTGCTAAAGGAGACCCAAAAAAATACTGAAGAAAATAACACCTTAAAAAATAGATTAACCCAAATGGCAAAAGAGGTCCAAAAAGCCAATAAGTAGAAGAATGCCTTAAAAAGCAGAATTGGCCAAATGGAAAAGGAAATCCAAAAGCTTACCAAAGAAGATACTTCCTTAAAAATTAGAATGGAAGGGGCAGCTAAGTGGCGCAGTGGATAGAGTACCAGCCCTGAAGTCAGGAGGACCTGAGTTCAAATCTGGTCTCAGACCAAACATGACACTTACTAGCTGTGTGACCCTGGGCAAGTCACTTAACCCCTACTGCCTAAAAAAAATACAAAAAAAAAATTAGAATGGAGCAAATGGAAACTAGTGACTTTATGAGAAATAAAGACATTGTAAAACAAAACCAAAAGAATGAAAAACTAGAAGAAAATTTGAAATATCTCATTGGAAAAACAACTGACCTGAAAAATAGATCCAGGAGACATAATTTAAAAATTATTGGACTGTCTGAAAGCCATGATCAGAAAAAGAGCCTAGACATCATCTTTCAAGAAATTAACAAGGAAAACTGTCCTGATGTTCTAGAACCAGAGGGTAAAAATAGAAATTGAAAGAATCCACAGATCACCTCCTGAAAGAGATTCCCAAAGGAAAACTCCTAGGAATATTGTAGCCAAATTCTAGAGTTCCCAGGTCAAGGAAAAAATATTGCAAGCAGCCAGAAAGAAACAATTCCAATATTGTGGAAGCACAATCAAGATAACACAGGATTTAGCAGCTTCTACATTAAGGGACCATACGGCTTGGAATATAATATTCCAGTGGTCAAAGGAAATAGGATTACAATCAAGAATCACCTACCCAGCAAAACTGAGTATAATTCTTCAGGGGGAAAAAATGAACATTCAGTGAAGCGGAGGACTTTCCAGCATTCTGGATGAAAAGGCCAGAGCTGAATAGGGAATTTGACTTTCAAATACAAGACTCAGGAGAAGCATGAAAAGGTAAACAGGAAAAGAAATCAAAATGGACTCATTAAAGTTGAACTATTTACATTCCTACATGGAAATACGATATTTGTAACTCATGAGACCTTTGTCAGTATTAGAGTAGTTGTAGGGAAAAAAAAAATTATGTGTATATATAGATATATAGAGGGCACAAGGTGAGTTGAAGATTGAAGGGATGATATCTAGAGAATAAAAGTAAGGATAAGAGAGGATTATGCTGGGAGAAGGAGAAAGAGAGAGGTAGAATGGCATTAATTATCTCACATAAAACAGACAAGAAAAAACTTTTACAGTGGAGGGGAAGTGGAGGAAGTGAGAAAGAATGAGTGAATATTATTTTCATTGGATTTTGCTTGAGGAGGGAATAACATACACACTCATTTGGGTATGGAAATCTGTCTTACCCTACAGGAAAATAGGGGGGAAGGGAATAAGGGGGGATGATAGAAAGGAGGGCAGATTGGGGGAGGGGGTATTCATAATGCATGCTGTCTTGGGTGGGGGGAGCGACAAGATGGGGAGAAAATTTGGAACTCAAAATCTTCTAGAAATAAATATTGAAAACTAAAAATAAATAGATTAACAGAAAAAACAAATAATAATAAGAAAAAAGAACAGAGGCCTTCTGGCTTCAAGGCCTGCTCTTGAGCTCTAAACCAGTGGTGCCCAGATGAAATAGAAATGAGGGCCACTAAACCATGCATAAAGATTCATGCAGGCTGCATATTGACTTAATAGTAACGTCATATGTTCTATTGTATTTTATTTATTTTGTTAAATATTTCCCAATTACAATTTAATCTGGTTCAGGCTGCACACTCAGGAGGGCTGTGGGCAATATGTGTCCATACCTCTCTGCTATGCTTCAATTTTTCTCTGTGCTATACCTCTCTCTCTCTCTGTCTCTCTGTCTCTCTGTCTCTCTGTCTCTCTCTCCCCCTCTCTCCCTCCCTCCCTCTCTCTCTCTCTCTCTCTCTCTCTCTCTCTCTCTCCCTCCCTCTCTGTCTCTCTCTGTCTCTCTCTGTCTCTGTCTCTCTCTGTCTCTCTGTCTCTCTGTCTCTGTCTCTGTGTCTCTGTCTCTGTCTCTCTCTCTCTCTCTCTCTCTCTCTCTCTCTCTCTCTCCCTCTTTCTCCATCCTGTGTATAGGTACAGAAAAAAAAACACAAAATAGATATAAGATAATTTGACGGTACTGTGGAAGGTAGGAACTAGCAGCTGGGGGACTAGAAAAGGCTTCATATACAAGGTGATACTTGAGCTGAGAAAAAAGATGAGGGGGTAAGCCAGCACAGAGACAGGTGATGGAGCTATGTATAATGAACAGTAAACCCAATTTGTTTGGACTGTAGTATGAATGAATAAGAATGTACAATAAGAATGGAAAGGTAGGCTGTAACTGAACTTTCAGTGTCATAAAAGAGCAGTGAAATTTGGTCCTAGCCAAGCTACTAGGGAGCCACTGGGCTTTCAATGACATAGTCAGAGCAGCACCTTAGGAAAGTTACTTTGGAAGCTGTGTGGAGGATGGACTGGAGTGGGGAGGCAAGGAAACCGATTAGGAGAATGTTTTGATAATCCAGGCAATAGGCAAGGAAGACTTAAAAGTGGCATGGTGGTTATGTTAGTAGGTCAAAAGACAGAGAAGTGAGAGGTGTTTTGAAGATAGAAATCTTAAGATTTGACATTTGGCTGGATGTGACAGGTGAATGTAAGTGAGGAGCCAAGGAAGGTACCAAGGTTGTGAATCTAGAGTGACTAGAAGGATGATGATGATGTCCATGAGGTAAATGGGGAAGGGAGAAATAATTAATTATTTTGGACAAATTAAGTTTGAGATACCTATGGAGCATCCAGTTTAAAATGCTAGTAGACATTGAATGACATGAGGAGCTCAGGACAAGAAAAAAATATGTATAGAGATCTGTCAATAGATGCTTTTCATAGGAGCTATCATCTAGGTATTTTTCCCCCATCTTATACTTCTGGAGCTTTTTTTTTTTTAATCCTTGTATAGAATTTAACATGTATTAGTAGTAAATGTATTATTTTTGGCTTCTGTTCTAGTCTATGGAGACTATTCTCATCCAATGTTAGAAATGCCAGTCAGTTTTACCTCCTCCTCACATTCAACAAACATGTTTCTTCTACCTTCATAAAAGCTATAAATAAAGAATATTTCCTAGCACTAAGAAGGCTTAGCCAGGAGTAGGGAACCTGTGGCTTCGAGGCCACATGTGGCCTTCTAGGTCCTCAAGTGTGGCCCTTTGACTGAATCCAAACTTCATAGAAGAAATACATTTAATAAAAAGATTTGTTCCATAAAACTTGGATTCAGTCAAAAGGCCACACCCAAGGACCTAGAAGGCCACAGGTTACCCACCCTGAGAAGTGCCTAAGCCTTAGGCACTTGACTAGATATCTCCCTCCAAATTGATATTCACTGGTTAATGTCTATTCTTGGCTTCCACTTGTTCAACCAATTCCAGATTTACTTAGCTGTTCTATTACCTAGGACACATCCATTTTGTCCATAAGAACAGCATGATACCTGATTGTACCCATTTGTAAATTAAGGTTCAGAGATGATATGTGACTTTCTCTTGGGAACCTGTAAATGCAATCTTCAAGTTATTTCTCCTGAAAAATGCTATTTGTTTTCAGGTTGTTTCCTCTTCACTACTCCCCATGTACAACTCAAACTAACCTGTCATATAGCCAGCTGGGGTTTGTGCACAGATACATGTCTACTATTATTTCTTATTTTAATATTATCTGGGATGTTCTCCCTCCTTGTCTCTACTTTCTAGAAGATATTCTGCTGTTCTCACCCACAATTCACTGTCTAATGTATTCACCCAAGTATCATTCAACCAGTTCCCATCTTCCCAATAGCAATTAATGAAGGGATATTTACTGAGAATGTAATGTTAAGATTGAATAACGGAAGTGCCCAGAAATGGACTCACTCTCTCTTCTACGTGCTCAAATTTAGAATTGTCTAAGATCTAAAGTGGTTGCTGCAAGAAGTTCCCACCAACTTCATTGCTGGGTGTGGTACAGTCAATGAATGATTCACTCTCTTGCTAGCAGAGCAGTGTTTTGGCTGCTGCATCAATTCAGTGCTGGGTTGGCTCAAGCATGTTCCTCCTCTTGCTGTGTGCTCACCAGCTTGGCTTCTTGTGGCTTCATTTGTTAAGGAGACCACTGATAATGCTTTCAACCTTTTGCAGATCACAAAGTTGTAGCCTGTTTTTTTTTTCCTGTCTCTGATGCTCATTCAACTAAGATAAGGAAAAAAATAAAAACAGAGTTGAAAAAGGAGGAAAAGGAGGAAGAGGAGAAGGAAGGGGAGATGGAGGAGGAAGATGAGGAGAAGGAGAAAGAGGAAGAAGAGGAGAAAGATGAGAAGGAGGAGGAGGAGAAAGAGGAGGAGGAGAAGCCAATAGAAAATAGTCATAGGATACATGTTCTGAAGTGGGGAAAGCACCTACACACACACACACACACACACACACACACACACACACACACACACACACTTTAAGAAGCTGGCTCACCAACCATCCACCCAAGTGTGGATGGGCAAAAGGCAGAGAATATTGCACATGTTCTTGGAACTGTGCTCTTGTTGTCTGGTCCCCCCACCCCCATTATATTTCCTTATATATTTGTAATTATTTATTATTTTTAAAAACAATACCAAAAAGTCTTGCTGAATATTTGGTTTATACTATCATTTGAGACCTGGAAATGTTCTACCCCTTCACTGCTGGGGGAAGAGAGGGGTCCCTATTATTTTCCTTGAGATTCTAGGATTTTTGTTCCTTTCAATGAATGCCATCATTATTTATCTTAGCTCTATAAAGTATCTCCTTTGCAGATTATAGTATAATAAATCTATAAATTAATTTGAACAGATTGTAATAAGGACTGA
Organism: Phascolarctos cinereus; assembly: GCF_003287225.1. Lineage (NCBI taxonomy): Eukaryota > Metazoa > Chordata > Mammalia > Diprotodontia > Phascolarctidae > Phascolarctos > Phascolarctos cinereus. The sequence continues at coordinate 411,659,527 of NW_027555958.1, forward strand.
ACTTGTGATTCCTCTCTGATGAGGAAACACCCCCTGTCAACACAGCTTGTCACTTTCTCTGCGATTAATAGCCTTTTAGAGTTGATTAGAGCATTGGTGTCAAGCGCAAATAGAAACAGATTCCTATTAGTCATATATTGACTTAGAAAGCCACAAATTAACATTATCTGTGTTATATTTTATTTTATTAAAAATTTCCCAGTTACATTTTAATCTGATTTGAGCTTCACTTGGGAGTTTTGTACCTGTCAACTATGTTTGACATCTCTGGTTTAGAATACTGAGTGGTCATGAGACTTGCCCAAGGTTATGTTGCCAGTATGTGTCAGAATTGAGACTTGAACTCAGGTCTTCCTGATCCCAAATCTAGGTCTCTACCCACTGTACTACACTGACTCTTGTATTTTATGTATTATCATAATTTTTATTATTTTGGGATGGCCTGGCCATAAGTATTGAATATGCCTCCATTTATTTGATTTATTGTTCCTTTAGGGGATACTTTGTCAGCGTTTATATATGTATGTATGTATATGTATGTATAAACACACATATATGAAATATGAATATATACATATATGTATATATGTATATAGTGTGTGTATGTGTGTGTGTGTGTGTGTATATATATATATATATAGTATATGTGTGTATACACAGAGATAGAGAGAGATGCCAATATGTATATCTCTGTATGCATACATACACACATAAATGCGCATACACACATCTTGAATGTGCTGTGGTACAATGAATCCTAGATTTTTTGTTTTTTTCTTTTATCCTTATTTTGAATGGGACTTTCTTCCCCATCTATCCTGGTTTATAGTATTATTTTATTGAAAAATGTTTGATTTTGTGGCTCTTTTGTATCCTGTTTCTTTAATGAAGCTATTAATTGTCTCAATTTCTTTGTTGATTTTCTAGAATTTTCTAAGTAAACCATCATGTCTTAAGCAAATAGGATAATTTTATCTTTTTTGCCTATCTTAAGGCCTTTAATTTATTTATCTTGTCTGATCACTATTGTTAGCATTTCTAGATTTATGTGAAATAACAGTAAGGAAAGGGGTCAGCCTTGATTTACAGAAGCATTTACTTTAAAGCTTCTATTGCTTCCAATTTGCATATAATGTGAACTTTTTGTTTCAGATAGATACTTTATATGTTATTTACAAGGAGATCTTTCTATTACTATGCATTTTAAGGGAGTATAAATGAGTATTGTACTTTATCAGGGGCATTTTCCTCCATCTGCTAATATAATCATAAGGTTGGATTTCTTCCTACTTTCATTTAAGCAGCTATAGCAGTGTAGCCCTGCTTCCTCCACAAAACATCCCATGATCAGTGGGAAGGGGGTGGTGAATTGCTCTCTTGGCCTGCCCCTTCCTTTGCTATGTAAACATGAGACTCTCAGGTCTCTCATTTATCTGTCACCCCACTTGCTTTTATCTCTTCCCTTGTAACTGTTAATAGGGTATTTATTTATTTTTGGTTCATTTAATTAGCAAATCTGTGAGGTTGTTGAGGGTTTATTCTTCCTAGCCTCTTAGAGCTTTCTTTAGCTCTTTTATGTCTGGGTCTCAGTTGTCTTTCTTAGATTGTGAGCTCCCCAAAGGCGAGGACCATATCTATCTTGATCTACACAGGAACTTTAATGAGGCAGCATGCAGATCAGTGTTTAATAGGCACGTCTTAATTGACTGATTTACCATTGCCTTTCCTAGATGTTTATTTTTATCATCATCGTTAACAATTACACTTTGGGCAGTGTGATTTACTCCTGTAGAAGATGCAGCTAGGAAGAGGCTGATCAAAGTTAACTCACTGTTAACAAGTTTAACAGGATTAGGGGATATGAATCCTTAGCTGGGCATTGAAGATATCTCCCTCTTCAAGGTCTGAATATCCCCATGGGCACCACATTTAAGACATTATTCTGTCATTGATCATGTCATGTAAACTACACTTGCCTTGGGTAGTCTTTGGTCCATTGACAGTACATTAAGGATGATGTATTTACTGCTACTTTGGGAGTCCCTGAGCTTTACCTCTGGACTAGGCCTCTACATGGGATAGTTAGAGGAGAGAAACAGAGCTGAGGAGCAAAAAAAAGAGATGAGGTGTGTTGTGGGTGCTTAGACATGGTGCCAGTGGAAAGGTAACCTTGCCCTGTGTGAGGCCCCTCCATGGAGCCAGGTGACCCATATGAAGAAGGAGGCACATGGCCTCAGAAAGTGCAACAGCAGGAGACAGTGACAGTGAGAGGAATTCCTGGACAAGAGGAACTGAGGCATAGCAAGGGTCACAGCCATCATATGGAGAGGCAAATCCAGACCTGGCTCCTCACTAATATTGGGAGTTGTATATTCTATAGTATTCAGTGTGGTTTACTTTAGTTGTTTTCTTGGAGGGAGGGGGAGAAGGCTGACTATTTCAAACGCAAGTTTGTTCTCCATGCTAATTGAGCAGCCAGGGTAGAACAGTATAGGTCCCTAGAGGAGCGTGGATTTCATCAAAAGGAAAGGTTATTTGACTATTTAGCAACACTAAGAGTGCCCTCAGCTAGTATTCTAAGTTAGGAAATGCATCGTCAAGTCCCTGGGAAGACAGAGCTCACCAGAGGGAAAGGAGGTAGACTGAATATTGACCCTGAGTGCTGCCCTCTTTCAGGGAGTGCTCAAACTTTGGATAGCCCTTGGAGACCCACCAGAGAAAAGAAGAGAATTGGCTTCATTGTTTTTATGGGCTTCGTAATGAGATTTTTGTGTTTGTGCTAATGGACTTTTTTTTACAGATGAAATAATGTTTGTAAAGTGGCCTGGCACATAGTAGGTTCTATATGAATAATTAATTTCTTCCACTTCCCTTCTGTCAGGTACTATGTATTGTTAGCCTGAGCACTTGCATGGCACCCAAAGTCTCCTAAACATTAGCCAAACTCTAGTTTTCCCAGGGGAAACATCACTCTGGGGTCATGAACAGAAGAGATTGTGTGTGTATGTGTGTAAAAAGCCCCCCAACATTGAACATGAGCCTTGTAAACCCAGACTTTCAATTCTAAGCCTTAGATTACATATCAACTCTGAGATTTACTCCCCCAAATGAAATACCATAGCAGACAACACAACAATTAGTTTTAATGACATCTATCCTAGGAATTAACTTGAATGAGTGTAATTTTGGCAACCTGAAAGCCCAAACCCAGTGTGTTACTCTTGAAAGTGTTAACCATCATCAAAGTGAGATCTTGCCTACCATAGGCACAACCTGACCTGCTCCATTTGACCATTGTTTTCTAGGATTCAGATGAGCAGACTGGCATTTTTCCTTCTCATTTCTAGACCTGACTATGAATCATACCAGACATTTATTGAGTACCTGCAATGCATTAGGCTCGGCTCAGCAAAGAGAATTGGATGCGAACCCTGCTTGGCAGGTTCACCATCTAAAAGGGACAGAACTAACACAAAGGATGAAAAAAAAAACACATTAGGAGAAGGGAATTTTTCCCATGGTATAGGGGTTATTCGTAGCATTAGTATTGTTTATGAGTCAATTCTGCTTGTTCTCAGGGGTTCCAAATTGAATTCTAGGGGCATAGCAAATACACGCATAAGAGGGAAAAGTGTTGTGCATTCACAGAAGCCACAGCTAACAGCTCAAAGGGTGCCCTCTCCAGGTAGTTGCTTGAATAACTCATTGGACTGAATGCTGAGGTTGGGTTGAACCTAAGTGATTTACTTAGCCTGCTCAGATTATAGCAGTTGCCTTTGCCAAAAGAAAAAAAACAAAAAAACCAAAAACCAAACCAAAACAAAACAAAACAAACAAACAAATAAAAACCTGTGGACCGTAAACTCTCACCAATTGGGATAGAGTGAAAAGAGACCAGACACACTGTTTGGATTAATGAGAAGTTATAGAGGTTGTTTTAGAAAAAAATACAAATTTATTACATTCAAGTATGGGAACACGAATTAAGCTAATAAAATATTACCACATAGACGGTCTGTTCAAGAAATAATCAATAAAGGGAGTTTGTAAGTACATTTTTTTCTATGGATTTATTATATTGTCAATACAGGTATTCCCTCCAATAGTTGGACACCTGAGGTGTAGATCCTGGACCACCTATGTTTTCTCATTCTCTTCAGTGCAATCAGCTGTCAGTTGACAAGCATTTATTAAGCACTTAATATGTGCCAGGTACCGTACTAAGTGCTGGGGACACAAAGAACAGCAAAGGACAGTCCCTGTTCTCCAATAGTCGATCTAAATCAACAAAGATTTATGAGGCACTTATTACAGGTCAGGCTCTGTCCTAGCTACTGGCAATATAACTACACACAGAAAGTCCCTGGCCTCAAGGAGCTTACTTTCTAAAAGGAAGTTAGGAAAGTGATGGAGGCCAGCTGAATGTAGATATCTGAGTTGGAGGCATTGTAAGGGAAGTCTGAGAGAAGAGTCAGGAGTGCAGGCTAGACAGGAGTAAAGACATGGTATCACAGGCTAACATACACACAACTCTTGTCCATATTCTCTTACAGATCCTTCATAAAGTATCTACCCTTCATGCTGGGGGCCTTCCTGTTTTTACAATTTTCTTGGAATTCTATGGGTACCAATGGAGTAAAAGAGCTGTTGGTTAACCCTCATATTCTCCACATTAGCCAGTGGGCCAATTAACATCATCAATTATTTTCCTGAGAATAGCAGCTGCAAAAGTGATTGAAAACTTTTTTCCTGGGAGATAGATAAGGATTCTTCTGCCATCCTGTTTCTACTGTACCTTTGCTTAGCAGCTTCCCTCCCACCCTGCCCCAATCAATAATTTTAATACTTTCAATGTCAGCATTAGCCCAGCCCACAACCAAATTATCATGATTTCTGAATTTATTGGGTCTAAATTCACAGGGCTTTGCTGTGCATTTGCTTCTGGTTATCACGAGTAGGTTAGTTAAAGGCCAGACGAGTTGTGGGCTGAGTTACTTGCACATAGATTGTGTTTATACTCCATTAAAGGATTTGGGGATTCCAAGTGCTGTGTGAAAGCAAACAGTTTGTGTTTGTGTTTGTGGTTTTTTTTTCTTCTTCTAGGCCTTGGCCTTACACGATATTTCAGAGAGGATTTGACTTGGTTTTGGGAGAGCAGCCTTCAGATAAGATATTCAGGTAAGTGAATGGTGGGGGCCTGGCTTTATGGCCTCCTCAGGTCCCACAGTTCCTACCTTTCCACTTTAATTTGCTCCTTAGTTACAAAGGAAATGATGGAAAACACTTCTTTATAGTAAAAGTACCTCTGTGCTGATTAAAAAGTAGGAGAATAGTGGAAAGAGAGCCAGATTTGAAATCAGAGAACCTGACTTAAATTTCTGTTTTCTTACCTACGTTACCTTGGTGAAGTCAATCCCTCTTGCTAATCCTACATTTTCTTGCTTGTCCAACAAAAAGTTGGAATAAAGCAAAAGTGAACATTGTGTAAGTATAATGACTAAACTTGGCCACAGAGAAGAGTTGAGGAAGTGATCTCTCTGTCCACTGTTGAGGTGGGAGACCATGGATGTGGAATATTATATGCCCTCTATTTGTTGATTTTTTTTTCAACTCCTTTTTTACACTCTTTTTTTAATTTTGGTTACAAGGTATGATGGTTTATGGGATAGGAGATCTGGGAGAGATATATTCAGAAATGACTATAATATAATGAGAAAAGGCATCAATACATTTTTAAATGAGATTGGAGTAGATAATCTCCAAGGTCCCTCAAGTTTTAAATCCTGTGATTCCTGATACTTAAATCTTTTGGCTTCTTTATAATCAATGTGTAACATATTCAGTAGAAAAATGGGCAAAATTCTGCCCCAGCCCCTAGCTTCTCATAATCCTTGAGGCCTCATTCCCTGTTTCTTGCTCCAGTTACACTAATCCCTGTTCTTTCTGTCATTTTAACAATGTAACCACTGTTGTCCTCTTGCTAGGCTTGCTGAAACCAGAAAAAACAAATAAACAAACCAAACGAGACTCAGTCTTCAGCACTAATATTATCATTGAGATAACAAATGTTCTCAGACGGAAATTCTGGCCAGGAATAATCCCCCATTTCTGCTCTTTGCTTTGACTTTTGCTATCACTCAATGTAGGAAGGTAGACACTTCTGATAGAAAAAGCAGAGGATTTCTCTCTTCTCTCCTCCCCTGCAAGACATATCACCTTAAGGCAGTTATGTGACCAGTAGGAGACACTACACCCTGCATGGAGCACAGATACACTCTCCAGAGGGACACAGACACAGATTTCCCCAGTGAGGACATGATATCCAATAGAGGGACCTCTGGCAGCAGAGAAGGGAGCCATTTAGCTTTGGCAATTAAGAATCACGTTGGAGAAGAAAGCAGACCCTGGGAGCCCAGCCTTGCAACTCACACCCTAGGCATTAGCTTCCTGAGGATTCCATATGGAATAAAAAAGCTATTGAGGCCTGTTGGCACCAGGGGTGTGAGTTGCCTTGGCCATGTATTTTCCTTACAAGTGTGTCTCACTGTCATTAGGTTATAAGTTTGTGCCTGCTCTTCCTATACCTGCTGTATTTTCACGACACTATATTCCAGATTTAGGAGGAATATTTTATAGCTACCTGATCTCCAACTCCGACCACACAGTCATCTCAGGCCCTTGGAGAGCACAGGCCCTAGGCAGCTCGGTGTACTCTTCTCCCACAAGTGGCAAACTCCCATCTTCTCCTTCTCAGGCATTCAGCCAGTATTTGCTGAGACAAGACCCCACTCTCTCTCTCTCCACCTCTTTTTACACTTGCATCCTTGTCCAGTTTAGATCTACACCTCTCCAGTTTTTTAAAATCCTCTTCTGTACTCTGATTCTGTTTTACTCACTCGAATCATTCTATTTTAAACAAACATCCCTTAACCCTATATCATATCATCTCATACTCTTCCCATCTTTTGTCATTGCTAGTATTGCTAGACTCACTACAAAAGCTGTGTTCCCTAGAGTGGGTCGTTTCTTCTCTTATGCTATGCCATGTAATGGAACAAGAGACAGAGGGCCTACCTATTTCTTGCTCCCCACTGCCACTTCTAGACTTCCTCTATATAGCTAACACTCTGCAGCTTCTCTCCTTTTCATATTTATTCCATCATTGCTATCTTCTTGTTCAAAGTCTTCTGGCTTTCACCTACTTGCCTCTGGACCACTCCTCTTCTTTATAAATTAGTTCAGTGTGTGTGAACAATGCATCTGTGTATACACATATATACATGTTGTTCCAAAATTTTAATCACAGTTTTAAGACTATTTTGACACCTTCTACATAGATATATAAAATGCATAGATAGATAGATAGATAGATAGATAGATAGATAGATAGATAGATAGATAGATAGTTAGATAGATCTTCCTCCCTAAACCCTCTCCTCTTCTAAACTTCCCTGTTACTATCAATGACTTTGGAATCCTCTTAATAATCAAGGTTGGAAACCTTGGACTTACTCCTGACCCTTCCTTGTTATTCACCTCCCACAACTAAACATTTGTTAATTCTGGTACCCTTATACCAAATACAGATACCAGACTAGCTCAGACAGCATTATTTGTCAGCTAACCTCTTGCAATAACCTCCTAACTTGTCTCTCTGTTTCCACTCTATCATCTTCCCCTCCAATCCATTATCCACACACACATGAGCTGCCAAAATGATCTTCCTGAGACCCAGACTTCACCGTGTTCCTTTGTTCAAAAACCTTCAGGGTCTCCCTGTCACTTCTAGGATAAAATAGAAGCTTGCTCCTCTGACATCTCAAGCCCTCTATAATCTGCCTTTACAGCATAATTTTGCTTTATCTTTCCTCATACACTGTGTGCTCTAGCCAAACTGGATTATCAACCATTGTGTAACTCTACTTACCATATACATTCTTGCACTCTATATCTGGCATCCATTTCCTTCTCATTTTTACCACTTACAAAAAGCATTCTTCTTGGAAGCTCCACAAAGATATCTCCTTCTGGGGGGAGGGGGAAGAATAAGCACTTATGTGGTGCCTGCTGTGTGCTAGACACTTTGCTAAGCACTTTACACTTTTATTTGATCCTCACACCTTGGGAGGTAGGTTCTGTTGTTACCATTTTACAGTTGAAGAAACTGAGGCAAATAGAGGTTAATTGACTTGGCCAGGGTCATAAAGCTAGTAACTATCTGAGACAAGATTGGAACTCAGGTCTTCTTTACTCCAGGCCTAGCACCTTATCCACTGAGTCAGTGGCTGCTTTAGGAACTTTTCTGATCCTTCGTATTTGTTAATGCTTAAAATTTGCCTCATTACCCTGTTTTTATGTATCTGTCCTATGCCTCCCATACTCAAGTAGAATATGAACTTGAAGGGAAATGCTATTTCATGAGACTTCTAGAGCATGCCAGGTATGTACAAATGACTCTTTGTTGAATTCAAATTCCCTACAATTCCATGACTTTCCACTCTGTCCAACTTATTCTTCTCCAACTGTTTTTTCTTCAGTCCTATCTTTTTGCCTCTCTACCTTGGCTTGCTTTTTTTTTTTGCTTCTTTTGTTTTTCCTTCTGTGTGAAAGAGGGAAAGGTACAGAAGTTCTGACATGATGAATAGTTAAACAACCCTGGGGCATCAACATGCTTGCAGTCATGGAGGGGAGCCATGATTGGCCTTGGACTCCCATAGGATTGGAGTTCACTTAAGTTTACTCAGAAAAATCAGTGCTTGGAGACTTCTTTAATAAACTGGTCTACTACCACCCCCCCCCCCACGCTCTACCAAGACCCATCAACTCTAAGCATTTTTTCCTGCCCTGTCTGTGATTTTTAATCTCTGTGGGCACTCAGCCCACAGCTCTTCCTGTTTCTTGAGGTAGCACCTGCCTTTGTTACAGAAGTTCACTCATAAACCTTGCCCATGGCTCCGGCACTGATTCATAGTATCACTTCTTTACTGTGCCTTGAATTTTCTCTTTTCCTTCTTTGGTGACAGTCCAGGGCAGACTGCCCTTTCTTAATAAGATTGGCTCAGGGATGGTTTGAAGGATTTGTGTAGCATGAAGAGAGGGACTTTTCAATGTTGTTATCTTTGGACCCTGACTGGGGTACCAATGTCTGGAAGCTGTTCTAACAATTTTGGTTGTTATTTATTTGGTTTGGTTTCAAATCCTTTCCTATTAATCATCCTCTCCTGGGTCTGAACTGGGAAGAGGCTGAGAAGAATAGCTATGATTTTAGAGAAGTCCTCTTCTGGAAGTTCTATCCTGGATTTGATCATTTCCAGTCCCAAAGACCCTGTAAAAATCAGGACAATCTCATCCCTTATCCAAAGGGTTTGGCCAGCAAATACCCCCCTACCCCACTCCCACCCCCCCACACACACACACACCCTGGGCCAGGATCTTGAACTGAATTTCTGCACAAAAACTCTCCTTTTAGTAGAGGTCAGCTCTTAGGGAGTGCCCAAACTATACCAACCTTACCACCTTACTTTAAAGCTGGTGTTCTGGGGACAGATAGGTGGCACACTGGATAAAGCTCTGGCCTTGGAGTCAGGAGGACCTGAGTTCAAATCTGGCTTCAGACACTTGACACTTACTAGCTGTGTCACCCTGGGCAAGTCACTTAACTCTGATTGCCTAAGCAAGAAACAAAACAAACAAAAAGCTGAGGTTTTCAACATGGTGTTTATGGAGTCAGTGGATAGACCTCAGAGAGGTTTGGGATGGGGAAAAATGCCTCTTTAATTTCACTAATCTTTGATTTCATTTGTAATCCTTATGTGATACATTTAAATATTCTGAGAAGGGGTCTATGTTGTTGTTAGAGTCATTTCAGTCAACTCTGTGTGTGACCCTATTTGGATTTTCTTGGCAAAGATGCAGAAGTGGTTTGCCATTTCCTTCTCCAGCTCATTTTATAGATGAAGAAACTGAGGCAATCAGGGTTAAGTGACTTGCCAGGGTCACACAGCTAGTAAGTGTCTGTGGCCAAATTTGAACTCAGAAAGATGAGTCTTCTTGACTCCAGGGCTAACACTTTATCCACTGTGCCACCTAGCTTAATCTTCACCAATTGCAAAAGTAGTTCATGATACAAAAGGTTAAGAAGCCCTACTTTAGAAGGACCTAGGTTCTGTATCTATGCTCGTAGCAATCATCATGTGAAGGTCAAATAAATCAAACCAATAAGTCTTTATTTAGCACTAATTATGTGTCAAGCCCTGTAGTAAATGCTGGGAATATAAAGAAAAGCAAAAATAGCCCATGTTTTCAAGGAACTTAAGTCCAATGGAGGAGACAACATGCAAACAGAAACAGAGAAAGAGAAAGAAAGAGAGGAGGAGAGGAGGGAGAGAGAGAGGAGAAGAGAGATTGGGGTAGAGACATACAGAGAGATGGAGGAGGGAAGGAGAGATGGAGAAAGATACAGAGAGAGAGAGAGAGAGAGAGAGAGAGAAAGAGAGAGAGAGAGAGAGAGAGAGAGAGAGAGAGAGAGAGAGAGAGAGAGAGAGAGAGAGAGAGAATAAATTGGAGATAATCTCAGAGGAAAGGCACTAGCATTAAGGAGGATCAGAAAAGGCTTCTTGGGGGGTTTTACTTAGGACTTGAGAGAAGCCAAAGGAAAAAAACAAAAAACGGAAGCCAGAGAAGCCAGGAGGCAGACTTGAGGAGGGAGAATATTGTTGGCATAAGAGACAGCCAATGAAAATCCAGAGTGTGAAGATGGAATGTCTTGTATAAAAGTAGAAAGGGAAGCCAGGGTCCCTGGAACTTAGATAACATGAAAAGGGGTAAAGAGTAAAAAGTCTGGACAGCTAGGAAGAGACTAGGTTATGAAGAGCTCTAAAAGCCAAACAGAGGGTTTTATATTTGACCCAGGAGTCAATTTGACCCAGGCAGCCAACAGAGTTGATTGAATGGGGGGTGGCATGGTCAGACTTGTGCTTTGGAAAGATAAATTTGACAATTGAGTGGAAGATAGACTAGAGCAGTCCAAGAAGACTGGAGGCAGAGCAATTTCAAGAGTCTAGGCATGCGATAATGAAGGTCTGCACTATGTGGTGGCAGTGTCTGATGAGAGAAGGGAATGCACATGAGATGGTTGCAGAGGTAGAATAGAAAAGACCTGACAATGGATTGAACATAGTGAAGTGAAAGAGAATGTGGAGTTGAGGATGGAGAGGGGAGGGCTGCCAGGCCATAAATTCTTGATTTCCATAAATTCTATTCCACATAAGTTCATGGTTAGAGGGTGTGTGTGTGTGTGTGTGTGTGTGTGTGTGTGTGTGTGTGTGTGTGCTCTTGTGCAGACTTCTCTGGTGAGTGCTTGCCTTTGAGCAAAGAGCTCAGTGCTTGGGTAGAAGCATTGCAAAGCGATGTGCAGGGCTCTGAGAGAGGCTGCAATAACCCACAGCAATAATGATTGCTGGTTGGTAGAACAGAAGGTTTAGCTTGGGAAAGCATTCCAGGGTCTCCCACAACTTCTTTCTTGTGATATTTCTGAAGATAGTCTTGCCAAAATCATAAGAAAAGAAACAGATGAGTTTTCAGAGAACACAGATTTTCCACAATTGTTTTCTCTGTACTTGGTGTTTGGGGCCATTGTAAAGGTTGTGCAACCAGAAGGGAGATCCCAGAATTTCATTGTCATAGCTATAGAATCAGCTGGAGAGGACATTTGAGCAATACTATTAGCTATCATTGGTAGAGCACTTTGAGATTTGTAAAGTGCTTTATATCTGTCACTTATTTGATAACTACACAGATACTATGAGGTAACTGTGATTATTTTCCCCATTTTTACAAAAGAGGAAACTGAGGCTGAGAGGGGTAAAGTGATTTACTTAGTGTTACAAGGCTAGTAGATGTTTGAGGCAGAATTCAAACACAGTTCTTCCTGATTCCAAGTCTCATGCTCTATTAGCCGTACCACCTAGCTGCAGTCATCCCACGGTCTTCAGATAGGACTTTACCTGAGCTTTCTTAGGCAGTGTTCATTGCAATAAAATGATTCAGAAAGATCAAATCTCCGAGCTAGAAGGAGTGACTGAGACCAATAATTCAAGGTCCCCTTCTTCAATAAACCAAACAAGGGATCATCAGAGTTTTGCTTCAAGTTCCCCAGTGCCTACAGTGCAGAGCAGGGATCATTACTTCCAACCTATTCTATCTGCATTTAGCTCTAAGTGTTCAGGAGATTTTCCTTATTGTCAAGTCTGTATTTGCCTCTTTGGTTCCTTCTACCCATTGCTTCTGGATCTGCCTTCTGGGGCCAAGAAAAAGACAAAGGCTGATCTCCCTTCCACATGACAGTTCCTTAAAGACTTGCAGACAGCTTTCATTCCTCCCTCACCCTCTTTCCAGTCTCCCTTCTGAAGGCTAAACATCCCTAGTTCCTTCAATTTTACTCCACCACTCTTGGCAACAAACTCTACTGTCTTATAGCATAGACTTCAAAGAATTTTCCTATTAAAAATAATTTCCCGGTAACTTCTATGCCAAATCCCTCCAGCTGCTGTTTAAGTCGCTGTTTCCTACCCTCAGTGGGAATGGAAAACAAGGACTAGAAGAGAAGCAAGGATGTAGAAAAATCCTTCCAAAAACTGATCATGGGGAGGATAGAAGAGGAGGAAGGTGTGAAGTGGCTGGTAATTGCATTCAGCCAGATAACTTCTCATCTACAGCAACTGTTGTTTGCATTGGGCTTTTGTCAGGAACTTTTAATTGCCAAGCAAAGACAGTTGAACAAGCTAGCCTTATCTCAGGAGAAAAGGCAGGAAGATTGAGATAAGTAACTAAAGCCTGTTGGTGGAGCCCCCAGCAGCATAGCACCTAGTGATCTGAAAACATGTGCCTAGTAAGTAGGCAGTTCACCAGGAGAATTGCCCACCACAGATGCTAACAAATAATGAAAAATAAAATAAAAATAAAACCCAAGTTCTGTATGCTAATAGGTCTACCAGGTGAAAATAATTTTGTAGTGACCTTTATAGGATCTATAGTGTCTGTCTTTAAGCTTTGGCTAAGTAAGTGCAATCTGGACACAAAGTGTGAGTAAACCAGCTAATCTTCAGGATGAAGACATAAAGGGGTCTAGACACTTCCTCTGTTTTCCACATTATCAGGAAGGAAGGAAGGAAGGAAGGAAGGAAGGAAGGAAGGAAGGAAGGAAGGAAGGAAGGAAGGAAGGAAGGAAGGAAGGAAGGAAGGAAGGAGGAAGGAAGGAGGAGGGAAGGAGGGAAGGAGGGAAGGAAGGAGGGAAGGAGGGAAGGAAGAGAGGAAGGGAGGAAGGGAGGAAGGGAGGAAGGGAGGAAGGGAGGGAGGAAGGGAGGAAGGAAGAAAGAAAGGGAGGGAGGGAGGGAGGAGGAGAGGAAGGAAGGAAGGAAGGAAGGAAGGAAGGAAGGAAGGAAGGAGGAAGGAAGGAAGGAAGGAAGGAAGGAAGGGAGGAAAGAAGGGAGGGAGGGAGGAAGGAAAGAAAGAAGGGAGGGAGGAAGGAAGGAAAGGAAGAAGGGAGGGAGGGAGGAAGGAAGAGAGGAGGAAGGGAGAGAGGGTGAAGGAAAAGGGAGGGAGGAAGGAAGGAAGGAAAGGAGGAAGGGAAGAAGTGTTTAAGTGATTATTGTGTACCAGGCAGCAGGGACAGCATGGAGTAGGAAATACAGAAATGATCTGGAGGGCAGGAAGAAGTGGGTTCAAATCCTGCTTCTGATACATACTTTTTGTGTCACCTCGGACAGATCGCTTAATCCCTCAGTGCTCTATGCAGCTCTCTAAGATGATAAGATGAAGAGAAGGTGACAGCCTGTATTGGTGGAGCAAGTTCCTTAGACCAATCAAACTACAGATTCAGTTCTTATTCTATGTGCTAAGAATCAGGAATACAAATAGAAAAAAATAATAAATTAAACAGTATGTGCTATCAAGGAGCTTTTAAGCTAGTAAGGGACCTTACAGATGACTCTCTCATTTCATTTTGAGGAATCTGAGGCTCAGAGAGGTTGTGACTTGCCCAAGGTTACACAGATAGTAAGTGATACAACCAGGATTTGAACCCAGGTACTCAGATTCCAAAGCCAATTCTCTTTCCACTACACAAGGAAATAATGAAATGCTACTTTAAAAGTGTGTGTGTGTGGGGGGGGTGCTGAGCCAGTTGGCACACATCTATAATTTCAGCTACTAAGGAGGTGGAGGCTAGAGGACCTCTTACGTACCCAATTTTCATGGGTTTTATGGGCTATGCATGCCAGTTAGGTGTCTACACTGTTTGGCATCGATATGATGAACCGTCTTGGAGTGGGGAGTCATCAGGTTGCTTAAGGAGACACCAACTGGCTCAGGTGAGATACAAAGCTGGTCAAAGTACTCATGCCAACAGTCAGTAGAATGGACCAGTGAGAAGCCCCTATACTTCTATCCTGAGTGCAAGGTGGGGAGATCCAATCTTATGAAAAATGAAAGAAAGGCATTAAGATAAAAACAACAAAGTAATGAGATCTGAAAGGACTAAAGGGGATCCTGACTTGTGTCAGATTAGTGGAGGGTAGAAGAATAAAATACAGGAGAAAGGAAGAAGAATTGTTGAACACCTACAGCCAAGTAACAAGTACTCCTGTAGTATAGAGGGAAGCTGGCCCCTAGAAGGTAATACAGTTCTTTCCTTAACCTCCAAGGAATGACAACATTGACTAATAGAGAAGGAGGCCATCCAGTAATGGCAAGAGGAAGACTGACATAATTGATGACTCCCTATTAAAGGGAAACATGGAGGTAGGGCATGTATCCAGGTTATGCCAGACAACCTCCCAACACTGATGCAATGTAACAACAACCTACTTTTGATGATACATATGGACACAAATGATATGGTGAGAAGGAGCCTAGAAAGCATCGGTAAAGATTATGACATTCCAGACAAGAAACCAAAGAAGATCTTGGAAGTACATTTGGTTACTTTCTTCACTCTTACAGATTAGAGACAGGAGCTTCAGAAGAGAAATGCAGATTTAAAATTGAAAAGCTGGTTTAGAGGATAGTGATTAGAGGTAGATTTGAATTTCTGGACAAAAGAATAAAACTTAAGAATGATAGATGATTCCTTAGAGAAAGAGTGTACTTGAGTAGATAGATAGATAGATAGATAGATAGATAGATAGATAGATAGATAGATAAAGACTATATATCTGTATATTTTTTTCTTCGAATCTTGTAAATAAGAGAGGGATTTAAGTTGGAAAAGGTAAGGTAGACAGAAACTACCAATGTATACTCAATTAAATTCAGTAAACTTGTATTTAATTTTTGTTTGTTTAATCTTTTTATCCTCAGTGCTTGACTTAGTGCTTCATGCATAAGAGAGGCTATAAACATTCACCAAAATATGGTGGAAGATATACTATGATCAAGGACACCATGTTCTAGGCACTGGGGATATGCAGATGCAATAATGCCTAGTCCCTGACTTCAGGCAGCTCGTAATCTAATTGGAGGGCTAAGGCTTGTAACTTATGTGATACTGTGCTCAGCCTGGGGGTGATGCTGGGGGCTTAACTCCAAAGTGGGGCAATTACTTATCTTTGACTAATGTTCCCCACCCCAAAAACTTCCAAGATTCTCCTAAATGCAGCTTAGATATGACTCATATCTAGGTTTTCCCAGAGGTGGATAGCAAGGCCCATAGATAATAAGTATGGCTGAAACTTTATTTCCTCCATTACAGAAAATTATTAGGATGTAAAGAATTCTTAGAAGTCCATGAACAGAGAAATACAAAACATTCCAATATCCCATGAGACTGTGACTGCTGAACATATACTCCCCATTCATTTTAGACTTGCACTATCCAAGTTAATGTAATAGCAGGATTGGCATGATGCAGAGCTCTTGCTCTACTTCACTCCCGTGGCATTACACCTTGAGCTGCAGGATGACCATCTAGTGAGCAGCCTATTTTTTTCTGTGAGGAGCAGCTACTGAGGAGCCGTCTTCCTTTAGGCAACTAATGCCTGAAGCTGGAAATCTTCAAATCTTGATTTCTTAGGAACTTCCAAATTTGCATGAAGGTATCATTTTCAGGAACTCTGGTCTTTGACCTGTGCAAAGGAATGGAAACAGAAAGGAACAAGGCAGCCAGGAATCCATTGTCCATGGACTTCTCACTGTGGCCACCCAGGCAAGCCTAGGCAGTTTACTTGGGGTTTTTCCTGCCAATTGCCATTCTCTTATCCTGAGAGCCAAAGGGGAAGTTTTTCCCTGGGACCCTGAAAGTCTCAGGTAGAGAAGACTTAGAAAAAGTTAAAAAAAAAAAGCAGGGGAGATAGAGGCAGAAATCTGTTCCGTAGCACACTTTTGTGGACCGCAAAATGTTCAGTTCTTCTGACAAAAGTCCCCTCTTGAACCTCAGCCAGCCAATTATTGGAAGGCATCCCTCCTCTTCAAGCCATAGAATGTCAGAGGAGGAAAGAATTTTGGGTTAGACATCACCTAGCCAAATCCCTGCAGTGTACAGGTCAGACAACTTACAGATTGTCTTCCCAGACCCTGGGTTCTTTCATGCTTCAGGCCATGTCATGGTTCCTCATGAATGTATAGTCTCATGCATCATCCTCAATTTCAGCAGCTCTTCTTGTCCATCTACTACCAGTGTTTGTTATACTTGGGTAGTTGAGACTATAGACTGGACTTGTGACTTCATTGGCATAAAGAATTGCTAGGTAAAGAAATCCCCTTCACCAATGCATGTTGGCATCTTCTCTGCAATGTATAATCTTGTAGCAGTACAGAGACCTCTGGATTTAGAGCAAGGAAGACCTAAGCTTAAATACTACCCCAGACACAACCCAGTGACCCTGGGAAACAACCTTTCTCAGCCTTAGTTTCCTCATCTATAAAATGAGGATGATAATAATAGTACCTACCTTCCAGGGTTTTTCTGAGGATTAAATGAAATTTCATGTGCAAAGTTCGTGGCAAACCTCAAAGCATTTTATGAAATTCCATGTATCATCATAGTTATTATTAGTGAGCTGTCTAGCACTATGAGGTTAAGTGACTTGACAAGGGTCATATAGCATGTATGTGTCAGAGTTGGAGATTTAAACCCAAGTCTTACTGGCTCTGAGTCTACCTGTTATTATTATGAATGATAACAATAAGAGTTAGAATTTAAACAGAGATTTAAGGTTTGCAAAGTGTCTTACATATATTATCTCATTTGATCCATTATCCAATTCTTCCTTTCTTGTCTAGGCAGTTACAGTCTGACAGAATCCATTTTTTTTTCTCTTCTCTTCATCTTCCTGACTCTCATTCAGCTCACATGCCCACCTGCATCCTTAGTCTCAGGTCTGGGGAGGATTGAGAGTTCACCTAATTAGAGTGATCTGCCTAATCTTTGTCAAAGGAAGCGAGGGTTGGTGTTTGGGAGTGGCAATAATCCTTTTATTTAGCCAGCTGCATTATTGAAGAGAGAGATAGTAGTTCATCCTTTCCACTTTGATGAGGTACAGCTGGTGAAAATCCTTCTGCCTGGCTGGCCACACACAGCAGTGTCCTCTCTCCCGGGAAGGGAGTGAGGGTGCCTCCCTCAGAGCAGGGAGTGACTTTGTCTCTAAACTGCATCTTGAAGGAGTGTTCAGACAGCAGGTTTTGGTGGCAGGAGGTCTAATGGTCAGGGAGAACTTTCCCAGGGTCCTGGCTAGGGGCCAGTTCCCTAATGGTTGGCTCTCTTCCCTAGGGTGCCCCTTGTAGTTTGAGCTAGATATGACATTCTCCTCTGACAGCTGCTTTGTCTAGGGAAGAAGGCTCCATCTCAGTCAGTCATCAAGAGCGAGTGTAGTGGTACCCCTGCTACCAAATGCAAGGCACTTACAGGGAGTGCCAGGTCCTTGTCGCCATCATTTGACTGGTATTATTGATAAAGCTGCCTTTTGATTGCAGACCCACTCTCGGTCTGCCTGCCTCAGATCCCTGGGCAGTGAAGTAAGTGGGAGGGGAGAAGAAGGGTGTTCAGGAGGAAACTGAAAGGGATTCACAAAAGATGCTTTGTGACTAGCATAGAAAACATGCCAGATCTGGGCTCTCTTTAATTGTACGTGTCTTTCCATTGTTCCTCTCTTCACATTAAGTTGGAAAGAAAGGCCAGGCTGCCAAGCAGCCCTGTGATATCCCACCCATGCTGGGCTTTTATCCCTCAGACTATTTTTGACTGCGAGCGCGCAGCATTTGAACTACCTTGAACTGAAATGAGTGGATAAATAAACAAATAATCTCTCACAGTTTCCTTAAGATCTTTCTTGAAATGTTGATTGGTTCTTTTATATTTGCTTTTTCCCTCATTGTAGAGATACAGAGGGAAAAATTACTGAAAGAACCCTACAGAGAAAATTATTAGCAAAAGTTAATGGTTGAGAAAAACAAAACTGGGTCATCCCTCCTCATTTTACAG
The DNA here is from genome assembly GCF_003287225.1 of Phascolarctos cinereus. NCBI lineage: Eukaryota > Metazoa > Chordata > Mammalia > Diprotodontia > Phascolarctidae > Phascolarctos > Phascolarctos cinereus. The sequence continues at coordinate 411,678,002 of NW_027555958.1, forward strand.
ATGAGAAAATTGAGACCCTGGTTGATAAAGGACTTAGGTAAGGTCATGCAGGTGGTCAGCATCACAGCGGGATTTGAACCCATGTCTTTCAACCCCAGAGGCAGTGATCTAAGCACCACAGTACTTCCCCTATTCTGTTCTCTTTCCTTAAAAGAATCTTCCTGTTTTTTAGTCTTTTCACTTCCCATTTCACAGAAGGATAAGGAGCCCTACTGGGTTAGACCCAGGGGTTGGCTGGTGAAGGTTTAACAACTAATTTTCTGAGGGAAAAAATAAATGCATGACACACTTTTAAGTTTACTCTGCAGCATCAACGTTTTCTCCATCACTGTTTTTTTAAGTCTACACAATAAACAAAACAGTAAATTCAGACTTGATTTGTAGTGTTTGCTGGTTTCTAAAGCATATATGCTTACATGGAAAATTTAACACTTGACTCTTGAAAGATGGTTCAAGCTGGCTTCAGCACACCTCTGGTTGGACCCTTTCATAAACTTAAAGTGCACAGATGTGCACACACATATAAAATCACATGCGTGCACACACACACACACACACACACTTATTCATATTATACATCAAAAGATTCAAAAATTTCATTAGTGTAGGTATTCCTTCCACCAACACAGATCACCTTCCTGTTACAAACAAAGTTTGAGGGGAGGCGTGGTGTCTGTGACCTAGTGGAGCTATTTCTTAGAGATATATAGATAAAACCTGCTAATGATATGATGAAAAGGGAGAGAGAAAAAGGGAGAGGGAGAGAGGGAGAGAGAGAGAGAGAGAGAGAGAGAGAGAGAGAGAGAGAGAGAGAGAGAGAGAGAGAGAGAGAGAGAGAATCAATTGGCTTTAGATTCATATCTATTAAGGTTACATGCTTATGATAATATTTCATACAATAGCAAGGAGAATTTTCAGAGTAGCAAACTAGCTCTGTACATTTCTAAAAATTCTGAGTAGCAACCCTGATTCAATAGGTTGTATGCATTCTCAAGAGTAATCTACTCCATTACTCCTGGTTTAGCATCTACATGTACAATACCACAAATCAGGACAGAATTGTTTATCTCATGGAAGCAAGCTGGAGGAACCTTTTGTAATGTTAATCAGACAGGACCTAGCATATAGTTTCAGGGACCTTAACAGTTGCAAATTTCAAAATGAAAGGGTTTAGCTTCTTGATATCACATGCTCAGGACGGCACTGGGGTTTGTGTTTATCAGTCTCTATTTCTCTACTAGTATGTATACAGTGAAACCATTTGTTGTTGTCATGTCTGACTCTCTATGACTCCATTTGAGGTTTTCTTGGGAAAGATACTACAGTGGCCTGCCATTTTCTTCCCCAGCTCGTTTTATAGTTGAGAAACTGAGGCAAAGAGGGTTAAGTGACTTGTCCGGGGTCACACAGCCAGTGTCTGAAGCCAGATTTGAACTCAGGTCCTCCTGACTCCAGGGCCAGCACTCTATCCTTTATGCCACCTAACTGCCCCTACAGTGAAACCATAGAGTCCTATAATTTAAAAGTTTGAAGGGACCTCCATGGTCATCTAATTGAATGTGTATATGAAAGAAATCACCCATGTGACATACCCAACAAGTGATCACTCAACCTTTGTTTGAAGACTTCCAAGGAAGAGCAGTCCAGTAGAACTTAACTACACTTTGTGGCCTTAAATATATTAACTTCCATATAAACGCAGATATATTTTCACTAAATCCACTTCTCATGCCTCTTCCTGGCATGAAGAACCTTGGGTTCTTGGAAGATAAGCCAGTGATACACAAACTCTGACAAATCCAACCTATCTGCCATTTTAGGGCCAGCTTAGCTAAGTTTAAAGAGGCTAATCAATACAAGTTTGACCACTAGCAGAACAACTCTTGAAATTATCAATTCCGGCATGAAGGGTGACAGGCCATTGTTGATCATTCAGTCAACAATCATTTATTAAGCTCTTGTTTTGTGCCAGCCACTGTCCTAAGCACTGGGGTTACAAAGAAAGGCAATAATAGTGTTTGCCATTTGTGAAGGTTATACTCACACTGATTAAATCATGTATATTTGTTCCTTGGCGTATTGAAGCTAGTATTAATACATGATTATATATGGCAGACAGGTAGCCATAGAACACTATGGTCTCTGTTGTATTCAAGATAAGGATAATCCAAAAGGTAATAGAGAGATTCAGAGAAGATCATGACAGAAGCACTATGATATGGTGGAAAGCAACCTGTTCTATAATCAAAAGACTTTGATTCTAATCCTGGCTGTACTGATTACTACCTTGATAAATCACTCCACCTTCATGGGCCTTACTTTCCTCATCTATAAAATGAATGGGTTGGACTGGGTGGGCTTTGAGTCTCCTTATATCCTGAGGTCTGTGATTCTGTTTTTCTCTGCTATGAACAAATACTGATGCAGCAGAAGTCGTGTAAAGATTGTCATCAAAAAAGTATAACTAAAAAAGAAAGTGAGACAGTCACAGAGTGAGGGCAAGGAATAACCAATGGCTAGCTTACTTGCACCATTGATAGCTTGCTATGTGAAGACAAGAAGAGGAGGGCCCCAAGCATGTCGCGTAGGCTCCCTGTGGTATACATATGGGAAAACATGGATGAGATTTGCCCAGAATGGGCTGGCATGGATGGGAGATTATGGACCCACTGAGAAGCTAGAATGCACATGTATGCACACATATACATATACATATACATATATATATGGATATGTGCATAATATACATGTGAACACACTATCATACTCACATGCACAAACGGGACATTGCTATTGCCATTGATTCACAGGTTGGGAAGTACGAATAGCATATTTTAGAGCTCTTCTCAACATGGTTGTCAGTCTCTCCTCAGGTTTGTTTTAGGGAAGAGGATTCATCCCTTGGATTGAAAGCATCATCTTAAATTGGAAGGGCCATCTCTTTGTGACCTATAAAATCCACAAATGTTTAGAAATGTGACAGAACTAAGAGAATATTTATTCTTCTCTCCATTTTACAGCTAGTTAAATTGAGGCCTAGAGAGGTTAAATGATTTGCTCCAAATCACAGATAATGCCTGAGCTGGAACTTAAACCTAGGTCTCTTGACCCAGAGCCTTCTGTTCTTTTCACTGTTATAAGGCCTTTCATGATTGTTTTTAAGGCATGAGCATTAGAAGCAATTCTGCCACCAAGGGACTGGGTGAGCTAAGTTTGATAACTTCTTCTCCTTCTCCTTCAAATATTTCATCTGTCAAATAGCGATATCTGAAACAAGTGTGACAAGAGGACCAGTGAAAAGACTATAGTTATCCCATATATTGCCAGCATCTGTAGTGTTAGATAAGCTGTAATGATCACTAACCATAACACTTTGCTCTGCATCCCTGCAGGTTTACCTATACTCTAGGAGAGGGAATGTGGCTGCCTCTAAGCAAGAGTTTTGTGATTCCACCTGCCGAACTGGCCATCAACCCTTCAGCTAAGTGCAAGACAGACATGACCGTGATGGAGGATGCAGTGGAGGTCAGGTGGGTTTGGGTTCAGGGAGATGTGATATGAGCCATGAAGAGGTACCATGAGGTTGAATGGTCTTAATTCTGGGAGATAAAACGACAGGCTGGGGAAGAAAGGAAGGGAACCTGTTCTGTAGAATTCCCTCACAAGGTACTCAGTGACTCAATGCTTATTTTCCTAGGAAGCAATAATGCCCACTAGGAAGTCTACTTGATGAATTGGTATGTAAATATATTCTATGACCGTTTGTGTGTGTGTGTGTGTGTGTGTGTGTGTGTGTGATTAAGGGAGAGTGGAGGCTATGGGGAGTATAAGCTTTCTTTCTCTCTCTTTCTCTCTGTCACACACACACACACACACACATGCATACACACACACATGAAATCTATAGTCAGAGCAATAGAATGATAGCTTCAGGCTCTATGCTATCCTTGCTATATTTGGTAAAGAACAATGGCCTTAGAGTCAGATGACCTGGATGCAAAGCCAGACTTAATCATGTATTAGCTATGCAAAACCCATAGCAAGACCCTTAACCCCTCTATATTTATGTATGCGTGTCATTCTGTACATATATAAATATACATATGCATGTTTTATACAAATATATGTGTGAATATATGTATGTGTGTATACACGTCATAAACTTTAGGAATTGAAGTTAAGGATCACTTAAAATCTAATAAGCTCATGGTACATGTGGGCAAGATGCAAAAAGATGTATTGTTCTTATTATCTTGTTTTTTTTAATACCACTAATATATTAATTGATATGAGAGTCAAGTTGGGTTAATTTTTAGAATTTTTATATCTATTCATCTGTCTATATCTATTTGATTTATACATGCATTATTTTCCTTATTTAATTTGTGGGGAGAGATATTGACACAACCCAACTGCTGATAGTAGGAACAGGTCACCCTGCCTTCTGACCAGCTATGGGTATGGCATTGAGTAGCTAAGAACTTTATTTTCTTTATCCACAAAATGGAAATCACACATTAATACATCCATCAACTCACAGGATCAAATGAGATAGACCACATGCAAGTGTGTGTAATCTGGAGGTGTAAATGACATCTTTTCTTTTTTTCTATGACTTTCTGCCTACCTCTACCCACAGAGAAGAGCTGATGACCTCATCCTCCTTCGACAGCTTGGAAGTTCTCTTGGATTCATTTGGACCTGTCAGGGACTGCACCAAGGATAATGGGGGCTGTAGCAAGAATTTCCGATGCATCTCAGATCGCAAATTGGACTCCACCGGCTGTGTGGTATGTTAGTTCCCCTCGGTCTTTTTTTTTTTCTTTAATGAAAGGAGGTCTGGGAGCAGGTCAGAGGATAGCCAAGAAAACCTAGAAATGCCTTTGGAAGGCCTAGGGATAAGAAAAGGCAGAAGGGGGATGACAGGAAAATAAACAAAGTGAATATTCAACTAGTGATGCACTGTGAATTGAAAAAAAATAAGAATTGAGACAGGAGCAGTTCTTTTTGGTTTTGACTATCAGCTAATCCACATAGGAGTTCCATTAGTAGTAGAATATAAGCTCCTTGAGGTCAACAAATGATGTACTTTTTCACTTGGAGCCCATCACCTGATACAGTGATTAACATACATACATACAAATATATACATATATAGTTAACATATAGTTGCCTAATAAACGATTGCTTGTTGGCTTGTGCCATTTCGATAGTTAAGAAACGAAGCAAACTCATCCTTCACTTTTGCAGTCATCAATCAATTAGGAAATATTTGAGTATATCATATGATGTTCTATTGCTAGGTTCTTTGGGGGAAAAAAAATTTTAATATATGGTCTGTGTCCTCCAAGATCTTACAACCCAGCTGGGGAAAAAAAAGACACACACGTGTGACCCAGTACAATGTAGGATCATAGAATAGAGTTGAAAGGGACCTTAGTGGTTATCCAATCTATTTTACAAATAAAAAGACTGAGGCCAAGCCAGACTAAACAACCTTTCCAAGTTCACATAGCTGGTCAGTGACAATGCTAGGACTGTGACCCAAGTTCTATCACTCTAGTTTGAGTGATCTTTCCACCATGCCACCCCTTGAATACAGGGTCCTGCTCTTCTGTTCTATTTGGATTTAGACTCAGTACCTTTTTTGCACCTAATAAATGCTCAATAAACTCTTTTTTCATCCATTCATTCATTCCATGCTTAACTCTGTGGCATAGGCTGTAAGGAAGAGAGAGCTCAGAATGGGCTAGAGTAGCTGGGGAAGGGACCACAACATCCTTACAGTCAGTTTAACACAGTCTCCCCACTTTTCAAGAGGGACACAAGGGATGGGCACCCCAAAGATAAGCAGAAGATAATGGTCTCTGTCAGGACCCATGCTTGTAAAATCCTTGCAGTGTTAATTCCTGTTCTTCTGTAGGTGACCGCTCACCTACCTGATCATTCCTTTGGAGCACCCTTGGCAACTCCTTAACAGTCTGAAACTGCTAAGATCAGGAGTTGGTTGGGCAACAGAGGACATTAGAATTTTTCTGCCACCTAGAAGAAGGAGGTTATGTTGACTGGGGTAGGAAAAAATGGGGTGGAGCTGCCTCAGCGAATTCTCATTGGCAGGGCTGTCTATTTTTTTTAAATCAATTGGGGTTAAGTGACTTGCCCAGGGTCACGTAACTAGTAAGTGTCAGGTGTCTGGTCTGAGGCCAGATTTGAACTCAGGTCCTCCTGACTCCAGGACCCATGCTGTATCCACTGTGCCACCTAGCTGCCCTAGCCTGTCTATTGTTTAAAGGGAGCAATGGCATCATCCTCAAAGTCTAGAGAAGGAATGGAGGAGGTAAAGTAACAAGGAATGGGAGTAGGGCAAGGGATGGGCATCAATCAGCAAGTGTTTATTAAGCACCTGCTGTGTACAAAACATGATGCTGGGTATCCACATACTAAGAATGATGGGAAGGTAAATGAGAGGAACAAGTATGAAATATATAGTATGTATCCTGGAGAAGACATCTTGGCTCTGCCACGTGTTAGCTTCGTGACCTTCAACTGTCTGGTGTTCAATGTCCTCATCTGTAAAATGAGAGGGTTGGGTATGATGGCTTTGATGATTCCTTCCAGCTCCAGAGCTACGACATGGTACCTTTCCTCCCTCTCCCACCTGCTTCTCACTCTCACATTACTTGTTAGCAAAGCAGCCCTCCACTTCAGCTGCTGGCTGTATTCTTTCTGAGTCCTTGTCTCTCACCAGCTTCCCTTCCCTTGACCCACACAGGGAACTGTTTTCTGCTGAAAATGTGTGTGTCCCTGGATCTGGAGAAGTGGAATGTTTCCTGCCACAAGACCTTTGTAGCTATCCATGGGTCTTTTGAGAAGGGAGGGAAAGGGAAGAAAGTCCAACAATTGAAGAGAGAGAAAGAGAGACAAAGGCAGAGAAAAGAAAGGAGGGAGGAAATGAAGAAAGGAGAGAGAGGGAAAAGAAGAGAGACTGGTGGAGGAAGGAGAGAGGGAAAGAGGGAATAAAAGGGAGAAGAAAGAAAGGAGGGAGGAAAAGTGGTAGGGAAAAAAGAGAGAGAGGAGAAAAGGGAAGAAAAAAGGAAAGAGGGAGAGAGAAAAAAGAGAGGAAAGAAAGAAACGGAGAGAGATGAAGAGGAAGGAGAGAGAGAGAGAGAGAGAGAGAGAGAGAGAGAGAGAGAGAGAGAGAGAGAGAGAGAGAGAGAGAGAGAGAGAGAAAGGGGAGGGAAAGAAAGAGGGAGAGATGGAGACCGAGACAGAGAAAGTGATGGAGGGCTGTGAAGGGGAGATCCTATCTGTTCTATCCTAGGGATAGGAAAGTAGAACAGAGTTGCCTTATAAGAACACACCATGGAAAAGATGATTAAGGTTACCTTTGATGCCCTGTGGCCAAGGGCTGGGTTTATTCCTTATTCTACCTTTCTTGGCTCTTTGCAGTCTCATTTTCAGTGTTTCAAGCAGTGAGGATCCCAGTCAGGTCCTTCAGGAGACAGTTTCACTGTCTAGCAGAGCTCAAGGTTAGGGCATTTTCTTGCTATTCAGACTGCATTTTCTTCATCTAAATTTTAAACTTTCTTTGCAAATTGGATCACGCCAAATGTGCATATGTGTCTGTGTACACATACATACACACACACACAGACATTTCAAAGACATGTTTACTCTCTCATTCTCTCCCCTACACCTCTACCCCTGCCCTATCCTTCATGATGGTTTGCCCGTCAAATCCCCCTAGTCTATCATCCTGGCCTTTTGCCTGGCTTGGATCCAAGCTGATGGATTTTTTTTTCTCTTTTAACACCATGCTCTGTGAGACTGGAGCTGGCAGGAATCACGGAGAGGAATATGCATTTGTAATAGGGACTTGTCTTTTAGAATCTGTCCCCTAGGAAAAAGTCAACTCATAATATGAGTAGATCTGAATTCTCATAGCCCTTTGCAACCACCAGTCTCATGACTCTTGGGTAAGAAGAATGATCAGTTGGACCAGTTGACTCATTGTTTCATTTTGCAGATCAGGAAATTTAGGCATACAGAATCCAAGCATATGGAGAAACCCTAGAGTTCATGTAAAGGATACGCGTCCCTTCTCCGAAGTGCCAAACAGGTGATCACTCAGCTTTGTCCAAAGGCTTGATCTGAGGAAGGGGTGGAGGGAACGGGGTTGAGAAATAGCTGCAAGCTTCATCCCTTTCCTGAGAGTCCCTTTGTGCTGTTATGAAAGACAGACATATGCATAGACAGAGCTCTGTCTGCGGTGCTTGAGATGCAGCGCTACCCAGACTTGTTCAATTCATACATTCAACAAACAGTTGTGAAACCAAATGCAATACAAGGCACTTGGTGGGGGACAGGGGAGACAAAGCTTAACTCACATGATTAAGGCAGGAAGAGGCCTCAGAAATTATATAGTTCAATCCCCTTTACTTTATAGATGAGAAAACTGAGGCTCTGAGAGATTAAGTGATTTTTCCCAGGTCATGTACTTGATAAGTAGCATAATCAGGATTCAAACCCAGATCCTCTTATTCTCAAAGTCCAGTGATCTTTCCACTATAGTCTAATGATATTGGGGGCAAGCATTTAAGTGCATACCATGTGCAAGGCATTGTACTAAATGCTTTACAAATATATCTCATTTTATCCTCAAAATGACCCTGGATGGTAAGTGCAATTATCCCCATTTTTGCAACTAAGGAAACTGAGGCAAATAGAAATTAAGTGACTTGCCCAGGGTGATGCAGCTTTTATGTGTCTAAGGTCAGATTTGAACTGAAATCTTCCTGACTTGAAGCCTAGAGTTCTATGAACTATTGTGCCACATGGGGGGATGAGTCACAAAGAGATAATCACGGTCTACATGATAAATGCTTTAGAAAGCTGTAAAACAAAGTGCTATGGGAGGTTTTTTGGGGAAACTTGTGCATGCTGGAGACAAAGAGGGAAGAAAAAGTGTCATATGGATAGTAAGTAGCAGGGGGAGCATTTGAACTCAACTTCTCTGACTTCCATTCAGGGCTCTTTCCATTATACTGGCTCATCTCAATTTGAATTGCCTCCAAGTAGTCCATCATTATGGTGTAGTCATGTTATCCTGTAAGCCTTTTTGCATCAAGGGGCCATTCTGGCATCATCTCTGGACTTGGTATGAGGGTGATCTGTGTTCCAATTCCAATTCAGCCATGTACTTACTGGGGGGAGGGGAAGAGAGGGGGAGAGAGAGAGAAAGAGAGAGAGAGAGAGAGAGAGAGAGAGAGAGAGAGAGAGAGAGAGAGAGTGGTGAGGAGATCCTGGACAAGTCACTTCTCTGAACCTCAATTTCCTCATCTGTAAAATGAGGGAGTTAGATTCAATGACCTCGAAGGTCCTTTCCATCTTTAAATCTATGATCATACCCATTTCCTGGGCATGCCTCCATATGTATATTTCTCGTAAGGGAAGATCAATCTCTGTATATGTGGTTTGGGTCACAAGAAGAAAATCAGCCCAATTATGTCCATCTATAATGGTAGAGCCTACACACCTCTCTCCCATCAATTATTTGTAGATATGGGATGACTTTTTCTTTCTTCCCCAAATTTTGAGCATCAACACTGCTGCTTCTCTGCCTTTAAAGAAAAGATCTGTGTGAAGGTAACCCCAGGAAATGGAGGATTTATTGGTTAACAAGAGAGTAAAGGAACCCCAGAAAACTTTGGCCAAGTAGTTTTCCCAGTAGGGCAAATTGATAGTGTTGGGATTCCTGTTTTGTCCCCATTATCAGTTCAGCCTTTGTCTGTATTTCTGAGGAGATAGGACACATCTTTTTGGCTCTGCATGGACTCCCACAGGGTTAATTGCTATCCAGTTAATTGCCCTGTTGTTTATATATTCTCTGGAGGATGAAAACAAATATCCATGAAAGGCAAAGACCTGTGCAAAGCATCATTGCCCTGCCCTCCAAATCAAACCTTGCACAGGCAGCTGGAAGCCTCTTTAGCAGAGCACTCAGATGGGGCTGAGTACTCAGATGGGCTAAGCACTGGGGGAGATAAAAAGGAAAGTGGACTGTGTCTTACTTATACCTAGACGTAATCACAAAATCCAAGAACCAAGAAAAAGACCTCAGAGTTAGGGTATCTTGTCCAATTCACACCAGAACAGTAACACCTACAGTATTGTCAACAAGTGTCCATTCAAGCTTCCATCGATTGCCAAAGGAAAGACTTTTTTTATTTAATATGAAAATGGTTGAACTATAACTCTGTCCTTATTATTCAAAGATGACATTAATGAGTGATCCATCATCTTTAGGATGTTGCCTTTGAGAGCTCTTTTGCCAATGGGAGGGGAGTTTGCTTCTTCAAACACATGTTCTTGCTAAGTTCCTATGGTGAGCCACGGGATGTTTTTTTGAATGTCTGTCTGATGTTAACACCACAGTCTGTGACCAAGGAAGAGAGCTGGATGAATTGGCCTATACAAAGACAGAACTCAAAGCTTCACTGCCTGTGTGACCCTGGATAAGTTCAGAATCTGAATTTCGGTGTCCTCATCTATAAAATTGAGATGATAGTATGTTATTACCTCACAAGATGTCTATGAGTATCAAATGAGATGATGCATAAGAATTTCTTTGTAACTATAAAGTACAATATAAAAGAAAATTATCAGGCTCTAACCAGAGATTTAGATTACTTGCTCACTCTCCTTGTCTAACCATTCTGTTCTTTCATATCCCCCCCCCCAGACTCATTTGTTGCCTTTAAATCAGTATCTCTTTGCAATACATCATCCGATTATTCTTAAAGGCAGTGAATTTTGGGGTCAGCATGTAGTAGTTGCATGAGGATTACAGATTTAGAGGCAGAAGGGACCTGATGTTATAGAGATGGAAGCTGAGACCCAGAGAAATGTAAAGGGATTTTTCAAAGGTCATATAGGTAGCAAGGGACAGAATCAGGATTTGAGACCAAGTCTTCTGACTCCACCTTCAGTGCAGCATCCATTGTACCAAGCTCTCTATCACTACTGATAGCTACTGTATTAGTTTAATTCATGGCTGTTCCTGTAGAAGAGCAAGCCAAGAACGATATTACATGGTTTGGAGGTTTATGGGAAATTGCATGGCAGAGAGCTAAGGTAGCCTGTTACTTAAATTTGGCTCTATAAATTGTTTCTCCAAGGAGTATGTAGGGGGTGGGGAGGGAAAATGAAATTCTGAGAAGACCTGCATGGTAGGTTTTATCAAAAAGTTGTAAAAAACATAGTTTTTGAAGAAAAGAGGGTTTCTTTTGACCAGTTAAAAGACACCTGTTTCCTCACCCACTAGGGATCCAGGGTGCTCTTTTTGGTGAGTCATTGTTCATTTGATGCCCAGACAAAATGAGGTAATGGAAGCAAAGCCAAGCAGCCCACTTCATTCCCAAGGGTGCTGGCTATGCTTGCTTCTCTCTCCCCTTCACCTGTCACCAGAGCACCCATCTCTCAGTCTGGGATAGACAGGGACAGAAACTGGTGCACCATGGATGTGGCAAGACTCACTTAGGTTTCTAGCTAATTAGCCAGCAGAACACTACCAGCAGAAATAGAGGGGTGGGAGGGGGAGCACTAGAAGGTGGGGTGGGATGATGTGAATTGAGTGGGGAAAACCAGTTTAATCTCATTAACACAAATATGCATTAGATAAGAATTAAGCCAAGAAGCCATGAGCAGCCCATGAAAGACAATTAACCTTGTGTGTTTTAGGGGTCACTGAAATAGAATGCTCATTTATCAGCTATGCTTGATGCAGGGCATAAGGGAAAGTGGTGCCTGTTACTCAATCACATCAGCAGGTACAGAGATTTTCCCCCACACCCCACACCCCTCACCAACCAGAATGTATCTTTTTTAGAATTTCTGGGATGAGTAGACATGGACTGTGTGAAGTGGGGTTGGAGAGGACCCATTGTCCCAGTCTGAAACAACCTGTTCATTTTCATTATAGCCATCAAAATAGATGGGGGCATCACACACCCAAAGAAATGTTCTTAAAGACCTTGTGAATTAGGATAAGTTGAACAACAGTTCCCCTAGGCCTAAAGGCAATATTTCTCCTAGTTCCTTCACTCTGACTCAAGGTCCTTGGTGGGAAGAGGGAAGCTTTATGAGGATTGAAGCTTCTTCCCAGAGAGAAATATAAATTCTGAGTAATCCTGAGGAGAGAGGCAACAGTAAGACTTCTTTAGCTAAAATAAAATGAGATGCATAATTCAATGAAACCTTGATTCATAGGATCATAGATTTAGCACTCAAAATATCCAAAGTAGTCATCTAGTCCAGTGTTACCCCTACAAATGAGAAAACTGAGGCCCAGAATAGTTAGGTGACTCACCCAGCATCACTCAGGTATTAAAAGTGGCAGAGCTGAGATTCAAAACTGACTAACTCTGAATCTGACACACTTCCTGTTGTACCACACTGTCTTGTTGGAAGCTTAGGGAATAGGATGCTTTCATTAATGGAACTTGCTTGTCACAAAATGTTAGAGCTTCAAGTGATCTTACCAATTACTTTAGTCCAACTTTCTCATTTTATACATGAGGAAATTGAAGCAGAAATGAAGTGACTTATTCAAGATCACAGTGCAAGTTAGTGACAGGTCTAGGGCATGAATGGTGGTGTCTCCATCATATTTTCCACTATAACATAATGAAGGTTAAATAAAATACATTTTTGTTTTGACCCTCATGGTAGAAATCTTTCTGAGATAGAGTTACATACTCTCCTGCCTTAGTAAGTATAGAATAGTGGACATCATTAAACCCTTCATTGATTGTGCTGCCTCAGGATCATCAGTCAGAACTTCTGCATTTAATTTAGGATCCAAATTAGTATGGAGATAGGAGGCAGGAGTATCTGAAGCTTCTTTTTTTTATTTGCTTCTTTTTCCTAAATGGATTCTTGTAATTGGGCTCTAGCTTATTAAGGTTTTATTGAATGAGGCCTTTTTCCTCTAAAGTCAAAACTTCCAATTAAGGCTTATTGTGCTCCTATTTATTAATCTAACTACTCCAAATAGAGAATGGCAGATGATGAAGCTTCTAGAGTGGATGTTGAGGAAGAGGAGGAGGCATGATCAAGCTGATTCTGGTACCCTAAAAGGATCTGAACTTATTCAGCTTCCATCTGGTGATGTTCTTGTCAAGAACCATGCTGATAAGATGCTTGGGGGAGAAAAGAAACATAAAAGACAGGAATCCAACTAAGTTGGAAAGATACGGAATTCTGACTGTTGGTTGAAATGGCTAGTTTCCAACAGTGTTGTATAAAAGTGTGGCGGGAGATGTTTCATCGTCAGCAAAATTCCCAGAGTCCACATGCCAGGTGAGTGAAAGGAAAGGGGTGGATAAGTTTTGCCAAGACTAATTCAGGGAACCTTTCAGGAAATGCTCATGGCCTTCAATATAGCCTATTTAATCCTGTTTCAACCTTGCCTGTTCTAGGACCCTCTGTTCAAACCTTGGCAGCTGCACAGTGGCAAAGCCAAATTTCCTTCTGGTAGTGCATATGGCCAAACAGCTGAATAGCCAAGAAAGTGGATGGGTTGGGAGCAAAGGGAACATGGGATGGAACCCCCAGCTGCCTCATTTGCTTGTTTACCATCATCTGGAACATCTGGGTTTGCACAGTGAGAGGCAGCCTCACGAAACCTCCTGAAGGGCCGTCACCTTCCAACACTCCAGCTGGCACAGTGGGGAAGAAGGAGATGGACCAGGCTGGGAGCCTAGTAAACCCACAGAGGTGCCATTTGTTTGGGAAATTGCAGAGTTAGTGTCAGCGAACAGCGTGCATCCCATTGCGATCTTCGATCAGGGTGATGGGAGGGAGGGAAGGCATGTTTTAACAGGCACACCTGCTGCCGCTTCAGGCTGCTGGGCTGGTACATTTGGCAGCAAGGTGACGGAGTAAGCTGATTGTGTGGAGGTAAGTGGAGACTTAGTCCTCTCACTAGGATGGTTAAAAAGTATTCATTATGAGAGAAATGTAGGAAAAAAGCTAGGACATTGAAATAACTGGAATCCACTCCTGGGCAACGTCTCATACAATACAGCATTAATAACTCAAATCTGTGCTTTCCAAACTGCATTCATCAAAATCCTGGGATGCCTCAAGGTGGAGGTGGGGGCTTCATGAGAAAAATGTCAATGACGACAATATTTTCCCCTCTAAAACATTAAATACAGAATTATGTCTGGATCAATGTACTACTTCTGGGAGTATTAAAATAGGTTTAATTTCTTCCATTTTGCTCCAAATGTCTCTTGATATCCTTGCTCGTAAGGGTATTTCCAAATACTTAAACATCTTTAAACCAGTATTTATAAGCCCCATCCATATAATTCAGTCCCAAAGTGTTCAGTGACTAAGTTAGTTTGGGAAACATCAATGAACATTTATATAAGCCTTTTCAGTTACCAGGCACTATTTGGATGAATCCTCACAACAATCTTTTAAGGTGGGCAGTGCAAGGATTATCCCTATGGTACAGATATTTAAAAATGTGTCAGAGAAGTCTATTGATTACTCGAAGATCACACAGCTAATGACTTATAGAGTCAGGTCTTGAGTCATCCAGCTCCAACACCTGTGTTGTTATTGAGTCATTTTTTGGTTTTGTCTAGCTCTTTGTGACTTGGAGTTTTCTTGGAGGGGTTTGCCATTTCCTTTTCCAGCTCATTTCACATATGAGAAAACTAAGGCAAATAGGGTTAAGTGACTTGCCCAGCATCACACAGCTACTAAGTGTCTAAGATTTGAATTCAGGAAGAGGAGTCTTCCTGACTCCAGGCCCAGCACTCTATCCATTTTGCCACCTAGCTGCCCCCCAACACCTGTGTACTTTACATTATATTAGAGTGATTCACCCATTCTTAGTAGGTTAACTGAGGTTACTTTTTATTTCCTTGTGACCTAGGAAGCATTTGGCTCATTTTAGAAAGAAGTCATAAGACTAGGGCTGGAAGCTCTCTGTACCATTAGCTCCTGGCACATTTCTCTCCTGGCCTGAAGGATCATTTTAGAGTTGTTAATGTCACATGTACACCTGTGGAATTTAACAAATGATGGTGTCTGGTCCTGCCTCCTGTGCATAGCATCCAAGTGGCTTCTTCAAGGTCACATGGAAAGTCAACTATTTCCAAGAGTCTTGAGCTGTCCTCACTTGCCCCTGTACACTCACTCTAACTCCACACTAAACATTGACAAAGTTCTTTGGACATGAAAAGGGTCCAGTGAGTGCTCAGCCTAAACAGTAGCACAGCCCTAAGGAAGCCCTGCTAATGCATTTTAATTCTGGCCCATCACACCCACTGTTCTGCTAGCTTCAGGCCAGACCAGCATACCTCACACATGCTGCTTTGCTACAGTGTCCCCTTTCTTCACAACCCCTTCTGTCTAGGTAAAGAGAAACTCATTTTTAACACAAATATGTATTATTGGTTGCCCAGAGAGAAGAAATGGTATGGCACAAAGGGTCACAAGCTTTTAAAGGGAGTCCAGTCCAGTAGGAAGTTCATGAATGAATTTCCAATGCTAATGATTTCATGCCCTGGCATTAGAAATAGTTGCCTGAGGTTAAATTTTGGTCCCGAGAGTGTTCAGATCGCTGTTTCATCTGGGTTATGTGGATGCTTTCTGATTGTGCCAGTGCCCATCAGGACTCAGCCCCATGAAGGATGGTACCGGTTGCTACGATCGCCATATTGGGGTTGACTGCTCCGACGGATTCAACGGAGGCTGTGAGCAGTTATGTCTCCAGCAGATGGCACCCTTCCCAGACGATCCTTTGCTGTATAACATCCTCATGTTCTGTGGGTGAGTATGCTCAGAACCAGTCTGCATACTTTAATTCAATTGAACATTTGTTGGGCAAATACTTTGTTAGGAATTCAGAATATAAAAATGAATAAGACAGCTTCTGACCACCAGGGGTTTGTAATATAGTAGCTTACTTTTATGAGTGGCGGAGAGGCATAGGTAAGGCATTGTGTGATCATGGAAGAAATAACTGGATGTGCAGTCCATTCTACTTTCCAGCTGCTGTTGGAGAAAGGATGTGGTGAAAAGGGAAGACTTGAGCTGAAAAAGAAGGAAAACATGAAGCTAATTTGAAGGGGCTAGATTAGTTACATAAGTCAGAAATTGCATCTGAGAAGAGAAATTTGGCAACATTTGGGAGAAATTAAGGAACATTTGAAGGAGAACAATTTCTAGGCCCAGCTATTCTTACAGAAACTACTTTTGGGTTGAAAGAAGAGCAGGATCAAGGACAAATAGTGTGTATATAAAAGAATTAAGGGGGTTTGAAAAGGATCAAGGAGGATTGTAGATTCTGAAGTGGTAAACTCAGGAAGGAAAAGGAGAAAGCAGTTGGTAAGACAGGCAATGGTAAGTAAGAAGAGGCAAGTGGAACAATTAGGGGGCAAAGTAAATTTGGCAAAGTTAATCTGTGGGTAGGATGAAACAGATAGGAAATTGGCGTGACTGAAGTGGATCTGGGTATGGTGTTATTAGAACTGAGAAAAGGAAGTTGAGTGGGGTTGTATAGTTATTAAGATGTGACAATGGGAGATAAAATTATTCCTTATCAGTTTATGGTTGAAGAATGAATCTGAGTTCAAGTGCTGTCTTGAACCCAACTTGCTGTGTGATGCTTGAGCAAGTTACTTAACCTCTGTCTGCCTCAGTTTCCTCATCTGTAAAATGGGGAGAATAAGAGGATCTATATCCCAGGGACAGGTATGTGGTTCAGTGGATAGAGTGCTGGGCCTAGAGCCAGGAAGATGTGAGAACAAATCTGGCCTCAGATGCTTACTAGCTTGTGACCCTGAGCAAGTCACTTAACCCCATTTGCCTCAGTTTCCTCATCTGTAAAATGAGCTGGAGAAGGAAATGGTGAACCACTCCAATATGCTTGCCAAGAATATCATAAATGAGGTCACAAAGAGTTGGACGTGAGTGAAAATGACTTAATAACAACACCTCTCAGGGTCATTGTGCAGATAAAATGAGATGGGATTTGTAAAGAGCTTTGCAAACCTTAAAGTGCTACATAAATGCTTGTTATTATTATTCTTTTAAAAGCTGTAAAAGATTAAGTTATGGAGAAATGGGAGAAGCTTTCCATGAGAGCTAGATGATTGTGATTTTGCCTTCGCTAAGTAAATGTCATCTGTGTTCCAAGTGGGGGCTGATTACTGTCCTGATAGGTGAAAGTGTTCAAAGAATGGCTCTCCACACCTCAGGTTTTGCAGGACACTTCAATGGGGAACAGAAGGAATCTGAAGGAGAGGAGTGAGAATTGACCCTTGCCAGAATGTCATAGAATGGAAGACTGTCACACAGAGGAACAAAGGAAAAAGGAATGGCTGTTACAAAAAGAACCTGAAAAAAATAGATCTGAGGCTCTTTCTGCAGAGTCCACTTAAGTAGCTGGGATGGAAGAGAGGTTTAATTGTTTGCAGTGCTCAGATGAGCTGGTGGTCCCCAACTACAGTAACTCCAGTAAGATAGGGGGCACCAGACCTGGCCATCTACCCTGTGGCTGTATCCTAAAGGCCTTTGTTCCATCCAGTTACTGCCCTCAGGCCTAGTGATGTTCCTAAGGACCTTAGGGCCTTGCTATCTGTTTTTTTTTTTTACTGCTTCTTTAGGGTTTGGGGGTCTTTGCATCTGCCCTACAACTAACGTCTCTTATATTTATGTCTCCCCAGATCAGAATGTTAGTTTCTGTAGAGCAAGGAGTATCTCACTTTTTTGATTTATATGCCCATATATATGCTTGGCACATAATATATACTTAATACATTTTTTTTTTCACTCATTCATTTATTGGTTCTCTTTGCATCTTCAGAATTTCACTCTGGAGCATCTCCTCTTTTTCCTGAGCTAACTTCTCTTCTAGCGTTTTTAGTTAATAACCCTGACCTCTCTTTCTTCTGAACCCTTTGCAATCTTTCTTCCTGAAATCTAGGGTGTATGTTCATACTACATGGAGATTTTCTGTACTTCTCTATCACAAGCTTTAAGAGGAAGAAGTCGCTTCCCCTCAGGGTTCCCATCATTTCCACCGCAACAATTTTGCCAGAATAGACTTTCCTCCCTTTCTTCTTTCCCATTTCTCCTCATTTATTTGTTCAGGAGAAGGAAGCTGGGCACTCTAAAGGGGAAAAGTTGTTTGTCCTATGAAGAATAATATAGTAGATACCCAGAAGTGGTCAGGTGTGAAAATACACAGTAAAAGGAAGAGGAAGTAGAGACAAGTTGTAGAAAGCAGTGATTTCCTGCTCAGGGGGTAGGGAAGGAGCTATTTCTCAATCTGATATCAGCAAGAGAAAGTTGCATTGCCTTCCCAGGGCAGGCATCCAAAATATAACAGAGAACCTCCCAAGACTTATCAAAATGGATAATAATTACCTTTTTCTCATGATTTCATGTGGGCACAAATGACACCACTAGAAGGAACATTAGAAGGAACCTAAAAATTGTTGGCAATGATGAAGAAGTCTGAGGCAAGAAAATGAAGATACTTGGGAAAATGGTTATATTTCCCTCATTGTTCCCCAATGAAGGAGAGGGATGCAAAACAGAAAAAAAAAATGAGAAGTGAACAGCTAGTTAGGAAGGTGGTATCTGGGATTGAGATTTAGATTTTTGGAGCATGGCTTAAATAGAGGTATATCAGATCCCAGGCCAGAGACAAAATACATCTAACAATGGTTGAGAAGAATGTATTTGCCAGGTGTCATGCAAATCTAATCAAAAGAGCTTTAAACTAAAATAAAAAAGGATGGAAGAGGGAGAAGATGCCTAGATAGTTATACACACACACACACACACACAAATGTATATACATATATGTACATATATAAATCTGTCTCACCTATCTATGTATATCATCTGTATATCTGTATACGTGGTGAATAGCTACAAAGAAGAAATAGCAGTTGATATACCCAGAAGTTCACAGCAGAAGACTTCCAAGAAAGGAGTCAGTAGAAAAACCTAAGGCCTCAAATATCTATATGTAAATGTCCAAAATTTAAGCCAAAAACAAGAGGAACTAGAGAAAAGCACAGATGGCACGATCATCAGATTTTCAGATGACAAAAAGTTGGGAGGGATAGCTAACATGGTAGATGACAAAGTCGGGATCTAAAAGGATCTAAACAGGATAGAGCATTGGGATGAAACTAATCAAATGGAATTCAATAGGTTTAAATGGAGGCTTTTGTACTTGGTACAAAAATCAATATGTCAGTGCAATATAGGGAGAAGCATGGTTAGACAGCAGTTGTTCTGAAAAAGATCTGGTGGTTTTAATGGACTACATGCTCCATATGGGTCAGCAGTATAATGTGGAGGCCAAAAAAGCTAATGGGATCTTGGGCAGCATTGAATGGCATGGCTTTCACAAACAGGTAAGTGATAGTTCCATTGTGCTCTACCTTTCTCAGACTACATCTTGAGTATTGTGTTCATTTCTATACACACAGGGGTTTAAAAAGGAAATTGATCAACTGAAGAGTGCCCAGGAGAGGCCAGGCAGGAGGATGAAGAGCCTTGAATCCATGTCATATGAGAATTGGGTGCAGAAACTGGGAATGTTTAGCCTGGGAAAGAGAAGACTCAGTGGGGACAAGATAACTGTGTTCATGTATTTGAAGGATTTTTATTTGGATGAGGTATTAGACTTGTCTGTTCATTCCCAGAAGACAGAATCAGCAGAAATGAGTAGAAGTTGAAGAGAGGTTAATTGAGATTTGTTGTCAGAAAAGCCAAATATAAAACTCACAAAGAACTCCCTAACAATGGGGGCTAACCAAAAGTGGAATGGACTGCCTTGTGGGGTGGTGGGTCCCTCTCTTCCCTTTGAAAACCTTCAAGCAGAATCTCATTTTGTTAATGTCCCTTCTAGCTTCTGATAGTATTCGATTAAGAAAAATAAATGCCTTCCCGGTACAAGGCATTCTCTAGGTTCTGGGATTACAAAGATTAGGAAAAAAAAAAGGCCAGGGGGAGGGGAGGATATTCTCTGTGTTCAAGGAAGTTAGAGTCTACTGCTGTATGGTGGTTTACAGTTTCCAAAACATTTTTTTTCCTGATTGAAACAAAGAAACAACCAAAAACCTATGATAAGTAAAATATCCTCACCCCCATGTTGGCAAATGAGGACTATGGAGCTCTGAGTGTTGAAGTTATAGGCCTGTGTTGTCGTTGTTCAGTTGTTTCAGTCATGCCTGACTCTTCATGACCCCATTTGTGGTTTTCTTGGCAAAGATATTGGAGTGATTTGTCATTTCCTTCCCTAGCTCATTTCACAGATGAGGAAGCTGAGGAAAATAGGGTTAAGTGGCTTGTCCAAGGTTGTACATCTAGTAAGTGTCTCAGACTGGATTTGAACTCAGGTCTTCCTGATTCAGGACCCAGCACTCCATCCGCTGTGCCATGGTCACATGGCTAATAGATATTGAGTCAGAACTCACATTGTAAGCCTTGTGTGCATTCCATTATACCACGCTCTTGTAATGGACACATAAGCACCTGGATCACATTCAGGCTAGCCAGTTAGGTTATAGGGCTCCATTAACTTTCAGGGCCTCAAACTCTCAGATTTCTTGCTAGTCATTCTTACCTGTAAATCTCCTTTGTTCTAGCTAGGCAGTCTCATTAACTGAAAGGGAAGAAGAAAGTTGAGAGTTAAGAATGATATGACTTTAGAGCTATGTGGGATATTAGTCCAACACAGTATCCTTTTAGAGATGAGGAAATTGGTTCCAAGCCCAATATGCTTTTCACAGCATCCCTCTCAGAGTATCCCAGACTGTAGGATCTTATAATGTAACAGTTGGAAAAGACATTAGGGATCATCTAGTCTAAATCCCCCAGTTTGTAAGTGATGAAACCTAGGGATTTATTCTTCAAAAAGCTGACAATTACACCAAGTTCTTAGCTATTCTGCTAGAACAAGCATTGTCCGGAAGCAGACAATGTTGTCTATGGTTTCCAATGAGTTTCTGAATTTCTTGGAATGCTCTTTTGTAGTAGTCATGGTTGGTACTTGACATTTTTCAAAGTCCTTTTCAATTACATTATATTAACTTTGGCCCTTGTGACAATCCCATGAGGGAGCCAAGTAGGCAAGATGAGAAAAATGAGTCTCAAATAAATTAGGTGACTTGCTCAAGACCATATGGTTGGTAAATGACAATTTTAGGATTAAATCCCTGAGGTTCTGCCTCCTTATTCAATGATCATCTCTCTAAAATATGGTTCTACTAAAAATGGAAGGAATACCCCCTCTGCTGGTGATCAGGTTGTTGTGGTAGTGATGCTGGTGCTGGTTCTGGTGCTGGTTTTGTATAATTAATAAAAGGCAATCTATACTGAATATTTTTCAGTCATTGTCGATATACCATAGTGGAGTTCTGTTTTATGGAAACAGGTACATATGTGAAGACAGAGGGGTTACAGTCAGTACAGAAAATGTCAGTGACATAAAGGTTGAGTTTGGTGTCATCTGTAGCATGACTCTCTCAGATATGGAGAGGCAGCATCTGTCTAGAAAGATGCTTGAAACCAGACTGAAAAATATGCTATCACTCTTCGATGGCACAGATACAAGAGTATGCTGAAGCTAGATCTAATTGGATTGTGAGAGCCATTGTTAAATTTTCATTGCCAGTGTTTATACCCCAGAAATCAGCAATCATTACAATCAAGGTTGATTTGTTGTTTTGTTAATTGTCTAGACTTAAGAACATGTTAATAATTCAAATAAAACTTTAAAGTATATTGCATAATTTTTTTTAATATCAAGAGTCTATTTAATATCAAGAGTTAAACATTTACCAGCAAATCCCTTCATAGATAGCAACTTGTCTGAAATCTCTCAATGAAAACAGATAATGACCAAAGCCACCTGGATGTTCAGGGTCAAAATAAAGTTAGGTTTATACTCTAAGAGATTAGGCTCAATGGGCAGGAATCTCAAAGCACAGTTATTTAATATCATCATTCAGTGTGTCATCATAGTAACACACCATGAGTATGGCAAGGATTGATAGCAATATGCCTGACTGGGCAAGATTTGTGTGGGTTAAAGAAGTAAACTCACCTTTGCCTTAGAAATCTAAACCACTAGATTTTATTTGCATCCTGAATTTTACCTTTATGAAACAATAACGCCATTAATAACTTTAGCTGCACAGAGCACTTTATAGCTACCCAGAGCTTTCACTTAACATCATCTTCTTTTATCTTCTTACTAATCCTAGGAGGTAGGTAGCAAATTACTGTTATCCCTCTTTCCCAGAAGAGGAAAATAAGGCCCAAAAGATCCAAGGTGACCTGAGGTCACCTAGCCAGGACTCAAACCCAGGTCTTCTGACTCCAAGCCTAGTACATCTTCCAACACGATAGTACCCTGCTTTGATTGAGACAGAGACAGGAAACTAAAAGATATCTAAAATCAAGCAATCGATAGGGTATAAATGTTAAGGTACATTCAGATCCAGGCCATTCCCCTACATGGTGTTCTTCATGAAGAGCCTGGAGCATTCGCAAGATGCCAAAGTTCTTTGGAATCAAGAAAAAAGTTAAATTATGTTCAATATAGTTTTAGTGTTATGAATATTTTATTGTGGTCTGACACTGAAAATTAGAAATCTACGCATGAAAGATAGTGTATGACAGGGATTAGGATGTAAGCTCTTTGAGAGCAAGGACCATTTTGTTTTTGTATCCCAACTACCTGGCACATTTCTGACACACACTAAATACTTAACAAATATTTGATAATTGATTAATGATTTCTCATGGCTCTTCCAACGCTGAGATTCTAAGTTGGAACTGGAATGCTTTATTCCACAATCATTTTAGATACAGGAGAGATTATTGTGTGTACGTCATATTTTCCACAAATGCCTTGTGATAAGCATGCCCTTATGGTTATTGTTGTTTGTCTTTCATTCTCAAACAGGGCCATGAGATTGAACTAAGTCATTATATTGATGTTGGTTTCAGTCACACATACATTAGTTCTGAGCGGTGTCTCATAAAATATAAATGTAGGAAGGGTTTCAGACACTTATAATACAATGATGAGACTTCCAACTTTTCTTCACTGTTGCTTAACATTTTAATTGGTTTAGATGCATTCAGAAATTTCCAGCCTTCAGAGATGATGTGGCCCTTTCCACAGGAAACATACAAGCTACATAGAAAGTAGATTCAAAACTATACAGAAAACATTTTCACTTAGATAATTTAGTAGGGTACACATGTTCATATATATTTGTTCATACAGGTATATACACATATATCTCGAGGTGACAGAAAAATAGAAATAGTTGTCATCGAAAGAGCAATAAGGATATTTTTCACCTGGCACAAAAAAATATGATTAGGTGTGTGGCTCAGAAGACAGTCCTCCAACAAAAAAGGCCTGCACTTTCTCAGTGGGAGGGAATGGGTGGAGTTCAGCTCTTGACCTTTCTATGGTTAGGGAGGAAAGTGAGGCAGCCTGAAAACAGCATGGCTGGTGGAGACAAGTCAGTCAGTCAGCTAACACCTGTCAGGCACTAGGGATACAAAGACAGGCAGAAAACAGGCCCTGCCTTAGAGGAGCTCGCACCATGCAGGGACACATAGGAAGGCAGTGCCTGCCCACATATATCAGTGCTTTATAGAACCATGCCTTTAAAGTTTCAATGGAACTTAGACATCTTCTACTCTAACCTTCTAATTTTGCAGCTGGGAAAACTGAGACCCATAGAGACTGAATGATATGTACAAAGTCACACAGGTAGTAAGTGACAGAGCTGAAGTATAAGCCCAGTTTGTCTGCCCTGGAGTCTCCAACTCTTTCTCACTACTCCATGGTGATTCTTGTTATGATAGTAATTAGAGTCATAGTTAGACCTCTATTGGCAGCTGTAAAATTTTAGGCTTTTAACCAGAGCTCAGCTTATTTTATTAGAAACATTAATGCTATTTCTAAAAGGTAATGCTTTTGAACTTCACAAATGTGTGTGATTTATAAGCATCTTAAAATTTTCTGGCTAGCTGGGCCCAGCCACCCTCCTGTATTTTCCTAATCACAAAGAGGTAATTCATACTTCAGCTAACAAATGAATATCCTTTATAATACAACTGGAAACATGACAGTAATAAACAGATTTGCTAATGGTTAATCCCTCTTTACAGGCATTAGCCGTGGTATATATTTAGGGTAACATGCACCCAGTTAGGGGGACAGCCAGTAGATAGTTTTGGATTAATTGTACTTGGAGAGTTGACAATATGTGAATATGTATACCAGTATGTATTTAGATCAAGAGGACTTCTTGAAGGTGAGAATTAATTTCAATTGATCTTGTGTTGGGACACAAAAGATAATAAATCTTTTCCATGGCCTAGCTAGCTGGTGAGAGGCCAAATTAATACAATGAAATGATACCTTGAACACTGTGTCTTCCCATATTTATTCTGTCTGGATTGCCTTCCATGACTGCAATCTCTGCTCACCTTTTCTGAGAGTCTTTTGCCTCCCTCTCTCTCCTCCTCCTCTTCCTCCTCTATTACTACTACTGCTATACTACTGCTACTACTACTACTACTACTACTACTACTACTACGATACTACTACTACTAGTGCTACTACTACTAGCAATAATAATGACGATGATGATGTTAATAGTATTTATATCATACGTTAAGGTTTGCAAAGTGCTTTACATGTTATCTCACTGGATCTTCACAACAACCCTATGAAGTAGGTGATATTATTATCCTCATTTTACAGAGGAGGAAGCTAAGGCAGGAAGAAATTAAGTGACTTGCCCAGGGTCACACAGTAATTTAAGGCATAGTATGAACTCTGTTCGTCCTGACTCCATGTCATGCACACCATCCATCTAGCTGCCCCTAAATAAAATGTGACAATGGAAAGTAAAGTCCTTGATGGCATTCATCATTTCATTTTTGTCTTTGTGTCTCCAGTGTCTAGCACATATGCTCTTGATGTTGATTGATTACTAACAAATGTTAGGATGGTATAGATAAGTGTCTGAGAAAGACTTTAAAGTACACTGATTCATTCACAAGCTTATATTTGGTGAGTGTCACCCAAAAACTGCTTGAGAAACAAGCTATTTCCTTGAGAATTAGACACCTCTAGACATTCTGAACGTCTCTGCTTAGCAGAGAGAGAGAAAAGGGATCTAGTTGAACTGTTTACATAAATGGAAAGAGAGACAGTTTACAGATTTGGGTAATTGAACAATACTGGGTTAGCAGGGGCAATAGAAATCTCAACATTTCTGCTATCCAAGACGTCTCCTTTTCTTCAATACCATACTCCAATGGATTGGATCAGCCATTAGGTTAACTGATGTTTTAGCCTCTTACTTTTGTGTTCTATCATGGCAGGTGCATTGAGGATTACAAGCTTGGTGTGGATGGGCGCTCCTGCCAGCTGATCACTGAGACTTGCCCAGAGGGAGCTGAATGTGGGGAAAGTCGGGAGCTTCCCATGAACCAGACTCTCTTTGGGGAGATATTCTTTGGCTACAATAATCACTCCAAGGAAGTGGCACCTGGACAGGTGCTGAAAGGAACATTCAGGTGAATTCCATGGGTGTGGACTGGATCACCCAGGGCAGTTTGCCCTTGGAGAACCATAAACTTATCATACAGTCTCAAAAGGATAACATGTAATGATTCCTGAAGGTAGAGGGATGTGACTGATAGATTTTCAAGGTCCCCAATGGGTCCAATATTCATTATTTCAGTATCCTAGAACCACTTGGGTAACAGAGAGGTGTTGAATGAGCATTTACCTTATCCCTATTGGAATTGTAGATTCTGTCTAAGCTATCTCATATCTGTGAAATGGTAATGTGTGTGTGTGGGGGTGGTACTGGTGGTGGTGTTTCAAACACTTGTAATACTATAATAATGAGGTGTAATCTCATCTTCACTGTGTGCTTAGCATGAGGTTAGGTGCTCTAGGGAATTTGCAGCCTGTGGAGAAGATACAGTCTTTGCTGAAAGGAGACAACAATCTATGCAAAAAACCAAGGTCAAAACTATACAAGACACATGTTTACTTGTATATTTGAATGCACATATTCACGCCCATGTGTATATACACATATCTATGTGTATGTTATATACTTATATGTATTATGCATGCACACATACATACATATACATACATTATATATGTATGTGTATGTGTGTGTATATCAATATTACCATTGCCTCCCAAAATGGCATGCCAGTTGTTCTTTTCATTGTCTTTACTTTTGAGGCCTCATGGACCATAACTTTCCTTTCTAGCCACCATTCCTCTGAATGAGTCCTTATTAAATTCTGCCTTAGAATGTTAGCTCCTTGAAGGCAAGGATGACTCACTTCTGTATTTATATCACCAACACTCAGCACAGTGCTTGGAATATAGTACTCATCATTCAATCATGCATTCGTGCTTTAGAGTTATTCAGAGATGATTTTGGTCATTTCTCTTTAAATGGAAGAGTTGTCTACAAGAGATTAAAACTATTTAAAGATATATGGGACTTTGACTTCTCTAACAGGGGTCTTAAAACTTCATCCATTTGTATGTATCTTTCCTCATATTTCCCTTGGAAATTCCTTTGAGAATGGAAGAGATAATAATGAATGGTAGAATGTGAGATTTGGGACCAATTAGAGCCTATATTTGTGCCAAGCTTGGGCATCAAGACTTTGCTCTTTTGGGAATTGTGCTTCATAACGAAGCACTCAGGCTAGTTACCACAGCCAGGTGCTTGCCTGTGGTTCAGGCAGGAGAGAGACTCTACCCATATTAATATTCTTGGCTAGGGATCTTGATGACTGTTCCTTCAGAAACAGTCCCTGAGGCTGAGGACAATTGGATAGGAAAGATTCATGTTGCCCTTTAAGTAGCCTCTACTCTACATTCCTTCCTAATCTTTTTCCAGTTCTATCCCTACATTTTCCACAGGGCTTCCCTTCCCTCATCAAAACTAAGGCAGGCTGGCTAGGAATTTGACATACTATACCAGAAGAGAATTTTCCCCTAAGATTTGAAGAAGAGTATGGCCCCAGAGAAGTGTGCTTACCATGAATGCCTAGAAATCACTGACCTGTTCCTTTTTCCAGACAGAACAACTTTGCCCGAGGCTTAGAGCAACAGCTACCAGATGGCCTTGTAGTGGCCACTGTCCCCCTGGAGAATCAGTGCCTAGAGGAGATCTCAGAGCCTACTCCAGATCCAGAGTTCCTGACTGGTGAGTCTACCTGCCCCTCTAGGCTTCCAGGACCTGATTGAATGAGGAGAGTTACGAACATTGTTATATCCATTACTATTGTTTTATTTTGTTTGGGAGAGCAGAATCTGAATCTCTGATTTCAATGGTGTAGGGAAGTATGGGTATAGGTACAGGTATAGGAACTCTCTCCATTCTAATGGATTGGCAACATCTCTGTAATTTACAGTCTTAGGGAATTGCCTGGTTCTTTGAGAAATTAAGTGGTTTACAGAGGATCACAAAACCAGGATGTGTCAGAAGTGAAATTTGAACTTAGGTCTTCCTAACTCCTGAGACAGTTAGGTGGCACAGTGGATAGAGTGGTAGGCCTGGATTCAGGAAAATTTATCTTCCTAAGCTCAAATCTGGCCTCAGATGTTTACTAGCTATGTAGCCCTGTTTGCCTCAGTTTCCTCATAAAATGAACTGGAGAAAGAAATGACAAACCACTCCAGTATCTTTGCCAAGAAAACCCCAAATGGGGTCATGACTGAAAAATAACTGAACAACTTCCTGACCTCAAGGTTAACTGCAAATTATGCCAAACTGCTTTGTAGTAGTAGTAGTAGGAGGAGGAGGAGGAGGAGGAGGAGGAGGAGGAGGAGGAGGAGGAGGAGGAGGAGGAGAAGGAGGAAAAGAAGCAGCAGCAGCAGAAAATTATATAGCACAGTACCTGTCCTCATTTATCTTACAAGGATGTCCTGGACATTAAGTGAGGTGATAGACTTACAAAAGGGACTTCAGACATTTTCTGGTTTAACTGAATTATTTCACAATTGAGGAAACCAACTAGTCCGTGGACTCATGGAGATTTAGTTACAAGAGCTGTGCCTAAAGTCTGGGCCTCCTGGGTGCTTTCTATGAGAAGGTAGGTTTTGGAGGCAAACAAGAGACAACCAAGCTATGTCACACATGCAGACAGAGCAGTCTCACTGGGTGTACAGTGGCTTACGTGTTCCCTGGCAAGGCTTTGTTTGAAATTGCTAACTAGAATCTCTTCTGGTCACCAGGAGCCAGTAGTACATAGTTACAAATGGTAGAAGATGGTGGGTTTGTGCAAATAAGGTTTTCTCCCTCTCCATAAGCCCTAACCTTAAAGTGCTCTTTAAATATGAGTTTTCAGAGGCAGCATGGGATGATGGAAATTGGCTTTGGCATCATTGAACCTAGGATAAATCTTAAATCTGTCATGTCCTAGCTGTGACTCTACATCACTCAGCCTTTCTAGACCCCGGTTTCATCATCTATAAAGTGAGAGGGTAGGACTAAATGACCTCCAAGGTCCTTATTCTAAAATTTTATGACCTTTTTGGTGTCTCAGTGCCACTTATTCTGAGCCAAAGAGTATGATTCTTGGGACCAGAGCATGAGTGTGGATATCCCTTAGACACCAGGTCTACACCATGGTCATGGTTTCTGGGGTTTCTAGGATCTGAGTTAATGATTGGGCAGAACTGAGAGCCAATATTATGACTGAAAAAATGTTACCATTCAAACAATCAGCTGTGTTTTGCCTTGAAATGGAGTGTTATTTGGTAAGACAGCATGGAAAGGGGAGTTGGAGGGGTAGGAAAGAAATGATAGAGAGTCAGGGATAGAGACAGAGATTTATGAGAGAGATAGAGACAGTCAAAGGCAGAGATAGAGAGACAGATACAGACAGTGAAAGACTGAAAAAGAAAGGTACAGAGAAATGAAAGGAGAGAAAGAGGGAGGAAGGGAGGAAGAAAAAAGAAGGGAAGGAAGGTAAGAAGAAGAGAAAGAAAAAGAAAAGACATTAAAGAAAAGGAAGGGAGAGGGAGTAAAGAGGACAGTGGAGAGAGAGGGAAAGAGGAGCAACCAAAGGAGAGAGAGAAAGATAGAAGGATGGAATTAAAGAGAGAAGTAAGAAAGATGATAGAAGTGAAGAACAAAAGAAAGAATAAAGAAAATGGGAGAGAAGAAGAAAGAGACAGAGAGAGACAGAGAATACATTTTGCTGTATGTTAACAGGAGAACGGGTCAAGAAGAGCTCTCCTTTCAACCATCTGCCTGTGGAAACATCACCCCCAAACTCAGGAAATTAAAATCTAGTGCCTGAGAATGCTCAGAACTTCACTCATGGCTCTGCAGGGTCTTATTAACTTGTTACCACAACATTTTTCTGAGAGTAGAGTACTGATGCTTTGTGTTCCTTCCTCCTAAAGGAGGGTGTGAAATGGCACCTAATAATAATGTAAATTCTACACAGCTCATAGACAGCTAAGCCATTGCTTAAAGCATTATCTAAAAAGTATTCTAGCCACCAGGATACAGTGGAAAGATCCTTGTCTCTGGAGTAGGAGGACAGTGGTTCAAATCCCATATCCAATATGTGACATACCTGTGGGACCTCAAGCAAAATGTTTAGTTTCTCTGGGCTTCCTTCCTTCCTTCTTTCCTTCCTTCCTTTCTCTCTCTCACTTTCTTCCTTCCTTCCTTCCTTCCTTCCTTCCTTCCTTCCTTCCTTCCTTCCTTCCTTCCTTCCTTCCTTCCTTTCTTCCTCTTTCTTTCTTTCTTTCTTTTCTTCTTTCTTTCTTTCTTTCTTTCTCTTTTTTTTCTTTCTTTCTTTCTTTCTTTCTTTCTTTCTTTCTTTTCTCTTCTTCTTTTTTTTTTCTTTCTTTCTTTCTTTCTTTCTCTTTCCCTGTAAAAAGAGGAGGGGAGATGGACTCCAAGGTTACTTTTAGCTCTTGATCTATGAGACAATGATCCCAGGATTCTTCCTTTCATTGCAGAAGGACATTGAACAGCTGCTCCAAGAAAGCACATAAGAAGGCTCAGAGTGATATTACTTTTTCACAAAGCTTCTGAAAGTAGGGGTGGATGAAATTGGGGACATTCAAAATCAGTAGGATTGTATGTCATACCTAGAAATAAGGAGAGACTTCTGCCATGTTTGGGTCCTGTCCCCAAACTAGAATGCCTTCCCCTACCCACTAGAGTTTCCTCTACTGTGAAAAAGTATTAGTATTAAGGACAGGGTAATGTCTAAATGTGATTCTTTCATTTTCACCATCTTAAGGGAAGACAAACTTAATCCCAGTGTATTTGCCACAGAGAGAGGAAGTTATTGGGGCACTGTTAAGCCTTCTTCACTGGGATATTTCCATTAACTTTAAAGCCAAATGAAACAGCCTGGTTTCTATGTTATCCTGTAACCTATTTATGGCTGCAGGTGAAGAGAAGAAATCTTTTATCAAGGTTGACATTGGAGATTCTTTAGGCAAAGGGATCTGAGCAGACAGCTTTCACTGTTGATAGTAAGAGGCAGTGCTGTTTAATGAAGAGAGCTCAATACTAGGAGTTAAAAGACATGGATTCTTGGTCCTGATTCAACAATGACTAGCTGTATGACAGTGAATAAGACATTTCCTTATTCCAAGCTTCAGTTTCTTCATCTGCAAAAGGAGGGACTTGAGTTGATCTCTAAATTGCTTTTCATTTTTAATAGTTGATGGTTTTGTGGTGATCTTCCTTGCTTTTCTTCTTCCTCAGCCAACTTTCTATTGTCCTGAGGCAATCTGTTCAAAGCAAGTAGATTGTTTTAATTAGAGCTTACTGCAGAAAAGGACAAGACCATGGATTCAATCCTAGTTTTGGAGGGTGGTTGCAAGCACAATCAGGAAAACACAATGTAGCCTGCGTTGGAAAAACAGGGAGGGGTTTCAATTAACCAGTCCCCAGAAGCACTGAGGCACCAGGCTTGTATTCTCCCTTAAGTCAGTAAGACTTCTGTGAATGCAAAGCTATCAGGTATAAGGAGAGGGATAGGAGAAGCCAAGGAAGACCTCTGTTGGAATGAAGCAAGGGGATGACAATGGGTCTGGGCTTGCTAGGTATTTCCCTTTCTGTGTACACACTTTGATCTACTGATACAACACCTGTCCAGGGAAAGTAATTTCCACTCTACATGCCCTATGGCCATGTTGACTAGTTGTCCTGAAGTAGGAATATGTCTAGTACCACTAGGATACCTTGATGATTTCCTGACTCAATGAAAGCTCCTATCTTATCTTTTAAGACCACTCTCTTTCCCTTAGGATGTGAGTACTTAATAGGTGGTAAGAACCTTCCAGGGATGGACTTCTTTCTATGGCTAGAATAAATAGATTAATTGGGTTAAATCTGAGTGGCTTCCTTCCAACTGAACAGACCCCTAAGTACTGTTTTAGTTGTGATTCTTCTTGAGTCCCCACCCAGATCCAAAGGATCATAGGATCATATACTTTAGAGCTAAAAGGAATCTTGCAGATCATTAGTCTAACACCTACTTTAAAATTTTTTTAACCCATGAGGAAATTGAGATTTCAGAGAAGTTAAGTGACTTGCCCACAGTCCCAAAGGTACAGGTGAAAGATCTAAGGTTTAAATTTGGGTCCTCTGTCTCCAAATCTGGCACTCATTCCATTATACCATACCATCTCTTTATATTGCTATCATTCTGTGACATATTAGTGTTGCCCAAGTCTCAGATTCTTTTATCCCAGGACCTTGTAGGTCTCACTTATCATGCCTCCATGTGAAGTTTATTTTCAGTAAATGACTGATCCTAAGAGTTGGGAGGGGCTTTGGGGATCATCTAACAGGGGTCACATTACCATTAACACGAATTCCCACTATAATCCCCAGCGCTGACAGTAGGCTGTCTAGCCTCGGCTTAAAGACCTACACTCTAGTGAGACCTACAATCCCACGTCTCAAGGCAGTTCCATCCACTTTTTTATGGGTCTAATTGTTTGGATTTTTTTTTTGGCTTTTTACCATTTATTCAACCTGTTTCTCCAAGTTCTACCCTCTGAGGCTAAATATAATAAAACCAAGCCCTATTCCAAAAGAATAAGGCTAGGTGATCCATGGTCCTTCAGATACTTGAAAACAATTTTCATAGCCTTCCTAAGCCTTCTCTTCTTCAAAACAAACATGACCAGTTCCTTTTAGGTAATGCTCTTATGGCATGGTCTCTAATCCCTTCATCATCCTGGCTACCCTCTTCTGGGCATACTTCTTCTTAGAATAGTACCCAGAATGGAATATAGAAATCCTGATTTTGTCTGAAAGAGGCTAGATACAATAGAAACTATGCTATATACACCTTCCAGGCACTGTTCCTTCTTTACTGTAGCCTACAGCAGCATCACCTTTTTAGGGGATAATGAGGGGGCTGAATAAGTCACTTGTCCCAGCCCAGACTCTTATTGAGTTTCTAATTCACTGAAATCTAGGTCTTGTTCACAGCAACTATATCTGTGAACTGCAGTCCCTCTCCCCACCCCGTCCTGCAGTCGCTGTTCAGTCATTTTTAAGTCATGTCGGACTCTTTGTGACCCCATTTGGGGTTTTCTTGGCCAAGATCCTAGAGTGGTTTGCTATTTCCTTCTCCAGTTCATTTTACAGATGATGAACTGAGGTAAACAGGGTTAGGTGACCTGCCCAGTATCACATACCTAGTAAGTGTCTGAGGCCGGATTTGAACTCAGGAAGATGAGTCTTTCTGAGTCTAAGATCAGTACTCTATATCCACTGTGCCACCTATCTACCCCCATCTTGGAGTAGAGAAGCTAATTGTTTGAGCCAAAGTACATAACTTTATATTTATCCCTCCTTGATTTCATGTTTTTCAGTTTGGCCCATCATTTTTTGCCTGTAAAATTCTCTTTAGATCATGAATACCCTTCTCAACTTTGTGCCATTTGTAAATCTGACATATAATTTGACCTTACAAGAGAAAGAGTAGATCTTTGAAGCTCTTTGATATGATAGGTTGGGATGAAGGGAGAACAGAAGAAGGCCCTGGAGGTAAAGAAGCTTGACCCACCAGCCCATGTTGTTCGTAGCTTGGAGAACCATGGCTCTGCTTTCAAAAGTGTTTTCCAAACCTCTCCACAATTGTCCTGAAGGGCAGCCTGACTGTCAATTTGGCAAATACTGTCACTGTGCATTAGCATGAATAATGGTACAGCAGAGTTAGTAGGTATTAAAGACAGGTTTTCCATTAAGTCTGCACACCCATTCTTGATTCAAGCATAGATGAAAGCAAAAACACTTACCCAGAGGAGCTCTCTTGCATGAAACAGACTAATTCAGAAGTGCCTCCTCTGGCTTCACTCCCCAACCTCCACAAAGAGTCCTAAGCTGTCCACATGTCTAAGCCACCGTATTAGTGAGGTTCAGAATTTCAAGGCACGTAGGGAAAGCCACACATTTATTTGGTCAAACTTCAGGATTTGCTGAATAATATGCTTGGTCTGAAAATGAGTACTTAAAAATAACCCTGTATTTTTTAAGCTATAGAAATATCACCTTTAAAGAGGTATGACGCAACACTTTACAGGCATCAAACGTTAGGTAACCGTTTCCATGACTCTGATGTATCACAAACGCATTGGGAGGATTTGTTGTTGAACATTTATGTAATTGAACTGTTTTTCCACGCACAGTGGGAGAATGCGGGCCACTGTCAGTTTTCTACTCCTGCCTTTTTTTCCCTTCTCTCCCTTTCCCCCCACCCTATTCTGACCCCTGCACCTTCCTTTTGCTGAACTAAAGTGTAGGAAACTAAATTGTGGCAGAGAGGGGGGAGGAAGGAAAGAAGGGAGAGGGAAAGGGAGAGAGACAGAGAAGGGGAGGGGGAAGGGAGAGGGAAAGGGGGAGGGAGAAGGAAAGAGGGAGGAAGAGAGGGAGGGAGAGAGAGAGAGAGAGAGAGAGAGAGAGAGAGAGAGAGAGAGAGAGAGAGAGAGAGAGAGAATGAGAATAAGAACTAAACTAAGGTTCAGGAGAGCTGACCTTCCCAATAACAAAGTGCTTTGTGACCGTGGAACAAGTCTCTCCACATCTCTGAGACTTCATCTCTTTATTGTTCAAGTGAAGCACTTGGACCAGGTGCTCCTTAAGGTCTTTTTTAGCTTTACTGCTCTATGTTTTGTGAGGTGCAAAGGGTTGTACCTGAGATCACAGGTTATAATCATTGCTAGCA
Source organism: Phascolarctos cinereus (assembly GCF_003287225.1). Lineage (NCBI taxonomy): Eukaryota > Metazoa > Chordata > Mammalia > Diprotodontia > Phascolarctidae > Phascolarctos > Phascolarctos cinereus. The sequence continues at coordinate 411,712,343 of NW_027555958.1, forward strand.
CTGACGGAGCACCTTAAGGTTTCTAAAGTGCTTTGCTAGATTATCTTATTTGGAACTCACAACATCCCTGTGAGGTAAGTGATCCAGGGATAATTATACCCATTTTAGAGGTGGAATCAGGTTTAGACATGAAATGACTTGACCATAGTCCTGAATCCAGGAACAAGTGGAAGAAGGAGTAGAGCCCAGCCTTCTTCCCCAGGACCTCCCCACTCCACCCACACCCCCCAGCTCTGGCATTTTTTTCCAATTATAAAGGTTCTTTTTCTATTTGTAGATATGTTGGTGATGACAGACATATTTTCTTATATTCATATAGTCCTTTATACTTTCCAAAGTGTTTTCGCACCCTTAGTTTAATATGATTCTCCCGACACTCCTTATATGCAAGTAGAGTGGGTGTTATTCTCATTTGACCAATGAGGAAACTAGTAGTGTCTGAAAAGGGAAGTGATTTGTTCAGTTTCCCACCACAGCTGGTGGGGCAGGGCAGGGTTTAGAAGCCAGGTTATCTGTGGGCCTATTCAGTGATCTTCCTGCTGTACACTGCTGATAAAGTGAGGAGTATAGCCCAGGTTTCCTGATCTAGGTTCTTAAGCCTTGTACATTTTCATGAGAATACTGGCATTCTTATCCTTGTCATCTTCTTCCTTCTGCTTCTCTTTTCTTTCTTTCTTTTCCTCCTCTTCATCTTTCTTATGATCATCTTCCTCTTCCTGCTTTTCTTCTTCCTCCTCTTTTTCTTCCTCTTCCTCTCTTCTTCTACTTCCCCTTCTTCCTCTTTCTTCTCCCTTTCATTCTCCTCCTCTTCTTCTTCCTCCTTTTCTTCCTCTTCCTCCTCCTCCTTTTGCTCTTCCTCCTCATTTCCTCAAGTCACCAACAATAGTAACTGATAGACATTGTTTCAAAGTAATTTTATGGAAGTGAGCTTATTCTTTCCCCCTCTCTCCCCATCCCTCCCCAAGAAATCTGTGGTATAGGCAGGGTGAATACTAATATTGCCGTTTTCTAGATAAGGAAACAGCTTTTCAGACTCCAGGTCCTGTGGTCTTTTTCATTAGACACGACAGGCTGCCAGCTGGGCAGTTCTGGGATACAAGCCCAGTAGAGATTGAATAACAAGGAAAACACCAGGTAGGGCTCAGCCCAGAGACCAGGATTGGAGCTACAGCACAGCTGGAAGATTGTCCAGTCCACTTCTTTTTAAGAATCATATCTTCTCAAGCTTTTATTTTGTGTGGCCTCATTAATTAATTAGCAACTGTTGGGTGATAGAGTGGATGGAATGCTGGATTTTGTGTTAGGAAAACATGAATTTAAATCTTGCCCCAGACATGTAGTACTTGTGTGACTCTGGGCAAGACATTTAACCTCAGTCTGCCTCAGTTTCTTTATCTGTAAAGTGGGCATCAAACTAGCCCTCATCTCACAAAGTTGTTGTGAGGATCTTATGATGTAACATAGGTAAAGTGTTTTGCAAACCTCAAAACACTATATGAAATGCTAATGTGTTCTGAATCTTTTTAGTTTCATTGTTATCTTTAGAATTGAAATCACTTAGTGTATTTCTTCTGAAGTACTCAAAGGAAAGATTACATGTAGGTAGAAGATTTCTGCAAAGAACTCCAAGGAAGGATGAATTCATTGTGGATTCATGCTGGTTGCATCCCTAAAGGTTCAGAAAGAAGAAGCATGATGAGACCTATGTAAGCAGCTGAGAAGAGAGGAAGATGTACGGGGCTTGGACTTGGAAAATGGGTTTGGAACCTGGTACTGATGCTTATGTAGGACCTTGGAGAAGTTACTTCATTTCCATGAATCTTAGCTTCCCCATCAGTAAAATGGGGATAAGAACCCCCTGCACTGCCTAATTCAGAGAGCTGTTGTTGTTGGGGGGGGTGGGGCGGGGGGGAAGTGCTCTGTACACCTTAACACATTATAGAAATATGAGCAAATAGAATAATAACAGGTTTGAAGTACTTTAAATATTGAAAGTGTTTATAAATATGATCTTATTTGATTCTCACAATAGCCCTGGGAGGGTGATGGTTACTCCCATTTTACAGTTGAGAAAACTAAGGCAGGCAAATGTTAAGTGACTTGCCCAGTACCAAACAACTAGTATAAGTCTGACACTAGATTTGAAACTAGCTCTTCTTGACTCCCAGTCAAGCACTTTATCCACCATGCCACCTGAGAGGCACCTTTGGTGTAATGGATGGAAGGCTAGTCATCGAGTCAGAAGATATGGGGTTCAAGACCTGCTGCTGTTCCAAACTTGATGGATAACCTTGGACAACTTAATCTCTTGGTGCCCTAGGGAACTTTCTAAAGCTACTGATCTGTATTGGTGTAGAGAGTTTCCATTACTGAAAGTTCCCCATAGTAAGGAAATAATAGGCCCCAAACAAAAATGTTTATAGAAGTATGTCTGTTATCTATCTATCTATCTATCTATCTATCTATCTATCTATCTATCTATCTATCTATTCATCTGTCATCTATCTTTGAATCTATGAATCTACCCTTCAGTTATCTAGGCATCTATCATCTATCCATCTGTATATTTATCATTTATCAATCTATCCATCATTTATCATCTATCACTTATTCATTTATCGTATATCCATTTATCATTTATCAGTCTATCCATTTATCATCTATTACTTATTCATCTATCTGTGATCTATCAATTTATCACCTATCTGTATATCTGTCATCTACCCATCACGTGTATTTATCCATCTGTGGTATATGAGGTGTTTAGAGAGGACTGGTACCTCTAGCGTGAGGGCTTGCCAAACCCTTTTCAGGGCTGCTCATCTACTTTTGATGTCTGCCTTCACCCAGCTCTCACCCGTGGCTCCAAAAAGCTGTAGCATGCGCAACTGCCACACCCTAGGAAACCATCTTGGCAGACAGGCTAAACCCAGTTGAAGGTAATTGACAGGCCTCAGACCTGTTGGTGAGTTAGGAGGATGTCTACCCCAAGCAAATGAAGAGTTTCTCTGGGGGAATGGGCAGATTAGAACAATGGGCACTAGGCAGCTGAAACAGGCATTTTGGAGAGCTTAGAGTTTGGTCAGACATCAAAGACACCAAGGCCAACCACTGTATCCTGGGCTATTGCCGGTCATCTTGACTTTCGTCATGCCCCTGGACTTTGAAGACTCAGGAAGAGGGAGTGAGGCTGATGACTTTGTGCAAACTTGCCTCACTTATGTCCAATTTACACACAAGTCAGGTTATCATCTATGATGTCACTGATCTTCAAAAACAAAGGACAAATGACATCTATCCATCTATCCATCATCTATCTGTGAATCTATCCATCTGTCATCTATTCATCAGTCTACCTATCACCTATCAACTATCCATCTACCCATCTATTTATTCATCTGTCTGTATATCTATCATCTATCAATATATCATCAGTCTATCTCTCTGTCTACTTATCAATCAATACATATGTCTATCTATCATTTCTTGCCTCATCTCTATATAGATAGATGGATGGATACATAGTTAGGTAAATAATGTTATCTACACTTACGTACACAAAAGTTCTCTGAGCCTCAGTTTTCTAAGATTTCAAATTATAAATAGATCACAGTGTATGGAAGAATTCCCCAAATGGCCAAGTGTAGGTCCTTTGTATATTGTTATTTTGTATTTTTAATAAAGCGCAAGTTCCTGAAGACACAGGCTGTTTTGTTTTGTGTCTTCCACACCTAGAATGGTACCTGGAACATAATATGCACTTAAATGTTTGTTGATTGATTGACTGATTGGAGGAAACTGAGATCACGTGGAAAACAAAAGATGGAATGGTGTGTGAACTCCCAGCACACTCTCTATGGGACCTTGTATTCTTTTTAAAGAGATTAAAACAAATAGGTCTGAGATGAAATGGCTGGATCTGGGCAATGGGGGGCAGTGTGTTTGGTGGGCCATTTTCTAACCGGTCATGTTTTCTCCCTTGTTCCTAGGAATGGTGAACTTCAGCGAGGTATCTGGGTACCCTCTACTACAACACTGGAAAGTCCGTTCTGTGATGTATCATATCAGGCTTGACCAAGCAACCATCTCCCAGGGTGAGTGTCATAGAGCAGCAAGCTGGGGTACAGGATGACCAAAAGAGATTTCAAAGAGCAATCTCAGCATTTATTCTAGCAAATATTGTCCTATCATGTATGAGAGATTAGTGTTTGTATGGCAAAGTAGGGATGGCCTAACATGGAACCAGGGTCCTATAAATCACATGTTTTACAGCTTAAAATGATCTTAGAGATTATCTTGTCCTCTACAGATAAATAATTGAAGCCCAGAGGTCTAGGTAATTTTCCCAAGGTCATAGTCATGCAGAAGGAAAACAAATGAGTCAAGATTTGAACTTAGGCCTTCTGTGTCCAGGGCCAATGTATTTTCCCCTGTCTACTCTGACTTGCTTAAAATAATCCAGGTAGTATAGGCAGTGATGCAATTTCAGGACTCCCATGGAAAATCTCTTCTATACCAGGATAAGAAGTTTGGTCTTTATTTGGTAAGTAATGAGGAACTGTAAAAGGTTTTTTTTTTTTTAGCAGTAGGGTGACACCATCATACCTGTGCACCAGAAACAACAATGTGGCAGCCTTTTATCAGAATATTAGGAAGAGGCGAAGACTGAAGGCAGGGAGTACTAATAGGAGACTATTATAAAAGCCCAGGTGATAGTTAATGAGTGCTGAGAGTAGAGTGACGAGCATGGGGCTGGTTAGTCAGAGGTGAAATCAAGAGATATTTGGGAAGTATGCTTGACAGGACTTGGCAATTGATTACATATGTGGGATGAAAGAAAAGGAGTCAAAGATGATTCCAAGATTACAAGCATTCATTCAATCAGCAGACGTTTACTAAATGGCTCCTATATGGGGGTCGTTAGGGAGAAATGAATATTAAATAGCACATGATCCCCACCCATGTGGACCTTCCAGTTTTGTAGAGGGGAAGATCTGACTGGGAGAATGGTGGCACCGTGATGCTGAAAGGAAAGTCAAGAATAGTAGGACTCAGGGCCAAGCTAGGTTAGTTTTAGGCATGGTGAGCTTTGAGGTGTCCAACCTGGTGGGATGTCTAAGTGGTAGTCGTCTGTAGGCATTTAGAAATGTGAATCAGAAACCTGGAAGGGAGAAGTTGGTTGGGGCGTCATCCAATAGAAGTAAGACCTGAAAGCAAAGACTCAGGTAAAGAGTAGATATGGATAAGGGGGTGAAAGAATGAGCCTTAGGAAATGCTCAGGTTAAGGGGATAGGGGAATGAAAAAGATTCAGCAAAGGCAAAGGGGAAGAGTCATCGAAAAGGTAGGGAAACTCTTGAATAAGGTCTGTGTTGTAGTTTATAGATAGGTAGATGTTTTCCCAAATGGAACTGGGAATCAAGACGATGGAATCAAGACTTATTATGCATGACCATGAGGAAATATGACTATTATAGAAGTTACAGGAAGAAAGATTGTAGCTCAGTATAAGAAAAAAAATCCTAAAATTAGAACTCTCAAAATTGAATAGTCTGATTTGAAAGGTCATGGCCTCTCCCATCGTAGGATATTTTCAAACAGAAGCAATTCAGTCATTTGTTAGTGTTGCCTATTAATGTCAAAGAGGTGGATAGGACCTAAGAGGTCATCTAGTCTAACTTGTTTATTTTACAGATGAGGAAATGAAGACCTATAGAGGTTATGCTGAGTGGTAGAGGCAGAATCCAAGCTTAAGTCTTCCAAATCCAGTGCTTTTCTCCATAGTACAACAGAATTTGTGATTTAGGTAGTGATTAGGGCCTTTAAGATCTATCCACATTCTATGATCCCATGAGTCCTTTTCTTCCATTCCAAACGAGAAAGGTATAGAATTAAATTCCTAATGTATTCCCAAAGTGGGGTCTGATTTCTCTGTGATGCTTGCGGGAGTCTCCAGACATAATGAATGGACAGGGTGAAGGTAGAGAGACTGAATGAGAGAAGTATCTTGTAAGGAAGAGAGGAAGGGGTATGAAAGAAGTATGTCCTCACCTCTATGCATTGGTGGAAGAAGAAAAAGGATGGTAAAAAGAGTCAAGAATTTCTAATTTGGGGGCACAAAGCCAGAAAACTTATATGCAAACCTTAGCAGAGGCTCCTTGAAATTTTGCTTAGTGGCCAAAGAATTATTTGGCCAAAAATCACTAGGACATGGCCATCACTGATAAGAGGCACAGGGCCTCTTGTGGCAATTGAAAACATAACTGCTCTTCATTTTGGACCAGTCTGGCATAAGAGACCGTCCCTATCCTCTGCCAACTTCCTGCTGGTGCGCATAACTCCGAGTGAGTACCAGGCCTTTAGCCAGAGAATGACAGAAGAAATTACTTGGTCAACAGATGGCAGTTCAGACCCATTTCTTCTGCTTTACCCCGGAGGTCACCCATGGGGCTAAACACCTCTACTTTCATGTTCCACATCCGTCCTACCCATGTAGGACAAAGAGGAGTCTTAGAAAAAGAGGGGAATAGCTAGTCTGAAGGTGAGAGGCCTCTAATTGTAAGAAGTTACAATCAAGTACTGTCTGATTGAAAGGAATAATGAAGACTGAAGGGATTGGAATCCAGAGAGAACTGGAAACACTCACTTCTCTTCCCCTACTGTATTCTTTGTACCATTTGACAATGGTGTTCTCCTCCTTTCTAGCTCTCAGCAATGCCCTCCATTCTCTGGATGGAGCCACCTCTCGGGGAGATTTTGTAGCATTGCTGGACCAGTTTGGCAACCATTACATCCAGGAGGCTGTTTATGGCTTTGAGGAGTCATGCTCCATCTGGTACCCAAACAAGCAGGTGCAGCGGCGGCTCTGGCTAGAGTACGAAGACATCAGTAAAGGTAGGGGGCCTGCTCATCAGCTGGCCTGGTTTGCTCTTCCAGTACATTCAACTTAGTGAAGTCTAATGATTAAAAAAAAAAAGTGATTGATCTTAGGAGACTGTGTTCTTCCTTACATTTCAAAGGCATAGATGTTAATCTAATTTTCTTCATGGGAAAGCATTTCAGGTACAATTAATCAGTTAAAAAGCATGTGACAAGGACTTCAATATGTGCTGCGAGCCTAACAAACACAAAAATGAAAGAGGCCTTGCCCTCAAGGAACCTGCATTCCAATGAAAGTGACCAACTTGTACATATATAAGAGATAGGTAGTGGACCTATGATTTCATTAATATAAAGAATTCTCAGATGATGAAACTTCTTCTATCAATGTCAATTAAAGACCTTCCATAACAGATATAATCTTAGAGATTTGCACAGAACCCTGGAAAGCTAAGAGACTTGCCCAGGGTCATACAGCCAGTGTATGTAAGGGGAGGGGACTTGAACCCAGGTCTTCCTGGCTCCAAAATAAACTATCTACTATGCCATGCTACCTCTCATAGTTAAGGTCAAAAAGCAAAATTTTATAAATCAACCTCTTTTCTCTGTTCATCTAAAGGATAATTTCAGAAGTACTTTGCCTTCACTTTTGTTTAATCTTTAATTAGTCATGGTTATTGCTTCTGGTCAGCCTTTCTGTCATGTAATAAATCATTTGTAAATAGTAAAAAGGAAGCAAATCCTTTTGGAAATTAAGGAATTCTGTTACAATTAGAATAATTTAAAACTCTCATATATTGGGCAAAATCTTAACAATGGGAGAACACATGGTGCTTTGCCCCAGGGCATTGAAATCTAGAGGGCACAAAAATTTAACACATATATTCTTTGAGCCAATCTAGTAAATATCATTGACCAAAGACATTCAAACAGTACTCAAGAGGACTAGAAGTAAGGGATCACTGTGTCCTTTGATGTAGAGTTGGAAGGTATGAGAATGTGTTCTGCAAACTACAATTCTACACTCTCTTTCCTACCATGCTTTTAGTTCTCCTGGACTTACTTTAAAAATGTCGGTATAGTTTGTGTGGATCATCAAAGAGTGCTTATAACTTGAGGGTTTACTCTGCCTCTTAGCAGAGGTCAACTATCTACCCTTGGTCTATATCACCAAATCCTTTTCATAGCAATTCCAGCTTTCTCAGCCAAGTTCCCAAGGTCACAAGACTGGTCACCTCTGACCTCGAATAATCCGATAGCATCCCTCCTCTACGTCCTAAAACTCCGAAGGCATGAAAGCATCATGGCTAGTTTGCCTCAAGAGGAGTGAGTTCAACTGCAAATGTGGGATAGATATGGCTAATTCAGGTCAGCAAAATCTCCACATGTACCTACAATGGCCTCAAAGTTCGTTTACGTGGAAGAATGCTTATTCCCTCATGGATGGTCTCTTTTCCCAGAGTTACCACTGTCTTGCGATTTCCAGGGAGAATAGAAACTTGGCTGCAAGCAGGCCTGGGAGCTACATTCTTTTCTTTTCCCCTGAACTAGGGATCCCATATCCTAAATTGGACTCAAAGCTGATAGGCAATTCTGCATCGCATGTTGTACTATTGTTAGGTCTCACTCAAAGCGCTCTTCTTGTCTGAGATTCTTTTTTCACTAAGGCCCTAGTTTTGAAATTGTTCTATGATTTAATCTTTTGAGATGTTTCTAGTGATGTCTTTTGATTTTATAGCACCTTGATTTCCAAATATATCCCTCCCTCTTCCCCTACCCAGCAAGGTATCACTTGTAAGAAAGAATTTTTGAAAAGAAAGAAAGAAAAAAAGCAGTTCAGTAAAACCAACCAATGCATTAACTGATCTGACAGTATATGAAAGTACCTTCTAGTATATGCAGTATTCCCTTCCCCCTCATCTCTAGAGGTACCACTCTCCTTTACCTCCATTTTTTGCTCTGTGCTTCCCTTCCAAGAGGAATCTCTGGGCCCCTGGAACACCTCCCTATCCCAGGGCTACTCTCATTTTCTAAGCCTTTTTAGATAGGCTGGGCCAGGTTTTCCCACTCCCAACTCCTAAAACTCCCTGAAACTCCCCAGGGGCATCTGAGTCAACTGTTGCTGTAAAGAAAAAAAGGGCAGGTGGGTAGGTGGTACAGTGGATAGAGTACTGCTTTGGAGTCAGAAGGACTTGAGTTTGAATCTGGTCTCAGACACCAGCTGTGTCCCCCTGGGCAAGTCACTTAACCCCAATTGCCTCAAAAAAAAGAAAGAAAGAAAGAAAAAAGAAAAAAAGGTATCACTTGTAAGAAATTTTTTTTTAAAAAGCAGTTTAATAAAACCACCCAGAACATCAACTGAATCTGACAGCATATGCAATATTCCAGACTGATAGTCTGTCATCTCTGCAAAGAAGGGCCACAGGAACTGAGATCTTGTCATCCAGCCTCTTTATTTTAGATATGAAGAAGCTGAAGCCCAATAGGGTTAAGTGACATGTCCAAGGTCACACAGATAATAAGTATCAGGGTGAGATTTGAACCCAAGTCCTCTGACCAGAGAGTCAGTATTCTTTCCCAAATTTTTGGATTTATTCCTGCTGCTGACTAGCACCCTCTTCTCCACAAGAATCTCCAGCAACCCCCTCAACCATGGTTTGATTGATAAACATATCAAAAGATATTTAAGACATTTGGGTGTTTTCCCTTTGATAGCTTTTGACCTTCAGTGTCTACCATTTTCCTGCATGAATGTGATGTCCCTGTGATAGCTAAGTTTTTGTTTATTTGTTCATTTTACTTTTAAAGGGCTTTGCTAGTCCCATGGACATTAATTTCAAAGGACTAGTGGAGAACAGTCATTGTATTAGAATTGCAAGTGCGTTGGGCAGAGAACTCTTATCCCTTCATATTCTACATAATGGCTAGTATGAAAGTATATAGAAATGCATAGTGCATCAGTCAATAAGGATTTATTGAGCACCTATGGTGATCCAGGCATTTTGGTGAGGATACAAAGAAGGAAAAAATATAATCCCTGCTCTTAAGAAACTCAGAGTCTAATAGGGGAGACAATGTGTAAGCAAATATACATATATACACACACACACACATAATATATATAATCACATACATATACATATGTATATATGTGTATATACATACATGTATATGTGTTTATATAGATATACATATGTATATATACAAATATATTTCCCCTTCAAACATCCTAACCTTCATATGAGGATATACACACTTACATGAATGTGCACATGTATATACATGCACATGCATGTGTATATGCATATATACATGTATATATAAAACACAGGCAGGGGTTGGAGAGGAGAGAAATACTTAGGGCCAGGCATGGAACTCATTGAGAAAGGAAGGAAATTGTTTGAATATTGGTAGAAAAAGTCAGCAGAATTTTGATTTGTTCATAAATATATTTTTATGCATCTCAAAGGAGGAGAGGTTACTGAATGATGAAGGCAGAGAGGGAGACTGGAAAAGGCATGGAGGAGGAAGGCATATTCCAACTCTCTCACCATGACCAGTGAGTGAGTGCAAATGCAACCAGTCTTTGGTACCAGGGTGGCCAGGAAGAAGGTGTCATGAAGAAGGAGCCAGGTCTCAATGAGTGCAAGAAGATGGAGAGAGTGAGAAAAGAAAGGGTGTACTATGAAAGCTATTTTGTTACCTATGGAGTAGGCATTACATAGAGGGCACTGGAAGAGATAAGTATCTGTAGAGGGGTACATTTTAGGAGGTATGAAGAGGAATCAGAGTGACAGGATGGGACTAAGGGAGAATTCAGTGGGAGATGGTGAATGGTGTTTGAGCACGGGCACCTTGGAGTCCAGAATCATTGGGATGGCTGACGAATGACTATGTTGAAGGATGTTAATCATTAAGGATTTGTGTAAGTTTGTGTAGGTTATTATTGTCCATAGGAGTTTGGACAGCATGAGATTAGAAAGTTGGGGCTGGGGGACTTGTGAGTGTCCTGAAGCACCCAAAACATGATGTAATGACCACTCAGGGAGTCAGGCATGGGCAGAGCAACCCCTGTGGAGCTGTAGATAGACAGAAAGTAGTAAGTTTCTAAAGGAGGCTACCCATCATATTATTCTAAAGTGCCCTCTCTAAAGTACAGATTCTTGGTGCTTCATACTTTGAATGTCAGTGCTATAAAAATGTGGTCATGGAAAAATGGTTTCATAGATTTAGAGTTGGAAGGGTCACCAGAGGCCATCTAGTCCAACATTATTTTACAGATGAGGACACTGAGCCTCTAAATGGTTAGGTTATTTGCCCATGATTACCCAGAAAATAAGTATATGAGGAAGGATTTAAACCCAGATTCTCTTCTCCAGGGCCATTCTTTTCATCCTCTCAATATTGTGTCCTCTGGGGTTGGGGTGGGGGTAATTTCATTGGTGTGCAGGTGGTTAATCATGCCTAATTAATGGAGATTTGGAGATGGATATATTAGACTAGAGCTTCAGAGGTCAGCCTGTGGTGTTTCCTAGAGGTACAAAATGCTCGAAGACCTTACTCTCTGTCTCTGTCTCTCTCTGTCTGTCTCTCTGTCTTTCTGGCTCTGTCTCTTTCTCTCTCTGTATGTCTCCCACTGTCTCTCTGTCTGTCCCTGTCTGTCTCTCTGTCTCTGCCTGTCTTTCTCTCTCAAACACACACACACGCACAGAGAGAGAGAAAGAGAGAGAGAGAGAGAGAGAGAGAGAGAGAGAGAGAGAGAGAGAGAGAGAGAGAGAGTCATAAATACATACCATCCCACTCCCAGATCTAAAAGCAGAATGAAAATGGTCCTATGACCCTACTGTTGACCTTCATCTTCATTCAAAGCCTAGTTTGCTTCCCTATGAGCTGGGCTCTTACTAAGAGAAGGAGCATTGTGTCCTCCCTACTCAGTCTAATGTTAAGCTTTAGGTTCTAAGAAACAGAGGCAATGTTCTCTCCCCTGCACTTTGATGCCTCCAAGATCACTTTATCTCTGTGGAGTCTCTCACTTCAAAAGCGGCAAACACAGGGCACTGTAAGCTCTTAACTCTAGGGAGAAACATTTCCGCCGAGGTTGAACCTTGGATTCAAATAACTTAATTCTCTCACTGACCTCTACACGTACATTTTCCTATTTCCTTACCACTGCTTTTCAGAAACTAATTTTATGAGACCTTTTTAGTCCCTTCCCAATATTTCTCTTTGGTGTTATTCTAGTATGACTTCTGCCATTTTTGTTTCTGGTTTTACTCTTGGTGCACATCACAGAATGTATATAAGTTGACAAGCCATAAAAGACAGACATCTCGCTGTGGCTGGCTCAGCCCTCCCCTTGTACCTGCTGAACTCTGAGTCAGAAGCATTTCTAAGTGCCTGGTTTTAGTTCATCAGGAAAGCTGGGAACAAAGATTTCCCTCCTCCTTGGTGACTGGGGCTCCATGTATTCAAATGCCCCAGTTTGTTAGAATTCTGTTAAATATAAATTAATAAACTTAGTAAGCATTTATTAAGTATCTCCTATGTGTCAGGCATTGTGCCAAGTGCTGGGGGGGGGTACAAAGAAAGGCAAAAGACAGTCTCTGTTTTCAAGGAGCTCACAGTCTAACGGAGGAAAGAACATGTGAACAACTATGTAGAAACAAGCTATATACAGGATAAATTAGAGATAATCAAGAAAGAGAAGGCGCTAGAATCAAGAAGAGCTGGGAAAGTCTTCTTGTAGGAGGTGGGATTTAAACTAGAACTTAAAGGAAGCCAGGGAGTGGTATTGGTTTTATGAATATAGGGTGTGTAATAGGCAACCTCAGTGTATTTTATTCTCAGCTGGTTGGATGGCCATCGATGGACAGGTGTTTGGAAAGTGTATGGGACATATTGTCAAATGACAACTGAGTCTAAATCCAACCTCTGACCCTTCCTGCTTATGTGACCATAGGCAGCAAGTCACATAACTTCTATGACCCTCAGTTTTATCTCCTGATAAATGGGCTTTACTTATAGTACTTACTTCACAAGGTTATTGTGAAGATCAAGGGAGAATAATAGAACAACATTTTAGAAATGAAAGGGACCTTAGCAACCACCTAGTCCAACATGCTTATTTTACAGGTGGTGAAACTGAGGGCTAGAAAGTTTACATGACCTGTCTAGAGTCACAGGGAATAAGTGACTAAGGTGGGATTTGAAGTAGGTCTTCTGACTCCAAATTCAGTGAGTGTGCTTGACACTCTACTGCATTGTCTTGCCAACATCTTTAGAGATCCGTGTGGGGCAGCTAAGTGATGCAGTGGGTAGAGTGCCAGGCCTGGAGTCAGGAAGATCTGCGGTAGTGGTTGGTGCCTGGGAATGATAGGTTCTGTGTTTCTAGGGAGAAGATTTTCAGGGAAATGACATGGTTCTCAAGAATATGATCCCACTATGGGTTCAATTCAGTTCAACATATTTAAACACAAATTAACATAAGAATTAAAAAAATAAGAACAATCTATGTGTGGTCAGTCGGTGGAATTGGCATCAAATCAGAGAAACAGAACTGTTGATAATATTACAAAGAAGAGTCATTTCTTCAGCAGAGTTTTGGGTTAGGTGGACCGTGGCAAGGTTTCTGATTATTTGTTACTGTGAGTCCATATGAGACACTGAGTCACTAAGTGGTTAGTGAAGCACAGCCATGGAGACGTATGTAGAGTCCATGTCATAGCTGTTCTAGCAAAATAGCTAGTATTATTAATTGTTATAATTATTATATGTAATAAATTATTAATAAAAATAATAATAGTGATAACAACAGTAATAATAGCTAGCATTTATATGGCACATTAAGGTTTGCAAGGTGTTTTACATAGATCATCTTATTTGTTCCTTATAGCAACCTCCTAAGTTAGTTGTTATTATCATCTCTATTTTATGGATGTAGAAACTGAGTCAGGCAGAAGTTAAGTGACTTGCCTAGCATCATACAACTAGTTAGTGACCAATTCTTCTTGACTCCAAGTCCAGGATTTTATCCACTGTGCCATGTAACTCTGAAAGACAGGGTGGTAGAACAATTAACCTAAGTGTAAGAAATGAAATACTTTTCCTCCTTTGGAAGGTTAAAGGTTTAAGATCCCATTGTTCCTGGGGCAGCTAGGTAGCCCAGTGGATAGAGCACTGGCCCTGGAGTTAGGAGGACCTGAGTTCAAATCTGGTCTCAGACACTTGACACTTAACTAGCTTTGTGACACTGGGCAAGTCACCCCATTGCCTAGCAAAAATAAATAGATAAATCGATAGATAGATAGATAAATAAATAAATAAATAAATAAATAAACAAATGAATGAATGAATGAATGAATGAATGAATGAATGAATGAATAAATAAATGAATGAATGAATGAATGAATGAATGAATGAATGAATGAATGAATGAATGAATGAATAAGATTCCATTGCTCTTGGCCAGAAGTTTGCCAGCCCTAGTTCCAACCTAATTAGAGACCTACTTCCTCTCACTCAGAGCTTTCTGGACTTTAGTATGGGCTTTGATCATGGTGTGGTCACTCTGGGAACTTTCAGTGCTGTGTGGGGTTTCTCTGAACAGCAGAGGAAGAAAATCATCCAAGAAAGTTGAAGGTCAGATAGCACTCCTTCCTGCTTGTTCTTCGCCATCTCCATCAGCAAACAGTGCCATGGAATCACCCTATGGGAGGTCATAGTGGCATGACCCTTCCACTGGGAAGTTTGGGCAGACTGCGAGAAATATTCACCATGATGAAACACCTATAGCATTTAGATTTCACTTCAGAGCAGGACCTTTCTCCCATTGAGCCATGGATCATTAAGGAACTCAAAGAAAAAAGCTTCTGTGCAGAATTGAACTGCCTTCTGCTCCCCAAGGCACTAAAAGGAGCTGGAGAAATGCCAGCGATCAAGGCTAAAGATGACAAGCTGATTTTTTTTTCCCATTTCTTAAAGTACAGTCAGCACTGTCTTCATCTTGCTATCCCAGGCAGACCCTACCCAGATTGCATTCATCAATACTCAAAGGAAGCCCATTTCCCCGGAGGCGATTGATTCTGTGTTGTTTGAGATCTTAAACAGAAAAGAATTCAAGCTAATGGGACAACACTAGAAGGCAAGATTGAAGGCACTATACTCATTTTTAGTGTGTGCCATAAAATTTAACCGTTAATTATATGTTGGCGTGTTCTCCAATTGTTTATGTCTTTAATTCTGGCCTCTCAGCTAGATCTTTGGCTGTTTGAAACTAGAGATCATGTCTTACATAGTTGTAACTAGCCCAGGACAACCGAGGCTTTGCATCAGGACTCCAAAATACCGAGGAGGGCCCTGCTTCTTCCCCAGATGAATTTCCTCCTAGCAGCAGCCAACATCTACATATCTACCTCCCACTCCTCCACCAGCCCGTGATACCACACAGCAGAATTTCCACTGGGCTGCAAATCCCCAGATTCCCATCACCTTAGTGCCCTTCTCCTGAATTCCATCTTCCCTCTGTAATCCCCATTATCAAGCCAGACTTAGGGAGCAGTCCACCACCCTTCCCAGCACATCTGTGGGCTAATCTCCACACCACCATACCTCCCTAAACCTTGAATATAGCTCAAACACTATTCATATGAACAGCTCCAGCATCTTATAGTATATATGTGTATATGTATGTGTGCACGTGTGTATGTGCGCATGTACCTGTGCCCCACCTATAGCACCTGCTGTAGGATAGGGTATGTAATAGGTGTCCAACAAATATATGATTGATGGCTAACATAATTAGACTCTTTGAAGTCCCTGAAGAGAAGGCAAGTTTCCTCTTCAGAATTAAAATTAGGGTTGAGTGGAGGCACTTCTTTCTCTACCCAAGGCAATTTCAGTTTCTGCACAGAGCACTCTGAAACAGTAGAAATGTCTTCCTCCCACTCATTTTCTTTAAATATGTCCAGGTGCCCATAAAACAGAGCTCAAAGGCAAGGCCCTCCCCTTTATGTTTATTGTTGTTGCTTGGATCACGTTGGAGAGGCTTTGTAGTAATACCCATCTGTGTAGGTGAGGCATTCCAAGTGGGAGATCGTGTCTATTTTTAAATGGATTTCAGTGAAACTTGGCACTGGTTGAATATAGAATCACAGAATTTCAGAGCTAAGAGACACCTCAGCAGTTATCCATACCCATGCCCAGAAGAGAATCCCTTCTACAGCATTCCCACATAGTCATCCAGAAAGAAGAACCCACCACCTCTACTGGAAGGCAGCCCGTCACACTTTTGGATAACTTCTCTTGCTGAAAGTTTGTTTGCTTCTGACACCGAACCTAAATTTATCTCTTTGTAACTTCTACCCCTTCCCCTTAGTTATGACCCCTGGGGCCAAGAGACTTAATATTGGGAAGGATTAAGAGGTCATCTTATCCAGGAGTTCTTAACAAAGGGTCTATGGATAGATTTCAGGGAGTTCATGAACTTGGATGGGAAAGAAAAATCTTTATTTTCATAAACTTTTAACTGAAATTTTGCATTTTCTTCAATTATGGTTTTAAAATTAAAAAGACACTCCTTGTAAAAGGGGGTTCCATAGATTTCATCAGACTGCCAAGCGGTTCAGGACAGACAAAAAGGTAAAGAGCCCTTGATCTAGTCCAAGTCCTTTTTTTTACAGGTGAGGAAACTGAGGCTGGAAGAGATTAAGAAACTTACCTAAGATCTCATAGCCAAGACCCAAAGCCAAGATAACTGACACAGTCCCTTTCCTCATAGTCTAATATTGGATGGTCAATAATTTTTAACCTCAGTTTACATTATTTTTAACAGGGATAATAATAAATAATGATTAGAATAGCTTGCACTTACATAGTGCTTCAGGGTTTACAAAGTGTTTTTAGCAATGTGTGCCTGAAACATGACCAAGAATGAATCACCACTTCTCCTCCCATGTATAGTGAGATTATAGTTTCTTCTGCAGCAAGAAGTCCCCCCTCCCCCCGCCTGGAGTGGGCTGTGGCAGTGGTGGTGGCGGGGGGAGCTTTTTGATAAGCAGCCTGGGTGTTACTGCCTTTTAAGTGCAAAGAAGCTGTCAGGCTCATCATCAGAAGAAAAGTCTCATGAAAGAGTCCAGATGGATCAGCCTCCCTTTTCCCCTCTGTTTCAAAGCCCTGAACCCCCCTATGTGCTGTGACCTGCATAGAGAAACGTACATTTTCTTTTCTTGCTGCCACAGCAGTTGGTCCCTAGCCCTATTAATAACCCAAGTTCAAACAGGAGCGGTTACTAGGATTGAAGAATTTTTTCAGTGATGGGATTTTTTTTTTTAATGGTGGCCTGATTTTGAGAGGTGAGTCCTGTTTTCAAAGGAAGCAGATAGGCCAATCCTGCAGAGTCCCAGCCAATATCATTTGACAATAATGCTATAATTATAGGATAACCAACTCCCTTATAATGCTGTGAGAATACAGAAAGGATTTAGGATTTATGGAAAATTCCCAATTCAAAAATGCCATCAGTTAAAAGTAGATTTCAACATTCTTTGACTTAGATGCTAAGTCTTAAGTAACTGCCTGGGGGACTATAGATGTTAAATTACTTTTCAGGGTTTAGGAATTGTTGGCAGAGGTAGGACTTGAACCCTGCTCTTCTGACCACAAACTTAACACACTCTCCACTACACCTTGTTTACATTTGACTGATCACCCTGTTTAAACATGCATTCATGTAGGATTTACAAAGAACTTTACATGCACACACATTATATCATTTGATTCTTGCAAACACCTTGTGAAGTAAACACTATCATTTATCCCCTTTTTACAAATGTTTCTGAATGTGTATTTTTGTGTGTTTAATTACAGCACTCAAGCTAACCTGAAGATAAGCTCTGGGAGCTTGATGGCAAAATTAATAGTATACTGAAGTTGGAGTCAAGAAGACCTGAGTTCGAATCAGGCATCAGATACTTGCTAGCTATGTGAGCCTGGGCAAGTTGCTTAACCTCTTTTTGCCTCAGTTTCCTTAATTGTAAAATGAGGATCATAATAGTACGTACCTCCCAAGGTTGTTTAGAGGATATAAGATAATATTTGCAAAAGGCGTAGCAAAACTCTAAGTGTTATATTAAATGTTAGCTGTTATTTTTACTGAAACACATGAAGAAAATAACTTAAGAGGCAGTGTTGTCTGGCCAGAGCCTTGGCCTCAAAAATAAGGAAAATAAGGTAAAAATCCCACCCCTGATACAAACTGTCTATGTTAACTTGGGAAAGCTCTCTTAAGCTCTTGGGGATCTGAGCAACTCTCTGAAGACTCTAATTTGTACAGAGTTTGGTCACTGAGGAGTCCCTTTTGTAGATTAAAAGAAAAAGTCCAGTCGTGAACCCTGTTTTACAAATAAGGAATCTGAGGGTCAGAGAGATGAGATAACTTCCTCAAGGTCACAGATAAGTTTCTGAGGTGGGATTTGAACCCACAATTTCACAACTCCATGTCCAGAATTCTTTCCACTATGCCACATTATAACAATGTTGCTATGGAATATTACTTTACTTATGATTAGGTGTGATACATTTTTATTATATTCCCATAAACAAGGAGATAAGACTTAAGTTTCTTAAGGGAAGCGACTGGATATAGTACTTCCTTCTAGGTCTCAGAATTATAGTACGTATCATAAATTCTCAAAGAAATATTTGTTGTAGAAGCTAGTGAATCCTGTTTTAACTTTCACTGTGACTTAGCCCGTCTTTCATTCCCTATCAACTAATTTTCTTATAGGAGATGAGCATTTATCAGCATGGTACCCCTCATGCCATTTTGAATATGGTCCTCCTCCTTCTATCCCACCACTAATGAAGAAAAAAAAATCTGCATTCAAGACTTCTATCATCAATTGTCCTGCACCCTGTCACCTGAAAAAAGGCAAAGAATGTGTATGGCCAGTATTAAAAACAATCATTTGGTATACTTCACACTTCTGAGTATCCTCCCAACATTTTGGGTACCAGTTAGCTTTACTGTGCCTCAGAGCTAATATTTTCCTTTTTTTCTCCATATTTTCCATGCCCACTGTTTTAAGACAAATAAGATAAGAACTCTCCCTCCTCTCCTCTTCTCCCCTCCCCTCCTTTCCTATTTTTCTGTCTGTCTTTCTCTTTCTCTGTCTCTCTCTTTTTATCTGTCTCTGTCTCTCTCTATCTCTCTGTCTCTGTCTGTCTGTCTCTCTCTCTAATTATAGAACCAAACCAATCCACAGGTCAATACTGAAACACAGAAAGAAGATAACTTGGACTAATTACTATGTGTCTGGCTACTTTTCTATTTCTGGTTTGTCCATGGTTTTCATTTCCCTGGTCTCAGAGACAATGGAGCTTGAATGACCACATACGGTGGAACCTAAATGATTCATCTACTATAAATAGGACTTGACCTGAACTGAGCTTCAAAATGAAACCAGATCTCAATAGCAAAAATTAATGGTCTTAGAACCATGAGACTAGGTACCATCCTAACCTAGGACATAGTATATTTCTCTAGTTTTTTGGGGTTTTTTTCAGAAAAAGTCTAATTTGATACTTGAAATTATCAAAAGTATATATTTATGAGTAAAAGAAAATTAACACAAAACACTTTATTTAAGAAGGTATAAAAATTTGGTAGTGACCTTGAAGTAGGACAAGCTAGATAATAAGACAGATTCTACATCTGAGCAGTCATTCTATGAGAGGGTCAAGTGAGAAAATAGTGAATTACATAACTCATTGTGAGAAGAGAAAAGGGATAAGATATTAACCCCTTCTTCCCCATTTTAACCCTTTTCCCTTGGGCCCATTAGGGAAGAGTACCTGAATACTCTGTTCCAGGCCTCTGATTCTACTCTAAGCATAGAGGACTCTCCACTTCTTATCTCTTGCCTAGACAAGAGCCAAAACTAGTTGCTCAAGACAATGGCACCAACCTGGAAGCCATTCAGACTTCTGTCTAGCTATTAGGAGTATATAAATTAAGAGATACTTGAAAACCTACAATTTAAACTTGTTGCCATAGGGGGAAATACTTCCTAATAACTGGAGCTGTCCAAAAGTGAAATGGACTGCCTTAAGAGCTGGTGAATCTACCACTCTCCAGCACTGGAGGTATTCAAGCAATGGCTGAGTGGCAATTTGTGGTTATGTTGTAGTGGGCATAAATTAGTCCAGATGATTGCTGAAATCCCTTCCAACTACCAGAGAATGTAATTCTTTTAATAAAGAGGAAAGGAACTTGTACTATTTGACATATGAGATGGCTTTCTGGGCGGGGGAGGAGAAAGGATACATGGGATGCAAAATATCAATAAAATCTCATTAAAAACAAAAGAAAAGGAACTTAAAGGCAACAGGTCAGAATAGTTCTATGTAACTGTTATTTGCAGAAAGGAGAGTTACTACAATTCCAAAGCCTACCCTCCAAATTTGTATTTCTAAAAATACAAATGATTGTATTTTAAAATACAATTATTCCTTATATGGTGAAACAGTTGAATGGTCATGGCTCTCAGAGTAAATCATTCCCATTTCCATAACTGATCATGAAAAAGTATTCTAGGATTCATATCAGTGTTGTCTCAGGGAAAAAAATACCATGCGTGATTTTTTGTTCTTTTCCTGCCCCATAGCCTAGGGAGGTGGAAAAATTGTGCTCATTTCACTAGTGGGACCTTTAGGAAATGCCCAGACCTCTGGAAGGTGGTGGTGAAGAAAAGTGCATTCTGGATGTGGTGTGTTCCTTCCCCTGCTTGACTCTTCACTAGGTTGGGAATAGAAGAATGGTCTGTTTGCTTCCATGGCTAGGCAGTCCTCCTACCAATACCATTTGTCTTGTGGTGGTTGACGGGGCTAGTTTGGAGGCATTCTTGATGGCATCATCTGGCCAGTGCAGAACTCGTAATCAGTGGACAGGCCAGTGTGTAGGTTGAAAAAAGAGTCTGGGAAGCATCCAAAGTTCTTGGTCTAGTTAATAGTCCAGGGATACCTTACAATACTGTAAGTAGGCTGTGGGATATGGAGTCAGAACATTGGCAAGCTTCAAAATGTTAATTGTTAAAAGCCTTGCCACCGGACTGTTTTGTGTTATCTGACTTGTATGGAAGTACAAGTACATTTGCCCGTCCTTCTTAGACTTCCCTTTCATACCTTGTTTGCCTCTCTTCTCCCCTCTGTCTCATCTTTCTTCTCCCTCTCCTTTCTCATCTCCCTACTCTCTCCTCTCCCTTCTTTTCTCATGCCTTCCTTTTCTTTCCTATCTCTCTCTTCACCACCCTCTCCCCCTTTTTCTCTCTCCTCTCTTATTTCCTATCCCCTTTCTCTTCCTTTCCTTTTCCTCTCTTTCCTTTCTTTCCATCTCCTCCTCTCCCCTCCCTCTACATCTCTTTCCTTCTTCAATTTCTCTCTTCTTCACTTCATGTACCTATCCTTTCTCCTTTCTCCTCTCTCTTTTGCTCCTTCCTTCCACCCCCTCTTTTCACCTACTGTCCTAAAGTTCTGCACCCCAGAATCTAGAGAAGAATCAAAGGAAAGTATAAAAAGAAAGGAGGAAGTCCCAAAGTTAGGGACACCCATTCTTCTACTATGCTTTAACCCATAAGATGTTGTTATAAAAAGGTTTTCAGAGAGCTTAAAATGTGCCTTTTCTGAATTGTTTTCTAGTAATAGCCAGAACATCCTTTAAGGGAGTCAGGAAGTACTTGTTGGTAAAAGCCAGTGAGAGCCTACTAGATGGAACTGGCAGATAGGTGTGGAGAGGCTTTGAAGAAAGGCAGAAAATGGCACTGCAGGAGTTAATTGTGAGTGGCAAGAACCAGGCTGGTTTTAATGGGCAGGTGTAGGGAATGCTCAGAAGGATACATGCAGATCCTTTCTTCACAGCTTTAAGAAATGCTCTTTTGTGGGCTAGACATGGTTATGGCGGCTTCCCATTGAGTTTGGACAGTGGGCAGCACCTGCCCAAATAGAGTTCCTGCCCTTTAGGACTCCAGAGGGTTTTCACACAGGTATCCTTTACACCCAAACTAATGAGAAAGGAAAGAAGTGGCTCAAGTCAGGCCTTTACTGTGCTGGGAATCAAAAAGAAGAAGGCTGGAGAAGGAGGGCATTTCACTGGCTGGAGTTTATGCCACAAAAAACCCCTGTACAGAACAAACATAATAACCAGGCAGGTTCAAAAAGAGCTTTTCAAATACTTTGGCATTGTTGATAAAAAGGGAAAAAAGATATGAAGAAATGCTTTCCCAGCTCAACTTCTTGACAAACCCACTAATCAAAGTTATAAAGTAAAATATGGATGACATGGGCAAGGGGAAAAGAAATGATTAAGTGGTAAACCAGTAGGCTGGCCTCACTTACATTTTTCCCTTGGGTTTTCAATAGCTTTGTTTATTTCACAGGGTAAGTTAATGAAGTTACTCTTTCTCTGTGTCCTCACTGCCCTGCTGATGTCTTTGAATCTCTCTAAGTAATTTTGTGCGTCTGGCTCACTACAGGTGTAATTGGCCATGTGTATGGGTATATGTTTTGGTCATTTATGACTTTATGTATTTTTATTTGTGTCTGTTCTCTGTCCCCTTTCAAAAGCTTGTCTCTCCCTGCCAGGGGCTGTGGCTTCTGCTTCCTTTGTAACTCCCCACATGGTCTGATTGTGGGCTCAGCAATAAGTGTGTGCTCTGGAAATATGTGTGGTAATGAGTATGTGGATGGGGTTGAGGCTCCCAAGCTTTCTGAAGCCCTGAACTTCCTTTACAAAGGCAGGGAATGAAGAAAAGGTGGTGCTTGAAAAATTGTCATTATCTTCCTCCTAGAACAAAAGGGTGGGTGTATGCTTATCTGTATGCTTTTTGGAAAAAGGAGGGAGCTCTCATAGCATATCTGAATGAATACAAAAAAAAAAATAACATTTATTAGATGCCAAGTGCTGTGCTAAACTCTGAGGCTATAACAGTAAGCAAGCAAGATGAGGCCTTCCCTCAAGGAGCCTACTACATCCGGGGCCATCTCTGGCCATCTTGATCTATACCTTGCCACTGTACTAGATGACTCCAGAGGTGAAAGTGAAGCTGATAACTTTGCACAGCCCTCCCTCACTTAAACCCAATTCACTTGCATGTCATGACATCACCTCTATGGTGTCATGGTCCTGTCTGAGATCGAAGGACAAACGATAACCACAACAACAACAACTACTACTACTACTACTACTACTACTACTACTACTACTACTACTACTACTACTACTACTACTACATTCTAATAAAGACAAATAAAGGAGAGCTAGAATTAGAAGGAAGTGGAGCAGGTAGGACACCTTATTTTGGAAAGGACTAGGGAGTGGACTGTTTCTAAGCAAGAAAATATGAAATCTCACCTATCAGAGATTAAGGTCTGAAAGAAAGAATCTGTGCTCTGGAGACAAGAGGAGACAAGACTGCAGGTGGCTTGGAGAGGAAATGACTGGAGAAGTGGTCTATTCACCTGGTTTGGGCACAAAAAAGTAATAACTCACCTATCAGAGTCCAGGGTCCCAAGGTTATCAACTCCACATTGCCTAGAACAGTACATTGTGCATAATAAGCATTCAACAAGTATTTTATTGAATGAGTGAGATTATCATTAAACTGATAAGACATGAAAATACCTGGTTAATTGATATCTCCCATTCACAAAACACCAGAGAAACCAGCTTTGGCAAAAGTTGACAGCCCCATGAGTCAGAGCCCCTCTTCCCACCTCTCATTTTACAGCTATCAAAAATGGTTGTGAAATACTAGACTTTCCCTTAGGGGCACCAGATATTCTGGTATAGACAGATTCATCCCTAGAAATCTGCAGGCCAGAGGGATAACCAATAACCATTGTATGTTTGTGTGCTCTTCCCTTTCACTTCTACTTTTAGAATCTATGTCTTTCTTCAAGAATCAGCTCAAACACACCTTCTTTAAAAGGCCTTGCCAGGTCCCTCGAGATGGTAGAGCATTCATCTTTAAGGTCATCTTCCATCAAAGGTGCTTTTCATTCAGAATTTATCACCATATGACTTGTGTATATTTGGGCCAGTCACTTGATTTGGGATTGCAGTTTCCTCACCTGCATAATGAAGAGGGCTGCACTAGATATATAGCCTATATCCTAAGTCCCGTCCAGTTCTATATCCATACTCCTATGACTTTAAAGCCCTTTTGCCCAAGGTCATACTCATCGTTAATTAGACGAGGATGAAGATAAATCCAGGGAGCACCACTCAAAAAGGTCCTTGACAGATATCTAACAAAGGAATCCTATTCCTGTCCAGGTACCAATTTGCATTTCATCAGAGTTTCTTTACTCCAATATTTCATGAATCGGATGTTCTACAAATCCTCCTTTGTCCTTTCCATTTTGGGGAAGGGGGTGATTAGTCTATTTCTAGCAACAGGAGTTAGAGTAGCTTTTGCTTGGAATGATTTTATTTTGGAGGGCAAGGGAGGAAAGGAAACATATTTAAAGTTTCTTAGCAGTAGCCAGAGGTCATGATTTTTTTTTAACTTGCTGATTCTTGCCATTCAGAGCATATGTTTCCTTGTTATCTTTTAATTGGTTTTTATTCTAAATTTAAGACTAAACTGCTCGTTGTAGCAGCAGCTGTGAGAACTGGTATGGCGCATGTCAATTCCAAAAACGTGTGAGAAATCAGAACCTTATTAGTGTCTTTCTCTTCTTCCCCCACCGTCATGCCCAGACTGCACTACAAATCATAAAATTTCTCATTGTGCCCTTTCTTGGCTGTAGCAAAGTGGTGTGGTAGGAAAGAGAGCTTTGGATGTGGGAATTAAAACCTCATTTTTGTTCTTTACTCTGATATGATCTCTCTTAGACCTTAGACTGTTTATTTCATGTCCCTGGTCTCAGTTTCCTCATCTATACAATATAGAGGTTTGGCTATCTGATCTCTAAGGTCCCTTATAAGTCAAGAAAAAAAGAAATGTTGTTGTTTAGTCTTTTTTTCAGTCGTGTCTGACTCTTTGTGACCCCGATTTGGGGTTTGGGGCAAAGATACCAGAATGGTTTGCCACTTCCTTCTCAAGCTCATTTTACAGATGAGGAACTGACTTGAACAGGGTTAAGTGACTTGCCCAGGGTCATGCAGCTAATAAGTGTCTGAGCCCTGGTTTTGAACTCAGGTCTAGCCTGACTCCAGACCTGGAGCTCTATACGCTTTGTCACCTAGCTGCCTAAATATCTAACAATTACAAGGAAGATAACATACACAAACGAATCAGTGAAAATAGATTGGGGGCATGTCATTGGAGTTTGAAGTTCTGCCTCTTCAAAAAAAATACGGCATATTCTGGAGACAACTAGAAAAATTCCGTTTTGACAGTGTGATATATCTGAAGGCTCTGATGCTTCTGTTACCTCAGAAAGGATGAAAAAAACAAAAATCAACCTTCTTTGGAGTTACTCTTGACTCTTCCAGCTCCATCGTCTTTCACATGTCAACCTATTACCAAATCCTACCAATTTATCTTCCAAAACACCCCCTGCATTTTCCTCTCATTCTACATTCCCTCTGTGATCCAGCCTATTCCAGACTTTCATTAATAACAATGACTACTATGTATTAAACCCTTATAACATGGTGTTTGGATTACTGTAGTGGCCTCCTGATTGGTTTCCTTATCTCTAGTCTCCACACCCTCTCCAAGTATAAATGCCACACTCAACTTCCTGGCAGTTGAGGAACTGCTTGAATGTGTAATGATTCCCAATTACCCACTGTATCAAACGCACATTCCATTGTTTGATTTGTCACTGCCTTGATATGGCCCATGTATTTGTATACACTTATTTTTCATCACTTACAGAATCATAGAAATTAGTCAACAGTCAATAAACATTTATTAAATACCTATTATATGCCAGATGCTACAAGGGATCTCATCGGCCATCTAGTCCAACAAATAATCAAAGAGAAGCCACATCATACAGTGCCAGAGAAGTGGGGAGGCTGCTAGAGGAGCTACTGCTTCATTATTCTTGGACCCTTAGAGCTTGGTTAGACATCAGAGACACCAGGGACCCACACCATCACCAGTCATCTTGACTTTTGTCTTGCTACTGGACTTCAGTGATTCTGGAAGAGAGAGTAAGGCTGACAACTCTGTGCAGCTCTGCCTCATTTAAATCCAATTCACGTGCAAGTTATCATCTGTGACACCATCAGTCCTCTTTGAAAATGAAGGACAAACAACAAGAAGACCCTGTTAGTAGATCACCAGAAATAATAGTGCCTTTCTCTTCTGCCATCATCAAGGACATCTACAATGTTGTGTTCAATTCTAGATGTCATACCTGAACAGCTTTGGTAGCAGGTGAGTGACTAGGATAATGTAGAGTCCATAAACTTTGTTATAAAAGACTGAAGGAATTGCCAATGTTTGGTCAGTCAGTTGATAAACATTTATTAAGCACCTATTTTGTGCTAGACACTGTGCTGAGCACCGAGGATATGAAGAAAAACAAAAGCTAGCCCTCTGCTCTCAAGAATTTTATGATCTAATGGAGGAAAGGAAACGCAAAAAAAAAGAAGCTGAAAAGGGGTAGGGATACACCATGCAGGGGCATGATGAAGTCCAGGGGACTGCAGCCACGTGAGAAATGAAAATAATTCTCGTGGGCACCCTTCTTAAATGGAGGATCTTGGAGGAAGTCTCCATTGTCTATCCTGGAGAAGAGGAAGTTTATGGAGAGCATGGGTTTCCCAATCACCACTTGGTCAGGTACACTTCCTTGATCTTCTTTGGAGTAGTTGTGAGGGAGAAATGCTACTTCTTACTCTTCCCTCTTTTGCAGTTCCCCCTCGCCCTCACCCCATGGAGAACATGCAGCAAAATGTTAAATCATTCAAAAAAGAGTTATCAAATGTGTACTATGGCCACTAGTACTATGATTGAGAATCATGTGAAGCTATAAGATTTCTGTCTGTTTTTTTCAAATCCCCTATGACATGTCCTTGTCATATCTATAGAGCCTTATTCCTCATCACTTACAGAATCATAAAATTTAGATCTGGAAGGGGCCTCAGGGGTCATCTAGTCCAGCCAGTAACCAAAAAGAAACCACACTTTACAGTACCAACCAAGTGGTGAAACTGCTAAAAAAAAATGATGATGCTTAGCTAATTTTAGTAATAATAGCTCCATTATCTTCTGCCTTTGAAGATTGGTGCTGTATATCATGTGCTGCCTTAGAATTTGTCTGCTACTGTGGTTTGTGAACTGAACATGTCTACAATGTTTAATTGGACTCAGGAGGTGGCAGTGTTCCCCAGCATGTTGATTTAAGAATTAGTGCTGCCAGATGTAGCCTGAGGTGGGAACTTGGGGCAATGTGGAAAAGAAATCCCAGCTTTCAATATCAGATAGCGTGAGTTGGGCTGCAATGCTGGCAGCTGGCAGCTCCTTTCTAGAGGAAGTATGGAGGCTGCTGCCCTCATGGAAAGACCATACTGAGGTGCTGAGTAGAAGTGAATTTGTCCCAAGTCAAACAATTATATAATGGAAGAGCAGGCTCTAAAACCCCAGGCTCTGTCAACCAGTGCAGAGTACAATGCTGAGTTTGGTATTAGAAGACTCAAGTTCAAATCCTAACTATACCATTTATTGTGTGACTTTGGGCAAGCCACTTAAACTCTCTTGGCCTCAGTTTACCCTCATTGTAAAATAAGGGGGTTGAACTAGATGATCTTAAAGGTCCAGTCCATCTACGAATCTATGATTATTTTACTACACAATTCATTATTTGATTTTTTTTTTGGTTTGAGAACCCAAAATCTCACCTTAGTCTACTAGATTTTTTTTAATTGTGGATACTTCAGACATTCATCAATGTTATTTCATCCACTTTCCTCTTTACTACTGCTGAAAGGATGAACTTAATATCCAACTAGCTCAGGGGCCAATGCCAATGGTATGAGCTTTGAGTCTGTACTGAATGGGATACTCTAAAGAAATAGCCCTATGGAAATAATGACTCCTAAGAACCATTTTCTGGCGAATCAGTCCCATTTCCTAATTGGTATCATAATAGGTTTTATAGAGCTGGAAGGGACCTCAAAGATTATGTACTCTAGCACCATCATTTTACAGATGAGGAAATAAGGGCCCAGAGAAATTAAGTGACTTCTCTAAGGTCACATAGGTGACAAGTAGAAAAGTCACCAACAATGAACTGTCAAATCTACCTACACAGAAAGAATTTTGTCACAAACTATTTAAAGGTAGGCTGATACGAAGACCACCTATTTTGACCTTTTTCCATGTGTTTGTTTTTGCCTCCTTCTGTCTTTTTCCCTTTATGCCTGGCTCTCCATTTCCCCCACCCTGAGCCCAAGTGATGCCCAAGAGAAGACGGATCTAAAAGTCAAAAGATCCAGATCCTAGTCCTAGTTTGGTTGACAAGTAACCACTTAAACTGGAACAGATCCCTTTACTTCTCTGTACCTTGGTTTTTACAGATATCCCATGAGGGCATTGACTTTGAAGGATGTCTGAGGACCCTTCCAGCTCTGATATTCTGTCCTGAACTGACTGTTCTGAAGTACACTTACTTTTCTAAAGCTCAGGTGTTTTCGAGCGTGTGTTCTGAATAACACTCAGATAAGATGAATTAACAACTTAATGCTATAAACAAAGTCTAATATTTAGAATAGCATCGAGATAGAAATGTCTATGGAGAATGTGTCATTTCCCTTTCTGTGGGAATGTCTTATCTTGAAATGGGAAGTTTCATCTCAGAAAACAGTAATCATGCTTTAATAGAATCATTGAGGTCCCTCTGGATGGTGAAATCAGGTCCAAAGCCCAAGTATTTTCTTCCCCAGGTGATACTGTAGCCTCTCAGATTGGTTCCTTTCTAGGAGACAGCATGGCGGCAACCTTAGTTGCTATTTCTGTTGGACAGCCTTCCCCCTCCAGCTCTGTCCCCAATCTAGTGGGCTGTGATCACACTTGCACCAACAACTGAATTGAGTGACAATTCACCTCTTTCTTCTTGACTGCTGCCTCCCAGCTTACTCCTGGATCTTTTCTGAATTACAGAAGACTTAAAAGGTAGAAGTGTAGATAGATTTAGGACTGGTAGTCTAGCCCCATCTCCTGTTTTGAAGTGAAATAAAATTACACCCAGGGGGACTAAGTGTATTTTCTGAGTTCACACAGGCAGTAAATGCAATTAAGTTCTTCTGACTCAAAAGCTAGGACTATTTCATTTGCTCCATGCTCCTAACCAAGTGGCACAATGGACAGAGTATTGGCCTTGAAGTCAGGAAGGGATGAGTTCAAATCCAGTCTGAGACACTATTCATTGTGTGGCCCTGGGAAAGTGACTTAGTGTCTCCTAGCCTCAGTTTCTTCTTCTGTAAAATGGGGATAATAATAGCACCTACCTCAGAAGGTGTAGTAAGAATCACATGAGATACTGTGGGCAAAGCACTTTGTAAGCTTTAAGCTCTAACAATGCTATTTGTTATAACCTGCCCCTTAAGGCTGGAAGGTCCTCAGAGACTTATCAGCCCAACCAGCTCTCTTATATAGGAACCCCTTCTTTACCACATTATTGATAGATACTCATTCGTCTCCCAGTAATGGGACTCAAAAACATCTTATTCTACTTTTTAGCAATTCAGATTACTGGAAAGCTCTTTATATTAATCCCTAAATCTGTTCCCCTATAACATCCATACATTGAGTTTAGTTTTGTCCTTTGGAGCTAAACAGATTAAGTATAATCCTTATTCCATGAGATAGCTCCTCAAATATTTGAATGCTGAAATCAAGCCCCTCAATTCCCCTTTCCCCCACCTCTCTGCTGAGTATCTTCAGCTTCTTCAAGTTGTCTTCGTAAGGTATTGCTTAAAGACCAGTCACCATCCATGACGAACTCCAGTTTGCTAATGCTTCTTTTAAAACATGGTGGCCAGACCCAAAATCTGTACCTCTAGATGTAATCTGAGCACCACAAATAACAGTGTAAAGTTGTGAGGAGTTATAAGGAATTTCAAATATGATTTAGTTGAAAACCTGTACTTGAATAACAGTCATTTCTACATTCTACAGCTGACCATTCCAACCTTTACTCAGACCCCTAGGGCGAGGAGAAAGGAGGAAACCCACAACCTCCTCGAGCAGCCCACTTTTGCCTAGCTCTAATTCTTAAGAAGAGGCTGCCATATCATTTTGTTGAGTGATATTGGGCTTGCAATACTTTAAATTCTCAGATTTTTTTTTTGTTTTCAGATGTACTTTCTTCTTTTTTTTTATTAATTTATTTTGCGTTATCAACAATCAGGTCCATAAGCTTTTGAATTTTAAATTTTTCTCCCCCTCCCTCCCTTCCTCTCTCTCCAAGATGGCACACAATCTGCGCATATATATCACACATACATATATATATTCCTGTTAAACATATTTTCACATTAGTGATGTTGTAAGAATTAGAACCAATAGGAGAAACCCCCAGAAAAAAGAAACAAAACACAACAGAAGAAAAAAATAGCATATAGTATGCTTCAATGTGCATTCAAACTCCATAGTTCTTTTCTTTGGATGTGGATAGCATTTTCCATCATGAGGCCTTTGGGAGATGTCTTAGATCCTTGTATTGCTGAGAAAGACTAAGTCTATCAATATTAGTCATCTCACAATGTGGCTGTTATTGTGTACAACATTCTCTTGGTTCTGCTCACTTCACTCAGCATCAGACCATACAAGTCTTTCCAGGTTTTTCTGAAGTCTGCCCTTATCATTTCTTATAGCACAATAGTATTCCATTACATTCATATACCACAGCTTGTTCAGCCATTCCCCAATTGATGGCCATCCTCTCAATTTCCAATTCTTTGCCACCACAAAAAGAGCTGCTGTAAATATTTTTGTACCTGCAGGTCCTTTTCCAATTTTTATGATCTCTTTGGGATACAGCCCTAGAAGTGTCATTGCTGGGTCAAAGAGTATGCACATTTTTATAGCCCTTTGGGCATAGTTCCAAATTGCTCTCCAAAATGGTTGGATCATTTCACAACTCCACCAACAATACATTAGTGTTCCAATTTTCCCACATCTTCTCCAACATTTATCATTTTCCTGTTTTGTCACGTTGGCCAATCTAGTAGGTGTGATGTGGTATCTCAGAGTTGTTTTGATTTGAATTTCTCTAATCAATAGTGATTTAGAGCATTTTTATATAATGATAGATGGCTTTAATTTCTTCATCTGAGAACTGCCTGTTCATATCCTTTGATCATTTATCAGATGGACTTTTTAAACCGTGTCTTACATCTTATAATTGTGATATTGATTTTTTTTTAAACTCAAGGGTATAACTTTACATTTCAGCCCATTACATTTTATCTTACTGGATTCAGACCAACATTCTAGCCTGTCAGGGTGGTTTGGGATCCTGCCTCTGTCCTCTAACCTGTCTTGAGAGTGTACTTCTGAAATTAATGTGGCCCAAGTAAAAGCCAGCCTCTGTGACTGCCACCACATTATTATTATAGACAAGTAAAGTCAAGGAGTATGTATTAAGTACCTACTATTTGCCTGGCACTGTGCTAAGTGCTGGGTATACAGAGAAAGGGGGGGGGAAGTCCCTGCCCTTACAAGATAATGGAGGAAACAATATGCAACCAATATGTAGAAAAATATATAAAGGAAAAATCGGAAATAAGGCAAAACATCAGCATTAGGTGGAGGAATGGGGAGATTGGGAAAGACTTCATAAAGATATAAGTCTTTAGGAAAGAACCTCAGAATCTGTCTAGTTTGATCCTCTCATTTTACAGATGAAGAAACTGAGGCCCAGGAATTTAAGTGATTTGTCCAAGGTCAAACAGTTAATTAGCATCAGAGTTGGGGCTTGAACCCAGGTCATCTGATCCTAGAGGCATTATCCTTTCCACTAAACCAGGGCTGGGGAACCTGAAGCCTCAAGGCCACATGTGGTCTTCTGAGTCTTTGGGTGAGGCCTTTTGACTGAGTCAATGTTTTACAGAACAAATCCTTTTATTAAGAGGATTTGTTCCGTGAAGTTTGGATTCGGCCAAAGGGCTGCACTTGAGGGCCTAGAAAACCACATGTGGCCATGAGGCTGCAGGTTTCCCACCCCTACTCTAAACCATGCTGCCTCCTAAAGAGCCTACAGTCATCAGGAATGGTAGCCCAAATGAATGTTAATTCCTTAGGGTATGAACTATTTTTCACTTTGCCCTTAATAGCGGCAGAATCTAGCACAATGTCTTCTACGTAGTAGGTGCTTAATAAATGATTGTTGACTTGAATCTCATAGTTTTTACTAATAATAATAGCTAATATTTATGAAGCACCTTAAGATTTGTGAAGCACTTTGCATATGATGACACATTTAATCCTCACAACAACCCTGTTGGATAGAGGCTATTATTATTATCCCCAATTTACAGATGAGGAAACTGAGGCTGCGAGAAGTTAAGTGAGTTGTACGTGGTCACACTGCTAGTAAATGGCCGGTTTCAAACTCAGGTCTTCCCTTTTCCACTGAGCCACTTAGCTAGTGGAAAGCATATTGGATTCGTAGTGAGAAGACTTTATTTTCAGCATCCCAATGACTTTGAACAAGTCATTTCATTTTGATGGGCTTGTTTCCTTATTTATGAAATTAATTACTTGGACTATATGGTATCTAAGAAGGTACCATCCTGGTCTAAATCTACAATCCTATGATATATCCAAAGATAGGTATCAGATTGAAGGAATTTTAGAGGTGGCACAGTGGACAGAATGTTGGACCTGGAATCAGGAACACCCGAGTTTAAATATGACCTCAGATTCTTAACTAGATGTGTGACCCTAGGCAAGTCACTTAACCTTTGTCATCTCAATTTCCTCAACTGTAAAATGTTAGTAATATAATCCACCCCACCCCCCAAGGTTGTTGTAAGGATCAAACGAGATAATATTTGTAAAGCATTTAGCCTAGTGTCTGGAATGCAGTAGTGCTTAATAAATATTTGTTTCCTTCCATAGACAAAACTCCTAGACAGCCTAGGTAGGTAGCAGCTACAGGCTTGAGCAAGTATGCTGCAGCTTCACCTTTCGTGAGCAGATTTTTCATTAATGGCACGGAGAGGCTTACCCAGAAAAGAAAATGCCAGGGACTCAGGGGCACTTGTCATTTGGAAAGGTGAGGGAAAGCTTGCTGGAGCTGGGTGCGTGTTAGGGCTGAAGAGATGGAGACCAGGAGGAGAGGAAGAGCTCCAAGGCTGTTTGCATTGGGGGTGCCAGCCAGCAGGAGAGAAGGCAGCATAAATCTCACTGAGGCAGAGCTAAGTGGTAATGGAATTTAAGTTCTGTCATATGCTGTTAATTTGCAAAATAAATTGGTCAGAGCAGCAAAAGCATTTAACATCCCATTCGGTTTGAACAGCAAGAACCAGACAAGTACCTGGGGAGGAGAATGGGGAATGTGGCAGCAATCTCTTGTCTGATAGGTTATTATTGAATATGTGTCATAATGGACATTTATTTACCAGGCTTTGCTGCATCCTGGGAAACCGTGAATCCCCAGACTTCTCTATCCTATAGCAACCCCCTAGGATCCCACTTTCCCATTACTCCTACCCTCCCCCTACCCCTAAAATGAACATGAATACATAACTACAATGTAGTGCAATGAACTGAGCAGATAATTTTGCGAAATAATCTTCCTTCAAGGTTTAACTCAGGTGCCACTATCTCCATGAATCTTTACCTGTTCCCCCAATCCAAAGTGAGCTCTCATCAAATTGTTCTAAACCACATTTTCCCCCTATATCTTTCCTTCACCTCATTAGCCCCTCTCCCCTCACCTCCTCCACACACAGATCTGCACATTCTATTGGATATCATACTTATTTAAAAAAAAAAAAAGATAGGCAGCCTCTAGCCCCAGGGCCTTCCTTTTCCTTTCTTTTGCAGATTGAGCTGGACCTGCGATTTCATTAATCTAGGAAACTCCTGGTGTGAAAATTCCCTCCATGGAAGTGAAACCGCCAGTCATCTGTAACCTGTAGTCTTAGACAGATGCAAAGGATAGAGAGAGATTTAATGACTCATTTGCTCAAGGTCGCCCAACTAAAATGTGTCAGAGGCAGGGCTTGAATTCAGATCTGACTGAATTCCAAAGCCAGGCCTCTACCAACTATGCCAGTTTTTTAGGGGGGAAGGGGGATGGGGGAGGACCCCTGATTTACACATGTATTTACACATGTATTAAGTTATATTCATTTGAATTGGACTTACCTCTGGGCCTCTTGGGGCATCTAGGAAGTGCAGTGGATGAGTGCTAGGCCTGAAGACTCATCTTCCTGAATTAAATCTGGCCTCAGACACTTAATAGCTGTATGACCCTGGGCAAGTCCCTTAACCCTGTTTGCCTCAGTTCTCCATCTGTAAAAAATGAGCTGGAGAAGGTCAGAGCAAACCACTCTAGTATCTTTGCCAAGAAAACCTCAAATGGGGTCACGAAATGTCAAACATGACTGAACAACATGAATAGCTAAGTGGTACAATGAATAGAGAGCCAAGCCTGAATTCAGGAAAACTCATCTCCCTGAGTTCAAATCTGGCCTCAGACACTTACCAGCTTGTTACCCTGGGCAAGTCACTTAACCCTGTTTGCTTCAGTTTCCTCCTCTGTAAAATGAGCTGGAGAAGGAAATAGCAAACTACTCCAGTGTCTTTGCCAAGAAAATACCAAAAAGGGGTCATGAAGAGTCAGATACAATTGAAAACTACTAACCAGTAACAAAATGGAGCTTCAGTCTTTTCCTCTGATGATTGAGGAGGCTGAACCAAATACTCCCTCTCTTTAATTCTAACACACATAGAATGTGTCTGGTTTTCTGTAATAATCAGTCAAAGATAATAACATCTATTTTTTTCCCCTCAGTTTCAGAAATGATCAAATGGTCACCTGAGCTGTGTTCTTCCTAGCCAAGATTGGGATCAGGGAGAAAACAGGAAAGGTAGCAAGTGATGAGGAGAACAAGATAATGATGGGGAAGGAGGTGCAGGTGTGGTAGATAATAAGTAAAAGAGAGGAACTGTGCTGATCATTTTTTCAAAGTTGAAGGAACCCCTGATGACCCCCTGGTTCGAGAAGTAATATTGTAAATTATCATGAGAGAAACATCACATCATTATTTCCATTTTATAAATAAAGAAACTGAGGCACAGAAAGGTAGAGTCATGATTAGAATTAAATAATTCAGTTTGATGTATCTGGGGGATATATCAGAAAAGGAGGAGCCTGAATCCCTTGGTTTCTTTGATTTCATCAATAATATTGTCAATGGGCATAAAAATACCTCATTCCTCTGCTAGATTTCTCCTTCACTTCCCTGGCCTCTCCCCAAGTCATTTCACTGGAGGGGCACTTCCCCTCCTTCCTTATGGCAGCCAATGCAGGAGAAGCAGCTGTTCCTTACTGGCCCAGGGGATCTTAGCCTTGGCTTCCCAGCTCAGTCTTCCGAAGAGGGAAAAATAAGACCACAGATACAGACTTTATCTCCAGACAAGTGCAGGGAAGGCTCTTTCTTGAAAGTATGCCTCCTGCGACCACTCATTCACAATGTCTTTCTACTAATGAAGATTTTAAGATAACAAATCCCACAGGTGCTCCTTGTTTTCATCCTTCTCTCTTCTTCCCCTTCCATTCCGCTCTCCTTCCCTCCCTTTCTCTTCTTCCTTCCCCCCTCTCTGTGATGCAGCAGCAGGTATAATCTTGCATGGCTCTGCAGTTTCTGATGTCTGTGACTATGAATCTCTCTGTCAGATTTATTTAGACTTGGACAAGAAGCCAGCTGTCACTGGAATGGGGGATCATCGGATAGAACTCAGGGATGTCAGAAAATCATCTCCCACCCACCTCAGAACAGTAATAGGTAGAGCCCCAGCTGATAGATTTTCATAAGTAACAGAGGAGGGCAGTTGACCCAGGTCTGAGGCAAGATGTCAGCTTCTAATGTTACATAGCGAAAACTCCACACTCAGAAAGTTGGGTGACTTTTAGATGAACACATTTTAAGGTAAATAATAGAAGTGAGACAGGAAAGATAGATGACAGATGGACCATAAGCTACTCTATTTAAAGACTTCATAAGAGCTTAAATATGGAGCTTGGTTCTTGTTCAGTTGCATCTGACTCATCATGACCCTGTGGACTGTACAGTCATGGGGTTTTCTTGAGAAAGATACTGGAGTGGTTTGCCATTTCCTTCTCCAATGGGTTAAGGCAAGCAGAGGTTAAGTGACTTACCAAGGGTCGAATTTGAACTCAGCTCTTCCTGTCTGCAGGCCCGAAGCTGCCTCCTAGGTAAATAGAGGTTAAATGACTTGGCCCGAGGTCCCACTGCTTGTAAATGTGCTGGATTTTAACTCAGAACTCCAGGCCCAGCCCTCTATCCACAGAACCATTTAGTTGTCCCTAAGCACAGAGCACCTATAAGCAAATGCCTTTGGGGTAAATATTTGAAATGATTCTCATTCCATCTTGATCCATGAGAAAAGGAACTTTGGGACTGTGAAGGTTATGAAGAATAGAGACTCGAGTCACCAGAGGCCAGAAATCACAGCCATCCATTCAATTCATTCACTCACCATCATTATCGTTAGGTCCTAGCCTCTGATTCTTTTCAGTGGGGAGGGACATGAAGGGTCTCTCTCTAATAATAATTCATGCCCCTCCCCCAGGGCCTGTATTGTAAATATCAACATTTAACTTGTAATTCTCAAGGGCTATCTCCCAGAGTCATTCAGGCTAGGTTTGTTTACAACAATAAAAAATAAATAAATAAAGCAGAAAGGACTCATAGCTAAAAGCCTTTTAAAAAACCAATTGGGAAATCCCCTCTAAGGGAACTAGCTGAGTTCCCAGTCCAAAGATTAGGCTCAGAGCACCCACCCTCAACTACACACACACACACACACACACACACACACACACACACACACACACACACACACACACACACACACTTCAGAGCGACCTGTCACTGGCCAAATGTGGACAACAGACAACTACTAATATAAGGGAATGCCTAAGGAACATTTAATCTAATCATTTTAATGTTCTCTCAGTGATTTCAACTCAACACTCAATGAATTGACAAGAATTTATTAAGTACCTACTGTATTCACTAGAGATCTGATAGTAAAAGTGAAACATTCCCTGACATCATGGAACTTACATTCTAATGGAAGAAATGACGTGTACATATAGAGATATAAATAAAATATATACAACATAATAGGAGGCACTAGGGAGTCAGGAAGATGGAAGAGGGGAGAATGAAAGGTCTCAAATAGAGAGTGGCTGAGCTTGGAAGGAAACTAGCGATTCTAGGATATGAAGGTGAGGAGGGAGTCCATTTCAGGTATGGGAGATGAACAATGCAAAGGCATAGAGGTAAGATATATAAGGAATCATTTTTTGTTTGTTTGTTTGTAAAAGCCAGTTTAACTATTCCCTTCTATATGTGAAGGTGGTGATATGTAGTAAGACTAGACGGGTAGATAGGGGTCAGGTTATAAAGGGCTTGAAATGTTGCCTAGAGGTATTTATAGTTGACCTTGGAAGTAATGTAGGAAGCAGACGTGAGGCAGCTATATAGTTCAGTGGATAGAGAGTTGGGCCTGGAGTCAGGAAGGCCTGAGTTCAAATCTGGCCTCAGATACCTAGTAGCTGTGTGACCCCGGGCAAGTTGTTTAACCCTGTTTGCCTCAGTTTCCTCCTTGGTAGAATGAGCTAGAGAAGGAAATGGCAAACCACTCCAGTAACTTTGCCGAGAAAACCCCCATGGACAGCATGATCTATATGGTGACAAAGAGTCAGAAATGACTGAACAAGAGAGCCCATGAATTTTATTGAGCAGAGGAGTGGCATGGTCACTGGTGCTTTCTTTGGCAATTGTATGGAGGAAGAATTGGGCTGGGGAGAGACTTGAGGCAGTGAGACCAACCAGAAGGCAGTCACAATGGCCCAGAAGAGAGGTGAAAGGGTGGGATAGCTGTGTGGCTGGAGAGAAGGGCATGGATGCAATAGATGGTGCAGTGGTAAAAACAACAAGATTTGGTCCATTGATCAGACATGTGGGGTGAGGGAGAAAGATAAGTCCAGGAGGATGCTAAGGTTGTGAACCTACAAATCCCACTTGCAGTCTTTGGCAAAGAAAGAAATAGATATTTCCAAGTCTGCCAATGCTTTAGGAGATTTGGATGCTTCTGGGTAACACATGGTCATGGAGGTCAGACCCTCTGACGTCTGGCTGCTCTGCAATTTTAGCACTACCTGGAGAACCATCTAATTGGGACCCTCAATTAAATGGATTTTTTTTTCTTCTTTTCTTCCTCTTTGCTTTTAAGAGAGGCAAAAAACAAGAAGATGAACTGACATTACAGATTAATTTAAAACCACCAAGCTTTTAGTGTCTGTCTTGGCATTAGTGTGGCTTTAGAACAGTCTCTGTGGTTTTCTTTTAGGTCTAACATCCAGTGATTTTGTGATTCTGATACCTGCTTCATTCAACAATTCAACCCTACTGTGTGCCTCCTATTTGAAAGCTCCTATACTAGGCATTGGGAATAGAAATTATAACAATAAAACAGTATTTGTCTTCCAAGAGTTACTGGGGTGGGGGCAAGGAATATCTGAGTAGGATTGCATCTGTACTCTTGTGCTTTATTCACATTAACACATTCACTAGTGTTATCTCATACAATTCGAATCTACAACCTTGGGGTTGGGGATAGGAGGGTG
The DNA here is from genome assembly GCF_003287225.1 of Phascolarctos cinereus. NCBI lineage: Eukaryota > Metazoa > Chordata > Mammalia > Diprotodontia > Phascolarctidae > Phascolarctos > Phascolarctos cinereus. The sequence continues at coordinate 411,751,065 of NW_027555958.1, forward strand.
GAGTTGTTTGTCCTTCATTCTTGAAGAGGACCGGAGCATTGGGAAGGTGATGCCATGACTTGCTAGTGAACTGAATTTAAGTGAGGAGGCTGTGTAAATCACCAGCCTCATTTTCTCCTCTGGAGCCATCTGGGTCTAGTGGTGAGAGATAAACCAGAACCACTGGAGATGGCCCTGGATGCAGTGGGAGACCTTGGCCTTTTTAAGCTAAGGTCTTCAGTTTGTCTACCCATTCAATGATTAAGGCTAGGTAAGAAAGGAGACAAAGAAACTCATTTACCTAATTAAAAAAAAAAACCTGGGAGGGAAAGACCCTCAGGGTCTGTGGCCAGAACTGAAACAATTGCTATTTTAAGTTCACTCTGAGCCAGTTAGGGCCCAATCAAAGACACTGAGTGGGGTTTGGACTGGGACCTATTGTTGGTCCATAAATGAAAGCCAGAGTGAATTGCATTTAAGACACGGTCCTTAAGAAAGAAATCTAGCCCCTAAACCCCAAGATATTTTTGGAGGAAAAGGAAGGGAAGGGAAGAGCAGGGATGGGGAAGGAGGAGAAGGAAAAGAAGGAAGGGAGGAACTGGCCAGTTGGGTCGTAGTGGGGCAGCCCATACTACTCACAATTTGCTGTTTGTCCTTCCTTTTTGAAGAGGACCGTGGCAGCAGGAAGGTGATGCCATGACTTGCAATTGGATTTGTGTGAGAGAGGGCTGTGCAAAGTCACCAGCCTCACTTTCTCCTCCAGAGTCATCTGGGTCCAGTGACAAGATATAGATCAGGACCACTGGACATGGCCAGGGCAGGGTGGGGAGGGGAGTGTGTGGAGTAAGCAGAACTATAATAACTAACTCTGTTTTGCAGGTGAGGTATTCAGGAACATGAAATAAGATAATATGTGAGAAGTGTTTTACAAATCTTAAAACACTATTTAAATGTTAGCTATTATTATTGTTGTTTATGAACTCCCTTGTGCTTAGGGGCAAGCACATGGAAACACTACATACTTCTACAAGAAGTCTTTTCAATGACCCAGCCCAGCTGCTTAGGCTTAGAATGTCCACTCTCTAGATCTCTTCTCTAAGACTGAGTACAAATTCATGTAATTCCCACATGCATCTATCCAAGGTAGCCATTCCCCATTGGACATGGGGTGGGGAGATGGTGTATAGAGTATAGGCTTACCTTCCTTCAGGCCCAGGCAAAAGCTGATGCATGGTGGTCTTTCTGCCAAGTAAGATAAAGTAGACAGAAGGATCCAGAGCAATCTCTCACTTTCTTTTATTGACTGGTGCAAAGTGACCCCTACAACAAGTCCATTCTCCTGAATCCTGGACAGTCATTCATCTTGAAGCTATTGTCAGGTATTGAAAACCAATTGTGAGTGCTCTGGGCACTCTCAGCAAGGCACTAGTGGAGTGCCTATGCTGTCCATGGGGAGGTGCTTCCAAACAAAGGTCCATACACTATAATACCATCAAGTTAGGGATTTTATCAAATCAATGAGGGGTGGAACTCTCACCAAGCTACCCCCACATAAATACAAGTAGTGCCTGCAATATTTATTTCTGTTACCTTGTCCTTTACATTTTATATCTGATATCTCTTACATGGAAACTGTCTAGGGACAAGTCCCTATCTCATTCTTTGTCTAAATCTAATCCAAGAACTTGAGCTTTTTGCAGCTGAATAAGTCTTTTAGATGCGAGCTCATTTTCTGTAGGCTCACTGAAAGCATCTTCAAGGCAATTCCAGTAGCAGAAGGGTTAATGGAGATTATTTGCATTTTATTCCTTTTCCAGGTGGAGCAGTAGATAGAGTGTTGGGCTTGAGTTAGGAAGACTTCAGTTCAAATCCAGCCTCAGCCATTTAATAGCTTTGTGACCCTACACAAATCACTTAATCTCTTTTAGTCTTATTTTTCTGATCTGTAAAAGGAGAGATTCTAATGGCCTCTAGTGTCCCTTTAGTTCTAAATTCAATGCATATGATTTGGAATTCTCCTGCTAAATCTCTACATTTTGAAAATTTTATATTTTATGTTGCTTTGGAGATTATATGGTGACAACTGTTAGATATATTATATTTGGGAGATTTGGGACAACAGCTTTGTCTAGCATAATGCTGTCCCCATAGAGTTTATCTCTGGTATACTCATGGATATTTTGAGATCTGTATTTATAACACAGGTATTTGTCATCTGTTACTTTATGAAAGATAGTGAGCTTCTAGTATAGAATCCTAGCTACCAGATTCTATCTCAGGACCTATTCTCTTTGAACTCCATCCAACTAAGAATAAAAGAACAAGATAGAAACAACAACAAAAATATTAATAATAGTAGCTAATGTTTATATAGCATTTTAAGGATTGCAAAGTGCTTTAGAAATATTATCTCATTTTGTCCTCACAACAACCCTATAAATTAGGTGAGATTATTATCTTACCTTTGACTGGTAAGGAAACTGAGGCTAAGATGAATTAAATGACTTGCCCTGAACCTCATGGTAAATGTTGGAGAAAGGACTTCATTCTAGTGGGTCCAGAATTCTCTTCACTATTCCACCTAGTTTCATAGTTCAGTGTGTGCCATGTATTAAAATATATGTATATGAGCTGTATTGGAATTGTATTTAGAATTAGAATTGCATTTAGAACTATTAGAACTAATTAGAACTGTATTAGAATATATGTATATGAGCATTAGTAATTCCCAAAGAAAGGTTTCATTAGTCCATGCCCATACCTGGCTCCTTGATGGCCTTGATGGCCATGAAGAGGAAGGCTGGGTTCAGTACCTAGGAGTAGGCTAACAATAGATAGAATAGAAAAATGGTAAAAGACAGAGGTTTCTGTGGTCTTTCCTCTAGGTTGCAAACCCTTGACTGTTTTGCCTGCAAATATTAGGATGAGATGCTGGATCTCAATCTCATAACAGTTATAAAGCCTCCAAACCCAAGCTGTCAGAACCCCCAGAGAAGCTTAGCTTAGCTTCAGCCAGGAGCTCTTTTTGATGTCTTCTCCTCCAACCCAGAAGCTGTAGGACTACACAAGTAGCCTTAGGCCATGCCAGCCATGTCCTGATATCACTCAGCAAAGTCAGTGGCAACTGCCTGTCCATATCGTTTTTCCTTGTCTATTTTTTTTTCCTACCATAGCAGAACCGCTGAAGAAAACAAGTTTAAACAACCAGGTTGCGTAGTTGTAGAGTACCATACTTGGAGCAAGGAATACCAGAATTCAAATCCTGTTTCAGAAATTTTACAGGTATGATCGTAGCCAAGTCACCTAACTTCTCTGTACCTCGGTTTCTTTACCTGGACCATGAGGGAGTTGCATTCAATTGTCTACAGGATCCTTTCTAACTTAAATTAGGGATTCTTGGTGTGTGTGTGTGTGTGTGTGTGTGTGTGTGTGTGTGTGTGTGTGTGTGTTAGAGAGAGAGAGAGAGAGAGAGAGAGAGAGAGAGATGGAGACTCTTGGCATTCTGGCAAAGCCCATGGAATCCCTTCAAAGTATAAATGTTTTCTTTTTAAAAATTTATACTTGAAGGAAATGCTCAATTTAATAAAATAAAATAAAAATGTAATTTTTCCTCCACTGAGTTCATGGACCCCCTGAAATCTATCCACAAGCTTGTGCTAAGCCTCATGATCCTATATCCTGAGATCCAATTGTCGACACTCTAGGACCAGAACTAATTTTTTCCATTCCTCACACTACAATACTCTTCTTTATTCAGAAAGTTGTCATTACCTCTAAGATAAAGGTTAACCTAGGCAAAGTTGTAACAGAGAATTCTGGCAGCTGGGGTGGATTCATTTCGAGTGGCAGAAACCCTAAAACATCCTAAGACTGACGTGTACTATCATTGCTATTACCATCAGGGGCAGGTTGTATGTGGGTAATCCTTCCCAGGAGAGAGTATTTGCAATGAGGAAAAGTAACCCCCATCTACGTGAACTGATGGCCCACAAGATCCTGGGGCCTGTCAGCTCAGAACTGGGAGCAGGACTGCAGTTCCTTCCCTCAGGACAACAATAGTCCCAAAGTCATGCTTTCTCCCTTTCCCTTTGCTACACCTCCGGTCTTACCCCATCCAGCATGACTACTGCAGGAAGGAAGCATCTTCCTGCTATGTCAGCACCCTGGGGGCAAAACCCCAGTCACCATATGCTAATTACAGCTCTGAATTTAGTTCACTGTTTCCCCAACATGTGTGCAGCTACATTTACTCACTATCTTTCAGAAAGATCACTGTTTGTGTTGCCAAGCACTTTTCCCCACTTTGTCCCACTTCTGAAACAGTCATTAAATCGTTATAGGCATATAAGAAAGGCAAGAGGAGCATAGGTTAAAACAGAGCTTCTCTCCTACCCACATTTATTTGTTCATCCAAGGAACATTTACTGAGAATCTGTCATGCATCATAAGAGGACAGCATGCTTAGTGGGTAGAGAGCTAGCTAGCCTCACAGCCAGGCCGTCCATCCTGTCCCCTGACCCAGCTGGGTGACTCTGGACAACTCAGCCTCTCCCAGGGCTCTAGACTAGGCTACTGTCTAAGACATTTAGTGACAGAGAAGGTGTCAGTCTGCATTAATAGAGGGTGTTTCTGGTACTAGAAAATCACTAATGTAGCCTTTCGTAAATTAGACAGTCTCTTCCTTCTCTGTCTTCCAGACTAGTAATAACAATCATAATAAGGGACACTTAAGTTTTATAGCTTGCAAAGTGCAGTGATAAAAAACTTGTACATCATAAAATAAGAAACTATGATAAGAATCAGAATACCCATTTGTAAGAGGAGAATATCTATTAGATCAGAGGAGAAAGAACATTCAGTTGGAGGATCAGGCAAGGCTTCATGGTGGAGGTGCCAGTTGATGGCAGGACATGGCAACCTAGGTTCCCCTGACTCCAAATCCAGTACTCATTCCATTGCTCTGCACTGTCTCCTCTGAAGGAGGTTTGACGTTCCTACTAAACACAAAGGCTGATTTCTATATTTATAGATCATTAGGAAAAAAAGTTAATGCCTTGCCCTATTTGCTTGCTTTAATGCCTATCTTAAGGGAAATTTAAACTCTTGTTTTTATTTTTTACCCTTTATATCTGACAGTGTTCAATTTTCATCCTGTGATCACTGATTTCTGTGTGTGTTGGGACTGCAGAGTAGAATGCAACAATGAGCCAAGTAACATTTGCCTGGTGCCCAAGCTTCTGATGACTGAGAATCGGGACTGAAACTCCAGCCGAGGGCTGGCTCAGAATCCAGACAGCTTTGAGGCCTGGAATTCAGCGTGTCAGGCTGACTGTTCACTTCCCCCTTATCTGTCTTAGGCTATCTTCAAATCATCTTCGTTTGTACTTTATTGTTAAACTTCTGTAGGTCCAGCCGAGATGTCATTAATCCTTCCCTGCCCTGGACATCAGCTCATGGGAGCTACTGCATAAGTAGTCACCAAAGGGGGAACTTTCTCTTGAACACATACCAACTGATTCATATTTAATGACCAGTTTACACTATAAATTCAGATTATATGCACAATCAGCTAGTTAAAAAGCATTTATTAAGTACCTACTATGTGCATGCTAGGCATTATGCTAACTGTACATTCAGATAATATACTCAATCAATGCAAACATTTATTAAGTATCTACTGTGTACATGCTGGGCATTATGCTAACTGTACATTCAGATTATATACTCAATCAACGCAAACATTTATTAAGTATCTACTGTGTACATGCTAGGCAATGTGCTAACTATAAATTCAGATTATATGCTCAACCAACTACTTAGCAAACATTCATTAGGTACCTACTATGTACGTGCTAGGTATTATGTTAAATGCTGGCAATACAAAAAAGAAGAGACACTGAAAAACACAAGCATATACAAATTATATAGCAAATGTGCAAAATTCATCTAGAAAGTGGTATTGGAGCTCAGCTTAGGGCTTCTATGATGTGGAGATGAGGAGGGAGGACATTCCCAGAACTGAAAGAGACCTTGGATGTTATCTAATTCAATCCCCCTATTTTACAGATGAGGAAACTGAGGCCTGAGTGTTGAAGTAACTCACACAGAAAGTGAGAAACAGAGCTGGAATTTGAACCCATGTTTTCTGGTTCAACCTTTCATTTTTTAGGTATATGAGAACTGAGGGCCAGAGAGGTCCAGCAACTTTGCCCAAGACATATAGGTTATACAAAATATTACTGGGTTTCCAAACCAGATTTTCAGATACGTCAGTCTTTTTTACTTTACTATAAATGTTTCAGCTATATCAAACAGTGAAGGTATCAGATACGTGTAAGGCACACACACACACACACACACACACACACACACACACACACACACCCCACTTTAGGAAAACAGTCACTGAGAAGAGTCAAGACATTTCAACTGTAGCCTCCTTGAGTGTGGGGACTGTCTTTTACTTTTCTTTGTATCCCCAGGGCTTAGCACAGCACCAGGCATATAGTAGGCACTTAATAAATGTTTGTTTGACTCACTGTCATTTATAGTTTTTAAGTACAGAAAAAGTAGTCTGCCTCAAAACTTCTAGAATACAAGTCTGCTTCTGCAGCATCCTTTAAGCACTGAAAGAGCAGATCTTGTATATGTGTTTGCTAGTAGCCTTTATGGTGCCAATATCATGCTGTCTTTAGGTAGATCAATATGCATATATCTTTAAGGCCTAGAGAACAGCAAAGGTAAGTTTTGGAGCATTGATGAAACCATTATAGTCACTCTGTACTAGTCTACTGGGGACACCCTTCCAATGTACTCTGAAAAAGGATTATTTAGTCAAAAACAATTGCCCTTTATTTGTAGTAGTTGATAGATTGTTTTTTACAAAGTGCTATACTTCTTTTAAAATTATAATCTGAATGCCATAATTGCTGGTAACAAAGCTAAGTATTGTGACATTTGAAAAAAGCACTTATTTAGGGTTTACTTTTTCTCTAGGCACTGCACAGAGCACTAGGCATACAAACAAAGGTAAAAAACATAGTCCCTGCCCTCAAGAGGTTTACATTGTAGTGGAAGATACATGTAAATAGCTATGTAGATAGATACAAAGAATATAAATAGAGAGACAGAGACTGGGCGGGAGAGAGAGAGAGAGAGAGAGAGAGAGAGAAGAGAGAGAGAGAGAGAGAGAGAGAGAGAGAGAGAGAGAGAGAGAGGAAGAGAGGAGAGAGAAGAGAGAGAGAGAGAGAGAGAGAGAGAGGAGGGGGAGGGGGGGGGAGGGGAGGGGGAGGGGGAGGAGAGGGAGAGGGGGAGGAGGGGAGAGAGGGAGAGAGAGAGAGACAGAGAGAGAGAGAGAGAGAGAGAGAGAGAGAGGAGAGAGAGAGAGACAGAGAGAGACAGAGAGAGACAGAGAGAGACAGAGAGAGAGAGAGAGAGAGAGAGAGAGAGGAAAGGGGAGAGGAGAGACAGAGAGAAAGATGAGAGAGGAAGGAGAGAGACAGAGACTCAGAGACAGAGAGAGAATGGAAAGCAGTCTGAGAGATAATGCCATTAACATGTGGGAGAACTGGGAAAGGACTCCTTTCAGCTGAGTTTTGAATGAAATTAAGAAAATCCAGAGGTTAAGGTGAGAGAGTAGAGTATTCCAGGCAACACGACAGCCAATAGAAAGGCAAAAGAGGTGGGAGGCAGCTTGTTATGTTTGAAGAATCAGAAGGAGGCCAATATTGTAAGAATAGCTTTGGAGTTCTCCTCTTGGTGTAATTTAATGAATTTTGCCAACTGCCCTGGTAGTCTGAGGGCTAGACGTAGGTGATAATGCTTCACGTGGAGGTGACTTGGTGAGTTCTAATCTTCAGGAAGCTATTTTACATGTTCCCACCCTTTTGATGCTGAGGGTTTGGAGAGAGAAACAGAAGAGAAAAAGGAAAGAGAGACAAAAATTAGGAGAGACATTTGATGTGTTCAGGGCAGAAGGAGGAGTGTTAGAATGAGTGCAGTAATTCTTTGGGGCCTAAAGTGGGCACCAGAATGCCAAGGTCAGTTAATTGTCTTCCTATAGTCCTTGTAATCTGGGATGTCTCTTTGCTAGAACCTTTCTCCAGACTACTCCATTAAAGAGAGTAGATTAAAAAGTAATGTGAAAAAAATCATTCAATCATGGAACCTCAGAGGTAGAAGGGACCTGAGAGGTCACTGAGGCTACCCTTCTGTCTGACCAGCCTCTCCAGGAGCTTTCTGGCTCAGGCAGTTACTGTTTCACTTGGCTGAAATCACAAATCACAGAATCTCAGGGTTGATAAGGAACTCAGAGGTGATTTAATCCAAACCGTACCTGAAGCAGCAGCTGCAGCAGCAACTGCATCACCATCATTATCTTAAAACAACTAGCATTTATATTATGCTTTAAGGTCTGTAAAGCACTTTACAAATATCTCAATTTGTCCTCACAATAACCATGGGAGGTGGGGGTTATTACTATTACAATTTTACAGATGAAGAAACTAAGGTGGAGATAAATTAAGTAGCTATTTGAATTCAAATATCTGACTCCAGGAATATCTCCACTGCATCACCTAGATGGAGCAGATTCTGTTTGTCTTTGTAACTATTTGTAAATTCTGCTGCTTCCTTGCTTGGGAACACCTATGCTTGTCCATTTTCTATTTGAATCTACTTTGAATGACAGTTAGCTCCTTACTCTCCCTCAGAGACTTTTCCTAGATGTCAGGTAGAGCCATCCTGGAGAAAATAGGGGAATGAATGGGACAGCAATCATTTGCCTTGGGTAATTTTCTTTTTGTATGTCCCAGAGTGATTTCTGGAGCAGCAGAATTAAATAGGGGGCAATGAGTAAGAAAGAGGAGAGCCCTCCTCAGCCCTAACCCTCCAACCTTTCTAAGGCTTAAAGGAATTGAGAAGGATTAACTGCGTCTTGATTTTAATTGTGACAGCCAACAGACATCAGCGAGCCAGCGTCCCCTCAAATGTTTAATAGCAATTACAAGTGTTAATGATGGAAAGCTGGTAGCTCTGGAAGTGAATTAGAAACTCAAGCGGCTGCCTCATGCCTGTTGTCACAGTGTCCCCTAGTGGTCACAGAGCCATCATGCACCCTAACTACTAGGAGAATAGAGGAAGAGGATTGATTGTACGGTCTTCTGATATGGAAATGAAAGACAGCACAAGTTCTTAACCTTGTTTGTGTCATGGACCCCCTTGGGTGGTCTAGTGAAGCCTAAAGACCCCTTCTTAGGATAATGGTTTTAAATGCATGAAATAAAACCCATAGGGACAGAGAGGAAATCAATTATGTTGAAATTCCATTGTCAGAGTATATTTTTAAAATAAAACAAGGTCATGAACCCCAGGCTAATAATCCTTGAGTGCAATCTACTTATTTTTTCATTTAGGGAAACTGAGGTTCGTGAATGTTAAGCAGTTAGCCAGAAGTCCCAGATTTTGTGTCAGAGGTGGGGTTTGAAGTTCCTCTGGCTCCAGAGTCAGTGCCTCTCCTTTCTTTTCTCACACTTGTATTTCTTTTCTAGAGTCATCGATTTAGAGCTAGAGTGTCATCGCAGGGTGCTTTGAGGTCATCCCTTCCCCATCCATTTTATAGTTTAGCATCAGAGACTCAGAGAGGGGCAGAGGCCTGCTCAACCTTCCATAAGTAGGGAGTGTCAGGTGCTGCATTTGGAGTGAGGGGAAATGGGTTTAATGCCCATTCCTTATTTACCACCTAAGTGACCTTGAGCAAGTCACTTCTGCCTCAGTTTTCTCACCTTTAAAATGAGGGGGGAGTGGTGGACCAGTTGACCTCTTAGATCTCTTCCATCTCCAGATGGTTAAGTCTATTACACCCAGTTGGAATTCAAACCCAGGTGTTCTGACTCCAAATTCTTTTCTCTATCCGACTAGAGGTGTCAAACACCCAGGACCACACATTCCACAATACTCCTGAGTGCTGACCAAACCCGATTAAAATATAATTGGGAAATAGTTAATAAAATGAATAAAAATACATTGGAACACAATATGGTGATGTTAACATATGATTTTTAAGTCAATATTTAACGTACAGCGATCAACATGTACTGTTTTTGTTGTTAAGTCATGTCTGGCTCTTCATGACCCTGTTTGGGGTTTTCTTGACAGAGACACTGGAGTGGTTTGCCATTTCCTTCTCCAGCTCATTTTTACAGATGTGGAAACTGAGACAAACAGGGTTAAGTGACCTGCTCAGAGTTGCACAACTATTAAGTATCTGAGGTCAGATTTGAACTGATGAAGATGAATCTTCCTGATTCTAGGTCCAGAGTTCTCCCACTGTACCACTTAGCTGCCTTCTTCTATGTACTGTCTAGTTGCCCCCATTTCTGTTTGACTTTAACATGGCTACCCTACACCACTGCAAGTCCCAGCCAATGATTTCTTGCAATACTCTCCTATAATTTAAAAAGAAAATAAAATAGAAAATTATCTTTTTTTTTTTTAATGTGTCACATAAGTGAAATTTTTGAGATGGTCAGATGAAATCAATTGCAGTCTCTTCCCCTTCATTGTAGCTGTTCTCCAGCTATTCTAGGCTTGAGAGTGCCATCTAGTGGCCACTTTCCAAAGAAAACACTTTTTATATAGATACAAGCATTTATTTGGGTAAATACATAAAATATGTTTTTAGGATATATATTTGAGAAAAACTAGATTTCTAGAGAAATAATGTCACATAACAAGAAAACAGTGACTGAAATTAGTGTTTTTAAGTGAGAACCAACAGCTTTAAGATTCAGAGAAAATATTCCAACTCTATTTAAAATGGTGCCCAGCTGAATGCCCCTGCTTCACAATGTCTGAAGTTTCTCTGACTAATCATTTTAAAATGCATGTAGACGCTGCCATTTCAGGATACAAAAAGAAAACAAACCTTTGGCAAGGAAAGCATTAGTCCATAGTAGCTTTGTAAAAATTATTTACTTCCTATCAAAAATCTGAAACAATTCTTGCAATGTCTCATCGAAGGGCAGTTGGGGGCCAGGAGCATGAGCAAAATCTACAGGCTACACAGTAGACACTCTTGCTGACCAAAAGTGCAACAAGAAGGACTGTGAGTTGATACTGAAATACAGCTAATTATTTAGAGTTCTTATATATAATGTGCTAGGACCCACTTGAGTTATCAGAACAAGCCTTATAGAGACATTTTTGAAACCTTGGCTCTGAAAGAAGTACTTCTCACTAATTTTCTGTGTTCAAATTCCCCTTCTTCCTTCCTCTTTGTTACAAAGAACAATGGCACAGAAACAGATCTCTGGGAGTCCTTAGATATTTCATTGTTGCTTATTGCTTATTCCTGGTCAATGGTTATAATAATCCTCCCAACAGAAACCTTGGAGTGCTTACAGTTGGGTTTGGAAGAGACAAAAGCTCTGGTGGGCAGGTGGGGGAGGATAGGTAGGGATCAGTCAGTCAATCAACAGTCAGCAAGCGTTTATTAAGTGCTTACTATAAGCCGGGTTCTGTGCTAATCTCAGGGGATACAAATCTAGGCAGAAAAAGAGCCCTACCCTCAAGGCTCCAGTCATCCTCATCTATATCTTGCCACTAGACCCAGATGGCTCTGGAGGAGAGAGTGAGGCTGGTGACTTTGCACAGTCCTCCTTCACTTAAATCCAATTCATTTACAAGTCGTGGCATCACTTTCCTGATGCCATGGTCCTCTTTGAGAATGAAGAACAGACATACATATCAGCGAGCTGCAGAGGGATTAGGAGATAGCAAAGATGAAGGTACTTAGTTCAGGGGCATGGTAAAGAAAATCTGGAGTACATTGTGGAAAGGAATGAGACCTGGCTGTCCCAGACACCCTTCTTAAGTGAAGATTCTGGGAGGAGCCATCCAGTCAGAGGGAGAGAGAAAGAGAGAGGCTGCAGAGAGTGAAGGGTATTTCCAATGTGTGAATTCCAGGGCTGGAGTGAGGCTTTAAGATAAACAGCTAGGATATGATAGAGAAAGTCCAGAGCACAGCCTGGAGAAGAGCAAGAGTCTCAGGGTTATGAATACTCCTTCGTGAAGGGTTGCAAACATCAGTGTGTGAAGCTAAATCTTTATAAAGACATACCCACTCAGTCTAGAACCACTCCAAGGCCTCTGGCAAGTTGGTACAGGTGCTATTGCATCCTTTGTGATGGAATCACATTTGGTTTTGCTCTGTAAGATTTCACAGAACTTTCATTGACTCATAAGACCTTCAGCTCAAATTTACATCCCTTATTAAGCAATATGTCAAATGTAATGAAAAGTGAGTCATGTAGTTGTATCCAGTGACCCCTTTCCACTACTTTAGAGGTACAGGAGACATCAGCCCAAATTGGTACCACTGGTATACTAAGAATGCAAAACTCAGAAACCATTCTATCATATGCATTGTGGTTTCTCCAACTGATCTTAATTCTATAACCATTATAGTGAATTCCTACTATATGTCAGGCACTATACTAGGTGTGGTATGCAAACAAAACTGCCTCTGCCCTCAAGAAGGTTATATATTCCACTGTGGGGGGTAGGGGGAATTTCAGGTACACGGATAAATAAATACAAAATACATTCAATAATTGGAGGAGGCACTAATCATTGAGGGATTCAGGGAAAATCTCTTAGAGAAGAGGGCACTTGAGGGAAGTGTTGATGGGAGCTAGGAGAGGTTCTAAGAAGTGAAGGTGAGTATAAAATGCATTTCAAGCATAGGGCACATCCCATGCAAAAGCACAGAGGTGGCAGGTGGAATGTTGGGTATGAGAAGTAGCAGTCACTCAGCCGATCAAGCAATCAGCAAACATCTATTAAGCCCTTGCTATGTGGTGGGTACTGCACTAGGTAATGGGAGTGCAAAGACCAAAGTGAGACTGCCCCTGCCCTCAAGAAGCTAACTTTCTACCGAGGGGATACAGCAAGGTCACGAACAAATAAATACAGGCTGTGCACAAAACAAACACCAAGTGATTGGGGTAGGGTACTAACAATACTTCGAAGACCTTCAAAGGAGGCACAAGTGAGCACAGGATAACGGAGCTTTTTTTTTTCCTTTTCTTTCCAATAGAAGCTAAAAACCTTTTTTGTTTGTTTGGTATTTTAGTTTTCCCCAATTACATGTAAAAACAATTTTTTAACATTTGTTTTTAAAACTTTCAGTACCAAATTCTCTCCCTTCCTCCCACCCCACTCCCCTCATTGAGAAGGCAAGCAATTTAATATAAGTTATACATGCACAGTCATGCAAAATATATTTCCAAATGAGTAAAGATGATCTTGAAGGGGACCTCAGAAGCCTTCTGATCTAAATGTTATTTTTCTTTTCATTTTACAGATTAGGAAACTGAGGCCCAGTGTGGTTAAGCAAGGTTCAAGGTCACAAGGGGGAGAGATGTAAACTGAAGCCTGTTCCTCTGAGAGGAACCATCAAAGTCCTTTTTATGCTGCTTGGCTGTGTGCAGGATGGTCTCGTAGCCTTGGGTAGATACATAGTGAATAATGAATAGAATGAGCATTAGGAGAAAGCTTTGAAGAACCCTAAAAGCAATCACTCTTTCTGCTAATGGAAAGGGGCTAAAACCCATCTTTTGGATCATCCTGAGTCCCTTTAAAGTCCCTCCATCTATCCATTGCCCCCCAGTCCTCAAAGACCCAGCTCAGCAGGTATTGGGGAATGCTTGAGAAATGGGAGAACACCAGCATACATATTCACCCACTGCTCATTGACCCCAGAAGATTATTTTAATACTGACACCAACAGTGAATGCTTCATAATGGAGCCTGTATTCGCCCTGAAAGGGTTCAGGACTTTTTTGATGTGTGGCATTTTGATCCCCAACAACTTTCTCTTCAAACTTTTTTCAATCGAAGTGGAAATTACATGAAAAGCATAGGAATCTAGAATAGCAATGCCAATGGATAATGTCTTTGGAAGGGGTATGTTGTTTGATGAATTCTGTACTGTGTCCAGCTTGATGGTGAATGTCTCCGTCAAAAATAGAATTGGAACTCCCCAACTTGTTTTTCATCTCTCCTCCAAGAGTGGCAGGGTATTTTTTTTTTGTCACAGTACTCTCTACCTACTCAGAAAGCATTTTCCCCATCTTCCTACCATTGTCTAACACTTAAGCATAGAAGTGCCAATTTACTTTCTGGCATGAATGTGCTATCAGAGAAGCAATCTGTTCATTCCTGAACTTCCCTGAGTTCACCTACAAAGTTTTCCCTTTGCCACCCCTAGGAAATGGCTAAATGATCTGATGATACTAGAAGGGAGGTAGGTAGCTTGGAATCAAGGCTCTAGGATAATCTTTCTGCTCTTAGCAAACTAACGTAATTAGCTATTTGAAAGTGGATTTCCCCACCAAAATTGGAAGTGTTCACTCTCGTATATCCCTCCTCCAGGACATATTCTGACATGATCAAGGATGAAATCCTGATGTCCAACTGGAAAAAAAAAAGCACATGACATTTTCTGATGCTTCATGCCTTTGTCTGCCTCTGTACCTTTCCCCTATTTCACTATGTCTTTCTTTTTGTTTTTCTTTGTCAGGCAATTCTCCATCAGATGAATCAGAGGAGCAGGAGCGAGACCCTAAAGTGCTCACATTCCCAGAATATATTGCCAGCCTGTCTGAGTCAGGCACCAAGCGCATGGCGGCTGGAGTCCGTATGGAGTGCCAGAGCCGAGGCCGGTGCCCTTCATCTTGTCCACTGTGCCATGTGACTGCTAGCCCTGATTTGCCTGCTGAGCCAATTCTCCTGGAGGTTACCAAGGCAGCTCCAATCTATGAACTGGTTACTAACAACCAGACCCAGCGGGTGAGGGACCCACGGCTGTCAGCTCCAGATGAAAACACAACAAGAGATTTCATAGATAGGTTCAAAAAGTGACAGGACACAGTGGAACTCCACAGTAGACTAAAGCTATTAGAATATTTTAGTTAATCTGAGAGCTTGATTTGCATGGGTTTGCATGTTTGCATATAAAATTTAATTAGTTCATTCATACCACCTACTGTAGTCCAATTGGATATTTAAGGCTCAGCACACCTGAAATTACACCATAAGTTTTTTAGCCCATAAGGTTTAGAGAGAGCGGGCAAGTAAGGAGAATAAAGGCAGAGCAGAAAGTGGGTGATCCCCATCCCTATCAGCTGTCAGTCATGAAATTAAATATCTGCATGACTCTGGGTGATGGGACTTGGACAGGTCAACTCAGCATCTTTCTTCATTCACATTGGGTCATTGGAATGGGAGTAGACCCAGTTTCCCTTAATAACTTCTGAACCCAGAACTGACTACTACACAGATTTGGGACTATGGCAGCTGTCCTCTAGAGTCAGGTTTTCATGCCAGCATCATTGTAACTTGTAAGATTCCCCATTTTATCACCCTTGGTCTCCAGAGAAGATCCTAATAGCCTCTTCTCTCTGCCATATATTATGACACCGAGTCACTTGGACTCAATCACTGTGTGTGATGACGTTCTTTGTACCTAAGAATCCAGGGAAAATCCAGTTCTGGTTCAGAGTTGGGAATCTAGGAAAATCTGGCAAAGGGTATTCCAACAAGGTCCCCATCTTCTTTCTATCCACCCCACTCCCACCTCCTCTTTGATTAATCTTTCTGAGAAGAGTAACTTCAAATCAAAGATTTAGAGCTGGAAGGGACCTTTGAGGGCATGGCATTCCTCATTTTGCAAATGAGGAATCTGAGATAAAGATGTAAATTGACTTGCCATAAGGCAACAGCTATTAGTAATTGTTTTAGGTGTGATCAAACCCAACTTATCCCTACTTCAGGCCCAGTAGTCTTATCCCCTGGCAGAATGTGGCACTACCAAGAGTGGCAAAATAAGGGACTGATAAATCTGATTCTCTGATATTAAAGGCAGTACCACTGACAAGGTATAGTCATGTGAGCCTTCCAGAGAGCATCAGGATATAAGAAAAGGTGGCAGAATGATCAATTATTTTCTTTTTTCCTTCCCATCCTCCCCACTTTTATTTTCAAAGAAAGAGAGATGTTGTGTGAGGCACCTTGTTATGTAGCTGACACTCAGACTTTTAGTCTAGCTTTACTGAAAAATGTGGAGGTGGAAGGGGTGTGTCCACCTGTTTTTGTTTCTTCAATCACTAATGTTCTTAAAAAATTACTTTATTCAATATTTGAACATGATCAGACTTCCTTTAATCAAAAAGTGAATCCATTTTCTTAAGTCCCTCCTACACTTACTCCCCAACCAAATCGGAACAAGACCCAGAGGAGTCTGCCCAGCCGCTGCTGCTGTAAGGGTTCAGGGGCTCCAGTTCTGTCCCTGCCCCTTCACAGACAGGGAGCACATGGCCCCAGGAACAGCCCTCCTTCACAGAATTTGAGCTTTAGGTGAAGTTTTAATGAATGGTACTAGAGGTGCTGCTTATAAAGAAAGGGACGAGGGGAGAGAGTAAACTGCCAATGCCTGCAGGCTCATCTGAAGGAGAGAGCTTGCGGTGAGCCTTCCCTTCCGGGTCAGCCTTAAGAAAGTAGCCAGTTTGTTTTAGGCTAGGCATCCATTTTCCTGAACCCCTTGCCAAACACAGAAGACCATCCTCCTCTTCTTTCCTCCTCCTCCTCCTTCACCTTTTTAAAACAAATAACAGGGGAGCTTCATGTGCACTTTTAATATTGTACTCTCCAAAGTCATATGGCGTAGATAGAGCTATATTCCTTTCCCCTGCTCTCCTCTTTTCTCTGCTCTTGCCTTCTCCCTCTCTCTCCAGTTTCTCCTGTTCTCTTTTCTTCCCTCCTTCCCTCCTTTCTCTCACTCTGTGTCTCTGTGTCTATGTCTCTATCTCTCTCTTTCTCTCTGTCAATCTCTTTCTCTTTCTCCATCTCTGTTTGCCTAATCTCTTTATGTCCTCTCCCCTATCTCCCTCCTTCTTCTATTCTCATCTCTCTGCACCTTTGTCTCTTCTTTCTCTCTGTTTCTCTTCTCTTCTCTTCTGTCTCTTCTGTATGTCTCCCATCTCTCCATCCTTTTCCCCTCTTGAACACAATGCTTTCCACTCGCCTACATTTTGTTTTCCTTTCTCCTGAGATGTAGGGGGAACAGGGAAAAATTTCAGGGAAACAAATATCATCATTAAATTGAAAAGACCCTTAGAGAAAATTTAGTTCAACTTGTACCTGCATAGGAATCCCCTCTCTTATCTTCCTGACAAGTGGTCCTCCTGCCTACATGCTTGGGACAACCCTTTATTTCACATTATTAGAAAGTTGTTGTTGGGATTTATTTGTGTGTGTGTGTGTGTGTGTGTGTGTGTGTGTGTGTGTGTGTGTGTGTGTTTTCCCCTTACATCAAAACAAAATGCACCTTTCTGCAATCTCCTCTTCCTGCTCCTTGGTGTGTCCACTGGAGCAAAGCAGGATGAGTCTAATCCCCAGGATAGCCCTTCACATACCTGAATATAGTGATCATGGCCCCCTGAGTCTTGTCTAGATAAACAGCCCTAGTTTGTTCAGTCAACCTTATTGTAGTATTGTCTCCAGTCCACTCAGTATCCTAGTGACCTAATAGGATGCCTTCCTGTATGTGAATATCCTTTTTAAAATGTGGTATACACAACCAGGTGTTATCTGATCAGAAAAGGGCATGGAGTGACTATTACCTCCTTGCTCTGGGCACAGTTTCACAGAGGGTGAAGTGGGACTATAATAATAATGATAATACTGTTAATGATAATAATAATAATAATAGCAAGCATTTATTTAGCACTCTAAAGTTTACAAACCACTTTCCATATATTGTCTCATTCGATCCTCACATTCCTGTGAGATAAGAGTTGTTATTATCCCTAATTTACAGGCAAGGAACTGAAGCCCAGGGAGGTTAAGTGACTTACCCAGTGTCACACATCTGGATAGTAGTTTAATTTGTCTTTCTAGCTCCATATCCAATATTCAATCCACTGCACCATCTAGATGCACTATTACCTTTTTCTCTCAATGCAACCTATGACAGCATTAGGATTTTTTAAACATATTTTTATTTATTTTGTTAAATTACATGTAAAAATTTATAATTACATGTAAAAATTGACATATTTTTAAAATTTTGAGTTCCAAATTCTCTCCCAAGTTACCCCTTGAGAAGTCAAGCAATATGATATCGATTATACATGTGAAGTCATGTAAAATATATTTCCATATTAGTTAGAGAACATTAGGTTTTATCAGCTACCATGTCACACTGTTGACTCGATAAAATAAAGTCCTAACCCTATATCTCCAGATCTTTTCTAAATTAGCTCCTTACAATGTCCCTCCCATTCTCTTTGTGACCTTGAGTAGGACATTGATTCAACCTCTCTGGGAACTGGTTTATTTATCTGCAACATGGGATCATTAGAATGATCTCAAAAGTGACTTCCACCCATCTAATTCTAAAATTCTAATGCTAAGCAGAAACAGATGAGGCCTGTCCTTCATTTCCCCTAACCAGAGCACATTCTTTCTTCAGGGCTCCCCTTAGAAGTAAAAGTAAGCAGAGGTAGTCCAGGTCCCAAGCTTTTTACTTATCAGGATTTATCTGACTCTCCTGCTACCTCCAAAGCTTTTCTTTCTCCCTTCCCTCTTTCCCCAACTCATTCCCTCTCCTACCTGGCAGCCAAAGATAGAGCACATAGAAAAATTTGAGGGAAGGGGGAAAAAACCAAGCTGGAAGTGTCCAGCACTCAAATAAACACCTTATGCTATTTTTCTACCTATATTTGTCCTGTCTTCTTTAGATGGGGAGACCTTACTGATCAATGACCACCTCTTTAGTCATGTGGACTCTTAACTCCCACCCCAGGGTTCCTTTTTTTTTTTTGACTACCCTCTTGCACGAGCTTCAAGGCAGACCAGGGTGCCTTGACAGCCCACTCAAATGACGGTATCTTTTTTTTACATTTCAAGTGCTTCTTATTTAGTTTGCTCCAGAGCAATTATATGTTTGATTATTCTGGTTCAAAAGTCATTGCAGGAAGTGAGAAGCATTAGAAGGAAAGGAGGAGGATAGTGGGAGAGGACAGTCAGAGAGAAAGTCTCAGACTTGCACCTCAGTCCATTGCGCTATCCCCCAGTGCCCGACACTGAGCCTGTCTCCCAGCAGTAGGCCATCCTCCCTGGCTCCCCCCTTGCATGCTTCCTCCCCAGAGGCAGCTGAATGCCTCTTGGGGTAGTCAGAACCTCACACTGCCCCTCACTTCATCAACATCTTCTGCTTTTCTTTTCTCTTCGTTGTGCTCTTTCTCCCTTAAGGTAGTCCAGCTAATGCACTACAGAGGTTAAATGAGAGGTCCCATATCACCCTTCACCCCCACCCTGAGAACAAAAAAGCATTCTAACAATGGACTTCTGGAGACCATGACTCTGTCTTCATTACCTAACCAAAATAATTGATTCTGTGGCTGGGATTTTAAGAAAGAGAGGAAGGCAGGACACTAGCTCCAGCACCTAGTACTGTACTGGGTACAATAGGGAAGGGATAGGGGTGCTCCTTAGCACCAGATGGAACCTTATTGGTATGCTTTCTCAGACTGCTTATGTAGGTTATTGCCTTGATAACCAAGGCTTGGGGCCTTCTCTTGCTGTCCTCATCCTGATGTCTCTCTCTTCCCCTCCTTTTTCAGTTGTTGCAGGAGGCCACCATGAGCTCACTCTGGTGTTCAGGAAGTGGAGATGTCATCGAGGATTGGTGTCGGTGTGACTCCAGTGCATTTGGGGCAGATGGGCTCCCCACTTGTGCTCCTCTTCCTCAGCCTGTGTAGGTTTCCTTTTTCCCTTTTGCACGGACATTCTGTCTTTGCATTCTTCCTATTAATGTGGTGCCCAGTCAGAGATCATAGCTACTTCCCCCCCACTGCCCCCAATCACAGATTTATCCACGAATGTACTTCTCCCTCAGCATCCACGCAGGCACCTCAGACAAGGCCCTGACTAGCCCTGTCCCTCTTCCCTCTTAGCCTAAAGGAAAATCAGGCCAATTTTGTGTGGCAATATTTTAAGTTAGTAGAAAGGATCATCAAGTGTCCAAAATACTAAGATTCATACAATAAACTCTTGAGGCAGATTTTAATCCTCTGCTACTAATAGCGTTTTAAAGTTTGCAAAATACTTTACATGTTATTGTCAAACACTTGACCTGTTGTCTTATTTAATCTTCATAGCAAAACTCAGAGGTAGGTACAATTAGTAGTATCCTCAGATTATAGATGGAGAAACTGAGGCTGAGAGATTAAGTAACTTGATCAAGGTCAGCATGTTATAAAGTATTTATTAAACACTCATTTTTTACTACATAGGATGCTAAGTGCTGGGAATACAAAACAAAAGTAGAAAGAAAGCTCCTGCCCTCAAGGAGCTTACATTCTAGTGCGGGAAGACAGCATGTACATGGAAGCTGAAAGGGAGGTGATGAGGAAGGTACCTGTCTTGGAATGAGACATGGCTGGCCTATGCAGCCTCTTTAAATGGAGGTGGTGGGAGGAGCCATCCAATGAGAAGAAGTTGCTACAGAGGTGGAAGGAGCTTTCAAAGTACAAGTCTAGGGCTAGAGTGAGCATTAGGATGAAGAGTTAGGGTGTGGTAGAGGAAGTCTAGAATGCATCCTGGAGAGAAATGTCGCTGGAGAAGGTTCCACAGCTAGTAAATTTCTGAGGCAAGATTTGAACTCAGATCTTTCTGACAGTAAGTCCAGAACCCAAAGGTTCTGGGCACTCTCATGCCTTTGAGTTTTGATAGCCCAGCTTTACCATTTAATACTTTGTAAGTAAACTGTACAGTGAAGATTTGGGGTTAGGTGACCATACGAGCTCTAAGGTCCCTTCCAATTCTGAATCTATGGATCTTACGCTATACTAGTATATAAAGATTTAAGAGCAAGCTGGGTGGACAGTAGTCCATAGCCTGGAATAAATATTACAAGCTCATTTTTCTTGTCAACTGTAATTATTTCTTTGAACTGTTTCTCTTCTTTATAATCATCATGGTCTCTTGGCTGTTAGAGCTTGAATTTCATATATGTCTAAATGGCGTGAAGTCCATTACTCCTAATTAGCAGCTTAGCCTCAGTCAGTTTTCAGGGAATTGCAGTTCTTATTTTCGGGGAATTGCTGTGCTCCAGGAATGAGATAGTTTTATATAATCCAAAAAAAAAGTTATTTTTTTACACATTTATTTATTTATACATGACTAATTCATGACTTAGGTAATAGTTGTCTTCAGATCATGGGACATTTGAAGCCAGCTTGATATTTAGCAATAAATATCCAATGTGTCATTCTTCCTTTTGACCCACCACCACGTATTGACATGCTTTCAGTTTTGAGTTTCCAAATAATGGAGAAAGCTAGTCCTGACCAGCTACATTACTTGAACTAGTCCTTTTGGAAACCAGTGCCATCTATGAAGTGGCCAGTCACAGTTATGGGTGCCATGGTGGGCCAGGATGATGATCATTGGTGGTAGATTGTAAGAACAATCTGAGGAACCAAGATGGAGGGAAATATCTCAAGGCCAGGAATGGAGGTTAGAAGGCAGATGTGTTCCCTCTGTACCTTAGGCAGTACCCAGGAGCAGGTGGTTAGGGTACAACAAAGAGTCTGCAAGTAAGTAATTTACAGCTACAGGGTATATGTAGAGGGTAGAGCAAGGCAGTAGGTTTAAACAATGTTGAAACCCAAGATCCGATATGGATTAATGGACACTCCATGTCCAACTTCAGAATGAGGAACACTGGTCTTACCTCCGTTCTGTACTGCTCATGGCACCCAAAAAAAGTTGATTAACCTCTCAGTGCCCTGGAAAAAAAAATCTCTATGACCATAATTTGCAGAACATTTCTAGATATATGTTAGTAGAGTGAATTGTATTACCAGAGGTTCCTTATAGTGATGAAATAATAATAATAGCTAATGTTTATATAGTACCTACTATGTGCTAAGCACTTTACTACTATTATTTCATTTGATCCTCACAACAACCCTAGGAGGTAGGTATTACCGTTATCCCAATTTTATAGTGGAGGAAAATGAGGCAAATTGAAGTTAAGTGACTTGCCCAGGGTCACATAGCTACTAAATATCTGAGGCCAAATTTAAACTTGGATTTTCTTGATTCCAGGCCCAGTATTCTATTCACTGTGCCGAGATTCCTAGGTTCAGACAAACAATTTAAGTCTAGATTTAGGATTTCATAGGTTTAGACAAACAATTTAAGTCTAGATTTAGGATTTCAGTGACATAGGAAGCTCTGTATCAGTGTAAATCTGCAGCTGTCCTGCCAACCTAAGATCTTAGAAAGTTGCCCAAGGGCACTGAGAAATTAAGTGACTTATCCAGGGTCCCATAGATGGTATTTGCCAGAGACAAAATTGAACCCAGGTCTTCCTGATTCTGGCTCTCTATCTACTACCCCATATCTTCACTATCTCACCACACACACACACACACACACACACACACACACACACACACACACACACACGCACACACACAAACACACACCCCTTTCCTGTCCTCATCATGGTTATTTTTGTCCTCATTCCTCACCTTACTACTATTACCTCATTTGATCGTCACAACAGCCCTAAGATGTAGTTGCTATTATTATTGAGGAAACCAAGGCAGATGGTGGGTAAGTGACTTTCCCAGAATCACACATCTAGAAAGCATCTGAGGCTGAATTTGAACTCAGGTCTTCTGGACTTCAAGCCCAGACTTCTATCCACTGAGCCAACTAATTGTCATATTATACAACCAGGGCAGCTAGGTGGTGCAGAGGATAAAGTGCTAGACCTGGAGTCAAGAAGACTTGAGTTCAAATCTGGCTGCAGACGCGTACTAGTTGTGTAACCTTGGGCACGTCACTTCATCTTGTTTGCCTCAGTTTTCTCATCTGTAAAGTGAGCTGAAGAAGGAAACGGCAAAGCACTCCAGTAGCTTTGCCCAAAAAAACCCCAAAAGAGGGGTTATGAAGAACTGGACATGACTGAAAAATGACTAAAGAACAATAATACACAATCACTGATCAACCCAAACACTGGCAGTGGGTTAGATGCAGGAGTAGTCAAGGCTCAGGGTTGGTACCAAACCCCATTTCATCTTCTTTCCTCTTCTCCCACAGACTCCGACTCTCCACGGTGCATGAGCCTAGCAGCACGCTGGTGGTACTGGAGTGGGAACACTCAGAGCCGCCAATAGGGGTACAGATTGTGGATTACCTCATCCGCCAGGAGAAGGTCACAGACAGGATGGACCATTCCAAAGTGGAGACTGGTGAGTGACCCTTCCCCTTTGAGAGCCAACCTTGCTCTGCGGTGATGGAACAATGGCTTGTCCTCAAACCTGTCTCCAACAAGGCTCTGCTTCAGGTCTCCTGCATGAGACACTCAAGGAGAAATCATTGGCCCTACCAGGGATCATCCATGTTGCCCATTTAAGAGCCGCTTAGTGGTAAACATCCAGCAAAAGCTGTTTTGATTTTGTTCTTCTCTCTGTTTATAAAAGAGGTGTCCATTTCATAGCCTCTAGGCATTCTCTCAGAGCCACATTTGAATAAACAACATTACAATAACTGGTTGCATGGCCCACAATTAGGAAACAATTCTCTACTAACCACTGCCATGATTACAGGGGGAAAAAAGGATTGCTTCACTAATAAGACGCCTCCAGGCAAAAGTCTGCCCAAACATATGAATTTTGCCTCATGTTTTGTTCTAAAGCAAACTCTGACTTTGCCTGATTTAGTTAGAGAGGAAAAGTTTCAAACTGATTTGGGGTGCTGCCATTGAAAGTACCCTGGGCCAATTTTTCCACACAGGGAGGAGGAGGGCAGTGTCAGTGGTGCTAATATGACTTGTGCATTTAAGGTGGGCACCCTCGGTGGGGGCATGTGCACACAGTGGGACCTTGTTATGGTTGTATGCTGCATAATCCAGTGGCCTCAAAATGGATTGTTCCATCTGTCACTTCTCAGCCTTTTGGCCCCGTGCATTGTCCAAGGCAGCCTTGGTGAGGACTAACCAATCTGTTGCCCTTGGTGTATCAAAGATGCTGGACAGCCCTGGTGAGTTCTTATGGGCAGTGATGGTTCACTGGGGCTCCTGTTCCTCACCCATGCTAAGGACTTCAAGGAGCTTACATAGAATGCTGATGAACCACTCGTCCTCCCAGCATGCTCTATATTTTGGGGGCTCAGGGAGTATTTCTCCAGTTGTACTGTCCATGGACTTAGGAGACTTGGGGAAGAGCGCGTCTAATGACAGATCTTCATGAAGGTTATCTTTCTTCCCCATTGTTTGCTCTTCCTTGATATCCCTCATGCATTTTACTTTTTTCTTTTCTTTCTGTGCAGAAACAGTGTTGAGTTTTGTTGATGACATTATCTCTGGAGCAAAGTCCCCATGTGCCATGCCGTCTCAGGTGCCAGACAAACAGTTCAGCACCATCTCTCTGATTATTCGTTGTCTGGAACCCGATACCACCTATATGTGAGTAATACTTCAACTCGTGGAGGCACACAGTCCATGGTGGAAAGAATATTGGATTTGTAATCAGTGAGCTGGGGTTCAGGCCCCACCTTTACCGTTCTATTCAGCTTTGACCTTGGGTGATTCCCTTGTTTTCTCTCAACCTAATTTTCTTCAACTGTAAATGAAAAGATTAGACAAGATGACTTCTGAATTCCTTTATAGCTCTAAATCCCTGGTCCTATTACTGGTGATTCTTAAATGTGTGAGTACCATGGTTTCCAGATGGCTCTTGCTATCTACTTTTCTCTCTTCAAGTTCACAGTGAAATATATTGAGTCTTCCTAGTGTTGTCAGTGTGTCTTCAGAAAGACAGTGAACCTCCCAATTATGAACTGTTCTCTCTCCCACCCTACCCCACCCTGAAGGGTCTAGAGATATTTTTAAACTCCTCATTGGATCAAAATACATGGCATCATGCAAATAACACTGGGTTAAGTCAGAACTCTTGGAAGTGAGTCCTGGCTCTAAGACTCCCTAATTATGTGGCATTTAACCTACCTGAGCCCCAGTTTCCTTGTTTGTAAAATGAGTACAACAATACTTGAACTACTTACCTCATTGGTGGAATGGAGTGTTTTGTGAATCTTAAGATTCTAGATAAATGTGAATTACCGATGATTATTGTAAAGCCCCAAAAAAGGGACAGACCATAATAGAGTCTGAGGAATGAGGGAAATGTTGTTGGGTTCAGGCACAGTGCCCAGAGATGCAGTGCTGAGACTTCATGTCCTCACCAAGTATGAAAATCACTTAACAGTTTATAGATTAGCTCATAAGAAGAGAATCACAATAGCCAGAAGAAGTCATTTCCATTTCAACAACCACAAAGCTCAAAGATGTGGGGTGGGTGGAGGCCAAGGGGCAGAAGAAGAGTTATGACCTGCAAGATAGGATCTAGGAAATCTTGAAGATTCAAAGAAACTAACAGCCTGGGAAAAGGCTAGATGCTGCAACTACGTAGATATCCCAAAAGAAAATAAACCACTGTTATGAACAAGTTGTGTGGCACTCTAAGAATGGCATGTAAACTGAACATGATAACATACCAAAGAAAAGGCAATTTCCCCTTTAAGGATGTCCAAATGGAATCATCCTCTGCGTGACTGTAAGGCTAATTAGCAAGGTCACTTCTGCTTAGCCAGAATAGGCTTACAATTTGTAATATTGTGAAGTTGAATACCATTCATCATGAGGGATGTCCATAATAAAGAACAGACTTTGGCTTTGTTTTGTTTGTTTTGTTTGTTTTGTTTTCTCTTTGTGGTATAGCCTGCCTTGTATCTGTAGTATCGAAAACAGCATGGGCCTTAACATAGTTCAGTATACATGGTGTAGTAGGAGTAGGAGCAGTGACAGTAATAATGATTATAATAATAACTAGCATTCATATTGTGCTTTAAGGTTTGCAAAATACTTTAGCAGGTCAACCAATTTGATACTCACAACAATCCTGCAAGATAGGTTCCATTATTATGCCCATCTTACAATGTGGAAACTGAAGCGCAGAGAGGTTAAGTGAGTTGTCCAGGTTCACATAGTGTCTGAGTCAGAATTTGAACTCAGGTCTTCTCGACTGAAAGTCATGAATTCTGTTCACTGTGCCATCTAGCTGGCTAATAATATGATAATGGTATATCAAAGTCATATGAGAATCAGATGGGGCACATGTCATCCCTGCTGTCCTTTCTGATGCTGGAGCTGTATGGAAGATACTTTTGTTGAGTCTACAAAAGATGAGCTTATTCATTAATATGTTTATTCAATAACAAAAAGCAGTCATTTTCTTCATCTCTGTAATAATCCATGAAGGTCTGATAGTAGGATAGTGACTTGACTCCAGACTGCTTCTCTCTGAATACCCTCAAAAAAGGTGAGAATAAGATAGTAATGATGATAACAAAAAAGTTGGCATTTGTACATTTCTTTAAAGTTCACCAAGTACTTTAAATATTTCTCATTTCAGCCTCACTATAGTCCTGTCAGTCAAGGGCTGTAGATATTATTATCCCAGTTTTACAGATGAGAAAACAACATCAGAAAAGCTGAATGATTTGTCTGTGGCCTTTCCTCTAATAAGTGTGAGAAATTAGATTTGAATCCAGGTCTTCTTAATGCCAAGCCAGTATTCCAACCACCACACCATACTGCCTCAGTCATAGGATCCCAGGTCGTAAACTGGAAGGGTCTTGGCAGGTAACTAATCCAACTCTTTTACTTTCTAGATGAGGAAGCTGAGGTTCACAATGCATTAATAAATTAGAGATCAGTAATTAACGTAACTGTGTTGTCACCGATGACTATCAATTTGAATTGTCTACTGTGGAAAAGAAAGCAAAGATAGGGTTTCTTTTTGAGGTTCCTGACTCCAGATGACAGCCGCCCCTGTCAGGTTGACTTAACTTGAACTGACTCAGCTTCTAGACCGCCTAATTAAGTAGCCGTACCTGGGTGCTTTTAGAAGACAGAACCACCACCCTCCCAGCTGCCACAGTTCATGGAAGTGTTGGTCAGCGAGCTTCTTGTATAAACAGACAACATCTGTGAGAAAAACCTTGCAACAATAATATGGTATGAGGGTTAATACAGTGAATGCAACCTCATTCCATTGGATGGCACCAATGCCTATCCCAGGAGGGTGGGACAATAGGGATTATTCTCTCCATCTGAGTGCAGATATTCCTTTGGTGATAAGAGAATAATTGATACTTTCCTACTTCCATTTCCAAAATACTAGAAAGGGCACTGGATAAAGAACTGGTAGGCTTAAGTCCTGCACTACTGGTCACTAACCAGCTATATTAAACAAATGGTTTAATTTTTTTGTCTTAGATTCTCAATCCTAAAAAATGAGGATCAAACATTGTGTCTTCCTTCACATTCCAGCTAAAGTTCCACCTTCTACAAGAAGCCTTTCCTAATTAATAATAGTACCTAACAACTGTTGATTACCTCCAGTTTATCCAGTGTAGGCCTCATTTGTAGATTGTTAACGTGTTGTCTCCCCACTGGACTGTGAGCTCCCTGAGAATACGACTTTTGTCTTTCTTTTTACCCCAGCTCTAAACACAGTGTTTGCTACATAGGCATTTATCCGTATTAACTGATTGACTGACGCTGATAGAATCACATAGCTGGAAGGCACATTCAGGCATTAAACAACCGATGTCCCATGAGGCTAAATAAGTTTACTCAAGTCACAGAGTCACCCAATGGGGAAGCCAGAAGTAGAACTCAGGCATCCTGATTCCCACTCTGCACTGTACCATGTGGCCTATCCTTAAGTACCCAGAGATGCCTTTCTCAACAGCCTGACTGCTTACCCCAGAAGAGCCATCATAAAGAGGGATTAGACTAGTTCAGCTTGTCCCTGCACAGGATGGCTGGAAGTTGCCAAGAGGCAAATTTAGGCCTTCAATCAGGAAAATTTTCCTAGAAATTAGAGCTGCCCATAACCACGAAGAACTGTCACAACAGGTAGTGAGTTTTCCCTCATTTAAGATTTTACGTAAAGAGGTAAATTGCTACTTAACTAGGGACCATGAGCTTAATTTTTTTTAATAATTGTGTTTCCTTTTAATTGGTTTCATTTGTAATTCCAAACATTTTATTTTATGCATGCAAAACCAGTATTCTAAGAAGGGATCCAGAGACTTCACCAGACTGCCAAAGGGGTCCATGACACAAAAGTGGTTAGGAATCTCTTTAGGAAATTGTTCCAGGTTGGAATGGACCAGATGGCCTCCGAGATCCCTTCCAACTACAGGATTCTGGGGACTTTCTGAATTCAGAGAATAGTGAGTCAGATAGAAGGGATTAGCTCAGATTGCCAAGCCTGAAGGGAGAAGATGCATGAAAGGAGGAGGTAAGGGCAGCTAATTCATGAGAATAAGCAGGGGACTACTCCATGCTCATCAGATTCCAGGCTGTTAAGCCACTAAGAGGCCTCTGAGTCAGATCCAACTCTCTGCTCGCATGCTCACATGCCCCCAATAAGTGGGGTTATTAGCATACCAACTGAGGTCTAAACAAACAGACAGGGAAGCCATGTTTGTAAAAAGTACAGACCTTTAAAAAGACCATAAATGTGATTATCCGTTAGCTTACTGGACAAGGTGCATGACTTCTCTTTAGTTTAGAAGAGCATAGATAGTTGTTTTGCTGCCCAATAAATGTTAAATAATAATAATATGAACAATAATGATGATGATGATGATGATATACAAGGAGAGCACATTTATGTACTGGTTGGACACACAATTGCCATTTTAAAATGTGTTATGCCCTACTTGATCCCTATAGCCAAGCTAATCTCCCAGAATTTCAGTTCATTAAGCAACCTGAAAGTGTCTTGCCCTGTTGGAGAAAGCAGGGGTAACTTCATTACCAGCTCTGACCCTTTGCCCAAGCTTATATGATGCTCATTCCCATTTGGAAAGAGAGGAGCCTGAGAACCTCTACCTTGTCCCCAACTTGCCCCCATATGGTAGTGTAGAGATTAATCAGCAGGTGATTTATGGTATTTTGCAAAGCTATTAGTGATGCAGAAAAATGTAGATATCTGTACATATACATATAACACATTGCAGGCTATCTCCAAGCTCTCTTTGCAGACTCATGTTCCATTATTTCCCATCTTGCATTCTAAGTTCCAGCCAAACTGGTCTGTTTGATCTAACCTATACAACTTAATATTCTGTCTCCCAGCCCATGGCCTTTAAACAGACTGTCTTGCATATCTGGGATCCTGTCTCTTCTCTTCTGTTTGGAATCCGTAGCTCCCTTCAAGGAGGCTCCCATTTTTTTCGTGCTGCTCCCTCCCCAATGAAATGACTTTGGATTGACAGTACATATATACACATATCAACTGTATATATGTATATACCCATGTATACAGATACAAATATGTGTATACACACACATATATATATATTGCATTTACTTATATGTTTACTTGTTTACATCCCCCAATAGAATATAAATGTAAATTCATTGAGACCAGGGACTGTTTTCATTTTGTCTTTGTATCCCAAGCTCCTAGCACATAATAATAACTGATAAATAACTGTTAAATTGAATCGAATTACATTCACTAGTCAGAGGCTCCGATATGAGAACCAGACTGAGAGATTAACTGAGGAAAGCTTTCCAAGAGTTTACATGGGACAATGAACATAAGTAAGAGGATAAGCCTTCAACACACTCACAGAAGCCCTCACAAAGTTTGCAAAAGAGGATGAAAGATAACTGCGTTGATTCTTCCCTTTTTTTGCACCTCTCTGGCACCTTTATCCATTTAGATTTGCTGTTGATAAATTGGATCATTCATCCATTTCATTTTGGGGGTATTTATAATAGACAAAATAACGTTCACTCAAAGTCATTCTTAAAACAACATTGCTGTTACTGTACACAATGTTCTCTTGGTTCTGCTCATTTCACTCTTCGTTATTTTGTGCAAATCTTTCCATGCTTTTTTTATTTTTTAAATCATTGAGCTCATCATTTCTTATAGCACAGTAGTATTTCATTACAATCATATACCACAACTTGTTCAACCATTCTCCAATTGAAAGGCATCTCTGCAATTTCCAGTTCTTTGCCACCACAAAGAGAGCTGCTATAAACATTTTAGAACATATAGATTCTTTTCCTTTTCCCCTAATAATCTTTGGAAAAAGACAAAGTAATGGTATTGCTGGGTCAAAGGGTATAGTAGTTTAATAACTCTTTGGGCATAATTCCAGATTGCTTTCCAAAATGGTTGGATCAGTTCACAATTCCACCAACAATGAATTAGTGTCTCAATTTTCCCACATCTTCTCCAACATAACACTTTCTCGTGCTATTATTTTAGCCAATCTGGTAACTGTAAGATGATATTTCAATATTCATTTTATAAACATTTATTAAGTCTCTACTATATGCCAGGCACTGTACTAAGTGTTAGGGATTGAAAGACAAAATGCTTCAAAGAATCATCAATTTTCAGAGTTAGAAGGAACTTCAGTATCCATCCAGTCCAATCCATTCACCAAAGGACACCTCAATTTAACATATTCGAGAAATAATCATCCAGCTTCCACTGGAAGACCCCGATGAAGGGGCAACCCTCCACCTGAGTCAGCCCACTTTACTTTTGAACAGCTCTGATTGTTAGGAATTTCTATTTTTTTGTTTGGTTGTTTCATTGGTTGGTTAGTTTTTGTTCAGGCCAAAAAGCCAACATTGCACCTCTACAACTTTCGCCCATTACTTCTGGTTTTACCCTCCATGGCCAAATAGATCCAGGCTAATCTCTTTTCCATGCGACAGTCCTTCGGATTTTTGAACAGCACTAACATAGCCCCCTTGTGTCTTCTCTTCTCAAGGATAATTGTAGGCAACAGATCCTCCAGTGACATAGACATAAGGCCCTCCACCATCCTGGTGGCTTTCCTTTGAATATTCTTCAACTTTTCCATGTCCTTCTAAAACTATGGTTCCCAGAATTGAGTATGAGATTGAAGATAAGATTTATAAGGGTATAAGAGAAAGTACAAAGAGAATATCAGTGTCCTGTTGCTGGAAACTATGCCTTTTAACATAGTCCAAGATTGAATTAACTTTTGTTTGACTACCACATCCTACATAATTCATACTAAGCCTGAAGTCCAAGAAAACCTCAAGATATATTGCCCCACAACAGGCTCTACCCATCCTTCGCCACCTCCTGGTTTTGTAATTGTGAAGTTGATTTTTTGTACCTAAGTGCAAGACTTTACATTTATCTCTATTGATTAGATTAATTCCAGTACTCTAAACTGACAAGATCTTTTTGGATCAAGACTTTGTTATCCAGTATTTTACTTATCTCTTCCAACTTTAAGGATCTTACTTTAAGAATTCTGCTGGCAGGTAGGCATCTAGGTGGTGCAGTGGATAGATTGCTAGGTCTGGACTCAGGAAAACCTGAATTCAGATATGGCCTCAGACACTAGCTGTGTGACCTTGGCAAGTCACTTAACTTTTGTCGCCATTTCCTCATCTGTAAAATGGAACTAATAATAGTATTTACCTCCCAAGATTGTTGCCAGGATCATATCAGATAATAATTATAGAATGCTTAGCAAAATGCTTGCCACAAAGTAAACAATAAAGTCTAGCTATTATTATTATCATTAATGCATTACCATCCCCAGGTGTTAAAAGTTGTTGTTTATAGGGTCAGTATGAAATGACATTGAAGTAGCACCCAGGAAGGCCTACTGCCAATTCAGGATATGTTGACTCTACTTGTACAATCCACCTTACTGAAACGTTGGGGGGAAACAGAGGAAATAATTTTTGCAAAGTGATTAGGAAATCTTAGAGCACCCTCCAAAGTGATTCATTATTAGTATTATTTTAAGAGAACAGAAGCTACTGTTTGTAGATAACAACATAAAATTTTACAAAGCGCTTTCTCAACAACCTTTTGAGGGAGATCAGAAGAGCATCAGTTTTGAGCTGTAAGGGACTTTAGAAATCACTGAGACCAACTCTCATTTTTGTTGTTGTTCAGCCATTTTTCAATCACATCAGCTTCTTCATGACCCTATTTTGGGTTTGCTTGGCAAAGATACCAGAGAGTGGTTTGCCATTTCCTTCTCCAGCCCTTTTTACAGATGAGGAAACTGAGGCAAACAGAGCTAAGTGACTCGCCCAGAGTCACACAGCTAGTAAGAGTCAGAGGCCAGATTTGAATTTAGGTCTTCCTGACTCCAGGCTGAAAAAAAAAACAAACTGAAGCCCAGTGATTAAGTGACTTTCCCAGGGACACACAGATAATAAGTATGAGAAGTGGGGTTGAACCATGGTCTTTCAGACTGCGAGTCCTACACAGGATCCACCCTTCCAGACAAGTAAGTTGAAATTCTGCTTCTGGTATGAGCATGCTGTATGACCGTGGGCAACTCACTCAACCTCTCTGAGTCTCAGTTTGGTGGAGGGCATCCTGGTATAAGAGCAGTTAATCATAAACAGCGTTGATGTGAAAGAGGTCAGTGTCAAACAGATGCAAACTCTGTGAGAATGTTTTTTTCTTCTTCTCCAGTTTTTCCAGCTTACTAGCTGCATGTTGGTAGGAAAGTCGCTTAACTTCTCTGAGCCTCAGTTTTCTAATCAGTAAGATGAGGATAAGAATACATCCACCACGTACGTTGTAAGTCTATTGAAAATATCATATGAGATGCTATATAGGAAAGCACTGAAGCATACAAAATATTGTACGAATATCAGGTAGTTTTTTATTACTTTGCCCTGAGTAAGATGCTCTTTTAGCCTTCTGATAAATTGAAGAGCTTCCAAACAAAGTCGTCCAGGATGACCAAAGGAACATGTCATCATAGGATGATAGCTATCTGCTATTGGAATGGGCTCTTTTGAGAAATGATGGGTTTCCCATTTCTGGAGGCCTCAAAGCAAAAACTGGATGACCACTTGGGTAAATCGCAAAGAAGATTCTTGTGTAGTGATGGATGTTGAATTAAGATGGTCTCTGAGTTGCCTTCTAACTTTGCGGTTCTATATAAAAGGGTAAATTGAATGCTTACCAAATGGTAGACAAAAGACAGCAAATATGAAAGAATTCAGCATTGCTATTACACCTCAGAATGGTTATGGGTGACTGAACAACAGAATTTCTTGCTCGCTTCGCATCATAATGGTGCAGGTAGTATCTCAGACTCTTAAATCTCAAAGTAGTCTCTTTTGGGTAAGGCACAGCCTTGAAACTGCACTCTAGAGCTATCTCTCAGGTGGCTTTCTATTAGAAATTGTGATGACGATATTGGTATCTTCCCACACTCCCTGTCAGGTTTACCTTGTGGGGAGTGGACAACACAGGGCGACGTTCCAGACCAAGTGATGTGATAGTGAAGACCCCCTGCCCGGTGGTAGATGACGTGAAAGCCCAAGGTAAGAAAGCCAGGTTTTGACAAAGAATGTTGTGGTTAGAGAGCCCTCCCCTTTGCTAAGAACACCAAAGATGCCCAGTCCTTACATATTAGAAGGAATGTCTTCTATTACCTCCTCTTCTTATAATCCTTGGATTCCTTCAAAGGTTAGCTTAATAAGCACTTTCTTCCATGAAAGCTTTCCCAATTCCCTCACTTTCTAGTGTTTTCCCTCCAAAAATTATCTGGTATTTATTTTTATATGTTTGCATATATTTAAATAGGTAAATATTATCTCCACTCAATAGAATTTTGGGGTGGGGTAGGCTATTTCTTTTCTTTCTTTGTATCTCCAGTGCCTAGTGCAGTACCTGGTACATAGCAAGTACTTATAATTGCTTATTGATCAAATGAGTCTGGAAGGAAAGTATTAGACAGTATTAGAATATTAGAATTACATTAGAATTACCTTCTCACATTGAAATGAGAAGGTATTTGGAGGCTAGTTCAAAAAGTAGGAATTTTCTCTTCACCATGGAGCCTCCCCACTAGGGCTGACACTTTCTGAAGAAAGTGGTGAAAGAGGCAAACTTTGCCTTTAGCAGATCTTATTTTCTTGAAACCACTGTTCCCATCCTCCCCAGAGGAAGCATCCAGGGCCCTCCTGCTTGACTCCACCACTGTGGCTTCCCAAGGAGTGCTAAACTGACAGGGTAGTACCCCATGATCTGAGACTTGCCAGACTTTTGGGGTGTCCTGTTCCATCAGAGGTCAGCTAGGTTCTGATCATTTACTCAACCCCACAAGGGAAGAGCCCTCAATTCAGTTAGAGAGATGTGCCCTCTCCCTCTTCACTGATGGGCATTGCCGCAGTCAAACTGACAGGTGCTAAGGACCTTAGCTTTAAAAGACCAAATCTCTACCACATCTGGGGCCATCTCCAGTCGTCCTGATCTTTATCTTGTCACTGGATCCAGACG
This sequence comes from Phascolarctos cinereus, assembly GCF_003287225.1. NCBI lineage: Eukaryota > Metazoa > Chordata > Mammalia > Diprotodontia > Phascolarctidae > Phascolarctos > Phascolarctos cinereus. Next base: position 411,785,522 of record NW_027555958.1, read on the forward strand.
GCTCCAGAGGTGAAAGTGAGGCTGGTAACTCTGCACAGCCCTCCCTCACTTAAATCCAATTCACTTGCATGTCATGGCGTCATCTCCATGATGTCATGGTCCTCTTTGAGAATGAAGGATGAACAACAACAACAATAATCACCAGCTTCTAAGGGACTTACTGTAGAATGTAACAACTGTAGACTTACCTGCTGACTTAGGACTGCCCTGGTTGAGCCAACCCTCTTCCCAACAGGAGAAAGTACTCTGCTGCTGAGGAGTCAAGTTATCCTACTTCTGGTGAGCCTCATCTTCTTGATAAATCAGTCAGTTAACATTTATTTAGTACTTACTAGGGGACAGAAAGTGTGCTAAGTACCAGACCTATACATCCTTATCACCTTTTTTTTTTCTCCTAAGGAAAATCCTCTTGATGTAATATGAGAGCTAATGCCTTTCTTTAGATGTACAGTCTATAGTTATTCAGACAATGCTAGCGGATGGCAAAGCCCAGGTTTTCTCTTCTACTATCATAACTCTACCCCTGATACTCTGTGGCTCTAACTCTTGATCAGTCCCAGAACTCCTTTATTTTATCTAAAAACTTGGCATTTTCGGGAACCCTTTGCTCTTCTTTATAGGGATCTCAGTCCAAGACTCATTATTACCCAGTATCTCCTTCTCAACATCCAGGAGCCTGGGTCTCAGAATTCCTCAGATCTGTACTATTACACTCCTACTGAAAACTCCCATGTTCAGTCAAAGAAAAACATTTAGCTAAATGAGATAATTTAAGTACAGTGCTTTGCCAACTTTAAGACACTATTGCAATGTGTCCATTGTCCCAGTGTATATATAATCTGAAATATAGCAGAGTGGACTGAGGCTTCCTTTAAACTATGTGGATTGAGGCTAATTATATTCTGCTGCAGAGTGCTGGGCCTGAAGTCAGGAAGAATCATCTTCCTGAGTTCAAATTCAGCCTTTTAGGTGGACTTACTGCCTGTGTGACTCTGGGCAAGTTACTTAACCCTGTTGGCCTCAGTTTCCTCATCTGTAAAATGAGCTGGAGAAGGAAATGACAAACTGCTCCAGGAACTTTGCCAAGAAAACTCAAATAGGGTTACAAAGAGGTAAACATGACTCAAAAAAACTGAACAACAACAACAAATATTGTACTATGAGGGTATTTCGACTTTAAAGATTGCGGTCCATAGAGTTGCAGGCAAACACTAGGCTTCCAATGGTACTTTCACCTAGTTATAGAAACCTTTTCCCTTAGACATCATTCCTAGGACCTAAATAAACTACAGGGCCACATAGAGTCCTAAGAGGTTTTTGGTCTACATAGGAGAGGCACTGTTATGTGAACAGCCATCATTGAGCTGAACAATTCAGTATTGGGTTAGAGTTAGAATTGTTAGAAAGTTGGAAAACCCTCTTGGATAAAGCCTATGTTTTTAACCTGAATTCTATATAACTGGCAATATTGTCAGATAACCCCCCTGCCTCCTATGAACATGTGATGCTTTTCATTCAAGTCCATTCAACTGATTCAGTGAGAAGGGTACTAGAAGATGACCTGTCACATGACCTGAATTTGAAACCTGACCTTATCACTTACCGTCAGTGTGACCTTGGGCTACACTCAATCTCTATGGGCTTCAATTTCTCATCTGCAAAATGAGAGCTTTGGACTAGGTGACCTCAGAGGTCCCTTTTGACACTAAATCTGTGATCCTGTGAAGTCAGATCAACAAGCATTCATTAAGCACTGACAGCATACCAGGCATTGTTCTTAGCCCTGTTCATAACGATGGCAGAAATGAAATCCTTGTTCTCTTGCAGCTTATATTCTGTTGGTTGTTATGACAGGGAGAGATAAGTGAATACAAAAAAAAATATACAAAGTGATTGAATGGGTGTAGGGGTAGAAGAGAGGGCATTGGGAAAGACTTCACATGGGAGATGATGTTTGAGGGGATCCCTGAAGCAAGCCATGAGGCAAAAATGAGAAGGGAATTCATTCTAGGCATGTTGACATCATCCATGAAGTCACAGACATGGGAGATGGAATATCATGTATGAATATCATGTAGGTCAGTGTGGCTGAATGTAGGAGAGGGCAAAATTTAACAATGGATGTAGGTTGTACAAGGCTTTACATGCCAAGCAGAGAAGTGTGTACTTTTTTCTGAAGGCAGTAGGGAGATAGTGAAGTTTTTTGAGAAGGGGAGTGACATGGTCAGGCCCATACTCTATAAGAATATCAATTTATGCTACCCGGTGCAGGAGTCTTTCTTGGTCCCTCCCTCAGCTGCTAGTGCCTTCCTCTCAAAAATTACCTCCTATCTACTCTGTATGTATTTTGTATGTATACACATTTTATTTTAAGCACCTGATTTTCTCCAGTTAGAATGTGAACTCTGAAAAGACAGTTTCTGTCTTTATGACCCTTAGCATAGTACCTGACACAGTTACCTTGCTTAGTAAATGTGGTGATTAATTAATAGTTGTATGGAGTATGTATTAGAGAAGACACTAGTGGGAAGACCTGTTAGGAGTTATAGTGATAGTTCAGGCTCAAGGTAATAAGAACTTGATGGAAGAGAAATTGTAAAAGTAGAAATGACAGCGTTTGGCAGGAGTGAAGAGTTGAGGATGTAAGGATGGCTCTTAGCTTGAAAAGTTGGGTGAATAGAAGGATGACAGCACCTTCCACAAAGAAAGGGAAGTTTAGAATATAGGTGAATTTCAGGTAAAAGATGATGTGGATATGGTTGTCAGCTAGGACTCATTGGTTGTCCATTGTAGGTGATGCCATTTTTCCCTGCCCATGGGTTAAAACAGAAATCAAATGGGCATGAAAGTGACCTGGGACCTGGCATGCCTGGACAATTTTTTTTTTTTAATTGAAAGGCAACTTCTGTGTAAGAGAAAAAGCTAATTGGATAGAGTGCTGGACCTGGAGTCTAGAAGACCTAAATCACCAGACTGGTACTCTGTGTATCTCTGAGGCAGAAGTAGGTATGTTATCCCACAATAGAATTTAAGTTCTTTCTGGGAAAGGGTAATCTTTTATTTTTGTCTCTAATACCTAGCATGGTGCCTTTCACTTAATAACATAGGTAATTAAATAAATATCTGTTGAATTAGGTTGAATTGAACTGAACTTGAACCAGATGATTGCTCACACACCCACACACACCCACACCCACACACACACACACACACGTATGTATGCATATAGGTATATATATATATATATATATATATATATATATATATATATATGTATTATGTTACGTGCAATCATTATCTATATATGTACATCTCTTTATATAGTCATTGCCTTCTCTTTTTTTCCTCCTTTCCTCTCAGAAATAGCAGACAAGATCTACAATCTCTTCAATGGCTATACCAGTGGGAAAGAACAACAGACTGCGTATAACACCCTCTTGGACCTTGGCTCTCCCAGCCTCCACCGAGTCCTCTATCATTATAACCAGCATTATGAGAGTTTTGGCGAGTTCACTTGGAGATGTGAGGATGAATTAGGCCCCAGGTAATCGGCAAATTGTATTGTCTGCTTTAAATCTCTGAGTTCCCCTCAAGTTTAATGACCACAGCAAGCTGTAGATAATCTAGTCATGAATTTTCACCTTTCTGAACTTTCCTGGGTGAGCTTGGTTGCTCAGAAGAGAGACTCCTCAGCTTTTACACTACTCTGTCAACCTTAGTTCTGTTTTAACATGATTTGATTAGTCCAGTCTAACACACACTCCCTAAGCTCCCAGAATACCTGTGCCCTGAGCCTGGAGGATGTTCCTCTAGCTGAGCCCTAAAAGATGTTTTAGGTGGTGGCATTTCAAATGGTGAAAGCAGCTGAGCTAAAACATTTATTTCCTGGAAGGGATTTAGGAAGATTGGAACAGAAGATTCAACAAATAGCTCTTCTTTGATGCCCTAAGGAAAACAAGGGCTTCAGAGAGTCTGAAAACATATTTCATGCATTATGACATAGATATATAGAGTACACATGTATTTTTAATGAATTTGTTACATCCCTTTACCAGCATTGCACAAGGCCAGTAGACATATTAGTTTTAGAGTCTAGAGTTCCTCTTATTCACTCCCTTGCAACAAAACAAAATGCCACAGAAGTTATCCATTTTATTTTATCGTGTTTGCCTTCCTCTAACCAAGATCAAACGAAATCTAGTAGTTTGAACATCTGTCATGTTCCAGAGGGACAAGGGCCCATGACATTCCTTTTTCCTAGTTTCTCATTTGTTATAGAAAGAAGGGAGGTTTTGGCTTTTGTTTTGTTTCTTTTGTTTTATAAAAGTATTCTTATCTTCCTGAAATAAAATTATTTTCTCTGCTTGGCAGACTCTTGTCTCAGAAATCATAGCCTATATTTCTAGAAATGACTTCCCAGAACTTCATTTCATCATGAAAATTGTTAACATTCTGAATGTCCTTAATGTCCTCAGAATTTGGAAAAAAAATGCAACAAACATGTTGGCTTTGTGACCTGAGGCATTCCTTGAAAGAACAGATTTTTTTGCCTTTTTTCGAGATTGTAGGGAGGCCAGGACTTAAGGGAAAATAAGGTATCAGTCTGTGATAAAAGAACACTGGATTGTTAGCCTAATTGCAGTTTCAATATGGTCAAGTACAGACCTACATTAATTACTTTTGGAAAACAGTTAAGAGTTCAAAAGAACAAGATCAAGGAAGATGCCATCAATTTCCTTCTTTGAGGAAATAAATGAACATCTTCCCTTCTCTAGCATTTGAAAATGGTATAGAAACCCACCCTTCTGGCTTCTTCCTCCCAATAAGTCATTGGTGATGAAGGGAAATATGTTAGTAGAAGTTTAAGGGGTCCACCAAAGTCCTTGCTGATGACGAATCGGAAACTTGACATCCCCTTGGCCAGTCAGCTCATCCAAGCCACAAAGGACAATAGGTAAAGGAGAAATGGTTTATGGGTGATGGTATTTAGGCAGAAGACAGAGTGCTTGTTTGATTTTCTCTTGACCCAACTTTGAAAGCTGAGATGACTGTTACTGCCCCTCATCTGACCCCACACTACTCTCTCAGCCCAGAAATTACTCTTGCTGCATGACACCTTTACTCCCACAGCATCTCTGTGGCTTCCTATTGCAGTATCTTTGGAATGCAGTGACATCACCCTCAGTGACATTGGTTGCCATGGGGGGAAAAACAGACTGGGCAAAAACAATCAAAGCTGAAGAACAAGAATTTTTCCTCTTAAGGGTGAATGTTGAGTCATACTAGCAAGAGAGCTGACCTCCAGGTGAATAAGAGGCATTTCTTTGCTATATGTAGGGGCCATTTATCATTCTCTCAGAGAATGAGACTTTTTCACCTCTGAAAACTATCCCTAAATGGATGAGATGGTCTTGGAGGTTGTCATTTTTCAAGGTGACCAGGCAGAGGTCCATCTGGGCCATTTCTGAGGCCTCTTAGTAAAGGAATCATGCAAGATATTAGTTTGAAAAGACTTCAAGTCCAACCTCTAAGTAAATCATAGAGCCTTACCAGAAGGTAGTCATCTACCAGAATCACATGAATTCAGAAATGGAAGGGAACTCAAAGGGCATCTAGTCCAGCATGTAACCAGAATTTCCTCCAGATTAGACATGAGAAAGAAGCAATCAACCTGGGGAAATGAAGGGAAGCTTCTGCTGCTTGAGGCAATTTACTAAATTTTTGGATAGTTCTAATTATAAAAAAGATTTTTTTTATCCCCTATATCAAATCTAAATTTATTTCTTTACAACTTCTACTTATTACTCCTATTTTTGCCCTGTGAAACCAAGCAGGACATATTAATCAATCTTCCATGTGTATTCCCTTTAAATAGTTGAAGACACCTATTGTGTCACTGATCTCTGACCCCATTATGCCCTTAACATCCCCCTTCACACACACACACACACACACACACACACACACACACACAGAGTCTTCTTCAGAGAAAACAAATTCCTTTAAGCAATATTCATATACCATGGTTTTTTGGCCCCTCACAATCAGAGTAACCTTACACCAAGTACCCCACATCACCTCCTTAGCAGCCATTCTATAGTGTGACCCTAAAAATTGGACACATCCTACATCTGCTGTGGTTGATGGTCCTCAGAGTACAACAACACTGTCAAATGCTGCAATCTGGACACTATGATTTTATTAATGCAACTTACTGAATTCAACCAACATTAATGAAGTATCTACTTTGGCAAAGCCACAGAAAAAGAGGATTTCAAAAGGTAGGGATTAACATGTCCAAGGCATCATTGACAGAATGAGTAAAAAATCCATGGAGATAGGAGAATGCAGAATGAAATCGGGAATAAACTAGAAGTTTAATTTGGTGGAAACTAGAAGGGAAGAAATATGAAACATATGGAGGGCACCAAGAAAGACCCTTGGAAGTTTATACTTTATCATGTAAATAAAAGGAAGCCACTGAATATGGCCAAAGGGGATCCAAAATCTTCTTGTCCCGTCTGCCGGATTGCTCAGCAGACTCACATAAGGCTTTCAGTTCTCATTGCCTTTGTACCTGCATTTTTTTTTCATATTAGCTGTTTTCTAGTCAATTTTTCACTAGCCTTTGCTGATGCAGACTTTTTGAACCCAAGTGCAGAACTTTATATTTATCTCTTCCTATTAAATTAAATCTTGTTTGCCTCAGCTCATTATCCCAATCTGTCAAGGTCCTTGTGGATCTTGATTCTCTCATATAATCTGTTAGCTATCCTTCCTAGCTTTATTTCATCCATGAATTTCCCATCTTGTTCCAATGAATTTTGGAGTTAGAAAAGACCACCAAATTACTCACTGAAATCCAACTATGTCTACACCTTTAACTTTTTTCCTGTTTTTAACCATATTTTTAAAAATGGTGTTGACCAAATGATTTGTTCTTAATGCTAGCTCCTAGAGATAATTTTTTTCCTTAAGTGATCATAAAACTTCCTTTTGTAATCCATTCTATAATTATTCCAAGAACAATAATCCCACTTATAGTTTGAAAAGCCTGTCCTTCCATTCTGGTAAATTGCTATCTATCATCTATCTTGGTTCCTTAAAGATCACTGAGAGTGGCTCACTAATTACATTCATAAATTTCTTCATTATCATAGAATGAAGTTTAATTAGGTCTGGTGGCTTGAACTCATGAAGGTCTGTTCTGGTATTTCAATTACTCTCCACTCCCAGGCTGAACCTTTCTTAGAACAAAGACAGAACTAAAAAATGGAGGGGGAGGGAGAGGGGAAACACTGCCTACATAGCTGTATCAAGTTAGATGCCATAGAAAATAGCAGTTACACCATAGAAAAAGAATGGCAGTGAAGATACAGGAAACAAAAACCCCATAAGCACAAATGCACAGAGTATGGGAAATAAACAAGGTAATCCAGCGATCTCTAGGAGAGGAAGCAAACATGAGTCAATAGGTATCACTGAGTCTTGGCAAAATGGGGCTCATGAATGGAATGAGACACTGGAAGGGTGCATTATATTATTTAACAGTGAAAGAACAGATAAAGGTTGGGGGTAGGTTGGGTAGTAACGTTGTATACCAAGAAGAAATATGCATCAGACGTGAAGAATATATTGGTGAACATCAGGAGGAGAAGGAGAAAAAAAGTGGCATGGTTGTGGGGCATACTATAGACCACCTGGTCAGGAGGAAGAAATAAACAAGGCATTCAGGAAGCATATCGCCATAGCACAGTATAATGGTAGAGTTTGATTATCTGAACATCTATTACATCTCTCTTTGTGGAAGAAAAAAACTGGAATAGCTAATAAATTCTTCACTAACCTTTATGATCCTTTTTCGTTCTTTCAAAAGGGTGGATGTAGTAGGCGAGAGAACTGTAATTCCCAACATGATTCTGCCTACCAAGAAGATACTAGTTGCCAAAGAAATATAGGAAGCTTGGGGGCAAATTAAATGCTCTGTCTTAGAATGTGTGATAAATTCTAACATAATCCAGTACACACATTAGATTTGGAGAGAGTAGATTTAAATGAGTTTAGAGAGAATCAGTAGGATCATGTGGGTTAAAATTCTATAAGGAAAGTCATCTCCAAAGAGGTAAGAAGCTGTCAACACCTAAATTCATCAGGTGCAATCCAAAACAATTCTAATAATGAAAAGGGGAGGAGATCTGTCTAAAAAGAATGATGTGGTTGTACAGAGAATTCATAAACTAATTTAGTTTGAGAAAAAGACTAAAGGAATTGGAAATAAGGTTAGATAGCATAGCTTGAATACAAAAGCATGGTGCAGTTTTGCAGAAATAGCATCCAGAGAGTTCAAACTTACAGTGAGTTAAGCCTGGGGAAGGAGGCTAAGAATAACATAAATAATTTTGTTAAGCTATGCTGAGAAAAAGTAAAAGATCAAAGAAGGGATAGAATTGCTATTTAGAGGAAATGGCATGATATTAACAGGAGATGGAAGGAAATGCAGAGTGATGAAAACCATATTTCTGTTCTTTGTTTCCCTCCAAAGAAGAATGATTTTGGGACTGGAAAAGGAGGAGCAGAAATGGGTTATAGGCGGTTGAAACCTGAGATAATTAAGTAAATAGTATACCCTTTGCTGCCAATAATAATCACATGTCATTATTAATAATGTTTATTAATAACTAATGTGTATTAAATGTACTAAGGTTTGCAAAGTGCTTTACATGTGCTATTTTATTTCATCCTTACATCAGTCCTGTGAGGTAGATGCTATTTACTTTATCATCTTGCAAATTAAGAACTCGAGGCTTAGAGAGATGAAAATCATCAGGCCTGGATAAATTCTATCCTGGGGTACTAGGTAGAATGGGAAGATGTGATTGCTGAGCCACCATCATTGTCTGAAACCATCATAAGTACTAAAATAAATACTAAACATTTATTAAACACTTACTACGTTCCAGGCACCTTTCTAAATACCGGGGATCCAAATACAAAAAAAGAAAGACAGTCCCTGCCCTCATAGAGCTTCTAGTCTAGTAAGAGATCATGGAGAGCAAGAGTGGTGCTGTAGTACTAGTGGAGGCCAAAGGTCTTTATTTTAGAAAAAAAGGAAGGGAATCCAATTTGGCAATTATAGGCTAGGTTCCTGGCAAAGTTACAAAAAGGGCTAGTTTGTGATTATCTTAAGAAAAGTAGCAGTGATCACTGAGAGTTGATGACCTTATTAAGAAGAAATCATGACATGCTAACCTCATTTCCTATTTTTATGGGTTACTTGACTGGTAAACTAGGAGGATGAAATAGACAAAGTTTCTCTATATATCAGTAAAGAATTTGGCAAAGCCTTTCAAAATTCCCTTGTGGAGAAAATTGAAATATAACATAAGAAAATAGCACTGTTAGGTGGATGTGGAAGTAGTTTAAAAAAAAAGAGTAATTATTAATACCTTGATATCAACTTGGAGGGTGGTTTCTTGTGGAATATGTCAGGAATATGTCTATAGTCCTGGTCTTTCGAGCATTTTAATCAATCATTTATATAAATGAATAGTTGGTGTGCTTATCAGATTAAAGATAACACAAAACTGGGAGAGATGAGTAATACTTTGACAGAATCCAAAAAAAAAACTCTGTGCCCTAGAATGATGGGCAAAATTTAATAAGTCAAAATTTAATGGAGACAAATGTAAAGACATACATTTGGTTAAAAAAATTCAATTTCAGAAGTATGAGATGGCAAGAAATGGTTATAGAGCAGTGCCAACTCAAAATCTAGGATTGTAAACTGGTGTAAGTCAGCAGAGTGTCATAACCCCACCATCACATGCTATTCCTTAAAGAATAAAAATAAAGAAAAAAAGGAAGAAAAATGTTAAGCAAGGAAGGAAAGGAAAGGAAAGGAAGGTAGGAAGGAAGGAAGGAAGGAAGGAAGGAAGGAAGGAAGGAAGGAAGGAAGGAAGAAGGAAGAAGGAGGAAGGAAGGAAGGAAGGAAGGAAGGAGAAGGAAGGAAGGAAGGAAGAGGAAGAAGGAAGAAGGAAGGAAGAAGGAAGGAAGGAAGGAAGGAAGGAAGGAAGAAGGAGGAGGAAGGAAGGAAGGAAGGAGAAGGAAGGAAGGAAGGAAGGAAGGAGAAGGAAGGGAGGAAGGAAGAAAGGAAGGAGGGAAGGAAGGAAGGAAGGGAGGAAGGAAGGAAGGAAGGGAGGAAGGAAGGAAGAAAAGGATATGATTTTGGATTACATTGAGAGACATAGTTTGCAGAGCAAGAGAGGTAGTAATTCCATTGTACTCTGCCCTCATCACATCATAGATAGATTATTTAGTCAGTTGTTGGTGCCATACAGGAGGAGGAGAAGGAGAAGGAGAGCATTGTTAATCTAAAGAGGGAAAACCAGGAAGTTAAGAAGCCTAAGGACCATACCACGTAATGTTGATGGAAGGAGTCAGAGATATTTAGCAAGGAAAAGGGAAGAACGAGTTGGAATATGAAGGATTTTAGTATGGTAGAAGAATTCTATTTGATCTGATTTGGACCAGAAGAGAGAACTGGGGATAATTTTGGTTCAATGTAAGGACAAGAAAAACCTTGCTAAATATTAGTTATCCAAAAATTGAGTGAGTAGCCTCAGGAGATCCCCACTTAATAAAGGCATCCAATCAAAGGCTGAAGAGCCAATTATTGAGTAAATTGCAGAGAGGATTAATGGTCAATATGGTTATGCTAAATGACTCCAGAGGTTGCTTCCAGCTCTCATCTTCTGTGATCCTTTTAGTAGTTCTACCTTCTCTCTGTCACCTCCCTATCTATGCAAAACCGAGGTCCTATCCCTTCCTGCACCTTCCTTTTATTGTCAGCTTAACTTAAAAAGTGCTGACCATTGAGTGGGATAATCCTCTTGCTTTCTTATATTTCTGATTCTGACTCAATGAATTGCAGGATTTGAGATCTAAGGACTTACGATATTATATTAGATATATCCCATAAGGACTCAGCAGAAAAAGGTTGCTTTAGAGAAAGATAAATGCATCCACAAAGACTGTTGGAGCTTTAGTCTAGTTTTACTGGACAGTAGGCCAGGAAGTTACCCCATGGTCATCTCCCCTCAAGGAAGTTTCAGTGATCAAATGTTCCCTTACTTTTGAGGAGGGCTATGAGCATACTACATTGAGGTCTGTGGGGCCATGATCCCCAACTTTGTTCTTCTCTCATACGGGTGATGCCCCACCACTAATATACTTTCTCTTTGACTCCAGAAACACAGAATCTTAGTACTGGAAGACAGAGCAAATTTCTAGTTATTTAACTCTGAGGTTTAAATCAGATTAATGTAGCCATCTAAGTAACCCTCAGGGATGTGTAGAGGTAAGAAGCATGACTCCACCTTGGAAGGTTAATGAGGTGATGGATCCAAAGAGGTGAGTTCTGGAAAATTGTAATATAAGTGTGAGCCAGTCAGATTGTTGTGCTTATACTTATCCTCCTCACATTACAACTTATTGTTTCAGCATCTGTATCATTGAGTCCATGGGTAGCTTTACATCCAGCTCAATCCCTTTATCCAAAGTTAAAAACTACTGAAATGTGAGAACTTCTATCACTCCAGATGTTTTGTTTTAATTTTTTTCCTTCTAGAAAGAGAATCATAGCATAAATAAAAATGCCTTGGTTATTTGAACTTTTTAATGTCTTTCTGAATTGACTGATCAATCCAAGCCAGTTTTCATTCATGGACATAAGTAGTCTGTTCTCTTACAGATTAAGAGACTCATTTATTTTTGTCATTGAAAACCCATTATTCATTGTTTCTTTATTTTGTGTGTGTGTCCTCATCCATATTATTTCTCTATCTTTCATTATTTCATTTTGTTTCTCTACTTCCTTTTTCCATTATACCGTATTGCCAACCTCTGTTCCTACACCTCCATTCTCTTCACTCTCTCTTATTCATTTTCTCCATTTTTCCTTCCATCTTTTTGCTCTTTGCCTTGTGTCTTCTTGTCCCTTTAACTGGCTCACCAATCTATCATCTTCATGTTTGGTCCGCAGGAAAGCTGGACTCATCCTCTCCCAACTGGGAGACCTCAGCAACTGGTGCAATGGCCTCCTTCAGGAACCCAAGATAAGCCTACAGCGCACTTCACTCAAATACTTGGCCTGCCGCTATCGGGAGATCAAGCCTTATGGACTGGAGTGGTCAGAACTTAGCCGAGACCTCAAGAAAACCTGTGAGGAGCAGACGCTCAGTGTCCTGTACAATGATTATGGAGATAACAAAGATAACTAGAGATTCAGGGTACCTGCAGGGGGCTACCAAGACTAAGCAAGAGGGAGGAAGGGCTTTTGGGTTGGTTTGTTGATTAAACTTTTTTTTTAATGGACTACTGAAACCTCCAAAGGCAAAATAACAGAAACCAGGGAGACATGTTCACTGCTCTCTGCAGGACTTCTTCGGTATGAAATTCTTCTTCAGTATGATTCTTCTTCAGCATGACCTGCCAGTCTGAGGTTTCATATGATGCCCTTTTCCTTTGAGGGATTTCTTTAGGATTTTTGTCGTTGTTGTTGATTTGTTTCCCTCACTTTTCTAAGAGTTTCATCAAACTGCTCCATGCTCCAGATGAAAAATCTGTCATGCACAGACTTTCCTTTCTCCCTCTGTCTGAACCCCATGCTCCTCACTGTGTTTCCCTCCTGTCCCACATTCAGAGGGATATACTCAGAGAAAGGGCTGAGAGTTCAGTCCATTAGACTTACCAAGCGTATGTAGTCTGTAGTGTGGTATAGACATGTCAACTATGACAAAGGATGGGTTTGAATTCACCCACCACAGAGCTCCTGATTTTCACAAAGGTGCCAATGGGGCAAGAGTGGGGCAAATAACAGCCACCTCCTCTATCCCCCATTCATTCCTTGCTAAACAGAATGTAAGTGAGCTATACCTATAGAATTGAGGCTCAGACGAGAATTGAAAAAAACAAAACAAAACGAAAAAAAAACCCAACCTCATCTGGAGAGAGGCTCCTGTCCATCTCTCCCATTTTTTCTTCTTTCCTCTGCCTCATCACTACATTAGAAACTTTAGGGCATTTCTCTCTCAGGGTGAGATCTGCCATTGTTTTTGTGCATCATAGAATATAGAAGGGGACCTTCAGAACTTCTGGCCATTTTTTTTTGCATCCAGGAAGGACTAAATGTAAACTCCACTGGGCAAGTGGATCTTTTTCCAATTCTCTGGTAAAGAGGAAGTGAATTCCCCACCTCCTCCCCTTTATATAGAATTATACCTTTTCCACTGGGGAAGAAAAGTTGGGGCAAAAAATTGTTCCTCTCTTGGTTATCTCCTGCAACAGTGGTTCCAGCATGAACATTTTCAGGCCAGAGAGAAATCTGTTTTATTTTGGCATTTTGTCCATAGCAGGCCAAATTACCAGGTTCTCTTTAGTCTTCTTACCATACCCACCCCCACCTGTAGACTCAGAGTTCACCTGATAATCATAGGAGTGGTGAATTTCCTTCATGTCAGTGTTTTAGCTTGCAAAGTGCTTGTAAAAAACTACTAGCTAGTTTTCCCCTACTAATCTTGCTAAATTATTCAGTTAATCTTGCAGATCTTTTCTCTTGATGACCTTTCAGGGGGCAAGGACTTCAATGAAGGTGTCCCCCCCACTACCAGTTGGGACCAGGCAGCACAGAGATTTCAACTAGGGAAGCACGGTGGAAGTTCAAAGGCTGTCATAATTGACACCCTGCTCCCTATGAGAATAGATTCTGTTGTGAACTTTCACCAAAGGCCCCTTAAGATGACATTCAGTCTATGCTGTCTCCCTCAGATGCCACCCCAAATGTTCAAGCTTCAACACTCCAAATACTTCAATACTTCGAACAAAATGTGCAATACTCCAAGCTTCACTGCCTTTGACCTTGTACTCTTTACTTGAAAGGACATGAGGAAGTTGGGGAAAGGAGTAAAAGTTTGTTGAGGCCAGGCATTGAATTAAGGTAGAATTTGACTTTTGTGAGAGCAGTTGAGGAGATGTGTTCACTCAGTCTCCAAACTTCAAATTCAGGTGATTCTAGAAATCTGTTCCCCACAGGGTGATTATCAGGGGATTGCCACAGCTTCCATAAAGGTCAGCCCAAGACTGATCCTCTAGGTACTGCTCTCCTGAGGGACCTTTGGAGGTGGCTGGTGAAAGAGGCAGAGTGCACCATTAGCCCTCCATCATTCCACCACTCTTGAATGTCTTTCATTGTTCTGGGGCACCAGCTCTATAGGTGGTTCTATAGTTCCATGTATATGTCTGTAAGTTGAACTTGACCTGGCCCCTTCTTCTTAAGAGTGAAGCTCATGATAAGTAAGGAGGAGTTTGAATCCTGGGTTCAAAGAAATTAGTGATGTTATCATGTCTGCTTCAAGAAGGCCAGGCTTCCAGCTCCGCATGATGAGCAAAGCTGGCTCATACTTTTCATCTTCTAGTGGACCTACTTGAGGAATCTCCGGGGATCTACTATCATGGCCAACAGAGGACTGTATTCACTAGCACTTCCGCTACATCAGTACGCAACCTAAGGTGAAATGTTGAGGTTTTTACAAGATCTTTCTGTTTCCCTGCTCTCTCATCAGAGATTTCTCATTGATGAGAGTGGTTTAGTATTTAATTAATAATAATAGTAATAAAAAAGTAGGCATGAGGCAGGAGTTGGGGTGGGGTGGGGGAGTTGCCTTTGGTGCTGCTCACTGCCTTTGCCCCCTGTTCCTCTAGAAAAGTGTTATGGTGATAACACCAATGTCTTCCCACCCTTGTAATGAGTATGCTGATGGGCCTTGGAGAAGAATGAACTGTAACATTATCTTGGAACTTGCCCCTTCTCTGCTTTTGCCTTTGATGTATTGCCTCTCTCTCTCTCTCTCTCTCTCTCTCTCTCTCTCTCTCTCTCTCTCTCTCTCTTGCTTCATTTCTTCTTTTCCTTTTGTTTGTATTCCTTATCCCTTTGACTGCCTTCCTTCTCTTCTGTCTTCTTCTCTCATCCTCCTATATTCCCTATTTGCTGTCTAGTCCATTCTCCCCTGAACACCCTTCTTCATTTTATTCTCATACTCCTCTTCCCTTCCCTGAGTTTCTATAGAATCCCCTTCCTCTATTTTGTTCTGTTCCATCTCTCTACTTTTCTCTTTTTCTTAGTCTTGGTCCCATGCTACCACCATTGACCCTCCAGGTATAAAAGAGGGCCGTATAAGAACAGGGGCATCCTTAGAACAGATAAGCAATGTTGTAAAAATTGTAGTCCTGTCATCACTAGCTGTCATGCAATGAAGTTGCCCCAAGGATTCCCAATAGCTAGAAGTTGATAGTGGTACCTTTTCAGTATTAAGCCTCCCATTTTCCAGACTGCCAAACTAATAAGTCCTTAGGTAGTTCCTCTCCTCTCCTCTCCTCTCCTCTCCTCTCCTCTCCTCTCCTCTCCTCTCCTCTCCTCTCCTCTCCTCTCCTCTCCTCTCCTCTCCTCTCCTCTCCTCTCCTTCCTCTCTCTCCTCTCCTCTCCTCTCCTTCCTCTCCTCTCCTCTCCTCCCTCCCTCTCTCCCTCTCCTCTCGTCTCCTCCCGTCTCCTCTCCTCTCCTCTCCTCTCGTCTCCTCTCCTCTCCTCTCCTCTCCTCTCCTCTCCTCTCCTCTCCTCTCCTCTCCTCTCCTCTCCTCTCCTCTCCTCTCCTCTCCTCTCTTCTCCTCTCCCCTCCCCTTCCCTCCTCTCCTCCCCTCCTCTTTCCTCTCACTCTTCTTCTCCCTTTTCCTCCTCCTCTCCCTCTCCCTTCTCCCCACTCCCACTTCTCTTCCACTAGGGGACATGTTCTTATGCAGCCGAACCTCTTCTGGTGTTCCCCTTTGGACACATATGTGTCACTTTCTAATAGCATCCTGGCTTTTAACTCACCATTCAGTTATTTTCTTTGGAGATTGGTCCATTTGTTATTTTTGGTTAATGATTGAAGACGACCACCATACTTCTTGCTATTCAGATGACCTATTAAGAAACCTAGTGTGAGAAATATCCTTACTGCTGTAGATGGGATGAAAGAACACCATGTGACCAACTTCAGGTATTACAGTATTATTTAAAAAATATTGTACACTTGTTTTAAAAACATGAAAAAGTTAACTAAATATTAAACAAGGCTGTTAGTATTTGTTGGTTGTGTGAATTTGTATATCTATTCTAGATGATCGAGAAACAGGACAATTCTTTGGATTTTGATTATTACTTTTTACTTTTGTCAGGGGAGTTGAGTGGGTGAGTGGGAGGGTGAGCCAATATGTATAAGAGTTGGGATTTGAACTCCAGTCTCCTTGATGCTGAGGCTGCTTCTCTATCTACAACCCCAGGATACCATATCTTTCTCTCTTCTCATACTTTAATATTACTAGTATTTGCCCACTAGATCATTCTTCACTTTGAAATAATCACCAAGATTTTTATGGCCAAGACATTGGAAAGAAGTCAGGTGATGATTGTGTTATACA
Source organism: Phascolarctos cinereus (assembly GCF_003287225.1). Taxonomy (NCBI): domain Eukaryota; kingdom Metazoa; phylum Chordata; class Mammalia; order Diprotodontia; family Phascolarctidae; genus Phascolarctos; species Phascolarctos cinereus. The sequence continues at coordinate 411,802,031 of NW_027555958.1, forward strand.
CCCAAATAGTGGCAGAAGTTTAAAAATTTTGGCCTCTAAGCAAAAGTTGACAAAGGGACTTCCTGCAGATCCTGATCCCAGAAATACCAAACCCTGGCTAAGGAAGAGAGGGCAGAGTTCTGTTAATAGGTCTATTATAGGCTGTTCTCCATACAAAGACTTTCTGGAGGGATGCCCAATGAAAGTTTCTGCTTACCTCTCTCGATAAAGGAGTACAATAGAAATGTGTCTGTCTTCATAAAATCAGATTAGGTGAACTCAGGTAAGTCAATTAGAATTTTTCAGATGAGTATCTTTACTAAAGTCCTACGTGGATGCTATCACTCAATGCAACAATCATTTATAATCATTGTGCTATATAAAGGTGAAGAAAAAAGTATCTTCTGCCATCTAGGAGCTTGCATTCTAAACACCCTTGTGTGAAGAAGGTGACCTTGGCTTCACAAAGGATTTGTCTGAGAAAAAAAAGCTCTGGAAGCTTTCATCATGAGCCACAAGCATTTATTAATGTGCCAGGCATCGTGCTAAGTACTTCACAAATACTATCTCATTTGATTTGATCCTCACAACAACCCTTTGAGGGAGGTTTGAGGAAACTGAGGCAGACAGAAGGTAAGTAACTTTCCCAGCTAGTAAGTGTCGGAAATTGAATTTGAACTCGGGACTTCAGGTCCAGCACTCTATCTTCTCTGCCACCTAGCTCAGTGCTAAGCCATGGGAATACAAAATAAGGCAAAAAACACAAAACCAAAAACAGCCCAGGTTCTCAAGGATCTCACAGTGTAATGGGGGAAAGATCATGCCGACAGATATCCACAAACAAGATGTACACAAGACATACTAAAAGTAATCTCAGAAGGAAGGTATTGTGATATAAAAGGAGGCTTCTTGCAGAAGGGGGGCTTTAAATTGAATCTTGAAGGAAACCAGGAAAGCTAGGAGGAAGAACTGAAGAAGATGAGCATTCCAGGAATGGGGGCCAGCCAGTGAAAAGGCACAAATGGGGAGATGGATTGTCTTGTACAAGGACAGTAAGAAGGCCAGTATCATTGTATCTTAGAATATGTGGAAGAGAAATAAAAGTATATGAAGATTGGAAAGATGGGAAGGACAGAGGTACTTAGGTTATAAAAGGGTTTGAAAAGTAAACAGATTTCCTATTTAATTCTAACGGTAGTAAGGAGTCAGTAGAGTTGATTGAATGGGTGGGGCTCAAGGGGAGACATGGTCAGATCTGCAGTTAAAGATGATCACTCTGTTAGCTAAGTGGAGGGTGGACTGGAAGGGGGAAAGATTGGAAGTAGGATGACCAACTAAAAGCCTGTTGCCATAGTTAAAGAGTGAGGTAGTGAGGGCCTGAATGGGGGGGCAGCTGTATGAGAAGGGGGCATATGTGAAACATGATGCAAAGGTGGAAGAAATAAGATTTGACCACAGACTGCACATTTGAGTTAAGGCAAATGAGATGTTGGGCATCATACCATTTCCTCTCATCTCTGCCTCTTAGTTTACTTGGTTTCCTTCAATATTTAATTGAAATCCTATCTCTTGTAGACCTTTCTCAGGCAACCAAAGTTATGAATGTTTTGCCCTCTTAAGATTTCCTTCCAATTATTCTCTATATGGTATGTATGTTATACACATGGTATATGGTATGGTATTATGTATATGGTACATGGTATATCGATTATACACATGATGTCTCCTTCATTGGAATGGAAACTCCTTAAGAACAAGGATGATTTGAGTCTTTGTACCCCAGTGCTTAGTTCAGGTATGACAAACAGAAAGTGCTTAATAAATGTGTGTTGATTGGCCAACTGATGATGAGTGGCCTTTCTTTTCAAGAAAAACACCTCTGCATGCAGCCTTGGTACATCCCATCTATTCCTGTCTTCCTGTCTTCTCCAACAAATTGTCCTTACCATCATCCTTTCTCCCTCTTTCCCAATCTCTGTCTCTGTTTCTGTCTCTCTGTCTCTGTCTCTCTGTATCTCTATCTCTCTCTGTCTTTGTCTTTGTCTCTGCCTCTGTCTCTCTGTGTTTCTGTCTCTCTCTCTCTGTCTTTCTGTCTGTCTTTGTCTCCATCTCTGTCTCTCTGTCTCTGCCTCTCTGTCTCTTTCTGCCTCTTATCTCTGTCTATCTTTGTCTCTTTCTCTCTCTGTGTCTGTCTTTGTCTCTATGTCTCTATCTTTCTCTCTGTCCATCTATGTCTCTGTCTCTGTCTCTCTCCATCTCTGTCTGTCTCTGTGTTCGTCTCTCTCTGTCTCTCTCTCTCCCTCTCTGTGTCTCTCATCTTTACCCTATCTACTGCCTCCTTCCCAGATGCCTGGAAACATGCCCAAGACTCCTCCATTCTTAAAAATAACAAAACAGAACATGACAACAACTAGATATTGGCAAATCTGCCAGGTATCATCCTCTATCTCTCCTCTAGATTTCAGCTAAACTCCTTGAAAAAGCCAACTCATCTCTGCTTCCACTTCCTCTCCTCTCACTATCTCCAATATTTTCAGTGGTCTAGATTCCACCCTTATCATTCAACGGAGACTACCCTTTCAAAAGTTACCAGTGGTCTCTTGACTGCCAAATGTAATCCAATTTTCTTAATCTTCATCCTTCTTGACTCCTGTATATCATTTGACATTGCTGAGTAGCTTTTCTTTGATACCATCTCCTTTCTGGGTTTGTGAGAATATCCTCTCTCACTTTTTTCCCTTCCTACCCACCTATCTGACCATTTCTCACAGTCTTTTTTATTTTATCCATGTCATGTTCACTATGTGTGGGAGCCCTCGGGAGTATTTCTGGAGCCCTCTTCTCTTATCCTTCTATAGTATCTCAGTTGCTGAGTATCTCATCAGTTCCCATAGGTTACATTATAATCACTATGCATATGATGTCTAGGTCTATTTATTTAGCTTTAATCTATCTCTTGATCTCCAGTTCTGCATCACCAACTGCCTGGTGGACATCTCGCACTGAATGTTCTGGGAGTATCTCAAACTCAACATGTCCATAAAAGAGCTGATTCTCTTTACCTCTGCCCACTCATCCCTCATCTGAACTTCACAATTACTGTACACCATCATCCTTCCAGTCACTAGGTTCCCAATATCATTGCCATCCTTAATTTCTCTCTTCCTCTCATCCCACATGTCCAATCAGGAACCAAATCTTGTTATTTCTCTATATCTTTTGAACATACTTCCATTCATATAACCACCACCCTAATTCAGTTCTTTATCACTTCTTCCCTTCACTATTATAACACTCTAATTGTTTACCCTGCCTAGAGCTTTTTCCCCATTCCAATCCATCTACTATTCAGCTGCCAAAGAGATATTTGTAAATTATAGGTCTGAGCACATCCTTCAATAAACTTCACCACTTAACCTATTACCTGCAAGATCAGATATATATTTTTTTTGGTATTTAAAGCTTTTTACAACTTGGTTCCTTACTATCTTCCCAATCTTCTTACAATCTCCTCCCTTCCAGGCCCTCTACAACCTAACTGTGATTCTTAGCATGTACTGCATACCATTTTTCATCTCTTTGGCTTTTGCTGGCTCTTTCTCATACCTAGAATGTTTTCTCTCCCACCCTCCGACTCTCAGAATCCTCGACTCCTTCTGAAAGAGACTCTACCCTGGAACCCCAAGTCAACCCTCCTGTATATATGCCAGGGAGTATGGGGTGAGAGTGTAGACAGCACAATCAAAGGATGCTTCGGTGTAGAAATTATCCAATGCTACATCACAGAGCTAGACTGTGGCAAAATCAGGCCTTCAATGCAGATCTCTTGAGTCTTGACCTCTTCACACTACCATCACAGGTGTACTGACTCTGAAGTCAGAGGACTTGGGTTCAAATCCTTCTGGGAGCAACTTGCTATCTGTATGACCATGGATATTGCCACTTAACCTCCCTGGGCCTTGGTTCCCTTATCTATGAAATGAAGGGGTTTGGCTCAATTGTCTTTTCTGTTGTTTCCAACTCTAGACCTATGATCATATGATAGGTAGAAGGATTTATTGTTGCTGTTATTCTTTATCCTTCGCTCTTTGAAGAAGACCATGGCATTAGGAAGGTGATACCATGACTTGCAATTGGACTGGATTGAAGTGAGGGAGGGCTGTGCAAAGTCACCAGCCTCACTTTCTCTTCTGGAGCCATCTAGATACAGATCAGAATGACTGGAGGTGGCCCCCATATAAGGATGTGGGTGCTATTTGTCTATCCCTACCCTATGGATACCTGTATCTTTGCTGCACCTTGATCCCTTCTCCTATGTGCCACCTTTACAAGTAGGTAATGAAATCATCTTAAACTTCCTTACATATGGATGTTATTTAAAATGCAAAGTATTCCACTACCTTATCTCCCCAGCCCTAAATGATGGAGTCATTCATTGTCCCTGTTATGGCTTGTCTCTTATCTTGGACCATTCTCCCTTCATCTCTCTCCTCGACTCAACCACAGTGGAATCACTTAATAAGGCCACAGTCACACCAAGAAAGACAAAGGCTTCTATGGAAACCTGCAGGAGCTCTGGCCTTGAAACATCTCAGTACCTCCACAAAGAATGGAGTGAAAGGGTACCCTCTGATTCCTCCACTTCACTGCGGGCTCTGAACTTCCCCTGAAGTGGACCGGCTTTTGAAGTGATATTCATTCATTAAATAGACTCCCCTCTGTTTCAGGGGCTCAGGGATGTGCCAGCTTTGTGCTTTCTTCCCCGGTTGTGTTTGAGGCTGCTCCTGGGTGGTCTTTTGTTCTCTTCTCTGAATTATGTGCTCAATCCCATTGGTTAAAAGGGCTCCAGCAAGAGCAAAGTAACAGATTGTGTTCAGCATACGTAGGACACTTGCCCATTATGGTATCCTTCACATCTGTGTTTCCAGGTCACCATCAACAATCATCATCAAAACTAACATGTTTATAGGACTTTGAGATATAGAAAGTCCTTTATGTGTTAATAGCTAACATCTGTCTGTCTGTCTGCCTGTCTGTCTGTCTGTCTGTCTACCTGTCTGGCTATTCACATTTGATCCTCATAACAACCCTGGCAGGTCAGTGCTATTATTAGCCCCATTTTACATGAGAGGAAATGGAGGCTGAAAGAGGCCAAGTGACTTGTCCAAGGTCACAGAGCTAGTAAGTCTCTGAGGCAAAATTTGAACCCATATCTTCCTGACTGCAAGTCCAGTGCTCTTAAATGCCTACATGTATCACAACGTTTTGTCCTCACAACAGCCCTTTGAAATAGGTGCTATCATTATCCCTATCTTACAGATGAGGAAGCTGAGGCTCAGAAAAGTTAAAGAACCTGCCCAGGGTCCCATAGCAAATAAGTATCTGAGATGGGATCCAATCTGAATCCAAGGCTCCCCTGGGAAGGTTCTTTTGGTATCATTTCCTGGGATATTCAACTCACCAGATTGTAGTGGGGCTTGAATGAGTATGTCAAGTACTTTGCAAAATTTACTCTAGAAAATATTAGTTATCAGCATCATCATTATCTTTTATTATTACTTATTTCAGAAGTGGATTGGGTCATCCCTAGATATGTCTGATCCACATTGCAGCTCTAGGGAATGCTGTTGTAGTGAGTGTTGTATTGAAACAATACACATCTATGCACTCATATTTATGTATTTAGTGTTACAAATGGAGTGGAATAGAAATCCACATTTCTGGGATGCTGGGGCTCCATGAGTTTGCAAATGATTTCACAGAAAATGAGTTTGAGCTCTCAGAGTAAATCATTTTCCTTTTTGCCAAATTTTGAAAGGAAAGGACTGTGTGTGTGTGTGTGTGTGTGCGCGCGCGCGCGCGTGCTCATTGGCTAATTACATCATTGGTCACTTACAAGAGTGGAGAATCCAAATTTCTTGTTTGATTTCTCCATTAGTGTGATAAGCTTTATCATTAATATTACCTTTTGTGGTAAAATTTTGCTGGTTTGTTTCAAGGGCCAGTCTTCTACCACCAATGCAGTTTACTTTTAGAAGACTATGTTGTTTGGGCTTTGTTTTCTATATTTTTGCAGTGCTGGGGAGTTGGGGAGGAAGGAATTTTATTTCTATAATATATGCCTCAATCGATTAATATGAATTCATCAAAGACCTGCTTCACTCCAGGCACTATGCTAGGCATTAGAGATACAAAGATAGAAGTAAAACAGCCCCTGCCTTCAAGAAGCCTACAATCAAGAGAGAGAGAAAGAGAGAGAAACAAAGAAAAGAAAGGAAGAAAGAAAGGAAGAAAGAAAGAGAAGAGAGAGAGAGAGAGAGAGAGAGAGAGAGAAAGAAAGAAAGAAAGAAAGAAAGAAAGAAAAAGAAAGAAAAGAAAGAAAGAAAGAAAGAAAGAAAGAAAGAAAGAAAAAAAAGAAAAGAAAGAAAGAAAGGAAGAAAGAAAGGAAGAAAGGAAGGAAGAAAGGAAGGAAGGAAGGAAGGAAGGAAGGAAGGAAGGAAGGAAGGAAGGAGGGAAGGAAGGAAGAAAGAAAGGGAAAGAAAGGGAAAGAAAGGGAGAAAGAGAGAGAGAAAGAGAAGAGAAAGAAAAAGAAAAAGAAAGAAAGAGAGAAAGAAAGAAAGAGAAAGGTGATTAAGGAAAGGAGGGTACTTGCATCAGGTAATCTAGAAAACTTGATGTAAAATGTAACATTTGTGCTAAATCTTCAAAGGATACTAGGGATTATTATAAAAAGCATGGATAAGGAGGGAGTATACACGCACAAATGTGTGTGTGGTGTGTGTGTGTGTGTGTGTGTGTGTGTGTGTGTGTGTGTTTGGTTGTTTTCAGTCATGTCTAACTCTTTGTGCCTCATTCGGGGTTTTCTTGGCAAAAGTACTGGAGTGGTTTGCTATTTCCTTCTTCAGCTCATTTTTACAGATAAGAAAACTGAGACTTAACAGGGTTAAGTGACTTCCCCAGGGTCACACAGCTAATAAATATCTGAGGCCAGATTTGAATGCAGGAAGGCAAATGTTCCCGACTCCAGGCCAGCACTCTATGCACTATGGCGCCACCTAGCAGCACATTGCTGCCCTAAAGTATTAGTTTGTCATTACCTTAGAGATGTAGCCTTATTCCTGACCACAGTATCAATTAGATTCCAACTCAGGGTCCATCCAGTCATGTGATGGTGCTTCTATGCTATGAGTATCTGGCCTCAGGTAACATTCCTGCTCTTTTCTCACTTGCTGGCAAGTTCAGTGTTGGCCCACACTGCTCTAAGAGACAAAGCCTGATTTCTATTCTTAGCACTGGGGTTCTTAGCAAGGGTCTAGTGGATAGATCAGGGGGTACCTGGACCCATATGAAGAATAAAATGACACCTTTATTTCAATATAATTAGTTTCCTTTGTAAATTTCTGAATCCTATTTTATGCATTTAAAAACATTCTGAGGAGTTCCTAGGTTTTACCACATTGTCAAAAGGGTCCATTAAAGACAAAAAAAAAAGTTAAGAATCCTTGCCCTAGGATGAACCAGCCACATTGCCTAGTCGTTGACATAGTCCTTGAAGCTTGACCAAGTTTGGAACAAGATGTTTCTCTTCTTTAATTTTGCTCTGATGCATCAAAATCATGGTGATCTTAGGCCTTCAGATCCCCAAACTTTTCCATCCTCAGGTCTCCAGTAAGTAAGCAGACCCTGTTTTTCAGCTCCACTTATAGATGTCAGATGGAGTTAGATTTTTTTTTTTTGGTTCTAACCTCCTGCCCTTACTTTATATTCAAGGGAGGAAGCTAGAGAAGATATCAATGGTGACTCTAGTAATGGCTAACTGAGGGAGGGGGGCACAGTTGGGGGCTGAGGGGTGGTCAGGAAATGACTGTGTATAAAGAAAGGGTATACCATCACCATGGCAACACAAGCAAACACGAAGCTGAAAGGGCGTGGCTCCAGACTTAATGAAGTGCCACTGGGTTTGATCGGCAGCTGGAATGCCTGAGCGTGGCCAGGTTCCCAAAGAGACTGAAGCCAAGTCTGTTCCAGGGACTGCCTGTACCGTCCAGGATGAAAAGCGGAATGGAGAGAGGGGAGACTGTCTCCCAGGTATAAGCTTTCCTTCCACAAAAAGAAGAGAGAAAGACCAGCACAGGGAACGGTTGTAATGGAGACAATCTGGAAAAATCAGTGGAGAGCCAAGAGAGATTCCATCTATAACATTATTTTCCCCTAGAACTTTGAGAAGAGTGACTTCAGAGGGTAAGAAGGCACATCGAAGTCTCATCTCCTTCAGTTCTGTTCTTTACTTTCTTGGTTATTTTCCCTTCTCCGAATTAAGTCCTATTTGGGTGGCCTGCAACATCAACTCCTTTCCTCTGATTAAAAAACAGAAGCAAAACAAAACAAAACCCACATTAATGACAAGAATAATTTCCTTATATGTGTCAGCACCAACAACATGAGTTATGGTAATGTAGGTAAAAGATTCAAGATAGGACATTGGCAAAAGAGCAGGGCAGGGGTGAAGGATAGGAGCCAGACACAGAAGCAGTGAGATCCAGGGGCTACTCGGAAGTCAGTAGTCAAAGCAGCATGGGGGTCCAGGGGGAGATGGAAGTCAGGAAGAAGGAAACAGTAATATTAAAGTTATTTTACTGCAGCATTTTTTTTAGGCAATCAGGGTTAAATGACTTGCCTAGGGTTACATAGCTAGCAAGTATCTCAGGCTGGATTTTAATTAAGATCCTCCTGATTCGAGGGCGGGTGCTCTATCCACTGCATCACCTGGCTGCCCCCTTAAAATTATTTCTGTGCTGTGCTTCCTTATGCCAACTTTGTGGGGTAAGTAGCATTTGTATTATTTCCATTTTATAGATACTCAGAGACAGGAATTGAATTTAATTGATCATGGTTGTGTAGATAATAAGTGAAGGAGGAAATTTACAGGAACTAGAGGCTGTGATCAGGCCGCCAGGCAGCGCCATAGTGCATAGAGCACGGGGCCTTGAGTCAAGAAGATGAGTCTTCTGAGTTCAAATTTGACCTGAGACACAAGCTGTGCGACCCTGAGCAAGTCACTAAACCTTCTTTGCCTCAGTTTCCTCATCTGTAAAATGGGCTGGAGAAGGAAGTGGCAAACCACTTCAGGATCTTCTCCCCCCCCAAAAAAAAGGTGGGGGGTGTCATGAAGGTTGGACATGACTGAAAACAACTGAACAACAAGAAGGTGTGATCAGCACCCAGGATGCAATGTAGCCAATGGAGAGATTTTGATTTTAATATAACCATCTATTTCAGCCAAAACCTTCTTCAATGCTCAAGAAGAAACCAGTTTTATAGTAGGGTAAATCTGCTTTGCAGCAACTGTACCTGCCAGTACCTAACATAGGGCTGCTAGATCCCTTCAATAGGTGATGCTTTTGAGATCTGGGAATTGTAGATCATAGACTGAGATCTGGAAGGCACATTATGACCAAATGGATGCCAGAGAGTTTGAGTGACTTGTCCAAGGTCACACAGGCAGTAAGTGACGGGCAGAACTTGAACCCAGGCCCTGTGACTCCAAATTTAATGTTCTTTCCCTAACCTCTAGGCTCTCCGCTTGAAAGCATGCAGTTACCAGAACTCTATAGTGTCCTTTTTCTTGACTTTTGTTTTTTTGTGTCCTTAACAGACGCATCATTACAAATTCTCTGAGCTGAAAGGGCTCTTAGAGACCATCTGGTTGAACCCATATCCAAAGGATCCCTTTCATTTCTGTCTTATGCCCCCTGGGGCTGGTCTTTGTAATCCTAAGAAAGTTACTATAGAGACTCAGCATGCGACAGAAGGAAACAGGTGTCACCTACACTCTTCCCTAATGGTTTTTGAGAACTCTATGCTGCTCTCTCCAAGCTACAGTCAAAGCCTGGAGGGTTTCTTAACTACTGGAAGGTGAATTCTGAATGTCACTGGGGCCTATGGCTGTCATTAATGCTCAGCAGGGGCCTGCATGGATCTGGTGTGTTCTTTGGTGAGTGAGAGCCCCACAGGAAAAGCCTCAGGACATGCTCCCTGGCAGCAACTGCTCCTTCGGCATGGTAGATAAATTTCATTCTTCTGTTGACAGGCTTTTTTCCCTCTTCCTTTAATACTTGGAATCAAGAAAACATTCAAACTATTCAATCTGGGGCCTCAAATTGGCACACGGTGTGACTCCAAATGTAATCACATTTAAAACATAGCCAAAGGTTTATAAAGCATTTAATCAAGTTTGTGTGTGTATGTGTGCACGTGTGTGTGTGTGTGTGTGTGTGACTGTATGCACATGCATACGTTTTCCAGTCTGTCTAGTTCCCATTCCTAAATGGGAACAGCAAAAATACAGAGCATGGAAATTCAAACGTCAACCGATGACCACTTGTCCTTTCCCCTGAATCCATCTTTATCACCAACACTCCTGCCAACCTATCATGGGAGGGGTCCTCTATGAACTTTACTCTCTCTTCCTCCTGCCAACAGAGGCCCAGGGCACTAAATTCGGGTGTCTCTCCACACATCCCCAGGTTCGTACTGGACGGAGGGTTCAGTAGCAGGATGACTGCCATGGTCCGCTCTCCAGGCAATCACTCTGTGATGATGCATTCAAAAAGCAGAATTCTCTACTGTGGTCTTCTTGGCCTTACTTGTGTGTTTGCCATCTTGGACCCTTGGGGTCATCAAGTGTTCTTTCATTTGGAGTCTTTTGTTAATCAAATCAAGCTAGGTATTGGACTCTGGACCCCTTGTGGTTTTCTTATGCATGCAGCCAGAATGAGTTGACTAACAATGTAGATTTGGGAGTTTTGTTTGTTTTGCTTTGTTTTGTTTTTAAAAGGGGCAAAGGAAAAAAAAATCCTACATATCGCATTAGAGGATCTGGGTTCAAATCTCAGCTCTGCTTGAGCATAATAATAGTTGTAATGATGATTATGATGATAGAGATAATGATAATGGTAATAATAATGAACAACTAGCATTTATTTAGCGTTTTGAGGTTCACAAAACAATTTACATATATTTCATTTGATCCTCATAACATAGCCCATGAGATAATTGCTTAAAATTATCCCCATTTTACAGATGAGGAAATGGAGCCCTAGAGAAGGTAATTGACTTGTCCAGAGTCACAAATCTGGTAAGTGCTTAAGGTAGGATTTGAATTCAGGTCTTCCTGGCTCTAAAGCCAGCACTATGTGTATTAAAGTATAGACTTTGCCAAGTTGCACAGACTTTCTAGGCCTCAGTTTGCTTATCTGCAACATGAAGGGCTTGGACCACATGACTTCTATGTCCCTTCTAACTATGGATGTGCTGGAGCCAGCTCATAACAGCTCATGAAAGATAATCATTCTATTTTCAGTGTGAGCATTTATATTTCAGAAATCAGCAAAAAAATAAAATAAAAATTTTAAAAATAAATAAAAAATAATTTTTTTTTAAATTTAAAAAGAAAAATGAAAAAAGAAAACAACAACAAAAAAAGAAATTAGCAAATGCTGCAAATCAAGGCTTGATTTATTTTTTTGATCATCTATCCTTAATAAAGTGGAGAAAATGTTAATAACACAAATCCATTGTCAGCTTTCTTTTCTCACCGTTGTCATTCTATTCCAATCACATAGTATGGGGGGGAGGAGAAGACCTGTGAATATGGAGCCTTCATTTAAATCAATCCATCATTCAACAGGGATTTATTAAGCACCTACTATGTGCCTGGCACTGGACCAGGTGTGTGAGGACTACAAAAATGATAAATGAAAAAGTATCCCTATTGTCAAGCATCTTCCATTCTAGGAGGGGAGATAACATGTACGCATATGAATATATACAGAAAAGCTATATACAGACATAGTGGAGTTGACTGTTTACTCATCTTCCAGCCTCAAAAGCCCAGAATGAAATCATAGAAAGCAAAGATCAGATTGCAAAGTATTAAAATAAATATAAAGATCTGGCCACTCTGAGGGATGTCTTTATGAAGCTTGAATAAGTTCTTTCATTGAATTAGAAGGGAAACCTGGCTATTGACTAAGCAAATGATTCACTTCACCTCAAAATTATTTTTCTATTTTGGGGCAGGGTGGAGGGAGGGGCAATCGGGATTAAGTGACTTGCTCAGGGTCACACAACTGGTAAGTGTCAAATGTCTGAGGTCAGATTTGAACTCAGGTCCTCCTGACTCCAAGGCCAGAGCTCTATCCACTGTGCCACCTAGCTGCCCCCTAGAATTACTTTTTTTTCCTTTTGGTTAGGCAATGGGGTTAAGTGACTTGCCCAGGGTCACACAGCCAGTGTTATGTGTCTGAGGTCGGATTTGAACTCAGGTCCTCCTGAATCCAGGGCCAGTGCTCTATCCACTGCACCACCTAGCTGCCACCTAGCTGCACCCTTGAATTACTTTTAAAGGACAGTTTTAACACTTCAAAAGTGAGTCAGTTTGGGTAAGTTCAAGCCAGAGGCAGTTGTGTGAAGTATGATCCTTGTGTCTTAGGCTAAATGCATCTATTGACTGACGTGTAATGGGCTCTATCCTGGTAGGGAGTTAGGCAATGAGATGGCCAGATGGGTAGAGCCCTGGGCCTGGAGTCAGGAAGGGCTGAGTTCAGATACAGCCTCAGACACTTACTAGCTTTATGACCTTGGGCAAGTCACTTAACTTCTGTTTTCCTTAATCCACTGGAGAAGGAAATGGCAAACCTCTCTAGTATCTATGCCAAGAAAACCCCAAGGATAGCTTTGGTGTGCCATGGCCCACAGGGTCATATGAAATCACACATGATTGAACAACATGATGGGTAAGGGAGTTGTGTGATATGGTTTCGGAACTATGCACCCCTAGGATATCATGGAACCTGGGAGTGGCAGCCTGCTTCTTGGAAGCCAGCCTGTAAGTGCTAGTAAAGATTAGGGGAGTAACCCAGAGAGGCTGCTACACAGAATAAGTGCAAAGTAGTTAAATCTGTGGTAGTTAGGGAGTGAGGGAGGCAACGGTTTAGGGAAAGGCTTCCAGTGGATTAGAAGGTAATACACGTGCTAGAATCTAACATTTCTTCTTGAGTGGCCTTGGGCTTCCTTAGCTTCTCGGGCCCTGTTACTTATCTAGAGAATAAGGCCTTGGAATTAAATTAGTAGCTTATTTTACAAAGTTGTCTGGGTGAGCTTGTGAGTGGCTCTCCTTCCTTATGAGTAAGTAAAAAAACTTGTGGGATCCATGAAAGTCACACAGAAATCCTCTCCCCCTCTCCTTCTACCTCTCCTCCTGTCTCTCCCTCTCCTTCTTCCTCTCCTCCTCTCTCTTCCTCTTCCCTTCTCTCTTCCTCTTTACCCCTTTCTCTTCCTTCTTTCCTTCTTCCTCTCTCCCTCCTTCCTTCCTTCCTTCCTTCCTTCCTTCCTTCCTTCCTTCCTTCCTTTCTTCCTTCCTTTCTTCCTTCCTTCCTTCTTCTCTCTTACTCTCTTTTTCTCTTTCTCTTTCTTCCTCCTTCTCTCTTTGTTTCTTTCCTGTTTTCTTTCTTTCTTTTTCTGGCTCTTTCTTTTTTCTCTCTATTCTTCTTTCTTCCTTCATTTCATTTACTCTTTCCTTCCTTCCTTTTTCTTTTTCTCTCTCTTTTTCTTTGTTGCTCTTTCTATCTTTCTTTTTTCTTTCACTCTTTGTTTCTCTTTCCTTCCTTCTCTCTCTCTTTCTTCCTCCCTCCCTGTCTTTCTTTCTCCCTTTCTCTTTCTTGCTGTTTCTTTCTATTTTCTTTCTCCTTTTATTTCTTTCATTCTCTTTTTCTCTCTTTCCTTCTTTCTTTTTCCTTGTTCCTCTTTCTTTCTCTCTATTTTTTCTTCCTTTGTTTCTTTCTCTCTCTTTTCTCATTTTTCTTTTTCTTTGTTGCTCTTTCTTTTTCTCTGTATTTATTCCTTTCACTATTTTTCTTTTTCCTTCCTTCTTTCCTTTCTTCCTTCCTCCCTTCATCTCTTCCTCCCTCACTTCTTCTCTCCATACTCTCAGTGCCTGAAGTTGATGAAAGTGAGATCTTCAGGTTAAAAGAGTCAATACTATAATGAAAATTAACATACTGAGCATGATTTATTTCCTAAATACTCAATTAAATAGGATGTCTCCAAACTTCAGATCTAAGACTCGTGTAGCATAATTATAAATAAATATATTTAAAAAAATAAAATTAAAATGCGCATGGTCATATGTGACTATATCTAGATGAAAAATTAATTCTGCTTTTGAAGAAGATGCTCTGAATCCCAGATAATTTAGCACAATTCCTTCCTGTGCTAAACCTTCCATGTCAAAAAATTGGAGTCTGAATAAATTTTTACTAGCTCCAAAATATTGCATTGGTCTCATTCACCTTTTCCTGTGCCACCTTTTTCTACTCTTATTTCTGTTCATGGCTTTTTGTTCAACCCCGTATCACTGAACTAGAGAATCTCCCCAAAACCAAATACATTCAGCATTCCTACAGAGATGCAAATCAATCATAGCCAACCACAATGTACCTTACTTTCTCCTTCTAACGTCTTAGAAACTTAGAACTGTAAAACAGTGGAACAGGAAGAGATTCTTGTCCAGTAGAGTCAACGTGTGGCTTTGAATCTTCTCAAAGCAATGGTATACGCTTGTTACATTCACTTTCTCTTCATTCACTCCATCTTGCAAGATGATTCCCTCCACTCAATTGACATTACTCACCTGAAGGTGACAAAATGGCAGCTTTTTTACTTAAGACAGTGGACTTTTCTCAGTCCCCAACATCCTTGAATTCTGTCCGGCATTTCCTAGAATCACAGAATTAGAAAGATTACTGAGGGCATTGTGAATACTCCTACCAGATTGATCTTGCTCATGTACTGCTATGATTACTTTCTTATTAAAATCCCTCAGTGACTCCCCACTGCTCATTAATTCAAGTTCAGAATCCTTTTTCTGTCATTTAATGACCCTCACAATATGGTGCCATCTACCACTGCAGCCTCATATCCCACTACAACCCTACATATATGTTTCATTTCAACTAAATAGGGATGTTTTCCATTTGCAAAATGTAGCCTATAACTTTTAAGTTTCTACACCTTTGCTCATTCCTTCTTACATCTCTATTCATTAGAATCCTCTCCATCTGTTGAGGCCCAACTCAAAACCCACCTTTTCACATGAAGCCTTCCCCTGATCATGAAAAAAAATGAGAATTTACATCTTCTTTCTCTAAACTTCGAGTGCATTTTATTTGTACCTTTCTTTGGGGTATTTACTATTTATTGCTTTGTATTATAGTTATTTTTATGTTCCTTCCTTATAAGACTATCCGATCATTGCGGCACATTCTTTGCTCTGGTACCTTTCATAGCATCTAGAAAAATGACTTACACATAGTAAAAAGTCAACAAATATTTGTGTATGAATGAATGAAACTGAAGGTACAAGAAGTTATGATGTCAAAAGTCACATCAGTCATGGTTCTTGGACTTGGTTTTCAAGTTTCTTAAGACCTCAATGGATTGGTTCAGGTTCTAGGTATCACACTGTAGGACAAGTTTATCACATGGGGAGATTCTACAGATTAAACCAATATTCTCAGTCATAGTATGCTAGTAAATGTTTACCAACCAGCTCTTCTCTCCCTCAAAATAAATGCATCATGGATTTTTAAGCTTAATCTTAATGACTGACGTTTTCTCCATCACTTTCTTAATTCTAGACAACCAACAAAACAATAAATCAAGTCCTGATTCATAGCCTTTGCCTATCATTTTCTGAAGTGTAAATGCTCACACTGAAAATTTAGCGATCTTAAGACAGGTCTATGAGCTGGCTCCAGCATTTCCTTGGCTGAAGTTCCCTTGGGAAAAACTCTACCTTAGTGCCTTTGTATTTTCTTCTTTAATGACCGGCGAGTTCTCTGTAATTTTTCATGAGGAGCCAATTGTCGATAGGAAAGCTAAGTGCCCTGGTGACCTTCAAGATGAGACTGTGACAACAGGCACATGTGTCAGAGACTGACATATACCCTTGCTGATGATTTCTAAGTGCTGAGCTTTTATTCTGATCTCATTCACCTTCTACCTGGGTGAAAGTTTTATGTGGTACATTTAGTCACTAGCCTGAGGTTCTCAGGAAGGAAAAACATAATTTAATTAAAAACATATACCCCAGTGGCCCCCTGCCTTGCAAAGGAGTCAGTAGTTTTATAAGACTCATTTTATTAGGGCCATGTCCTCAAACTACACCTACACACACAACAGTTACAAAATTTTTTTAACCCTTTCGTTTGATTCCAGTAATAGCCCTTAGTAATATCCTGGCCAGGAGAAGAGAGTTGGGATGAACCAATTATAATCACCTTCATTGTTTCCCTAGACCTGGGTTTGGAGAGGGAGAAGTCATGAGCTCTGATCTTTGCTTGTTCCTGGAATCAGCCACATAATCAACCTTAATCGTGCATGATTATCATTCTTTTTTTGTTTTTGTTTTCGTTTTTTTGATGAGGCAATTGGGGTTAAGTGCCCAGGGTCACAAAGCTAGTAACTGTTAAGTGTCTGAGGTCAGATTTGAATTCAGGTCCTGCTAACTCCACGGCCAGTGCTCTATCTACTATGTCACCTAGCTGTCCCATGATTATCATTTTTATTCCTGTTGCTACGCCTCTCTCTATCCTCCCTCTCTGCTGGTATGAGATTTTGTGAGCAGTTATGTTCTCCTAGCCTCTCAGAAATACCAGGATAGTTTTAAGAAGCTGCTTAGACTCTCGTTGGTCATTCATTGGAGTCCTGCTTTGAAAATGTCAAAGTTATTCCTTAGATACAGTGGACAGAGTGCTGAGCCTAGAGTCAGAAAAACTCAACTTCATGAGTTGAAATCTGGCCTCAGACACTTACTAACTGTGTGACCCTGGGCAAGTCATTTAACCCCTTTTGCCTCAGTTTCCTCATCTGTAAAATAGGCTGGAGAAGGAAGTGGCAAACCACTCCAGGATCTTTGCCAAGAAAACCCCAGATGGGGTCATGATGAGTCAGATGTGACTGAAATGGCTGAATGACAGAGTCGTTCCCAGAAGTCGTTTAGACACTTGGACAACTTAACTCACCAGGTGTAAAGGTGTTGGATCTCCACAGGTTAACTGGGGAGAGATTATTTACAATTAAGGAACTTTCAAGATATTTAAATGGAGGATCTCTCTATGTGTGACTAATCAAATAGAAGTCTAAAGCCTTCAAGTGACTGTTAGTTGTAGGAGAGGAGAGGTAAAAGGATGAAAAAGGGCTGAAGAAGAGTAACAGCACAAGAGTATTTTAACAAGCCTTTGTAATATATCCATTCTCAGAAGCAGCCTGGGAGTCAGTAAGAACTGGGTTCAAGTTTCATACATAACAAGTGCAGGTTGTGTGACCCTGGACAGCCATTTAACCTCTTTATGCTGCCCCTGGGCAATTTACTAAATTTTCCAAGTAATTTCTTAAATGTGTTGATAGATGGAATTTTGTCCACCTTAAGGGAATCATGGGCCTAGACAGAAAACAAAAACAAAGCAATTAAAAAAATATATAAAACTAGTATAGAGATAATTAAAAGGGAGAGAGACTGGGCTGTGCTGGCTTATCCATAGCACAGATTTTGGTTAAAAGAAGATGAACATAATCAAAAAGTGTTTATTAAATGCTAAGCTCACTGTGTGCAAGGCACTATACCAAGCATTAAGGATACAAAGAAAAAGTGAAAATCATCCCTGCCCTCAAGGAGATTACATTCTGATGGGGGAGACTATATATACAAAACTCTATGCATGCAAGATAGATACAAGACACTTGTAGATACAAGGTAACCTTACAATAGCTAACATTTATATAGCACCTACTATGTGTCAGCCACTGTGCTGAACACTTTATAGTTATTATTTCATTTGATCCTCACAACAACCTTGCAAGATTGGTGCTGTTAACATCCCCCTCTTACAGACGAGTGATCTCTCCAGTACACTCCCTAGCTGTCCCTTGGAGGGGAAGGCACTACCAGTGGAGAGACCAGAAAGATCTTCGGCATGAGCTATTTGTTAAAGGAATCCAGCAATTGGTAATGTTATCCCCATTTTGTAGGTGAGGAAATTAAGAATCAGAAAGGGTGACTAATTTGGCCATAGTCACACAGCTAATAAGTGAGTAGGGATGAGTCCCTTCTACTTTTTCTCAGCCTCTTTTTGTCTGTCTGTTTTTATTACCTAGGCAACAGGTGGCCAAGCACTGGCATCTTGCAGCCTGAACCCCATCCTCAGACCAGACATCAGACAAATAAGATATTTCTTGTAAACCCCTGAGTATAGAAGTGCTGTTCTTACACACACACACACACACAGACACACATACACACACACACACACACACACACACACCCCTAGATCCTCAAGCAAAGGGACAGGATAGTCTTCCTCTCAGGAGAATATCTATGCCCGTCTCCTTTCTTCCTCAAACAAATCATGATCTACCCCTTACAAGCGTCTGAAAAAGGCCTAGGGTTTGACTCTAGGTTTTTCCTGACTCAAAATTGCAGTCCTTCCACTCTGCCGCATTGTGTACACATACATCCTAGTGTATTGTAAAAAGCTTGAGACTGTGATGAGGGAAGGAAGGAAGGAAGGAAGGGAAGAAGGAAGGGAAGAAGAACAAAATGAAGAAACAAAGGGAAGGAGAGAAGAACAAAGGAAGGAGGGAAAGGAAGAGGAAAGGAGGTAGGAAGAAAGAAAGAAGAAAGGAGGGAAGGGAAGAAGAAAGGAAAAAGGGAGGTAGGAAAAAAGGACGAAAGGGAGAGAGGGAGGGAGGGAAGAAGGCCTTCTGTCAACCTTGGAAATCTGGGTATATGCCTTTGAGCACTAAAAGTACTGGTACGGAAGCTAGACTAGGGGCAAGAATGTGACCTGTACCTTCAAGGTGACTTTTAACACATATTCCTCTGCATAACCATTGATCAAAACTGAAAGAATGGTATGTCTCCCTCTCATTTGTGATTGACTAGCCTGAGAAATAGCTTGAACTTCTTGGGATAGATTATGAAAGCTCTGAAGACTCATAGCTGGTCAGAGCTTGGGCTTGGAGATACTTCCAGGTCTTTGGGGGCTTAGGGCTTTTGTAGGACTGTGCTTCCAGAAGCTAGGAAGATTCTTCTAGGTTTTGCTCATTCTCCTTTTTTTGGATTAATCAACCAGTCCCAACCCCCAACCCCCACCGCCACAACCCCTACCCCCTTGGAGCAGTGAAGCTAAGCTTCTTTTTTCCTGGGGCAGCATTTCTCTCTCACATTGGCCTCATCGCTTTGAGGCTTTTTCAAGGTTTGGTATCCATCCATCAGGACCTGGGAGAGGTTATATAATCCATGTCCATATTCTTTGTATGAATGTTTGGTATGAACAGATTTTTAAGATTCTGTATTAAAATCACATTCTCCATTATTGGCACATTTATTTTGGAGCTAAGTTTTCCTCAAAGTGGTCAATGTGGGTTTTTTCTTTTATTTTTTTAACGCCTCCATACTTGATAAATATACCTCCTGTTCTCAAGGAGAAATCTCTATCAGTGTGATTAATCATCATGCTGTCTCTTGTCTGATCTCTCACCTCTTTTTCATTGCTAAACTTCTTTAAACAGTGCCTGCACTTGCTTTGGGCACTTACTCATGACTATATTTCTTGGCTTCCCTTTCTCCTCATATCCTCTTCCTTGAAATCTCACTCCCATAGTTTCAACTACCACATTGAAACTAGTGATTCCCAAATCTGCTTCTCCAGACTTTACCTCTATTTGCAATTATTTTCTTATTTCATCCTCACAACCTTGGGAGGTAGGTGCTATTATTATCTGTATTGTATAGATGAGAAAACTGTGGCAAACAGAGGTTAAGTGACTTGCCTGGAAGTCACACAGCTAGTCAGTGTCTAAAGCTAGATTTGAAGTCAGGGCTTTGTTTCCTCATCTGTAAAATGCATGGGAGAAGGAAATGGAAGCCACTCCAGTATCTTTGCCAAGAAAACCCCAAATGGGGTCATTAGAGTAGGACATGATGGAAAAATGATCAAAAAGCAACATTCTAACTCCAAATCTAGCGCTCTCACTACTGGGATAGCAAGCTGCATCTCTCATTGTCTACAGGATATATCAGGAGACCTCCCTGGAATATCAAACTTAGCATGTCCAGAGTGAAACTGTCAGTCTTCCTCCTTCCCCCTTCCCCTTCTCCTAACTTTAATGTTCTTCTGTGGGGTGGCATCTATTTACCCATGTATGTAATCTTGGGGTTATTGTGGATTCTTTCCTCTCCTTCATTTCCCATATCCTACTAGTTCCTGTCAATTCCATCTCCAAAACACTTTTTGAAGGCATCTTCTCATCTGTTCTCCCTACAACCCTTCTGCTACAGGTCCTAATTACTACCTATTGAGTGATGCAATTGTTTCTTTAGGTCTTTCACAGCTCTACTCTTCCTCTGTTCCAATCAATGACTCATACCACTGCCAGAATGAACATCCTCATCAATAAATCTGTTCATATCTCTCCCATGCTAAGAATCCATGCAGGCTCCATATAGTCTGCTTGGGTAACATTCAAACTACCTTGCTTAACATTCAAGGCCCTTTATAATATGGATCTACTTTCTCACTATAGCCTTATCTCATGTCCAACTGTTCATTACCCCATTTGGAGTTTTCTTGGCAAAGATACTGGAATGATTTGCCTTTTTCTTCTCTGGCTCTTTTTACAGAAGAGGAAACTGAGGCATACAGGGTTGAGTGACTTGCCCAGGGTTACACTGCTAGTAAGTGTCAGAAGCCTGTATTTGAACTCAGGAAGAACAGTTTTCTGGACTCCAGGCCTGGCACTCTATCCACTGTACCACCTAGCTGTCCCCACCCCCACCACATACTTTATGCTTCATCCTAGTTAAACAATTTTCTTCTCCCCAAGCCCAAGCCTAAATGCACACTACTTCCACATTTCTCTGTCTCTTTGTTCAAGGCTATTCTCTATGCCTAGTGTGCTCTCCTTTCTTTCTTATTCTATTAAAGATCTTTCTATCCTGTAAGGTCCAACTCAGATGCCACCTCCTTTGGGAAGCGCCCTTATCATCCCACCAGTTGGTAAAGACCTACCTTTTCATACCTACCATAGCATTTTGTTTCATAATTTTGTTTTGTAATTCTAATGCACTTCGCATACATTATTGTGTATTTGTATTATTATTATTATCTTTGTTGTTATCGTGTGCCCCATTGGATGCTACATTCTTTGAGGGAAGTGATCCAGTCTAAGCTAAGTTTTGTATGCTCTCAGTATCTAGCACAGTGCCAGGAACTGTCTATAATCTTTTTTTGTACACTGTCTCCCTCTTGTTGAACTATGAGAACGGGGCTGTTTTTGCCTTTTCTTTTCTTTTGTATTCCCATATTTTACCATAGTGCCTGGCAAACAGTAGGTACTTAACAAATATTTGTTGACCTGACTTGATTGTTATCAAATTGCATTACTGCCAAAATTCTGCTAAAGTACTTCTTAAGGGGCAGCATGGTATGGTGAAGAAAGCAGAAGACTTGGAATCAGGAAGGCCTGAGTTCAGGTCCCAGGTGAGACTGACTAGAAATAGGACCATGAGCTTAACCTGTCTTCAACTTGATTTCCTCATCTATAAAATGAGAGGGTTGGAAAGTGCCTTCAGGGTCCCTTTCAGCTGTAAATCTTTGATCCCATAATCTGTGACCCTTGAATTTTATGGGAGAAGTCCAGCAGAGACTCCTAGAAGAACCTGAGAACTATACTAGCATTAACCACAAAACCTTACACAGAATGAGCACTAAACAGTTGAATGAATTTTCAGGAATGATGACAGACCTTTATTTTATTGAGTAGTGGGGAAAGGAAGAAGAACTACAGAACTCAAAAGACTGGGGAAGAGAAACAGGCACCTGAGACATGTTACCTTTGGTGTATTGATTTTTTTTAATGAACATAGTATAATCTTACAAAATAACTGGCTTTAGCAGTTTTATGATACAGTAGATCAGTTCCTTTCAGTGTCCCCAACTATACCATTCCCAAGGGATTTGAACTGATGCGTCCATTAGCAATATCATAGGGTAGAAGAAGGGGAAGAAAGGCCAACCAAGATAAATCCTTGACCTGGTGATGGAGAGAAGAAAAGAATGAACTTGCGAATGGTCCCCTTGTTCTCTTGTTTCATATGCAGCTCTCTCTCTGTCTCTCTCTCTCTCACTCTCTCTCTTTCTCTTTCTGTCCTACCATTTTGGTCAGAAGTAGCACCGTGAAAGATCTGACCAGTCCTTGACAACTGCTGTGTTAGGATTATCCCAACACACCCTTAGTTAATGGTTAATGAAGACTTTCAGGAAGTATAGACACCAAGGTATGTGGTTTTGGAACCAGGAAACCAGGAGTAAACAACAGGAGCCCTTCCTACAATAGACCATTAGATTCTTTACTTTTGAATGAGGAGTGAGCAAGAATAGAGTACCTATCAATGTCCCCTGGGAAATCCATGACCAGGGCATTCTAGTTCCTGATCTGTCTCTGGTCATAGTACAGATGATATTTGGATAGTTGAATCATTAGATTGTAAGCCTCTTCCTACTTCTATATCCTGGGTGCTTAGCACATAGTAAGCACTTAATAAATGTTTAATGATTGGCTGATTGATAAGTTCCTGTGATCTCAGAGACAAGAGGTGAAGGAAGTTGTCATCTCTGAAAGGCTAGAACTGAGTGAGGACTCTTCTACCTGCTAGATCAGGTCCAGCTGGAACCACGGGAAAATAATATGTGAGTGTATTAATTTTCTGAAAATAAGAAATAGGTGCTCCTGTCTTCCCACCGCAGCAGGGAGCCAAGGACATGAGCAACATAAAATAAAATGTGTAAACATAAAGAAGTCTAAAAGAAAAACTCTAGTTACTGTCAACTTTATGAAGAGGCTGGGCAGAGACAAAATCTCATGTGAACAACAGACTTCTTATCCTTGTTTAGGACTACAGCCATTCTTGGGCAGTCTTAATGGCTACCATAGCTCTCTGACCTTATGCCTTGAACTTCCAACCATGCAGGAAGGCTCGAAGGCTTTTCCAAGGAATTGGGACTCTCCTGTATTTTCATGTCCCAATAAAAGCCATTTTTCTACCAGAGTCATTTGTAAAATGAAGAATAACTCATTCTTTCTATTGTTTTCCAAGAAAAGCTTACCAGCGTCCTTGGAATCCAGGTCTGTTTCAGAGGCAGAAATGTATTTGCTTAATTTTCTGTGGCCTCAGGTGTACAAAAGGATGTTTATCAAAATTAGGCTATAGTTTTTTGTTTTGCTTTGTTTTTAACTTCTTCCCCTCTACTGCTTCCCCTCACTTCATCCTTATCTTGCTACATCTTCTAGGGCCATCTGAGGCCCGTGAATTTTTTTAAACTATTCTGATAATTTTATTTCAAAATAATGGGCTGCTAGGTGGTACAGTGGATAGAATGCTGGGCCTGGAGTTAGGAAGACTCATCTTCCTGAGTACAAATCTGGCCTCAAACACTTATTAGCCGTGTGCCCCTGGGCAAGTCATTTAACCCTATTTTGCCTCAGTTTCCTCATCAGTAAAAATGAGCTGAAAAAGGAAATGGCAAACCACTCTTGTATCTGTCACAATCACAACAATTATAATCCTTTGCATTTTATTTTATGTATTTAATTTTTTTTTCTGAAGAGGTATCCATAGGCTTCATCAGTCTGCTGAAAGGGGTCTGTGACACAAAGATGTGTTCTTGAGTATATCAAAAATGTTGACTTTGAAAATAATGTTTAATATGACAGTTGCTGACCATTTACTCTTTCTGTGATAAAACAAATGGTGGGCTTGGGAGTTAGTGAGCCAAAGTGTGTATGTTGTGATCAGAGCAGGTGGGAAAATAAAAAGCAATTTCTTCAGGAGATCTAGAGAGTACCAGAGTTCATCTTTCCTTCTTCTTCTTTTTCTTCTTCTCTTTTTTTTTTGTTCTTACTCCAAGGCTTTCAGTGGAAAATGGATTTAGTACAAAATGAGCCTATAGCAGGTTAGTATTTGCTTTCCCATGGCTACTGGTCTAAGGTGCTAAAGAGGAATTAACATGTACCTACTAGAGGCTTACCCAGATACCAACACAAAACACCTATCTTTGGGAGTTTGGGGGTGTGGGAGGGTAAGGCAGGGACTTATATATTTAAGTTTGCTGCATTGGCAGGCAGATTACTATGCTAACTTCCTTTAAAACTGAACTATTGGGCCCAAATGGCTAAGAGTAAAGACTATGGGTCTCATATTGCTGAAATTCGCCTACCTCCCCACAGAGTGTCACCCTAACTCCATGTGTTTCTCCAGTTAGCTGTGTGTATATCTATGGGTCACAGATTTTTCATGCAACGTTTGATTTGAATTTCCTTTGGACTCTGTGGATCATCTCTGACTGCCAAAAGTAACCCCCTGGGTATGCTTCCAGGCTTGGTTTAGGGACTGAGTCACCTTGACTCATTTCTTCCTCCGTCTCCCTCTCACCACCCCCATCCCCACCCCAAGCTGGGGCCTCCTTTAACCCTCAAGCTGATAGATCTGCTCTGTGTCATTTTCAGGTTTTCTTCATCTTTATCTTTGTCTTTTTCCTCCACTGTTAGTTCCAATATATATTTTTAAAGTAAATTCTTCTCGTGGTCAGAGGAGAGGTCTTATGTGACAAGGGCATAGAAAAGAGGGCAGGGATGATAAGAAGAGAGCGAATTTTTAGGGCTACACTAATGAACACTCAGAAGGTCTTAAGGAAATATTTGTTGCTAAGTGACTGAATGAGATTCATATTCAAGTTAAACATATTGGCAATTTCCATCCTACCCTGTCAGCCTTGGGATTGAAAAAACCCCTGGATGGTACCCAAGTCAACTGAGTGCTCTTGGAGTCAGAAGAAGGGGAACGTTCTAACAAGAGGTGATACCTTTAGCATCTCCTTCTACAGGCATTGAAGTCAGAGACTTTAAAGGAAAAACATGATTATAGAGAGATCATGGCCCCAGACAGGGCAGCAATGGGTACTGAGCTTTAAAAAAAAAATGGAACAATAACATATGGAGGAAATCTATCACAAAATTTCTAAAGTCTAATTTTTTTTCACTGAATTCCATGAACCAGGCAGGATTTTTACATGTTCTGGAAGCCTCGATCATTCAGTTTGTCTAACTGGCCATCTCACCAACTCGTGATAGAGGCTTCTTAAATATAGAATAATTGCATTTGGAAAATATCAGTAAGGTTTTGACTTGGAAAGCAAGGGACTTTAATCCCCTACCTGCCCTAGAAAGAAGGAACAAATATGACTCTATCTTAGCCAGTGATATTTTCCTTCCAGTGAAATAACCTTGAAATGGGAAAGCTGTCTCGTCTAGCATTTCTCACTTCCCCATAAGCCTCGATTTCAATCTGGTCTCTGTCCTCATTCTTATATTCCAATGTCTATGTCTCATCAGGTTTTCTAAATCTCATATTTAAGATAATAGGATTGAAAATTTTTCTGGTTCACATGTATTTCTGGAATAGGGTCGAAGGCACATAGCCACTAACCAAAGAGTCCTTGCAAGCCTGAACATTCTAGTTTTCCTATATAGTTCAATAGGGACCGTAGGGATAGAGATTGAACTTGAGATTTCACTGGTATAGGGAACTCCCCCTTTGGCAGGTCAGTACCTTTTCTGCAATTTCAAAGTCTCAGAGAATTGCCTAGTGTGTTGAGAGAGTAAGCGATTTGGCTGGTTCACACAGCCACTATTTGTCAGAGGTAGGATTTCAACCCAGATCTTCCCGGTTCCAAGGTCAATTCTGAAATCTCTATACGATGCTGCCTCTAGATGGTGCAATATTAGGGACATGAAACATCCAGGCAAAACCTAGCCTGTTTGAATAGACATGGGAGGGAAGAGAGGTTGATCTAGGTTTCTTGGTCTCAATCCCACTAAGTTGTTTTTCAACCAGTGTTTGTGTAGCTCAGCCCTGCTCTCAGGGCCTGAATCCAACCCATCAAAGGATAACCAGGATCACAGTTATCACATAGTCTCTTATTCCCTGTCTAGACCCTACAACCAAGCAAGGAAGGATGAAAGGGCTATATCCACTTACCCCTAGACTCCTAGCATCTGTTTTGGGACATGCATTTTACAGCAGCATGTGTGTGACAAAGGGTTTTTGTTTTACCTTAATAGACAGCAAAAAATATATCATATATTTCATATATTTATGCAATTTATGTAGTTTTGCTTAAATACTTGTAGAGAGTTCATGACTAAATTCATTACTGCTGAAGGAGTCTATGCAGCAGAAGAAAGGAAGCAAGACAGGTTAGAGAAGACAGAGCCGTCTAGTGGCAGACCATTTATGATAAGAAGGTACAAAGAGTCCCTGGCAGCTTCTCCTCAATGATTTTGAGTTTGAGTTGACAAGCTGGGTGTGGGTGGGGTGGAGAGTAAGGGAGGAGAAGAAGATGAGAGTGTGGGAGAGGAGAATGAGAGTGGAGCATGGTACGGGGGATCTTGGCCCATCAAGAGTAGTTATCCCATTATGTGAAAGAGGTTCTCCCCTTTTACGATTCAGGATGATGATGATTATCAGTAACTCAAATGTCTTCTGCCATGCTTGGCACTTAAAGGCATTCTCTCAGAGGACGTCTTCTTCTTCTCCCCCTCCCCTTGTTTCTTACGAGCTCCTCCAGGCACTTCTTCCTTCCATCAGTCTTGGTCTCCAGAGGATTCTTTTCTTCAGACTTCCTTCCTCGCCCACTCCCCGCCCCCCTTAGCCAGAAGGTCTTCCCCAGGGGGGTTGCCTCTGGCTCATAGACTCTTGGGCCAGCAACAGGGTCTTTTTGCCCCATTTATTGATTCTCTTCTGCTTTGGGATCCCGGCAGGTGCATTCATCTTGCTCACAGTCAGCAGCAAATGGGATTACCTATAGGAGACAGAGAGAAAACTATGTTACCCTGGGGATTAAGAGAATACTTGAAAAAACATTTTTTTTAATCCCATACTGTTTATTTCAAGATCGCTTTTACCCACAATTCACCCAAACTTATCTTTATGCATTGTTACTATCTTTTCTTATATCCAGATAAATAGCCAAAGCAAGCAGGCAATTTCTAGTATTTTTTTTTTTACATTTTCTTCCCATGTAAGTCATATTGTGACAGAAAACACAGAGGGAAAAGAATCCAAGAAAAATAAAGTTGGTTTTTGTTTCGTTTTGTTTTGTTTTGTTTTTTGATAATTGGGGTTAAGTGACTTGCCCAGGGTCACAAAGCTAGTAAGTGTCAAATGGCTGGTGCTCTATCCACAGCGCCACCTAGCTGCCCCAAGAAAGTTTTTTAAAAAGTATTTTTCAATCTACATTAAGACTCTGTCATTTCTTTCTCTGGAGATGGATAGAATTTTTTTTCATTATAAGCCCTTCGGTATTATCTTGGATCATTGTATTACTGAGAATAGCTAGGTTATTCACAGTTGATCATTATACAATATTGCTGTTGTTGTATCCTGGTTCTACTCATTTCACTTTGTATCCATCCATGTAAGTCTTTCCAGGTTTTTCTGACAGCATCCTGCTTGTTTTCTTTCTTTCCTTCTTTCTTTCTCTTTCTTTCTTTCTTTCTTTCTTTTCTTTCTTTCTTTCTTTCTTTCTTTCTTTCTTTCTTTCTCTCTCTCTCTCTCTCTCTGTCTCTCTCTTTCTTTCTTTCTTTCTTTCTTTCTTTCTTTCTTTCTTTCTTTCTTTCTTTCTTTCTTTCTTTCTTTCTTTCTTTCTTTCTTTCTTTTTTTCTCAGACAGTTGGGGTTAAATGACTTGCCCAGGGTCACACAGCTAGTAAGAGTCATGTGTCTAAGGCCGGATTTGAACTCAGGTCCTCCTGACTGAAGGGCCACGGTTCTATCCACTGCGCCACTTAGCTGCTCCCCTGCTTGTTTTCTACTTGGAGATTTTTAACACTCTTCATATCCACTGTCTCATTTGATTGTCTCACGCCCTAAGGCGTTTGAGGCAAGCTTTTTTTTTTCCTCCTTGACATCAACTTTGATTTCACTAGTGTAAGAAATTTTCAATGATAAAACCTATTCCACTGATGGAGATCCAGAAAGTCCTTTAGCTTATAGGGATTCTGGGATTCTTAACCTGGGATCCCTGACTTCATGGAAAGATTTCATGAGGTCTGTGAACCTTGATGGAGAAAAAATAGTACAGCTTTGTTTCCACTCACTTCTAACTGAAATTTAGCACTTCCTTCAAGCATTCAGTTTTGAATGA
The DNA here is from genome assembly GCF_003287225.1 of Phascolarctos cinereus. Classification (NCBI taxonomy): domain Eukaryota; kingdom Metazoa; phylum Chordata; class Mammalia; order Diprotodontia; family Phascolarctidae; genus Phascolarctos; species Phascolarctos cinereus. The sequence continues at coordinate 411,830,334 of NW_027555958.1, forward strand.
AAGAAACAAATATTATTCTGAGGAGGGTGTCACTAGATTGCCAAAGGGGTCTATGACACACAAAATGGATAAGAATCATTGTTTGTGAGAGTCACCTGGGGCACAGAGACATTAAGTGACTTTCTAAGGGTCATACAGTCAGAGCATGTCAGATGCAACTTCAACCCAGATCTTCTGACTGACAGACCAGTTCTCAACCCACTATATCATGACAAAGTAGGTAGAACACTCATTTTACAGATGAGGAAGCAGAATTAGACAAGTTAAGTAACTTGTCCAGTGTTCCATATATTAATGGCAGAGTTTATGCTGAAATACACGTTTTCTGATTCCCAATCTGGGGTGTCTGACATTTACCACACTGCCACCAGGTAATATAGTATTTTTGAGCACTGAGCTTGTAGTTAGGAAAATTTGAGTTCAAATCTTACCTTAAGCACTTACAAATTGTGTGACCTGGGCAAAACTGTTAGCTTCCCCTAGACTCAGTTTGCTCATCTGAAAAATGGAGTTGTCACACCTACCTCACAGAGTTGGAGTGAGGATCAGAATGAGATAATATGTGTAAATCACTGCAGTCTTTAAAGTGATGTACAAATGTCAGCTATTATCAGTAGTAGTAGTACTAGTGGTAGTGGTGGCGGTGGTGGTGGTACTAGTGCCAATAGTAGTGCAGGAGTCAAAGCATTGTTACAGTCTTAGGAGTCTTGATAGTTTTATAGGAAAATTGTGCCATTTTTGGTTCCTTCCCAGATAAATGTATCTGCCTTATCTGCTCTAAAAATTTATTGAAAACTTTAGTGATCTATGAAAACTCTGGCATTCCTCTACCATCTCGGATGTGACTAAGCTCCTTCTTTCTAGGCCTCCCCCCTTTCAGAGGTGGCCCAGAACTTACCTATACCTCCACCAGACCTCCCTTTTCCCAACAATTGTCAGATTTTCCTTGCTGCCAATTTGTCTATGATGATTTACTGAAGTCGTGGTGCACAGGATACATGGGTACTCTGGGAAATACGTGAAGAACACACAGAGGTCTTGCCTTGTATTTGACCAAGAAATCCGATATCGCCAAATCCATAACCAAGAGAAATCTATTCACAGTATGAACACAATGATTATCCAAGTGCCCTGAGGAGGATGGATCCAGGGACTTTGCTGGGTAGTGTTGCTTGGGTACTGCTCCCAGCTGAAAATCACATGCCCAGGGTCAAGTGGATTAAATGGGACACCAGGGGGAATAAGGTCTCTTCCAAATACTGGTTTATGTGAAATGATATTCGTAAGTGTTAAAATAAGGTAGCAGTAAAGCCATGACCAGTAGGACCATGAGATGAGAACCAATGAATGGCACATGGCTCTGACCTGTTACCTCCTTGGGAGACTAGGAATCCCTCAGGAACACAGCATGGGAGGAGGAGTGGCAGTCAGATGGACTCCTTGATCAAGGTCTTCTTCAGCCTCAATATGGGGACCAATCTGGGTTCAAGCTTGCACTTCAGGCTTGTGGGAAGTGATAGGAAATTGATCCTTCTAAACTTAGCTAGTTTGGGAAGTGGGATGGCTCCTGAATATTTTAAATGTTACTTACACATAGACTTTTTGAACTGAAAGGAATGTGGAAATTGCATGGACTGACTCTGTGTATGCAATTTGTTGTGGGCCCATGTGCAAAGAGTGAAGCAAGATTTCCTTGACCAGTTGCAAATGAGCAGATTTTCCAAAAATCTTCTTCTCTCTCCACTTCCTTTTCTGTCCCACCACATGGGCTCTGCCTTCCCTTCTAGCTTTAAATCCACGAACCTATGTTCAGAAATGGCAGAATCTCCTCCAAAATACCCTGTCCAAAAGCCCATTACAGCCTGTTCAGCCCATGTGATGAACTTCTTCATTACTCTTAGAGCCCCAGTGCTCTCAGTTCATCCAGATCACTGATTCCCGAAGTGTGTCCTAGGGAGATTTCTCACATGGTCTGTGAAATGGTCTCTTAAATGAATAATCTGCTTATGTCATTTAATAAAAATTAGATATCACCTTATGGCTGTCTCAACAAACAAACCTTTCTTCTCATTTGCTCTATGGAGGTTTGGGGGAGGTGGTGTTAAGTGAGAATGGATGTGGTGGATGGCTGGTCTATTGGGACTTTTGCTTTTGCTGCTGGGACTGAACAAGGCTGAAGAAGAACACAGAATCATCCTAAAAACCCTCAACTTGAATCCTGTAACTCTCAAGATTCTCCCTTTCCCCCAGCATTCCTTCTTTCTTCTGAATGTTCAAAGAAAATCCACTTAAGGAGACACAACATCAGAGGAGGAAGGGACTTCAGAGGCCATCTAATAATCCCACCCATACCTGAACAAGAGTTCCATGACAGCACACTTTACAAATAGACATCTAACCTTTGACTGAAGGGAAACCCACTAACTCCAAAAGTAGCTCCTCTTACTGTTGGATAATGTTAGTTTTGTGAAGTTTTTTTTTTCTTTGTGTCAAACTGAAATCTGTATCTTTGTAACTTCTACCCATTTACTGATCCTATTGCTGCTCTCTGAAGACCAGGAAAATAAGGCTTAATGCCTCATACATATGGCAACCCTTTACATACTTAAAGACAGCAGGGTCTTTACCCCTGCCTCTCAAGTCTTCTCCTCTCCAGATTGAGCATCCCCAGTTCCTATATAATTTTCATATAGTGTGGTTAAGGGAACCCTACACTATGATTGTTCTCTTTGGAACACTTCCTAGCTTATCAATGCCCTGTCTAAAGTGTAAGACCCAAAATAGAACACAGTACTCTAGATGTGGTCTGATCAGAGCAGAATAGAGTGGAAATAGCACTTCTCTGGTTCTGGACTCTATGCTTTTCTTAATCCCAAGATCATATTAGGTGTGTGTGTGTGTGTGTGTGTGTGTGTGTGTGTGTGTGTGTGTGTGTGTGTGTGTACTACAAAGGAATGATATTTGAGGGAAATAAGTAGGCTGTTTCTGGAAATCAGGTCCTGCCAAAAATTCAGATGGGTTTGGCTGATGGACTCGTGCAAGAGCAACTCAGTGCTTTTAGTGATATCTACTCTTATCCCCCTGGGCCCCCTGCCCAAGCTCTGTTTACCTACCTTCTTGGAAGAGAGGGTTGAAGAACAGCAGTCGCCACCATCATACTGACAGTAGGCTCGGTTGTTGATTGTATCACACCACCCATCAGCTTGAAAAGGCTGGTGAGGAAAATGACAAGTCAGTGTCTATGTATGATCTCAGTTATCATTGCTCTTGTTTTATTCCCCCTAGAGAATCCCTAGAGAGAATAAGGCTGACAATGTCATGTGACTCTGCTTCACTTAAATTCAATTCACGCACAAGTCAAGACATCACCCCCAATGTCATCGGGACTCTTCTAAAACAAAGAACCAACAACAACAGAGGCAGGAAAAAATACTCGCCAACTCTTATATAAAAGCGAGGCGTTTGCATCTGCTAATGGTGATGAACTATTTTAATGACTCCAGGACCATTGCACCAAGGCCAAAGACATCTTAGCGATACTCAGTATCATGAGTAGCAGGCCAGTGTCTTGAATCTTCTGAAGGGGCCCTTTTTCCTTAGTCTTAGTCTATATATTTTTGTAAGTGGCTATAAACTAGCTTGTCCACAGGGTCCCTAAGATGGCATAGGGGATGGATATGAATTTTCACCTAATTTTCCCAAATAATAGCAGAGTCTCATGCCCTCGGGAGGCCAGAAGGAACCTGTAGGGACTATACAAAGCTCTAAGCTCTGCCTGTAGCTCCTACCACTGACTGGCCTACTGTCAGTCAGGCTTAAGGGGTGGATCATTGGTCATTTCTTCTGCTTCCAATCCAGCAAGGATGACGGCATCCATCACTTCCGCTGGATCAGACAAAGACTGGTACTTAGAGATGAGGAGATTCCAGAGATGCTATGTAAATAGAAGAGGGTGACTGTCCCGGAGCAGCTTGTCACTGCATTCAGTGACCCCAGTCCTGGGGCAGAAATGTTCACACATGTGCAGTAGTCCTGTGCACACAGTGGTGAAACCACAGGGTAACAGGAGAGCAAGCCAAACAGTTTCCATTTGCTCCTGTTACTGCTGCAAGTTAGCAGGAACCAAAATGGGAATCAGGCCCAGGCCAAACCAGAGTTAATGGAGTGTTTCACCCCAAAAGGGAACACATGATAAGAACAGCAACAAGTGGTTAAACAATAACTCAGTGGCCCAATGCCATGGATGTCAAGAGTAAAGGCCCTGGCAGGAAATACAGTCCCACAGCATCTTGGAGGGCTTACCAGCCAGCCCACCTACTCAATAACATTGGCTCCACTCCATCCTAAACTGATGAATTACTGCAAAGCCTCTAAAAACCTCTCAAGTTAATTGCTTAGGGCAGGGATCCTTAACCATTTTTATGTCTTTGACCCCTTTGGCAGTCTGGTGAAGCCTATGGATCTCTTCAAATAATAATGTTTTCTTTTTAAATGTGTAAAATGAAATACATAGAATGCAAAAGATATAAAATAAACTAAATCTATTGAAATATAGTTATAAAATATTTTAAAGAATAAATATTTTTAAGAATAAATTCATGGAACTCAGGTTAATAATCCATGTTTACAACTATATAACACACTGATGCCTCCCAAGTTGCAAACTCTAATTCTGAATTTTTATGGGCAAACCATTTCCCCTCCCTTTTTTATGCCTCAGTTTTTTTCATTTGCCCAACTGGGATAATATCACCCATTTCAAGGTCTTATAGCAGCTGCTAGTAAAAGATGACCTATCAAATACATTAGATTAATTTATTTTATATTATATGTGTATTATATTACAGAAGCACATATTTATATAGTGACCCTGTTTCTATATGAAGTTGACACCACGGAAAAGAACTCCTGGTGATGAAGCTGTTTGCAGTTTGGCAGCTACTCTGCAGTTTAAAGTTTTAGGGAATTATAATTCTACCCATCATTATTTAAGGAAATCACATGCTAAGGGATCCCCAAGTAGCTGAGACCTTATGCAGGCTGCACACCAGTGTGCTAACCACTGACATGCTGCTGCTACCTGTAAGGTGAAATATGACATCTGTTTAATAGCCATTTAGCAATGTCAACCGAGAATGAGAAGCAAGATCAAGTCCTCTTTTCAACCCAAAGATAAATCAGGGAATGGCACAAATAGCCTAGAATGTGAGTGTTTGGATACTTGGGGCCTACTGTTCTGTCCCTACAGACCCTAGAATGATGGGGAAATCAGGATTTCTATTTTACAGCCACCCAACTAAGGATTTATTAGACTCGAGGCAATCTCAGATGCCTAGTGGAACATCTATGCAAAAGACAGGAGGCCAGGAAGATACTAAAAGAGAGAAAGGTTCAGAGGTAGGCTTTCCACTTTCAACATTGCAACTTGTTATTTCTTCCCCAGCTGTACTTGACTCATTGAAACGCTAAATCCGTCCCTGATTTCTTTTCCAAGTGAATGTTTATTTAAAAAAATGCAACAATACAGACACACTGTCCCCTCATACATGTATATTGTCTCTGACGTGAGCATTCTAGGTTTTCTTACATCTGTAAAAAGGAACTGACAGCGAAGACTGATAAATGTTACAATGGGTAACCAAGGGAAGCCGTGGAATCTACTTCTCAGGAGGATGGATTATCATCTGGGAATCATTAAGCATGGTCCGCCTGGAAGGAAGGAGTGGGCCTAGGTGACCTCCTAGGTCCTTTCCAGCTCCATAATCCTATAGGACTAAAATGATTTACAGACTACTGCCTCTGTGAGGTCTTCTAAGGAAGTGAAAGGGAGGGAAGAAGAGAGAGAAATGGGGAAATCAGCGGAAAGAACAGGATTTAATCTTACTCTATACCTATTAGAATTAATTGCTCCTCCCCCAACCTGCCAAAACCAACCACTCCACCCTAAACAAACAGAGTTGCCTATGGCAACATGTACTGGGGAAACTTGACTTGTATCCAAAGTTACAATGGAAAAAAATAGGAGGGGGAAAATGACTAATTGATCCAAAATCTTGAAAGCCTCTGAAGCCTGGATGTAGTCTAGGGGCTTTTGTTTCAACAACTGAAAGGCGTCAGGCTTGGGATATGGGATATAATGTTTGTTGAAATTGCCTAAATGAATTTAGGCATTCTTTTTCCAGAAGGAAGCTTTCCCAGATCTTCCAAGGGAGGTTTTTCCCCCCCCACACACCATAAACAAATATATTCATGTAACAGTCTAATCTTTTACATCTAGAGTAACATCTCATTTATCTGGCATCTTCAGAAAATTTACCATCTGGATAACTGAAGCTTGCTTTTTCAAGAGCTAAAATTTTCCTTTTAACCATTTTTCTGGATACCTTTCTTTAAAAAATAGATTATACACATTCTTATGATTTAAATTAAAATATAGGGAGCATAATTTAACTTTTTCAGTGATCCAGAATCATAACCTAAAGCATCAATGTAAAAACAGTGCTATGGAGAGACAGGAAAAGCATATTGAATTTGGAGTAAGAAGACCAAAATTCAAATCCTGATTCTGCCACCTATTTACTACCTCTGCAGTGACTCTAACAAGTCCCTGGATTTCTCTGGTTCTTTCATTGTAAAATGAAGAGTTTAGACTTCTAATGTCACATCCAGCTCTAAATCTGTGATTCTATGATCTTAAAACAGGGTGGAGGCGGCCAGGCAGGGCCTGGCCAAAAATTCTAGTACTGATGAGCACGTGCAGCAGAGCTGGCTGATGCAATATACCAAAGTGGACTTTGGAGTACACGTTTTTTGGACTCTCTTCTAGTCCTCTACCCATGTGGTGAAGAGGAACCCGTTTAAATGGGTGCACAGCTGAGGCTGGAGCATATTCAAAAGCCAAAGTGGATCTCTTAGTCTGGCTCTTTGCTGATTGGCTGGCATTGAATAAGGAGGACAAGATGCTGTGGGCCTCCAGGTAGGGTCTGGCATGAATCTGAGAGCATGTGGTCTACTATTTCCTTCTATCATTGTTGTGTCTGTTTCTAATTTTTTCCCCTTGTTTTTAAGTAAAGGAGTATCACTTCACAAATAGTGAAGGCTGCATTATGAGTCTCAGAGGGTTAGCATGGCAAGTCATCAAAAGCCCAGGATCAGGAGTGCATGATGGGATTTGCCTGAAACCAGATGGTGAGGAGTTGAGTAGCCCATGAGCTGCTTGACCTAGCCAGGGGGTGATCAAGATGGTATTTATCCAGCAGCTATGCCATATTTGGAAATACACTTAGTGGGAAAAATGTTATTTAGAAACTGCTTGAAATTTGGGCCCACTATCCCCAGGGACTGAGAAGGTTTAGGAGGAGAGTATTTCCTTAGGTGTTTGGGGAAATGTTTATGCTTCTATTCTTGCCCTGTCTTCACAGTTAAATCTAATTGAGGCTAATTGGTTAAAAGTAAAGACACCAACGACTGGTGGTTAACAGAAAGGGAGAGGAACACGCTGAAATGAGGCTCCAGGTAATGACATTAGAGAATACTCTTTTATAGTATACCCCTATAAACCTGAAGAGGAGATGTAGCCAATTTAACTCTGTGAACCCATATGAACTTTTTTTTTTGGAGGGGGAGGGAAGTCTAAGGCCAGAATCACATGACAGTAATGAAGCCTTCAGGATTTGCTTTTTGCCCCTACGCTGAATGGCCCCAGACTTCTTTTTTGCCTTTACAATTTCTGTGCTTTCTTCTTCTTTATCATTGTGTTTTGTTTCTTCCCTCACTGACAGGCTGTCAGCTGTGACTTTTTGCTGCTGTCAGTATGAGTGTGTATAGCAGCCTCCCCACCCTTCCAATTTATTGCTTCTATTAGGCTGTGGGTGGGAAATGAGATAAAAGCATTTCCCAGAAACATGTCTAAAAAAGGAGTAGATAGAGGCCGGAGTGAGGACCTGGGAGGAGCTCTCCTGTGAGGAAAGTACATGAGCCATAGTGTATGACATCTGTTTTGGCTGCTCAGAGGGCTGTTTTTCTCCCCCTCTCCTTGACCTTCTGGTTCTGAGCTGTGTTCCTGATATTTAAGGTTGCTGAATAAGTGACCTCCTGGTTAAGTGAGTGATTCTTGTGTTAGGCACACAAGTATAATTACAGGTACAAAGCATAATGGAGAGAGACAGAGAGAGACAGAGAGAGAGAGATAGAGACTGATTGACAGACAGGCCAATATTGAGTTTGAGATGCCTTTGGGATAGCCAGTTCAATATGTCCAACAAATAGTTGGTGCTATGAGACTGGCACTAAGCGGGGAGAGGGTTGTCTCTATAGATGTGGGAGTAATTTGCATAGAGATGATGATTGAACCTGATGAGAACACCAACCAATATACTACAGAGTGACAAAAGAAGAGAACCTAAGAAGAGCCTTGGAGTACACTCATCAAGGATGTAGGATGAATGGAGAACCTGTACTAGAGACTGAAAAGGAGCAGTCAGATAAGAAAAAGGAAAAAGGGGGGGAGAGAGAGAGAGAGAGAGAGAGAGAGAGAGAGAGAGAGAGAGAGAGAGAGAGAGAGAGAGAGAGAGAGAGAGAGAGAGAAACACACAAAACCTGAACTGAAAATTCCTGGGGATTTCACTGGATGTGTGTGGATGAGTCCCATCTTCTCCTCCCCCTGTGACACACACTCATTCTTTCCCCTTTCTTATGTCTTCCTCTCTTACGTTTCATGGGGGTAGTCATAGCTGCATAATAGGGAACTTCTATTACCAAGATGACTAATTCTCTCAAGGTAAGGCACATGCTGGGACTCTGTTTCTCTTATTATGAAGTGTTGGAGGCCTGGAGAAGGTGCTAATCTAATCAAAAAGTTGATTCATGACTAATGCTTGATTACTGTTTTCTTCTGCCTTCCCTAAGTCACCTCCCAACAAAACCTCACAGTCAATCAGTCCTTTGGATGACTAATCACAGTCACATCTGTTTCTTTGTATTGTTTAGGCTGCATCTGTCTGGACAAATAGAAGCTTTTTCTTTTTTTTTTTCCAAGGCAGCTGTGGTGCAGGCACCCAATGGATTTTTTTTGTAGCAGCTGAAAAAAAAAGTGTGTAAAAATATAAATACATACATATACATACGTCCACACATATGCACGCCTATCTATGTGTGCTACTCAACATTCTGCTTCCCTAATCAATGATCTTTGACCTACTTCTTATTTTCCTAACTGCATGTGTTGGAAGAGTTCACAAGTTTTTTATCATTCAGCCTGTTTGAGCCCTCTTGTGACCCTCTTTGGAATGCAAAATCCAGACTCTCTTAGGATTGTAGAACTTAAACTGGAAAGGAAATTTAGGGGTTATCTAGTCCAATCTCTCCACTCAGTCATCTGCGTTCCTTGGTGACTGAGTCTTTACTTCCTTTCTTGCTATCATGAAATTATGAGATGAGGAGTTTAGAGATCAGGCCCATTCACTCATTTACAGATAAGGAAACTGAGGTCCACAAAGTCAAAGGGAATTCAGTCAGATTCACATAGGTCATTCATAACACAGGTAATATTTGAACCCAAGTCTTCCAATTCCTGATCTATTTCCTTTTATTCTACAATACACTACTGCTATCAAGTGACAACTACCACACTTCCATTTCTATGGCAGAATGCACATTCCCTGGTCATGCATTCAAGGAAGGTTTCAGCTCTGGTGCATGAATGCTGATATTGATCAGCTGAGGAATGAGCAAAATCAAAATGTAAAGGGGTACAAAGTCATCCCCTTCCTCTTGCCTTTTTTTTTTCCTAATGCCTTAGAAATTGACTAACTGCCTAATCAAAAATGCCCCTGAAGGTCAAAGGACTTAGCATTTAGTCTGACCCCTTGACTGCCCTGACGTTTAAGCATGCAGAAGGAGGCAACCTTGGAGCTGGGGCATTGAGGCCCCAGCCACAGCTGTGCATGTCTGAAGAAGAGAACAGCTGTTTTTAGGCAGAGGGAGCCTGAAGCCAGGTGGCTGAGTTGGTTCTGTATCTCATTTCCATCATTAGAGAGAAAATGAGAAAGAGAATCAGGCCTGGACCCTGCAACTCAGAGGAATGTGTATGCATGGGGGTATCCTTCCCTGACTTGGTTGGCTTCTCCGCTTGAGATATTGTGGGTTTGGGGAAAATCTTCCTAGAGATGGGATGAGTTTAAGTGACCACACACATCCTTTGTTGAATTGGGACAGCCCCTGCAAAGCTAGAGGTAGGAGCTGAGATGTTCTACTATAACAGTGGGAAAACGACAGCCTTCATGCTTTGAAATTCTCTCTTTATCCTTAATCCACTATTCAGGGTTAATAAAAGGCATTTACTGAGCTTCTGATAATGCGTCGGGCTACATCACGGTTCAAGAGCAGAATTCAGTGCTCTGGGTATTTTCTGGTTTAGTCAAGGCATTCATTCCGCAAGACTTAAATCCAGGCCCTGTCCTTCAGAACTCTGTTACTGGCTGGAAATGTATGTGGTCTCTGAAGCTGAAATACAAAAACTAGATGTTATAATTAGGTCTTTCAACAGTTCCAAATTGCTCCCAGACACAAAGGTCTATCTCCTTGAGGTTAATATTATCCTGGTAACCTGCGGTGGTTGTCAATAACAAAGCACCCTACTTTGGAGGAACTAAAATCACTAGTAATCTAAAGGGAGATGGAAAACTTTCTAAGTCAGGGGAGGAGAGGAGGTAGGCTGAATTTCTGTATTACCAGTGATGACCTGCACATACGAATTTGGACCAAGCTTGAAGTGTGACTGGAAAGGAAGGCATATAGAAAGAAAGAAGGATTTATTCTGAAAGACTGGATTTGAATCCCAATTCTGTTAGTTTGTAAGTATATGACATCTGACAAATTATTTAACCTCTGTGAGTATCAATATAAAAATGGTATCTAGCATTTACATAGCATTTTTGATTCACAAATCACTTCACATATATTATTCACATATGGTATTGCAGTTGCTACAACAACTCTGTGAGATAGATGCTATCATTATCCCCCTTTTACAGAAGAGTAAACTGAGATAGCTAAAATGGCTTATGGGATTGTAAAAGAATCATCTTATCCCTTCAGGGTACAACCTATAACTTTGATGGACAATTGCAAGCTAATAAATGTACAGGACTCAAACTCGAGTCTCCCTGACTCCAAGGTCAACACTATACAATACTATACTAGGGCCACCTAGCTGCCTCCTCTGTAAAACTAGGGATAGACAACGTGACTTCTAAGGTCCTTTGCAGCTTTAAATTGATGGTCCTTTGATCTCAAATCTTATGAAAGGGAAGTGGGTCCAAGTCCACATACAGTTTGAGCACTGTAGTGGTATCTCTAAGGTATTGAAAGAACCAGAGAAAGATGTTTAGCAGAACGGATAAAAACTACAAAGAAGAATAATTAAAAGGCATGAAGAAGCTGCTACTTCCATCGGTGGTACATCCAATATTGAGCACACAAAGGTAGCAAAGTATTTGGAATACACATCAAGGAATAAAATCCAAGAATAGGAGATCTGTTAAGGTAGGAGGAGAGTGGTGTAGACAGGGAATGTTGTAGTGGCATGGGATTAAAGAGGGAGGAAATGATAAAAGAGAGAGAAAGGTAGGACATTCCCACTAGCTCTAAGCTCTAAGCAAGGCTTGAAGTAATATTACCTCTTCTTGTTCCACGCCCCCTCCACAACTAGTATTGCCAGCTACTACATGATGCCTGCTGATCCAGACACATTGTGGAACTACTCTTCCCATCTTAAATCAAATCCTAGATCTCCCCTCCTATCTCCAAGATCTAAACTGTCCTACTGGAAAAGGTCATTGGTCCAGTGAAGGTCAGGAGGCATTGATAACATGAGAAGGCAGACCTAACTGGACCTTCAGAATGAGAAAACTGCTTCCATCTCCAATGCCACACTTACGGAGGATCAGAGGTTCATAGATGCAGATCTGGGAGGGACCTGAGAAGCCATCTTGTCTGACCCACTCATTTTGCAGATCAGGAAACTGAGAGCCAGGAAGCTTTTGCTCAAGGTCACACAGATAATAAACCTCAGAAGTGGGATTTGAATACAGATCTTCTGATGAGAAGAGAAAAAAAAAACTTGGGGAGCAATAAGTTCTATAACATTGGAACTCAACAACATTGAGGCCATCCAAGACTATTCCAGGCTTCTTAAGCAGGTCTTCTTATATTGGAAGGATATGCTTTCTCTTGCTTCTTTTCAAGGGAAACTTAAGTTTATTTACAGAGGAGTGGCTCCATCTTCATCAGTAGGGAGTTTCCATACCGAGAGTTCTCCACTCAAGTTTAGACTCTTTACTTCCCCTTCTCCCACAAATCACGAAAAACCCCAAGAAAACCCACCACTTCTGACATTGTGAAGGGGTACCTGCTCCCCTATGTGACACTGGCCAAACTAACTTCATGTCCTAACCATAGGTTTGGAGCTGGAAATGATTTTAGAATGCCTCCAGTCCAATCCGCTCATTTTACACAGAAGCAAACTGAGGCCTAGAGGGTAAGTGATTTGCTCAATGTTACAAAGGGAACATCAGATATATTGAGGTGGAAACAGTATGGCTGTTCCCATTCCTGATATAGCTTTCCCAGTTCCTGTCAACACTGATACAAGCAGAATGTGGATGAATTGGTGAATGACCTCTCAATTGCCAGAGCTAATGGCTTTTTCTCAATCTTTATCCTTCCTTCCCTCTCTGCAGCCTTTGACACTATCAACCACCCTCTTCTCTTGGTTATTATCTTCTGTCTAGGTTTGAGGGAAGTTGTTCTCTACTGGTTCTCTTCCTATCATGGCCTTTCCTCAATATTTTTTGTGGACTCTTCATTCAGAGTATGCCCACTAACCATGGGTGATCTTAAAACTCCATCCTAGACTCTCTTCTCTTCTCCTTCTGTATCAAGGCTTCTTACTCTTACTACCATGAAATATGTATGTATATATGTATACATATATATATATTTTTTACACACGTATAAATATGTACATATATGTATAATATGTACATATATTCATAGCAATAGTAAATTTGAGAAAAGGAGGGGGTTTGTAAGGAAAGATGAGTTCTGTTTTGAAGATGTTGAGTTTGAGATGCCTACGCATCTCAATAAATATATAGATATGGATATATATATATATATATCCATATATATATATATATATATATGACTATTTCAATAGAATTGATTTCCTTAGCAATATTATCAATTTTATTTTGTGCTTTAAAAATTATTTTAAGAAGGGATTCATAGGTTTCTCAACTGCCAAGACAGTTAAAACAGATAAAAAAAGGTTAAAAACTAGTTTACTATTATCCTTTGCAGATGCTTCCCTAATCTATATATCTGTCTTTAATATCTTTAATGAATTCCAGGCTCATACCATGAACTACTTTATTGCACACCTCAAATAGAATGCAGCATTGGCATCTCAAACTCAACGTTCTCAAAACAGAAGTCATATTTTCTCTCAAACTCTCTCCTTTCCCCACGTTATTATTGCTGTTGAAGTCACCAGTCTTCACAAATTAGGTATCACCCTCAATTCCTTATTCAAATTCACCCCACATATTTAGTCTGTTGTCACATCTCATCGTTTCTACCTTCATATATTTCCTGTAAGTTCCTTTATCTCCACTCACATAGCTACCACCTGGTTCAAGCCTTGATCATCTCACATTTGGATTATTGCAACAGCCTTCTCATTATTCACTCTACCTTAAGTCTTTTCCCACTGCAATCCATCTTTCACTAAGCTGATAAAGAAATTTATCTAAAGCACAGGTTTTGCTATGTCACTTATCTACTACACATACTCCAGTGGCTCCCTATTACCTCCAGGAATAAATAAATATAAAATCCTCAGTTTTGCATTTAAAGGCTTTAACAACATGACCCCTTCCTATATTTCCAGTCTTCTCACACTTTACATCCTTCTACATACTCCAAGATGTAGCCATATTGGCTGACTTGCTGTTCATCATGCATGACATTCCATTTCCTGCCTTTTCACTGGCTGTCCCCCTGCCTGGAAGATTCTCTCTCATCACCTTGGCTTCCTTGCTTTCCTGACTTCTCAAGACTCAGCTTAAAAGTCACCTTGTGAAGATTTTTATCTCTCTTCCCCCTTTCCCACACTATGAGTGCCTTCCCTCTGAAATGATCTCTAATATATCCTATCTACAACTTGCATGTATATAATGTCCATGTTATCTCCCCCATTGGAAAATGAGCTTCTTGAGAGCAAGAACTACTTTTGCCTTTCTTTGTACCCCCTCCCAACATTTAGCCTAGTGCCTTTCACATCATAGTGCTTAAGAAATACCTGTTCACTGATAACACAATCATGGTGTATGAATTTAAAGAAATGCTATTGTTTTATAAGAAATGATGAAATAGATGGTTTAAAGGGAAACCTGGAAAGGTTTGTATGATCTGATAAAGGGTGAAGTTAGCAGAATTAGACCAATTTATGTGATAACTACAGCACTATACAGAAAAACAACTTTAAAAGACTCAAGAATTCTGATCATTGCAATATCTAGCTACAGCTCCAGAGCACCAATGCCTGAGAGATGGGATGGGAGACTCTCTCTCTCTCTGTAAGTGTGTGTCTGTATATATACATTATATATGTATACATGCATGTATGTATGTGTGTATATACATGTGTGTGCTTATGTATATACACATGAATGACGTGACCAAGATATTGATTTATTTTGCTTGACTATGATTTTTTGTTACAAATTATTTGCTCTGTTTTTTCAAATGGGGAGGAGAGATAGTAGTAATATACCATCAATAGCAATGCCCAGAAAAGAGAAAAGAATGAAAAGATCAATGAAACATTTTGAAAAATGTGCAAAAAAGAACAGAAGGAGAGAGATAAGCAGGGCAACTTTGAAATGCATATGTTAATATAATATGTTCTTCTTAAAATGCAAGCTATATGTAATAGATATATGTTTCATGTACAACATGTTTTTTTTTTAATTTTCCTTGTTGTATATATGGAAATGTTCATATTTTTTGATGTTTGTAAAGTTCAGATAATAAAAACATCTTTGAAAAAGCTATTAAGTCTTGAAGTTAAGGAAGCTGGGCATACAAAAGCCAGTACTGAAGGCCTCAGAGCATTCATGCAGAGTTCTAAGGAACTTTAGAGGCCATAAAATCCAATCTGTATCACTTTACAGATGGGGAAACTGAGGCCTAGGGAGGTAAAGTGACTCGCTCCCAGATAGTAGACATTGTAAAGAGAGCAGGAATTTGGGTTCTCTGATTCCTTTCCACTCCAAGATGTTGCCTCCCAGAAACAGGGCAGTAAGTGCCTTGAATGAGACTGGGGGAAAGGGGGTGGCTCTCCTCAAAACAGCGTGGGTAATTTGGGTTATCTTAGCATCTGACAAATTCCAAAACATCACAAACACCTTCCCCCAATACAGCAGCAGAGGAAAACAGGAAGATGAAGAGACTCACTGTGACTTGTGTTTCAGCCAAAAATAATATTTCAACAGCCCCTTTCATTTTGTTCCTAATAAAGACTCATGCAACCTGTGGATTCTCCCACGCATTCACCCAGCTGATACTCTAACACCTAGTACAGAAACTCAAGTGGAAAATGTCAGCAGCTCACCTGATATTAGCCTGTCCAGGGACAAAGATGAAGTACATGTTATACTCTGGCTGTCCAGGGTTTGCTGATAACATGTGAAAAATTGGCAAGACTCTGACGGGGCTAGGCATGCTGACTAGTTGTGCAGCAGCTGGGATATCAATGTACAAACTGCATTCCTGAGTTCTCATCTCAGAGCTGTATGTTCACATTAAGCTGTCGTACATAAAGTACTTTACATTTAGATTCCAGAAGACCTAGGTTCTAATCCTGACTCTGACATTTACTAGCTAGGCAAGCCCCCCTACTGTCCACCCACACCCCAGCCCAAGCCTTGGGCAGCTCTCTGAGCCTGTAAGTTAAAAGATGGGTTGTAATCAGCAAGGATAGAAGGAGTTCCCACATGGGGCATTGAACAAAAATCACACTGGCATTCACAAATCAAATCCCTAACTTGTAAAGGGCTAATGAGAAAAATCTTACTGGAAGCCTGAACAACCAAAAGGAAATAAAATCCTAAAGATCCATTCGCAGAAGTCCTGCCACTTCACAGGTGACCACATTCTAGGAGAAAGGGCTCCCCCTGAGGCAGATCCAGCCTCCCCTTCCTTGGACACTTCTCAAACAGCATCCATACTGAGGGAATTTGCGAAGAGTGCCATAGCTGGTTAATAATAATAAGGATGACAATGACAATGACCAGTGACATTTGTATAGCATTTTAAAGTTTGTAAAGCACTTTATACTCTTCATCTCATCATCATCATAGGTAACACTTATATAGCACCTACTATGTGCCAGGCACTATGCTAAGTGATACACAATTATTATCCTCTTTGATTGTCACAACCCTAGAAGGCAAGTACTACTATTATATCCATTTTGCAGATAAGGAGACTGAGGCAAAAGTGGTTAAGTGACTTTCCCAGCGTCATATAGCTAGTAAATGTTTGAGGCCAAATTTGAACTCAGGTCTTCTTGATCCCAGGTCCAGTATTCTATTCACTGTACCATCTCACCGCCCATCTGAACCTCACCAAAACAAAACAAAAACAAAAATGAAAAAACCCTGTGAACTACTAGAGATATGTGTTTTTTTCTCCATTTGACAGAAGAAGAAATTGAGCCTCTCAGAGACTGAATGACTTGACCAGGTGTTAGGGTCAGGGATCAGGATTAGAACACAGGTTATTCTGACTCTAAGTCTGGTGTTCATCCCCTACTCCACACTGTCCTAATCATGCTTGAATGCTACTTATCTCATTGTCTGTCGTTTTTCCTTCATTCTCAAAGAGGACCGTGACATCAGGGAGGTGATACCATGACAGGCAAGTGAATTGGATTTAAGTGAGAAATGGCTGGGAAGAAAATGCTTTTTAAAACCTTAAAGCACTAAATAAATGTTTTTGGTCTGTGATCCAGTGATTCTCAGCAGTTTGGGAGTCACAAAAACCTACTGTTTGATTTCATGATGGCACCTCCATCCTCCTAAAAGTGCCATATGGCAGCAGTTATTACCACGTTGCCTGGGAATCACTGGGAGTCCCCCCCAAGGCTCACTAGGTGGTCTGTGAACTACATTTTGTAGCACTGATGTCTATGATGTGACAATGATACTTTTGTTTCTGACGTGAGATAGTAATTTACATATGATAATACCCCATTAGTGTCATTCAAGGCAATGCCGTTTTTCTCATTAATTCTAGTGTTTTTTTCTGGCAAGTAAGGTAGCTGGTCTGAAGAGTTTTTCTGGAATGCGTATTATATACATATATATGTATATGTGTGGTGGTGGTGGTGGTGGTGGTGGTGGTGTTTGTGTGTGTGTGTGTGTGTGTGTGTGTGTGTGTGTGTGTGTGTATTACTGAAATTCTCAATCAGGAAACCCTTCACCAAGCAGGTTGGTAACTACTCTGTATCTCATAAGTGAGTTTCTTAGGGGCATTGAGAAGTTAAGTGACTTACCCTGGGTCAAACAACTATTTGAATTTAAATGCAGGTCTTCCTCATCCTGAGCCTGAAGCTCTATTCTCTATCCCATGCTGCCCCTCATCTATCCCTATGCTGACCATATGGCATACTCTATTTGGAAATTATCGTTGGCCCTTGTCTTCAACTTAGGAGAAATAAGAGGCACTGTAGCCTGCACATCTGGCACGCCCTATGGACATGCTTATGGCGTGCATATGGCTTTGTTTCCAATCTAGACCCATTCTTCTCTTCTCAGGAAATCTGAGAATCCTCCATTCCTAGGGGCTCATGATATTCCAAGCTCCACGCAGACTGTTGACCAACATGGTGCACTGCAACTCCAAACTTGAGCTAGAGCCATGCTCTAGCCTCAGTCTCCCAAGTATCCAGTGCTACAGGTATGAGGCAGAATTGGGATTAGCACAGGGATGCACCCTTCGCCTTACCTTGTGGCGTTCCAGAGTGACTCTCTAGATGGTAGACTTCCTCCTCCCAACAACGTTGAACTTATGGTGGAATGGTTCTCCAAACTGCTAGATCCTTCAAATCTTAGTGTGCACTTTGTGCTCCACACAGAACATGCCCTTCCTGCCCTCAAGCTGGACTGTGCTCTGAACTACCCTGCCCCCTTCCCCCAATGAATATCCTCAACTTACAGCTTAATCTAGTTAGGGCTGTAGCTATAGTTTTAAATTTGACTTAATTAAAAAATATATTTTAAATTTCTGGCCTTAAGAAAACTGTGTGTTCAAAACACCGGTGATACATCACTGTTCCTTCAGGTGCGTCTTAAGGTCTCACAGTCGGAGTGATGAACTCCCTCCCAGCTCAAAGAGACACTCAACAGTAGGACAATGGGGCCTTTATGGAAAATCTTTCGTTCTTGTTCAGTCATTTCAGTCACGTGTGACTCTTCACAACCTATTTGGGTTTTCTTGGCAAAGATACTGGAGTGGTTTGCTATCTCCTTCTCCAGCTCATTTGACAGATGAGGAAATCTCTACCTGTTCGACTCTGGGCAAGTTGCTTGTGACTCAATTTCCTTGTCTCTAAAGTGAGGAGGTTTGGAATAGGCGGCCTCGGAGGATTCTTTCAGATCTAGATCTAAGATCCCAAGAATCCTTGTTTTCAGATTCTCTTATTTTCCCCAAAGGTTAGCTGATAGTGGCTTAGCTATTATCTCTCCTAGGGATTTAATTGAGAGGTCTTCTGGGCACAAAGAAATGCCTCCCTCATGGTGAGGAAGTGGGGGAACTGGTTTGAGGTTGGTGGAACTTTTCTGGTGTTCGACTCCTTGAATTCGTGATGCCTCATAAAGGCAGCTGCAGAGCCCACTTGACCCTCTGCTGACTACTGTGCTGGAGGCCCATGCCTGACAAGGGGAAGGGGGTGTCCAAAGCCATGGCACCTTCTGTCCAGCTGTTAACAGCTGGGAGGTGGATGAGATGAAAGACAAAGAATGCTTCCCACAGGAACTGCATACTTTATATTTGATGAATGGAACTGAGCTGAATTAGGCCTAGGAAAAAAGAGGGCAGGCTATTTTGCTCCCCTTTAATCTTTCCTATTGTTTCTTTCCATCCTCTTCTAAATTTTTTGGTCTGATTTTAGTTTAGAGGAGGACAAGTCATGCCAGAAATGGCGATGGTAATGTTACATGTAAGCCCTCAACACATGTGTC
This sequence comes from Phascolarctos cinereus, assembly GCF_003287225.1. Lineage (NCBI taxonomy): Eukaryota > Metazoa > Chordata > Mammalia > Diprotodontia > Phascolarctidae > Phascolarctos > Phascolarctos cinereus. The sequence goes on from NW_027555958.1 coordinate 411,849,641, forward strand.
CCGCCCCTCTTCACCCCCTCTCCTCCACAGGCCGGGCAGCTCGGCCGGCCGGCATTTCTTGGCTCTTCCTGCCTGCCTGTGGAAGATGACTGAGAATGCAGACTGTGGGAGGAAACGACAATGTTCATTGTTTGGATTAAATATTTTTCTTGGCCTTCCTACTGTTTGCTGAGTGTCTTATTTTTTTTTCTCCCTCTCTCATTTCCTCCCTCCCTCAGCAGTCAGAAACACTGCTCAGTGCAGATAGAGAGGGTAAGGGGTGTGCTGCTCCCAATCAATTTTTAGTCCTCCCCTTCGATGTCCCCTGATGTGTATAAACACCACGGGGGAGGGGTGAGGAGAAAGAGTGTTGGACCTGGAGCCAGAGGTTCTGGGGGCAAATTCAACCTCTGCCATACACTAGCTATGTGACGCTGAACAAATCATTCCCCCTCGCTCAGCCTCAGTTTCCTTGCTGATAAAATGAAGGTGAGCTCTAAAAAAAGCCATTTCCTTCTTTATAGTGTGGAAGGTATTTCATTCTTTGATACTCATAGGAGTCACAATTTTCCAATATTCCCATTAGAATGTGAGCTCCCTGATGGCAGGGAAAGTACATTTTGCCTTTCTTTATATACCGAGTGTTTAGCACAGTACTAGAACACAGTAACTGCTTAGTAAATACTTGTTGCTTGACTGCTCTCATCTTAAAAATGAGGCAGTTGGATTAGATAATTTTTTTGGGGGGGGAAATCAGGGTTAAGTGACTTGCCCAAGGTCACACAGCTAGTAAGTGTCTGAGAGCTAATTTGAACTCAGGTCCTCCTGACTCCAGGGCCAGCGCTCTATCCACTGCACCACCTAGCTGCCCCTGGGTTAGATAACTTCTGGGGTCCTTTCTAGCTCAAAGTCTATGATCCTATCCCTTCAATACTGGATATTTTGGGGGTGTCTTTCTCTTATACCATATATCCACACTCCTCACGATGTGCATGACTCTGAAACTCTAACCATGAGGTGCTAAAGAATGATCATTGAATAAGGTCATGAGAATGGCACTCAATGAAATCAAGTCTTACTATTGATTAAATAGCTACTATAAACAACATACTGGTGCTCTAAAAGGATGTGGAAGAGAGAAATCATGGATCTCGCCCTCATAGAGTCATATTCTATTTGGGGACATGAGACATAGATGTATGAAAATTTAAATAATAGTACAAAATGGCAGCTGGGGGGGCTTACTGGATAAAGCATAAAACTTCATATCAGGAAGAGCTGATTTCAAATTCTGGCTCAGACATTTGCAATCACAACCTCTCTCAGGCAACAGTTTCCCCATTGGTAAACTAGGAATGATAAAAGCACCTTTCTTACAGGGTTGTTATGAGACCAAATAATCTGTAAAGCAGTTTGGAAGTGGTAGCTATCGATCTTATTATTACTAACACTTAAATAACAAATCCAGATAGTAGGAGAGATAAGATAAAAAAAAAAAAAGATCTTTAGAGTAGGAAGGGGCATTACCAGCCACCCAATTTCAAACTCCTGCCTAGTGCAGGAATTCTTTCTCTACTTTCTCTCAGAGAGAGTCATCTGATATATCTGAACACCTTTCAGTGATGGGGAACTCACTGCCAGATGAGGCTGTCTATGATCTTGTTTAGAACAGCATTAAATATTAATGAATTCTTCCTTATTTTTGACACAAATGGGTGATGTAGGCAAGAAGTACAAGACGTTCTAAGGTGGTAGAGAGAGCTTTAGATTCTCAAGGAAGAATTTACAGAGCACTGTGAGATTTGAACTGCCTTGAAAGACAGGAAGGATGTTGATCAGTTAAGAGGATGAGCAGGAGGGATATGGAAGGGTAAAGGGGGGAAGGGCATCATTGCTGGCAGGGAGAAAAATAGGAACAAAAGCACAAGGGTTATTAAAAAAAAAAGGGGGGGATGTTTAAGGAATAATGACCAAATCAAATGTTTTGGAGTAGAGGATTTGTGTAAAAGAGCAGGCTGACGATAAAAATAAACCGTATCTGAATTTTGCATTTAATCTTTAAACAAAGGAAGCAGATTGCTAAGGCAAGTTGAAGCCAGCCTGTTAAGGGCCTTGAATGCCAGGGTAAAAAGTCAGAATTATATTCTATGGGCAATGAGAAGGCACTGAAGGCTTTTGAATGGTGGCAGTGATGAGATACAACTATTATTTTTAGAAAGACTGGTGAGCCAGTAGTTTCCATAATGGGCTGAAGGAGAAAGTGATTGGATTCATCAAGACCAATTAGAAGCCTAATTGTAGTAGCCCACATATGAAGTGATGATGGCCTGAACTACAATGGGAAGGGAGAGAAGAAGTGGATTTGAGAACTGTTTGAGAGGAATACTTGAGAAGACATGGTAACTGGTTACACATGAGGGTCAAAGATGAATTTCTCCCTTTTTCTATAAGAAATTCTGGCCATATGAAACATTGTATAGCTTTCTCTAAAGTGATAGGTACTAGGGACTGAAACTATGATTTTATTGGTATAGGGAAATTCTAGGTGAGGAAACTCCCTCTGTCCATGCAACGTGGCACCTTCTCTGAAACTTATCACAGAGAATCTCCTGGAACACTCAGAAGTCACCCAGACAGTATGGTTCAACCTCCTTGACCCTCAGTCATTACAGCTCAAAGGTCAGCTATCTATCCACTATGTTTTGCTGCTTTTCATCAGTATCTGAGGTGGGATATGAACCTAGATCTTCCTGACTCCAGGTCCAATAGTCTGGCCCCTCTGCCACATTGCCTCTGGAGAACAAAGTAGTGGTCACTGAAAATGGCTTGCCATTCCTCCTAGAAGAAACCAAGGCAATCCAACAAGTGAACCACACAGGTCACAGGTCATAGTGATAGTTCCCATGAAGCTAAAGCAATTCCTTTAAGGTTTCCTTACAAAGCATTTCCCTCACAACAGTGCTGGAAAATAGTTAATGTGAGTATCAAGATCCCCAATTTGTAGATGGGAAATCTAAGACTAAGAAACATTAAGGCTCAGGGTCATGAGTCATGATACTAGTAAGTGATGATTCCAAGACCGTGGTCCTCTCCCAGTGTACCATGCTCCCTGTGTCAATCATCACATCCTTGTACTCTTAAATAGATATTACAAGCATTTTTTATTGCCTTGAAAAGGGATTAAAGGGCAACTTTAGGCTCATCAACATTGTGGTTGGTCTGCTACATTTCCCCCAGTATTCCCTAAATATCCTAATGTTCTAGAGAGGCTTTGTCTGTCACCCAAAGAAATACATTATTCTCAATGGAGTAGCAGAGACATATTTTTTAAAAAAATTATATTAACATATTCACTTGCCCAAAGCCTACTTTCTTTTAACTGCAGCCTCTTTTTTTAAAGTTCTTATACCTACAGACAAGCTGTGATTTGGGCAGTTATTTGCTCTGATTCTCACCCTCACCTATCCCTCCAGCCTGGTTTACAAGCCCTGCCGTTCTGTTCTCCGTTAGTCATTCAGCACATCCCAGCTCGATTGCATCCATATGGAACCTATTCTCTGTGCAAGTGTCTTGTTGACATTCCCTTTATCTGCAGGATGCTTGTCTGTGTATCTTATCCTCTCATCTGCGGATCTGGTGCATCTGTTTCACACTATGTTCTCCGGCCCCATTTCCTTGGTCTTGGCTTCTTACTGAGCAAAGCCTTGGTGTTTCTCCTCCTCCTCCTCCTTAAAGCATGCAAATCCCAGGGAGGAATCCTAGCAGGGGGTTCAATACCCCACATAGATCTGCCACATTAGGTTTTTAGAAGCCTGGTGCTACTGGTTCACATGCTTTTGATTTCCCTTCAGTCATTGCTTTGTCTTCCCTCCCCCATCCTCGTTTTTTTTTTCTCTACCACACACTAAGAACACCAAATAACCAGCGGCCAATTCTGTCCACAGGACACAGAGCCAGAAAACCAAGGCATCTTCAATTAGACTCACAGAATGCTGTTTTTGAAAACTGCCACGTCTCTTACATCCATCTTGCATCTCCTCCCTGCTCACAGAAACATTACCTAAGTTCGGATATCATCATACCTCACCTAGACTATTTCAATAGCCTACTTGTTTCCCCCTCCTTTAAAAAGGAGCTCCCTGCTGCAATCCACTGTCCACACAAATGTCAGTGTAAAATCATTGAATCATATAGATCTGACCATATCACTGTACTCAAGAAGCTTCAGTGACTCTTTATTGCCTCTAGAATACAATGAAAGCTTTTCCACTGGGCATCAGCATTTAAGGGCAAATCTACATCTGGTTTCTCTTTTTAGGCTCTTTGCCCGTGACTCTCTTTTGACCCTCTATGTTCCAGTCAAATCAGAAATAGATGTTTGTTGAGTGAATGAAAAGGTCATGAGAACTCGATGCCAAATTCTGGAATGAACAACAGCGTCCTTCTCTCCCTCTCGAGCTCCCAACCAATGTCCAGCTATACAGAGCTGGTGCTTTGCCCTGGTCCATCCACCAGGGGAAATTATCTTCACAAACTGTGAAATCCTGGAGAGATGAAGCACACAAATGAGGTGACAAAGTGTCTAATTGGCTTCCCTGGTTTTTGAGTGGAGATATGGCTTGTGGTACTGTATTGTGTCCAGCTTTAGCATTAAGTGGACCAGTGGCAAGAGAACCAGATTTGGAATTGGAAAACCTATGGTTAGATCTAGCTCAGATGCCAAGTTTCCTGGGTGACCTTGGACATATCACCATGTAATTCCCACGTCTGTAAAACGGCCAGTTTGGGACAAGAATGAGATCTATGAAGAAGTGGCATTTTAAAGTATGTGAAATTCTTTCTTCTCTAGCCTGCCTATCCCCATTGGCCCCAACAAATGACACCCCTTCCTTTTCCTCACATCCTCCAAACACTCAGTGACTTCGTTCCTTTTCCTCTGATTATAATGTGTTCTCAGACAGGTTGCAGACCCTAGTTGAAGGAGTACTGGGGAGCAGCTCGGTGGCACAGTGAATAGGGCATTGGCTCTGGAGTCAGGAGGACCTGAGTTCAAATCCAGCCTCAGACACTTGACACTTCCTAGCTCTATGACCCTGGGCAAGGCACTTAACCCCATTGCCTAGCCAATAATGATAAATAATAATAATAATAATAATAATAATAATAATAATAATAATAATAATAATAACAATAATAAAAAATTAATTTTAAAAAGAAAGAAAGAGTACTGGGCTTGAAGTCATAAGGCTTGGGTTCAAATACTACCTTAAATGTTTTCTAGCTATGTGACTCTGGACAAGATCTTTATCATCCCAGCACCCTAGCTTCCTCAGCTGTAGAGAGACAGTAACATCTATACTAGTTACCTTGCAGAATTGTCATGATGAAAAATGCTTTGCAAATCTTAAAAGTCTATTGAAATGTGAGTTATTATTATTGGTTTTGACCCATGCTTTTAACCTTTTAGGTTAATTTCAGTGTGGAAACTACACTAATGAGGAGTAGTGAATCCTCTGCAGTGTTTAGACAGAGTATTCCTTAGGGAACTGGCAAGTTCAATGATGTGCCTGTAATCAGAGAGCTAGTCTGTGTTATGGCAAGATTTGAGCTCAGGTCTCCCTGACTCCAAGTCTGGCTCTCTATCTATTATGCCAAGCTGCATTTAGTGATTATTATGGATTGAAAAATGCATTCACTCTGAGGTGGAGATGAATAATAAGGCAGAATGTGTTATCTTTCCAGTGGCCTTGGCATTTTAATTGGGAACAAAGAACTCAGGCCTGCTAGGATAACTCACTGGGGTTTGCATGCTTTAAAAATGAAAAGAAATGTCAAGATTTTGCTTAGCAAGAAGCAGAGACAAAGAAAATGAGGGAAGATAACATGGCAAATGGGCTTCAGTGGGAGAAGCAACAGGGGGATTTGAGCTGAAGGAGGAAGAGACTAGTAACAATGATAATAATAGCTGATTTAGAGCTTTATGATTTTAAACAAATTTCTTTTGATCCTCACAATAAACCAATGAGATAGGTTGGTATATTATGAGCCTTATTTTAAAGATGAGGAAACTGAGGTTCAGAGACATTAAGCAATTTACCCAGGATCACACAGCTAGTATATGATATCTGAGGCAGGATTTGAAACCAGATCTCTCTGACTCCAAGTCCAACACTCTAGTCCACTAGTATGAAATTAAGAAGATTTGGAGAGTTGTAGGATTGTGAAGAAGACTAGCAATATTTGGGGGAATGAGAATTGCTGAATCACAGAATTTGAAAGTTAGAAAGGACTTCAAACATCATATAGCCATACCTGAAAAAGTAGCTCCTCTATGGTATCATTGAGAAAGGATCACAGGATCAAAGATTTGGAGCTGGAAGGACTTCAGTGGCTATCTAGGCTAATCTATGACAAAAAATGTTCCTCTCCACAAAATACCAAGAAGTGGTCGGCTCTCTTCCCTTTCTGAAGCACTCTCATTTTTTTTAATAAAGATTTTCCTTTTGCAAGCCAAAATTTGCCTCTCTTCAGTCTCAGTCTATTACCCTTCATTCTGATCTCTGGGGCCAAAAGGATCAAGTCTTCCCTGTCTCCCACATTATTCCTTCAGATACTTGAAGACAGAATCTAGAGAATCATGGGAGGGTTCATATGAAAATGTGAAAGGAGCTGACGAGAAGTTAGAAGAGAATGAAAAGGACTCGGGCAGAAGGAGAAGGGTGAAAGCTGAAGGATGGTTTCAATAGGAGAACAAGAAGGACTTGATTAGGAAGGAAAAGGAAGATTAGAAGGCAATGGGGAAAGACTCTAGCTGAAGAAAGAGAAGGATTCCAAGAACAGGAGAGGGAGGGTCAGAGAAGAAGGAAGACTAGAGCTCAAGGAGAAAAGACAAGTTGTTAAGACAAAGTAGAAGGTTAATAAGGAAAGAAAAAAAGACATTGGAAGGGGTTGTCAAAATGTCAACAAGGGGAGAAGGTGTAAAGGAACTGATAAGGGGCTGACAAAGTTCCAAGAGAGGGAAAACTCTTAAAGAGTGTATAGTTCACTACCAAATCTCTTTCGAGAAGTGCCTAGCAATAATTTTAAAAAGAGGACAAGAAGGAACTCAGATCTCACTTTTAACAAATGAGGAGAGTAAGAAGGAGCACTCCTGCCAACAGAATAAGGTGTTTGTCTCTCTGGCACAAGCAAATAACTGATATCCATTCTTAAAACTTTTCTCCCTTCTGGAAGAGAAGGCAAAGAGGTTTAGGAACATTTCTCAAATCTCCAGCTTCTCAGGGATAATCAAATGTTATAAAAATAAGAAAAGAGATCTGAAGAGGCACAAGGGAATCTTGACCAGTATCTTAAGGTTGGTAGGTCCATTGTGACTCAAAGAAAGGGAAACAAAAGAACCACTGAATATCTAAAGCAAAGAAAAATGGTATAAAACCTTTCCTGATGAGGAGGAACAGTGACTTATCCTACAAGGAATGATCATTGTTGTCAGGTAAGAAATGATCCAATAAGGGTTAAGGGAAGAAGAAAAGAGTAGTGATGGTTGCTGACTCAGTGGAGAGGTACTTGGTAATTCATCTAGCAAGCTGGTAGCAACAGTGATGAGGTCTTCTGTCTTCACAAGACAGACTTGTCAAATCTGATGACCATTATCCTCTTCCGGTGATTCCTATGAGGATAAATATGAGGATAAATGATATTGACAGAAGAAAGCTGGAACACATTGCTAAAGATTCTGTTAACTTAACCAAGAAACTAAAAATCTTAGGTTCATAGGAGCTGGTTTCATCATGGCTACCAATCAAAAGCAAGGGCTTAAGAAGAGAAGACATTTCAGAATAGAATAATAGATGGCTAAGAAAATGGTGTCTGAGAATGGGATTTGGATTTCTGGACCACAGATTAAAATGTAAGAAGGCCAGGTTTCTAGCCAAAAAGAGAGTATAGTTTTACCAGCCTTATCAATAGGCCTTTAAAGTGAAAAGGAGGAGAATATTGCCTGCATTAGATAACATATAGAGTAGCCATAATGTAGGGGGAAAACAGCAGTAATGATGTCCAGAAATTCACAACAGAGTGCTACAACATAGGAACTCACATTCTAATCCATGGCTTTAATATTGTATATACAAATGAACAAAGTACATGTAACAAGCAAAGTGAGATGAGAGATCCTAGTGTGAAGAAATAAACTTGACTTCGTAAATCAAATTGTGAAAGTCATACTTGTGAAATGAGAACTATGACTAGATTATGGCTCTGGAAATTTTGCCTTACTCAAAAGGAATAGAATAGATAAAAGAAGGGCAGAATAGATAAGAGGAGGGCAGAGTGCAATATATATTAAGAATACAGGCTAATGTGAGAAATACCAGGAATAAAAGTAGGAAAGCATAGCCAAGAGAACTTGGGTGAAGAGGAATAATCAGATGTTATGTTTGTCACTGGAGTGTAATACAGGTAACCTGGACAAAATCCAATGAGACATTTGGGAAACAGATAACAAGCCTGGCAAGGAGGTATGATATAGTATTAATAGGGGGAACTCAAATATCAAGACATCTTTTAGAACAATCTCTCTGCCCCAAACAGAGTAGCTAATAATTTCTTGGCTTTTCTTAATCATAATTCTCTCTTTCAAAAGATGAAGGAACAGAAACCAAGAACTTCTATTCTGAATCTTATTCTCACCAACAAGCAGTTGTCCAGGGCAGAAATGATAGGATCCTTGTGGGAAACTGGACTTTCCCTCTTAGAATCTGTTGTAAAGTTGAAGAAAGCCAAAAGAATTCTAACAGGAAATCTAGATTTGGGGAGACTAGAATTCAAAGAATTTAGTGGAAGGATTTGGGTCTAAGAGATCATTAGTAACTTTCAAGAGAGCAGTTCCAGTTGAATGATGAAACTGAAAGCTAGATCGCAGAGACTTAAGTAGAGAGGGAGAAGTGGAGGCACCAATTTTAGGAGTTCTTTTTAAGAATTTTAATCATAAAAGAGAAGAGAGATATAGTAAGATAGTGGGGATGGATAGCTCAAATAAGGGGTTTTTGAGCATGGGAGAGACATGGGAGACTTTGTAGGCAATAAAAAAACAAACAATAGACAAAAAAAAAGATTGAAGATTAGTAACAGATTGAGTGGGGGGAGATAGACACAGGGGGCATTCTGTTGGAGAAAATAGCAGATGGAAGACTTCAAATCACTCAATCAGTTAAATGCAAATGAGCTAAAGGACCATAATGCTTTGCAGCTCTAAGTTCCCAACACAGTCCTCTATTTAGCGTCCTTGAAACTATTTCTTCATACATTTTCCAGTTTTTAATAAATAAGAGTTATTTCTCTTCCACTTTAAACCATAAGATTGTTGAAGAACAAATGAGACATATTTTTATATCTTTCACAAGGTGATTTCAGTCATTACGTTATAATTCATTTTCTTTCTCAAACTGTCCAAGTCCCACCTAAAAACCATGTTTCTTCAAACACAAATTTTTAACATCTTTTATTAAATCAGAATCCTTTTCCTCTCTTTTTTTTGGCATTAAAGTATTAATCTATATTAGAGGTAATATCTTGTGACCTTTACTAACTGACATATATGTGTGTGTGTGTGTGTGTGTATGTGTATAGATAGATAGATAGATATACATACACACATATATACATATATACACATACACACATATAATACAAAGGCATTTTTTAAAAACATAAATTTATTTATTTTAATTTTCAACATTCACTGCCACAAGTTTTTGAGTTCCAAATTTTTGCCCCATCTCACCCCTCCCCCACCCCAAGATGGCATGCATTCCCCTAGTCTGTCCTCTCTTCTATCTCTCCCCCCTTCTCTTATCCCCTTCCCCTTCTATTTTCCTGTAGGGAGAGATAGACTTCCATACCCCATCTCCTGTATTTCTTATTTCCCAGTAGCATGTGAAAACATTTTTTTAAACATATGTTTTTAAAACTTTAGGTTTCAAATTTTCTCTCTTCCTCCCTCCCCAACCACCCCCATTAAAAAGGCAAACAACTCAATATAGGTTATACATGTGCAGTTATGGAAAACACTTCCATAGTAGACATGTTGTGAAAAACTAACTCTATTTCCCTTAATCCTATCCTGCCCTCCCATTTATTCTATTTTCTTTTGACCCTGTCCTCCTCAGAAGTATTTCTTCTGATTACCCCTTTCCCAATCTGCCCTCCTCTCTATCATCCCCCTGCTCTCTTGTCCCCTTCTCCCCCTATTTTCCTGTAGGGTAAGACAGATTTCCATACCCAATTGAATGTGTATGTTATTCCCTCCTTAAGCCAAATCCTATGAGAATAAGATTCACTCATTCCCTCTCACCTTCCCTGTTTCCCCTCCACTGTAAGAGACTTTTCTGTTTTTTTTTGTGAGATAATTTACCCCATTCTACCTCTCCCTTTCTTCTTCTCCGAGTATAATCCTCTCTCATCCCTTAATTTTATTCTCCAGATATGACCCCTTAATCTTCAACTCACCCTGTGCCCTCTATCTATCTATCTATCTATCTATCTATCTATCTATCTATCTATCTATCATATACATACATATAATTTTTTTCCTCAACTACCCTAATACTGACAAAGGTCTCATGAGTTTAAATATCATCTTTCCATGCAGGAATGTAAACAGTTCAATCTTAATAAGTCTCTTATGATTTCTCTTTCCTGTTTACCTCTTCATGTTCCACTTGAGTCCTGTATTTGAAAGTCAAATTTTCTATTCAGCTCTGGTCTTTTCATCAGGAATGCTTGAAAGTCCTCTATTTCACTGAATGACCATTTTTTCCCCTGAAGGATTATACTCAGTTTTGCTGGGTAGGTGATTCTTGGTTGTAATCCTATCTCCTTTGCCCTCCGGAATATTATATTCCATGCCCTGTGGTCCTTTAATGTAGAAGCTGCTAAATCTTGTGTTATCCTGATTGTGTTTCCACAGTACTTGAATTGTTTCCTTCTGGCAGCTTGTAATATTTTCTCCTTGACCTGGGAACTCTGGAATTTGGCTACAATATTCCTAGGAGTTTTCCTTTGGGGATCTCTTTCAGGAGGAGATCTGTGGATTCTTTCAATTTCTATTTTGCCCTCTGGTTCTAATATATCAGGGCAGTTTTCCTTGATAATTTCTTGAAAGATGATGTCTAGGCTCTTTTTTTGATCATGGCTTTCAGATAGTCCAATAATTTTTAAATTCTCTCTCCTGGATCTATTTTCCAGGTCAGTTGTTTTTCCAATGAGATATTTCACATTGTTTTCTAATTTTTCATTCTTTTGGATTTGTTTTACAGTGTCTTGATTTCTCATAAAGTCACTAGCTTCCAATTGCTCTATTCTAATTTTTAAGGAAGTATTTTCTTCAGTAATCTTTTGGACTTCCTTTTCCATTTGGCCAATTTTTCTTTTTAGGGCATTTTCTCCTCATTGGCTTTTTGGACCTCTTTTGCCATTTGGGTTAGGCTAGTTTTTAAGGTGTTATTTTCTTCAGTATTTTGTGGGGTCTCCTTTAGCAAGCTGTTGACTTGTTTTTCATGATTTTCTTGCATCACTCTCATTTCTCTTCCCAGTTTTTCCTCTACTTCCCTTACTTGCTTCTCAAAATCCCTTTTGAGCTCTTCCAAGGCCTGGGACTGATTCATATTTTTCTTGGAGGCTTTGGATGTAGGAGCTTTGACTTTGTTGTCTTCTTCTGGTTGTGTATTTTGATCCTCTTTTTCACCAAAGTAAGATAATATCGTCTGACTCTTTTTACACCACTTGCTCATGATCCCAGCCAATTACTTGAGTTTCAAACTCTTTGTTAAGGTAAGAGTCTGCTTCCAATGTGTAGAATGTACTGTCCCAAGCTTCAGGGGTTTGTGTAGCTGTTTTCAGAGATACTTGTAGGGACCTGTAAATTTTCAGTTCTTCCAAGGTGGTATGATGAGGGGCAAGGTGTTTACTCTTTTCCTGGCCTGTGACCACAAGTATTCCTTTCTGTCCTGTAGCTGTGAGGAGGGGCTTCTCTCCACAGCCACTACAAGCTCCTCCACGCCAGAGCTCCTCTTCACCCCAGCACCGCCACCCAGAACTGTGACCCAGATCCAAACATGGGCAAAGCAAGAGATTCCTGCCTGAGCACTGGCAAAGAGATCCCTGCGGTCCCTCTTTGATCAGGCACTGGATTCCCCCTCTGTCTGTGGGCTGGAAGCTCGGGAAGCAGCTGCCCCCCTAGGACCAGGCTCTTGGATAATGGAGCTGAGACCCCGCCTTCCTCTCTGACCACCGACAGACACAGACTTTTCCCACTGACCTTCTAAGTTGTCTTTGACATTCGTAGATTGAGGAGTCTGGGAACCTCCACAGCTGCCCGGGATTCAGTCTTCTGAGGCCTGCTCCAGATTTGCTGCTGCCTGTGCGCCCACGCTGAGCTGTGCTCCCAGCCCGGTGTGATACACCTTTCTGATCAATCATCCAGGTTGTCTTGGGCTGGAAATTTGTTTCACTCTGTCTTTTTGTGGGTTCTGCTGCTTCAGAATTTGTTTAGAGCCATTTTTTATGAGTATTTGGAGGGGTTTGCGGGAGAGCTCAAGCAAGTCACTGCTTTCACTCCGCCATCTTGACTCCTCCCCAATACAAAGGCATTTTTATGCCCTTTTCTGCGCCAAACTACTTCACATGAAAAAGTCAACACCTCAAAGGGATAGTACCTTAGATCAAGCACTAGTTATCTAGGTACAGGGAACAGAGGTCAGGAGAGCTGCTTCAGTAGTCCTGAAATCATACCATATAGCCACAGTGCTGTGCCGGAACCAGCTCATACCAGCTTAAGAGCCAATTGTTAAATTTCTCAGTCTGAGCATTTGCACCTTGGAAACTGGAAAATGCTACAGATCAGGGCTTGACTTCTTGTTCTGTTGATTGTCTAGACTTCAAGTGATGGAGAAATTCTTAATCATGCAGATTCCATTTTAAAGCGTGTCATGTATACGTTTTCCCCTCCCCCCATTCCCCCAGAGAGCTAGTTATTAAACATTTACCAGCATGGCTCTCCATATAGGCAGCTACCTACTTCATTAACTCAAAAGCCTGATGTTCTTCCAGAACAGGGCACCTTTTAGGAGAAGGAAAAGACAGGATGGGTAAAGTAGTCAAGGGAGGAGTAGAAATATCTTATATCAAGCTGACCACTTGATATACTCTTCCAGCACACCAAACAAGAGCTCTAGTAGAAGCCTTTAGGCTATTTGTGGAGGGGGCTGGGACGATGAGGAGGAGACAACAGATAGTAGAGAGGGGGAAAAGAGAAAGATGAAATAGCTGTGAAAAAAGCTTTTAGGATGAAAAATGACCATTTGCCCCTTCTGTTCCATTTGCAGGTAATACATGATGTCGATGTCATTGTAACCTGAACCTGCTCTGCTGTAGCAGTTTGGGAGACTTTGGTGGCTGCAAGTAGAACATTCCTAGCAATCTAAAGGGTATCACAGACACGCACCACTAAGCTTGAGAGTTTGTGCATTCTAAAGGTTTCAGTTGAGTCACAAACTTATTTTTAATTAGTCCTTATGTAACCTAATGAGGCAGATTAGTACGATTATCCATATTCCACTGATGGGGAAAATAAGGTATCAAATGGTGCCCCAAGGTTACTCACTGAGTGAATGGCAGAGCTGGGAATTAAGCTTGGGTATTTCAATACTCCCAAAGTAATGCAAGAGGGATAGAATAGCCAAGGATAGGGATCACATGTGCTCAATCCCTTTTACTTTCACATTCCTAAGAAACAACATGGCATAATGGAAGGATTACTAGCCTTAGAGTCAGAAGATCTCTGTCACTCACTTCTTGGACTCAACTTCTGACAGCCTCAGTTTCCTTCTTTGTAAAATTAGGATAATAAAAATTGTTTTGCCTGACCATATTGGGTCATAACCCAATAAAGAAAGCACCATACTAGTATCAGATATTATTATGACCTCATACATAAAAGAGAAGCCACATGGTATAGGAGAGAGAGAGAGAGAGAGAGAGAGAGAGAGAGAGAGAGAGAGAGAGAGAGAGAGAGAGAGAGAGAGAGAGATAGCCTCAGAGCTAGGAAAAAGAAAACTGGGTTCAAGTTCTACCATGATACACACTCGATGTGTGACCCAAGGATCCATTTGAGCCCTCAGGACCCTATACAAATCTTTAAGACAGTAAGTTGCAGAGAAGATGCTGACCTGCATTGTTATAGGGTTTTTCCCCATGTAGTTCACCATATTAATCCCTATACCATCTATAGAATCTCAGGCTTAGAAGGTACTGTAGAGATCCCCCATCAGGAGAACTTTCTATTACACTAATTACCTCTTACCTATCCACCTCCCTGATTTCTCTCCTTTGTTATTATCTCGAGAGAAGTCATTGAAGGTTTTCATACTCCATGATTGGGCAGCCTTGTTGGAGAATACACCTAGAGAATAAGAATCATCCTTCTGGGACAGGATAAATAGGTGGGTGTATACATACACGCACACAAATACATACACACATATGCATGTGTATACATGCATGTATATACATGTTTGGATGTAAGTTGTTCAGTCCTTTTCAGTCATGTCTGACTCTTCATGATCCCATTTGTAGTTTTTTTGACAGAGATGCTAAAGTGGTTTGCCATTTCCTTCTCCAGCTCATTTTACAGATGAGGAAACTGAGGCTCTGGATTTGGAGTCAGAGGACTTGCCATCATCTCAGTTCTGCCACTTAGGACCTTTGTGCATGTCACATAATCTCTCATAGCTCTAGTTTTCTTATTGGCCAAATTAAGACAATGGTGCTGTCAATTGTTTCAGTCATGTCCAACTCTTTGTGACTCCATTTGGGGTTTTCTTCTCAGAGACACTGGAGTAGTTTGCCATTTCTTTCTCCAGCTCATTTTACAGATGAGGAAACTGAGGCAAACAGGGTTAAGTGACTTGTCCAGGGTCAAACAGCTAGTAAGTATCTGATGCTGGATCTGAACTCAGGGAGATGAGTCTTTCTGACTCCAGGCCCAGCACTCTATCCACTATGCCACCTAGCTGTGCCTGATGTTGGGGTAGTTGACCTCTGATTATTGGCTACCTTTTTGTATTTCCCATGGTCCTTACCAAAGTGCCTTGTGTGTACTGGGTGCTCAACAAATATTAGCTGAATCACCTGCCAATGGAATATACCAGCAGTCTCTTATCAAGAAAATGCAAACCAAGCACACGGCTCCTAAAGAGAGGAAAGCCAAAGGAGGGAACATAACCACATGCAAAGAATGAGCATAGATTTAACAAGGGTGGGGAACCTGTGGCCTTGAGGCCACATGTGGTCTTCTAGGTCCTTGGGTGTGGCCTTTTGACTGAATCCAAGTTTTACAAAATAAATCCTTTTATTAAGGGGATTTGTTCTGTGAAATGTGGATTCAGTCAAAGGGAAGCACTTGAGGACCTAGAGGGCCACATGTGGCCTTGACGACACAGCTTCCCCACCCCTGGCATAGAACTAGAGTCAGGAGTATGGGGGTTCAAGATCTTTCTCTGATGTTTACCAGCTATTTGGCTTCCATAAGTGCTAACCTCTCTGAGCTTGAGATTCCTCATCTTTAAAAATAAGGGTAATACTTGCATAATGTACTTCATAAGACTACTGTGAGACAGTGTTTTGTAAACTTGTCTCACATGCCTGGAAGACTCTTCCCCTTCACCTCTGCCCTTTGGAATACCTGGATTCCTTCAAGACTCACCTCAAACACCACCTTCTGCAGAAGAAATTTCCAGTGTCCTGAGCTGCTGGGGGCCATCTCCTCCTAAGGTTACCATCCACCTACTCTGTAAGCATCTTAACATGTATGGATTTATTTACATGTTGCCTCCCTTTAGAATGTAAGCTCCTCGAGGGCTTTCTTCGTATTTTATGGCGCTTAGCACTGTGCCTGACACAGTAAGGGTTTAAGAAATGTATCTTGACTAGTTAGGTGACCAAACTAAAACCTGCTATGCAAATTTGCTATTTCTATTATCAGAGTCAGGGTATTTGGTAATCAAGGCATTTGATGGTGAACTTCAACCATTCTGGAGGGTCTTGGGGGATCTGGCAAGGACAAGGAAAGTCAACTTTCAGGACATGCTTGTAATTAAAATATAAAGCTCATGTTCTCACCTACTTGAGTTTGTTTTTTAGAATAGGGAAACTTGGAGTCCTAGATTCTGCAGGGCTAAGCTTGGGGATGTGTGAAGATGCTTCCCTTGTATGGAGTAATGTACATTCCTGAGCTAGGACATGTTTTGTTTGATGGTTGTTGTGGTTTCTTTCTTTTTTTAAAAAGAAGGTCTGGATAACTCTAACATTTACAATAACACCATCAACAATGACAAAAACATGAGTCTTGATCCAGTGTGAATAAGAAGAAAATTTGGAAGAGGGGGAAGAAGGCCAAAAGGAGGTAGAAAGAGAAAAATATTGGCCGAGAACCTAATGGAGGAAGATGCCATGCGTGCCACAAGGCTGGCACTGTGGGCAGCAGCATCTGTTACTGATGAGAATTCACAAGTGCCCAATGCTGTGTGTGTGTGAGAGACAGACAGACAGACAGCAGATACACAGAGACAGAGTCAGAGAGAGAGAATCAGAGAGAGAGAGAGAGAGAGAGAGAGAGATCATTTGTGTTCCTGCATGTGTATGTGCATGTGAGTGTGTAAGGAAAAACCCAGGCTTTATACTTCAAGAAGTCCAACTCATGTCTCCAACCTCATCAGCCTGAGAGGCTGCCCTCAGCAGCCTGCCTCTCACCGTGAGTTAGATCTCCAGCCGGCTCATTCTTGCTAACTATGCTAAGGGAAGAATGGATTGTGCAAAACAAGTCCAAAAAAAAAAACCCACAAGGGCCTCCTGACCCATTTGTATCTTGTTTCTGCCAAGTTCTCATTACAGATCTTAAATAAAAAAGAAAACAATGTATAAGGATGGAATAGCCAAGGAGATTATTGTCAAAATCCTGGATGGCAGAGGATTGTATGCCTGAGGAGGCTGCATCAGGGGGAGATGAGAGTATAAGTGTGCATGTGTTTACTTGTGTGTGTACATCCATGCATTATTTACCTTTGCAATTAAGGCATTGATTGTTTTAGTTCACTTCAGTGTTAATGTACTTATTTACCCCCCAAAATTTTTCTTTTGGTTGAAAGAAAAAGAAGGAAACTGAGAAAGTGAATAAAACACCCCAAACTGGGCCAGATACAGCAGTTTAAAGGATTTACGGACAAATAACTTAACTAATGTCTTTGAATGCCAAAACCCTGAGGGTAAGGAGAGTAGACATAGACCAAGGTGGCAAAAGTAGTGATCTTAGCCAATGAATTACACTTTTTTTTTTATGTTCTGTTCAGGTGCCTATGGTTGGAAATGTGGGTAAGCACTGCCATATATATCAGCATAAGTCCTGGGGCAAGAGAAATGAAGTTGAGCCAACAGGAAGCAGGAAAGGAAGAAGAGGAGGAGGAGGAGGAGGAGAAGGAGGAGGAGGAAGAGATTTGCCAAAGTCTACTTCTCCTTTCTGTTAGTATTTGCCTAGGTTTTACTGCTCAGCTTCAATTTCAGCAGAATCATTAGTCCTTCATTTTTAAATTATAGACTATAGATCAAAGATCACATAATGTTAGGGCTGGAGGGGCTCCAGGATCATATAGGAATACCTCTGACACTTTACACATAAGGAAAAGGAGTCTCAGGGAGAATCCCACAACAGCTAAACATTACAGTTAGAACATGTTAAAAATCATCAGAGCAAATGATTTACTCAAGACTGTACATCCAGTGTAGCACAGGAAAAAACCAAAGTGTGCACTGATTCAAGACACTTCTAATAGATCCCTACTATGACTTTAAGCCCCCAGAGGCTGAAGGGACCCCAAGTGTCCCTTCCCCCACAAAATCAAAAATTAGGGCTTTAGCATTGCAGTCCTCTCTGTACTAGGAAGTCTTGATTATCTATTAACAGTGATTGTTATCAGAGACTTAGAGGAAACATCAAATAATGGCATGTTCAAAAAATAATAACGCATGTACATAAAGTATTGCTTTGAGGTCAATTTTATTTATAAGGCAAGAGATAGCCTATATATTAATCAGGTAGAAGAGTGAAGAGAGCACAGTGTCTGGAGTCAAGAAAACCTGAGTTCAAATTTGGCCTCATACACTTAGTAGCTCTGTATTGTTAGGTTAGGTATAGGTTAAATAGGAAAGTGGACAAGGCAATAGACCAACAGAAAGAGTGAAGGAGACAGTCTCCACTCAGATTCTGTTTTCTAATGATTAACATGGCCAACAAGTCTTTACATTATAGGGGGACTAGTCTACAAAAACTGACAATGATTAAGAGGGTGCCCTTTCTGTTTTGAAACTTTCCAGCTATGTCATTGGTTTATATTCTGTCAACTGGATATTGGTTTCGTCAATAGGATACATGTTGTTCTTATTAGAAAATCACTCAAGATCTTAAATCTTACTCAGGAAGTTTTCAATCATTTATATTGCTGGACAGCTCCATTTAAAGGTACAGAAATACTTTAACAGGTAAATGCAAATTGGAGGTGAAGGACAACTTACTATTGCTTGACCTGTGAAAATAGCATTCCCAGATGACTTTTTTCTACTTGGGGATTTCTCCTAAATATTTAGAATAATGGCCTCAGAAATGATTCATGTAGTCAGTGAGATCTCTCAATGGAACAGAAATGAAAGTATGGAGGAGAAGGTGGGGCGGGGTAGGTATTTGAGAGCTATAAGCCTCAAGTCTACTTGCGTCCAAAACTGGTGATTTATTGGTCTCAGTAGGTAACATACTTACATGTTTATTTTAACAGCAAACACGTGCTTTTTGTAACAGCTAGGTAATTCAGTGGTTAGAATGCTGGACTTGGAGTCAGGAAGACCTAAGTTCAAATCTGACCTCATACACATTCCAGTTGTGAAGCTTTAGACAAGTCACTGTCTTTGTCTGCCTCAGTTTTCTCAACTGTAAAATAAAGACAGATAATAATAGCACTAACCTCCCCCCTCCCCGGGTTGTTGTGAGGACAAAATGAGATAAAATTTGTAATGTGTTTTGAAAACCTTAAAGCACTACATAAATGCTAGATGCTATTTTAAATAGGTGAGACCACTTCTTGTTCTTATTAATTTTTTGCAAGAGTTATGAGAAATAATTAGACTATGCATTTGAAGATGCTGGAAAGAAACTCATGTTGTATGCAGTTCTTTAGGTATATGTGGGTACTTCTCTGAGTAAGATAGGTAAATAAATGAGCATTATAATGGAAGGAGTAGAGACAGGGCACCTTACTTCTATTACTTATTCCCTGGGTGACATTTGGCAAGTCACTAAATCTCTTCAGTTTCCTAATCTACAAAATGAGGACCATTGGACTACAGACTAAAAGATTAAAGGGACCTTAGAGATAATGGTAACAATACCTAGCATTTATATAGAGCCTTATGGTTTGAAAAGTGCTTTATCAATATAATCTCATTTGATCCTCACAACAATCCTGGGAGGTCAGTGCAATTATTATTTCCATTTTATAAATGAAGAAACTGTGCCATTCAAGGCTTAAGTAACTTGCCTAAGGTCACATGGTTAGTAAGTGTCTGAGGTGTGATTTCAGCTTAGGTTTTCCTGAAACCATGACTACCACTCCATCCATTGCACAATTTAGCTGCCAATCCAACCAACTCTCTCATTTTACAGGAGACTAAGGCCTAGAGGGCTAAAGTGACTTGCGTAAGGTCACATAGGTAATAAATAATATAGCTAGAATTTGAACCCAGTACATCTGACTCCAAATCCAGCATTCTTTCCACCATTCTCTCACAGGATTGTGGAGATCTAATGTATGGAAGACTCTTTGTAAGTTGTAAAGTGTTATATAAAAGCAAATCATCATCATCATAGTTACTACTATTATGACCTATGGGTCTTTGAGCATAAATGATGCATGTATCTTCCATGTTTCCCAGTCATATGAGGCATTAAAAGGAATTGAGATTTCAAGTCTAAAAAAGTGAAAATATAGGGGAACATGATAGGATTATTCAAATAGAGCTTATGTAGGGGGGAATAGATTTATTTTGTGTATTTTCAGTCAGCCAATTAGTCAAGGAACACCTACTATGTGTGAGACACTGTGCTAATTGTGGGGAATACAAAGAAAGCCCCCAGGTAGTCCCCATTCTCAAGGAATTCAAGTCTAATGGAGGACTCAGCATGCAAGTATCGATGTTTCTGCATATAATATATATATAATATATATATATGTATGTATGCTTGTATGTACATATACGTATGTGTGTAAATATATATGTATATACGTGTATATATACACACCCATATACATACATACATACATACATACATACATACATACATGCATGCATACATATATATATATATGCATGTATCTAGTCTCAAAGGGAAAGGACTAAAATTAAGGATGACTGGGGAAGGTTTCTTTCAGGAATTTCAATTGAGATTTGAAGGAAGCCAGGAGAGAGGGATGAGGAATGAGAAATTTCCAGGTGTAGGATCAGTTATTGTTATTATTATTGTCACTGAATTAGATGACCACCGAGATCCTTTCCAACTGAATTTTCTTGTAGAGCTTCCTCAGGGGCTACTATCCCAGCTAGCAATTGCAATGACAAGCTGGGTCCCAAGAAAGTGGCTACTACTACTCTTAGGGGGAATACTAGGTAACCATGAGGGGCTTGGTTTCTAGTACTGTCACTCATGACCCCTCACCAGCATACTTCCCATTTATTATCAGTAGGCTTGATTAGTGTCTATCAATGGATATTTACTAGGCAGGTATAGTAAGGACAATGGGTACAAAACATCCCCCACAAACTGGGAGCACATATTCTCCTTGCACCCACAAGGTCTCTGGGCAAAGTGGATGCAAACTCATGATAAAATGGTAGTGTGGAACACACGTGGAAAATACCTGTGAAAAGGGGATACTTCTCAGCTCTTGCATAATGGAAGTACTTTTCTCCCTATGTAGAATTTTTGTGAGGGTCCCTTTAGGCATATGTTGTGCTAGACTCAGAAAGTCAGTGCCTTTCTAGGATCTATAGGCAGAACTTCTCTCTGTCATGAAGGATCACAATTCCTGAAGCTGCTACAATCTTTGGATGATTGTCTTTCCATGTTCATTTATAGGTGTTTCCTATGCCATCAGCAGTCTGGTAACCTCTAATGTAATCACTTGTGGGACTTCTAATAAGCCCTCAGGATCTGCCAAAATTTCAGTCACCTGGGGAAAGAAGTAAAAAGAGAAACTTTCTCTTCCTCTTTCAACCCAGGCAATTCCTTCCCAGGGGCTTGGCTAGAGCAACCTCCTCTTACTAGATTGATCTGCTGCTGGATTTTATGATTCTTAGCTGGCTTCCTGTTTTATACAGAGGCTCAGAGATGTGTCTGATTGTTTCAACCAATCACAAGATTCTTCATGTGCAGCCTCACTTAAAAAAATCTATTCTTTAACTTTATTCCTCTCAAATTTAAAACTTATTCCCACCTAGCCTACACCTTTAATTGATTGATTGATTCAATCAAGTTGTCTGGAGATGTTCTATGATTACATTAATTGGATTGGGAATTGACAGCCTCAACCCTCTACAATGATTCTGTGATGTAGTCTGAATATATCTGCATGCTTGTTACATTATCAACATTAGAATAGAAAGAACACGGAATTCAGAATCAGCAGTCCAGAGTTCCAGTGGATAGAAAGCTGGGCCTGGAGTCAGGAAGATTGAGTTGAAATCTAGCCTCAGCTGACCCTGAGCAAGTAAGTTGTCTAACCTCTGTCTGCCTCAGTTTCCTTATCTGAAAAATAGGATAATAATAGCATCTACCTTATAGGGTCATTGCAGAGATCAAATGAGATAATATTTGTAAAGCACTTAGCACATTGCCTGGCACATATAGGTGTTAGCTATTATTATTTATTGTTATCATTATTATTATTATTATTATTATTATTATTAATTATCCTGACTTGCTAGATGGGCAATTCACTTGACCTCGCTGAATATTAGTCACTTCACATGTAAAATGAGGATAGTGTATGTACTTCCTACCTCATGGGATTATTGTGAAGAAAGCATTTTTTAAACTATTCTTCCCATTTCTGCTTCTTAGCTTTCTGGATTTCCTGCAAACTCAGAGAAGGCCTTTCCTGGTCCTTCTTACTTCTGGCCCCTCCCCTCTAAAATGATTTTTCATTTATGCCATATTTTCCCGTATGGACATAGTTATTTCATATTATCTCCTCCATTCAAATCTCGTCTCAGATACTTAACAAGCTATGGGCTCTGGAAAAGTCACTTAACTTCTGTTTTCCTCAGTTTCCTCAACTGTGAAATAACAATATAAATAGTACCAACCTGACAAAAAGTTGTTGTGAGGATCAAATGGGATATTTGTTTTTTTTTTCCATTTTGTTTTTAGGCAATTGGGGTTAAGTGACTTGCTCGGGGTCACACAGCTAGTAAGTGTCAATGTTTGGTCTGAGGCTGTTTGGCACATAGTAGGCCCTATCTAAATATTTATTCCTACTCTTCTTCCATTAAAATGTGAGCCATACAAAAGCTAGGACTGTGTTTTTGCTTTTTTTTTTTTTTTTGGCATCCTCCATTTTCTAGCATAACCCTGTTCACATAGTCATCACTTAATAGAAACTTAGTGACTAGTAAAGTTTCAGATAAATAGGATGGACAGTCTCTTGAAGGCTATGACACTAGCTCCAGCTTGATCAGACTAACTTGCTGGGTTCAGTTTGGTAGATCTCCTCTGCATCTGTCACCTGAAGACCAGCCTAAGCTAAGTCCCAAAAGGTTCCTTACCAGGCTGTCTATTATTCATGCAGTGGAAACCAAAAATATAGCAGTTTTGAAGTCTGCCTCAGTGGACAAGACGCAATGTCCACGACAGTGAAATAATGTGTCAATTAAGAACTAAAGTAGTATAGACTGTTATTAAGGCTTAAGCTATTTTTAGACAAGAGCTGGGTATCGTTTTATTTTTGGTTATTTGTTTTTATTTCTGTCTCAGCACTTCCCTCAATGCCTTATCTATAGTATAGCAGGTGCTTTATAAACTGTGAGGAATTGAATTATCAAGCAGCTAGAAGCAATGGAACAGGGGAGAAAGGTATGTTGATAAAACATAGATTTTTCAGGCTAGCACATTTTTCCTTCTTATATTTTCCTGTCACAACTTTCCTTCTTGTAGTAAGTTGGGATGTGATGATGCTATAAAGGCAGAGTCAGAAATAGATATACTATTACCGGGAGAGAAAATGGAAAGCAAATAAATATAACCAAAGAATAAATAAATGGAGAGAAAAACAGAAATCGAGTGTCACTCACTTCAGAGAATGAGAATTTACAGGGTGAGAATTTGGCCCACACAAGAGACTCGGCCCAGAATGGAAGCAAACACCCATCTGCAAATCACACCAGGAGACTTGGTACTTCTTGGTGGGCACGTTTTATATGCATAATCTCTCATGAATGCTGTTCAGCTAGATGGGGTGTTACAATTTCCATGGTTGGGCTTTAATGCTTCATTTTTTTCTTTAAAGAAAAAAAAACAATGCTTTTTGATTTCGAAATGAAAACCTAGTTCTAATTAACAGTTGGAGTCAGATTTTCAGAGATTCCAGCTGGAACAGTAAAGCAGAACTCTGAATGGGACTCTGGGCATGTCTAAAGATATGTCCGAGTTTTCTGCTTGCTGTAAAAGCTGCCTAAAGCTGGTGGCACAAAGTGCAAACACATCTCCAGGGTATCAGGCCCTTGGTTGGCAGCAGTCTAGGGAGGTAGTGCCAGCTTGTGCCAATTTTCAATCCTTATGTTGGAGCTGAACCCAGAATTAGATGGTTGGAAGCCATTCC
This sequence comes from Phascolarctos cinereus, assembly GCF_003287225.1. NCBI lineage: Eukaryota > Metazoa > Chordata > Mammalia > Diprotodontia > Phascolarctidae > Phascolarctos > Phascolarctos cinereus. The sequence continues at coordinate 411,873,595 of NW_027555958.1, forward strand.
ATCCCATCCATTGCCAACATAGATGCCCTTCTTATATGTCTAACCAACATACTATCATAATATTATACATGTTTATAATTCTTTTTCAATCCACAGGTCCCAGAGAATTTTCCAAGCAATAAAACAAAACAAAACAAAACAAAATAAATATAAAATTCAAGTCTCAAACGATCCACCCACTGAGAAGCTGGGAAAGGATCATTATGCCCAGTTTATAGATACCTAAAGTGAGGTACAGATAATGGTAACAGGTGATATTTAGAGAAGTTTTCAAAATTCTTTACGTCTCTTGTCTCATTTGTTCCTCACAGTAACTCCTTGAGGTAAGTGCTATAGGTATTATTAGCCTCATTTTAAAGATGAATGAACTGAAGCCAAGAGAAATGACTTGCCCAGGATCACACAGCTAGTTAAGTGTCTGAAGTTTGAGATTAGAGACCAGGTCTTTCTGACTCTAACTCCAGCACTGTGTTTACCCCATCAGGCTGCTTTTCAACAGAGAAGTCCAGTTATTGCTGTCTATTAAGTAACCAACAAAAACTAAATAAATATGAAGCAACAGCAAGATCAGTAACTTCCATAACTACGCAAGTGATAAAGTTAGATAGAAACATTTGGTTCTCTGTATTCAGATGTTGATAAGAGACACAACACATACAAACGCTTATCCTCAGGTGAAAAAATTTTTTGAAAGACCAATAACAATCCACCTAGTCAGACTTCTAAGCACAGTTGGGGATGTGGTAATACTATAAAATCTAGGAGTTTGGTCCAGTGAGACACTTTATGGTCTTTTAATTACCTTATCTACAAAGGACTTTGCAAATACAGGAAGATTACTATGATTGATGATGTTGGTGATGGATATATTACTATGGAGGGGGCAGAAATGGAACATCATCTGTAGAAGTCAGAAAGAGAAGAAAGGAAAGGAGAGGAGAGGAGAGGAAAGGAGAGGAGAGAGAAGCAAAGGGAAGGGAAGGGAAAGAAGAGAAAAGAAAAGAATAGGTTAAAAATTTGAACCTTTAGAAGGCAAGAAATCAGGGAGAGAAAAGAGTGAAGATTCCAAAGTCAGAGAAGGGAGTATAGGCCTGATAAGCATAGGGACAACTTCTCTAATAGCTAGTCCCTATTCTAAGAGAAATCCATTCTATTTACTTCAGAAAACTTACATTCTTGATAATTTAAGAGCCACTGGTCACAGAGATTCCTTTGAAGTGGCACTTATTAACATTCAGCCTCTTAAGGAAAAAAATCTTTTAGTCCTCTTATGAAGCTACCAACTTGCTGCTACAGGAAATGCAACTTTTTAATTTGAGGTCACTGAAGCCCCTCAGGTAGTTTTGTTTCTATTTTATCTTTCAGGTCCAGATCCCAAGAAGTATTATAAAATTCTTGTTGTTTTAACACCACTCTCCTCTCAGTAGTACAATGCATCATCCCATAATCCCATAAACAAACCTTTAGAATGGACATAGGCAATTTTATATGTTTAAACTCCAAACTCCCTCACTCACTCATAAAAGATGCCTCAAACCAAAGTCTGTTAGACAACTATACAACCCTTCCTCTTCAGTCAGGTCAAGCTTCTATCTCTCTTTCTGCTCATGGATCTTATCTCCAGATGTTTGTACTGGTCATTCTGCATCCCTAAAATGACCTGAACCTTCTCATACACTGAGTTGGTGCCTCTCATACAGTTGTAGCTACTCTGCTTTAACTCACACACACTAAGGAACTAGAAAATAAAGTGAGATGAAAAGTCCATCTCTTTCACCTTCATCTTGTTTGACACTATTTTTACTGCTCCTCAGCCACAGTACTCCAGACCTTGTCTCTGTTTTCTCCTTGGCTATTCTTCATGGCTATAATGTTCTCCCTTCTCACCTATGCCTCTGGTATATTTCACAACTCAGCTGAAAGTCTGCTTTGAGTAGGGGTCCTTTTCTAGTACCCTCATTAACTTGTCTTCCCTTTTAAGGATGTGTTCCTTCTATTCTTCATGTACTTATTTTTTTACATACTGTCTTCTCCATTGGTATGCAAGCTCTTTGAGGACAGGGACTATTTTTGTATCTATGCCTTTCTTTGTATCCACAGCACTTACCAAAATATCTAGCACACAATAAGCACTTAAATGATTGTTGATCGAGTGATGGATCTAAGGGTGTGGAACCACTGGCCTCGAGGCCACATATGGCCCTCTAGGTCCTGAAGTTTGGCCCTTTGACTGAATTCAAACTTCATAGAATAATCCTCTTAATAAAAGGATTTGTTCTGAAAAACTTGGATTCAGTCAAAAGGCTGCACCCAGGACCTAGAAGGCCACATGTGGCCTTGAGGCCAAAGGTTCCTCACCTCTGATCTAGGCTTTATCTGCCATTGAGACACTATATAAAGCAAAGGCAACATCTATTAGATACTGAGAAGACCATGGTGAAGGCAGAACCAATAGTGTCATCATCAGGAATATAAATAAAACTTAAGATGGAAAAGGGGAACAGGGAAGACCACAAGAAACCCAGAAAAATTATTCATGACATTTTGACCAGAAGGATGGAGTTGATAATTGAAGCATTGCTGGTAACTACTGCTAAATTCACTATATATATACATATATATATGTATATATATATATATACATGTATATATATATATCATATATATATACACATATATATGTATATATATATACATGTATATATATACATATATATATACATATATATGTATGTATGTATGTATACACACACACACACGTGTGTGTGTGTGTTTATATACCTTTGTCTAGGTGAATGTATCCATGTTATGAAATCACAAAGCACATGCACATCCTTTTCAGCACTAATCTTGGCTCCCAAACCCTTGGGGAGTATGGCACTCTAGACAGAGCACGGGATGTGGAGTTGGCGAATATGGGTCCAAAATCAGTGTTTGTTGCTTCCATGATCCTAGGCAAGTCATTTAAGATCTTTAAATATCTGATTCTTCATTTGTCCAAAGAGGGAACTGGAATAGATTGCCTTTAAAGTCTCTTCTAGCACTAAATCTATGTATGACCCTACATTAAAGTCCAAGTGTGGTGATTCCACTATTTTTCACCTCATTATAAATATCAGGTAAGACATAAAAGTGAGAATTATACTCACCAAAGTGTATTTAGCACTGTGATGAGGAGACCAAGCTCAGTTTGGAGAGGGCTTTTCCATGGATAATGAGGTCCTTCCCATGTTCCTATCTGATGATGACATTGTGTTGGTCACATCAAGGCCTGGAGCAGGTCTGTAACCACTCAAAAGAATATGGCTTTGCCCTCACACAAGAAAGACAAAGTATATGAAGATTGTCTATTGCCCATTTGGATGCAAAGTCTAGAAAGCCTGCCCATCAGTAAGTATACCTGGGATAAAGAACACAGACAGATAACAAGTTTATCTGGTACTTGAATGAAGGAGAAGGGGCTAGATTGCCTCTAAGAAATAAAAAAAAAAGTCCTTTAATGACCTCAAGCTTCAAGTGGAAATAAAGGCCTGTCTTTTAATACCAACATTCTACTTGTGTAATTGTATGACTGTCAGAGACAATAAGGTAGTCTCTGAAGAATTAAAAATGAAAATCCTTGGGGCAGCTAGGTGGTGCAGTGGATAGAGCACTGGCCCTGGATTCAGGAGGACCTGAGTTCAAATGTGGCCTCAGACACATAACACTTACTAGCTGTGTGACCCTGGGCAAGTCACTTGGCAAGCTTAGCCAAAAAAACAGAAACAAAACAAAACAAGAAGAAACAAAAAACACAAAAAACCCAACCAAATAAACAAAAACAAAAATTGGAGAAAGGATTGGAGAAGCACATGTGGGTGAGGACAGGCTACTACATATAACCAATGTGGGGCTTTGTAAAATAAGAATGAAAGATGTCATTAAGGAATTATATAATAAGAAGAAAAGATGGGTTGGTGGCATGGTAAGGGAGAGGGATAACAGATGGACAAGCAGAGTTTTCCACTGGTATTTTTATGTCAGGAGAAAGAAAGCAAGACCCTTAGCACATTAAGTGTCCCCCTTGTGATGAACTTAAGGGAAAATATAAACAAGAATCACACAGGATGGAAAAGTAGGGATTGCTGGCAATCTATCTTACTGGAGGAAACTTCCACATCAGTGGGTTCCATTTGAATATTGAAGCAATGCAGGATTTGAACAATATCCTTTCTTTTCCAATTGTTATTTGTGCAGATTAATCCTCTCCCATCCATTCCAAGATGTGGTTACTTCTGAACTTATTTTTACTCAACTTAACCCTGTTTCCAATAACTTCTTTACTTTTCCAAGATTATTCTCTTCCTTTGCTTCCAGTTGTCAGGTTCCTAAGCCTCCTTAAGTATGGCCTTATAGGAAGGAATCATCATCAAAGCAGTTTTCCTTATACATAAGCCATCCTAGATATGCTATTTACCTGAACCTTAGGGAAGCTCAACAACACAAACATATAAATGTGTGAGTGTGTATGTGTGTGTATATGCATATCTGGGGGGATTTGTATACATAGTTACATATGGTTTTATGTATAGATGTAATACGTACACACATATACATACATAAACACACATATATATGTATATGTATATATGTTGTTCTTAGTCCACAGGGACACACATAACAGAAAGAGCATTTTGTTTTGTCCTGGTCACTCATTAGAGACCCTAGAAGGCCACTATGATACTCATAAGAGAAAGAACTTCAAGAACCTTTAAATGCCTATAGTCATGCTTCTGTGCTGCATCAAAGTACTACCTGGCTCTTCCTCTCTCTTTGTCTTCATACTATATTATTATAGATGTAGGGGATGCCTGAAACAAACACCATCTATTGTTGCATCATATCCCTCTTTTCAAATATGTTGGCTTAATATAGCATCTGCATGTCCCCATAGTCTTCTGAAACAAATGCCCCCATCTGTTCTCATCATGCTTTCAAGGTCCCACTGAATTGCCTTTCCTGTTATGCTAACACCAATGTCTCACAACTTGGTTCTATGTGCAAATGTAATACTTCTCCATTCTTTTATCAAACCTTTCATGTGATGACTTAAACTCTTTCTCTCTCTCTCTCTCTCTCTCTCTCTCTCTCTCTCTCTCTCTCTCTCTCTCTCCCCCTCCCTCCATATATATATAATATATATACTATATATGTATATCTCTATCTATATACATGTGCACACATATATACACACATATATGTGTGTATATGTATATGTATATGTATATGTATATGTATATGTATATGTATATGTATATGTATATGTATATGTATATGTATATGTATATGTATATGTATATGTATATGTATATGTATATGTATATGTATATGTATATGTATATGTATATGTATATATTACACTGACCAATTTTCACCAATCCATCTAAGCACTGTGTGGTCAACTCTATAGCTATCTTTTTAATGGTGAGTGTGTCATAAACAGTTGGCTCAAAAAACTGTGTTTAATTCATAGTCATTTCTCTTCAGTCTATTTGATCCATCATTCCATCAGAGAAGAAGCATATATCCCTATTACAGAGTTTTAAAAATGCAGAAACTTGGAGATACAAAGGATAATACAGATCATCTAGCCCAGCTCCCTCATTTGACATAATGATAACAACAACAGTGATGATGATAATGATATTAAAACGTTAACGGTCACACTTTAAGGACCTAAAAGGAAGCATCCCTTGAATATTAGGCAGTGTGGTATAGCAGACTGAGAGTTAAACTTAAGAGTTAGGTGCACAACCATGGAGAAGCTATTTAGCCCCTCAATATCTTAGTCAATACACTAAGACTGCAAACTGTAGACCAGTAGTTTATTTTCAGTGGTGGAAGGGATTTCCTCACTCTGCTGAATCATGGGTCTAGAGCAACGGCAATCCCCACTCACATAGTACTTGAAGTTTCACCAAGCATTTTCCTCCCAATGATAAGATTAGATTGTAAGTTCTTTGAGGGCAGAAACAGGGTTTTTGCCTCTTTTCTGTATCTTCATCACTTAGTACAGTGCCTGGCACATAGCAGGTGCTTAATAAATGCTTATCAGTTGTTTGATAGGATAGCCATTATAATGCTCATTGAATAGATGAAGAAATGGTGGCTCCTCAAGATTAAAGTGACCTTTCTTATTTTGTAGTTAAATTTCAATACTTAAGTTTATAATGTTTCTTTTTTCTTTTCTTATTGTGTATTTAAGTTTCAGCAATAAAAAAAGCAAAAATAAAAGTGTTTAATGATTTTAAAAAAACATTAAAATGACCTGCCCACAGTCACATTTTCTACAAGAAAAGCCTGAGTTCCCTGAAAGAAAGTACTATCTGGTTCTTTCTCTTTTTAGCAGACAAAAATCCACTAAGGTGGGCTCAGAAAAATTAAACAGCTTGCCCAGGTCCCTTGACTATAATATGGCCATTCAGCTTAGAGACAAACATGTCTAAAACTCGGGTCTCTAAGATACCAAGCCCATGTGTTTTTCCTACTAGATTCAGTAGTGATTCTCTTTAAGGTGTATACAGGTTGATTTAGTGATCATTTCTTCCAGGATTTTACCTACTGTAGAAATTAAGTTTGCAGCTCTGTAATTTTCATAATTAAATCCTTTTCTTTAAACACACACTCATGCACATATGTCTAGCCACTTACACTGACTCTTTTCCAAGCATTAGACAGTTCCTTAGTCCCTTGTGGGCCTCAGAACTGTGAGCTGGTGTCCCCAGTGTGATTTATTTATTAAATAAACAATCCTTCACTGAAACTTCCTCAATTACAGCTTTGTTTCCCACCGTTTCAATGTGTCTGTGTGGATGTTTATCCTTGTCCCCAGTTAGCTTTCTTTGTAATGACAAAGATTTACAAAGCATTGACGCCTCTCCTTTGTGTGTGTATGTGTGTGTGAGAGAGCATTAGCTGTCAATCCATGTCTAATAAAAGGCACTGTTTCCCTTAAATTCTTTTGTGCTGTTGATGTGTGTCAAGCATGTTTTTTTCTCTCTTTCTCTTCAAGTCTTTTGCAATTTGCATCTCATTTCCTGCTTCAGTCTTTCTAACCTTAATCCTATGAGCCTTCACTATTTTTTTTGTATATTTCTCCTTGGTAAACTGCCCTAGCTTCCCTATAAAACACAGAAAGATGAACTGGATTCTCATTCTTCCCTATTGACCTAAAGAAGATTCCCATTTCCAATATTCTGAGTTGGAGGTCAGATCCCAGCTTCAGGATGGTAGCCAGACTTTAAGGACATAAAAGGAGGCATCCCTCAAGCAATGGTCATGACAAGCAGTGATGGAAGTATCCCACCTGACATGCATTTGTTTAGAAACACCAAAAGCTTTAAATAATTCTTTCAAAATTTTCCTGGAGGACTCATAGGCTTTTAGTAAAATACTCCCACATGTATTATGCAGGAAATAGAGACATAAAAGAGATAGATGTATAATTGCGTTCTTTTCCCAACTCTTAATGTGATGTACTTTACTACAACCCTATCCAAAAAATATGTATACTTCTTTGGTTTTTCTTTTCTCTCCATCCTCTCTTGAAGAGGAATGGAGTCAAATAGTTCTGAATGATCAAAAGACCTTTCCACAAAAAAGTATTAACAAACCTATGGGTTTTATGGGAATATATGGGGGAAAGGAATGTGAACCTGCAAAGAATGTCTTCCTTGTGGGATGGCAGAGATGGAGGTAAAGAGGCGGAACATTTCAGGAATGGGAGCCATGCAATGAAAATTCCCAGAGTTGAGTGATGTGATGTAGGAAGAATAGCAAGGAGGTCATTGTCATTGAATTGCAGAATACATGTTGGGGTGTAAGGTATAAGAAGAATGAAAAAATGGGAGATATGGGGAAAACAGTTCATGAAGGACTCTGAATGCCAAATGGGATTTTATATTTGATCAGAGAAATAATAGGAGCCACTGGAGTTTATTGAGTAAAGAGCTAGTATAATCAGACCTATGTTTTAAGAAGATCACTTTGGCAGCTAGGTGAAGTATGATTTGGACAAGGGAGAAACGTGTGGCAAGGAGACCCACCAGCAGGTTGTTGCAATAGACTAAGTGTGAGGCTATGAGGTCCTACCACAGGCAGGTAGCAGTGTCAGAGGAGAGTGGTCATATAAAAGAGACGTTACGAAGGGAACATGCCATCTCTCCCTAAACTGCACCATTTCTAAACATTTATTGTTGTCCTTAAAAACTCCAGTCCCTCAAACTCTCTGTACTTCTTGGGTCATTATCCTTACTCTGACCTCACTCCCCTGCCCCATAATGACCCTGTCATTAGTCAGTCTGATTCTGCATAATCCTTTATTCTCAAATCCATCTTCTTGTCTTATCACCATTTTTCTCTTTCCAAACCTCAGCTCGGGATTGTTCTAACCTCCGAAGTCCTCCCATTTCTACCTGCTGGAATCTCCTTTTGGAAACACTCAAAGTATGGCCTTCCAACCTCATCACTTGAAGGAAACTGCTCTCTTTTTCCTATTAATGATCTCTTAATAGATAAAGCTGATAAGTTTTGTTTTTCAAGTCTCGCTTTTTTTTTTCAACCTATCAACTGCCTAAGATGCTGCTGACCATCTTTTCCTTATAGATGTTCTCTCTTCTCTGGGCTTTGGTGAGGCTGTTCCCTCCTGGACCATTTCCTTCCTCATCAACTCTCTTGTATTTGGATATAATCTCTAAGCCAATTATTCCCAGACATATGTGTACATATGTGTGTGTGTGTGTATATATATATATATATACACACACACACATATATATATATATGTATGTATGCATGTGTGTGTATACAGATAAAGAGATAGATCTGTAACTACATACATTTTTTGTGTGTTTGTGTGTGTGTGTGTGTGTGTGTATTGGGGGTAAATATACTTACACATATAGAAGCTTAGAGGAAAAATTGGGGCTGGATATATGTGTGCATGCAAACACACATGTATATATATGCACACATATATGTGTATACATACACACATCTATACATGCATACACATACACAAACATACAAAGTTGTATGCATGCATGCATATATGTATATATTTATATCTATATCTACATATCCCCAGTCTTTCAACCTCCCATCACCAATTTCTTATTGGGCATTTCAAACTAGATGTCCCAGAGATATTTCAAAGTCAATATGACTAAAACTGAACTTATCTTTTCCCCTGACCCTCTCTTCCATATTTCCTTATTTATTTTGCAAGCACCTCTATTCTCCCAGTCTCCTAGGTTCACGATGTAGGCGTTATCTTCTCCTTGGCCCCACATATCCCACATATCTCATCCCTTGCATCCTACCCTTCTTTCCACTCACATGGCTCTCCCCTTAGTTCAGGCCTTTATTAGCTCTTGCCTAGATTATTGCAGTGGTCTCCTAATTGGTGTCCTTGCCTCATATATCTTCTCACTTTGGTCCATCCTTCACATTATTGCCAAAGTTATTCTCCTTAATTACAGATGTGACCACATAGCACCCCTGCTCAATAATATGCAATTACTTAACCAAACACAATAACGCATCTATAGTAGAGTTGTGAATCGGTACAGCCATTATGTAAAGTGTTTTGAAACATTGTCCAAAAAGTAACTAAACTGCACATGATCTTTGACCTAGTGATGCTACTACTAGGCCTATATGACAAAGAAATCAAAGAAAGAGGAAAAATTCTTCATATACAGAAATATTTATAGCAGTTTTTTTTTGAAATGACAAAGAACAGGAAACTAAGGGAGTACCTATCTGGAGAATCACAAAACAAATTATGGCATATGAATATAATGAGATACTACTGTGCTATAAGACATGATTAATGGAATCGTTTTAGAGAAAACTGAAAGACTTATTTGAACTGATTGCAAGGTGAAGTGAGCAGAATCAGGAGAACAACCTATATGATGAAATAATTGTAGAGACAAACAATGTTAAAAGACTTTAGAACTCTGATCAATTCAATGACTAATTGCGAAGCCAAAAGTATGAGTCACGCTACCTACCTCCTGATAGAGAAATGATGAACTGAGGATATAGAATGAGGCATATACTTTTTCGGACATGACTGAGGTAGGAGTTCATTTTGCTTGACTACATGTATTTTTTTAAGTGTTTTCCCTTTTTGATGCTTAGGGAGCACAGGAGGAAAGAAAATCAATTTTTATTCATTGGAAAAAAAGGAGTTTATTTTTTTTAATCCATCTGATTTATCTAACTTCTAGAACAAAACTCAAACTCCTCTATTAGCTTTTAAAATCCTTCACAAACTGGCTCCAATCTCCTTACAACATCATTGCACATTTCTCCCTTAGCAAAGTGACTGGAAGATACTAGATTCTTAATAAATGCTTGTTGTCTTGACTTGACTCATATACTCTGCAATTAAGCCAAACCGGCCTTCTCCCTGCTCTTCACACTATGTCCTATCTCTGTGTCTTTGTACTGCCTATTTATTCCCTGGGCCTGGATGGCCTTTTTCCTTGCCTCCACTTCATAGAATCTCTCTTTTCCTTTGGCTAATGACTTAATGAATTTGAAAACATTTATTAAGTTCTTTCCACATACCAAGCTGCACTGTGCTAAGTGTAGAGTACACAAATAGAAAAATCCTAGATAGTCCCTATTCCAAAAGAGTTCACATTTTAACTGGGAGAGACAATATATATACATACAAACACACACACACACACACACACACACACACACACACACACATACACACACATGCATACATACACACATGCAAATACATATGTGTATATACACACATACACATGCATGTATACATACATACATACACACATACATATACGTGTCTGTATACATACACATATATACACACACATACTTACAGGGCTACAGGGACAATAGTCTCTTTCTATACTCTTTCTCAATGAGTTCATCAGATGTCATGGGATCAGATTTTATCTCTATACAGATGACTTTTAAATCTATATCTCTAGCCCTCATGTGTCTTGGGAGGGGAAAGGAGGAGAGGGGAAGGAAGGAGAAGTATATTAATAAAATTTGTCCCATATCACAAACTGCATGCCAGCCATCTCCACCTGCATGTTTTCTAGACATCTCAAACTCAACACTTCCAAAATGGAATTCATTGTCTTCCCCAAGTCCGTCAAATCCAACCTTCCACCCAACCATTCAAGTTCCTAACTTGGAGTCAATCTCTGTTTTCTTTTCCCCTGCACCATTCAATCTATCAGCAAGTTTTGTTGATTCTTTCATATTAACTCTCTTGTTTGCAGATGCGCCAAGTACATTGCACAAAACCAGAGGTTTTGTATTATACTACAATTAAAGAAGTTTCATCTCTGAAAGCCTTCATATCTTTTGCATCTATGCCCATTTCTCCAACCATATGTCCACAACCCTACTTTAGGCCCTCATCACGTTTCTCTAGGACTGTTGCCTTTCTGGATTGGGCTCCCCCAATCTAACTTCCCTCCAATCCATCCTCTACAGTGGGGCTTCTTAAACTTTTTCCACTCATGATCCCATCAATGCTTCTTAAACTGTGGGTCACAACCCCATATGGAGTCACAACCTGAGGGCTACTAAACTGATAAACCTAAATCAAAGGTCTGACCATATCGCTTTCCTGCCAAAGAAACATCAGTGCTTCCCTATTTGCTTCTGGCATAAAACACACAAAACTCCTATTTGACATTTAAAGTCTTTTACCATCTGACTCCAAGCTATCTTTCCAAAATTTATATTACTTTCTCTCTCCCTCAGGTACTCCATGTTCCAGACAGACTGGCCTTCTTGCTATCCTTTGGACAGGATGTTGCATTTCCCACCTTCCCATCTTCCTACAGTCTGTCCTCCATGCCTAGAAGGCTCTCATTTCAGTAAAGATTCAGTTCAGGTGTCATTTCCTGTCCAACGTCTTTTTACGATCCCCAAGTATTAGCAATCCCTCCCCAGTAGCCCTAGTGAGATTACTTTGTACTTGCTTACTATATATTTTATATTTACTGATCTAAGTACATGATAATTTCCCCAATAGAATACAAATTTTTCAAGGATGGGGCTTATTTTTGTTCGTGATTTTATGTCTTCTATACTCAGTGTGGTACCTGGACCAGAGAAATTGAATCTACCTACAATTCGAGTAGAATCAGAGCCAGGCCAGGGTATTCCTACTCATTCAGCAAAGCTTAAAACTTGAACACCCTATACCCCAATTAAAAAAATATAAAATTCACCCTCATGTGCAACTATTCTCTGAAGGCTTTGAGACTTTACTGTGATACAGAAAAGTAGACACAAAACATACATCCACACATCATGGAGAGTGGAATTTCTGCATTCAAAATTTGAATTTAGAAAAATTAAGATGAAAAAGCATCCTTAGTTGCTCATCCCTTCCTTTTCCCTTCCTCTCCCCTCCTGAAATGGAACCAGCTTGGTACAGACCAAAAACTACTAAATGTAGGAAGGAAAAGTGAGGTTGGGTCCCAGGCCATACATGAACAGACTCACTAGGTGTGTGACAACTGGCAGATCACTTAACTCTTTCGTGTTTCAGTTTCACCAACTGTAAAGTAGGATAATAATAGGAAAACTCTTAGAAAACCTCTCCCAGTTCTGCTTTTGATTCTCTGGACTTTACTATCTGTTCCCTAGGAGGCTTCTCAGGGGCTGAGGCCCCCTCTTCTGATTAGTGAGTTGCTTCCCAGAACTTCTATTGGAGGAAGTACCCATACCACAAATGCTTATTACTTTGCTGGATCTACTCTAAATTCTTTGTACACTGCCATCTTGCCCTCCTCCAATGAGTACTTTTTGGTGTTCAATTTCCTTTTATGTATATTCTTCCTTCATTAAAAATAAGCTCTCTGTTTATTATTTTTGCTTATATTTGTATTTCCAGTGCCTGGCACACAGAAAGTACTGAATAAATGTGCTCTATCTTTATCCATCTACCTATCGAAACCTCAGAGTGTTATATAAATATGGGTTATTATTAGTATGCTCTAGGTGGCCATTTAACTTGCCTACCTTTAGTTCTGGTTCTGGGCGCAAATGTGTCTAAATTTTTGCAAATAATTTATCCCATCTTTCTACCAATGGCTTGTGAGCTATGCATATCTCCATGAAATTTTAGAAGCAACCTTTGTTCCTCTTCCTCTTCCTCCTCCTCCTCCTCTTCCTCTTCCTCCTCCTCCTTCTTCTTCTCCTTGTCCTTGTCCTTGTCCTTCTTCTTCTTCTTCTTCCTCCTCCTCCTCCTCCTCTTCTTCTTCCCCTCTCTTCCTGCTCTTTCTTCTTCCTCTTTTTCTATGACTCTATCATTCCCCCCCCCAGACAAAGATAAACAGTGAGTTGAGGGAGGTTGGCCTTTGAGAGGAGGAGAGAAGTAGGGGAGAAGGAGTCATTTCTTCAGACTGGCATCTTAGACTAACTCACTGCAGCATTAATTGAATATCTGTTCCATAACTACCATTTTTAAGAAGCTTTAATACAAATGAGAGATGCAGAGGCCATGATCCCTGACCTCAAGGAGTCTATAGTAAAGTATGGAAGTTTAACATACACTTCTAAGGGAGTTGACTTGCATGTTCCCTCTAAGGTTCATTGCAGCTCTCAACCTATCATCTGAGAATTAGAGAACAGTTACAAAAAGGAGAAATGAGACTATTACATATTGGATAACTGTATAAAAATCAACCAATCAACAAGCATTTATTGAAGGCCTACTGGGGGCCAGGTACTATGCCAAGCACTGAGGTTACTAAGAAAGGCAAAAAAAAAAATAGTCCCTGCCTTCAAGGAGTTTATATACTAATGGGGGAGATAACATGTGAATAAATAGCTACGCACAAGCTACATTCAGAGTAGAAGGGATCTTAGAGGAGAAGACTCAAGTGAATGAGTTTACTGGGAAAGACCTCCTGCTGAAGGGAGAATTTGAGCTGACTTTGAAAGAGGTCAGACAGAGATTTCAGGAGACATAGGTGAGGGGAAAAGCATTCCAGGCATGGAGGACAATCAAGGCCAAGGCAAGGAGATGAAGGCATGGGGATCTTAAAGGATTACCGATTTAGAGTTGGAAGGGGCCTTTGAGGTAAATGTGGCCCTGCCCCCTCAATTTACAGATGAGGAAACTAAGACCAGAGAAGTGATGAGAGTAGCTCCAGGTCACACCTGTACTAAATAGTAGAGCCAGGGTTCAAGCCCAGCTCACCTGACTTTCCCTCTGTATCACAAAGAGGTAGAATTAGTCACTGAATGTTTTCTGGGAGAAGTAGTTCTGAATTGACTCCTGAAGGAAGTCTTGGGTATGGGTTGGCAGACTGGACAGGGAAAGGCATTCCAGGTGGAAAGGAAATGACTTGAGCCAAAGACAGGATTGACATTAAGTGAGAGGTGGGTTGAGGGCAATAAGGTGACTGACTAGTTTGGAATGCAGGGGCCATGCTGAAAAATAATAAAGGTTAAGGTTCCCTGCTGCTGCAAAGTTGAAATAACTGCTTCAAAAGGACCAGATTTCAATTTACATCCAATATTTACAAGAAAGAAAAGGAAATAAAGAAAAAGAAAGACAGAAAGAAAGAAAGAAAGAAAGAAAGAAAGAAAGAAAGAAAGAAAGAGAAAGAAAGAAAGAAAGAAGAGGGAGAGTGGAAGAAGGTGGAGAGAGGGAAAGAGGAAGGGACGGGAGAATGGGAAGGAGAGAGGGAGAGAAAGAAAGAAGGAAAAAAGAAAGATCAAAAAGGAAGGAATGTACATCAAATATTTACAAGAAAGAAGGGAAGGGAAGGGAAGGGAAGGGAAGGGAAGGGAAGGGAAGGGAAGGGAAGGGAAGGGAAGGGAAGGGAAGGGAAGGGAAGGGAAGGGAAGGGAAGGGAAGGGAAGGGAAGGGAAGGGAAGGGAAGGGAAGGGAAGGGAAGGGAAGGGAAGGGAAGGGAGGGAAGGGAAGGGAAGGAAGGGAAGGGAAGGGAAGGGAAGGGAAGGAAGGGAAGGGAAGGGAAGGGAAGGGAAGGGAAGGGAAGGGAAGGGAAGGGAAGGGAAGGGAAGGGAAGGGAAGGGAAGGGAAGGGAAATAAGTCACTTATAGAAGGCAGCATGCAAAAAAAATATCTAACTAGGGCATCCTGTACAACATTTTGTCTTGGCTTACTCCTGCACTTTCTTCCCTTCACCTTGCTTGCCTCTGTATCTGTTTTCCCTCAGTCTGACTTTGATATTATTCAGTCCTTCTTAGTATTTTTAGATTACTTTTGATGGAAAAGAAACATTTTCTTCCAAATGTTTCACTCTTCCTTTCCCTGCTTCTTATCCTCTTTCACCCCACTCTTGTCAGTATCTTTTTTTTCTTGTCCCTTACACCTATATTTCCTTCTCTCTCCATTTTCCTTTCAATCCACATGTGCCCTGATTCCCTCTCCTTCCTCCTCCCCTCCCTCTGTGTGTACTTCTCCTTCTAGCTTTCAAGTCAGCAGCCAATATCTGGTCCTTCAAAACCCGCCCTACCCAGAGGGCCCCAGACAACACTTTAGAATAATCTTACTGTCAAGAAAACTGGCTGGACTTGTTCCCAGGCAGGGAGGAGCTGCGGTTAGGGATGCACTGGCCAAGAAGCTTCTTGTCTGCCTGAGTAATGGGGTAGGGGAATGGTCAATTCTCAACCATAAGTGTAATGTCAGCAGTTCCATAGGGCAGGTGGGAAACTGTGCTGCTCAGCCTTCTGAATCCATTTCAGCAGGGGGGCAGTGTGACCTTAGTGTCTCTGGCTGCTGATCTTATGGGTACTGAGGGGTCCGAAGAGGAGAAGGACAGAACAACAACAATTAAAAAAGCATCATAGTCTTACAGTCTGGGAAAAAGCAAAAGCCCCAAACGCAGATTCTAACTCCATCTTCTGGCTTCCCTCTTTCTATCCTAATGCAGAAGGAGTAACAGAAGGGAATGCTCAACCTCTCTTTGATCTCTTCCCAGCTCACAAGTGTTTATCTCCCTCCCTCCTTGGTCCCCTACCCCAAAAGCCTTTCTCCTCCCTTCCCTCCCTACCCCCTGCCCTGGAGATGATTCACTCTTTCATTCCCTCCTCCCCACCCCACTGCCATCTGTTTTCCTAATGATGGCATCAGATGAGCTGTTTTGTTGGCCTTCACCATATAACAAAGCACCCTCCATACTAACTAAATTGTATTCCTCATTTACTCCTCTCAGCATGGTTAAAAAAATTGGTGTCTTCCCTTACCCCTCCCTTTTCATCCTCCCCCCATTATTTTCTGTCACCCTACCCCTTCACCTCACCCTCTTTCTTTGGACTCATGTGCATCACAATTTCATCAAAAAATTGGATCGAGTGAAAGAGAGATACAAATGAATAGGGGGATTTGTGGTGTGTGTGTGTGTGTGTGTGTGTGTGTGTGGTGTGTGTATTTGGCACTGGGGGGATTTGGGAGTGGGGGTGCTGGAAGACATGGCAGTCCAACTGCTCAGGCTCCAGAGAGCAAGGGTGAGCCAGGATTACCCAAGTGTTACTGCTAAGTAGCTTAATTATTCCCAGTGAGAGCTTTGGAAGACAAACCTGTTGTGGTTGAGGATGGAATAAGTAAGTATTTGTCACTGTCCAGTTCCAGAGTGGGAAGGTTTCAAGTAGGGTGGAACTCTCCCCCACTTCCCTCACATGTCAATTCTCTTTTATCACTGCCTTCTGAAGAGAGGCGCCCTCTGAAGCCTCATACCTTTTTTTTCCCCAGGGCTACTATGCCTATATTTTTCTTTGTACCCACTCCAGCCCTTATGATTCCCTACCTTATTGGGCCTCTATTGACCCTGCTGACCTAGAAAGTCAACTAGAGAATATGGGCTTGAATAGAATGTGTCTTGAGGCAACAGTGGACCAGTCTAAGCTGAACATAATACAGGTTTTGCAGTTAGAAGTCATTACCTGTAATGACCTTGATCTTATCACTAAACTTCTCTGGTCCTCAGTTCCTTGTCTATAAAATAAGGGGTTTACACTCAATGACATCTAAATTCATTTCCAGTGCTTAATCATCCACTCTCTGACCCTTCTGTGTGATTCCAGCTCTAGCCTCTAAATCATCAAGTCTATTTTCAGATGTAAAAAAAATGCTTATGGAAAAGTTCTTTTTTGTTCAACTCAGATCGTGTATATAAAGGGCTTTTCTAAGCTTAAAACACTATATAAATGTTGGTTATTATTATTATCCATAATTATTCCTTCACTGGGTCAAGACTTGATTACATTTACGAGTGAAAATTCTGCCACAGATACCCTTCAGGTACTCTTAAAGCCCTTAACCAAATTCAAATTCAAGAGATTTTACTCAAAGAAATTGCAACTTCAGAGGACCCATCACCTGATTTGTACAGGTTTCAAAGCTGTAAGAAAGAAGTGAACGAAAGGATCTTCTTCTACTGGACTAAAGAAGTATGGTGCAAATACTCACCCTTACTCTAGGTCAGGACCTAGGAGAAGAATAAACGAGCTTACCTCACATGATTGGATGCAGTGAACCAGGCTGGGATCTGGATGCCACCTTAGCCTCCCAGTACACACTATATTCTGAGAAGAAAAGGGACGGAAACAAAGTATTAGTTCAGGAGAAAGAGAAATTAAGAAGACCCATAGCATCCCTGACCTTAGGGACACTATGAGACTCATAGGTCCCTATTAGTTCAACATACCACTGCTAATTTCCCAGGACATCATCCTATTGGGAGGCAAATACCTGTTAGTAGAATGAAAAAAGAAAAGTCTCTGAATTTGCAGTCCAAGGGACTGGACTGGGATCTTGACTCGGCTTCTTACTTTCTATATGACCTTAGGCAAGTCACTGCTCTCTGGCCTCAGTTTCCTGAATAATGTGACAGGATTGGACAAGATGAACCCCAAACTCACTTCCAGCAATAAATCTATGATCCTACATTCTACCAAAGGGGCCAGAGTGATCTGAGCTTTCCTGAAATCTCCTAGCCTCATAGTATGGCCTTATAGGAAGTAATCAGGCTCTGAGTAAACACGGCTCCCTGGACCTCTGATCCTCATGATGTAAATGACTAAATAAGGAATAGAAGTCCATTGAGCTCTCGCTGTGCTCTTGTCAAAGCTATAAATCTTTCCCTTCCATAAGCCATAAAAGGGGGAACACTCATTGTTTAAGCACCTCATAAACGTAGCCCTTTGAAGCAGCTGGGGATCAGCATGACACCAAAGGAAAGCTGAAGAAGGGGGGTAGTTCACTCCTGCCCAACACCCAGTACTCCCAGATTTCAAAACATCGCTGTTGGATGCCCACGTGACTGTGTTTGCAGTCCTGTGCCCTGAGTGGAATGAAAACTCACTGTTGACATATCTAAGTACTTTTCAATATTGCTGGATTCTAAAGTTCCAGGGAACTCACTGCAGAGAAAACAGCCTGATCCAAAGCAGGAATAAAAGCTCTCTCCCCATCTGGCTACCTTCTCTAAACCCCTCCTCCCCCAGGCACCAGTACTTCAATCTCTAGTATTAGGAAGAAAGGAACAGCCTGGTGAGGTGAGACCTCTTCCTTTAAAAAAAAAGTTTATGCCTTTTAAAGTTGAAGAAATGCACTTTCGAATGCCTACACAGTGCCACAGTCAGACTATTGAGCCACACATTAGATGGCGGTTCAGCCAGGCCAGTGATCAGGATTATCACCAATTAAAACAGGACCTACCAGATTTATTTTATAAGGGGGGCAGGACCATCTCTATTACACGTATCCTAGAATCCAGGCCCCCCCTCACCATGAAATGCCTCCCTTAGACTAAACTCAGTCCTCACAACAAAATCCCAACCATTTAAACCCATTTAATTTAGAATTGTGATTGAAAACAAAGATATGGCTATAGACAATTTGGTGCTGTGAAGAGAAAAAGAAAGACAAAAGGAGTTGTGTCAACTTAGGAAAGTAAACTGCTCTGATCTGCTTTAAGAATCTTTAGATTTGAATTCTAAATCTAAAGATTTAGAATTTAGACTTAGACTCACTTTAGAATCACTCATTTATATACGAACAATTAATGCACATTAGTGATACTTGGCTAATTATTAAAGCGGGTCTATCAAGAGTCCTGCATGGCAACAGCTAGTTTGCTAGTTGTAAATAATGATGACCATTCATATATTTTAACCCGTTCTGTAATTCAGATGGGCATTTTCCCCCAAATATTCTAAATTCTGACAAATACTATATTTATGTGTTCGCATATATGTCCAGTCTCCCCCACAAGACTATAAATACCTTATGGGTCAGGATTGGTTTTCATTCATCACTGTATTCCCCTTCCCACACAGGCTTAACACACTGCTTTCCATCTAGTAAGCATTTAATAATTAGCTAGATAAAGAAATTAAAGGAATGAGATGCTTTATCTTGTTTAACAGTACTTATAGCTGAAGCTGCAAGGTATTCTGAGGAAGAGACAGGAATTAGTATGTGCTGGGGAATCAAATCACCACTAGCAACTTGTCTACAATTTCCCCTCAGATCCTGATAGAGAAAGCCTAGGATCCTGGGCCCAAGAGCCATGGGAATAGCAAGGCCAACAGACCTACTTCTAGCTCAGCACTCATAGCCATCATTGAGGAGAGAAGTCACTGTGAAGCTGGAGCCAATCTCCCTGACCGTCACAAGCAATAGCTGCTGGCCAACTGAAGTTCAGGAACCTTTGGGGTGACTGCATCCTCAGACCACCAGTTCTTCTTACATCGAGGTAACTCTTGTAGATAAGGGGCCAGCTATCCATACCAACTGATAATTTCAACTCGCAGGGCAGGCAAGCCAGTCTAGCTGAAACAGCAAGGGATGCTAAAGAAGAGACAAGAGGCAGCATGCTCCGAGAAGGTTAAACACCCATCACCATCTTGACCATCACCTCTCCTCAAACCCTGAGAAATATCCCAAGAACCTAAACCTAAGAGTATTTGGAATAGCAGCACTTCCAGCCCAATGGCAAATGGTTCAACAAAGGAAACTAATAAGAATTTATCATTGGAGATGACACTAAAGAAGAGGTTTGACCATCTGTTCTGCCTGCACCCTAAGGACCATTGGACTTTTCCATCTGACTTGCAGTCAAAACTACCCATATGTGTTGTCTTCTCTGTTAGAAAGTGAGCTCCTTGAGATCAGGGACTCCCTCACTCTTGCATTTATATGTCCAGTGCTTAGCACATACTAAGTGCTTAATAAATGCTCAATTCATAAATTCATTCATATGAAGGATATATTATCTCCAATCCCCCAGTTGTTTCATTTGTACCTCCTTCTCCATAGTCTTATTTACTGTTGTTTCTCCTTCATTTTCAAAGAGGACTAATGACATCACAAGTGAAATCTTGACTTGCACACGAATTGGATTTAAAAGAGGCAGAATTGCACAAAGTTGTCAGCTGGCTGGCAATGTCTTGGGATGTAGTGGATGACCTTAGCATCTCTGAAGTCTGACAAAGCTCTGAGCACTCCACAGTGCCTGCCTCAGCCCCATTTTTGGAACAAATCATTCTCATCCATCCATCCCACCAGGGGAAAGTCTTCACATACTTGGTGTAGACATCCCCCTAACTTGCCAATGATGGGTTTGAGGCCTGTTGGTTACCCTCAACCTGGTTTAGCCTATCTGCTGGGAGATTCTTCCAGGTGTGGCCACTGGGCATGCTCCAGCTTCTTGGAGGCACAGGTGAGAGTTGGGTGAAGGAGGACACCAAAGGTAGATGAGCAGCCCTGAAAAGGGCTCGTCAAGCCCTCACCCCCTGAACACCTCATACACCCTCCTATAATTGTATGTCCAGAACCGAGCACCAATCAGGCATCAGTCACTGTGATTTGACCACTGTGTTGAATATATTACTCTTTCTACTTCAGCTCCTTGGAGTTTCAATTATTTTCCCTGCATGGGTAAATTCATTTACATAACACCATAGAACTGGCCTTAGAAGAGATTTAGTCCCATCTCCTTTCCATACATAAGGAAACTTGGACCCAGAGAAGTTTAGTGACTTGCCTGGGGCAACATAGGTAGACTGTGGCAGAGCCAGGATCAGAAGCATTGTTCTGTGATTCTTTTTATTACCCAAACTCCTTCCCCCAAGAAGAATTTATCAAAGGCTGCCCATGTGCAAGGCATGGTAAAGAAAAACACAGAAAGTAATTATCTGCTAATTCAGTGCTACTGTCCTATGATTGTTATTGTTACTACCATCATGTCTATACTTAAGTTATTTCAGAGTATAACAAAAAGGTGATTTCAGCCAGAAATTTACAAATCATGTGCCACAGAACCCTAAGGTTTCCATTAAGCACCTCTAGAAGATCTCTAGAGAAAAAACAACACCCCACAAGAAAATAAAACATCAAAATTTGATCCTGCTAGATATTTTTAATTTTTATCAGTTTGACCACTTTTGGATATCACAGTCCATATGGTAATGGAGCTGGGGTTCCAGAACATGTAATCATCCAGTCAATCAATTAACAAACATCTATTAATCACCTACTATATGCCAGGTACTATGTTATATATTGGGTATACAAAGGCAAAAATGAACCTGCCTTCATGAACCTTACAGTGTAGATGACCTCTCTGACCACATATTAGAATGCATACACATACAAATTTCTAGATTTTAAAATCTTGACTAAGCAGGAAGAACTCTACCATTTTTATGGCACACATTAATTATATAACAGTCCCAGAATCAAAGGATCTTAGAGTTAGTCATGATTTTAAAGACTGTGAAATCTAGCAGCATCCCAAACACAGGAACTTGCTCTACAAGACTCTTTCCAAAGGACATGCAATCTCTACCCTTTCCAGTGATGGGGAGTTTGCTACTTCGTGAGGCATTCATTCCATCTTTTAGACAGATCTATTGCTATCCAGGGGCCACTAGGTATTAAAGTGGATAGAATGCTATGCCTGGAGTCAGGAAAACCTGAGTTCAAATTTGACCTCAGACACTGACTAGCTATGTGACACCTGGGCAAGTCACTTAACCCTGTTTACCTCAGTTTCCTTATCTGCAAAATGAGCTGGAGAAGGAAATGGCTTACCACTCCAGTGTCTTTGCGAAGAAAATCCCAATGGGTTCATGAAGAATCAGAAACAAATGAAAAGATTCAACAACAACACTGCTATCCATGGCTGGAAGTTTATCTTGGCTCTAGGCCCTAAGATTTGAGACAGGGCAGACAAGGGCATTAGAATCTAGGTTCATAGATTTAGAAATGGAAGAGAGACCACTGAATGAAACCTCTTTTATTGTATAGATGAGGAAAATGAGGCACAGATGTTAAGAGGCTTATGTCTCTTAAGTCTACCTCAGTTTCCTCATCTGTAAAATGGGGATAACAATGGCACTTACTTCCTCCTGTCCAGGATTGTCACTGGGATAAAATGAGATGTAATGTGTTGTGCAGACCTTTAAGCAGTATACAAATGCTAGCCATTATCATTGGCTATTTTTATATATAAGGGCATACTAAGTAATTTTATATACATTTTAATACAAAGCAATATCAAGAGGGAGAAAATGCCAACAATGGGGTGGGGGGAGAGGAGGTGTGTTATAGGAATGACCTCCAAAAGATAGTGTTACAGATAGCGGGTTTTGAGGAAATTACAAATTCTAAGAAGGGTAGGGAAGAAGAGAATAATATTTGGAGATAGAACAATTGCCCAGAGTTGTACAAAATACAATTGTACAAAACCATGGAGTCAGGAGATAGAAAGATGCGCACGTGTGTGTTCATGAAATAGTCAACTTGACAGTTTCACTGAAACCAAGAGTGCTTATAGGTAAATAATATAAAAAAAGGTTAAAATGTAGATGGGAGCCACGCTATAGAAGGCCTTAGATGACAAGGTGAAGAGCTTGCAGTTTATCCTGTAGGTGATAGGGAGTCATTAAAGATTTTTAATTAAAGAAGTGGCAAGGTCAGGTCTTTATTGTAGGAATATCAATTTGACACCTATGTGAAGGAAAAAATAGAGAGCAGAAGAGACTGAAAGAAAGGAAATCAAATAAGAGTCCGTTGTAGTCTTTCACAAGAGAGATGAAGAGGATCCAAACTAGGAGAGTCCTATTGAAAAGCTGCAGATTATAAGAGGTGATGTATGGGAGGTGGGGGTGGTATTTGTGGAGTGGGGAACATTTGAATTGGATTGAAGAGGATGGAACTTATTTGAAGGAAGGAAAGAAATTTCATCAGTCAATTTCCATTGATTAAGGAATAATTATGCAACTGTGGTATATAAACATAATGGAATATTACTGCACCATAAGAAATAATGAATATGAGGAATTCAGAGAGACAAGGGATTTATAGGAGTTGATTTAGCAAATTAAATAGAAAATGAAAATGATACATGTGACTACAACAATACAAATGGAAAGAACAATAAAATGAAATTGATTGTAATATAATTATAATGACCAAACCACTCCAGAGGAGAAATGAGAAAAAGTACCTCATTCCTTTCCCTAGAGAGGTGAGGGAATTTTAGGTGGGGATGTTGTCTGTGTTGTCACAAATATGATTTCAGGCACTTGAATTTTCTTGAGTTTTTTGTCTTCTTTTTTCTCTTTGGAAAAAGAGAAGACTATCTGGATGGAGGAGATGGGAGGTATATATTCATGAAGGTAAGAAAGAAGGAAGAAGGGAGGGAGAAAAGACAAAAAAGGAAAGGAGAGAGAATGAAAGAAGGATGAAAAAAGGAAGGAAAGGAAAGAAGAAAGGAAGGGAGAAAGGGAGGGAGGGAGGGAGGAAGAAAAGAAGGAAGGAAGGAAGGAAGGAAGGAAGGAAGGAAGGAAGGAAGGAAGGAAGGAAGGAAGGAAGGAAGGAAGGAAGGAATGCAACATTTTATATATTAAGAGAGAATGAAGGACATTTCAACCAAGCTAGGACAGGGAAGAGAATGTGCAGAGAAAAGAATAATACAGTTTGGTTAAGGTATAGAATGCTTAAAAGAGATAGCAATATGAGAACAGCCCAAGATAAGATAGCATCAACTGTGGGAATCCTTGAATGTCAAGTTAAGGAGTATAACTATTAATTGATAGGCAATAGAGAAATACTGAAGAATTTTGAGCAGAAGTATTATATAACACAAAGATTATTCAAGCAGTAGTATTGAGAATGGATTAGTGAGGGTTGAGAGGAAATGAAAAAGACTGTTAGGATTCCATGGTAACAACCTTGGCAGACAGCAAAGAGAACCTATACCCAAGTGGTATCTGTTGGGATAAATAAGAAAGGGTGGACTTGAGAACATTTCTGTGGTGGAATCATCAGGACCTGGTAGCTGACTACATATTTGAAGCTGAGGGAGGGAAGAAGCAAAGATAATAAATGCCAAGGTTACAAACAGCAGACTGGTGAATAGTGGTACAATAGTTAGAAACAGCAAAGTCATAAATAGGAATAGGTTTAGGGGAAATATATAAGCTAAGTGGGGAGATATTGAATTAGAGATGACAGTGTAACATCCAAATGTACTGTCATCAAATTGGAGTGATAGAACTCTAGACAACTAGAGCTGAAAAGGACCTTTGAGGCCATCTAGTACAACCCTTAATTCTGCCTTATTTTCCAGTTAAGGAAATTAAAGTCCATGGGGATTAAATGACTTGCCCAAGATCACATAGGTACTAAGTGCCAATGGCAGAATTTGAACCCATGCCCCCGACTCTAAAGCCAACAAATTTCTCATTTTAACATGCTTTCTCAGAAGTGATAGTGGAACAGACTGGAGATACATATTTGGTAATCAACTATGTAAAGGTGATAAAGACATGTGAATGAATGCAATTGTCAAGAGAAAGAGAGGAAAGAAAGGAAGGGACAGAAGGAGAGGAAATGGAGTCAAAGACACATGCTTGGGTGGGAATTACACTAAAAGGGTGTGTGACAGAGGATTGGACCAGACTTAAGTACTAAGGAGGACAGACTTTTCAAGTACTCTAGGCTCAATCATTTACATGCAAACTCTTGCTTTGTTTTAATTACAAGTCATTCTTATCTTTCTATTAAAGCAGTCCCCAAATGAACTACTTCTTGACTACACATTGCTAAAAATGCAAACTGCCAATATTTAAACAAATTTGGTTTTTTAAAAAGTTTAAAATACAGTAGTATACTTCCTTGACCTAGTCAATAGTAGGGGGAAAACCATTTATTTGTTTAATGTTTGGTTGTTTGTAGAAATGTTATCGTGCTTTATGATACCAGGAGTTCTTGGAGGTACTAACATGATGCCACTCTCTTCACCATTAGGCTAACACAAAATGCCAATTTATCCATGAAGGCAAGGTCTAAAAAAATCATTCTCTCCCTCCTGAAATTTAAGATCTATATCTATATCTGTATCTATATATTTATATCTTTTGCTATGTCATTATTGTTGTTATTATTTGTCCTTCATTTTCAAAGAAGACCAATGATATCACCAGTGATGTCTTGCATGTGAATTGGATTTAAGTGAGGCAGAGTTGCACAAAGTTGTTGGCCTCATTCTGTCTTCCAGAGCCATTGAAGTCCAGTGACAAGACAAAAGTCAGAACAACTGACAGTGGCCGGGGCTGCAGGGGCTCACCTCAGCATCTTTGATGTCTGTCTGACCCGACACTAAGTATTCTGTAGTGCTTGCTTCAGCTTCCTTCATGAACATTGGAATGAATGGGTCTCATCCTTCCATTCCACCGGGGGAAAATCTTCACACACTTGGGGCAGATATGCCTTAACTCACATATGATGAGTATGAGGCCTGTTGGTTACCTTCAACCTGCTTTAACCCATCTGCAGAGATAGTTTTACTGGGTTGGGGCCACTGCATATGCTACAGCTTCTTGGAGCCACAGGTGAGAACTGGGCGGCAGGTGGACACCAAAGGTAGATGTGCAACCCTGAAGGGTGTTAAGGAAGGACTAGCACCTCTGGTGAGAGGACTTGCTTCTCATAGGTACTATGAATTTGAAAGATGCAAAAAAGAATACATGCTTTCCCCCCTTTAATCCATCCATTTTGCAATGAATTATGATGTTGTCAATGTGGACACTTCCTGCAACAATGTGGACATGCAACTTTGCTGGCCCATTCTAGATGACTGTTGTCCAAATCCTCCCATAAATCTGCATAGAGGGTCAACTCAATGTTCATGTTACAAAACCAGTTTACAATTGGCCCCTTCAAATTGAGCTTTTTAAATAGCACTCTATTAAAAAAAAAACTAATTATGTCCCATTGTTCCCAACCAACTCTCCAAATTCACACTTCTGTTTTGCAATATAAGTATAGTTTTTAAAAATCTTTTTTAAAAGAAAGTTCTCACCTTGTATGACTGTTCCTTTCTTCCTAATATTGATGATTGAAATATAAGTATGGAGGTACAGAAGGTAGCTAGAAAGTTAATTCTATTTTGGATCTTGTTTTTTTTTTTCTACAGTGAGCTCCATGCCTTTTAGAATCTATTTATAAACATATCTGTGTGTGTATACATATGTATATATGTGTATGTAGGTGTACACATACACCTACATACATACATGTATATACACATGTACATGTGTATGTATATGTGTTTAGTTGTTGCTACTGTTCAGTCATTTTTAGGTCATGTCTGACTCTTTGTGAGCCTACTTGGAGTTTTCTTGGCAAAGATACTGGAGCAGTTTGCCATTTCCTTCTCCAGCTCATTTTATAGAAGAGGAACCTAGAACTTAGACAAACAGGGTTAAGTGACTTGCCCAGAGTCATACAGCTACTTAGTGTCTGAGGCCAGATTTGGAAGATGAGTCTTCCTGGTCTTCAGGCCTGGTGCTCTAGCCACTTCACCACCTAACTGATTAATATACACAAACATGTGTGCACACACACATGCATATATACATGTATGTATATAAACATATATATGCATGTATATATGTACAATATATGCACACATATAAATGTACACATGCATGTATGTGTGTATATAGTGTATATTCCAAACAAGATTTTATTGATAGAAAAATAACTAAATAGTCAAGAAAAGCATATGTAGAAATTGGAAGGCTTAGGGTTTTTTTCCAAGCACAAAGGAGAAGGGATTAGGGGAAAAGATAAAAATGATCATGGGATAAAGAGAGTCTGCCCACTCCTGACCAAAGTGCTTGGCTAAGACACTTTTCCATGATCATTGCCTGTGATAGTGAAGGCCCACCAGAAGCCCAGTGATGAAGCAGGAAAGGTCTTTGGACAAGTAATTTACTATCTCTGAGTCTCTGTTTCCTCATCTATAAAATAAAGGAATTGAACCTAATGGCTTCTAAGGTCCATTTCTGTTCTAGTTCTACCATCCTATGAGGTAGGAGCTGTGAAAGGCTAAAGTGGAGCTGCTAGCAGATAATTTAAAAATTGCCAGAGGAGGTCTCAATGCCCCAGGTTGGGAGTTCTCCCAACTTTTTGGCTCTTTCGGGGTCTGACAGTAGAAACACAGACTGGAAGAGCACTTGCTAGCTCACTGTGAGAATGGCTGAGTTCAAGCACTTGATCTGTGTTTTGGAACTCTTGGAGTTGAGGCATGCCTATAGACTAGCTAAGGGTAATCTGGGTCTGGGAGAACCCACAGCCCACAACCTATAAGACAGTTATTTTAATATATTTTATGTTATCCCTTTTTGCTTTTCTAGTAGTAAGTAAAACACTGAATACAATTAGATCCTGTTCGTGTGGTTGACTCCATTGTGCCTTGCTCACATGACTGAGGTCCATTGAAATGCATCAGGGAAAGGAAGAGGGTAGTTTTCCCAGGGAATTGAGTCTAAGCCAAGATTTTAATCAGTAAATCCATACTGATCGCACTTCTACACTAACAGAATTAATATTGTTGCACACACACATACACATACACATACACATATGCACACACAAGGTACAGCTTAGAGACAGAGGTGGCAAGTTGTCTGAGACATATGGAAAACTGGGCATCTTCCTCTAGTGCCCTCTCTTGTTGGGTGGAACAATAATTACTACAGAAATATGTAAGGAATTGCTCATGTTTGGTTCTTATTACTGAATAAGATCAAATGATAATGGCTAACACTCTCTGGTAGTTAAAATAACAATAATATAAATTAAAAATATGTTCTGAGAAGTGAAAATTTGAACTATAAATGCTCTCAGTGACCTGAGACTAAAATAAGTCTGAATAGAGTGGGGCTGCTTGGATAGACTTTCCAATATGGAAGGCAGGCCTTGGGTATGGACATCTGACAGACGTTTCAGTTTTCCAGGAAGGAAAGGAAGGAAATACAAAATGGGAAGCATCTCTTATTTGTCTTTCTGAAGTGTCAGGAGATGGGGAGGGAAAGTAACTTTGTCATTACCAGGGATCACCTGACATCTAGTCTAATAGCCAGTTAGCAATGATGAGTTTGGAGATGTTTCTTAAAAATGGAAGAAGAAAACAAAGAAGATGAAGACAAAGATGAAGATGAAGAGGTCAAAGAAGACAAAAGAGAAGGAGGAGGAGCAGAAGGAGAAGGAGGAAGAGGAGAAGAAGCAGAACAAAAGAAAATTATTGCAACTTGGTGTGAAACAGTAGGGTAATTGAATAAAACTAGACTGTAGGAATCCTCTTTTTCCAAAACTGGAGGTGAAGGGTAATCAATAGGACTGTGGGTTTGAGCTAAATGTATTTACAATCCCAATTTGGGGGAGCATTTTTTTTCCTTTTTGCTCCAAATATATCTAGATGAAAGAATTCACTTAATGCTTCTTTGTAAATGGGGAAGGAAGGAAGGAAGGAAGGAAGGAAGGAAGGAAGGAAGGAAGGAAGGAAGGAAGGAAGACACAAAAAGAAGAAAGAAAAAC
Source organism: Phascolarctos cinereus (assembly GCF_003287225.1). NCBI lineage: Eukaryota > Metazoa > Chordata > Mammalia > Diprotodontia > Phascolarctidae > Phascolarctos > Phascolarctos cinereus. Next base: position 411,902,516 of record NW_027555958.1, read on the forward strand.
AGCTCCTATTTAAATAAGAACTTTACATTCAAATAGGGGAAGAAAAAAACATAAAGAGAGCTTGAAAGGGATAAGGAATATCATAAGAGCTGTACTGGAAGGACAACAGATTAGAGATTGAGTGGAAAGGGAAGTGAGCACTGTGGCTAAGGCTCCTGGAGATATGGCAGTCCCAGGCAAGAATTCACCAGTCATTAAGGACTCCCAAGGGAAGAGGCAAGACCCTTACATGTAAATTGTTTGTATAAAATGTTTAACCTTCCATGTGGTTTGATAACCCAAAAGAAGACCCAAGACTCAATTGGAACAACAGAGATGAATTGATCTGGTCTTTAGGTAATTGACCAAAGAAGATGATCGTGGCCTTTAGGTGATATTATTACAAAAATGTGTCAGTTGTGTGATTTTATATAACTCATACCTATAACAATGGTTTTCTCTTAAATGAAAGCTATGGCTGATGCTATGATCCCCTTTAGAAATTCCCAAAGAAAAGAAATAGTAAAAGAATTTCAATCTCAAGCTCATTATTCTCCCTCTTCTCTTTCCCTACTCACAAAATACTTAAGACCTGTCATTTTTAATTGAAAGGATAATTAACTTGTACCAAAAGCCTTCTGCAAGATTAGAAGCTACTCGAAGCTCATAAAGAAGGTGAATAGTTGTTAGGATGTATTTAAGAAGTTCATTTGTTCAAGTCCCTATAGATGTGTTCCCTAAAAATGATAATAATGGTGATGATGATGATGATGATGACAATACAGAATGGAAAAATAATATCAAAAGTAAACATTATTTAATTTGTTTGTTTTCTATAAATTCATTATGAGGTAGATACCTAGAGAATCATGTCTGTCTCATAGATAGTCAATAGAAGTATTGAGAAGTCTGGGAGCAGACTAGAGAAGGTGAGGTAATGCATCTGTGGTATTGTCAAAGAACAAAAGAGTTTGAATTATTTATTGATTTTAAAGTATTGAACTTCCACTTCAGCAATCAGTAAATATGGGGTGAGTTAACAAATGAATATATTAAAGTAGGAAATGCTCAATGGCCACTGGAAGCACCATCTCCTCAAATTTGCTCTTCTTTACGCTTTAGGGTTTTTATATCTTTGTTAATGACTTCCTTTCAATATGGAAGAGTAAAGTAATCAAGTAATGCTAATACACAGTTTTGCCCAGGCTATTTTTGTCAGTCTGTACTGTGAGAAGTAGATGACTGCCCAGATGCTACAATTTACCTTACATGTAGAAAAAATGATAGATGATCATAACAATGAAAATGGGAGGGAAAATATATGTTATCATAATAATAAATAATGGTAAAATCATTTCTGTTATTCTTTTCCATCAGAATTTTTCAAGATAGGATTCAAGTGCTAAAAGAGACCTGAGGGGACATCCAGTCCAATACATTTTTTTTTTTACAGATGTGGAAACTGACACCAAGATCCACAAAGGCAATGTCCAGATCCAAGGTCCTGGACTTGTTCAAAGTCACAAAGATGATAAGTAGTAGACCTAAGAGTCAAACCAAGGTCTTTGGATTTCAAGTGTTTTCTTGTCTCCATTTGATTATGTCACCAATGTACTAACCTTTGGGATAGAATAGGAATGATATTTTTCAAGTAAATATTATGCTATAAAAAGTATACCTAAAATTTATAAAACAGAAGCAAGGAATAATACTAGCTCTTATAAATGTGTATGTGGGGAGCTCTGGGATAGGGTGGGAGAATCAGCATGGAGAAGTGACTTAATAATAAGATGAAATTTTATTTCTTAAGTAATTGATAGGCCTATCTTCAAGAAAATACTCATCGCAATTTCAAATGCATAAGAGAACTCCTGTATGTTTCATTTGCATAGCAGATATAATAGAATGCCCACTTATTCTCAGACCCTCGTTTAGTTATACCTATTAAGATTTGTGGATCCTGGCCTACCAGAAATCTAACCCACTGAATCCAGTAATAAGAGTACAATACTGACTTATCTCACAATGGTATTAGAAACAACTGTTAGTAAAAATGGCTGGGGAAGCACTAAAATTTTTGCTTGTTTTTGTTTTTTTTTCTCCCAGATTTCTAATGTGAGGGTTGTATCATTCGTCAACATGAATGGCAGATGCAAGTGCTTAGGTTTTTTTCTGTTCTGGCATAAATCCCTGAAATAAGTCTTGTATGATTAATGTATGTAGGTGGATAGAGTGATATCCGACTCTGATTTTTTTTCTTCTCTTTTTTAATGAATGAAACAGGCTCAACTCCAGGGATTAAAACCTTTTGGTGACTCCATGGAAACAGTTTACTCAGCATTTCTTTTGCCAACATAGCCTAGTAAGGCAACTAACAGCCTGCCCTTTCTCTGATGATTGACTCATCTTACTACTCTCAACCTAGGCAAGAATTGTTGTTAGGGGCAGCTAGGAGGTGTAGTGGATAGAGCACTGGCCCTGGAGTCTGGAGGACCTGAGTTCAAATCTGGTCTCAGACACTTGACACTAACTGTGTGACCCTAGGCAAGTCACTTAACCCCAATTGCCACACCTCAAAAAAAGTAATGATAAGAGTTGTTGTTGTTCTGCTGTTTCAGTCATATCTAACTCTTTGTGACTCCATCTGGGTTTTCTTGGCAGAGATACTGGAGTGGTTTGCCATTTCTTTCTCTGGCTCATTTTGTAGATGAGGAACTGAAGCAAACAGGGTTAAGTGACTTGCCCAGGGTCCCACAGCTAATGTGTCTGAGGCTGGATTTTAACTCAGGTCTTCCTGACTCCAGGCCTGGCATTCTATCCAATGAGCCACCTAGCTGCCTATAGACTACTAAGCCAAAGCATTGATCAGTTTAAGACTGCTAACTTTTTGCTCTACTTCCTAAAACTTGTCCTTTCCTCTCTATTGTTTTTCATTCTCTCCTCTTTCTCAGTTAATAATAAGTTTTAAACTTATTTCTTCTTCTATCATCCTTTCTTTGTCTCTTTCTATAATGTTTCTAATTATTTTCTTCTCTTCTTTCCTCTGTCTCCTTTCATAGTAATCACCCTCATTTAGTTTGGGCTGAAATGGTTTGGTACCTTGAAGCGATGGAATGATATACTCATTAGCCACTGAGCTGAAGGAACAGATGACTGAGTGATCCCTTGCTCCTAACCCAACCCATTATAGTGGTCAGGGAGGAGTGATGCTTTGGTTAAAAGGAGAGATAACTTTCCTCTAGCTCTCTCTTCCTTTGACCCTCCAAGGCACATTATGAAACTCAAAGACTTCAATGAGAGCCTGATGATGGACTTATAAACATCCTGATAACCATTCTTATGTGGCTCTATTAGATGTGGCTCTTTTCTCTGATCCACTAGCTGCCTTTTCCACATTGTGTTTCCTTTCCTGAGTAAATTACTAAGCTGCAATCTCAAGATAGATGGGACCAGGCTTGGAAGCAACCTTGTGAATTCAAGAATTTTGGAGGTCCTAGGTCCATTCAGTGAAGCATACTGATGGCAATGGGAGTTTCCTCATAGATAAAGATGACCACAAGCAGAAACTAGGTATAGACCAACATCTCATACTGTATACCAAGATAAGATCAAAGTGGTACATGATTTAGACATAAAGGGTGATAATGTAAGCAGAGTAGGGGATTATGACATAATTAACCTGTTAGGACTGTGGATAAGGGAAGAATTTATGAATAAAGAAGAGGCAGAGAGCACTACAGAACATAAAATGTAAAATTCTGATTTTTTGCTGTTGTTTGGTCATTTTTCAGTAGTGTCCAACTCTTTGTGACTCCATTTGGGATTTTCTTTGCAAAGACACAGGAATGGTTTGCCATTTCCTTCTCAAGCTCACTTTTCAGATGAGGAAACTGAGGCAAACAGGATTAAGTGACTTGCCAAGGGTCACATGGCTAGTAAGTGTCTGAGGCCAGATTTGTACTCATAAAGATGAGTTTTCTTGACTTCAGTCCCAGCACTCTATTGACTATGCCACCTTGCTGCCTCATAATTTTGATTATATTGCTTTTTTGGACAAACAAAACCAATGCAGCCAAGATTAAAAGGAAAGCAGAAAATGAGGGAGGGGGAGGAGGGAATTTTACAGCAAATTCTTCTGATAAAGGTCTCATTTCTCAAATATATAGAGAACAGAGTCAAATTTATAAGAATATGAGTCATTCCCCAATTGATAAATGGTCAAAGGACATGAAAGGCAGTTTTCAGTTGAAGAAATCAAAGCTATCTATATTCATGTGAAAAAAATGCTGTGAATCACTATTGACTTGATACATGCAAATTAAAACAACTCTGAGATACCACCTCATACCTATCATATTGGTTAATATGACAGAAAAAAATGGCAAATGTTGGACAGGATGTGGGAAAATTGGAACACAAGTCACTGCTTTCACTCCGCCATCTTGGCTCCGCCCCTTCTGCTTTTTTAAATTTTTTGCTAAGCAATGAGGTTAAATGACTTGCCCAGAGTCACACAACTAGTGAGTGTTAGGTATCTGAGGCCAGAGTTTAACTCAGGTCCTTCTGACTCCAGGACCAGTGTTCTATCCACTGTGTGTACCCTTGTAAAAGGATACAATAATACCACTACTAGGTCTGTACCCCAAAGAGATGGGGAAAAAAAGAAATAGAGAAAGAGAAAGAGAGGAAGAAAGAAAGAAAGAAAGAAAGAAAGAAAGAAAGAAAGAAAGAAAGAAAGAAGAAAGAAAGAAAGAAAGAAAGAAAGAAAGAAAGAAAGAAAGAAAGGAAGGAAGGAAGGAAGGAAGGAAGGAAAGGAAGGAAGGAATGAAGGAAGGAAGGAAGGAAGGAAGGAAGGAAGGAAGGAAGGAAGGAAGGAAGGAAGGAAGAAAATGACTTATATGTACAAAAATATTTATAGCAGCTCTTTCTGTGGTGGCAATGAATTGGAAATTGAGGGGAAGCCCATCAATTGGGGAATGGCTGAATAAATTATATATGATTGTGCTGGAATACTATTGTGCTATAAGAAATGATGAGCGGGGTGGAGCCAAGATGGCAGTGAAAGCAGCAACTTCCTTGATCTCTCCCCCAAACCCCTCCAAATACCTATAAAACATGGTTCTAAACAAATTCTGAAGCAGCAGAACCCACAAAAAGACAGAGTGAAACAAATTTCCAGCCCAAGACAACCTGGATGATTGATCAGAAAAGTATATCGCACCGGGCTGGGAGGGCAGTGCAGCGCGGCATGGGTGTGCAGACCACAGCAAACCTGAAGCAGGCCTCAGAGGACTGAATCTGGGCAGCTGTGGGGTTTTCCAGACTCCTCAATCCAGGAATGCCAAAGACAACTTAGAAGGTCAGTGGGAAAATTCTGTTTCAGTGCTGAGAAGGAAGGCAGGGTCTCAGCTCCATTCCCCCAGAAAGTGGCCCTGGGGTAAGCAGCTGCTTCCTGAGCTTCCAGCTCACAGACTGAGGGGGGAATCCAGTGGCTGATCAGAGGGGGATTGCAGGGATCTCTTTGCCGGAGCTGAGGCAGGAATCTCTTTCTTTGCCCGTGTTTGGATCTAGGTCACAGTTCTGGTGGCGGGGTCCTGGGGTGAGGAGGAGTACTGGCGTGGTGGAGCTTGTAGTGGCTGTGGACAGGAAACCTCCTCACAGTTCCAGGACAGAAAGGAGTGCTTGTGTACTAATAGACCACAGCACAGGCCAGGAAAGGAGTAAACACCTCGCCCTTATCATACCACCTTGAAGAACTGAAAATTTACAGGTCCCTACAAGTATCTCTGAAAACAGCTATACAAACCCCTGAAGCTTGGGACAGTACATTCTCCACATTGGAAGCAGACTCTTACCTTAACAAAGAGTTTAAAACTCAAGTAATTGGCCGGGATCATGAGCAAGCAGCGCAAAAAGAGTCAGACTATATTATCTTACTTTGGTGGCAAAGAAGATCAAAATATACAACCAGAAGAAGACAACAAAGTCAAAGCTCCTACATCCAAAGCCTCCAAGAAAAATATGAATCAGTCCCAGGCCTTGGAAGAGCTCAAAAGGGATTTTGAGAAGCAAGTAAGAGAAGTAGAGGAAAAACTGGGAGAGAAAGAATAATCAAAAAACAAGTCAACAGCTTGCTAAAGGAGACCCAAAAAATACTGAAGAAAATAACACCTTAAAAAATAGCCTAACCCAAATGGCAAAAGAGGTCCAAAAAGCCAATGAGGAGAAGAATGCCCTAAAAAGAAAAATTGGCCAAATGGAAAAGGAAGTCCAAAAGATTACTGAAGAAAATACTTCCTTAAAAATTAGAATAGAGCAATTGGAAGCTAGTGACTTTATGAGAAATCAAGACACTGTAAAACAAATCCAAAAGAATGAAAAATTAGAAAACAATGTGAAATATCTCATTGGAAAAACAACTGACCTGGAAAATAGATCCAGGAGAGAGAATTTAAAAATTATTGGACTATCTGAAAGCCATGATCAAAAAAAGAGCCTAGACATCATCTTTCAAGAAATTATCAAGGAAAACTGCCCTGATATATTAGAACCAGAGGGCAAAATAGAAATTGAAAGAATCCACAGATCTCCTCCTGAAAGAGATCCCCAAAGGAAAACTCCTAGGAATATTATAGCCAAATTCCAGAGTTCCCAGGTCAAGGAGAAAATATTACAAGCTGCCAGAAAGAAACAATTCAAGTACTGTGGAAACACAATCAGGATAACACAAGATTTAGCAGCTTCTACATTAAAGGACCACAGGGCATGGAATATAATATGGAGGGCAAAGGAGATAGGATTACAACCAAGAATCACCTACCCAGCAAAACTGAGTATAATCCTTCAGGGGAAAAAATGGTCATTCAGTGAAATAGAGGACTTTCAAGCATTCTGATGAAAAGACCAGAGCTGAATAGAAAATTTGACTTTCAAATACAGACTCAAGTGGAACATGAAGAGGTAAACAGAGAAAGAACTTATTAAGAGACTATTGGAAAGATGATATTTATAACTCATGAGACCTTTGTCAGTATTAGGGTAGTTGGAGGAAAAAATTATATGTATGTATATAGATAGATAGATAGATAGATAGATAGATAGATAGATAGATAGAGGGCACAGGGTGAGTTGAAGATTAAGGGGTCATATCTGGAGAATAAAATTAAGGGATGAGAGAGGATTATACTCGGAGAAGAAGAAAGGGAGAGGTAGAATGGGGTAAATTATCTCACAAAAAAAAACAGAAAAGAAAAGCTCTTACAGTGGAGGGGAAATGGGGGAAGGTGAGAGGGAATGAGTGAATCTTATTCTCATAGGATTTGGCTTAAGGAGGGAATAACATACACATTCAATTGGGTATGGAAATCTGTCTTACCCTAGGAAAATAGGGGAGAAGGGGACAAGAGAGCAGGGGATGATAGAGAGGAGGGCAGATTGGGAAAGGGGTAATCAGAAGCAAATACTTCTGAGGAGGGACAGGGTCAAAAGAAAGAATAGAATAAATGGGAGGGCAGGATAGGATTAAGGGAAATAGAGTTAGTTTTTCACAACATGTCTACTATGGAAGTGTTTTGCATAACTGCACATGTATAACCTATATTGAGTTGCTTGCCTTTTCAATGAGGGTGGGTGGGGAGGGAGGAAGGAGAAAATTTGAAACCTAAAGTTTTAAAAACATATGTTTAAAAAAATGTTTTCACATGCTACTGGGAAATAAGAAATACAAGAAATGGGGTACAGAAGTCTGTCCTGCCCTACAGAAAAATAGAAGGGGAAGAGGATAAGAGAAGGGGGGAAGAGATAGAAGAGAGGACAGACTAGGGGAAGGGATATTCAGAATGCGTGCCATCTTGGGGTGGGGGGAGGGGTGAGATGGGGTGAAAATTTGAAACTCAAAATCTTGTGGAAGTAAATATTGAAAACTTAAAATAAATAAATTTATATTATATATATATACACACATATGTGTATATATACATATGTGTGTATGTATATATGTACATATGTATATATGTACATATGTACGTATGTATGTATATATATAAAGAAATTATGAGCAGGATGCTTTCAGAAAAACCTGGAAAGACTTGCATGAAATAATGCAAAGTGAAGTGAATAGAACCAGTAGAACATTGCACAAAATAACAGCAATGCTGTATGATGATTAACTGTGAAAGACTTAACTACTATAATTAAGACAAAGATCTAAGACAGTTCTGAAGTAGTTATGATGAAAAATGCTATCCCCCTCCAGATAAGGAATTAATGGAGTTTAAATGTAGATCAATGCATGCTATTCTTTACTTCATTTTTTTTCATGTGTTTTAATGTTCTTTTTCACAACATGACTAATATGGAAATGTGTTTTTCATGATTGCACATGAAATGAAAGGAATAATCTATATCAAGTTGCCTGCTTTCTCAAAGAATGGGGAGAGAGAGCTAGAATTTGGAAGTCAAAATTTTTAAAAAATGCTAAAAATTGTTTTTGCATGTAATTGGGAAAAAATAAAATGTTTAATTTAAAATTAAAAAAAAGAAAAAAGATGAACATTAATAATAGGAACCCTCCTTCGATGAAGACAGTACAGAGCAAAGGTGAAATGCAAAGTGCCTAGTCAGCAGTCCTGCTGTTTTGAGTTCTAATGATGGTGAAGTGTCAGTTTCCTAGAAGATTTTAACAGTAGTTATGTTATGATATTGAATCTTGTTTTAATCTATTTTCTCAATGGGTGTTTTATCTTTAAGTGTTCAGTATTTCTTTTACATGTTAGAATAAAATATCTGTCCTATATCTGATTCCTATTGTACACTGAATATCTTTTCATTCTTTCCCTTGTGAGACATGACTCTAAACCCTAAGCTATAAATAACTTCTCCCTACTGCCTGAGTTGGGGGTTAGCAAGTTGACAAACACAGGAAAAGAGAGCCTAGTACCCCTCTCACTGGAGGCTAGGTTTTATAGTTGGATTATGTGCCTGAGTCCAAAGCAAAAGGGCTTTTTAGAGAGAGGGAGTGGGCACAGTGCCACAGCCCGAGGCTCCTGTTGGTGTTTCCTTAATGTTATAAATCATTTTGTTGGTCTTTTGTACTCAGAAAGCCTTCAACCTTTCCTATTCCCAGTATCTTAGATTTAAGAGCTGGAAGGGGTCTTTCAGACCAACAAGTCCAAACTCTTCACTTTACCCGGAAAAGAAACTAAGGCCCAGAGAGATGAAATAATTTTTCTAGGGTCATCCAGGTAATAAGTGTCTGAGACACAATTAAACTCAGGTCCTGTCATGCATTAAAGTAAAACCCTTCCGCTGCTCATTGTTCCATTTCAAAATCCTCTAAAGATCTTTCAGGCTCACCCAGGTTCTCTTTTAAAATTCTGAATGCTTTGAAAGTACTTAGCATATTCATACTTAAATCATAATGAGATCTCTCCTTACCTGGACCTTGGTAGGTTCCATCCAATGTTCCACAGTGTCAGTAGTGATGTTTTCAGGCAGGATCACTGGATCACTAGGGGGGATTATACAGGATGGCGTACACATGGCACCTAGAGGAAGAGATACGCACAGTATGCTATCAGATTATTCACACAAAGGCCTAAAATTTCTTCTATTCTCAATCCCTTTTTTTTTCATCTTGGAAGCAATGACTTCTAGTTTTGCAAGGGTACTTCCAAGTCAAAATTTACAGAAATATGCTGTTGTTACATATTTCAGCTCTGTGGGCCACCATATTCTCACACTTAGAAGAACTCCCAGAGGTCAAAGACACTATTTTAGCAGCAGCTGCTGCCTTTGAACTCTGCTGGTTGGAAAGAGGTTGATGATCCAGAAATCTGGGATATCAAGAAAGGCAAATAACATTGCTGAAGCTTCCTGCTGCACAGAATAAATTTTTTGGCAGTAACCAAGAAATCTGTATGCTTTAAGGAGGAAGGTGGGGAGGGAAGGTGTGGAATGGGGTGACTCTAAAAAGGAAAAGAATGAGGCCTTCAAAATGAGTTGGACTCAGAAAGGGAAAACTCCAGGGTACTTGATGGTGCTTGGGTTTCAGTTCTTTTCTAAATTTCTGTCCATAGTGGTGTGTTGCTTAACATTAACAACTGCCTCTCTAGAAAAATAAATAAGCAAGACACATTTTTTTTTCACTTGGGCTTCATTGTTGACATTGTCTCCACTATTTTCTTAATTCTTTTCCTAGTTTTATGCAAAATTTTTCTAGTTGCATGCCCAATTCATTGATCTTTTTCTCTATTTCATTCATGTAAGCATTTAGAGATATAAAACTTCCCCAAGAAATGCTTTTGCTACATCCCATAAGTTTGATATGTTGTCTCATTGTTGTCATTCTCTTGAATGAAGTTTTCGATTGTTTTTATGATTTGTTGTTTGACTCATTCTGTTTTTAGGATTAGATTATTTAGTTTCCAATTATTTTTAGTCTATCTTTCCTGTGGTCCTTTATTACATATAATTTTTATTGTATCATGATCTGTAAAGGATGCATTTAATATTCCTGCCTTTTTGCACTGGATTGTGAGGTTTTATGCTCTAGTACATAGTCAATTTTTGTGTAGGTGCCACGTACCACCAAAAAAAAAAAGGATATTCCTTTCTATCCCCATGCAATTTTCTCCAGAGGTCTACCGTATCTAACTTTTCTAAAATTCTATTCACCTCCTTAACTTCTTACTTGTTTATTTTGTGGTTAGATATATCTAGTTCACAGAGGGGGAAGTTGAGGTCCCCCACTAGTATAGTTTTGATGTCTATTTCTTCCTGTAACTCCCTGAGTTTCTCCTCTAAGAATTTGGATGCTATACCATTTGGTGAATATATGTTTAGTAATGCCTATGGTGCCTTTTAGCAGGATGTAGTTTCCTTCCTTACCTCTTTTGATAAGATCTATTTTTGCTTTTGCTTTGTCTGAGATCAGGATTGCCACCTCTGCTTTTTTTGCTTCAATTGAAGCATAATATATTCTACTCCAGCCTGTTACCTTTATCCTGAGTATATCCCTCTGTTTCAAATGTGTTTCCTGTAAACAACATATTATAGGATTATGGTTTTTAATCCATTCTGCTACCTGCTTCTGTTTTATGACAGAGTCCATCCCATTCACATTCACAGTTATGATTACTTTCTGTGTCTTTCTCTCTATCCTATCCCCCCCTCGCCATTTATGCTTTTCTTTCTCCTTTCTCCCTTTCCCTCCTCACTAGTGTTTTGCTTTTGACCACCGCATCCCTCAGTCACACCTCCCTTCTGCTTAGCCCCCTCTCTTTTCTTCCCCTTTACCCTTACTACTTCTTCCTCCCTTCTATCCTCCCTCCATTTTCTTTCCCCTTTCCCCTCCTACTGCCTATAGGACAAGTTAGATTTCTATACCTAACTGGTTATGTTATTCCCTACTTGAGCCAAATCTGATGAGAGTAAGGTTCAAACAATGCTCATCTCCCTCCCTTCTTTCCCTCTACTATAATAGGTTTTTATGTCTTTTCATGTAAGGTAATTTATCCTTGATTGCCTCCTGCCTTCTTTGTCTCCCAGTACCTTCCCTTAGTTAGATCAGATTAATCCACTTACTTAGATCCATTTAACCCACTTGAATAATTTTTTTTATCATTACATCAAAGTGAGCTTATATCTACCCCCTCTATGTATACCCCTTTAAAATTGTATAATAACAATATAGTTATCAAGAGTTACAAGTGTCAACTTCCCCTCTAGGGATGTAAACAGTTTGCCCTTATTCATAACGTGTGTGTGTGTTTTTTTTCTGTCCTGTTTACCTTTTTATGTCTCTCTTGAGTCTTGTATTTGAAGATTAAATTTTCTGTTGAGCTCTGGTCTTTTTATCAGGAAGGTTTGGAAGTCCCCTATTTCATTGAATGTCCATCTTCTCCCTGAAAGATTATGCTCACTTTCACTGGGAGTTGATCCTTGGTTATAATCCAAGCTCCTCTGCCTTACAGAATATTGTTTTCCACGCCCTACAATCTTTTAATGTAGAAGCTGCAAGGTCCTGCATAATCCTAACTGTGGTTCCATGATATTTAAATTGTTTCCTTCTGGTTGCTTGTAGTATTTTCTCCTTCACCTGGTAATTTTGGAATTTGGCTACTATATTCCCTGGTATTTTCAATTTGGGATCTCCTTCAGGAGGTGATCGGTGGATTCTTTCTATGCCTATTTTACTCTCTGGTTCTAGGACCTCAAGGCAGTTTTCTTTGAGGATTTTTCTGAAAGGTATTGTCCAGGCTCTTTTTTTATCATGATTTTCAGGTAGACCAATAATTTTTAAATTGTCTCTCCTGGATCGATTTTCCAGGTCAGTTGTTTTACCAATGAGGTATTTTACATTTTCATCTTTTTTTTCCATTGTTTTGTTTTTATTTGACTGTTTCTCCCTCTCTCATAGAGTCATTAGCTTCTATTTCCCCAATTCTAATTTCAAACAAATTGTTTTCTTCTATTAGGTTTTGAACCTCCTTTTCCATTTGGCCCATTTTATTTTTTAAGGAATTCTTCCCCTCAGTGAGTTTTTGTGTCTCCGTTTCTGTTTGACCAATTCTGCTTTTTAAGGAGTTGTTTTCTTCAGTTAATTTTTGTCCTTTCTTTTCCAAGCTATTGACTCTCTCTTGCATACCTCTCATTTCTTTTCCCAATTTTTCTTCTACCTCTCTCATTTGACTTTTAAAGTTCTTCTTGAGATCTTCCAAGAAGGCTTGTTGGGCTTCAGACCAGTTCATATTCCCTTTTGAGGTTCCAGATGTGGGTTTGTTGCCAACATTGTCCTCTTCAGAATTTCTGCTTTGATTTTCATTGTTCCTGTAATAATAATCTATCTCATGTTTCTTTTTGCTCGTGCTGTTTGTTTTTTCCCTGGCCTTTAAAAAGATTGAGCTCTCCTGCTGGGGAGCAAGGGGCACTGACCCAAGCTTCATGTGTTGGCAGCCCTTGGCCTGGTCACTGGCTTTGTGTGCTGGGGCCTCTGATGCTGGCAGTTGGAGGCTATAGGGTTCTGGCAGCTTACCTGGTGTTGGGCTAGAATCAGCAATACTGAACTCTAGGGGTAGGATTGGGTAGTCTGACTGCTGGAGATTGCCTGCTCACCTGGGCTTTTCCTTTTGCTTTCTTCAACTCCTTTCAGATGGATGTTTCACTGCTGCAGGATATTTCTCCACCTGGGGCTTTCCTCCTTGGAGTGCTTCCCAGAGTTTTGCTGAGGCATTGGGTGACTTGGCTGTCATAGAATGCCAAGGCATGTGGTGGTTTTCCAAGCCAGTTTCCACTGGTTCACCTGCCCATACTGAGGCACTTGGGGGTCCTGGTGTTGGTGTTTGCCTGCTCCCCCACCTAGGATTCAGGATCTCGCTTTGGTATGCTGAGGTGGGGCTTTCCACTAACTTGCTGGGACGCTTCCCATTCTGCACTGCTCCCCCTCCCCCAGTTCAAGAGGGGCCTTTCCTGTTAATCCCTCAAGCTTCCTAGGCTACCAGACTGCTGCACCCCATCTTTCTGCTGGTACAGCTGTTCCAAGATTTTTCCTGGGGAGATATTTTCTGGGCTTTCAGAGGTTAATAAGGGACAGTGAGAGTAACTTACTTATTACTCCACCATCTTGGCTTCCAGAAGCAGAACTCTATTTTCTTAATTCTAAATAATCAATAAAATAAAATTCTACCCAATGAAAAATCATACTCTTTGAGATTTGTCCCATTTTCCCACTCATGGGAGCTTGCAGTCTTATATGATTCTGGAGTCACATTTGAAATTATTATTAACCCCAAATAGCTACTAGATGCTCTCTTGGAACTAAATTAGCATAATATTTTAATAAATAACTTAAAAGTCCTTGAGGATCTGTAAGATACAAGTAGAAGAGAGCCCTCCAAGTGGCCTGAGAATCATGATCTGATTATTATTGTTCTAGATTTATCACTAGACAATATCACTTCTGCTGCAACATTCCTATCTACATAGCCATTTGCTATAGTGGTAAAGAGATTGACTTGAAAGTTATGAGCCCCAAAGCCAGAGGCTAATAAAATGATTTCTGTAAACCAGAGCTTAGCACATTACCAGGCACATTTGAGGTGTTTAATTAATGCTAATTGACTGACTGACTAATTCAGCCCCTCTGCAGAGCCTAATAGTCTAACACAAAATAGAATGGTTTGTAAAGACTATCCCTAGGCCTAGTAGAGTCTCAGTGTGTTTCCCACAGACTGTGTCCCTTTGCTAAAGGTTCCAGTTGCAGCCAACATGTTGCTGACTCAAGGCCTTCTGGGTTTTTCAACATCTCTATAAATCAGACCTGGCTAAACAGAACTTTAATTGCAATGACTTGAATAAGAGACTGCCCGCAGGCTCCAGCTCTCAGCCCCCTGTAGAGAAAGACAGCTGAAGAGTCGCACAGGAGTTGTATTATCACATAGGCCCTCCAAGAACTCTCCGCTCCAGTAACCATGGCAGAAAGCGTGGAGGAAAACTGCTAATAAGCATAATCAGTTGTGTTTGCTCTCTCTTGCCCCTGGAAATACTAAATCCTTACTCAGAAGCCACTCTCAGCCACATGGCTTGAGGTTGGTAACATGACCAGACATGATGCAAGTGTCCAAGGAGCCCAATCAAATTTATGTGTGTGCAGAAGAATAAAAAGGAAACAATTTCACCATAAATTTCATTTTTACTGAGGCGGCTAAGAATCAACAGGCCTTTCCATCAAATCCTTGGGGAAAGCAACAGATCTGATTCAAAGCCTAGACAGGCTTAATAAAAGATTTTTTAAAACCCTTTTGTTAATATCTTTTAAGGCAGAATTCAGCATCCTTTCTCATCCTTACCAATTCCATATCCTTGTTCACACTTGTATTCCACTAAATTCAGCTCTGGAGGTGGAGGACATTCCCCCTGAAGGTTATCGCACAGCTTAAACTCTTCTGTCCATAAACCTTCTTTAGTGCAAATTATGGGCTTCTAGAATGCAAAAAGATACCAAAGATTTGTGTTGTTAAAAACTCTTCACAAAGGAGTTTGTTAAAATAAAGAGTGGACAGATTAATTAGTAGTAGCAAATGACTGAGACAAAGTATTAATTCATATGACTATTTACAAACACTAAGATAATTCTTTACCTTTCTTATAGGAAAGGTACATAGGTACAAACCCATTTTTACCCCTGAAATTTAATCATCAATATCTGCTTCTTTTGAACAGGAATATAAGATCACTCATATTTTCACAAGCTAGTAAGTTCATTATTTATTCATTTATCATTGATCTATCATAAGTAGAGAAATTACAACCTTTAGTTGTTCATTCATTTTCTCAACAAGTAATTATGAAATGCCTATAAGTACAAGGCATTGCGTTACACTCTGGGAGTACAAAGGCAAGAAGAAATAATCCCAGCCTTCTAGAATCTTATATGCTACTGAAGGAAAATTAGGTACAGAGATAAGTCAATTAAAAAAAAACCATATAAAATATAACATAGTGAGGAGGGAAGCACCAACAATTGCCTTGGTATTGATTCCTCTCCATTAACCTGATCTCTTCCCCTGTGACCAATAGTGCACATGTACAAAATAGCTCACCAGGTTAAGCCATGAAGTCTACTCATTGCTATTTCTCTGCCTATCTTCTTGAAGTTGCTTCATCTCTCCCTGCTTGCATAGTCTCACTCACAGCATGATCTCTGATCTGGCCAAGTCTATGTCCTCTTTTTTTTTATCATGATAACTCTTGGCTGGGTCACTCTTCCTGGCTGCTACCCCCACGGAATCACAAAAGCATATTAGGTCAACAACTGGATGGAGAACATGGATCTCACAACCTTCAAAGAGGCAACATTTCAGAATTCCACCTAGCTCTGGCCCCCTCACTCATTCTCTTAACCTGGCAGCCTAAAAGAGCTATTTCAGTTTTGCTGGTCCCTGGTAACCTTGCATGTTCTCTTCATTTTTATCCCATGGGATTCACTCTCAAGAGACTGGGAGCTCTGGGTATGGAGGGGAGGAGCCGGGCCAGGAAAGAAGGAGCAGTTATTACTTTTTCCAACCAGCCCACATGGTCCCCCCCTCCCACATAAGGGTTTAGTATTTGAAAAGTTTCTAAAATAAAACTGACTTCAGCCATCGTCATGATAAGACTGTGGTTTTTGCTTTCTGAACCCTTGGGCCAAATTGTTGAGAGGCAAACAGTCAGACCACATTTTAATGTCTGCTGTGAAAATTGCTTGCTTGCTTGCTTATTAAGAGCTCTTTTATACAGAAAAATACATTCATTCATACATACATACATACATATATATATATATGTATACACATATAAACAAGATAGCTAGGTGGCACAGTGGATAGAGTGCTGGGCCTGAAGTTGGAACACTCATCACCCTGGGCAAGTCACTTAACCCTGTTTGCCTCAGTTTCCTCATCTATAAAACAAGCAGGAGAAGGAAATGGCAAACCACTCCAGCATCTTTGCCAAGAAAACCCCAAATAGGGTCGCAAAGAGCTAGACACAATTGAAATGACTGAACAACAACACATGTGTATAGTACACACATATTGAGTCCCTAGTCATACATGGTAAGTCATCATAACACTTGAAATAGAACTACCATCACCCCCATTTCCTTTCATTGCCATGCATTTGAAGTGTTTCAGATACAACCAAAGGTTGTAACATCTGCTTTGGTTTGTTTCTGAAAAGTCAACACACCTATTTAGAAAACCACGTTCCTAAAGTGTTGTTGCTGACATTCCTCCAAAGGACTTCTCCTCCACATTTTCAAATTGGCCAGAATGGTTTGGACATGGCCTTACCCTAAATGAAATGCACATGGTTCTCCTTACCCTTTGTCGATTCAGGTTACAGCTGAGTACACACTGGCTACCCAGCTTGAAGCCATTGCTACAGGCATACATGCCTTCAAAGATGGGAGCTGGGGGTTCACACACCACTGGGATGCAGCTGCCTTGCTCCCAATTTCCACTCTCCAGGCATTGTATCTTCAGAAGCTTGCTGGAAAGACACAAAATAACATCTTCCATCACAATATCTCTGAAGCACCCTTTGGGAAGATTCCACTTATTAACAGGTGGATGACAAACTAAGGCCATGTGGAACCTCAAAATCATACATTATCTGAACTTCCCCCCAATTCTAAGTTCCAACTAAAACCTACCATATTTATCCAATGATAATGGAGATAATAGTGTAAAAATATCCCAGTAAAAATATTAGGTCACTGAAAGCAGAGGCTACTTTTTAAAATATTTTTTTTTTTAGTCATAGCACATAAATGCCTTTGAATTTGTTGATTGGTGAGGCAACCTGGTATAAGAAGCACAGCATTTGAGGAAATAGGCAAACAGAGGTTAAGTGACTTGCTTTGGGTCATACAGCCAGTATGTGTCTGAGATCAGATTTGAACTCATTTTTTCCCCTACGCCACAGCAAGCAATCTGTTTTGCTCCTTCTTAGTAGATTATCCATCTTTCTCTCTAAAATGGCTTTTTAAAAACTCTTCTTTCTTCATTAAACCTCCCACATTATTTGGTCCCCACCCTGATACCTTCTGCTATAGCTATACCCATCCACCCATATGAGGATCTCACCCCATACTTTATTGAGAATAGAGAGACCATTCATTGGGCTCCTTTGCCCATTCTGTACACCTCAACACCCCTTGACACCATTCTTCATTCTCTCCTTTATTACAATCTTGTTGAAGAAGTGAACCTTCCCTTCACCCAGGCCAACCTTTCACGTATATTCTTGATCCATTATGCAGGAGATTGCTCTTTCAATCACTAGATCAGGGGTTCTTAACTTTTTTTTTTATGGCAGGGGCTTGTTTGGCAGTCTATGGGTACCTCTTCACAATAATTTTTCTTAAATAAATTAAATAAAATACGATAGTATTATAAAGCAACTCAATTATATTGAAATACAGTTCTATATATCTATATGTGTGTTTATTAATTTATCTGTGTATTTATTTATTTGATTATTTATTTGTTCATTCATTCATTCATTTGGTTGTTTGTAGCTCACAGATCCCAGATTAAGAACCCTTGCCCTAGATCAGGGTTTGGCAAACTCATGCAGTCCAAGCAGCTTGCTTTTGTATGGCCCTGTGAGCTAAAAATGGTTTTTACATTTTAGAATAAAGAATATAAAAACCATTCTTAGACCAGGCAGGATTTGGTCCTTGGACCACAGTTTACAGACCCCTGGCCTAGATGATTAATTTCTCTAAAGCACAGAGAATTTCTCAAGAGCACAGTCTTGCGTAGGGTCACACAGGCTTGTAAGTGTAAGTATACGAATGAAGAATTAAACTAGGTTTTCTGGATTCTTGCCAATATACCGTACTCCCTCTTTCAGTCATACTTTCAACATCCCATTCAGGGGAGAACAGTATAAGGTCCCATTTTGTTGACAGGAAAATTTAAATAAGTGACTTATGCAAGGCCACACAAGGAACTGGCTAAGCCCTTGAATAGGAATCCAAGTCTTTTGATTCTCAAAGTAGCTTCCCATCCATTAGTCCTTGATGCTTCCTCACACTCATAGAAATAAACTGTATGGTGAGGGAAATCTGGAACAACATTGTTCCCTGAATCTTGAAGGCCAAGGAGCTAGCTGTCTAAAACAGGAAAAACAGGATGACAGCTTGGGCCAAAAAACTGACTATCAAAGGGACATCATGGGGAACTGGAGGAGGGTAGGTATTTATTTTCCTTTTAGCATCTCCAGATAAATGAGCACCTCATCCAGGTCAGAAGGTGAAGTTTCCGGTTGCCAGCCCTTGCAGTGTTAACCTAGGGGCTAAAAATACAACTGTTACCTTTTTATATCATTTCCAGAAATAAAATTCTTGTAGCCAAAACTCTGCTGAAAAGTTGGTTGCTGAAGGTTGAGGGAGATGGGAGCCTATTGGCCATACTTCTTCCATCTCTCCATCAACCTCATGGTTGGCAACAGGAAGAGTGCATTTTTTTGTAAGACCAATGCATTGATGGGGCCTTCAAGAGCCACCCAGAACAACAGTATAGTCCTTGGTGTATTTCTTTGAATGGGAATTACATCACAGGTTTCCAATGGTGAGACTTCCACCTTGCCTGATTTAGGGACTGATTTCTTCAAAAATAGAAATTACAAATAAGCAAATTTCCCTTTCTTCGTATGTTTGCTTCAAGAGTCTCCAAGTGTTTTCACATAAATTCTTGTTATATCCCCAAAAAGTAGATGCAGAGATAAGAGGTAGCTTGTTGATTGCAGTTTAGAGTTAAAGAAACTGAGGCACGTATTGGTTCAGTGAGTTTCTCAAGATCTTCCATCTGGTCAGTGACTGGGCTAGAATTGGAAAGTAGAACTCTGACTCCCTCGCCCGAGGCTCTTGTCATTCAGCAAATCACTAGGACTGTCTTACCAAAGAGACCTGCTCTGGCTTCCTAGTCAAGTGAAGCCAACAGACATTTATTAAATGTCTGCTATGTGCCAGATGTTGTGCTAAGTGCTGGAGATGTGAAAAAAGGAAATAAAAACAAAATGTATCTCACAGTCTAATATCATGCAGACAACTGTGCCCAGATATATACGTGATAAATTAGAGATAATCACAGAGGGAAGGCATTAGCACTAAGGGCATTGGGAAAGGTTTCTTCCTGCAGGTGGGGCTGTATCTGGTACCTGAAGGAAGTCAGAGAAGCTAGGAGATGGAGTTGGGGAGAGAGAGTGTTCCAGGCATGGACAACAGCCTGTGGAGATGCCTGGAGTCAGGAGATGGAGTGTGGTGTATGAGGAAATACAAGGAGGTGAATGTCACTTAATCCTAGACAATGTAGAGGAGAGAAAGGTATAAGAAGAGCTGAAAGATAAGAGAAGTACAAGATGTTTGTGCCAGGTTTTAAAAGGCAAACAGATCTTGGGGTGGGGAGAGGGATGAGATGGGAATAAAATTTGGAACTCAAAATCTTGTGGAAGTGAATGGTGAAAAGTAAAAATAAATTAAAAAAAAATTTTAAAAAAAAAGCCAAACAGATGATTTTATATTTAATCCTTGAGGTAATTTAGGAAGATGGCTTTGACCGTTGAGTAAAGGATGGACTGGAGTAGAGAGAGGCTTGAGTCAGGAAGACTAACCAACAGGCTATTGCATTGTTTAGCTGTGAGATGGGGTCTATACTAGGGTGGTATTAGTGTCAAAGGAGAGAAAGAGGCATGTACTAGAGATGTTGTGAAGGTAGAAACCACAAGGAATAGCAATTCATTGGATATGGGGGATGAGAAAGAGTAAACCATCAAAGCTAATGAGTTCAGTTTCAGACATGTTGAGATCAGATATCTATAGTTCACAGTTCTAGATATCCAACCAGCAGTTTGGAATGTGATACTGAAGGTCAGGAGAGAGGTTAGGACTGGATAAATAAATTTGAGAATTATTTCACAGAGATGATAATTGAATCTATGGGAGCTAATGAGATCCCTAGGCTAAAGTGTTCAGAGTATCAGTTCTAAAAGAGTGGTTCAAGGATCCCTGGGTATTCATAATAATACCAATGATTTAATTTCTAATACAGTAAATTTCATTGGGTACAATCCAGATAAACAAAAACTCTTTGTGGGGGTTTTCAATAATTTTACAGAGTGTCAAAGGATCCTTACTCCAAAAACAGTTTAAGAACCATGATTTTGGAAGGAAAAGAGAAGGGCCTAGGAGAGCCCCTTGAGAAACATCTATGTTTTCTGGACAAAGACCCAGCAAAAGAGAAAAAGGAATGGACAGACAGGTAGGAGGAGAACCAGGAAGCTGTCATAAAATCCTAAAGAGAAGGAAGCATGAAGTCGAATAGGGTGATTGACAGTGTCAGTGGCTACAGAGAGGTCAAGAAGGATGAGCATTGAGAAAAGTTCATTATATTTGGTAAGTAAATCCTGCTTTATCCTACTTAAGAAAAAAAAAACAATCATTCCACAAATATTCTCCCACTAAAAGTGGAAAGTCTATTTCTAGAAGATAAAACTGCCTATTGGAAAAGATACGATGAGAGTTTTGTTTGTGCTTTACACTGCCTCTATTCCATTTGGGGAGCTTAGGTCTTCATATTGGTGAGTGCAGGAATTCCCTGCCACACAAACCTCAACTTTCTATCTAATATCCTGATCACTAGGAGCAAAGGGTGCTAGATAACCTTTCTAAATTTCTAGCCCACTTTGCAGCTTGGTTTTAAATGTGACCATACAGGTATGAAAATACTATAACTTAGAATGATGTAAAAAGAGAACCATATGGGTTTTTGTGTATGTCACCCATAGAAATTAAGTGGGAAAAAAGTGTAAAACAAGATAATGTTTCACAATGGAATGTGTACTGACTGTAGAGCCAAAGGACAAGAATTCAAATCTTTCTGTCACTTTCCACCTGTGTAAACTTAGGGAAAATCATTTAACTTCCTTGGTCCTCAGTTTCCTCATATATAAAATGAGTAAATTGGACTAGGCAGTTTGCAACATCCTTTCCAGCTACATCTATGATTAATGATCCCATGATGTTGACATAGCCATGCTTTTAAAGTCATGGGCAATACACACGAGGCTGACAAGTGACTTTCCTCTCTAAGTCCATTTACCCTGGGCAAACACAACAGCCTAAGTTATAGAATTGTGCCTGCAAATTCAAAATGCTGAGTGTTGTTGTATTCGTTCTGTGGTGGTGGTTAGGACCATGACTTAAAACACAGAAACATTAGATGGAACCCTTCTGGCTTAGTGATCAGGAGTTTAAGTAAAAACTTAGAGCCATAACCAGAAATTTTTTCACTTGGAGAAAAAAGTTGAACATAAATGAAAAGAGGTGGAAGCTTAGAGGATAGCTGTTCAGCTGACCAATCAGCATTTAGTAAGCTCCTGCTTTGTGCCAGGCACCATGCAAACTGATGGAGATACAAAGAAAGACAGAAAAATAAATCTGAGAATGGGTATATTTTGGGTCAGAAGAAGGGATGGAAGAGAAATTGGGGGTGATAAATGAAACCCAGAGAGGGGTATTATAGGAACAAAATCCTGGGGTGATCAGCTGAGCCAGATTTAGCAAAGAAATTTGTGGGTCTAGATTGTCCAATGGCACTTTATGGCACTGTGGTTTCAGGACAGAAGAATTAAGAAAGGCCAGTGGGTGCCTTTTGGAGAATCCATGGCCACTCTGGAAAGACCCAGACTGCATAAGGGTGAGTGTGATAAGGGGGACTAAAATAAAAAATACTACAAATCATGAGGGGGGAAGAAGTAAAGACCTTGTAGATTCCCTAAGAATATCAAATAGGTCATCAGATAATTCCAATGACCTTTCAAGATGTCTTTGTTTTTTACCTTTCTAAATAGCTATTGAAACAATCCAAGACCTTTTCTACAAAGGTTTACATGGATTTCTCTCCAATCTATAGCATTTTCATGTTTTTCATTTGTGACCACCATCCAGTAGATTCTGGGTTCCTGGCGAGGTTGCACCCCAACTACCTGAACCATCTGGACATTTAAAACTGAGAAATCAGCAACATAAAGGTTATTACTATAAGGTTTAAGTTCCAATTGGTACTTGGAAGCAGGAAGCTGCTAGAAAGCAGATGGGAATATAAGTATGCCACGCATGCATGAGCATGAAGGAATATATCATAGAAATGCCTTCATCCACCTGGGAATTAACTTAACCAACCACTGCATGTCACTGTTGCTCTTTCTGAAAGCATGTCTGAGCCCCCTTCTCCAGCAGCCCAGGAATTGATAAAATGTAAATTCTCCTGTAGGGTATGGGAAGTGTTGGGAAGCTCAGGAGAGAGGGAAAAGGCTAACAGTTTGCCCAGGTAGGCCTTGCAGTTCCAGAGACCCTCTTTGCTTGCTCTGATGTGGGCTGGACAGGTCTGACTACTTTTTCCTCTGACCATCTGATCTGGAAGGATATCAGGAATAATAGTGACCCGCAGCAGAAGAATTTAGTGAACATCGTGGCTGACCCCCAGCTATATGTTGGGGGGCATATTCAAGGGACGTCGTAAAGGTAAAATCAATAGGTCCTAGTAACAGATTGAATACAGGGGATGAGAGATAGTGAGGAGTCCAAGATGACTCCTAAATGCTGTCCTGGTTTCCTTTCTGCAGCTTCAGAGACTAGGCTGACCTCCTTCAGGAGGCATGGAAGGCCTCAGAAATTAAAGGCAGGCCAATATTTAGCCCTGGATGGCTAGTTCTCTCTTCTCCACTCTCTTATACACACACACACACACACACACACACACACACACACACACATGCACGCACGTGCATGCACACACACACAGGGTTGGATATTGGCCTTCCACAAGCATTCTCCTATATCCCAAAAGATAATTTAATAGTTCAGATTTTTGTCTAAGCCAGAATTCCCTGTTAGACAGTAACAAATAGGTTTGTCCTAATCTGACCCTGATGCCAGAAAGAATAAAGACAAGGAGACATCCAAATTTTTGCTCCCCAAACTGGAGGATCAATTAATCAGAAGCACAAGACAAAGCAAGTTGAAGAAAAGAGGGAATATTTCAAGGGAGGGGGCAAAAAAAAAATCCACTACTCTCGGGTTAAGTTAAACTTCACTATGTAACATACAAGCTTTCACTCCTCTCAGAACCTCAAGAATGATATTTATTTAGGATTAATAGAAGAATTGGGAGCCAAAATAAAATTCAAAAAAGGGAAAAAAAATGTTTAAAAATAAGATACTTAATAGCCAGGGTTTGAAGGCCATGGGGAAGATGTACGAGGTCGAAAAGAATTGTGCTTGATGTGAAGGCATGAATGCCAATCTCTCAAGCTCTGTGAAGCAGGCAGCGGGAAGCTGGCCTGCACCCAGGTGCGTATTAGAATGGCCAAGGCTTGGAGCAAAAGATCAGTTGCTTGAATGCCAAGAGAGACTGTAATAAATTAGCCTAAAGCTCACATTATCCCACAATGGCAGGAGAGTTGAGGATTCCAAGGCTAAACTATGAGCATATTTTCTGAAAATGACAAAAAAGCAAGACTAGCAGAGAGAGGGAAGAGAGGGCACTGCGTGTCTTCCCTGTGCAGATACAGATACAGATACAAGCACATATGGCTTACACTGTGTGCCATATCCAGCATCTTTAATTAATTTTTAAAAGCCCAGAAAGAAGATCTTAATGAGTTCACTCCACCACATTAACAATCCAGTTTGATTCCAATGATTAAGTCTTTTTGGTCAATCAATCAATAAGCATTTATTAAGTACCTACTATGTGCCAGGTGCTGTACTAGTTGCTGCAGATACCAAGAAAATGTAAAACAGTTCCTGCCTCTAAGGAGCTAACAATCCAGCTTAGGGACACTGAATAGGGATAAGGATCAGCACTGGACCAATTATTTCATTGGTATAGGGAAATCCCAGATGACAAAAGCTCCTTTACCAATGCAGGCTTAGAGCCTTCTTTATAATTTATAGTCTTAGGAAGTTGGTCCGGGAATGGAGAAGTTAAATGACTTACTAGTAAATAGTATATCCACTATCTATCACAGACAACATTTGAACCCAGGGCTTCCTGGCCCCAAACCAGACCTTCTAACCACTATACTAGTGAGTCAACCAACAGAGATTCATTAAGTGCCTAAAGAGGCAAAAGATGGTGCCTGCCCTCAAGGAGCTTAAAGCCTAATCGGGGAGGTAACAAGCAAACAAATGTGTCCAAACAAGCTATCTACAGGATTAATAGGAAATGATTAACAGAGGGAAGGCACTAGAATTAAGAAGAGAGAGAAAAGTCTTTCTCTAGAAGGTGAGACTTTGGCTGGGATTTGAAGTCTAGAGGCAGAGTTGAGAAGGGAGACATTCAGGCTAGAGAAACACCAGAGAAAATGCCTAAAGTAGCTTGTTCATGGAACAGAAAGGAAGCTAATGTCACTGGATTAAAAGGTACATGTCAAGGACTAAGGTGTAAGAAGACTGGAAAGGTAGGAGGGGCCTTGGTTATAAAGGGCTTTGAATGCCAACCAGACCTTTTTGTATGTGATCATGGAGGCAGCAGGAGCCATTGGAGTTTCTTGAGTAGAAGGATGATATGATCAAACCTACACTTTAGGAAAGTCACTCTGGTGACCAAATGGAGGATGGACTGGAGTGTGGAGTGACTTGTGGTGACTTGAACCACCAGCTGACTATTGAAATAGTCCAAGCTTTAGTTGATGAGGGGCTCTACCATGGTGCTACCAAAAAGGAAGAGGCATAGTCATGAGATGTTGCAAAAGTAAAATCAACAGGCCTTAGAAGCAGATTGGAGATGGAGGATGAGAAATGGTGAGGGGTAGAAGATGACACTTAGGTTGCAAGCTTGGAGAACTGGAAGGTTGGTGGTATCTTCAACAGTAATGAAAGGGGGATTCTTTGGGGGGAAATGAGTTCAGTTTTGGACATATTGAGTTTACGATATGTACTAGATGTTTAGTTCTAAATGCCTGAAAGGCAGTTAGTTGGAAGTGAAAGGTTAGAGATCTGGAGAAAGGCTGGAAAATGATACTTGGATTTGAGAATCATCAACATAGAGATGGTAATTAAATCCATGGGAGCTGATGAGGTCACAAGCAAAGTGGCATAGAGGGAGAAGAGAAGAGAGTCCAGGAAAGAAGTTTCTGAGACAGCTACTGTTAAGAGGGAGGGACCTGGATGAGTATCCTGCAAAGGAGACAGAAGGAGAGTTCTGATAAGAGGAGAACTGAGGGAGGGGTATCCAGATAACCTAGAGAGAAGAGACAGAATCAAGGAGGAGAAAAGGATCAGCAGTGTCAAAGACTGCAGAGAAGTCAAGGAGAATGAAGATGGAGAAAAGGCCATTGAATTTGGCAAATAAGAGATCATTGGTAACTTTGGAGAGAATAGTCTCAGTGAAATGATAAGATCAGAAGCCAAATTGTAAAGGGCTAAGAAGAAAGTGAAAGGAGAACAAGTGGAAGCAGCTATTGTAGATAGCCTTTCCAGAGTGTAACCACAAAAGGAAGAAGAGGTAGGACAATACTTAGCAGGGATCAAGTGAGTAGATTTTGTTTTGGTTTTTTGTTTGTTTGCTTGTTTGTTTTACTATGAGTTAGACATGTGTATTTTGGTAGGCAATATGGAAAAAGCCAGTAGACAGGGAGAGATTGAAAACAAGGGATAGGGAGGGAATGACAAAGGTGGCAATCTTTTAGAGGAAATGGGATCTAATGGGATCACTTGAAGAAGTAGAAGGTTTAGCTTTGGAAAGGAGTAAGGCCACATGATGAATCATGTGACAGAAGGGTGAAGGAAGAGATAGTAGTAGAAGGCATCTGAATGAATGAGATGATGAAGAGGGGAAAAGAGGGAGATCATGGCAAATGGCCTCAATTTTTTTCTGTAAAATATGAACCAAGTTTCTTTGCAGAGAGGGTTGGGGGAGAAGGAGTCATGGGAGGTTTGAAGAGGGACAGAAAGGTGTACAAGAGGCATTGTGGAAAGTGGGAACATTAGTTTATAAGGCAGGTATAGAAGGATTGCCTAGTAGCAGTGAGAGCCCAAATATGTGTAACATAAATCTGTAGTGGACCCAGTCAGAACCGTTGCATGATATTCTCCAACTTTGTTTAGCAGCATGTATGTAGGGACAAAGAAGGAAAATGATAGAGGTGGTGTAAGATTGAACTCTCTCTCTCTCTCTCTCTCTCTCTCTCTATATATATATATATATATATATATATATATATATATATATACATATATACATATATATACACACATATATATGTGCAAAGCACAAATGAAATAATTTAGGGGTAAAACACTAGGAGATGTGGAAGGATACCACACTGAAAGTTGAATTTGAGCTAAGCCTTGAAGGAAATTAAGAATTCTTAGAGATAGTTATGAGCAATGAGGGCATTTCAGGTGTGAGCAACAGACAGTAAAACATGTGTATATCACAAGGGCCCTGCCTTAGAGGAAAGGCCATCAGTAATGTTTGTCACAGACTGCTGGCACTCTTGGCCCATGCTCTACACAAATCTATATATAACAACAATTCAAAGAGTGGAGATAGAAAATGTAAAATGGGGAGCCAAGACGGCAGAGTGAAAGCAGTGACTTGCTTGAACTCTCCCCCAAACCCCTCCAAATACCTGTAAAAATGACTCTAAACAAATTCTAGAGCAGCAGAACCCACAAAAAGACAGAGTGAAACAAATTTTCATCCCAAGACAACTTGAAAGGTTAATGGGAAAGGTCTGTTGTGCTGGCCTGGGAGATGATCGCAGTTCAGCATGGGCTATGCCAGACCAGGCCTCAGCAAACCTGGACCAGGCCACAGGGGACTGAATCAAGGGGAGCTGTGGTGGTTTCCAGACTTCTCACCCCATAAACACCAAAGAAACTTATAAGGTGAGTGGGAAAAGTCTGTTGGGCCTCAGTGAGAGAGGAGTGTGGTGCTGGCCCTGGCTCTAGTGCAGCCCTGGGGTGGTGGCCACAGTGGCAGCAGCTGTTTCCCAAACTTTTGGCCCAGAGATGGTGGGGGGATTGATCAGAGGGGGATTGCAGGGATCTCCTTGCTGGTGCTGAAGCAGGAATCTCTTGCTTTGCCCATGCTTCGATTTGGCTCACAGTCTTGGGTGGTGGTCCTGGGGTGTGGAAGAGCACTGGCATGGTGGAACTTGTGCTTGTGCTATGGTGGAAAGGAAATCCCCCTCACAATTCCAAGGCAGAAAACAGTGCTTGTGGTCACTCACAGACCAGAGCACAGGCCAGGAAAGGACGAAACATCTCTCCTTTGATCATACCACCTTGGAAGAACTGAAAATTTACAGGTCCCTAGAAGTATCTCTGAAAAGAGCTGCACAAAACCCCTGAAGCTTGGGACAGTACATCCTCCACACTGGAAGCAGACCCCCACCTTAACAAAGAATTGAAAAGTCAAGTAATTGGCTGGGAACATGAGCAAACAGTGCAAAACAAAACAAAACAAAATACCTCAGACTATAAAATCTTACTTTGGCGACAAAAATCAAAACATACAAACAGAAGAAGATAACAAAGTCAAAACTCCTACATCCAAAACCTCCTAGAAAAATATGATTTGCTCTCAGCTATGGAAGAGCTCAAAAATGATTTTGGAAAGTGAGTAAGAGAAGTAGAGGAAAAACTGGTAAGAGAAATGAGATTGATGCAAGAAAATCATGAAAAATGAGTCAATAGCTTGCTAAAGGAAACCCAAAAATACTAAAGCAAATAACACCTTAAAAAATAGACTAACCTAAATGGCAAAAGAGGGCCAAAAAGCCAATAAGGAGAAGAATGCCTTAAAAAGCAGAATCAGCCAAATGGAAAGGGAGGTCCAAAAGCTTACTGAAGAAAATAATTCCTTAAAAATTAGAATGGAGCAAATGGAAGCTAATAACTCTATGAGAAATCAAGACATTATAATACAAAACCCGAAGAATTAAAACAAATAGAGGACAATGTGAAATACCTCATTGGAGAAACAACTGACCTGGAAAATAGATCCAGGAGAGAAAATTTAAAATTATTGGACTACCTGAAAGTCATAATCAAAAAAAGAGCCTAGACATTGTCTTTCCAGAAATTATCAAGGAAACTTCCCTGATATTCTAGAACCAGAGGGTAAAATAGAAATGGAAAGAATCCTCCCATCACCTCCTGAAAGAGATCCCCAAAGGAAAACTCCTAGGAATATTACAGCCTAACTCCAGAGTTCCCACTTCAAGGAGAAAATATTGCAAGAAGCCAGAAAGAAATAATTCAAATATTGTGGAAACACAATAAGGATAACACAAGATTTAGCAGCTTCTACATTAAGGGACTAGAAGGCTTGTAATATGATATTCCAGAGGTCAAAGTAGCTAGGATTAAAACCGAGAATCATCTACCCAGTGAAACTGAGCACACTCCTTCAGGGGGAAAATGGACATTCAATGAAATAGAGGACTTTCAAGCATTCTTGATGAAAAGACCAGAGCTGAATAGAAAATTTTACTTTCAAATACAAGACTAAAGAGAAAAATAAAAAGGTAAACAGGAAAGAGAAATCATAAGGGACTCATTAAAGTTGATATGTTAACATTCCTACATGGAAAGATATTTGTAACTCATGAGTCCTCTCTCAGTATTCACTTAGTTGGAGGGAATAGATAGATAGATAGATAGATAGATAGACAGACAGAGGGCACAGGGTGAGTTGAATATGAAGGGATGATATCCAAAAAATAAAATTAAAGTGTGAAAGAGGATTGTACTGGGAGTAGGAGAAAGAGAGAGATAGAATGGGGTAAATTATTTCACATAAAAGAGGTAAGAGGGAATGAGTGAATATCATTCCCATTGGATTTGGCTTATGGAGGGAATAATATACACGCACAATTGGGTTTGGAAATCTATCTTACTCTACAGGAAAATAGGTGGGGAAAGATAAAGAAGGGAGGATGATAGAAGGGAGTGCAGAATGGTGGAGTGGGTAATCAGAAGCAAACGCTTTTGAGGAGGAACAGGGTCAAAGAAGAAAATAAAATAAATGGGGGGCAGGATATTATGGAGGTAAATATAGTTAGTCTTTCACAACATGACTATTATGGAAGTGTTTTGCGTGACTACACACATATAACCTATATCAAATTGCTTGCCTTGTCAATGAGGGTAGGTAGGGAAGGAGGAAGGGAGAGAATTTGGAACTCAAAGTTTTAAAAATGAATGTTAAAAATTGTTTTTACATGCAACTAGGAAATAAGATATATAAGCAATGGGGTATAGAAATCTATCCTACCCTACAGGAGAATAGAAGGGAATAAGAGAAGGGGGGGAGGGGTGATAGAAGGGAGGGTGGACTGGGGGAAGAGGTATTCAGAATGCATGCCTTATTGATGTGGGGGAGGGTAGAGATAGGGAGAAAATTTAGAACTCAAGATCTTGTGGAAGTTAATGTTGAAAACTAAAAATTAATTAATTTATTTATTGATTAATAGAAGAAAAAAAAAAGAAAATGTAAAATGGCAGAAACAGTAAGAAGGTCAGGATCGTTGTGGCCTGGCTGGATCATTGTGTTCATGGATGGAAGTAATAAGTAATAAGGGTAGAAAGGTAGATTGTGGCCAGGTTCTGAAGGGCTTTAAGTTTCAAATGGAGAAGTTCATGTTTGATTCTAGATGTAATAGGAAGAAAGGAAAGAAGGGAGGAAATAAGTACTTTGTTAAGCACTTACTATTTTCCAGACACTATGCTAAGTGCTAGGGATACAAATGCAAGCAGAAATAAAGATAGTGCCTGACCTCAAGGCACTTACTTTCGATTGAGGAAAACAACACAAAAAAGAAACTTGAAAAACAAGAGGAGATGAGAGCAAGTTTGAGAAAGGCAGGTGGTGTGGGAGAATAGTTTTAAAATCCAGAAGACAGGAAAAGAGGCAGGAAGGAATGAAGGCTGGCCTGGGCCTCTATACAAATTCTTGAAGGAACTCATCTACAGGAGGAAAGTCATGTCTTGGATATTCTAGATTGAGAAGGCTGCCAACATCAGGACAAGGATGATGTTCCAGGACAAGGAGGCCCAGGCAATGAATGAAGTTCTAGGAGGTTCTAGGGCATGGTTTTTAAAGTCTAGAAGCCAGGAACAAGACCAGGAAGAAAATAAAGGCCAATCTGAGTCTTTCCCTAAAATAGAAATTCCAGGAAGAATTCACCAATGAGAAAAGGGGTGGGAGAATATAAGGGAGCCATTGAGTTGATTAAGTAGGGAGTAACACATTAATAATAGCTACGATTTATATAGTACTTTAAGATTTGCAAAGCATTTAAGGGGGGGAGGGAACAAGCATTAATTAAGCACCTAATATGTGCTTTACAAATATTATGACATTTGATTACTTTACAGATATGATTTTATCCTCACAGCAACCATGGGAGGCATGTGTATATTTTTATTACACCCATTTTACAGATGAGGAAAGACAAATACTAAATAACTTGTCTGGGGTCACACAACTGGTAAGTGTCTGAGGTTGGATTTGAACTTAGGTCTTCCTTACTTCAGATCCAGAACTCTATCCCTTGACTTACCTAGCTACATCTAACATGGTCTAAATTGCGCTTTGGAAAAATCATTTTGGTTACTGCTTAGAGAACAGAATGGAGAAAGATTTGAGGTAAGGAGTCCAACTTAAGGCAAGAGGTGATGAGGCTTGAACTAGCAGTGGCAGCTGAGTAAGTGAAGAAAAGGAGACTTATATGAGAGATGTTATGGAGGTAGAAATGACAAGATTTGGTAACTGAGTGGCTAGATGGATGAGTGAGGAATGGAGATGACAGTGGGGATATAAACTTGAGTATCTAGAAGTAAGGTTGTGCTCCCAACAGAAACAAACTTTTTTTCTTCTGTTTTCTTGCTAATGGTAGAAGAAAAGAAGGAAGGAAGGAAGGAAGGAAGGAAGGAAGGAAGGAAGGAAGGAAGGAAGGAAGGAAGGAAGGAAGGAAGGAAGGAAGGAAGGATTTAGTATTGCCTTAGAGGCTTAAACTAAAGTTTGAGAAGAGTGAAGCAGTCTCAAAGTCTACGTAATGCTGTTCATTTCATGCCCCCATCCTTTTGCTCCCAGACTAGCTTGTCCTCATTTGCCCACTGCAAGTTTTTTGAAGTATTTCCAGATCCATCTTGCTGACTGTTTCATTTCCAACTCATTTTCCCCACATTCACCTTTCTTCCTCTTTCATGGTCTACTTGAATCCACTGTAGTACTTGGACCAGTTGGCCAGTAGAAGGCAGAATTAGGGGGAGCAGACAGTTGGAGTCTGAGTTGAGGACGGGGAGAGAAGTTTCAGGGTTTTTTTTTGATGAACTCTGTTTTTGATGTGTGTGTGTGTGTGTCTGTTTTATAGGCAAGTAAAATGTACTTTTTTTTTCTTCTGGTGGCTGATCCTGGGCAACTCCCACCTTGAATACCAGCTCTAGTCTGCCAGCTTCAATGTTGTTTTTCTGAGGCACGGTCAAGGGAAACCAGGTAGTGAAAAGAATGTAGTGAATATAGTTCTGGCCAAACAGACAAACAGCTGGAGGAGTATTCCCTATCATATATCAACTAAAGATATCCTCAAGGCACTGGATAGTTTGAAGGTGTCTTAAATAAAATGTAAAGTGTCCTGATCTTCAGAATCAAATACAAAATCCTCTGCTTGCCATTTAAAGCCCGTCCTAATCTGACCCTTTCTTACTTTTCCAGACTTGTTATATTTTACTACTCTCCACATACTTTATAATCCCATGACGCTGGCCGTCCTTACATGTAACACACTTTTTCTTGACTCCAGCCTTTATACCTGCTGTCCTTCATGCCTGGAATACTCTTCCTCCTCACTTCTGCCTCTTAAGTCCCACCTCCTCATCCCCACTTTTCTCTGAGATTACCTTCCATCTACTCTCTATATCTTGTATGTACACAGTTTTTGTTTTTGTTGTTTGTTTGTTTGATATTTCCCCCCTCATTGGAATATGAACATCCTGAGGGCAGGACTAGGTATTTGTTCTCTTTGTATCTCTACCACTTTAGCACTGTGTCTGGCACATAATAAGCACTTAATAAATACTTGTTTGTTCATTGATTGGAGAGAAAACTTTTGAGAGCCAAGCACTTGTGATGATGATTTTCTATAGGTGCCTAGAAAGAGTAGCCTGGATTAAAAGTGGAGGAAACATGTTCCCATAGAAAGAAGGGTGAATTTTGTGTCAGAGGTCCAAGGTTCATGTCTTGGTGTCACCCTTCCTACCTTGTGTGACCTTGGGCAAGTCATTTTAGTTTTTCCAGCCTTGGTTATCTGTAAGATGGAGATGGTGGACTAAATGACTTCCAACATCCCATTGATGATCCTCCTGTGTAACCTTCTGGTCTACTGCTAATAGTCATCCTCCTTAGCCAGGCTTTGGAAATCTCTGATTGCCCACTCTTCAAAAGGCATTTATTTCCCTTAGGAGTGAGTGGGTTACAACCTCCAAAGAGAAAGAAAATCACACCATCATTGCTCTTCAGAAGGGTGAGTCCCAGGACCACTAGAGATTAACTGAGCTTCCTTAGGGCTTTAGGAAAGAATCCTTTGTAAGTTCATGACTAAAATACGATCATATTGATGTTTCTGTTATTGGTGTGGAATACTAATTTTCTTATAACATAACTTCTCCATAATCTTTGTGATTTAGAACAGAAGTTTAGGGGTCAGACCTATAATTTCAATGGCTCAGGCAATTCTCAGATGAAGTAACACCTTGTACCAATGGTCAATGATTTCTCTGCAACTTGCAGTTTTAGAGAGAGTAGTACAGAGCACTGAGAGGTTAAGAAACTTGCTCATGCTGACACAGTCTCTATGTGTCTTTAACGTGAGACTTGGAACTTAGGACTTCCTGATTCAGAAAGCTAACTCTCTCTACCACTTTGTCACATGACCTCAAATTAAATTTAAATGTAGAATTATAAAGCACTGGTTTAATCACTTCATTTTATGAATGAAGAAACTGAGAGTTGGAATTACTTGCCCTAGGTCATACAGATTCTTTGTAGTATAGCCTTCCTTCTCCCTGCCCAGCCCTCATCCCTTGTACACTGTGCAAGAGATCCCCTTTGCCTGGAATTGATGTGCCAAACACACACACACACATACACACACACACACACACACACTGCATTTGATCTTTCCTATGAACTTATTTGTTTTCTAATTTTTGTTTTCCCCATAGCCCCCTCTTTGACATTCATTTTCTTTATAATTTTTTATTGATACCTTTTGTGTTTATATTGCATCCACTTCCCCCTGTATCCTCTCCTTCCCCCTCCTTTCCCAAGAGCCATCTTTTTTAAAAAAAACAAAACAAAGAACAAAAAAGGAAGAAAATTTAAAAAACAACAACAACTAATGATCACATCAAAAAAGTTTGATATTATATGCCACATTTTGTACTTGTGGACTCCCCACCCTATACCAAGAAGAGAAGTGAGATATTTCCCCATATGTCTTCTTTGAGGCAAAGCTTGGTTATTATAATTTCACAACATCTGGTTTCAAATGTTTTCTAATTGTTGTTCTTTCCATTTATGTCATTTTAGGCATTGTATGTATTGTTTTCTTAGTTCAGTTTACATCTGTTTGCTTCTCTGTGTTCATTATATTTGCTGTTTCTTACAACACAGTAATATTCCGTAACATTTATGTACCACAATTTGTTTAGCTAATCAATAAATATGCACTTTGTTTTTAATTCTTTGCCACCACAAAAAAAGAGATTTTATAAATATTT
Source organism: Phascolarctos cinereus (assembly GCF_003287225.1). Taxonomy (NCBI): domain Eukaryota; kingdom Metazoa; phylum Chordata; class Mammalia; order Diprotodontia; family Phascolarctidae; genus Phascolarctos; species Phascolarctos cinereus. The sequence goes on from NW_027555958.1 coordinate 411,936,837, forward strand.
TGTTGTATATGGAGCCTTTCTTTTTGTTACTGACCTCGCTGGGATATATGCTTAGCAGTGAAATATCTAGGTCTAAGGGTATAGACCATTTAATCACTCTCTTCATATAATTCTAAATTGCTTTCTAGAATGTTTGTACTTATTAACGGCTCCACCAACAATGTATTAGTGTGTCTTTCTTTCTTTCTATGACCTTTCAACTTTAACTATTCCTATCTTCTGCCATCTTTGCTAATTTGCTGGATGGACAGTGAAACCTAAGGGATGTTTCCAATTTATATTCCTGTTACTAGTGACTAGGAGCATTCTTTTTCTCATCTGGTTGTTAACAGTTAGTAATTCTTCTCTTGAGAATTATTTGTTCATCTTCTTTGCCCATTTGAGGTATTCATTTCAATTCTTTGGAGACTGTGGTACCTACCCCATGCCACTGCCACACAACAACACAGGTAGAATGTTGACATTAAAAATACAGGCTTTCCTTTATTTCTGGGAGAATCTTAGGATCATTAATGAAGCTTTGTCATCTCCTAAAGGGTCCAGAGGATGAGGGAGAATCATTAGAGACAGGGAGCTCCACTGGTATCTTTATAATGTCAGGAGAAAGAAAGCTCTTAATCCTGTTGAGTGGACTGCCTGTGGCCAACATATGGGAGGACAGGACAAGAGTCACAAAAAAATAAGCGTACAGGAATGGTTTGTAACCTACATAGTTGGAGGAATGCCCAAATCAATGAGATCACAGATCCATGACGGAATTTCCATATTTTTGTCTTTACTATTGGTGTTAAGCTTCCAAACGAGAACTTCATTTAAAAGCAGGGACTATCTTTTTATTTTTTTTCCATTTGTGTATCCCCAAGCAGCTACCACAATACTTTGAACAGAATGAATAGCCAATAAATGTTTGTAGAAGGGAATTAGTGATGGCTGCCTGTAAGCTAGCCCCTCAAAGTGCCTAATCAAGTAGCCACCATGGAAGATGAAGTGTATTCTCTATATAAATCTGTTTTCTTTTCTACAACATCCTCAGACACATACACTTTGAAATAACTAACACAGTGGGGAAAGTCAGGGAGAACAGCTGGTGCTGCTGCTAATTAGCCTGGAGGAAGTTGTTATAAAATGTGACAACACCTCATAGGTGGCAACCTAACTAAATAACTTGCTGCAGAGAGGCCCATCTTAGTCAGCTGGGAAAGGTAGAATAATTCTGAAATTAAGTTAATTGTGTAGCAATCAGCAGAAACAAGGAGAAAGCTAGGCAAAGTAAGCCTACTGAAAGATAAAAGCCAATGAGAAAAAAGGTAACTGTGGCGGGGAAAGAAACAAGCAAACAAACAAAAAAGGTGAGCAAGGCCAAAATAGGATGTCCTTTGTCAAAGTAGAAGCCAAATACATTTGTTAAAGTTTGATTAAGAAGTTAAGCTAATGAAGGGCTGGAAAATGATGCACAAAGAGGGTATTGTTAATAAGAACTGTATGGAGAAATGGAGCAAAAACTTTAAGGATGATTTCCATTTACCCCTAGTTCTTGTATTGGATGGTGTACTTGTTCTTCTGAATATTTAAAGTTATAGGCTTGGCTATACTTTATTACTGCAAAATCAATTAGCCTTAGAAAGACAGCATTCGAAGTCCAGTTGTATATGATATCTAATAGGTTTGTAACATCCACTAGACCAGATGGAATTTGCTTCTCTCACTTGGGTGGGTGTATAACAGCTTAAACCTATTGTAGGTCACAAAATTATGAAATAGAATCCTGCTGATTGACTTATTCCCATAAGACACATATTTCTGGAGAATTACCATCCCCATTCTGTCTATGATGTATTTTCTGGAAGACTTCATCACCCAACTACACATCCCTTTCAGGAATGACCAACTCCTGTATGTCCTGACCAATTTACTTATCTATTCAAACAGTTGGGATTAAGGTCTTTCCCACCTCAGGAGACAGGCCTACTTTTGTTTCATTGGTATTTAAATGCGGGTCGTTGACTGAGATATGGAAGGGACATTAGATGTCATGTAGGCCAACCCCCCACATTTTACAAATGAAAAAATTGAAACCCTTAGAGGTTAAATGATTTGACCAAGGTCCCACAGGTCAGTGGCAGAGTAAGGACTGAACCCAAATCCTCTGTTGTCAAACCTAGTACTGTTTCTATGGTGCCATTTATTTAGCGGTTGAATTTTAACATGAAGGTGAAGTTCCCTTTGTGGTGATTCTCTCAGCTAAAGTCTTTCGCAGTTAGTTCTCTACCACTTTGGAAGAGTGCTGAGGTCCCCTCTATTTGATGGCTCAGTGCTTCGTTTTTTCCCCTACCTTGAAAAGTCACTTTATAACTAATTTTCTCAGCACTGTGGTATAATAGAAAAGAGCTAGACTTGAAATTGCAAAATTTGGATTCAAGTCCCAGAACTTTCGGCAATTCACTTCTTTATAACTCAGTTTTTTGTAGCAAATATTCACATGACCAACCTTGAAGAATTGTGAGAAAGGTATCCCATCCTGTAATTTCATTGTGGAAACTATCTGTTCAGAGCAAAAATCCCATCTGAAATTTGCAGCATTAGAAAGGTGCCTGGGAACACCAAGGGGTTAAGTGACTTGCCCAGGATTACAGTTAATATGTATCAGAGGTGAGACTTGAACCTACATCTTTATGAGTTGGGGTCCAATTCTCTATCACAATAACATGTTGCCTTTTTACAAGTCTTAGACTGTTATAGAAATTTAAATGACTATTGTTGTTGTTTTACATTTTATACTTGAACAAATGTCCAAGATCTATTGTTCCAAGATACTTCCAAATAGAGGCAGAACCTTAGCTTAACTTCCTGAATGTCTTCCTTTCACCCAGTCTCCATTTGCTTTTGCTACACATCTAGAGTACACAGTTATGACTGTGTTACCTAACATAAGGAATGAGGAATGAGTAAGGAAGTAAATAGAATACAATATTCTGAAATGGTAGTACCTGTCTGACAAATTTTAGAGAACATATTTACAAACTGAAAATCATCTAGACTAAAGGTTCTTAACCATTTTTGAGTCAAAGGACCTATTAGGAATCAGTCTGTTGAGATGTATAGACCATTTCTCAGAATAATGTTTTTTATAGAATTAAAGGAAATGCCAAATTTCGATCTGAAATCATTAAAAATAAAGGTATATTTCCCATCCAAGTTCATGGACTACATGTAATGTATGCACAGATCCCTTAGAAGTCTGTGGGTTCCAGGCTAAGATGCTCTGATCTAGAAGATGGTGATGTCATCAGTCCAGGTTATGCCTAATGAGGATCAGCTAAAGGAATCCAGGAAGACAAGGTTCAAGGAGGCTAATAGTAACTGCATTCAGGTGTTTGAGGGACTTCTGCTCCACCTCGGAGGTAAAAAGAAGGGAAAATAGGAGCAAACTATAAAGAAAATCTTAGACTTAATGTGAGAAAAAAAATACTCCCTAATTAGAGCACTCCCAATGAAATGGGATCATTGGGAGTTTTCAAGAAAAGGCAGAAAGACTCCTTGTCAGGTGTAGTAGAGGGGATCCTCTTTTAGTTATGGGTTGGACTAAACGATCATTGATGTGTCTTCCAGATTTTATATATCATGAATTGACAGCAGAGATACATCTGTATACACACACACACACACACACACACACACACACACACACACACACACACACATATATATATGTATGTATGTATGTATATGTGTTTATATACATGTACATGCATATATACACGCAGATAGACATTTCTCAGTTTTCTAAATGGGAAAATGGGGGTGATATTAGCACTTACTTTCCAGGGCTGTTGTGAAGATTGCATGAGATAATATTTTTAAAGTGCCTAGAACAGTGACTGGTTCATAATGGATGTTCAATAAATGTTTGTTTCCTTCCATACATAAATAATCATTACTAAATGCCTATGTGCCATGCACTGTGCTAAGCACTGGGTATACAGTCATAAGAGTCATAAGATTGTTCCTTAGCAAATATTTACAAATAAGCTATATATAGAATTAATAGGAAACAAAAGAGGAAAGGCAATAAAATCAAGAGGAATTGGGAAAGCTTCCTGTAGAAGGTGGGACTTTATTCTGGACTTGAAGGAAACCAGGGAAGCCAGAAGGCAGAGATGAAGAGAGAGAGTGTGTTTAGACATGAAGGATGCCAGAGAAAATGCCCAGAGCTCAGAGATGGAGTATCTTATGTGTGGAATAGCCAGGAATATGTCACTGGATCAAAAAAGTGCCTGGCCAGGAATAAAGTGTAAGAAGACTGGGAAGGTGAGAGGGGATTGGTTATGAAAGTCTTTGAAAGTCAAACAGAGGATTCTGTACTTGATCCTCGAGGTAATAGGCACTAATTGGGGTTTATTGAGTAGTGATTGACAAGGTCAGACCTGCCCTTTAGGAAAATCACTTTGGTGGCTAAATGGGAGATGGATTGGAGTAGAGAGAAACTTGAGGCAGACAGTCCAGCTAGCAGGCTTTTGCAATAGTCCAAGCTGAAGGTAATGAAAGGCTTTATCAGGGTGGGTGACAGCATCAGAAGAGAGAAGGGGGCATACCTGAGAGAGGGTACAAAGCTATAATTGACAGACGTTGGCAATGGATTCAATTTGAGGAGTGATAGCGAGAAGCTGAGGATGACACCTAGGTTGTGAGTCTGGAGAACTGGGAGGATAGCGATACCTCAAGAGTAATAAGGAATTTTAGGGGGCTGCTAGGTGGTGCAGTGGATAGAGCACCGGCCCTGGATTCAGGAGGACCTGAGGTCAAATCCAGCCTCAGACACGTAACACTAAATAGCTGTGTGACCCTGGGCAAGTCACTTAACCCCACTGCCTAGTTAAAATAAAATTAAAAAAAAACAAAGAATTAAAAGTAATAAGGAATTTTGGAAGAAGGGAGGGTTTAGGGTGAAAGATAATGAGTTCAGTTTTGGACGTGTTGAGTTTAAGATGTCTACTGGACATCCAGTTGGAGATGTCTGAGAGACAGAAATATGAGACTGGAGGTCAACAGAGAAGTTAGGGCAAGATAGGTAGATATGAGTAATGTGAGCATAGAGATGATAATTAAATCTATGGGAGATGATGAGATCATAAAGTGAAATGGTATAAAGGCAAATGCAGAGAGGCCCCAGGGCAGAGCCTTTTGGGATACCTATGGTTAGTGAGGAATATATACACGTATATATACATATACATGTGTGTATACCTCAAATGCTTGTATATATGTATATTTCATTGAGAAAGAATAGGTATAGGTGCTCTAAAGCAACAAGGCTCAGACAAATAAGGTCTTAGAGGGAACTGAATCCTGTGCCTTTAAAAAATCATCTATTATTCTTTGTTGAATGTGAGAAGAAGCAGGATGGAAAACAGGCTATTATCGGCAAACAAATTAGACTTATTCTACTTAATCCAAAAGGAAGAACTAGAAGCAGTAGGTAGAGGTTCACCAGAGACAGATTTAGTAAACATTCAGTTATTAAGTGTCTACTGAGGATACAAAGAAAGGCAAAAATGGTCCCTGACCTCAAGGAGCTTATATTCTGAATAGAAGACAACATATGATAAACAGAGACGGTGAATAGTGACCTTGAAGGGATGGTATTGAGAGGCAGTCTAGCAGCTGGAGAGGAAAAACAGAGAGATTTAGACTCAATATGTGAAACAATTAGATCTAGTGGGTCTTTCCTCATTGGAGGTTTTCAAACAAAAACTAGATGGCCACTTGTTGGGCATAAGGCAGAGGAAATTCTGATTAAAATACAGTTTGAACTAGCCTGCCTCTGAGGTCCTTCCAACTCCAAAATATTGTGAGCCTGTGAGATTTGCTCTTGGAAGACATGGCTATAGCTATAACTTTTTTTTTTAAAGAAACAAAAAGCCTGGAAGAAGCTTTGAGCTCCACAATATGACTTGTATTTGTTCTCCTGGGCTTGCTTAGTTTCATCTCTTGTGCTTAGATGTTCAGAGGGACCTTTAAGGCTCCATTTCTAAAGCCCTGGAATCGCTACATTGACCGAGGAATGAGGCTTACATAGTTCATAAGGTAAACCTAAACAGCTTGTGACAGTGATTTACACCCAACTTCCAAGCATCTGATTACCTAATCCATGGCCTGCTATGTAAACGGGAGTAAACCAAGATTTAATCAGTTTACATAGTGTATAGTAAATAATTGGATCTCTCCTCAGCAGGGTGCTTGCAAATGTAAATGTTTAATCCAAATTTGAGGCTGACGGAGTGATTCAAGCACCTACTTTCTCAGCCAGCAAAGCTGTATCAACAAATGGCCCTCACATGCCCTGGCCTTGTGGTGGGAAAAGTGAATGTCTGAGGACTAAGGGCAAGGCAAAGAATCCTATCTCCCCATGGTCATTTGCTCACCTGAATGGGAATTCCAGAATTCCAAACCCATTGCTTAGGAAAGGACCCAAAGTTCCAACAATAACTTCCTTTTCCAAGGCAGGACTCTGCCCTGTGACCCTTCTCTCCCCCAAAATCATCCTCTTTCACACACTGGTGGGGGGCAATATCTGATGTGGTGTTTGTGAATAGTGAAAAGTAATGGAAAAAAAGAAAAAAAATAGTTGAGAGATGCCAACCTGTGATGTAGGAGAAGTAATTTTCTAACTTGTAAACTGCCTGAGAATAGATGGTATAGACTGTGCATGTAAATATGCAAATCAAATGTAGAACATATGCAAATGAGACATGCTTAAAGAGCCTGTAGCCTTCTTATCTCTTTTCTACATCTGGGTGTGGTCCCTGGGGGAATATATCAGTGGGGGAAAAAATTGCTGAGAGAATGCTATCTCATAAATTTTTGATTTTCACAAAATTATTGTGATATTATTAAGTGCCTACTATGTGCTAAACACTGTCCCAAGTTCTGGGGATACAAAGAAAGGCTACCCCCCACAATCTATTGAGGAGACAACATAGAAGCAACTAGGTATAGGCAAGATATATTCAAGATAAATTGGAGGTCATCTCAGAAAGAAATGATTAAGATCAAAGGGATAGGGAAAGACTTCTTAAATAAGGTGGGATTTTAGCTGAAATCTGAAGGAAATCATGGAAGGCAGGAGAAAGACAAATAGAAAAAGCATTCCACGCTGCAGTTGGGAGATGGAGTGACTTGCTTCAGGAATAATAAGGACAATATCACTTAATCCTACAGCATGTGGAGGACAGTAAGGTAAGAAGAATGCCCATCAATCAGGGAATGGCTGAGCAAGTTGTGGTATATGAATATAATGGAACACTATTGTGCTATAAGAAATGATGAACAGCCTGACCTCAGAGAAACCTGGAAAGACTTTGTATGGTCTGATGCTGAGTGAAATGAGCAGAACCAAAAGAACGTTGTACACAATAACAGCCACGTTGTACCACGACTAATATTGATAAACTTAATCCTTCTCAGCAATACAAGGATCTAAGACATCTCCAGAGGCCTCGAAAATGCTATCCACATCCAAAGAAAGAACTACGAAAGTTGAATTGCTATTTTTTTCCTCTTCTGTTGAGTTTTGTTTCATCTTTCTGATGGTTCCTGCTATTGGTTTTAGTTTTTACTTACAACACCACTAATGTGAAAATATGCTTAATAGGAATGTAAATGTAAAGCCTATATCAGATTGTGCACCATCTTGGGGAGGGTGGTGGGAAGGAAGGGGAGAAACATTTTAAACTCAAAAGCATGTGGAAGTGATTGTTGATAAATCAAAATAAATTAATAAAATTTTTTTTAAAAAGAAAAAAAAATAGGTTGGAACCAAACTCTGAAGAGCTTTAAATGCCAAGGAGAAGAATTTGTATTTGATTCTAGGAGTCAAGTGGGATCCGCTAGAGCTTTTTACACAGGGAAACAACATAATCAGACCTGTGATCTTGGAATGTCAATTTTCCAGCTTCATGGAGGATGAATCAGAGAAAGCAGAGAATGGAGGAAGTGAGACCAATTATGATGAGGGCCTACAATAGGGTAGTGGCTGAGTTATGGAGACAAGGGAACAGATGTGAGAGATGGCAAGGACATAGAGTTGATAAGATGTGGCGACTGATTGGATGGAGCGCAAGAGTTAAAGGATAGTTAAAAATCGATGGCAGCTACCACTGCAAATCTGGGTGATCGGAACGACAGTAGTGCTTTTGACCTATATATACATATATACATAGACATACATATATATACATACACACACACGTATACATATACATATACACACACTCACATATAACATAGAAAGAGAGATGGGTTTGGGAGAGGTGAGTTATTTTGGACATGTTTTGTTTGAGATGTCTAGAGCATCCAGTTGAAATTGTCCAACAGGTCATTGGATTTTCTGAGACTCCTTCTAAATCAGAGATGCTGTGATTCTATGACATTACTAGATATGTATCAGTCAAGGAACTGACCTTGTTCATGCCATCATACCTCCTCATCCTGGCCTCCATCTCAGACTAGTCACTCTGGACTCTCCTCTGGGGCTTTGGACTGCTTATTGGTGAGAATTTTCCATATCTACCCTAGCTCTTGGTTCTTCATTGGTTAGTGTTCTCTGTATCTTTCCTGACCCTGGGCTTTGGACTGGTGAAAGTTCTCCATATCTACACTGACCCATGGTTCTTAAATGATGAACATTCTCCATATCTATCCTAACCCTGGACTCTTGATTGATGACAATGCGCTATATCTATCCAGATCTAGATCCAGATTTACCACTGTTTTCCTATCATCTTGATCTTATGCTGCTGCAACGTCTCCTAGGTTGGTAGGTGGCATGGTGAATAAAGTGCTGGGCTAGGAGTCAAGAAGACCTGAGTTTAAATTCAACCTCAGACACTTACTAGTTGTGTGACCCTAGGCAAGTCATTTAACTTCTATTTGCCTTGGTTTCCTCAACTTTAAAAAGGGAAAAATTACAGCACCTACCTCTCAGAGTCTTTAATGAGATAATATTTTAAAACCGCAGTGTCTGGCACAAGGTAAATGCTATATAAATGCTTATTCCCTTATTCCTTTCCCCTCTTCCCCTCTCACCACCTCTACCTCTGGAAATAATATGTGAAACAATACAACTGTTCTTAGACCATTAATCATTTGCTCTGTGGCTCCACTTACTACTTATGACTTTCAAAACATCTCCCTGACTTTCATTCCCTTTAAATATATTGTCTCTCCCTATTAGAATGTAAGCTCTTTGAAGGCAAGGGCTATCTTACTTTTTTATATTTGAATTTTCTGCACTTAGCATTTTGCCTAGGACAAAGTAAATGTTACTAAGTGCTTTTTATTCATTCATGTATTCATTCAAGGAATAAGATAAAGTCACTGAACACACCTGCATTTCATTCCCTGGGACATATTTACCAACTCATTTATGTTCTCATATGGTACTCTTTAGCTAAGCAAAGTTAAATGAACTCTTTTTTTCCTACCAGTAATTATGACACTCAGAGTGTAGCTGAAAGCAGGGAGAGGGGTACTTCATGAAGGCATCAAAAAAAATGTCAGAAATGGAGCTAGAAGGATACTCTTTTTTCTTCCATGATGAAAAAGGAATATTCCTAATTTCCTTGAAGATCCAAAGTAAAGGGTAATAGAATGACAATGCTGAGGATTTGGTTACATTCAGAACTGGGGGGTGGGAGAGTGGCAGAATGGTCAATTCAGTTTAAATCAACAAACATTTATTAAGTTCCTATCATGAACCAGGAACTATGCTAGACTCTGGAGACACCACAAAAGCTCAATAGCCCTGGAAACACAAGGAGCTTTCCTTGGCAGGGAGAGGGCAGAGGGTAGAGGATTAATAATATGAATAAAAATAAATAGCATACAAGACAAGGAGTAAAGGAGACAAAGGAGAGATCAGACAACGAGCTCTAAAAATATTTGTTGAGAGAGGACACTAAAATTTTAAATGATTGGAGAGTCCAGACAGAGGAGATAATGTCTATGTTGAGCCTTGAAGAAATAGCTAATAGCTATTCTATAGCTTAAAGTTTCTCAAAGCTCTTTACACATATATTCTCATTTCAAAGGCTCAGAGGAGCATAAATTCAGAGGTGGAATGGCCATTAGAGGCCAGTGAGTACAACTCCTTCATGCTACAAAAGTTGAGGCAAGTGATCCTCACATCAACTCTAGGAAGTTAATATTATATTTACTATCATTTACAAATCAGAAAACTGAGGCTAAGAAAAGTTAAGTAACTTGCCCAGGGTCACACAGCTAGTAAATGTATGTGGAGGGAATCAAATCTAGGTTTTTTTGATTCCAGATTTACTGCTTTGTATACTATGCTAGGCTGCCTCCTAAGAAATATAAAGAAACCAAAGGCAAAATCCAAAGGGTCCTAGACATGGAGTTTGTAAGATCTGGAATCAAATCCTAACTTTGCCACTTATTAGTTGTGTCAATGTGGGCATATCATAGCCTATCAGAGCTTCAGTTTCCTCTTCTATACAACTGAGATAATTTAACATACTACAATCATATGTAAAAAACCCAAATCACGTGATTTTATTAATAGATACAGAAAAGTCTTTGACAAAGTACAACACTAATTTATGACATAAATATAGAAGGATTTTTAAAAAAAATGATAAAGTATCCATCTAAAACAAAAAGTTAGCATTATATGTAATAGGGAAATACTAGAACCATTCCCAATAAACCTAGAAGTAATGCATTTTTGCTTTGGGAAAATTTACATTTTCCTAATGTAACTTGACATGGTTCTAGAAATAAAAATAGCAATGAGACAAAAGAAAGAATTTAAATCCACCAAAATAAGTAAAGAAGAAAAAACCTATTCCTGTTTGCTGATGACACAATGGTTGACTTAAAAAATCCTAGGAAATCAACAAAGAAAGTAATTGCTAAAAATTAATAAATTCATATAAGTATCAGGTTACTAAAGAAACTCATAAAAATGAGTGTTTCTATAGCTAGTAATTATAAATTCCAGAAGGAAATAATCAAATAGGAAGCACCATTCAAAATAACTACAAAAGATATAAAATAATTGAGTGTCAATTTAGCAAAGCAAACTCAATACATGAAGAAATATAACTGCAAACTATCCCTTAAGGAAACAAAGAATAATTTAAGTAACTAGAGGAATATTCAGTGCTCATGGCTAGGCTGTGCCAATATAATCAAAATGACAATATCTCCAAAATTAATTACAGATTCAGTGCTATATCAAACTACCAAGAGGAAACTTTCGTTGAGCTAGACAAAATAATCACAAAATTCTTCTGGAGCAATAAAAAGATCTAGAATATGAAGGAATGTAATAGAAAAAAAGGAACAAAAGGGGACTATCACTTGTAGACCTCAAATTATATCAGTTATCAAGATTATTTGGTAAGAGTTAAAAATATTGATGTAACAGGCTAGAGGAAAAAGATTCAGAAATAACTTAGTGTTTAATAAACTCAGAAACTTAAGTGTTTAATAAACCTGAAAACATAAATTACCTAAAGGGAAAAAAACCTCCTTATTTAACAAGAATTTCTGAGACTGCTGGAAAGTGGTCTGGCAGAAATCACCAACATCTTACACCATATGCCAGAATACTCTCAAAATGAATGCATGCCCTGAATATTAAAAACATGCCATAAACAAAACAGAAGAGAACCAGATCATGTGTCTTTCACTGCTGTGATGAGGGATAAATCTTTAGCAAATAAAGAATAAAGGCAGTCACAAAAAATGAAATAATTTTGATTGCATGAAATTTAAAAGTTTCTGAATGAATGAAATTAAAGCAATTAGGATGAGAAGGGAGATACTTGACGGGGGGGGAACTTTGTATCAAATATTTTTTGTGAGGATTTGTTATCTAAGATAGATAAGAAATTAACAAAAATATTTAAAAACAAAAGCCATTCCCCAATATATGAGGATGGAAGGATGGGGGGGAAGCAGTTCTAAAAAGAATTCCAGACTATCAACGGCCATATTTAAAAAAAATAAAGGCAGCATGGGGTTAGTGATACAGAGCTGGTGACAAAACCAGGAAGACCTGGATCCAAAAGTCACCTCTGATACACAATGGCTGTATGACCCTAGATGAGCCACTACTAAGTATCTTAAGCATAAGTAACTCCTAAATATTCCTGTCAATTTTCTAAGATTATAAGTTACAGAGGTGTCAACCTTCATTGGTAAAAGGAGTTGTTTTGGGGCAGCTAGGTGGCACAGTGGATAGAGCACCGGCCCTGCAGTCACGAGGACCTGAGTTCGAATCCAGCCTTAGACCAAACACTTGACACTAGCTGTGTGACCCTGGGCAAGTCACTTAACGCCAACTCCCCCCCAAAAAAAAAGGAGGTTTTTTTGGTTTGTGTTTTGTTTTGTTTTGTTTTCATTAGGGAGTTCCTAATACCAATAACAGGTCCAGTCTCTGTTCCCTAGTCTCTATGAAAGAACATTGTATATTAATACTAAAATAAGAAATACACAAGGTTTTACCTAAAACTCAACCAATTGTCAAAGATGACAAAAGGGAGGCATTCAATGTTCAAGAAACTGTGGAGGGAGCAGCAAGGTGGCACAGTGGACAGAGCACTGGCCCTGAAGTCAGGAGGACCTGAGTTCAAATCCGGCCTCAGACCAAACACTTGACACTAGCTGTGTGACCCTGGGCAAGTCACTTAACCCCAAATGCCAAAAAAAAAAGAAAAGAAAAAGAAACTGTGGAGAGACAAGTAGACTAGTGCATTGTGGGTGGGGCTATGAATTGTTCCATCCATTCTAGAAAACATTTTGTCATTATGTAAACAAAAAAAAAGTAACCAAAAGGTCCATATCATTTCACCCATAAATTCCATTGCTAGACATATATACCAAGGAGCTCATTGACAAAAACGAAAAGAAAGGCTTCATATATGACAAAATATTTATAGCATCAGTTTTTGTAGTAACAAACAACCGGAAACAAAGTAGGTGGGCATCACTTAGGCAATGGCTAAAACCAACTGTGGTGTGTAAAAGTAATAGAATATTACTGTGCTGGAAGAAATGATGAAGTAAAGAAGAAATGACTCTGGAAGTCATTGGAAGAAATGACTACGATGAAGTCAGAGAAGAGCTGGAAGACATTAATTGATTGTAAGCGAAGTGAAAACAAGGAAAACAATGTATAACATAACAACGTAAGGGAGCAAAAAACCCCCGACAAAACTAGGAAATTCTAAAGACCAAATTTAGTCTCAAAGAAGAAATATGAAAAAAAAAACCCTTCTTCTGATTCTTTGAAGAGGTGGTGGACTATGGGTATGGATCACTACAAAAATATATTATATTTTTACATGTATTTTATAAATTTTTCTTTTTATTATTTGTTATAATGGCTGTCTGGAAGAGGGAAGGAATGCTTTGGGAAACGGTGATATAAAAAGAAAAAAGCATCAATAAAATCTGTTTTTAAATTTTGTACTATCTTCTGGTATTGTGAGCACTATATAAATGTGAGCTATTACAACTGTACCAACATGATGCATATATGCATATACAGGGAAGAATATTGATTTAAATATAAATATTGAATATGTATGAATATGTATGAATATAAATATATGGATATTGATAGATGAATAGCAATTCATCTTTCTGTCATGATTAGGTTATATTTGATATATACGTATCTATATCCATATTTTTATCCATATCTATATTCATACTCCTCTCATCTTTCAAAATGATCTCCCTAATAGGCAGGGATATATGGAGATACACACACACACACACACACACACACAACATATACATACATATATATATATATATATATATATATATATAATCTTGAACAGATGAAAACAGTTACAAATTTAAGGGATGGACAAATAATCTTTGAAAATCTTTTCTCATTATTCTCTTCTAAAGCTACAGCTTAAAGTTTTATGAATGGAGACAAGAGAATAAAACGTGAGGACAAGAACGACTGCCGATAATAAGGATGACTTACTTGCTGGGCTTGCTTTCTGCGCTGTCCGCCACATAGTACCCAGGTTCACATTGGTATCGGCAGATGGACCCCACATCATGATTTCCCTGGAGGCAGCGAGGCAGTAGCAAGTTGGCATTAGGTATGACTGGGGGAATATCACATTCTAATTTGCAGTAAGCTTCTGGGAGAGACCAGAGCCCATCCTCAAGGCAGGTCAACCACTGGTTCATTCCTAACTCCAGGAAACATAAAAGAGAGAAGCTCAAATAGAAAGCTGGAAAAATCCATAGTGATTAGAAGCGGATTAACCTGGGGAGGCACAGTGGCTTCTTTGGAGCGGGTGACAATAGAAGTGAACACCAAGTACAATAAGATTTCTTTAAGGTCTCTAATCCACAACAAAACAAAAGCAAGCCTAAATTTCAGGATGCTACTCAAAGGCATAACTAGGGTGAGGTTTCAAGCATGTAGTTACAGGGTACTAAAATATAGAGGGTGCTGACAGCATCTGAATTCCTTCAGAAGCCATTAGCTGAAATAGGAAGCTGTCAGGTGGCATGCTTCTACCCTACCCCTGCTGTTGCTATACCCTAGGTGAGCTTTTCTTCACCTTGCTCAAACTCTGCTCACCTGTCCTTCACCTCCACTTAATTGAATAGGTCCTAAAAAGGTGATTTGAAGGTATGTCTCATGCTTTCCCCAAATACAGAAATTGATAGTTTTAGCTCTGAATACACTAATTTATGCAACTCTTTTTTTGCATAATATAAAATTTCTATTATTACAGACAGAACACCTATTTTAATTTTTAATATGAGAGAAGGATTAACTGCGTGAAAGAAGGGTTTATTAGGTCAACTTTCACCACACCTTCTCCAATAATAATTATTGTGGAATGACTGGCTAAATCATGAAAAGGAATTAAGATTCCCAATTGATTCTGGCCTGAAAGAAATAAGGAAGGATGGAACCTTCTCACTAATGGAGATCTAAAATACTATCAATCAGGGAAAAGTAAGTAAGAGTACAACAGGGATTTGGAAGTGGGGAAGAGAAAGAAAACAGAAAATGGCAGCGGGGTGGGAGGAATGGTGCAACAAGGGAATAAGA
Source organism: Phascolarctos cinereus (assembly GCF_003287225.1). NCBI lineage: Eukaryota > Metazoa > Chordata > Mammalia > Diprotodontia > Phascolarctidae > Phascolarctos > Phascolarctos cinereus. The sequence goes on from NW_027555958.1 coordinate 411,951,955, forward strand.
TGCAGAGAATTTCTGAGTCTGAAATTCCAGGATGATCATATACTTATATGAATTCCAACTTGATGATACCTTGAAGTTTGGCTGGTGAGATACAGGAGAAAGAACAACGTTTCAGAAAGGCAGTTCCTTCTAGGCAGGAGAAGCTTGCGTAGTACACATGTGACTGGTCAGGAACACCACAGTCAAGGGGGACACAACTGACAGCTTGGTCCCAGTGGCCAGAGGAACATGTGAGCAGAATCTCCTTCTAAACAAAGACAATTTAAAAAGACAATCAGGACCGTCCACAAGCTTGGAAAGAGTCTAAGACAAGGAGTTGTGGGCTCTTTTCCTCAAGCTGCAAATATTAATAAAGCTGTATCAACATGGGCCCTAGATATTCCTTGGTAGATCCACAATAGTCAGCAATTTGACTGATCACAGAAGTCATGCAAAGGTGGCAGAGTAAAAACACTGTTACACCTTTATTGTCTTACAGATCAAGTACTTAAAAAAAATACCTCAGAATCATAGAATCTGTACACCAACTGTGTTCTGACCAGAGTAGAGTATTGTGGAACGATCACATCTCCAGTAATGGCCACTAAATTTCTCTCCAAGCAGCCTAAGGTCAGTCAGTGCCTTTTTAGGCTTCCATAATACACCACTAAGGCATAAGGAGATGGAAATCCATGCAAATTTCCACATGAACTGGTCTAGCTATTTACATTTATCACTATTGCATTTTTAAATGGGCATTATTCAATGATCTTTCAATCTCGAGATTCTTCTGTATTCTTTTTCTGTCACTGTTCATCAATGAGCATTTATTAAATGACTAATATGTGTCAAGCACTGTGCTAAGCACTAGGGATACAAAAACAAAACAAAACATTAAATGGCCCCTGCTCTTAAGGAGCTTGCATTCTCTTTGGGGGATACAATATGTTCACATAGCAGTAAATAAAGTATATGTGTATGCATATATACACATGTACATATATATACATGTATATACACACATATAAAACACACATACACATAAAACATATATACACACACTTGTGTGTTTATACATATACACACACACACACACACACACACACACACACATATATATATATATATATATATATGCACACATGTATGTATATAAAAATGATGAGAGAGTGGTGGAGTCTAACAACTTTTTAATCAGAAAAAAGCCTTTTGAAGGAGAGCTCATTTGAGTTAGTCCTTCGAGAGAGTAAAGAATCCCAAGAGATAAAGGTAAGATGGAAGAATATTCCAAGCATAGGGACAGCCTATTCAAAGGCACACTGACAGGAGATGGAATGTTATTTATGAGGACTAGCAAAAAAGTTTCTTAGACTGGAATGTAGACTGTGGTAGGAGGAGTAATACAGAATTATTATGAAAAGATAGAATGAAGCCAGATTGTAACGGGCTTTAAATGCCCAACAAAGGAGCTGGTGCTTTATGTTAGAAGCAAATCAAATCAACAAGCACTTATTAAGCACCTACTATGTGCCAGGCACTATGCTAATGCTTCTTGAGCCAGGGAGTAACATGATCAGTCCATTGATCAAAGGGTCAAAGAGTATAGAGGCAGATGGTGGAACAGTGGATAGAGTGCTCACCCACAGTCAGGAACATTTGAGTTCCAATTCACACTCAGACATTTACTAGCTATGTGAACCTGGGCAAGTCATTTAACTTTTGTTTGCCTCAGTTTCTTCAATTACAAAATGGAGATAGTAGCAATATATACTTTACTGGGTTGTTTTGAGGATCTTGTGAGATAGTATTTGTAAAAAGTTCTTAGCACAGTGCCTACCACATATAAGTGCTTATGCCTTTCCCCTTCCCTAAAAGCCCAAGAACATATCTTTGGATCACTTGTTAGAGCTGTCCATTCAAGTTAATATTGGTTAATATCAATGACTATTCTTTTTATTTCATCATTCTACACCATCTTTGAAGACAGGGAAAATTTCCATTTCTTACTGTAAAATTATTAATCACAAAATCCTCATTCCCCTTTCCTTCACAAGAAGAGCCCTGAAGAAAAGATCATTTATCAGAGTGACCAAAGGCCTAAGGTATAGACAAGAGACTGTCCTTGAGACCATCTTACAGAGCATCAAACCATAATAGGACCAGGGTCATAAGTATAATAACCAGCAAAATTCCTCATAATCCCTCTCACTGCACATATGATGTTTCCAATTAGATTCTATAGTTGTCGAATTCAAGTGCAGATAGACGCATTTTCAGAAGAAACCATATCTATCACCTTCTCATCATTTGCCAAACCATCCCTAGAAATGCCTCAACTTTGCCAGCCTCTGGAAATGGACAAGAGTCAACTGGAGAATACCTTGTGGACGAACTGCATGTGACTGATAAAGGTCGCACTATCATTTTTAGTCTGTGGCTCTCATCTCTAAAAAGTTCTAACCTACTACCCCTTTGATAAACACCACCACTGTTTCTGGCCAGTCTCTGTCTCCTATACCTGGAAGTTTGTTCCAAACTCTAGTTCTTGTATTTCCATCGTAAGAATGTTTGTCAGGCTCTCTCTGTGTTGCTTAGATCATTATCCATCTTGTTCAACTCTGTGCAACTTTTTCTCTTGAGTTTCTTAAGATGTTTTAATGGGCATATAACATTTTCAGTTTCACTTTCCTTAGCTCCAGTCACTTCTCAAGAAATAAGTTCTTCCATTCGTCTTTCCCCATTCTTTTTTTTCATGACTTTTGTTCTGTCTTACATTCTTTTTTCTTTCTCTCCTTTCTGTGTAACCATCTGCCCTTTTAGTTATTGGATTCGAATGGGCAAATATTTATTCATCACATACTATGTATGATACATCATGCCCAAGGCATGGAGAATTGAAAAATTAATTAGGTGTTGCCCTTGCTGTCAAAGAGCTTACAATATTGTAAGGAAGGTTAGATGTACATACAAGTAATTATTCTGCAAGGCTCAGTATGTTAAATATAATCAACCAGATACTAGAGTTCAAAGGTGGGGCAGTTTTAACTTTAAATGTCATAAGGATATCCACGATAATATTAAAATAACACCACTAATAGAATATTAGTAACACATTAGTATTAATTGTACTAATGGTACAATTAATAGTACTACTTTATAGTAATAGTACAATTAATTAATAGCAATAGTATAGTTAATAGTACTAATTTATCAATGAGTAAAAATAGTATATTAATATTGAAATTACAAGTATACAATGAATTTATAATAACCTATATTTAAATCAGTATTCTTTTAACAACAATATTACATTTATTATATTCAGTTCTCACTGTTTTGGGGTGAGGGGAGTTGAGACCTATGATTTCATTGGCAGAGGGAAATTCCAATATAGAAACTTCCTTTGTCCATGCAGATTACTGATTCATTTGTATTTTATAGTCTTGGTGGTTTGCCTGGAATATTGAGTGACTGGTCTGTGACCACACACGTAGCGTAAGTCAGAAGTAAGGCTTATATAAATGTCAGCTATAATTATGCTGCACTGCCTTTCCATTCTTATGCTGTGAAAATGCCATTTATATACAGGAGAAACTCACAAGCAGTAAGAAAAGACTTTTCTATATCTAGTTCTGCCAATGTAGCTCAACCTTTATCTAAGTTAGGACTATCTAGGGGATAGTGGAAGACGGTTTTACCCTTCTTGCTTGTTTCACTGATAGAATCATAAAATAATGGTTTCCTGTGCTATGTATTTTTATCTAGATTGTACTAAGCAAAAGTCCTGAGCTCCCAAGTTTGGCATGAACCATTACCTGCTGGACATCTCTACCTGAAAGTACCATAGGCCACCCAGGTCAACGAATCAAAATTGGACCTCATCACATTTTCTCCCAAATCTGGTCTTGCTCCAAGTTTTCCCTTTTTCTCTTGTGGGTACTACCATCCTTCCAGTCAGCCAGGATTACAACTTCAGACTCACTCCTGACTCCTCTCTCTTCTTTACACCTTATATTCAATCAACTGTTGTCTCACCAATTCTACATCCATACCATCTTCCTTGTACTCTTTCCAATCACAGCATCTGAACCTTACTTCAGACCTTCTTTCTTCTAATTTGAACTACTACAATAGCTTACAAACTGGTCTCCCTGAATCCAGGGTCTCCCTTTATCGATCTATCCTCCATAGAACTAAGCATTACTCTCAAAACGTAGATCTGACCACATCACATCCCTATTCAAAAATATTTGATGATTTCTTATTGCCCCTAGAATGAAATAAAATTCAAACTCTTCTGTCTGGCATTTAATGTCTTCAATAATCTGACTCTTTCCTTTAGGAGTCCTTCGATCTCCATTCCACAGTAATATTATAAACACCCAAAAGTAGAACTATAAAAGCGAACTTCAGGTCATTCAGCTTAGTTCACAGAACTTAAACTTCCATTGTTTTATAAACTAAGAGTGGAGTTCACTTGGAGTAGCAAGCCTCAGGGGCCAAACCCTTCCTAGCTTCCCTGATCCTGGAGAAGGGAAGGAAGAGAGAAGGCAGAGTGGCTAGAAGGAGAAAGTCTCTAAGTGGTTCTCCAAAAGGCAAAGGCAGAGCTCTCTTGTCGCTATCCTTTATGATTGGGTGGGGGAAGTAAAGAAAGTACAGACCTCCCTCATACTCCTCAGCACCACTTGCTGTTAACATTAGTTTTCCAAGAGATTAGATTTGTTCTGGCTGGACCCACAGTTTGGGTACTAGTATCAAATATTGGAAGATGTACAAAGGCAAATTTGGGCTTGATGTCAATAAAAAACATCCAAACAATAAGAGTTATCCCAAAGTAGGAGAAAGTAGGTTCCTCCTCACTTACTGGAAAAGTATTTTCCACTCCTGATATGCCACAATCTCTCTAGGTATGTGTGATCACTGATTTGAGTGTAGAAAATGTTTTCCTTTGACTTAATATGTGGGTGCATTGAATATATTTGCCACTCAAATGATTGTTGAATGAGTGAGTGTTTGTAGACAGATTACTGGAATTCATGAAATCTAACCAAAGAGCTAGAATGAGCCAAGCAACCATTGCCCAACCGGGGGTGGGGATCCTGTGGTCTCAAGTCCACATGTGGTCTTCCAGGGTCCTTGAATGTGGCCTTTTGGCTGAATCCAAGTTTTACAGAACAAATCCTTTTATTAGGGGGATTTGCTCCGTGAAGTTTGGATTCAGTCAAAGGGCCACACTTGAGAACATATAGGGCCACATGTGGCCTTGAGGCTGCAGGTGCCCCACCACTAAACCAATGGATTAGGGACTTCTGATGAGTAGTGAGGAACACTGGGGTAGGGATGATTTCTTTTTTTTTAAAGACTCTTTAAAAGAAAGGTCACAAAACTGCAGAATACCTAACCTTTGGCATCTCTGACTACTTTGGTATTCTAATCTCCAAAGCAAACTAGGATGGTCCTGTATTCAAACAGAAAAGCTTAAGCAATGGGAATATGCCAGGCATTCCTATTGTAACACAGGCCTGGAAAGAAATTCATCGTTTATTCAAACAAGCAAAATCTCTTATCTCAGAGGCACAGATGGTATATGTACAACCTTGCCATCTCTAAAGCCAAGGCCTTCTTTGTGAAGGTCCTTATCTGCTCCTTCATGGGAATTTTTTTTTAAATCTCAAAATGAAAAGCTTCCTGCACCCAGAAATTAATCCTACATGGTCATGTTGACTCTGTAGGTCCCTCCAACCAAGTACTACCTGACTTACCTGCATGGGCCTTAGTCTCTGTCCATTGCTAGCTTGGAGGATGAATCCCCTTTCACAGATGACAGCACATTTCATGTGTCCTGGGCTGCTGGATGTACAATTCACCACATCTGCATGGTCAGGTAGCAATGGCACACAGCTGCCTTGTTCTCTGTAAGGCTGATGGGCACAGCTGAAGAGGAGAATAAAGCATATACACCTTAAGACTGGCCCCGATGTGTGTGGTGACAACAACATAGTCTTCCTAGATGTATCTCTGTTTCTCTCTAACCAAGAATAGAAAAATGCCCTGGTTGTATTAAGAACTGTCTTTATACTTGCATTATACACCTGCATTATACTTGATGTATTTATTGGGCATAATGTTCATTAAACTACTGTTGAAATTATCAATCAAGAGTTAAGTGAGGTCAAATTAATCCAAAAAAGTTTCCAGGTGTTTCCTGTTTCCAATTTCTCTATCAAGGGATAGAGATATTGGCATTAATAGGAAAATGTGTGCACTAAGGAGTAACCCAGACCTATCATAATTCAGGGGAAAAAAAATTAGATCTCCATGTTTTTCTAAGATCATAAATGTTATCATTTCTTATATCACAATATTATTCAATAATATACTGCAATTTTTTCAGCTGTTTTCCAATTGGTGGGCATTCCCCCAATTTCCAGTTCTTTGGTGAAACCCAGAAGAAGACATTTCACTTAATGATCTTCAAAAAAGAAAAGAGAGTTTCCTGAGGGTTAAGTGGATTAGGTACAAACTTTGTTTGTAATTTTTGTAAGCTGAAACAATGTTTTTCACATTGAGATGGTTTATTAGCCTGGGCATTTTGAAGAGAGCCTAGGGCCCTTTTTGGAAGAGCAAAATGAACCAAATGCCAATGTTCCCATAGTTTCATTTGGTGGGAGCATTAGCCAAAGAGATTTTGTAACACATCCTCAGATTTTACAGGGGTCCTTCCTATCAGAGCTAGGGATCAATTGATCTATAAGTTATATTTTGGGGATTTTTCAAAAATTACTGATTATTATTTTTTGTGGAACTCTAGGCTAACAGCATTAACACTGTCCAAGTCAAGATTGTTGTTGTTGTTGTTGGAGTGGTTTGTCCTTCGTTCTTGTTTGTTTGTTTTTGTGAGGCAATGGAGTGAAGTGACTTGCCCAGGGTCATACAGCTAGTAAGTGTCAAGTGTCTGAGGCCAGATTTGAACTCAGGTCTTCCTGAATCCAGGGCCAGTGCTTTATTCACTGTACCATCTAGCTGCCCCTTGTCCTTTATTCTTGAAGAGGACCATGACATCAGACAGATGATAACATGACTTTCAATAGACTCTGATTTCAGTAAGGGAGGGCTGTGCAAGGTCACCAGCCTCACTTTCTCCTTCAGAGCCATCTCAGTCTAGTGGCCAGATATTCATCAGGAGGACTTGAGATGGCCCAGGATGCAATGGGAGACCCTGGCCCTTTTTAGCTAAGGTCTTTTCAGGTTCTCACTTTGAATGAAGTGATACTCGTTGAGTGAGTAGGCCTCTTTAAGAAGTGAATCAAAGGATGGCCCCTTCACTGGAAGGGAAGACTTCAAACCATCAGTGCCATATGTCACAGAGATGTTGCAAGAGTGACAGGTGACTGAGCAAGAGAAATGAGGTTACTAACAGAAAGCCTTTCGGGAACATAGCTTTGATCTCCTACACACCTTGAAGATTGAATAGCCCTCAATTTCAGTAGGAGCTTAATAAGTGCTTATTTATTTCCTTACTACTAAAATAATTGGATGTACTAGATGATCAGTTTGGTGCCACTGAGAATGCAGGGGATAGTTATATTAGGCTCCTAACATCCTCTTAGATATAGATAAATAAGATCACTAACCTTGGGCAAAAGTTGGCAAAAATTGCTGCAGAATAGTATGCTCAAAGGTGCAGTATCTGTGGAGCACATGAAGCACCCTAGGCTGACCCAAGTGATCAAGGGAGTTCAAGATGGTCAATTGGCATTATAACAACTATGCTTCAACAACAAAAGCTCTGCTTCCCTTACTCAGAACTAGTTCAGTCAGTGAGGTAGGTTTAGGCAGGAAATGTGAGCAAAGGGGGTTGTCAGAGGCTAAGAAAAACTGACCTTGTAGGTCATCAAGCAGCACTCAGGTGAGGCTCAGGAAGACAAAATAGAGCCTAGACCAGCTGAACTTCACCAAAGAAGCCCAAGCTGGGCTGGCTGTTTGTCAGATAATTGTTCCTCACCATTCTTCTTTGAAGATCAACTGAGCCCATTTCCAGAGGTCAAGGAAATTGCTTGGGAAAATAGCTCCAAAGAGCACACCCAAAGAAGCTGTGATCTTCTGTTGATTATGCGCACTCGAGAGGAAAATTCAACCATGTTCTTTCTAAAAACGAGGCCAACCAGAAAAGGTGCATGGAAATTAAAATGGAGGTAGGACCAAGGGCTGTCTCAGGTGAGAAGTTAGCACTTGTCTTAAAAATCTTTCCTGGGTATGTTCTGCCTGAATATATAGGAGGCTCTTATATAGCAGAGATGATAATGACTGAAGCTTTGGAATGAGTATCTCAGCTAAACAACAACCAGGTAACAGTTATATTCCAATCATTTGATGAGGAAAGTCTGAGGGTGAGGTCTGTTCCAGCACAACCTATGAGGAGGCAAGATCTCTGTGGCCTGAGTGAGGAGGCTTATCCATATCCAGACATGCTTAACGTTCCTCACCAAAGTCATAGGTGCCAGAGAACAACGGACACCAAAAGCCTGCTATGCAATGACCAAGCCAATCTTTTCATGGTTTCTGAATTGATTCTGACCAATTCCAATCAGTGCAGAGCACTTCGGGGGTACTATAGGCAGCAAGATTGGACTAAGTACCCAGAGACTGTGGTGTAATGGGTAGAATTCAGGGAAATTGGGAGTCAAGACCATCCTTAGGCACTTACTACTTACATGACCCTTCATTTAATCTCTGTCTGCCTCAGTTTTCTCATCTGTAAAATGTGAATAATAATAATAATAATAATAATAATAATAATAATAATAATAATAATAATAATGATAGCAACTACCTCACAGGGTTATTGTAATAGATACAAAGAAATGTAAAATACTTTGCGAGCTTGCTTGTTAATTTTTTTACTACTAAAATATTTGCAGATGCTGGATAATCAATTTGGTGCCACTGAGAATTCAGGGAATATTTATATTAGGTTCCTAACAACCTCTTAGACATCGACAAAGAAGGTCTCTAATTTTGGGCAAAGGCTGGCAAAAATTGCTGCAGAACAGGGTGATTGAAGGTACAGTATCTGTGGAGCACAGTGAAGCACACTAGGCTGACCCAAGTGGTCAAGGGAATTTGAGATGAAATTAAAGTGTTGAGTAAATGTCAGCTATCATTATTAAGGTATTCCTTCAGACAAATTTCAAAATCATATAAGATTCCTTGAAAGCTGCAAAAGCAGAGATAACATTATTCAATGATCCTCTGGTCATTAATAATAGAAAGTAAGACAACAGCAGGGAAAGATGTTCTCCATCTCCATCCACTCCCAGTACTTGGCAGGGGGGAGATTCAGAACAGAGGCTAGATAGAAGAGGCATTCCCGAAACATGTGAGGTTTTCCATATCCCTGATATAGGAATAACATTTTGTGGATTGTTTCAAGTTTCAGAAGACTGTAGAGACTTGTGGGTGAGATTTATAATGACCCAAAATATTTTGGTTTACTATTCATTTAGGAAAAATCATGTTACTCAGACTATGATACACAATTGGATAGGCCACTTATGACAATCATCCATCAATTTCTCTGCATGGCTATATATGTATATACATAGACATACATGTATTTATATTCTACATATACAAATCTTGGACAGGCACTGGAAATACACGATGAATTGGACCCAGGGTTGAAAAAGAAGAGTGTGGTAGATTACTATTGGGAAATTATACAATTCTTTTAATATTCCCAAGCTTCTATCCAAAATGAAGGCACATCTATTTATCCAGTCTTCTGGTAATGTGGTATAGGACTGCAAATTATAGAATGCTCCCGACCCTCAAGAATTGTGATTGTGGATCACAAAAAGCAATATAGAGGGACATGACAGCACATTATAAATGGTGAATTACAAAAGTCATGCAAAGAGTGTTATCATAGGATAGATAGATTGATAGATCAATAGATTGGTTTTTTTTAAAGGACTGATTGTGTAGCAAGAAAGAGAGAGAAAAGCTATGAGAGCCTCTTTACTCCACTGGTATCCTCAGGCTGTTAGAAGAATTCAAGGACTCTCTCTGCTGTCCCCATTCTCATTGGGTGGATTCCCCACAGCATGGTTATGAGAGAACATGTTCAGAAGTCATAGAGGGAGCAGCTAGGTGGTGCAGTGGATAGAGCTCTGGCCTTGGAGTCAGGAGGACCTGAGTTCAAATCCAGCTTCAGACACCTGATACTTATTAGGTGTGTGATCTTGGGCAAGTCATTTAACCCCGATTGCCTCACCAAAAAGCAAAAAACCCCCAAAAAAGCCTGAATGGCTTGCAGTCAACAATTGTTGGATGAAGTACCCACTTTGATGAAGTCATAGAGGCATTAAGATGTCTCAGGTGCAGAAGTTCTTATGAAGACTGAAGACTGAGTACAATACTGAAAGAGAGCACAGCTCAGAGCTCATGTTAAGTCATCTACCCCAGGACTCAATCAAGAGAAGTTCAATTTCAGACAGCCTTTGGTAGCCCCAAAGTGAAAGGATCCTCTGGAAAAGAACCTCGTTTCGATGAATGTTTTCACTGCAGGAGTGAGGTGAAACAGGTACAAAAATGGGCGGTGTGCACAACTCACTTTTATAACCTAGGTGGAATAGTAGATAGAGTGCTGGCCTGGTAGTCAAAAAGGTCTGTGTTCACATCCTACCTCAGACACTTAATAGCTGTGTGACCCAGGGCAAGTCACCTACCTCACAAGGTTCTTGGAAGGATCAAATGATATTAAATATTTATATATGTAATATCAAATGATATTATATATATATGTATGTATGTATGTATGTATGTGTGTGTGTATCCTAACAAGAAACCTGTGAGATAGCAATATATAGTAGATGGATAGATAGATAGATAAATAGATAGATAGATAGATAGATAGATAGATAGATAGATAGATAGATAGATAGATAGACAGAACTTTGTAAATTATAAAGGGTTTTCTAGATCAAATGATATTAAATATTTTTATATGTAATATCAAATGATATTATATATATAGGTATATACATACACATGTATATCCTCACAAGAACCCTGTGAGATAGGAATGTATAGTAGACAGATAGATAAATATACAGACAGACAGATAGATAGTACTTTGTAAATTATAGAGTTCTCTAAATACTAGATACAGGTGAAAAAAAGTTAGTGATCAATGACAGTCTATACTTCTCCCCCATTGTGGTACTATAGCAGGAAATTAAATAAAGAAAATAAAGCTGTCTGTGGGCTAATGAACCTCGTGAGTCTCAGGACAGGAGCATCAGGTACACCATCATAGCTGCTTGCTGACTTAGGCTTTGAAGTCTATAAGGATGGGAGCAAATTTGAGGTTTATGACTGTTTTGTAACTTGACTGAGAATCTGGTGGAAGGAGACCTATGGCCTAATTATGTCCTTGTCTCAAAATAGTTCAGAGGGATCAACAGCATGTCTAAGTAACAATAACAAAATCCAGGAGGTTCTATTAGAAAGCCAAGTTCCACTGAAAATAACTGAAATGCTTAAAATATCTGGGAGTCGTTTTAAGAGGGCATACTAAAGATTTGTATAGATAAAATAATAAAATACTCTAGGAATTTTTTTTTAATGACAACCTACTGGAGATATATTCTGGACTCATCTGGGCCAAAATGATGATATTATACAAATTAGTTACAGTTTTAAATAATTACAATATATCATTATATAATACATAATTTCAATATATTACATATCAATAAAACCACCAAGAACCTACAGGTCTCCTTCCCAGAAGATACTGAGAAGACTGGGTATTCAGAAGTGGCAATAAGCCATCCCAGAAGTGTCTGGACTATGGCCCGTTTGGGCTAATAAATGATATCCTGGGAGTGATGAACAAAGTCTTACATCACGCATAGATCCAGTTAGCATTTACTGCTTTAGGACAGCATTCTGTATCTGGGAGAAGTGGCATATTTTAACTAGAGGACAAAGGTATTGGGCATGCAAGGAAACCCCTTTCCCCCTGTTCACAAGAGTATAAGCAAGAAGAGATCAATTTCTGGAAATAAATAGGAGCACCATGACCGAGATAAGGTGAAATAGGCTGAGATGTGCCTAGGAACTGAAGGGAGGCTTGTGCAATCATATACAAATATAAGAACTACCACTTTAAAGAAGGGCAAAGGCAGAGCTAGGTGGGTAGAGCTCCAGCCTTGGAGTCAGGAGGACCTGAGTTCAAATCCGGCCTCAGACACTTGACCCTTACTAGCTGTGTGACCCTGGGCAAGTCACTTAACTCCAATTGCCTCATCAAAAAAAAAAAAAAAAGGACAACTAGGTGCAGCAATGGATAGAGCACTGGGTCTGGAATCAGGAAGACCTGAGTTCAAATCTGGCCTCAGTTACTAGTTATGTGACACTGGGTAAGTCACTTAACCCTGTTTGCTTCAGTTTCCTCATCTATAAAATGAGCTGGAGAAGGAAATGGCGAACCACTTTAGTATCTTTGCCAAGAAAACCCTAAATGGGGTCAGAAAGAGTTGGATAAGACCAAAAAATGATTGAACAACTCTTAGACTCAGTATAAATCCTTCTTCAAATTAGAATTTCTGACCTCTGTGTCATTTGTCCTCTTATGACTTCTCATGGCCAAAGTAAAGTGCTTCTTATAATATTTAGGATAACTGACCTGAGTGTATGACTTAATATGAAGAGTAAGATAGAATGTAAGAAGAGTCAGTGTTACCATAATACATAAAAAGCCCCTAGTACAGGGGCTCATAACCTCTTTTAATGTCATAGACCTTCAATCTAGTGAAGACTACTAACTGCTTCTTATGACTTTTTTTTAATATTTGTAATTGAAGCAAATGATAAAATTCAGTTCAGAGTTTAGTGAAAACAAGGATGTAATTTTTCCCAACTAAGTTCACAGACTCCTTGAACCCTATCCAAGATCCTAGGGTAAGAACCCTTGCTGTATTTTAGGGGCAGTAGCAGAAAAGGAAGGAGAGTCTGCCATGAAATCACCAAAGCTCTTTCCTTTAATCCAGTGTCTCCCTTCTAGGGAGTGGTCACTTTCCTTTGTATAGGCTGGTATAGATTTTTTCCATACTGCATATGGAAGCCATTGCATATGGCTTTCTGGCTTTGGACCGAAAAGCCCATGGTTTACTCTTGCATTATGTGGTAAGTATGGGAAAGGCTTTCTTATTGTGCATCAAAGTGGAACCACTTCAAAGTCAGTGTAACAAAATCTTCGCCACAGACTATGCCAGCAGGCAGTGCCATGACAATGGAATTGCCGCTGTCCCATAGCCCCCAGAGCTTCCTCCTCAAAGTGTGCTCAGCACACTCCCTTGCTTGACTGCTCAGCCAGAACTGTCCACAGACATACTGTAAAAGGAGGGGGTGTCAAGAAAACAAGAAGAGATGAATTTAGAAGAGATTAGTCCACAAATTTTAGGAACTCCCATCCCTAGCTTTTGTTCTCTTTGTATTTCTTCACTGCTTTTCTTCCCAGGAGTTGGCAGGCCAAAAGTAACTGAAAACTCCAGGATGCTTTAATCTGTAGACTGAGGCCAGGTTACCTAGAAATCTCCTGGAGTCTGGTCCAAGACGGACAAGACAGGACTTTGAAGGCATCTCGGCCAGGATTAGGCTGAAGACCTCAATGCCTTACTGAAACATGCTGGAAATGGCAAACCACTTCAAGTCTCTTTGCCAAGAAAACCCCATAGACAGGTCCACTGGGTTATGAAGAGTCAGATACGACTGAACAACAATAAGAACTTCCTGACTCCAAGGCCAGAGCTCTATCCACCACACCTCTAGTGGCCTCTTGCACCCTCAAGCTCAGGTTTATAGTTCCTGAACAATTTCATCACAATGAAAGAACTACCATCTCCCCCTTCATTCCATTTAACCTCATTTCTCCTTATCTGTCTCTAGTACACACACACACACACACACACACACACACACACACACACACACACACGCACACGCACACACACTCGCATGCATGTACTACTCTATACTCTGATAATGTGACTCAGACACATAAGTATTATGAGTCCACACTTAGGAGGTCTGAATATGGGCCACATGCCTATTAATGTCTCGTATTTTTTATTTTTTTATTAATGTATTTTGCTCTGTCAACAATCACTTCCATAAGCTTTTGAGTTTTAATTTTTTCTCTCCTTCTCTCCCCACATCACTCCCCAAGACGGTGCACAATCTGATATAAGCTAACATATACATTCCTATTACACATAGTTATTAATATCTCTTAAAGAAAACAAACATATAGACATACACTGAAATAGGTAGGTGTAACAGTTTATAGGATGCACTTAGTTTTACCACAATTGGGAGGAAACTTTTTCACTATTTGAACCAATGCATCCCTTCTAATTTTGTATTAAATGTAAAATCCCACTCAAGTTTCCTCTAGTTGCGTCTTTTATCCCCAAGAGTGTGATCAGGAATATTTAGAAGACTTTTGACCATCTTTGATATCAAATATTCAGTTTCTTCATCTTCATATAAAGTGATTGAACTGAACAGAAGATCTCTAACATCTTATCAGATGATAATTCTTTAAAAAAAAATAAGATAGAAATCCCAGAATCTTTTAGGGCTCATGAGATGAGATGATAATAGTAGCTGATATATACATAGCACTTTAAAGTTTGAAAAATGTTTTAGATATAATGCATTTTGATCCTCACAACAATCCCCAAAAGGAAGACATTATTATTATTCCCATTTTGCAGATGACTAGCAAATGTCTGAAGATCCCAGGCCTTCCAGGTGCTAAGTCTCATCTTCTATCCATTGCAATGCACTCCCTCTTCCAAGAAATGGCTTTGTTACAATACCGCTTACTCAATGGGTTCATCATGTAAATGGTAAGATGTGTTCCTTTTACTATATTTCCCACTGAAGAAGCAGAGCAGGAACTGAATGTCCAAAGTAAGATTGTGTCACATTTGCAAATTTCCACAGGCCAAGAAATAATCTTTCCCAGTATAAGGGAGCTGAAAACTTGAAAAGATTATGGGTTTTGCTGACCATATATACATAATAAGTGCAGGGATATGGCTAGACAGGGAGTGGATGATGACCTAGCTCCTAGGTCTGGATTGTTATCTGTGCTATTCTCCTCTTATAATCCTCTCTTCTGCATAGAATAGTGGAAGGGGTTTTTGATTTGAGAAACTGAGGGATCTTGGCCCCTGAGAGTCTCAGCAACTTGTTCTTTGGAGGGTACCCCCCAGAATGGAGGCTGATTAGATGTAGCCCAGATATTAATGCCAGGAAGCCTAAAGAATACTGGCCCTAACAATGAAATAGTTCTTTAAGGGAAAGCTCTAAATCTCTGACAACCAGAATGTGCACTTCAAAAGACAGACTTGACCCTGAGGCAATGAGTCCAACAGAGCCGGATCCAGCAGAGACTGAACACAAAAGAGATGACATACCTATCACACACTAGCCAGGAGCAAACCCAGTGACAGCGATGTGGTGACATCACCAGACACAGCATTTGTTAAGTGCTTACAGTGGGGGAGGGGGATATGGAAACAACTAAGTACAAATCAGACATGTACATAGGATATGGGAAAGCAATCTAAGGGAAAGTATTAGTGACTAATGGGACTGGGAAGGAGCTTCTGCGGAAGGTGGGATTTGAGCTGAGTCTTGAAAGAAGCCAAGGAGATGCGGAGATGGAAATGAGGGAGTAGAGGACTCCAAATGTTGGGCTCAGTCTGTGACATGGCAGAGAATCAGGAAATGGGAGTGTTATAGTCATCAAACTTCATGTAAGACAACATTGTGCCTCAAGGAGAGTAAAGTATAAGAAGACCTGAAAGGTAAGAAGAGGTCAACCCTTCAACATTGGAGGAATGAGTGGCCCCATTAATTTATCTTCCAATGTATTTGCCACCTCCTCCACACATGTGGCTGGCCATGGATATATCTTGTATGTGTGTGAGTGTGTGTGTGTGTGTGTGTGTGTGTGTATGTATCTCTGCACACATTCTCTCTACATGTGTTCACTCTCCCCAAAAACAGTGTGTGTTTTTGTGGAAAGGTGTGACCTAGGTTTATGTTTTTATTGCTATTTTTTCATGCTAATTTATTAAATGTTTTTGAATTTCATCCTATGGCTAACTAGTAAAGATAATGCATTAATGGCGACTCATAAGCTATGATTTTGACTGGATGTGGACACATAGACCTCCTTTCAGCTGTGGTGTCCTTACCTGGAAGACCTCATTCTTTGAAGTTACACCCACCCCAACAAAGTATCTGTTATTCCTTTTTTGTTCCTTTACCTTTCTTTTTCTACCTACACCTTCTCACTCCATATTTTAAGGTAGTTACTCATCTACATTTCCTTCAGGTCAATAAAATTACTCAATAACAGTCACATCAGGCTGGAAGCATATGTTTAAAAACATTTGATATTTTAAATGAAAACTTTAAAAGCCATCAGCAGTTTTTAAAAACTCTTTTAATAAAATAGCTCCTAAAAATCCTGCACATGATAAGCTTACATGTAGCCAAAGGCACACAACTACTGTAAGGAAAGACAGAGAGGTTGGGTGCAAGGGATCTGTCTAATTCAAATGCACAGCTTGGTACCCACCCTGAAACAGAAAATAACTACGAATTTAGGCACAAAACTAGCACTTTGCATTTAAAATGGGCAACTTGCCCTCACAGCAACTTACACATATGTTTTAAGTGCAGGCTTTTATTTTTTTATTACCGTTTTTAGCACACAGTAGGTGCCTTGTAACAGTTTGGTAAATGAATAGATGAATCAAATAGATGGCTGGACTTTTATACCTTCATTTCAAATGTTCCCTTTGATACTGTAGGGCTTTGCTTTTTTTTTTTTTACAGTTCATTCATAACCACCCTTCTATTTGATTGCCACAACAATCCTGTACTTACTCAGGACAGGTAAATTTATCACATTTAACAGGTAGATTTATTGCATTTTGAAGGTTTTGCCTAAAGCTCCACAGCAGATTTCCTAACTCTTTTCCTAACTCTTCCTTGCTCCTTTCGTCCATAGGCTGCGAGGATGCTCATTTGAAAATATCTCCTGAGTACAGAGGCATGGAAAGGGCATTTTTTGTTCTGTGCCCCTGTGCTTCCTTGTCCTCAGTAATGGTGTTGGCTATTGATTTGGGAGGTTTCTGCTTGCATTGCAGCATCGAAGTGATATAAACTGAAAATGGCCACAAAGAGTTCCATTCAACTGTAGAATTGATTGTCTTTACTTAGAGCTAAAGAGTTCAAAGTGTTCTGTGGTAGAAGGGAAACATACCCTGGATATCAGATAGACCTGGGGTTCATCCCCAGCTCTGCAACTTACTAGCTTTGTAATCTTGGGCTGTGACTTGCACTCTCTAGGTCACTGATCCTGAGCTGTAAAATGGGGGAGAAGTCAACACGATGACTGATCTCAGGGCCCTTTCAGAGACTGGAAGATTCCATGATTACCACCTGACTGTTCATGGTGGATAGTTCTCTGTTGGCTGTTCGCAGTCATTAAGGGGCAAAGACTATCCCTTTTTTCACAAATGGGGAAGCATCAGGAAGGGAGGAAGCCACAGAAGAAAACAAGAGAAGCCCTCATACTTCCTGTTGGCTGGGCTCATCATCATGTTGTATACCTACTACAAATAAGGAAGAAATTCTATTGCAAATATACAATAATGCACATTTCTCATGTTTGAGTCTTTCCTAACCCATGAGTTGTTAGCATGATCTCTCTTCTGAAATTGTTTTGCACAAACATATCTAAGTGGTGTAAGGGATAGAATATTTTCCTTGGAATCTACAAGACCTGTGTTCAAATCCTGCCTCAGATACTTATGAGCTGTATGAGTCTGGGTTTCTCACTTAACCTCTGTTTCCCTCAGTTTCTCCATGTGTAAAATGCGGGATAAAAAGAGCACCTACCTCCCAATGTTGCTGTAAGCATCAAATGAGATAATATAAGTAATAGAATTTGCATACCTTAAAATGCTAAATATAAATGCTAGCTATTATTGTTATTGTTATGGTGCCTCTCTCTCTCTCTCTCTCTCACACACACACACACACACACACACACACACACACACACACACACACACACATACACACACACACACATACCCACAACCCAGGCTCATTATTTCATTCCATTTTGATCTCAGCACTTGATTATCTGTATTTCTTCTGGACTTGGACTTGGAGTCAGGAAAACCTAAGTTCAAATTCACCATTACATACTTCCTAGCTGTATGACCCTGGGCAAGTTTGTGTGCCTCAGTTTTCCCATATGTAAAAAAGAGATAACAATAGCATTACCTCCCAGAGTTATTGTAAGGATAAAATGAGATATTTGTAAAACATTTCACAAATCTTAAATCACCATGCCATAGCAGCCTTCTTACTCTAGAACTTCAGTGTTCCCACCAAGCCCCTTCCTCTGACTGATCTTTTCCACTAAAAGTTTCCAGTTGGCTCAGCCCAGCAAGATTTGCTCCTTTCTTTCTGGTCTTAGCTCCTGATTCTCTGGACTTCTTTTTTTATGAAGCACCTGGAGAGTTACCACACTCTCTTCCCTTTTCAATTTCCTTTCATGTATTGTCTGCCCTCACTAGAATGAAAGCTCCCTGAGCACTGGGATTGCTCTTCTTTTTTCCTTATATTTGTAAAATTCCCAGCGCTAATAAATGAATGATTGTTGACTAAATAGGCAGTTAAGTGGCAGTGGATAGAGCTTTGGACCTGGAGTCGGAGAGTTAAAATTTCAAATTCAAGGTCAAGTTCATATTCAGCCTCAGCTACTTCCCAGCTGTGTGATCATGGACAATTCTATCTACCTCAGGTTCCTCAAGTGTAAAAAAGCAGATAATAATAGCACCCACTTCCTGGAATTGTTGTAAGGATAAAATGAAATATTTGTCAACAGTTTTGTAAATCTTAAAGCACTACATAAATGTTAGTTATTATTATATTGGTGAACTTGACCTGCCTGTCCAGTAGAATGCAAACTCTTTGAGGGAAGGGATTGTTTTGTTTTTTGTCTTTATATCACCAGGCCCTGAACAATAGTAGCCACTTAATGCTTGTTGCACTGAATTAAATTTCTGCTGAGGATAAAAGGTTTCTTGCATACCCGTTTCAAACTGTGGTTTCAACTACACACAAAGCAAACTGAAAAAAACTAGAATAAATTTAGAAAAGAAACTCAATCTATTTTAGAAGCCTTTCTTTGCTTCTTTACTAACCTCAGGCACAACACAACTTTAAAGGTTTTGACCCCTTGTATTTTTAAAGGAAGGGACACTTTTAAAACTCTACACCCACAACTCCTCATAAACAGCTGACATGGCCAAGATTTTAGAATAAGTTCTGTTTTCTGGACAAGTGTGTTTAGTATGGACTACACCTAAGCTGTTTATTTTCTTTCCCTGGGTGTGAACCAAATGAGACAAGGCGTCATTTTCCTGCAATGTTTCTTTTTATTCTGGCAATGTGTCCCCTTAAGAAATATTGTGTTAAGTCAAATGTTTCCACTTGATTTAATGAATAAATGGGTATGTTCTTTACATTCTTTCTAGTCCATTTATTTCTAGAATCAATTATCAGCCCTGGTCCCTGTCCCTCCTACCCTCAACCACCAACAAATGAGTTGCAAAATCCTTCTGTTCATTAAGTCTCACTGGAATTTAGTTAAGGGCTGGACTGGTAAGGGAAAACTCCACAAAACAGGTGTATTAAAACTAAGTATAGAGTAGGGGTGAGTGCATTCCAAGCTGGGTGAATGGTGTGAACAAAGACGTGGAAGTGGGAAAGTGCCAGGTGAGCTCTAGTATGTTTGCCATTCATAGCACAGCCAAATGTAAGAAAGATTCCCCAGTGACTAGCTTAGTCTTATTAGAAAGAAGGGTGCTGGCTATCAAAAGTAAGTTGGGGATAGAGTGTTGATCCAGACTCAGTTCATTTGAGGAGGGGGTGTTGTAGGGAAGTAGGTGGGGGAGAGATTTAAGAAAATGAATACCACTAGAGAACTCTGAGGTGCTTATATGCATATTTTCAAAATCATCAAATCAGGAAGCTGGAAAGTACCTCAAAGTTTATCTAGATACTTCAACCATACCTAAACAGAAATACTCTTTATAAGGTCACTGACTTGACAAGTAATCATTTAGCTTCTGCTCCAGCGACGGAAAACTATCTCCTGAATCAGCTCATTCTGCTTCTGGACAGTTCTAATTACTAGGAAGTTTTTCCTTGATACAGAACCAATTAAAGAGGGCAGAGAACGCAGGATCCCATAATACATATTATTTGTTCACTCTATTTTTTTTTTTTGGTGACGCAATTGATTGGGGTTAAGCGACTTGCCCCAAGTCACACAGCTTATGAGTGTTATGTGTCTGAGGCCAGGTTTGAACTCAGGTCCTCCTGACTCCAGGACCAGTGCTCTATCCACTATGCCATCCTAACTGCCCCTCACTCTATTTTTTCTTAAAAAAAGGATTTGCCTTAGTAGTTCCAAATACCAACTAAAGGGATCTCTAATAAGGCTCCTCTCAAGTACATGTCAAAATCAGACAAAATAGCTTTAACGTAATGTAATGACAGAGATAGCTTTGTTTAATGACTATTAATATTAGGAGGCATCAGGAATTATTTCATTATTGTCTTGTACCTCTAGAACTTCTCATGGTGGCAGGTAGGTACATAGTGGGTACTTAAAAGCTTATTGGTTGGATAACTGTTTGATTAAACAGGGTGATTCATGTTTGCTAAATATGTTCGACACTTGTCGATGAGATCTAACACAAAGCCAAATAGAGGAAGGATTCTCTATGGGTGATTAGAAGCACCAGATGCCCCTCTTCCCAGATAATATTGTGCTGATGGCATTCAGCTCCACAACACTGCAGAACCTTCTAAATGCCAACCACAATCCCTCAAAGGATTTTGGTCTAACTATCCACATGGGGGGGGAAAAAAAACCCAACCAAACAAAAAAGAGTGAATGAAGAATGCCTGTAATAAGACTACAAGATGTAGTTGGGTGGGCAAACCATAGAACCAGTCCATCCATAAATATAATGTAAGTACATTATATATATATATATATATATATATATATATATAATATATATATATGTGTGTGTGTGTGTGTACGTGTGTGTGTATGTGTGTGTGTGTGTGTATTATGAATATAATGAATGTATATGAATATAAGTATATTAGATACTGCATGTGGACAATGAAGGAAGATCTGGAATTGAACAGGAAGAAGAGAACAGTCTGGAATGGCTTTGAGAAATTGCCTAGTACTAATGAGAGTCTTAAATCTGCTTCAGAGGATGGGAAGACCTATTTTTCTAACATCAGTATCTTATAGTGTTATTATAGGATTGCAAGTCATAGAATACCATGGTTGCTGAAAGTTGTGTTTAACCCAAAGAGAAATAGAGAGGGACATAACTGATGTGAATATTATCAATGAAGAATTATAAAGGAGTAGCAGAATCAATCAATCAATCATGACTATTTATTAAATTAATGTCAGGCAGTATGCTAGGCACTAGGGAACCCAAAGACAAAAGGAAAAAGTAGCTCCTGCCATCAAATATATAAATATGTACATATATATGCACATATAAATATATGTATACATATATGAATATACATACATATTATTATAGCTTTTAAATAGCAATCATAATAATAATTATTATATATTATATATTATATTTAATTATAATAATAGTAATCAGCACTTATGTAGCACTTTAAGGTTTACAAAGCACTTTACAAATATTAGCTCATTTTTAACCTCCCAACAGCCCTGGAGGGAGGTACTATCATTATCCCCATTTTACAGATGGAGGAAACATGGGCTTAGAAGGATAAAGGACTTGCTGAGGATCATACAGCTAGTGTCTCTGAGGTACTACATGAACTCATATGTTCCTGACTTCAGGACCGAGATGACCACTAAAGGATGGGCCCCAGCATCAAACACAGTACATGTGGTCTGACTAGAGCAGAGAACAGTAGACCATCATCTCCCTCACTCCAGACATTATGCTTTTCTTAATGTAGCTTCAAATCAAATTACCGGTTTTGGAGGTTTTTGTTTGTTTGGTTTTTGCTTGTTTTTTTTTCTTTTTGTCTGGTGCATAATTCTGTTGATTCACATTGAGCCTGCAAACTAGTAACAATCCTAGATCTTGTTCATGTAAACTATTGGCTAGCTATACTTTTACTGCCCTGTGTTTGTATTATTAATTCTTTTTAATGAAAGTATAAAACTTTACATTTATTCTTATTACATATCATATTATTAGATTTTTTTGCCTGTCATTCTGGCCTTTCAAAATCCTTTTGGATTCCAACTGTGGTTTGATCTGTTAGCTATGACCATTAGTCCTGGGTCATGTGTAAATTGAATAAACATGACACCTAGGCCTTCATGCATTTTTTTCCCTTTATAAGCTGCTTAGTATGGAGAGTGGAAGCTGGACTCCACATCAGGTCAGCCTCCTGCTAGCTGGCTGTAGTACATGGACTAATTGGGAGCCCTGGACAAAACTCACTTTGTATGGCTACAGAAAGTCCTTCCTTGACCTTTGGCATCTCACATTCAAATTTACTTGGCTTGTGTAACAAAATTTCTGAGAAGAAATAGTAAGAACTTTGCTCCTAGCTGGTCTCCAGTGCTGCCCATTGGCATGCGGAGGTGAGTGGATAAGATTGGATTATGAAACATTCATGGCACATAAAAACATCTGGCCTTGAAAGAACTGTCATGTGGAAGATTGATGAAGGTTGATTATAATAATAACAAAAACTAACATTTATATAGTGCTTACTATGTGTCAGGTGCTGTTCTAAGTGCTTTACAGTCATTATCTCATATGGTCCTCACAATAACCCTGGAAGGTAGGTGCTATGATTATCAGGAGGAGGAGGAGGAGGAGGAGGAAAAGGAGAAGAAGAAGAGGAGGAGGAAGAGGAGAAGAAGAAGAAGAAAAGGAGAAGAAGATGAAGAAGAAAAGGAGGAGTAGGAGAAAGACAAGAACAAGGAGGAGGAGGAGGAGGAGCAGCAGCAAGCATTTACATAGTACCTACTACGTTCCGGGCACTGTTCTGAGTGCTTTATAACTATTACCTCATTTGATCCTTACAACAACCCTGAAAGGCAGGTGCTATTATTATCCCCATTTTAATAATAAAAATTGTTATGATGGTGATTATAATGATGATGATGATGATGATGATGATAATGACAGGCAAGCATTTAGATAAAGCCTACTGTGTTCCAGGTACTGTCCTAAGTGCTTTACAACTATTATCTCATTTCATCCTAACCAAAACCTGAAAGATAGATCTATTATTATCCCCATCATCATCATTAGCAGCAGCAGCAGCAAGCATTTATATAGTACCTACTACATTCCAGGAACAATTCTAAGTGCTTTACAAATATTAACTCATTTGATTCTCACAACAACCCTTGTAGGTAGGTACTATTATTATCCCCATTTTACAGATGAGGAGATTGAGGCAGAGGTTAAGTTGTCCAGAGTCACAGAGACCAGAATGAAGACCAATGGGTGAATGTTTCTGAGAAGACAATTTAGATTCTAGGTAAAGAAAAACATGCTAAAGATAAGAGCTGCCCCAAAGAAATAAACTTCCTTGAGAGAAAAGGAGTTACTTATCAATGAAGGCCATGAAACAGACAAGATAACCACTTGTGGGGATATCATAGGAAGGATTCATTCTTGGGTTAAGACTGGATTCACTTCTGCCTCTGAGGGTCGGGGATTCTGTGTTTCAGAGAAGCAAAAAGCTATGAGTGGGAGCTTGAAAACATTGGCGAATGTGTGTGAAACCATTGCAAGTTTCTGTGGGCTAAATGGAATTTTTGAAGGCCTGATGATTTGGAACAAGGATTTTAACAATTATTTCCAAGATGCAGTGAGAAGTGACCAGTCCCTAGTGACCCCCAGTTACTTTTGCATGAGCTGTTTAAATACATGGGCTTGCATGGAATGTGAGCAGAGCTTGTAGATCAGAGGACGCAGAGACCACAGGACAGTCCTGGAAACTACTGGAGTGAAACCCTTAGATGCTTTCCAGCCATCAGATTTGATGAGTTGTGCTTCCCAGTAGGAGGCCTCTACTGATCAACAGGGAGGCGCACACAGAAGATAGACACACAAAGCCTCCCTCAAGGTCAAGATTTATGCTACAAAACCTGTAACATGATCCTTTTTTTCACTCTACTAGAAACCAGGATTCTAAGAGCCAAGAATTAATGGTTTGTTCAAGAATTCTCTCCAAAATTTTGTTCTGAGGAGCCAGAAAAGAGGTGGTGGGAAGAGGGAAGCAGAGAACACAAGACTTTCCATAGTCCAAGGATGTCCCAGAAGGAGCCATTTACTGTTCAAGGGCAAGAGAAATGCTCACAGCAAGTCAGATTCACAGCCTTCCATATTCACCTTGACATGGTGACAGTCAGGTACACATAACCAACAAAACACAGTAAATGGAGGGAGTGCTGGGATCAGAGTTTAAAAGTAGCTGTTCAGTCATTTTTCAGTTGTGTCTGACTTTTTCTGACCCCATTTGGGGTTTTCTTGACAAAATTACTGGAGTGGTTTGCCATTTCCTTCTCCAGCTCATTTTTATAGATAAGGAAACTGAGGTAAACAGGGGTAAATGACTTGCCCAGGGTCACACAAGTATCTGAGGCCAGATTTGAACTCAGGGAGATGAGTCTTCCTGACTCCCAGCCCAGTACTCTATCCACTTCATTACCAAGCTGCCCCATATTTTGAAAAACTTGGGTTCGGGGGCAGCTAGGTGATGCAGTAGATAGAGCCCTGGCCCTGAAGTCAGGAGGACCTGAGTCAAATCTGGCCTCGGACCAAATAATTCACACTTAACTGGCGGTGTGACCCTGGTCAAGTCACTTAACCCCAATTGCGAAGAAGAAGAAGAAGAAGAAGAAGAAGAAGAAGAAGAAGAAGAAGAAGAAGAAGAAGAAGAAGAAGAAGAAGAAGAAGAAGAAGAAGAAGAAGAAGAAAGAAAAAAAGGAAAAAGAAAAACCTGGGTTCAGATATAACTTGTGACAATTACTAGCTATGTGATCAGCAGATAGCTATTCAACCACCCTCTGCCTGTTTCTTCTTCTGTAAAATGGAGATAAGACCTTAGAGACCTACCTCTCATTGCTGTTTTGCAGCTCACATGAAGCAATGTGTGTAAAAAGTTGTTAAACCTGTATCAACTCTTTTCTTATTATGACCACACTCGCTCAGATACAAGCCTAGTAAGCTGCTGTCCAGAAATAAAGCTTGCTGGCAGAACTAAAGCAAGTTTGCTAGACCCCATGATGGCTTAATGGAGATGAGCTAGAGACAGCTATTTGTAATATTCAAAAGACGCCCTTGAGTAATTCCATCAGCTGCTCATGACACTGGAGAATGGCACGAGGAGACAATAGCACTCAGGCTAGATGGTCTGACAGGATGTCTAAAGAGCAGAGGATCAAGCCAGGAAGAGCTGAATTTAAGTTCTGACTGATCCATACTGTCTATGTGACCCTGGGCAGGACCTGGAACCTTTCAGGGTTCCCAGGCAAGCCTATAAGATTCTAAATTAAACAGAATTTGGTCATCTGCATTAGCAAAGACAGTTTCCACAGAAGAGAACAAACGTTCATTAAGTGCTTACAGCACTTTACAAATATTAGCCCATTTCATTCTCACGAGAACCCTGGCTAGTGGATGGTATTATTATCCCTGTTTTACAGTTGAATAAATTGAGGCAGACAGTGACTAGTCCAGGGTCACACTTCTACTAAGTGGCTGAGGGTGAATTTGAATTCACATCTTAACTTTTAAATCACAGGTCTGAACTAAAAGAAAAAAAAAGGTAAAGATATGAAATCTACAGAATCCAAAATTCCATTCTTGGTTAGTGCTTTGAATCTTCTTCCCAATTGAATTCTTTTTTTTTTCTAAATCAGAACCACTAACATTAGCCAAATTGACTGAATTGATCTTCACCTCCTTTCATTTCTTCTTTTCACTCTTGGTTTGTGGTACCAGTGATAATCTGCTTTTAAATTATCAAGGCTTGATTCTACCTATAAAATAAGGAAACAAGGATTTAAGCTAAATGAGGGGTTACAGTTCTTGCTTGTAGTAAACCCATCACATGATTACATATCCAGGCCTAAATCATCAAATGTGAGAACTTCCATTGTTTTCCCAATGATAAGCTGGTTTTCAGTTGTATCTGACTCTCCATGACCCTTTTTGGGGTCTTCTTGGCAGAGATGCTGGAGTGGTTTACCCTTTTCTTTTCCAGCTCATTTTACAGATGAGAAAACAGAGGCAAAGAGAGTGACTTGCCCAGGGTCACACAGCTAGTAGCTGTCTGAGGCCGGATTTCTACTTAGGAAGATGATGCTTCCTCATTCCAGGCCCCACACTCTATCCACTATGGTGCCACCTAGCTGTCACTTGAACAGATGGAATGGGACAAATGTCCTAAACTAGAATAGGAGTAAGGAGGATGAGGAAACAAGTTCTATTAATTTGTTTGTTTTGTCTTCATTTTATACTGCAATCCCCCCTTATTAGAGCTTGAATGAGGGGCAATATTAGGAAAAAAAATGCCCTTGCCTCCCCGTCTTTGAAAAGTCCATATATCATAGAACCATAGGCCACTCCAGCAGGTAGAGATCGTTAATGAATGGATTTTCTCAGAAGGTTGTACACTCCTCTTCACTCCAGGTCCTCCCAAGAAGGCTTGGTGACCACTTGTTGGGGATATGGCAGAAGGCATTCTAGAGCAGATGCCATTTGGACAGAGTAGCCTCTGAGTTCTCGCCCAACTCTGAGATCCTATGATTGACTGAAACCTCCCATTTCATAGATGAGGAAGCTGCTACCCAGAGGAGAAGCAGAGTCAGGACTAGAATCTGGGTCTTGTGATGCCATTTTTCTTTCTACTCCATACAGCACACACCTTGCCTGGACTAGATGAGATATTCATAAAGACAGTAAAACCCCAAGGATGGGGACATGAAAGATTCCATTCAGGAAGTATAACATTTTCTTCAATCTGCTTAGACAAAAAGTGCTGGATACTGGGGAGGTATGAACAGTTCTGCCTTGTGTCAGCTCATTGCCAAAGGAATTAATGTGAAATAAGGTGCTGTTTTTGCAGCCTCTCCATCCAATTAACTCACGTCACCGCCATGTACAAATATGTGCTGAGACAAGTCACCCCAAAATTGTTCTGAGTGCCTTTATGGAATGAGCCTACCACCATCTAGCTAGGGTTCCATTAGCCACCGTTGCTATGACAACCAGAGTGGAAGAGCCCATTCAGCATTGGTGGGGGGGAAGGGGAAAACAGTGAGGGGGGAGGATGAAGGGGAAGGGGGGAAGCCAAACCCAGACCTGTTTATGAGGTGAGAAATGGTTTTAGGGCAGCTGCTACAAATTCTTTCACTAGCTTGTATTTCCATTTGCTTCCTTTTTAAAGAATTTGTTTTATGGCTACAGTGTTTGTCAGGTCGTTAGCTTCTGATCACATCTGGTACCAATTGTAGACTTCTCCCCCTGGTGCCCCTACCCCCAACCTTGTCTACATCTCTCTGCTACCACACACACTATTCCACTGAACCAGGTTGTTTTGCTTCATAGAGCTCTCTCTCTCTCTCTCTCTCTCTCTCTCTCTCTCTCTCTCTCTCTCTCTCTCTCTCTCTCTCTCTCTCTCTCTCTCTCTCTCTCTCTCTCTCTCTCTCTCCTCCCCCCACCTCCCCTTTCCTTAACATTTTTTTCCTACCTAATTTGACACAAGCTCCAATATGAGGATTTAAATTTTATTATTAATAATTATAATGATGATGATATTCTGTACTCTACTTCTATGGCCCTAGAAGACACTTTGATGAAATTGGCATTACTGAAACTCTGAATGTCCCCCAGAGAGATGGAGAATTAGGTATTTACTAACAAGGCAATTAAAGACGTTTGGAGGTTCATTGGTGACTTTCCCAGAAAGTCAGAGGAAAATCCAAAATGTTAATTTTAGAGACCTAGTTCAAGGGACCATCTTCAGGCCCCAAGGCTGTGTCCCCAGGGATTAGTTTGTTTTATTGATTTTTTTTCCTACCTTTTTCTGAGTTTAGGGAACTACTGGCAGAAGCTACTCTGCAGGAAGGTTCACTGTAAAGGAAATTCACAAACAGGAATAGTGAATATTTCCTTAGTATCAGACTTCCCTTTCAAATCAAATTGAATCAATCAATCCACAATCATTTTATTAAAGGGCTAAAGTGTGACAGGTAGCCACAAATAGGGAAGCCACAACAAAAAGAAATTATCCCTACCATCAGGGAGCCGACATTCTATCTAAGCACTTTATATGCGGCAAAGTTAGATGCCTCCTTTCTTACATCCTTTCCTTTCATGCCTGGAGGCCACTGAAGAGCCCAGTTTGATCACACCCTTTGTACGTCCCTCTAGTCAAAATCTGCTCCCCAAAAAAGGTCAAGTAAACTCATTCCCACTGAGCTGCAGATAACTAAACTAAATTAAACTAAACTATCACTGTATCCCATAAAAGAGGCTAAAGGATGATATTTTAAATATTAGTGAACTGGGGGGACTTAAGGAATAGCAATTCCTCCAATAAGCATGAAATTATAAGCATATAAATGTAAATATATGTATATACCTGCATACATATGTGTGTATATAAATATTACATACATATACATAGATGCATAAAAATCATATGAGGCAACTCAGTGGCAGAGTAGCTAGAAAGTCAGACTGGAGTCAAGAAAACCTGAGTTCAAATCTAGCTTCAGACACTATCTGTATCATCCTGAACAAGGCACTTAACCTTGACCTGCCTCAGTTTCCCCATATATAAAATGAGGATGATATTAGCATCTATCTCTGAGGTTGTTGTGAGGATCAAGTGAAGGATATTATAAAATGCTTTGCAAACCTCAAATTGCTATGTAAATACTAGCTTTAACATGTAGATGGCTCCCTATGCACTCACTAACAGAGCTCTGTATTTAAATCTTCCCCATTTTCAGCTTCCCATTCCTGTTTTCCCCCTTTAAATTTCCTCCTTTGCCACCTCTGCACATGGCTCTTGGTTCTGCCCCTGGAACCAAAAAGAACAAACTGAATTTGTCTTCCATTTCACTGCCTTTTAAGTACTTAAAAGGCATTTATCACATCCCCAGATTTTTGCCCTTTGACATTCTGGTTTCCCTTCTCTGAATACCTTCCAGCTTATCAGTGTTCTCCCTCAACTATGATGCCCAAATCAGAATGCAATACTCCAGGTAAGGAGATGGAAATATTTTACCTAGAATTGTCCATCATCATGTCCAACTCTTTGTGACCCCTTTTGGGGTTTTCTTGGCAAAGAGCCATGTACAGAGCTGGCATTTATTCATATATTTTGAATAGAAAATAGACCCAAGTATAGAGAGAATACTGTATTTGATGTCCACATAGGTAACTGTTATCTAAAACATGCTTCCAACACAATGTCAATAACGACTTACATAAAATGGGGCACAGAATTTTTCAGAAAGACAGTGTAAGCTTATTATATTTCTCTCTAGCTCTAAATCTGTCATCCAAATCATCTCCCCTAAATAGAACTAAGTATGGTTTCCAAATTAAAGATGGAGTCAAACCACACTGTAACTACTTAGTTATGGAATCTTTCTTTAAATGTGTCAAAATGGCATTTGAATCTGATAAGTATGTGATTCTACATGTTTGCCAAAGACACATAGAAACTGAAGACTTTGAGCTTGAATGTAGAAGGCACAATGACCAAAGGAATGAAAGCGATACCTACAAAGATCTAGGCCTCCTTGAATAAAACACATCAGGCATAAAAATATCAAAGAGGAGGCTGTGGCTGCATATATGAACGGATTTAGTGGCATCCTGAAATCAAAGTCAAATCAACAGAACATATTTAAAGCAATTAACAGCTCTATAATAAATGTCCAAATGTATGCTTTTGGAAACGTGAGACAAACCTAAGAGAATTGTAAAGTACCATAAAAAATCTACAAAAACAAAAATCCTGAACAATGCCAATGGAACATAGTCCATCATGCTAAGGCAACTATAGAAAGTTGCCTTATAGAAAGTTCCTCCAAAAAAAAAGTAGGAAGAGGATTGAAAGACATTCTGAGACTACTTAATAAATGAATCAAAAAACTATAGAAATACTTTTGGAAACAGTAAGCATTTCCTCATTAAGCAATAGTAAGGTAATAGGTATACAGCACTGGATATGTCGAACATAACCGAAAATGGCTTCCTTCAGGATGGAGCCTATGAAATCACTAAGATCCAAAAGTGGAATTAAAAGGCCCTCCAGAGGACCTATCCACATGAACTTTGTTAACAATATGTCAAAAGAGAAATATGTAACAAATGGATGTCACGTGGATTTGTTTGAAAACGGAGGGGCTTATGATGGCAGCTTGGGACCAAGTCATTGCCAACATTAACTATAGAAGAATTACATATAACATATTATAATATATTCTTATGATATATATTATATGTTATTATATATACATATGCATGTGTACATCGTAGCAAAGATTTAATGCTCAATGCAGATTATGCAAGAAAATGGTGAGGACAGGAAAACATATCCCTGTAGGCTGTAAACACTTAACATATAATGAATACTTAGTAAGACATAAACTGTTGGCAAGAATTAAACCTCATAAGTTCACTATTATTTATGTACTGACGAATTTCCATATAGACCTCAAGGTATCCTGAAGGACTCAATCAATTAAGTGGGTTTTTTTAATTAAAATTTTATTTCATTTTCAGATCTCCATTCCTCTCTTCTACCTCCCCCAGCCCTTATAACTGAGAAAGCAAGAAAAACAAAATCCCTCTGACAAACGTGTAGTCAAGCAAAACAAATTCCTGCATTGGCCATGTATAATAACAATAACAACAACAACAACAACAACAATAATAATAAAAATATGTTTTAATCTGTATACTGAGTCCATCACCTTTCAAGGGGTGAACAGTATGTTTCATCATGAATCCCCTGGAACTGTCATTGGTCACTTCATTGAATTCCTAAGTCCTTTAGAATTGTCTTTACAATATTGCTTAAACCAATGAATTATAATGGAACTAGACCATTATCACAGAATAACTGTTACCTAGATATAATACTGATTCATAAAAATGTAAGTACAACATTTTTAATAAATGGCATATTCATGATCTCTAACCTACATGAAGCAAAACTCTTAAGTGTAGACTTGGTAGAGAAAATCAAAATCAGGTGGAAAGATTACACACACATACACACACACACACACACGTGTGTACATGTGTATATGTTGTTGAGTCTGCAACTGGAGTTGCTTTTAGTAAGCCTACATAAATAGCTAATAATTGCATTTCTGTAGAACTTTAAGGTTTGCAAAGCACTTTACAAATATCACCTCATTTGAGCCTACACAGAATGAACTTAAATCTTAATACTTTTATTCAACTAAAAAAAGGTAATTTTATCCATCTGAGTGAGATTCCATAGAACATGCAATACAAAAGAATAAACAGCAAGATAGAGACTTGTCTCAGAACCATCTGAACCCCACTGGAAAAGATGAAATGACTAAGATAATATAATATTTAAATGATCTATACTATGCACAAAAGCACCTTTATCACATGATCTGATTTTATCCTCATAGCTCCCCCAGGAGGTAGGCAGGGCAGATCTTCAGTAGCTCCCTGAAGTCTCTAGTAAAAATGCACATTGGCTCTCTAACTGCTAGCTGCACACTATACTCCCTGCCTAGAATGTACTTCCTCCTTACTTCTACTTTGAAGCATCCCTGGAATCCTGCAAAGCTCAGCTCAAGGGTCATCTCCTAGATGAGGTTTTTTTCCCCCTATTCCTTCAAGTTATTAATACTCCTGTCTTAAAATTACTTTGTGTATATTTGTGTCTAATAGCTCACGTAGATGGGTAATGCAAACTCTTTAAGGTCAGATACTATTTCATTTTTCTCTTGTATTCCTAGCATCAAGCATAGTGTCTTAAATACAGTGAGCTCTTAATATATGTTTGCTGCATTAGCCTGAATTCTCATTTGACAGATGAGGAAACTGAGACTCATAGTGGTTCCCTTGCTGAAAGTCATACTACTATGAAGATATAGGCCTAAAACTAAAACCCAAGTCTCTTGATCATTTCCAGGACCATATAGTCAGTCACACTATTGCATTCCTGAGTTCTGGCCCAGCAGGAGGAGAAGCTCAGTCTATCAAAGACCTCCTTATTCTTTTAAATGAGCCCAAAGAAGTCTTATGGGCAAACCCTAAAGTCTTCCTATACCTACTAGAGTGTACCACTTAAAGAGGAATTAATGAGGAGCAGTTTTAGGCAGACATCAGAAAACAGGCGTCACCCCCTGAAGACGAAGTGGTCAGTCCAACTAATGAAGTGCCAGTGAGCTGTCCCCCAGGACATGCCAAACCGCTCACCTCTTTTTCTTTTTCTTTTCTGTGGCTGGAGGGTGGTTTGCTGCCCCTGTAGCTTCCTGCCTGGCCCACACCCTAAAACTTAGGGCTGTTCCAGAATAGCTTGGGCCACCCCAGGGAATTGGGCTGGGACCAGACTAGGGCTGAAATACTTCTGCCTCCCTGGGGGCCTTATGTCTGGAACTGGATAGGCTCTGGTCCAAGATCTCCCTGAGGGTATTAGCAGTGGAGTCTGGGTGGGAGGGTGGAGGTGGTCCCTGATAAAGCCAGTCTAAATTCCCTAAGACTCTGCTCTGGAATAAGTCAAGATCTTCAGGAGAATTTGGATTCTTCCCAAAATATAGAACTGGTCCAGGTTAAGAGCATCTGTCCTCAAAGAGGTGGCAGAAAGAGAGAGAGACAGAGAGACAGAGAGAGAAGAGAAGAGAAGATTTTCGAGTCCTGGGGTGATAGTGCTTCCTATGAGGTTCAGAGAAGTTGCTTTAGCATCTGTGGCTGTGAGAAAAAGTATTCAGTGCAATGGATAGGCTACTAAAAAAAAAATCAAACAAAACCCAACTAGGATCACGTGCCTCCCCTCTGATAATTACTTCCCATGAATCCTCTATAGAGCTTGTTTGTATATATTTATTTGCATGATTGTCTCCCCCATTAGACCATAAATTCTAGAGGG
The DNA here is from genome assembly GCF_003287225.1 of Phascolarctos cinereus. NCBI lineage: Eukaryota > Metazoa > Chordata > Mammalia > Diprotodontia > Phascolarctidae > Phascolarctos > Phascolarctos cinereus. Next base: position 411,985,261 of record NW_027555958.1, read on the forward strand.
TAAAGACAGTCCTTTGCCTCTTTTTGTAACCCCAATGCTTAGAAACAGTATCTGGTATATAGTAGGCATTTAATAAATGTTTACTGATAAAGCTGGAAGGGATATCAGAGGTCAGTTAGTCCAACTGCTTCATTTTACAGATGAAGAAATTGGGGGCCAGTTGAGTTAAGCAAATTGCCCAAAGTAACATAAGTGATAAGCATCAGAGGTCCTCTGACTCCCCAGCCAGCGCTCTTTCCACTGCACCGTGCCTCAGAGCTTCCTATAACCTTCTGCTGCTCCCATTTGTGATATAGCCTGCGCTCAAAACCAGGACCTGTGCTATCAGTTTCCCTGTCTTCCATCATTGGTCACTTCTCCTAAGTACATTATCCCAGGCATCCTTGGATATCCAGAGGAAGCCAAAAGCTGACTGCATCTGCCTTCAGGGGAAGAGTGACTATGGGAATGGCATGAAACCATAGCAAATCATTTGAGGGAAAAAGAGCTCAAGAAACAGCGATTTTTCACCCTCAAGCTTTACTGCCGAGTGTAAAATTTGAATTAATAAGATGACTTTTCTATTGTTTCATACAAGCAGATTTGTTTCTCACTACTTTAAAAGTCACCTTCAACCATATTTCAGTTGCTTGGGGGGTTTCTCTAGAGATAGCTCTTTTGAGTTAAAGTGATGGAGCAGGATCTCTGGGGAGCGGGTTCACCTCCCTCTCTCATTGTGTTTATTTGGTTATCATCGGAGAAAGTGGTGGAATGAGAAGAAAACTTGTCTCTTGCTTTTGACCATGGGTGGGACCTTCATTTGCTGAATTGGAAAAGCAGCTTTATATCAGTGCAAATCCAGTCCTCTTCAAGCCCACTCTTGCATATTATATAAAGGTGACTATCTCCAGCCACTAGCTAGTTCCTTGTTTCATCACACTCAAATGCAGCAAGGAATGTTTCCTCTACTGCTTCCCTTTGCTCCCCTGTCCTTCTCACCTCTCACTGCATCTTAGGTGCTTTGTAGGAGAGGAGCTGAATCACATCTAGCTGATTTACACCAGCATTTTTAGATAAAGAAACAAGGAAATCTCAGGCACCACCCAGCATTTTATCAAAAGTCTGAGCCAAAGCAACCCAGAAGGAAGGCCTAGGCTCTCCTCCTCCAAGGCTCACATTACATACACAGCAAGGGGTCTGAGGAGCAGTGTCAATTCTTTTGCCTTGCGGCCATGTGCTTTCACTTATTTCATCCTTCTTCATATCAACAAAGCACTCCCTCCCTACACCATCCTCCATATTGATAGACTTCTAACACAGGTTGGCCATGTCACTCCCTTTCTCAAGAAGCTTCTCTTTTTCCCTATTATATCCAGGGTGTAAATAAGCCAAATGGCACAGAGGAATGTGTTGGACTGGGATTCAGGTAGTCCTGAATTCAAATTTCTGCCTCATACCTACTAACTATATAAACCTAGGCAAGTCCCTCTCTATCTTTCCTTCCCAAGTTGTTTCATGCTGATCTATTTTAATAAATATTCAATGAATTGAGTTGAATTGACCTGGAACTCTATAATATCTGAAGAACTTTCAAAAGAAGCCATGTTACCTATAAGTGTTAAATCAATCAACAACCATTTATTAAGAACTCATTATGAAATATGTACTGTGCTAAGTGCTGGGAGCACAATGAGAGGCAAAAACATGGTCTGTTGAGTTCAAGGAGCTCACTTTCTAATGGGGAAGGAAGGAAGCAAGGAAAGAAGGAAGGAAAGAAGGAAGGAAGGAAGGAAGGAAGGAAAGAAGGAAGGAAAGAAGGAAGGAAGGAAGGAAGGAAGGAAGGAAGGAAGGAAGGAAGGAAGGAAGGAAGGAAGGAAGGAAGGAAGGAAGGAAGGAAGGAAGGAAGCATTTATGAAATATTATCTCATTTTATCTTCACAACAACCCTGGAAGGTAGGTGCTATTATTGTCACCGTTTTATAGGAAAAATTAGGTTAAGTGACTTGCCCAGAGTCACATGCTAGTACATGTCTGACACCATACTTGAACTCAGGTCTTCCTGACTGTAGACCCATACAAACAGGTATCTACTGTACCACCTCGATCCCTCTATGAGGTAGACAACATGAAAGTAACTGTAAACATAACATCTATATACAGTACAAATAAAAAGCAATCTGAGAGGGATTGCTGGGCCAGGGGGAGGGGAAAAGAAAGATTTCCTACAGAAAGTAGGATTTTGGTTGAATCTTAAAGGAAGTCAAGGAAGCCAAGAGGCAGAGGTAAAGACAGAGAACATTCCAGGCAAGAGAACAGCCAACAAAAAAACACAGAGGTGGGAGATCGAATATCACGTAAGAAGGACAGGAAGAGGGCCAGTGTGATGGACAGCACGTGATGTGGAAAGGAGTAAGAAGGTTGGAAAGGGTGGAGGGGGCAGGCTGTGAAGGGCCATATTTTCTAATTCAATTCAGTTCAACAGCCCCAGGGTACAAAAATGAAGTAAGATGCACCCCTGCCCTTCACTTACATTTTATTGGGGAAGATTATATGTATACAGGTAACCAGGCATTTGTTGAATAAAAGTTCTACATTAGTCACAGGCCGGCTGTTCCCTGTGAGTGGACAAGATACAGGTAACTCTAGATGTGACTCACATATCCTCACTAGACTGAAATCTGGTGGTCCCTGCACTGGGAAATTTGTTCCACTTATTTCCAATTCTGGGCTCAGTTTATACTATGCATGGTGGTGACACTAGAAATTCCATCCAAATGCCTGCCCCCCTTACCCCTCCCCATCCCTTTAAGGAGAAACAGATTTTCATTAAACAGCCAAAGCATTCTCTTTCAACAGCCTTGTGTCACCAAGGTTTTAGAACTAATGATGTTTAATGCTGATTATTAAATAATTAGGATAATGAAGGAAGTTTCAAAGCAATCTCACAGCCTAGTAGATGGAAAAATCTCCTTCCCAGCAGCTAGGTATCCTTAGAAGTGGAGTTACCCATTTGAAAAAACAAGGAAGAGGAATCTAAACAGATCTAGATGCCTGTTTTTGTTTCTAATTTGCAATAGCAGTAACCGACTTGACGAGGGCCATTTCCTGGTGATGAATGATCACTAGAGCCCTCCAAATGTCTGGGCCGCTGGCTCCTCCCTGATTCTAATTCATCCCCAGGGACTATCCCAGGCATTCATTACACTATTATTTCAGGAGTGACAGCTTTTACAGCTACATTCATAGGCTGAGCCCAGGGAGTTGTGAAACATGTGGGGTTTAGTAAGGGAACAACACAATCCCTATGAACCAAGTTTAGTTGGTACTTGATTCACACCCTGAAATTCTTAAATGAAATCCCTGAGGGCCATGAAAAAGAGGTGCCTGGCCTAAGAACAATCTAATAGCCTGGTGGCGCCATCCTATTTAACTCAATACAACAAGAATTTTAAGGTTCCTACTATGTTCAAGGCATCATGCTAGGCATTTGGAAAAGGAAGGCAAAAACCAAATAGTCCTTGCCCTCACAGAGCTTATAGTCTACTGAGGGAGAACTAGGGGAAGGAGGACATATAAAAAGATAAATAAATACAAAATATACTTAGTAATTGGGGGTTGGGGAAAACACTAACTAGGAAGATAAAGTACATAGGTTGTAGGTGGTGACATTTAACCTGAATACCAAATATCCAGGCTTCTAAGAGATAGAGGTATAGAGATTCCATGTGTGGGGTCACCTGGGACTCTAACCTGAGTCTTGTCTTTTCTTTCTTTCTTTCTTTCTTTCTTTCTTTCTTTCTTTCTTTCTTTCTTTCTTTCTTTCTTTCTTTCTTCTTTCATTCTTTCTTTCTTTCTTTCTTTCTTTCTTTCCTTCCTTTCTTTTCTTCCTTCCTTCCTTTCCTTTCTTCCTTCCTTCCTTTCCTTCTTTTTTGAGACTGGATCTTCCTTTCTCACTCAGGCTAGAAGTGAAGCTGTCACTCATGGCCTGACTCCACCACTGATTAGCCCAGAAGCTTTGATCCATTCCCTTTCTGACCTGTACAAGTTCATGTCTCCTTAGGTAGCCTCGTATCCTTCCCCATTCCTCTCACCACACTGATGCCAGACAATGTAGTTGCCCAGTAGGCTTCATTCCTACTACAGAACTCTCAAACTTGAGCAATACACCAGCCTCAGCCTCTCCTTATAGTAAGGATTACAGGCTTGCACTACCACATCTGGCAAAACCCAGGTTTTCCAACTACAAATGCAGTATCCATTCCACTTTACCTACTGCCTTATTGCACTGTTTTCTCTTCAACCCTTTGTGATCTAGTTTCTGACCTCATCACTCACCTGAAACTACTCTCTCCAAAGTTACCGATGTTCTCTTAACTACCAATTATGATGGAGTTTTATACCTCAATTCTCATCTTTCTTGTTATTTACATTGTTACATTATTTCTCACATTTGACTCATTGACCACCGTCTCCTTATGGATACTCTCTCCTTTTGGATTTTCATGACATTACTTTTAGCTGGTTTTTCTCCTGCTTGTCTGACCACTCCTTCTCAACCATCACTGTTGGCTCAAAATTCATGCTTTGTCCCTTATGTGTGGATATAACTCAGGGTTCTTTCTGGGTTTTTCTCTTTCCTTACCCTACAATCTCTCAGTTAGTGACTCCATCAGCTTCCATGGGTTTAATTCTCATCCATTTGCAGATGACTCACAGATCTATACCTCCTCTCCCAGTCTCTCCCTTTAACTTCAATCTTATATCACCAACTTCCTATCTGATGTTTCAAACTGGATGTCCTATAGACAACTAAACTCAACATGTCCTAAACAGAATGAATTGGTTCCTTCCAAATCTACCCCTCTTTCAAATTCCCCTATTTCTTTCAAAGGCACCCTTCTTCTGGTTTATTAGCTCATTGTTATGCTCAACTCTCCACATTCACTCACCCCACATATCCAATCAGTTTCCATATCTTGATATATGGGCCTCCACAATACCTCTTACATCTGATCCCTCACACAGCTACCACTTTCATATTGACTCTCATCACCTGACATGTAGACTACTGCAATGGCCTCCTAATTGATCTCCTTGTTGTAAGTCTTTTTATTCCAGTCAATCCACCACATAGATGCCTCAAGTCTAAACATGCAGCCCCTTACTCAATAAATTCCAGGGGTCCCCCATTGTCTCTAGAATAAAAAGAACCCTTCTATTTGTATTTTAATGCTTTCCACATCCTGACCCCACACTATCTCTCTAGGCTTATTATCCATTACACCTCTTCCCATACTCTACAATCCAGACAATCTGGCTACTACCTCTTTGCTCCTCACATACAGTATTCCATTTCCTTTCTTTATACATTTGCAGTGGTTTTTTCTTATACCTAAAATGTACTCTCTCTACATCTCTACTTCATAGAATCACTCTTTCCCTTCAAGATACAATGTAAGTACGATGTTCTCCACGAAAACTTTTCCAATCCCTACCACCATAAATTTTAGTACCTTCTCTCCCTAATTACTTTGAATTTAACTACTTTTTTATTTATTTTGGATATCCACATATATGCCTATACATGCTTATACATCTATATAAATATGTATGTATATATGTATGTATGTAGATCATCTATCTGTCTGTCTATCTATCTATCTATCTATCTATCTATCTATCTATATATCTATCTGTATCTATTTATCTACCTACTACATATTTCCCCTAATACAATGTAAGCTTTTGGGGAGCACAGATAATTTCATTTGGGGATATCAATATCCCCAGGACCTCATATAGTTCCTGGTAAATAGATACTAAAGAAATATTGATTGATTGATGGACACATTCTATCACTTCTTCATTCTTTCTTTAAACATAAAATACTTGTGAGCTTATATAGGAATGGGATACAATAGACACTTTGGTGACTGATTTGGGGTTCCTTCCAAGAGAAGATCCAATGTAATACATTGAAACATCACTGTAAACAACTTAAATATGTCAATTTGCATGGAGTATAACAAAGCATACCCAGGACAAGAGAACATAAGTGATTAGAAATGGTAATTGACCAAACACATTCTACCTTCGGGCATTTAAGCACAAAGAGGTGAGGATCAGCCATGAGGTACTGGACTTGCAGTCAATAATACCTGAAATCAAATCCTACTTTGAATACTTACTATGTGACCCTGAGCACATTACTTAATGTCTCCTAGTTTCAGTTTCTTCATCTGTTCAATAGAGATAAAAACAGCACCTACCTCACAGGATTATTGTGAGAATGAAACAAAATGGCATATGTGAAATGCTTGGCAAACTGTTAAGTGCCATATAAATATTTGTTATTTTTCTTTCTTCTCCATCTCCTCCTCATCCTTCTTCTTTCTTCTCTTTCTCCTTCTTATTATTATTGAAATATAGGCCAGCCTCAAAAACCAGATATGGCAAGACTTCTCAGGCTTAACCAGGCCAATCCATAGAATTACCAGTAGTCGATAAAGGAACCCAAATTAATTTGCTCTTGCCACCTCTAAATAAAACATGGACAAGGCCATTTTGCATTTTTTCTTTGTTTTCATGACTTGCTGTGGCCAAAGAATTTGTCATCTAATGGCTGACCTAATGATAATGAACATCTCCATGATCTTGGAAGTTCACCACAGTGGGTTATCTCAAAGTAGGACCAGTGGACCTCCTTTGCTTTCTTCTAGTGAGATTCTCAGTAGAAGACATAGGCTGACCACTGGTTATCCATCACTTTAGACATGTAAGTAACCTATCTTCTTTTTTTACACATATATTTACTTAATGCCATCTGTTACTCTGCTCCACTGTCATAATTCTCTGTAGTGCATTACATCCTGCTTGTTACTTCCATGTGATTTTTCATTGCCTTCTTGGTGATATCCATTTTCAGTTTTTGGAGACTACAGTATTCCATGACTCTCAGCCATACAGTAATACCAGAATAATATTGACATTTAAAATATAGGCCTTTGTTTCATGGAGAAATATGTCATTAAGAATTGTACAATGTTTCAAAAACAATTCAATCTATTCTCTTACTGTTTAATTCTGGGCCCAACCAATTGTTCATTTGTTGATGGCAAAACATATGTTGATGTATGAGCTTTATAGGTTGACTATTCAACTGTACATTATGCCATGAACAACAGACATTCTTTATCCACTTGGTTTTTATTGAGTGTATATTTCTGCCACTTTCTTCAGTCACTCATAAATACATAAATATTTAAGATCTTACATATAGCAGGAGTCAATAAACTATGACCCAAAAGGCCAAATGCAGTCTAGGATCTAAGAGCCATGAGCCAAGAATGTTTTTTGTTTGTTTTTACAATTTAAAATACAATAAAACTTTATCTTAAAATGCAAAAAAATTCTTAATTCTCAGCTCATTATCTATAGTGTTCTAGAACTTAATACAATTGGCACAATGGCATTGGCAATCGGGAGCGTCAAGAGAATTCGACTACCTATTGGGAATCTCTCTTAGATTGAGACTCTGAGCTAAATCTTTTCTATGACATTGGTGAGCATATGTCTTGATGTGTTACCCTCACCTGATATTGATGATCAGAGTCTTTCAAGAAAAAGTTATTTGTGTTACGTCTTTCAATGAATCTTGAATAATCCTGATGTATGAATGAAAGCTACCTTGTTAGAAGGATTATTTTGTTCTAATGACCAGATTTTTTAGAGTCAACAAAGAGTTTAATCTTGTATTTGCTACATCTTTCAGTTAATTGTATGATGTGGGGTAGACTGGGGACATCCTACCTATTACCTTCTAATACCAACATCAAGGTTGCTTTTGGTACCCATGTATAGATGATGCTCACACACTCACATACACACAAAGATGCACAGAGATAGGAAACAAGGCATACAGGTTGGCTTAGCTGGGCTGTTCACTGGGGGATGAAAAGGCATGTTTTTTTTCCCCTAGGACTGTACTTGAAGTCTTATTTTTCCAGCATGCTAGAACTGTCAGCACCATTTCCCTTAAAATTAAACATACCCATTTCAAATTACCCTATTTCTGTCAAAGGCTCCACCATTCTTCCAATTTCCTTGGTCCGTAACCTTGGTGTTTTCCTCCATTCTTCATTTTGTATCACTTGACATAACCAATCAGTTGCCAAGTCTGGCCATTTCTACCTCTGAAAAATGTTTCACATCTGACCTCCTCTCTATTCACTCAGCTACCATGTAGGTGGCACAGTCAATACAGCACTGGTCCTAGAGTCAGGAAGACCTTAGTTCTAATACAGCCTTACAAATTTACTAGCCGTGTGACCTTAAGCAAGTCACTTAACCTCTTTCAGACTCAGTTCCTCATCTGTAAAATGGATATAATAATATCACCTATCTCACAGAGTTATTATGAGGATCAAATGAGATGATCTTTTAAAGCACTTAACGCAGTGTCTCACACCTAGTAGGTGCTTAATAAATGCTGCCATCACCTCTCACTTAAATTATTGCTGGAGGCTAATTGGTCTCCCTGCCTCAATTCTCTCCTTACTTCAGTCTACCCTACACACTGCTACTGAAGAGATTTTCCTTGACTGCAGAACTGACCATACCACTCTCTACTTGATAAGTCAGATGACCTAGGTTGGAATCTCAGTTCTTTCATTTCCTTGTGTGACTTTGAGCAAATTACTTAAACTCTCTCTCTCTGGATTTCACTTCCCTCATTTGTAAAATCAGTTGGTTGAACTAGATGACCTCTTATGTCCTTCCAATTCCAAATCTAATACCAGGCCTCGAGGCTGGAGTGAAAAGTTCTGGGCCTAATGGTTCCTAGAATGAACCTTGGCATGGATAGCTACATATATGGAAATATCTTGAGTTGTTATTTCTGGTATACCTTCTTCAAATTGTCAATAAACTCCCCAAGGAGTCTTATATGGGTTAAATGTATGTCTGATTCTCTAGACTTTATAAGCAGAGTACTTTTTAAGAGATGATGGTGGAGGCAAGGCTATTTTCTAGCAGGTAACCCATGGTGCAGTGCAAAGTATGTTGGATCTGGAGTTAAAGGGCCTGTGTTTGACCTTTTTGTTGAGTTATTTACCCTCTCTGGAACTCAGTTTCTCCATCTATAAAACAAGGAGGTTTAGACTAGATAGCCTCAGAGGTCCTTTCCAACTCTCAATTCATGATCCATGAAAATTGGGAGGGGGGGATGGACCACAGAACCCTTCAGAGTTGTTTCTCATCCTCTCCTGTTCTATTGTACACAAATCTTTCTTGGAAAAATAAGTTGGGCAAGAAGGCTAGGGAACAATTTAGCAGCTATAATTCTTTCCTTGCTTAAAAGAAAGGAGGAGAAACAAAAAACAGATTCCATGGTAATTTACTAAACTGCTTTGGGAAAGGAGATAATCAAATGAGTAGGAACACAATACATATTTTATTTCTATAGTGCCTTTCCCAGCAGTGAGAGAAAGCACTTCCCATCATCAGTGAGTCTTCAAAGGAAACTCTTGGTTAAAAATAAAAGATGAAAGGCCAAAAGCTATACAAATATTTTGCCCTACTGTACCTAAGAAAGGAAATAGAAGGGGCCTAGGCTTTCCTAGTGCATCTAATGGGAGATAACTCAGAAGCATTGGTGATAGGCTCCCTAAAGAAAGGAAAAACCTGAAGAGCTAAGGAGGCCAGCACAGGGCTAGGCAAGTGGGAATGGAGTGATAGGAGATTCAAATCCCACTCCAAGTAATTTATGTACAATGGGGATTGTTAAAGCAACAGCAATGAGGGTTCCAGGGAAAAACCAAAGCATGAAATAGAATGACAGATAATAGAAATGGAATGATACTATTACAGAGATTGAGTTCAAAGACTGATTACAGCAGTGGTTGGAATGCCGCGAGGATTGGGTTGTGTTCTTGGCTCTGTCCCTGACTGGGAACCAGGAGGCTTGGGTTCTCTCCCAAGCTCCACCAAAAACTCACTGTGACCTGAGGGCAATGTCTGCATGCCTCAGTTTGTCATTCAAATGATGAGCACAATAATACCTGCTTTCTAGAGACACTTAAAGCATCAGTGAGGTCATAAATGTATAAGTCCTAAAAAGGGTAACCTCATACTCTCTTTGCCTGAGTCTCTCCCCCTTCCCCATCCCAACCTCATATTTACAGGCAAGTTTCTATAGTCACTACTTAAAGGGACATCCAGAAATATAGCTAAACCAAGATAGAAGAGAAACTTTAAAAATAATCACTTACTCGTGTTTGACTTTGCAGTGGCCACTATATGGCTTTTCTTTTTGTAGCAGTAGCAGACATCTTTTAATCTCTTTTTTAAGGTTAATTTTAAAATAAATGTATAGGCCTGAGCACACTTTGGGCAGTGTGAAAAAGTGCTTTGTGGCAGGGGAAAAAGTCATTATGGTGTAAGAATTGATTGCAAATAGTCCAGAAAGTTTGTGTATGTGTGTATGTACATACACATATATGTATATACACCCACACATATATATACACACATACACACATGTGTATGTATATGTACATACAAACATACACTCACATTGTTGTTTGTCCTTCATTCTCAAAGAGGACCATGACATCAGAATGGAGATGTCATGACCTGCGAGTGAATTGGATTTAAGTGAAGCAGGGCTTGCAAAGTCATTGGTCTCACTCTCTCTTTCAAAGTTATCTGGGTCCATTGGTAAGATATAGATAGGGTGCCTGGAGATGGCCCCCATATGTACATATATAAATGCAGATTGTTAAGAGATGCCTACTGATGGTAATTTCTTAATTATCTATAATAAATTACTTACTTTGGGGGCCTCCTACCAACACTGGGGCTATATATATGGAAGAGTATGATGAAGAGCTGGAATTAGCACGTATGTGCCCAACACACTATGTCTCTAAGTTCTGGAAAGGGAAAAGAAAACAAAGGAAAATGGAGGGAGGTGGAAGGGACAAAATAATAACAAACATTCATTTAGAATGCTACAGAGTTCACATCATAGGAGGACTAGGAACAAGCAATGTCCCAGAAGATGAAGGATAAATTATCAAGAAAGAGGATAGTGGCTAATAGTAAGCATCTAGGTGGTATAGTTGATAGAGATCTGAATCTGGACGTTAGGAAAACTTGACTTCAAATTTTGCCTTTAACACATACAAGTTGTGTAACTCTGGGCAGTTCACTTAACTTCTATCTGCCTTAGTTTCCTCATCTGTAAAATAGGGATAATAACAGTATCTATTTCCCAGGTTCAGGCATCTATGTGGCACAGTAGGTAGAGAGTCAGGCCTGGAGTCTAGAAGACTCATTTTCGTGGGCTTAAACCTGGCCTCAGACACTTACTAGCTGTGTGACCCTGGGTAAGTCACTTAACCCGTTTTCTTCAGTTTCCTCAACCATAAAATGGGCTGGAGAAAAAAATGACAAACCATTCCAGTGTCTTTGCCAAGAAAACCCCAAATGAGGTCATGAAGAATTGTACTGGACTGATTGAACAACAACAAAAACTTCTCAGATTTTGGTGAAGATAAAAGGAGAAGATCATAAAGCACTTTGCAAACCTTGAAGCACTAATTAAGTAATAATAGCTAGCATTTATGCAGTTTGTTAAGGTTTCCAAAGCACTTTGCATATGTGATTTCCTTTGATCCTCACAACAACCTTGAGAGGTAGGTTGCTATTGACATTATTGTCTCCACTTTCCACATGAGAAAACAGAAGTTTGAAGAAATTAAACAGTTTCCCCATGGTCACAAAGCTAGTAGGGGTCAGAGATGGGATTTAAACCCAGTTTTTCCAGATTCCAAGTCCAATACTCAATCCACTATAAAATTCCTCAGAGCATATTTACATTTCTGTAGAGAGATTGAACTCTTACAAATGTCCAGAAGGAAAATCAGACATTTTGACTGCTGCACTATCTCCTAAGGAAGGTCAATTTAAAAAAAAACCCAACAACTCTAAACTTAACAAACTTCAAGTGAAATGAACACTTACCATATGCCCAGAAGACCAGAGAGGATTGCACATGGAATTATGAATCTCTATTACATGCCGCTTGCTCTTCTTTTAAAGTATATAATAAATTGAATATATTATTCTCAAAGCTGCCCTGCTTGACTCTTATTCCTTCTATCCTCTCTTCCTTTCTCTGAATATTAGATAGATAGATAGATAGATAGATAGATAGATAGATAGATAGATAGATAGACGGATGACTCATTTTAATTTTTTTTCTTTTCTTTTTGGTAATCCTAGCAGGCACTATACAAATGCTATTTATTATTCCATAAATGCAAGTCATTATTATTATTATTATATTAGTAGTAGTAGTAGTAGTAGTAGTAGTAGTAGTAGTAGTAGTATCCATAGCTATCCCTTTATCTTCAATCCCAATTGAGAAAAATGTAAAACAAAACACTTCATTCAAGTGATGGATTTGGAACATAGCTAAAAGAATCCTGAACTTTGAGTTAAGAGAGATCAGAATTTGAATCTTTGGACACACTGGATGTTTGGGGAAGTTACTTCTTTTGGTTACTCAGTTCCTTTACCTTCAAAGAGTGGAAATAATGATATTGGGACCCTCCACTTCACAGCATTGTTGGGAAGAAATTGCTGTATAAAGTAATATTATTTAAATGTATAATTATGGTTATTGTTACTATTTATTGACCAACACAAATTATGAAGTGAAGTAGTAGAAGCCATATTACATTGCTCCTAGATGGAAAGTTTTAGCATCTAACAAGTACCTACAAAGACATGATGAGAAAGCTAGAATCATGTACTAGAAGCTAGCTACCCTTTACGGACTATTGGGCAACAAGTCTCTATATGACAAATGTGAACTGGAGAATTAAACAAATACACTGGTCTGAAATCAGGGCATCAATACAGACAAAACTGTTTTCCATACCACTCAGACATCACATTGATCCATAGAAATTAAAGAAAGTTTTATTATTACTGTTGGGGGAGAGGGGGTTATCATTGTGGAAGCATAAGCCCACGTAAGCCACACAGAAGCACATTGCGTGATTGCACTAACTGGTTGGCCCTCATTGGAACCAGATGTTAGCGGACCCATGGATCATGACATATGTATGGGTGTACCCTGCCATAAGTATACAGAAGGATTTCCCCATAGGAAAAGTCCCCAAGAAACATCCCATCCTCCTTTCCCCACACCCAGGGCCTGTTTGAAGAACAGTTAAAGCAAGAATGTGTCCTATTTTGGTCTTGCCTAGTTCTGAGTAGCGCAGGCTTAGTCCCCAGAAGGTTTCCATTATCAAACTGGATGATAACAGTGACTCAAGAGGACTAACTGACCTAGAAATGCAGAGGGAACAGGTCTTATAAAATGAGGGCAACATTTTAAAGCCAAAACAAATATATCACTATCCTCCTCAATATATTCACACTATGATTGGTCAATTCAAATGTCTCTAAACATTTTGTAATTGTTGAGTTATTTCAGTCATGTTTGACTCTTTGTGACCCCGTTTGGGGTTTTCCTGGCAAAGATACTAAAGTGGTTTGCCATTTCTTTCCACAGCTCATTTTATAGATGAGGAACTGAGGCAAACAGGGCTAAGTAACTTGTCCAGGGTCACACAGATAGTAACTATCTGAGGCTAGATTTGAATTCAGGAAGATTCATCCTTCTGACTCCAAACCTGGTACTCTTATCCACTGTAGCAACTTAGCTGCCCACTTCCATACTACTACTCCAAAATTGCAAGGAAAGCTAACTCTCCATTTTTAGTGCTTATGGAATGAAGGGATGCATGAATCAATGAATGAAAAAGACAATTACTAAGTTCTTCTTATGTGACAAGCACTGTGCAAAGTGTTGAGGTACAAACAAAAAACCAGTAAGATAGTCTTTGCTCAGAGTTTATATTCTAATTGGGCAGAGAACACATAAAAGAAATCACAGTGAGAGGGTAGATGTAAAGGCCCAGAAGAAGCAATGGTTCAGTTAATCCAGATTAAAAAAAAAACAAAATGTATGTCTTCGAATGTTATTCTATTCAATCCAACAAATTTATCCTGAGTAGGATACAGAGTTCAATAAAACACAGTCTTTGCTTTCAAGAAGCAGTCCGTAGTCTAGTAGTGGGGAAAGATGACAGATATGCTAGTAAATTTTATAGGAACAGGGTATGGATAAGGACCAGGAGAAGAGGAAACCCAAAGACTTCTATAAGGTTTGGAGAGAGTGAAGGATTAGCTCTAGCTTAGTGTAGCTATCAAGGATACAGGAAGAAGGTGGCCCCTGAGGTCAATTCTTAAAGGAATAGGCAGGGTTTCAAATGGCAAAGATGTGGAGGTTAGACCATTCTTGGCATAGGGAAAAGTATGAAAAAAGACAGTGAAGTAGGTCAGTTCCGGATGCTCCCAGGGAATGACAAAGGTAGAAAGCAAAACTCGAGCAAAATTACAGATTATCTTGATTGTCAAGGTAAGAAATCTGCAATTTATTCCATAAATGAAGATGAGCCATCAAAAGATTTCAAACAGGTAGTAGTACTAATGAGACATTAAAAATCAGGCAGCAGTTCATTAAGGATAAATTGAAGGGAGGGAAACTGGAGGCAAGACGTTAAAAGATTACTGCAACAGTCCAGACAAAAAGTGAAGAGGGCTCACACTAGAATGGTAGGAATGGAAATGGCACATAGGAGCTACACACTAGCTGCTGTGGAGGTAAAATTGACAAGATCTGATAACCAATTGGTTGTGAAAGTGGCAAAAGAGGAAGGTGAGTCAAAGATCCAAGTTTGAGCCAGAAGGACCTTAGATATTATAGGACAACCCCCTTCATCTTACAGATGGGGAAACTGAGACTCAGAGAGGGAGTGGCTTGCCCAAAGTCGCACTGGGAAAAAGAAGAAGAGACGAAATATTAAGCAAGTTCCTCAGGCTCAAAAATCAGTCTTCTTTCCTCTGTTGTATCTCATAGCTTTCATACTTCAAGCTTAAGTGACTTGGATAAAGATGGATCCATCGGCAGAAATTTGGGGAGTAAGAAGGGGCACATCTAAGGCAAAACATGGGCTAGCAGGGGAGGCTTGAGAGGGGTGAAAACAGTTTGGAAGAGACACTGTGGGTAATGTCATTGGGAGTCTGCTAAGGATAAAAATAATGATTGCCAAAGAGCACTGAAGGCCCAGGAGGGGTTACATAGCATGAATTTGTATCAGAGCCAAAAGACCCAGTTTCATAACATTTACCAGCAATTCTTGGCAGTCCAGGAGCAAAAGCAGAAAACAAGTTGATTCAGAGTTTCAAACCCAGGAAGTTTACCCTGGAGTTGGGAATTGGTAAGCCAGGTACTGGAGCAGTACATCTAAAAAATTAAGGACCATTGAAATGGCTGACAGTGAGGTTAAAGGCTTGAGTAGAGAGAGAAAGGAACCCTGAAGCAAACTTGCAAGGAGGGCTAAGATTGGAGAGACTGGGAGTTATGATGGGAGAGGAGAGCAGGTTCAGTCAAAATGAGAGAATGGCCCTCCTGTTGGTGTGTGAAATGTTGCACATATTGTCAGACGTGGCAGATATGTCGGTTGTCTTTACTGAACTTTAATCATCACCACCATGATCATTATTGTTGGTCTGCTTTGTTGTAGGGGATGGCTCGCTAGGCAGGGAAGGGAGATGAGGGGCAAACTCTGAAATGAATGTGATGTGAGAACTAAACTCATCCATAAAAATATTTTTAAAATTAAAAAAGTAAAAGAGTGGCAAATATGGAAGTTTGTGACCAGACATGGGGATTTTAGAAATAGGGAAGATGGAAGGAACTGATTTAAGAACTATGATAAGACCAAAGGCTTCAAACTCTTAGGCTGACATTGGAAGCAGATCATTTCCTAGTGGTGATGAGGTCTGAAACGTGATTGTTCTCCTGGGTGGCAAAACTCTAGCGGACATGGAGGCCATTGGAGCTGAGGAGATCAAGGAACTCTGAAGCCAGGATTTGGGAAGGGGCACCAAGATGAGAACTGACAGCCTAGGGAAGGTTGCGGGGGAGGGAAAAGAGTGTCAGGGGATCCTTACAAACAGATGCCAGATTACTGAAGAACTGTAGACTACTCTTCCTTAAGTTTAACAGTGAACAGAATTAGAGTGATAGGATAATGGCTTGAGGGAGTAATAAAGTTAAAGGTCTTTTTTTTCTAATACAGAATAGTAGAAAACTTTGGGCTATATCCAAGCATATTTCTAAATGGAGGGAAAAGAAAGTAGAGAGGACAAGATTGAAGATAGAAAAGAGGTTGGGGTAGGAAATGGTGGCTGGTACAAGATCCCAAAACAAGCAGGAGAGGATGGGATCAGGCACATAGCTCTGGTGCATTCCTTCTTGACCTTCACATTATAGAATTCTGAACTTCCAACAAGGGGCTACCTACTGTGCAAAGTCTTAGGTGATCCCCTGGTTCCTACTGTTCTATCACTCTATTATAAAAAATAGAAATAATATAAAGTGTTAAATGATGATAGAAAGTGTTACGTGATGAAACTAGGGGAAAAAATCACCTCCATTTTGTGGGATTATGAAAGGTATCATGGAGAAGGGAGCATTTCAGCTGGGTCTTGAAAGATAGGCAGGAGCTCAATAAGCAAAGATTGTGAGTCCAAAGAGGGGTGTTGGTATAGCTAATCACATCACAACTATGTGTGGGGAATATCAAGGTTCAAACCATCTGTAGTGTGTGTATACACATATACACATATATGTATTCATATATACACATACATATCTACATGCACACATATATAGACATATACGTACAAACAGTTCAGAAAGTTGTGAGAATCATAGGAGATAATGGACATTAAAAACACTTCATAATTTAAAATTGTATATAAATGTGAAGCATTGCTATTGTTAATATGAAAAGAATAATGATAAATTCAGCTTTTTCTTTAAAGAAGCAGACCTGATAAAATGTAAACCTTAGGAACCATTTAGACTTTATATTTATGAACATCTATTTTTTTTTCTCTCATTCAATTAACATGGGTTTATACAGAGAAAGTTAAATGAGGGCATTTATACTATTACATGTTTGCTTTGGACATAAAAATGAGATAAAAAACATCAAAAGGAAACATGGATTTCCAGTCTATTTTGAAATCATATTTTTTTAAAAATGATTATTACTATTAGGGATGAAGGGAATCCAATTTTGGAAAGGAAAGATATGTACCAAAAAATGCAAGGAACCCCAAAGGAATCTTTGTCTAACCATTTAACTAATAGCAATTTTTTACATTAGGAATTAGAATGAAGCTAAGATGAATGCTGGCAGGATCAGACAGAAATCAATGTATTTTTATCCAAGGATGGGGGCTGTTATCCTGTCTGAAAAGGCAGTCAAGCAGTCAGTCAACTAACTGATTACATTTATATTTAATTAAATTAAACTAATTCAGTTTCAACTATGTGTCATATACTGAGGACATAAATAAGGGCAAAAAAAAAAAGAATGATCCTTGCTTACAAGGAGCTCAGAATCTACTGGGGGAGACATGCAAACAACTAGGTTCAAACAACATATATAGAGGACAAATTAGGAGTAGCCTCTGGGAGGGAAGTGCTAAGATTAAGGAGGTCAGGGAAAGGCTTTTTGAAAAGGTAGAACTTTCTCTGAGTCTTGAAGGAAGTCAGGGAAGCTTCTTTCTCCTCTTATTCTTCAGGAAGTAGGAGCTGAACTCTCATGGTTATAGTTTTAAAGCTAGAAGTGAACTTGGAGGCCATCTAGTTCAACTCTCCTTCCCCAGCCCCATTTTGAAATGAGGAAACTGAGTTACAAAAACATCTCAGCTTTCCCATTCCTTTAGGATGAGAGGAGAAAGAAACTGTCTTTTCAGACATGGTCACCACCCCCAGTTCTTAGATTAGAGCACACTAAAGAGTTTCACAGATATCTAAGCAACATTCCAAATCCTTAGGGAAGAGGATGCCTCACTCTGATGTAGTCCACAGATCACCATCTTGTCTGCAGGGATGTTCT
Organism: Phascolarctos cinereus; assembly: GCF_003287225.1. NCBI lineage: Eukaryota > Metazoa > Chordata > Mammalia > Diprotodontia > Phascolarctidae > Phascolarctos > Phascolarctos cinereus. Next base: position 412,003,293 of record NW_027555958.1, read on the forward strand.
GAGTTTTCTTTCTGAAAGCTACATATGCCAAGTCTAAGGCATTCCCCTGATCTACCAGTATAATATCCTGTGAATAACAAAAACAAAGAAGGGCATTTATATGCCCTTTAAAGTCTGTTAATTACTTTATATATTTTGTCTTAGTTGAGCCTTATACTAACCCTATGGAGTTGGTTCTCATTGTTTAGCAGTTTTTCAGTAGTGTCTGACTCTTTGTGACCCTATTTGGGATTTTCTTGGCAAGGATACTGGAGTGGTTTGCCATTTTCTACTCCAGTTAATTTTACAAATTAGGAACTGAGGCAAATAGGGTTAAGTGACTTGCCTAGGTCACACAGCTAGGAAGTGTCTGAGGCCATATTTGAACTCAGGAAGAACTCAATTTTCCTGATTCCAGGCCTGGCACTCTATTCACTATCTAGCTGCCCCATGTGATGGATACTGTAGGTATTATCTTGATTTTACAAATAAGGAAACAAAGATTCAGGAAAGTTAACTAAGGTGGTACATAATCATATATTTAATAAACATTAGAGACAGGATTTGAATTGAAGCCACCGTCTCTCTTGATCCCCACAACAATACCACAATTGTCTCAGGAATCCCATGTATCCTGCATCCTGAGATTAGAGAATGAAATGGAGTCAGTCTGCCCTGGAGGAAAGCAGCCTAGAGAGAAGAACATGATGTCCATAAGACCCTAGGAGGGGATGTGGAAAAGGATAGACTGGACCAAGGAGCAAGGTCAGTATATTCTGATAGTTAGCAAGGAATTAGGAACACAGGAAGGAGGATTGCCTCCATGGTAGCACTTGAGGCAAATGTCTCAGTAGCCCTATGTAGCTTCTTTTTCTGGATTCCAATCAAGGCACTTACTGAAATAGGTCAATTTATTGACTATATATGCTCTGAATCATCAATATCTACACGCCATCTTCTGCTATGTCAAGCAAATCTGCTGCTTCCATTTCTTAAAGAAGGAAGAGCATGATACTTGGAGAATGATGGATAAGTGGGCATGGTTACTCAAAGGCAAAACTTTCAATTGACAGGCTCTGCATTGCTCAAACACTAAGGGAATTCAGGTCATAAGGGGTGGGATGGCAGTGGTCAGGAATCCCTTTGTGCCCAGAATTTGAGGGTTTCATAGTTTATAGCATGTGCATATATATATAACTGTGTTTGATATAGATCTGCCCATACAGACTTGTGCCTAATTAATTCTTTAGCAAATGCACATGGCTTAAGAATCTCAGTCAGTTCCCCTAGTACCAGAGAAAGACATTGGTGTCTGTCAGCTTGCCTGTTAACATGTTACCCTATTACACTGATTTGCTTGTTAAGAGTGAGCAGCCAATTTGCACTGCTTCTGTCAATCACATGCGGCTTGGAAACCTCCATGCATTCCAGATACACTCTGTGTAAACTAGAGAATCATATCCCATTTCCACTGGTTGAGATGCACGCACATAAAACTTGCTTTTCATACAGTGTCACATCAAAAGGAGTGAAAAGGAACCAGTAATGATCACAGTTAATCAACCTCCTTGTCAAGCCTGGGATAGGCTGGGCAGACTATGCTTTCATCTCTTTGCTGCCCTATTGTTCTGCATCTGTGAGCTACATGATGGAAAGCCTAGAATGATTCTCATCTCTCAGTAATCTGTAATGTGCTGATTTCCTTACTATTGTGTGTTTTGTCAAGATCTTCAGAGGTCTCTGGGATGAGTATGCTCATAGATCTCAGATCATCACTCATTTGACTTTCAGGTAAAAATACTACAATAAAGAAGAAAATCAATTAAGAGATAGAATAGACTAGCATGGGATTGGACTAAAAGTCCAAGGAAATAAAGCTCAATCTATCAGGTCACATGTGTTGAGATAGAGGGAAGAAGAAATAGAAAAAATTTTCCCACTGGTAGATAGGCTCAAAAAAGCCCCAGGATACCTGGGACCTAAATATAAGGAAGCTCTACTTAAACAGAAATAGAGGTCCCCACCCTGCTAGTGCTAACAGATTGTGTGACACACTGCTCCTTCATTTCTTCTCTCTTCTCCTGCATAAGGAAACAGAGGATGCCAAACTTGACTTGAGATATAGTAAAAATGCCTTTTTGTATAAATTGTGAACTAGTAGGGTGCCATGCACTGGATAGTAATTTAAAGTGAAGTTGAATTCTTAATAGTAGGGCTGACATAGGAAAGGAATAAGGATTACTGAATGATAACTAATTATTTAGTAGGAACTGGTTGGAGGAAGGAGTGATAATAATAGAATATTATTATAAGCCCTATTCATTTATTTATATTTATATTCATGCTGTTTATAACCAGTGTACCCTTAAATCACTTAACCATATTGAATCTCAATTTCCTTATCTGTTCAATGTGGAATTTGAATATAAATCATCAGTCTTTTTATATATTATCAGCAAAACTTCAACAGGAAGAAATTTCATTCAAAATAACTACAGAATGTATAAAAATATTTGGGAATCTACCTACCAAGACACATATAGGAATTATATAAAATTAACTACAGAATACTCTTCACAGAAATAAAGATAGAGCTAAATAATTGGAAAGATTATTGGTTGAACTATGACAATAAAATGACAGTACTACTTGTACTTGGCCCATGCCATACCAATCAAACTAACACGGGGATACTTTACAGAGCTAGCAAAAATAATTAAAGGGGGCAGCTATGTGGTGCAGTGAATAGAGCACGAGCCTTGGAGTCAGGAAAATCTGAGTTCAAATCCAACCTCAGATGCTTGACACTTACTAGCTATGTGACCCTGGGCAAGCATTTAATCACATTGCCTAGCCAAAATAATAATAATAATAACAACAATAAAATTTATCTGGAAGAATAACAGATAATGAATCCTATGAAAATCTGCAAAAAAAAAAAAAGAGTAGGAAGGGAACTTAGCACTAAGTGACCCCAAAGTATATTACAAAGCAATAATCTTAAAAATTATTTGGTAATGGTTAAAATATAGAAATTTTGAGCACAAGCTCTAAAAGCAAATAAACATAGCATCATAGTATTCAATAAACCCAAGAGTTCAGCTACTTGAGTCAGGAATCAGTATTCAACAAAAAACAGCTGGGAAAACTGGAAAGCAGTCTGGCAGAAATTGGGTTTGGACTAACATCTCACACCATATTCCACAATAAGCTCCAAATAGATACATGACCTAGATATGAATCTTAGATATCACATAATAAATTAGAGGAATAGTAAAAGAAATATATTCCACGACTATGGAGAAGAGGCAGGTTCTTAACCAAGTAAATATATTAAAAGTGCAGTGGATTTCTTGATGATATCCAATATCTACAAAGAAGTGATTCAAATATACAAGAATGAGAGTCACTCACTAATAGGTGAATGGCCAAAAAGTTTCATTAGGCTGTTCTCAAAATAGAAAAGCAAGCTATCAATAATCACAAGAAAAAATTACGCCAAATAACTAACAAGAGAAATGCAAACTAAAACAATTCTGAGGTTCTATTTTATGCCTCATAATTGAAAAATATGACCAAGAAGGAAAATGAAATATTGGAAAAGACATGTGAGGAAAAACACACTTATACGCTATTGTTAAAACTGTAAATTGATCCAACCATTATGGAAAGTAATTGAAAAATATATCTAAAAAGTGACTAGAATGTTTATACCTTTTGAGTGATACCACTACTAGGCATATATACCCTAAAGAGATCAAAAATAGAGAAAAAAGATCCATATTTGCAAAAAGGTTTATTGTTTATTGGAAAAATGTTTATTGCACTTTTTATTGTAGTAAACAACTAGAAACTAAGGGGGAGCCTATCACATGGGAATGACTAAAATTATGGTTTATGTATATAATGGAATATCATTTTGCCACTAAGATTTTGAAGGGGATTGAATCAGAGAAACCTGCAAAGACTTGTATGAACCAAAGCAGAGGGAGCTGAAAAGAACCAGGAGAACAATTAGTACAATTACAGCAACATCAAAAAGCAACTTTGAGACAAGAAGTAACAATCCATGAAACAACCAACCATGACTTCAGAGGACTGATGATGAACTATGTTTCTCACCTCTTGATAGAAAAGTACTTGACTAGAAGGGCAAGATAAAAGACTTATTTTTGAAAGAAAATGTATGGACTTGTTTTCCTTGGCTATGTTAACTATTCACAAGGGAGAGTTTATTGGAGGGGCAATTCTAGTGATATGAAAAAGTGCTCTAAATCACTATTGATTACAGAAATGAAAATTAAACAACTCTGAGACACTGCCTCATACCTATCAGAAATAACTAATGATGGAGGGGTGAGGGAAAATGGGTTCACTAACAAACTGTTGGTGGAGTTGTAAACTTGGTCCAATTATTCTGGAAAACAATTTGGAGCTATGCCCAAAAGGCTATAAAACTGTATATACCCTTTAACTCAACAATACCACCACTAAATCTATACCCCAAAGAGATAAAAGAAAAGGGAAAAGGACCCATACAGCAGATCTTTTAGTGGTAGCATAGAACTAGAAATTGAGGGGATACTCATCACTTGGTAAATGGCTAAAGAAGTTGTGTATATTATTATGATGAAGTAATATTTTTCTATAAGAAATGATGGTGGGCACAGCTAGGTGGTGCAGTGGAAGGCCCTGGATTCAGGAGGATCTAAGTTCAAATCCAGCCTCAGATACATAACACTTACTAGCTGTGTGACCCTGGGCAAGTCACTTAACCCCATTGCCTGACAAGAAAGAAAGAAAGAAAGAAAGAAAGAAAGAAAGAAAGAAAGAAAGAAAGAAGAAAGAAAGAAGAAAGAAAGAAAGAAAGAAAGAGAGAGAGAAAGAAAGAAAGAAAGAGAGAGAAAGAAAGAAAGAAAAAGAGAGAGAGAGAGAGAGAGAAAGAAAGAGAGAGAGAGAGAAAGAAAGAAAGAAAGAAAGAAAGAGAGAAAGAAAGAGAGAAAGAAAGAGAGAAAGAAAGAAAGAAAGAAAGGAAAGAAAGAAAGAAAGAGAGAAAGAAAGAGAGAAAGAAAGAGAGAGAGAAAGAAAGAGAGAAAGAAAGAAAGGAAAGAAAGAAAGAAAGAAAGAGAGAAAGAAAGAAAGAAAGAAAGAAAGAAAGAAAGAAAGAAAGAAAAGAAAGAAAAGAAAGAAAAGAAAGAAAAGAAAAGAAAAAGAAAAGAAAAGAAAAGAAAAGAAAAGAAAAGAAAAGAAAAGAAAAGAAAAGAAAAGAAAAGAAAAGAAAAGAAAACAAATGATGGGGGGGTTAAAAAAACATGGCAAGACTTATATGAACTGATGCAAAGTGAAGTGAGAACTTCGCTGTGCACAGTAACAGCAATGCTGTAACAATGATCAATGTGAAAGACTTGGCTGCTCTGATCAATATAATGATCCAAAACAATTCCAAAGGACTCATGATGAAAAAATGCTATCCACCTTCAGAGTGAGAAGTGATGAACTCTGAGTGCAAATTGAAGTGCAATTTTCTCACTTTCTTTTTTTTCTTTTCTTTTCTTTGAAATATTGCTCATATGGAAATATGTTTTGCATGATTTCACGTATAAATTGATATCATTTTTCTTTTCTTCACAGTGGGTGGGGAAGGTAAGGAAGGGAGAGAGAGAATCTGGAACTCAAAATTTAAAATGAAAAGAAATCTAAAAATAAATAAATCGTGAATGGGGGGAAAGCTTTTCACAATTTGGGGAAAAGTGGAAGAACAACAAAAACATGCATATGTAATGATATTAAGAGTTTCATATATGATTTTTTTTTTGGTTTCCCTTTGCATATGGAAATGTAAAGTTGGTTATTGCTTATAAAATGAGAGGGTTGAATGAACTACATGATCTCTAAGGTCCTTTCCAGTTCTAAATACTGTGATCTACACCATCTATCTCAGAGGACAGGGACCCAGGTATGAGTTATGAGTTGGTACTCTTAGACTACAAAATAGTGGGAATCAAAAGAGCAATAAACGAATAAATAAATCAATTGACAAGCAGTTACAATTTAGGAAGCATTATGTTAGGTGTTGAAGAGGAAGAGGAAAAGAAAGAAGAGACTGAGAAGGAAAAAGAAGAGGAGGAGGATAAGGGAGAAGGGAGAGGAAGATAAGGAAAGAGAGGAGGAATAGGAGAAGACAATCTCAGGGATTTTTGAAAATATATCCACTGTTGTGGCAGCTATGTGGCGCAGTGGATAGAGCACCAGCCCTGGATTCAGGAGGACCTGAGTTCAAATGTGGCCTCAGACACATAACACTTACTAGCTGTGTGACCCTGGGCAAGTCACTTAACCCCATTGCCTAACCAAAAAACCAAACAAACAAAAAAAAAACAAAAAAAAAATATCCACTGTTGATTGACAATTATATAAGAGACAATTGTCAGCTCATCTTGGCCAATGAGAGGGGAGCTACTCATGAGCCACCAGGAGAGAAAAGTTCAGAACTAAAGAGAAAGCTCAATCTAGGATACTTGGAGAAACAAGAGGGTGGGGGCAGCGTCATAAAGGGAAGACTTGTCTTCAAGGTTCCAAGATACAAGATCCAATGGTAGCCAAGGGCTGTAATTGGAAGAGATGAAGGCTGAGACGCCAACAGTCTTACCAGTAAGACCGATCATTTAGGGTTTAGAAGTGAGCTAACATCAAGGACAAAATCTGATAAATGGCTGTTCAGAATGAGAGAGCCAAGAAACAGTAGAAAGAATTCCCTACATGTCAGAACAAAAATAACTGACAAAGTCTTTTACAATTGGTTAGTATCACTCTTTTTAATGATTCTTCTGTTCTCTCTCCTCTTTGCTATGTTCCCCATGTGATACAAATAATCAATCCCTGAACCATACCTAGGGTGAGACCATTCAGTCTTTGCCCTGGGGGACCCTAACTTGTAGTTTTTGAACAACATGGAAGGTTTCCCCCAACTCGCTTGCTTGGCCATGTGCTAACTGAATGCCTCTCCGGCCTGGGTTAGCCCTGTTCCCTATCTCCTGCTTTGTGACAACCCAGAGTCTTTTCCCAGATAGTGTCCCAAGGTCTACCCCAGACCTTAAATTTATTTGCCTTAAAAGTTGATTTGAGGTCATATTTCATGCTACTCACCCCAGGTACATTGTGTACTGCATGTCCTGTGCACAAAAATGTTTAATTATGGCTCTGATAAATTCCCTTCTGAAAACACCTAAAATGAATATCCACAGTCTCTTAGGGAGAGGAGGAATGGGTAGAATGGTGGAGAGTATCTAAGTTCTTTCCATGTAAGAATTCTAGGAATTAGAGTCCTCTGAAAGATGAGAAATGGTGGCACTGGAAACCTAGCATGCTGTGCCAGCAAGTTGGAAACTAGAGCTTTTTAGTCTAAAAGAGAAGTTGTTCCATAAGGGAAAAGGTTGTGGGAAGGTGGAAGAGGGCCTCATTTTACAGGTCCTGACCTATGGCCTCATAATGAGGGAAAATGCTTTCTTCTGCTTTTGATTTTTTAAAAAATTGTTGTATTTATATAAAATGTGCTCCTTGAAAACAGTAACTATTTTTAAGTAGCTACAGTACACAGAGCACTATTCTAGATGCTGTGAAAGCTTAAAAAATTGGATAAGACACGTCCTTGTGTAACCTACCAATACTCATTCACATATACATAAGTGTGTATGCACACACCTACTTCAATACTTAAAGGATATTTGATTTCATTTGTGTGGGTACTCCTTTCACTGGTGAAGTTTGCAATTATCCTATAGCTTGGTTAGATGGTTTGAAAGTGCTAATGGGGCAGAAAAAGTCTTCCTTTTTCAGTCAGCCTGGTGAAAGATCTCCTCCTCTGTTTTGCTTTATTAGTCCTCAGAGAGATGACAGACACACTCTTGGGCAGCTCATACTCAAAGTCTCTCCAGACTTCCAGGACCCACTCAAACTTGAGCCCCACTGGCATTGCCTTTAGAAACAAACATGATTTCTATGCCACAATGAAGCATTGGAGGGAGGAATTATACACACACACACACACACACACACACACACACACACACACATCTGAAAACTGACTCAACAAGGAACAACTAGGGAAATTGTGTGAACAAAGACAAGGAGGGAGGGAAATGCATGACATTTGCCAGTGATCAAACATGACTGCAACAGAAAGTATGTAAGGTAGAATAATGTGAGATTTAAGTAGAAAGGATTGACCGAACAAAGAAATAATACAATAAATACAATATTAATATTCTCCTTCACAAATTGTTAGCATCCTGTTTTTTAGTATCTTGAATAATTTCCTTAGTCATACTCATAACTATTAGATCCCACCTTAAAATGTGAACTTCACTATTGGGAGATTGACAATAGTGAGGAGAAAGAAGAGCATAAAGAGACATTGTACCTTGGTCGTTGGTGTCCATGCCCTTCATGACCTGGGACACAGTTGTTGAGGGCTGAAGGGTTAATATTTAAGGAAGTCCTTAGGGCCACTGCTGAGATACCCACAAATGGTGAAGAGAAATTAAGCATCACTGAGTTGGTTTGGTGAAAAAGGAAATTCAGATTGTGGGTCACATTAATAGCCAATGGGTTATGCTGGCACGATAACTCATAGGTTCCTGTAGAAAAAGAAAAAAATAATGGTATAACCAACTTCAAATTGTAACATCTGACCAGGAAATTTCTTGGAGATACAGAGCAGAGACATCAAGTTCTTTCAAAAAAGTATATTTATTCTTAGTTTTCAACATTCACTTCCATAAGATTTTGAGTTCCAAATTTTCTCCTCTTGACACACAGTTCTTATTGAGTGTCTTATTAATCTCTTAAGAAAATATTTAAAAAGTCTTACAAATGGTAGGCTAAAACCATGCCCATTACATGCAATCATTATTTATGATGCTGTCCATCACAGAGAAGAGAGTAAAAAGAATACCTACGCAAGGGGCACAGATGGCACCATAATACTGACAGATGAAGCTTCTTGATGGAGCCAGTAAGCTTAGATCATTATGTGCTGGCAAAAGGGGCTTTTTAATGCTGTTGATCTGATCAGCTAGTTTTCCATAGCTTTCTGAAAGATGTTGTTTTAGAACTGTAATGCTTAACGAGTCCAAAATACAGGGCAGCTAGGTGGTGCAGGGGATAGAGCTCCAGCCTTGGAGTCAGGAGGACCTAAGTTCAAATCCAGCCTCAGACACTTGACACTTACTAGCCATGTAAACCTGGGCAAGTCACTTAACCCGATCGCCTCACCAAAAAGCTAAAAAAAAGTCCAAACTAGGACTTTGTATTGAATACCTTCAATGCCAAAGATCCCTTTGTCAACTGGATCTTTGTGGGAGGTTGTACTAGCTCCTTTGGAAAGAGCATGAGAAAGGCACAACTTACCCTAATGTCTTAGTGAAGCAGCCATTCCCCAATCTCCTTTATATTCAGGAGTGGGGTAAGGATAAAGTGTTAGTCTCTAACTCTAGGTAGTAAGGAGGAATCAGGCTGTTAGCTTACACCGGTGCAGTTTCTTGGTATATACCTTTAAGGTTCCTTTCATTCTATATCAAGGAAGATACAGGGAAGAGAATAGTAACTCCTCAAGAAATACTTTCCCTCCCTAATTATATCACATTTTCAATGTTTTTGCATCCATTATTTCAGCTTATCCTCACAATTTGGTTTCCTATTGCTTACAGAATAAAATATAAACTCTTCTGTTTAACTATAAAGCCCTTTATAACTCATCTCCCAATCTATCTTTCCAGACTCATTTTATTATACACCCTCTTGTACTTAATAATCCATCCAAGGTGGTCTGCTGTCCCTTCCTTGAGACACTTTATCTCTCACCTCCATGCCTTTGCATGGCTCTCCTCCATACCTAGAATGTACTCCTTCCTCACCTTTGCCTAATAGAATCCTTCAAGATGCAGGGCAAGCATAACCTTCTATGTGAAGCCTTTCCTGTTCCATGCAAATATTAGTGCACACCCTCTCATATCATACATAGATATATATGTGTGTGTATGTGTATATATATATAGAGAGAGAGAGGGAGAAATGATAGTGCCCTCCATATTTAACTACTTTGTATTTATTCTCTTGTTATCAGTCTGTATATACTTATTATTATACAGATATGTCTTTTTTGCCTCTCTCATTAGAATGTAAGTTTCTCATATGTAGGGATTGTTTCATTTCTTTTATTTGCATCCCCAGTGTCTAGCCCAGTACCTGGTCATATAAGCACTGACAGTAAACACTTAGTAAATGCTTATTGATTGATTTAAGCATCCCTTTCAGATAGGCAGAAGTCAGCATTACAAAGGAAGACATATACCAAGATAAATTCAAATTTGTCCAAGTGAACGTAGGTCAGACCTGTAGAGAAGTCATATTCATAATTGCAAAAATATTAAGTGGTATACTATTGGCTTCATTCTATATGATTCACTTATGTTTTGTCCTTCTTTCTGATTTCCCCCTTTTTTTTTTTTGCTCAAATAAATGTTCAGTATATAAGGGGTATAAAGGCAAGCAGAGATCAAAATAAAAGGAAAGAATGACCCTTATTTTGGGGCTCCTGCAATCTTCTCTGTGACTACCGTTCCTCTTTTTCATGAAGGAGAAAAGCCACACTTACCAAGGGAGTGGTTTTGTCCACTGGCATCACTCAATTGAAGAGTCACTGTTGGCTGCTGCTTTTCCCCATAGACCATGCCATCAGATGCCAAGAAAATGAAAACTGTGGTGGCCACACCAGGTCTGTCAAAGCATACCTAGGCACAAGTACACATACGTGTAACTCATAATTTGTTTTTATATCAATAAAAATATCTACCTCATTACAGTAAAGGAACCATTGAAATGGTTCTAGTATACCAAACATACTATCACTAAAAACAGATAAAGGTGCAGTATGATACATTTCAGTCAGACATAATGAAGCATACCTTGAGTTCCTCTTTTGATTAAGCACTAAAGCTAAACTCTAAAGGCGTTTGTGGATTTTCTGTACTTTGGAGAACTTTAGGCATAAAACAGGCCAGGAACACGTCACCTGGACCATAAGGAAATGAGATAGAGGGTGGAGCTGGAGTAGAAAAAAAGCACTTACCAGAGACTGAAGAAATAGTCCAAGAAACCCAGTAAAGTTGTCATCGTGATGACAACATGGGGCAAGAAAGTAGGAAGGGACTGGATATGGGAAGCATGATCGCTCAGATCATAGTTTGAATTACAAGTGCCTTCTCCACTACTACTGTTGTGTTACCACAAGGCAGGTTGTGCTCTTATTTCAAATCCCACCCCTCCCCCAACCAGAAACTGCATGTTATGATCCAGACAACTGCCTAGAGGCAGGAGGACCAGATGCCTTCTTGAAGCCATTTTGATTTCTAGAATGTAATGATTTAAATTATTAGCAGCCAACAGAGTACAATGGAAAGAGCAACGAACTTGGAGCCAGAGGGCATGGCTTAGAATGTTGGTTCTACTAGTTGCTACTTCTATGATTCTGTCCTGTTAGTCCTCAGTTTCCCCATGTTTAAACTGAAGGTGAGTTGAACTAGTTACCCTCTAAGATTCCTTCTGGCTCTGTAATTATAAATCTCTTAGACTCTGTATTGTACACAGATAAATGCAGTTTTCCTTTTAATATAAATTGTTCTAAAAACCAATGAGTTACAGTGTTCTATACTCCCTACTTTCCCACTTTTCATCTATTTCTCCTTAGAACAAGGAAGCACATTTAAACTGTTAGTTCCTTTATTGCTTTCAACTGCTGTTAAGGACAAATTTCTACCTTCTCTGGTGCACACATAACATATAACTCAGCAGTATCGAGGTGGGTATCAATGGAATTATTGCCACCATACACCAATGGAAGAAGAGTGATTAACCTCAGAAAAACTGTCCCTGGTTTCAGAGCAGGATGTGACATCTAATAGGAGATTAATCTTAATGTGATGAGCTTCCATAGCCTAGAAGCTACATTACCTGTCTAACCAATCCCTGTTTTCTCTCCAAGACAAAAAACAGTCATTTGTGTGATTTGCATGATTGGCTTAATTAATACAAGCTAATAAGTGCAGGAAGGCAGCATGGCAGAAATCCCTTACCTCAACCCCACCCCCACTGAAGAAAATTGTAACTGTTCTCTTTCTTTCATTTCTTTCCTTTCCTTTGTCCTTTATCTTCTTGTCATCACAAATCCTTCTAGAAAAGGAGAAAAGAAAAAAGAAAAGGCAAAGGAAAGAAAAAGAAAGAAAAAAGAAGAAAAGAGAAGAGAAGAGAAGAGAAGAGGAGAGGAGAGGAGAGGAGAGGAGAGGAGAGGAGAGGAGAGGAGAGGAGAGGAGAGGAGAGGAGAGGAGAGGAGAGGAAGGAGAGGAGAGGAGAGGAGAGGAGAGGAGAGGAGAGAAAGGAAAAGAAAAGAAAAGAAAGAAAAGAAAAGAAAGAAAGAAAAGAAAAGGAAAAGAAAGAAAAGAAAAGAAAAGAAAAGAAAAGAAAAGAAAAGAAAAGAAAAGAAAAGAAAAGAAAAGAAAAGAAAAGAAAAGAAAAGAAAAGAAAAGAAAAGACCTGGACCCATAGTGTATAGATTATAGTGAAAGGTCTAAGGAGCATCAATTTTTTTCTAGAAGGGGTCAATGACTCTAATTTTGTTCTTTTACATTTGAGGAAATTGAGATTGAGTAAGGCTAAGTAACTCATTGAAAGTCACTTAAAGTTTACAAGGTAGGATTTGAAATCAAGTTTTCCTGGTTAAAAGCCCAGCCATCTATCCACTATAACACCTAATTCTTCTTTAACACTGAATCCTCTGAAACTTACTGGATTGGGTTCATCTGAGAGCAAAATCTGAAATACATCACAAGGTAACTGAGAAACCTTTCCAAAGCCTTCAGCCCTGGGTGCTGAAAGAATTCAAAATCCCCAGGGAACTCCCCTAACCTTTTCCAGTTTGTGAAAAACCGAAGAGACCTGCTGTATGAAAGCTTGAGGTTGACAAAACAGGCCTCATCTAAGCCAGGGAACAAATACAAAGACCAAGTAAGCATATGGTGGCTTCCATCCAGTGGGCCTCAAGTCTGATGGATGGGGATGACTGCAAGGAAGGACAGCAGAAATTAATTTTCTCAATTCCCTCATCCTGGTCTCTTCCTTGACACCACCCACCAGGAAACCGGCTGGTCTAGTGGTTGTTCTTATGATGTGGACACTTTTTCTCTTGGGCCTGAGCCCAAGACCAGCTTTTCATGTTCACCTTTAAGGTCTTCGAAACCCAGACCACTGCAAAGGCTGATTGCTGGGGATGCTAAGGTGTCCAGTGGCTTAGTTTGTGTGAAGGGCCAGTGCTAAGATTTTTAAGCCATAGCTTGATGCAAACCACAAGGGAACATGATATATGTAGGTGATCTGGTTGGGGGGAGCAACAGCACCTCACAGAGATACGTCAAGCAAAAAGAAATATTGGCTGATCAGGACATGGGATTACAAATGCAGCTCTAAAAATGTCTCAGATGGAAATCTCTAGTAAAACAATTGGCCATATCCTATACTTCCCTTTTAATGTAGAAAAGGCTACATTAGTAGCAGCTACATTAGCACAAGAAAAGTACCAGCTTTGTCTACCAGGCAATATACTCTTCATACATAGAGAGAGATTTGTGTTTCATCTACATGATCCACTAATGCAAGGGTTTTTCTTAAACCTTTTTTTGATGTTATGGGCCCTTTGCCAGAATAATGTTTTTAAATATACACATAAAATGCATAGGACTGAAAAGAATATCAATTCCATTTGAGTGACTTTGACATTAAAAAAAATAATAAGTTCATGGACCTCAGGTTGAGAACTCCTGTAGTAGAGATAGAGACACGTACTGTAACTACAAAAATAATTAATGAGGGAGGGAGAAAAACAGGAAAGAAGAGAGTAAATATGTGTGTCCAGAAAAGGAATCTTGTTTTGACCCTGTTCAAGAATTTGAAATGAAGTACAGAATTTAGGAAGGGACATTAACAATTGAAAGACCAGCAGTATCAGTCGATAGAATTTTTTAAAATAATTTTAATATAATTTCTGCTTTCTGTGAAAATGCATTTTAGATACAAATAATTACAAACAGATATTATAACTTTACTTTGAAATAAAAATTTTCATCCTGTTATGATTTTCTTTCCCCTAAGTGTATAGTTTTATCTTGGTCCTTCAAGGTATTCTTAAATTCTGATTTTTTTTAAAGACCACAGAGGATTTGTACAAGGTAAAACAGATAGTAGCACAGCAAAGATTTAAGCACAGGTGCTCTAGCTCCAAATCCAGGATCTTACACTCTCATACAGTGGATATCATATAGGGACCGGATCATGTTATTTTAGTTCTGAGGATTAAAAACTCAGATTCTCCCATTCAAGCATATGGTGTCCACTACAGAACTCATCTATAGGCTTCATCAGTACCCAAGAGTCCAGGAGTCCACTAAAGTCCTAGCGATATCTAACACATAGAAGTAAGCCACAATTCAAAAAGATTAACATAAAAGTAAAATCATTTAACTTCTCTTGGACTCAGTTTCTTCACCTGTGAAAATATCTGGAAATAATAATAGCACCATCTCACAGAAGATGAAATAAGAGAGTTTTGTAAACCTTACAGAGATCTCTCTGTCACGCGTCTGTTCTTTTACCTAGGGGACTAAAGAATACTCTTTGGCTCCTTTAGTCTTCTTAGGTGACTATGGCTTGACTGATTGGGTCTAGAATACTTATCAATTGGTAATTTCTTTTTTAACTACTCATCTTCTTAGAAATAACTGTGCAGCTCATTTCTTTAGAATTATCTGAGATAGAGGTTAGCAATTGGACCTGAAATTTTCTTGGTATAAGGAATTTCTAGGTTGGGAAAGTTCCTCTACTAATATATGTTGACACCTTCTCTGAAACTTATAGAATTGCCTAGAATACGGAGAGGGTAAGGACTGGCCCAAGACCACAAAACCAGTATGTGTCCGAGGCGGAAAGTGAACATCGTCTTTCTAATTATGAAGCCAGATCTCTACTATGTCATTCTACCTTTTTTAGAATTATTATGAATAACTTTTCATTCTTTTTTTCCATCCTCTTGCTTTTGCACAATTTGCTCCCCCCCCCCATTCCTGGAATACCCCTTTGAATTCTTTATTCAAAGTTCAGTACAGGTGCAACCTCATAGAGGAATATTTTCCTCATCTCCCTGGTTGTTAATACACTCTCCCTTCTCAAATTATCTTTTTTTTACTTTTCTGGGTACACTTTTTCTTTTCCTAGGAGAATGTAAAGTGCCTTAAGATCAGATTCTACTTTTTTTTTTTCCAGATCCCAAGGGCTAAGCACAATGCATTGTATTTAGTGCTTAATAAAGGTTTGCTGAATTGAAGGCAGGAGTAATTTGTTCATATTGGTACATTTATACTGTCCAAGGATTTTGCATTTTAGTTCTTATGCTTTATGGTTCTTACTATACTCTGTGTTTTCATGGTCATTATTGGCTAAAAATTTCCCCTCCAGTCCATACACTTGGAGGTTCATATTAAATACTTCCTTTTTGTTTGCCCTCCAGCTGTGACTTTATTTAGTGTAATTCTACCTACCAAGGATCCTAGTTTAGGAGATTCCAACACTATTGATCTTAAGTCAATTTATGATGGGGCAGACAAGTTAATACTTCTTATCTCTCTAGTGAGCCTGGGCTTTTGCTACTCTCAGTGGTCTCCTTAAATCACAATTAATGACAGGGAAAACTGTCTACCATCAGGGCTAGTCTTAATAAGCCTCAGATCTGAATCTTGAAAACCCCTGAAAGAAACAATATGTCCAAAGTGACTTTTAAAGTAGATGATTCAAGGAAGGAAATCCACATCAACTCTCTGTCAATCATAGGATAGAAGTAAGACCTTTTCAGAAAAACCCATACTTCCTTGGGACCAGGTAACCTCGGTACCATGGGGGACAGTCGTGAAATTCAGTAGGTCCATAACTCTGACAGGACTTTCTTTGAAACAAAAAGGAAGCTAAAAGTAAAACTAACCTCAAATTCTCAGTTTCTCTATGATCCAAAAGTTCCACATAAAACCAACCAAGCCAACTGGGGCCAGTGGTGGGATGTTAAGATAAAGGAATGTTTCACCTAATTCAGAACAGTTTGAGAGAGAGAAAACCCTCTGTCTGCCTGCTAGGCCCAGACCCACTTAGTAAACAGGCAGGCCAAGTATTTCAGCTTTCTGGTCATCCTTTGTGGTGGTCCCTGGAGAAGTGACCCCAAGATTGCACCACAAACTTGAAAAGAATCTTCTATGAGGTTTCCAAATGCTTTGGGTTTGTTACTGGCTTGTTGTTTTCCCCCTGTGCCCTCCAAATTTCTCTCAGCTATGGGCACTTCACAATTCTGAAGGGGAAGAGGAAACACTCAAGAGGTGGCAGATTAGCAGTGCCAGGGATCAATCCTCTGGTGAATGGAGACTTGTATACAGATAGCCAAGGGGCGGGGGGGGAGGGGCCAATTTTTGTTTTTATTCTGAACTTAACAAACACCAACTAGATTGGGCATTTCCGTATAAAAAGTAAAACAGAAAAAGAGGATTATGCATGAAACTGCAGGTCTCTATTATTTACAGCTTACTTTTCTTTTTAAGTAGATCTAGGTTCCTCTTAGTGTAAAAGATGAATCCTGGGAAGTGATTGCATGTAGTCAAATTAATACTATTTAAATTTGTTGTTGTTCAGTCATGTCTGACTCTTTGTGAGCCATGGACCGTAGCACAACAGGCCCTTCTATCCTCCGCTATCAACTTAAGTCTATATAAGCTCAAGTCATTGCTTCCACGACACTATGTATCCATTTCATTTTCTGCCATCTTCTCCTTTTGTCTTCAATATTTCCCAACATCAGAGTCTTTTCCAATAAGTCCCATCTTCTCATTATATGGCCAAAGTGTTTAAGGTTCAGCTTCAGTATTTGAACTTCCAATGAAGAGTCTGAATTAATTTAAGTATTGACTGATTTAATCTCCTTACTGTACAAGAGACTTTCAAAAGTCATCTCTACCACCACAATTCTAATGAAAGCATTGATTCGGTGATGCTCAGTTTCCCTTATAGCCTAACTCTCACAGCCATACATTGCTACTGGAAAAACAATAACTTTGAATGTATGGACCTTTGTTCGCAAGTCTCTGCTTTTTGGTATGCTGTCCAGATTTGCCGTGGCTTTCCTTCCAAGGAGCAAGCATCTTTTAATGTAAACTGATCTTTTCCAATTCAGTGACCACTACTAAGTTTTCCAAATTTGCTGGCATATTCAGTTCAGCACTTTACAGCATCATCTTTTAGGATTTTACGTAGCTCAGCCCAGAGCAGCTAGGTGGTGCAGTGGATACAACATTGGCCCTGGAGTCAGGAGATCCTGAGCTCAAATCTGGCTTCAGACACTTGATACTTACTAGCTGTATGACCCTGGGCAAGTCACTTAACCCTGACTGCATTGCAAACGAATGAAAGGATAGTTAAATAAATAGCTAAATGAATGGATGGACAGATAGAGATAGATAGATAGATAGATAGATAGATAGATAGATAGATAGATAGATACATAGATAGATGGATAGATAGATAGCTCACTCGACTGGAAATCCTTTACCTCCACTGTTGTTATAAATGCATCTTAAGGCCAACTTGACTTTTACTCCATTCTCTAGGACGTCTGGCTCAGTAACTACAACATCGTGGTTATTGGTTATGTTAAGATCTTTCTTGTGTAGTTCTTTTGTACATTCTTGCCACCTTTTCTTTATCTCTTCTATTTCTGCTAAGTCTTTACCATTTTTGTCTTTTATAATGCTTGTTTTAGCACAAATATTCCCTTGACATCTCTAATTTTCTTGAAGACATATTTTGCCTTTCCCATTCTGTTGTTTTGCTCCTATTTCTTTGCACTATTCATTTAAGAAAACCTTATCTCTCATTACTATTTTTTTTAATTCTACATTCAGAATTCAGAAAGCTATGGGTATGGCTTTTCCTTTCTCCTTTACCTTCTGTTTTTCTTCTTTTCTCAGCCATTTGCAAAGCCTCATCAGACAGCCATTTTACTCTCTTGCTCTTCTTTTTCTTTGGAATGTTTTTTGTTGCTGTCTCCTGTATAATGTTGCAGACTTCTGTCCCTAGTTCTTCAGGCACTCTATCTACCATATCTAATTTCTTAAATCTATTCATCACTTCCACTTCATACCCATAAGGGATGTTATTTAGGCCATACCAACATGGTCTGATGGTTTTCCCCTACTTTCTTGAATTTAGGTCTGAATTTTGCAATAAGAAGCTCATGATAAAATAACACAGTCAACTCCAAGTCTTGTTTTAACTGACTGTATAGGACTTCTCCACCTGTGGCTGCGAAGTATATAATCAATCTGATTTCAGTATTGACTGTTTGGTAATAACTGTGAGTAGAATCACCTTCTGGGTTGTTGAAAAACTGCTATGACCAGCGAGCTATCTTGACAAAACTCTTATTCTCTGCTCTGCTTAATTTTGTATTCCAAGGTCAACCTTGCCTGTTATTCCACTTATCTTTTTATTCCCTACTTTAACATTCCAATCCCTTATGATGACTATGATTTCTTTTTGGTGTTATTTCTAGAAGATGTTGAACTGATCAACTTTGGCCTGTTCAGCATCAGTGGGTGGAGTGTATACTTGTATTACTATGATGTTGTATGGTTTACCTTCGATTCCAACAGATATCACTCTGTAATTTTTGAGATTATACCCCAAAACTGCTTTTCTCACCCTTTTATTGACTGTGAGGGCTACTCTATTTTTTCTAATGGATTCTTGCCCGAAGTAGTATATGTAGTGATCATCAAAATTAAATTCACTCATTTCTGTCTATTTAAGTTCACTGATACCCAAAATACTGATGTATAATCTTTCCATCTCCTGTTTGATCACATTCAGCTTTCCTTGGTTCATAGATGTTACATTCCAGATTACTTCATATTATTGACCTTTGCATCATTGGATTTTCCTTTTTTAACTAGACACATCCGAGGCCAAGCTTCCTTTTGGCTTCAGCCCAGCCACTTCATTAGTACTAAAGCTATTTGTAGTCATCCTCTGTTCTTCCCTGGTATGTCGGACGCCTTCCAACCTGAGGGGCTCATCTTCCAGTGTCATATCTACTATTATATTAATACTGTCTATGGGGTTTTCTTTGCAAAGATACTAGAGTGGTTTGCCATTTCCTTCTCCAGCGGATCATCCTTTATCAGAATTTTCTAACAGACCTGTCCATCTTGGGTAAACCTGCATGGCATAGAGTATAGTTTCATTGAGCTATTTAAGGCCCTCTGCCATGACAAGGTGGTGATTCAGGAAGGGTATTTGAATTTATAACTATGTAAAAGATGGTAAATAGTTCCAGCCCAATGGAAATATACATAGTGAATTCAAATCAATGTTATCACTTCATGGAATTCATTATTTATATTAATTGGGACCTGGTTATGAGATCAACCTATAGCTTTCAAAATTTTCCTGCTTGTCTGGCCATGACCTTCTTTTTGTTCTTTCTCGCTATTTTTAAAAACAAATTCCTCAGTGACCTTATTTTCTTTCCTTCTTTCCCTGTTTTTTCCTTTCCTTCTTTTCCTCCTTCCCTTCCTTCTTTCCCTTATTCTGTTTCTCCCCTTCTTCCTCTTCTTCTCTTCCTTTTTCTTCCCTGCTTTTAACCCCACCTTATCCTCCCATTTTGCAAAAAAAAAAAAAGCTAAACAAATCCTGTTGAATATATACACAGTCAAGCAAAATACATCCCCACATTGGCAGTATCCAAAAATATATGTTATTCTACGAAGAGATGGTCTTTCAAAACTCAAAGGAATATCATCTTAAAAACAACCCTGGGTGAATGTGTTCATTGCTTCAACAAACATTTATGAAGCATCTTCTATGTATGAGGAACTATGTTTCCTGAAGGGAATATGCTAAGAAAAATACATGATGGTCCCTTCACTTAAGGAGCTAATAGTTTGTTTAAGGAAAAAGATGCTTTGTGTCTTGTCTGGAAATTGCTTTTAATTCTAATTCAGCTCTAAAGGGTGGGGATACAAATGGAATTGAGCTTGGTGTGACTTTTTTTTTTTGGCTAGGCAATGGGATTAAGTGACTTGCCCAGGGTCACACAGCTAGTAAGTGTTATGTGTCTGAGTCTGGACTTGAACTCAAGTCCTCCTGAATCCAAGGCCAGTTCTCTATTTGGTGCTACTTTTTAAAGGATCATAGAACCATAGCTTTATAGCTAGAAGGAAGCTTGCAGGTGGCTGATTTCAAATCCTTCATTTTGCAGATGAAGAAACTGAGGCCCAGAAAGGTTAAATGACTTGTCCAGGGTCACATGCTAATATGTTTTCACCAGTAGGTTAAAAAGAAGATCTGACTTAATTTCTAAGGTTAAGGGAACTGTTCTCCTTAGGGTTTACTAAACAATTCACCAATCAAAGTTTTAGTTAAACTAACATGTAGAAAGATTCTCAGATGATTAATTCTATTATTAATTAATTATTAATTTTATTGTGAAATATAGTTGTCAATTGTCAGTCTCTGTATGGGATGGGGAAAATGAGATAGAGAACAATTTATGGATATCTAAATGTATGTTAGAGATAGAGTTCTGCTTTCAGTCTGGCATTCTGGTTTTTGGACTCCCTCCTGGAGTCCTCCTGGAATATTTCTCCAGATGGTGATATTGGAAACTGACGCTAGCTGATACATTTCTGTAAGGACCCTTGAATAGAAGAGATTATAGAAAGTGCAATGAGGGAAGAGGCGCGGTTGTACTGGTGGGAGAAATCACATAGTAGACAAAGTGAAAGTGGACAAAAACCAATGGCTGAAGACCATTTTCTTGAAGGACAAAGGACTGGAAACTGACATTGACTCAATAGGGCAATAAAATTATCCATGATTAACCAGCATCTGTTCAGCACCTGCTTTGTGCTAAGCGCTTCATTAGTGCATGCATTCCACCAAAGAGCTCTCTGAGTTTTAGTTGTGGGTGTGATGAAGTAAACACGATTATGAACACTACGGAAAGTTTGTTAAGCATGTTTAGTGTCTACAAAAGATCCCAGAATATCAAAAAGTGAGCACATCAATAACGATTACATGGGGAATAGAAAACAAACCACAATGTGAGTGTAAATTGTTCTCTAACACTGAAATAAATGAATTTTTCCAGGGCACAATTTAGGACAAAATGCTATAGTAATGTCTCCCTTTTATCCAGTGGACACGTGTTGGGTAGGGTTGAGTTGGAGTCAAGAGAAACCCCAAACTTCAGTGAATCCTGAGTCATATCCTTGCTACATATATAACACTGGTAAATTACTTAACCTTCTAAGCCTCAGTTTCTGCTCTGAAAAATGGGTATAATAATAACATCTGTTTCACAGGGTTGCTGTGAGACTCAAATGACATAATATAGGCGAACTATTCTTGAGACCTTAAGGTGCTATTTAAATATGAGCTTTGGGAGGGGCTTCTGTATAAATACAGATTATAGGTAACTACATTTGATGTTTATAAGACCAGATTTTCTCTTAAATTCATTATTTTATGTTGAGTGTAAATATTTCTAAATTATGCAATTCCTACCAAATAATAATAGCTAGCATTTTAAAGTTCACAAACTGCTTTACAAATATAGTCTCCTGTGATCCTCCCAAAAACCCTGCAATGTAGTTACTGCTATGATCCTCATTTTATAAGCTGAAAGTTTAAGTTATTTGCTCAGGGTAGTGGGGAAGGAAAGAAAATTAGCACTTATATAGCACCTACCACACGCAAGGTACTGTAGGAGGGAGGGAATCTGTGTGTGTGTGTGTGTGTGTGTGTGTGTGTGTGTGCGTGCGTGTGTGCATGCATACAAATACATATATATATATATATATACATTCATATGTAAGTATAAGTATATATTGTATTATAATAATGTAACTATATATCTCACCTACTATGTGCCAGGCACTGTGCTTAGTGCTTTTATAAATAGTCTCTCGTTTGATTCTCACAACAACCCTGCAAAGGAGGTACTATTATTATCTTCTTGTTATAGTTGAAGAAACAGAGGCAAAAATAGGTTAAGTGAGTTGTCCAAGGTCACATGGGTAGTGAATATGTGGGGATGGATTTGAACTCAGGCCCTCCTGACTTTAGGCCTAATGCTCTATTTACTGTGCCACCTAACTGCTAATAATAAGTATTTGACACAGGATTTGAACTCGGGCCTTCTGGACCCCAAGTTCTTAAACATAATTTGTTGAACAAAAGGTCTTTTCTTTATGACTTTAGGTCATCCTCATAAACATAGATGATGGTGTTAGTAGTCTTCTTAAACAGCGAAGACCTCAGGATTTAGGGAGACATGTTGGTTTCTGCCCCTACACTTAAAAGCCTCAGAATTCTGAACTTGTAATTTGTATATCTGATATTTTTAAGGTTATCCTCCATCACAGGGTTATTGTGAATAAAGGACATTATAAATGGCAAAATTTGACATAAGCATGGCAATGAGAAGGAAAATAGACAGTCTCTCCGTAGTTATTGGGTTGTAAAGGTATCATTTCTTGTAGTTGCCCCGATGACTGCTTCTATGGGTCACTGGCGGCAAAAGAATAGAGCTCTAGGCCTGGAGTCAGGAAGACCTCCAGCCTCAGAAACTTACTAGCTGGATCACTCTGGGCAGGTCACTTAACTGAGGTCTATCTCAGTTTTCTTAATGGAGTTAATAATAGCACCTACTCCCCAGGTTTGTGGTGAAGATCAAATAAGGCAGTATTTTAAAGTTCATATGCCTGGAACATTGTAGATACTTAATAGTTGTTTGTTCTGAGTTTCTAGAGTTGCCTATTCCCTCCTAATTTGTGGTTTTGAAAATCAGATAATTAAGGTTTATGAGAATTATATGTAAAATTGTATGTAAATGGGATCTAAATAAGAACCTGGAAGACTTTCCTGTGAGGGAAAAAATGAATTAGCTTTAGTGCATGGGTCTTATAACATTTGTTTTTTTCCACCCAAAGGCCTTTTTTTTTTCATTGCTATTTGGAGTTCTTGGCTACGTTCTAGAAAACTGAAGTTGCCAGAAAAATGACCTCTCGATTAAGTGAAGTGTCATTTGTAGTACTTAACAGTTTTGACAGTTAGTATTGTCCTATAAGCCTCAATTGTGGCAGCCAAATAAGAAAGTTAATAAAAGTTGAAAGCATGACCTGGAATGCTAGTTTTCTATTTCTTTCAGGCTATAGTTGCTTACTGTCACAAATGTTTTATGGCTATAATTCTGTGGAAATGAGTTGAAGAACATTATTGGGGGAGGGGAGGGAGAGAAGGGATTAGTAATATAGTGTGGCCGTCAGCTGGAATTCACCCTCCCTCACAAATGTCACTGTTGACCCAATGGAACAAGGTTGAGGTCCTTTTAGGGGCTCAGCCTGACATCTTGGGAAACATCTACTCTGTACTCGACACCCATAAAGTCATAAAAATTAGAATTGGAAGAATTGTAGGATTTAGAGCTGGAAGAGACCTTAGAATCCATCTCATCTAACTGCCTTATTATTCCAGATGAGGAAACTGGCCCAGAGGGGCTATGCTACTTGCCTAAGGTCACACAGCTGGTACGCAACAGAGCTGGGAACGGAATTGAGGTTCTCTGATTCCAAACCCACTGCTCATTCCAATACACTTGCAATCTTAGAGAACACCCAGTAGAGTAATAGGATGATAAGTTCATGTATTTAGAGATGGAATGAACATGAGAGGCCCAACACTCTCCCTTTACACATAAGGAAACAGAGGGTCACAAAAGTTAAGCCATATGTCCAAGGTCACTGTGACCTCGGGTAGTAACTGACAGAGATGAGGTTTAACCTAAGTATATCATTTTATTTTATATACGAAGAATTAGGCAAAATGGTTAAAGAAAGGAGCTTAGATTCAAATTAAGTCCCCCTGACTTTTGAAGGAAGGAAATGGGCACTGTGGTCAGGTAATATCTCAGCATCCTAGCACCATATATTTTCTGCTAGCAAAACATTGTAGAGATCATGTAGAGCTACCCCCTCCTCTTTTTGCACATGAAAAAAAGGAAGGTCAGACTAGTTACAGGACAGTAGGTAATAATGGCAGAGCTAGGATTCAAGCCCATATTCCTTTGTATCAGCCCTTCATCTTATATAAAAGGACACTGAGGCAGAGGGAGAATAATTAATAGCCAACTTCTCTCAAAGACAAAACTAGGAGACCCCTGATTTCCTATCTTCCCCATTCTGGTCCTTTTGCATTATACCACACTGGTTCTCTCTTCTCTCACCAGGAAGATCCAAACACATTTCTTTTGGCTGCAAACTGTTGGACAAAGAAAATACAAACTATCTTCCCAAGGTGGTATCAACATGGATCATTGTATACATACAGAAATTTTATCTGCTTTTAATGGATGAAGTTTGGGGGACTTTTCTGGAGGGGAAGGGGGTGACAAAAATACTTTATTGAAGCCAAAGCTAGACTGGCCCATGTATGTAAGTATACAAGACATTAACAAATGATCTGCTTGTCCTGCTTTCTGTACCTCAATAACCTATATTAATCTGTTTCTGGCATGGGACCTCTGAACCCACACTACAGTTTTTGTGTATAATTCCTGAAGGAGGAGATCTTGGAAATGGATGTTGGCACCATGAAGTATTACTGAGATCCCCAAATCAACTTACTTTTTGTCTTTGTGTGAGTGTGTAAGAGAGACAGAGAAGGGAACAGAAGGAGAGAGAGAGAGAGAGAGAGAGAGAGGGAGAGAGAGAGAGAGAGAGAGAGAGAGAGAAAGAGAGAAAGAGAGAGAGACAGAGAGAGAATTAATAGGAGAAGCCATGGCTATGTATTGAGAGGACTTGATGTCAGACAAGTGACTTAACCTCTCTGGGTCTCATTTGCTTTATCAGTAAAAGGAGGGATTTGAACTAGATGATCCACAAGTCCCCTTTAGCTCTAAATCTCTGATGCTATGAGCATTCATTAAATCTCTCATTAAAACAGTTCTTGAAAACATGGAAGTCATTAAGCTGACATAATGTTAACCTAGAGTATATCATGGTTTTGTCTTAATTTCCTGGCTGGGCTTCACGATACCTACCAGCTCTTCATTATCTTTTTGTTGTTTTTCAGTCATTCAGTCCTGTCTGACTCTTTGTGACCCCATGGACCATAGATACCGGAGTGCTTTGCTGTTTCCTTCTCCAGAAATTAAGTGACTTACCCAGGGTCACACAGCTAGAAAGTATTTTAGGCCAGATTTGAACTCAGTGTCTTCTTGATTCCAGGCCCAGAGCTCTATATGCTGAAAACCACCTAGCTGCCTCCTAGGCAAATAGGGGTTGTGACTTGCCCAAGGTTACACAGCTAGTAAGTGTCTGAGGCTGTATTTGAACTTAGGTCTTCCTGAGTCCATAATCAGCACTCTATCCACTAAGCCACCTCGCTGCCTCCTTTCACTACCTATCCACCATTTAAACTTAGGTTTCCTTCAACATTCTTTCCTTGGGCCTATGATCTTTTCTCTCCACCTTCTCTTATTTATCAATCTTATCCATTGCTGTGGCTCATCTCTATGGTAAGACCCATTTCTCAACTTTTGTCTCTACTACCAAACTCTCACCAGTGCTCTAGTCCCATATTTTCCAACTGCCTTTTGGAAAACTTAATTTGGATGTCCTCTCATATCCCCTGGCATCTCAAATTCAACAGGCCCCAAATGGAGCTTCTTGTCCTCCCCCTAATAATTTGCCCTTAGCTCCTAATTCCCATATTTCTGTAGACAGCATCACCTTCCCCCCAAACTCACAAACTAAGAGTCATTTTGTACTCTTCTCTTTCTTAGTACTCCCACATTGCATCAGTTTCCAAATCTTGTCCATCTATGTCCACAATCTGTCTCTCATCTATCCTCTCCATGCCGATCCCATTATAACCATCTTGTCTCTGACCCTCCTTGCCTCTCCCCTTTATTCTAGTTGGTGTTCCTACCTTTGGTCTCTCCAATCTATACCACCAATGCCTTGAGCGTCACCTTCCTAATTCATTGCTCCAGTCACATTATATCTCTATTCAAAAACCTTCAGTGGCTTCCCCTGCCTACTCAATAAATTATTGGCCTCTTTTACTAGAATGCAAGTTCTTCTGCCATTTGACTTCAACCTATATGTTTTCCAACCTATTCTACACTATTCTCTTTTATGTCCTCCACTTCTGATCAAACTAGCCTATATGTCATCATCATTCCCAGCCTACCCTCTCTAATCTCCATATCGCTGTTCACCGATCCTCTCTTCCTGGAACAGACCCTTCCACTGAAATCCACACTTACTATAACCCAAATCAGGGACCACAACCCCCATCAAGCCTTCCTCGATTCCTACAGCTTAACACCATCACTTTCTCATTAAATTTCTCATAGCTATGTGTAAATTCCTTTGATTTTATTATGCCTCATGGCCCATCTATATTTGTGTATGTTTTATCTTCCCTACTAGACTATAAATACCTTAAAGGCAAGGACTTCATCTCATTTCATCTCTGCATGCCTAGTATCAAACTGCAGAATATAATCAGAAACTATCCGAAATGTAGTATTTTGCATGTCACATGCCTTCTTTTTATAAACTTTCAGAAATTACAACATGCTAGAGGAATTCAAGTAAATTCACCAAGTATTTATTAGAAGCCTACCATGTGCAAGGTCCTGTTCTTGGAAGTGGGAATAAAAAGGCAAAAACAAAATAACCCCTGCCCTCAAGAAGCTTACATTTTACTGGCAGGGGATAAAGCATGTATAAAGAGAAATAAATACACAGTATATACAGAGTGTAAATGCAAGATAGAGAGGGAGGGAGAAAGAAAGAGAGAGAGAGAGAGAGAGAGAGAGAGAGAGAGAGAGAGAGAGAGAGAGAGAGAGAGAGTGAGCACTAAGGAATATAGGAATCAAGAAAAACCATTTATAGGAGATTGCCTGACCACTAAAAAATATTAAGAGTTCTAAAGAGGTGGAGATAAGCAGAGCTATGAGGAGAGACAAAGGCGGAGAGTTGGGAGGTGAGAGACCATGTCTAGTGAGATGTCCAGTTTGACTAGCTTAGAGAATGCATTAAGGGGCATAATATGAAATAAGATTAGAAAGGTTTGTTGGTGCCAGATTATCAGAGGCTTTAAATGCTAAACTGAGGTTTAATTTTCTGGGGAAAAAAATTCCTAAGACATATGTGTGTGATTGTTCATCTACAGAACAAGAATTTTTTCATAAGGATCTACTCTAATTATAAATCATAGATCCCGCAAGACCTCACAGGATTTTGGTGTCAAGTTAAGTAATTCCAACTACAATATGTGCTTTATTTTGGATTAACCTCAAGAATTAAGTAGCCTCAACTACTTACAGTGATCTTTCCATTTTTGAAAAAGTTCTTTTTCTCCTCTTTCAAGGGAAAATAATTTTTTAGGAATAAAAAATAATTTAATAGTAGATGCTATTTGCAGATCTAAAAGCCAAATGCTATTTATGGTGATTAAAAAAATCTTTTATTTGTACTGTGTCTTCTGGTCCCACCGTCGATATAAATTATAGCTTCTTTTCCAAATCTAAACCTTTGAAATACCTATTCCATATATGTTCAACAAATTGCTAAGTTACATTGCGGAATATTATGGTTCCATGAAAATGAAAAAAAAATGTATAGAATTCAAGCAAATATGGGAAGACTAATATGAAGTAAACCTGTATTCAAGTTCACATATGAATGGAAGGATTTGAACCCACATCCTCCTGACTCCAAGGCTGACCATCTACATTAGAAATACATTAGAGACACTGTAGAAAGGATTCCTCTTAATGGATATGATGTTGACTTAGATAGCTTCTAAAGCTTTTTCAAAAGCTAAGATTTTATAATTAATGCAGGCTCCTTGATGACAGACACTATTCCATTGTTGTCTGTATTCCAAATATGATGCTGTGTTTGTTGTGGCTGTCTTAAAAATAATTGTTAAATAGAATTGAACTGAATGGTTTCAACATTATTATTTGTCTGATTACTAGAATGATTATTTTAATAACTTCCACTTATCTATTAAATACTGTGAATTTAAAAGTACTTTTCATTCCTATAACAAATTTGTTTAGTCAAGTTATTTGGGTATGGTCCTATTTCATTTGAGTCTTATGTCAAATTTTCTTTTCAGATCTAGTCTTTTCTTCAGGAATGCTTAAAAATCCTCCATTTCATTAAATATTCATTTTCCACCTGTAGGATTATAATCAGCTTTGCTAGGTAGGCTATTCATGTTTGTAATCCTAGCGTTTATATAACACCTACTATGTGCCAGACAGTATTCTAAGCATGGTGCTTTACAAATGTTATTTCATTTGACCCTTACAACAACTCTACGGGGTAGATGCTGTTATTATCCAGGACTTATAGTAGAGGAAACTAAGCTAAGTGATTTGTCCAGCATCACACAACTAGGAAGAGTCTGAGACTGGATTTGAACTTAGGGCTTCTTGACTCTATTTACTGTCCCACCTAACTGGAGACTAGTGATGGGAAGCCTTTCTATTCTCCTCTGCCTGGTATTTGAGAAGACCTTGCTGCTTCTATTGAAGGATTCCTCTACTTGATGATTCAGTAGATTTCATCTTGAGAAAACTGCCTGAGCAGTTTTACAGATCCTCGTTAAATCAAGAATGAACCCTCCCTACTGTTCATTGACCCACTGCCCTCAAACTCATGCTCATTTAGATGGCACTTCTTTTGCCATGCCCTTTTCACATGTTTTTTTTTAGAAAGGGTCAGAAAGAAGAAAGAAAACAATAACACAGAGGGCAAAATAGTGAACAAACCAAATGAAAACATTTGTAATACAGAACACAAAATTAGCACTGAGGAATGTTGCCATAGTGATGGGAAACTTGGAAATATATTTGTTCAAAGTCTCATAGTATCTGATACATTCTTGACTTGTCTTGCTGACAATTTTTTTCTCTTCAAAGGTAGACAAGATAGTGACGGCAACCTCCAGAGGAAAGAGTGACATTGATGATTTTCTGCAAGTTGGCCTCACTTAAATCCAATTTAAGAGCAAATCAAGACACAACCCTCATGATATCATTGAGCCTCTTTCAGAAGGAAAAATCAATAACAACAACTTGCCTTGCTGACATGACTTTTCCTCTCTAAAGGACAAGTGAAGACAACTGTTAGTCTATTCCTGATTCCATCCAATAAAGATTCCAGACAATGGAGGGGGAAATACACAGGAGGAAAGGATGTGTTGATAGAAAAGACAATTCCCCAAAAGGAAAGGTTGCCATGTAGACCAAAGTACCAATTTTCAGACAAGTTAGATTAATGTCAATCACTGATTAAATTCTAAAATGGTACACTAAAGAAAAAAAAAAGATCCTTTGTAATCACCCAAATAAGGGCACAGTAATTAGTAGGAGCCAGAATAAATCCACTAAATATAAATAATGCAAATTTCACCTTATTTCTCATCTGTACAAATTTGAATACTAGATTGTTAGTTTTGGGAAATGTCAGAAACATAGAATATGTCTAGCAAGACATTTGACAAAGTTTCCCTGAGTTTCTATCTGTACAAAATAAAGTTGGAGCCTGGATGACTAAACAATTAAATAAATCATGACTAGTTGTATACCCATCCAAGTTAATAATTAATCAATCATGTTGAGATTACTGTAGTCACTTCTGGGCAACACATTTTAGAAGAGGCTTCAAGAAGTCAGAATACACTTAGAAGACGATAACCACGACGGTGAGGAGGCTTAAAATTATGTCAGATGATCTACTGAAGAAACTTAAAACCTGTTAAAGAGGAGACAGGCATTGGCATATAATACTAGTCTTTAAATATTTAGAAGATTATCATATGGAAGAAAATTCAAATTTGTCTTGTTTGGCATTGGAAGACAGGTGGAGGCTAAATGAGTGGAAATCATAAAGCGACTTTGGTTTAATATAAGGAGATAATTCATAAGAATGAGGGCTGTCCAAAAATAGAAAAGGCTACCTTGGAGGGTAGTGAATTCCCTATCAAAGGAAGGCTGGATTTCTACTAGTAAGAGAAGGTGTAATGTGTACTTGCTACAGTTAAGGACTGGTCTAGATGATCTTTAAAGTTCCATCTAGCTACAAGATTATATTATTTCCAATAAAGATAAAATTGAGTATATTTATTTTAGTTGAATGTATCTTTTACCTGCCTGTAAATAATTATGTAAGGGAAATGTAGTAAAACTAAAAAAACTGGTGTATAGTCAGGGCTGATAACAAAGCGTCTAAGGATAAACAGCTGTGGAGTAAGGAAACAAGTAACACGTTCCAATGGAAATGAAACATTTTATTAACCCTGGGGAAGAGTAGAATTTCAATCTTTTCAATTCTGTATAAAGGAAAAGTTGGGCTTTTATTTGTTAGAAAATAAGCAAATGAATGAATGTTGAGACCTCAGAATCTCCTTATAGTATGAAAGATTGTTATGAGTTAAATTTAGGAGAAGGGGGGAAAGGGATCCTAAAATTTCTGGAGTTGAAAGGGACCTTAAAGCTCAAGTAGTAGACCCCTTTATTCTACAGATAAAGGAACTGAGGGCCAGGGAAATGATGTGACTTGTCTGAAATGACACCAGTAAAAAGTGCCAGACCAAAGAGTTATTTAAACTTGTATCTTGGGATTCCAAATCCAGGGCTATTTCTGCTATTCCAGTATAACCATGGTGGGGTGCAGAAACCAGGTCAAAAGAGAAGGTAAAATTCTGCACAGAGAAATATAAACACTGCTGAAAAGGAACAAAAATGGAAACTACCTAAACAGATTAATGGGGTTGCCCTGGGAACTCACTGACCAACCTGAGTTAAAAACAAAAATAACTCCTCAAAAATGTGTATCGAAGATAGAACTGAAGGGCAAAAACTGAAGATGAATATTTTTAAAATGTGGTGTAGTCTTAAAATATATATATATAGATATATACATATATCTATATATATATATATATACATATATATATATAGATATATATATCTCAAGAATGTCAAACTCTAGAACAAGCTGACTCTTCCAGAGAATGCTAAAGACAACAAGAAGAGGTTTTTGAGGTTTTTTAATAGCTATATTGGGGGTATGGAGAAGATCAAAGAAGGGATAATATCCCTGCTAAAGAGGATTAGGATGGTGTTAAGACAAAAGGAAGCCAAAACTATTCAAATCTGATTTTGTCTATTTTCTGTACAGCAAAGAATAATGAACATCAGTCTGGGAAGCAGAGAATAAAGATAGCAGGGAACTGAGGGCCAAGATAAAAGAGGAAAATGTTCCTAACTGCCCTCAATGACTTTAAGTCACTAAGGCCAAACAACATTCCAAGGTACTGGATGAATTTCTAGATATATTTGCTAAGCCATTATCACTGGTATTTAGAAAACTTTGGAAAATGGGAAAGGTACCAGAAAACTAAGAAAGAATAACTATCATCTCACTTTTTATAGGGGGAAAATAGATTCTTAAACCATTAGGAATTTTGCCTTTGATATGATTTAGTGATTTGCATTTTTAAAGGGATAGTTTTTAATCATTTCAAAAATCAAGTGAAAACTATAAACAAACATGGGGCTCATCAAGGCAAAGGCAAACCAGACTAATTTTTGTTTTGGGCAGTTACTACATTGGTCAATAAAAGTAATTCCATAGTGTGGCAGCTAAAAGATGAAATGACTGCAGAAACAAAGGTTCAATCTTCCAAGCATATCGATTTATTAAGCAATGTGTGCCAATTGCCCAACAAACTGGGACCAGACCTCCTCAGAATAGGCCTGGACCCTGAATACAAGGTGAGACAGACTGTTATCCATTAAAAGCAATTAATCAAATAAAGCTGATTATTATTTTTTAAATAATACAACATTAGGTAATCTAATTTCTAATTGGATGAAAGATTAGGGACTTTCCAAGTTGTGAGAGGAGAGTGAACAGGTGCAATTCCCTTAATTAAAATAAAAATGTGTCCCAATAGTGATAGTTTAATTGATTTTAAACAAGTCATCTGCAAAATATGCTTGTGGATAAGATAGAGAGAAAAACTGTTTGATCATGTAATAATGAGGATCTGGAGCTCTTGTAGACTCTATCAGCTTGCTTAGCTAATGTAAGTTCTCCATGAGGATGATGCTGTTGAACTTGCTTCCAGGAGATTCATGATACATATAAAGTATTTTGAAGAGATTGTGGAGCATGAATGGCTATTCTGTAACTGGTTCTGATGACCTAACCAAGTGGTTCTTTGATTGGCTTTGGAGGCATTCAAAAAGGCTTCTCAGTTTTAGCTTGCTTCATTTGGTGACTCCTTTGTATAATAAGGTGTTTCACAATCTCTCTAAGGCATTTATTTCCCTTACATGTCTAGCATTTTCCATATGGGGAGGTCACATCAGCTAAGCCAGCTGATGAGATCTGTGAATGTACCAGACTTCCATTACAATTATCCAGCTAGATGGATTTTAACTTGTGTAATAACCAGACAAAAAGAGTGATAACTAGTGGAACATTATCAACCTAGATGGGTGTGTCTAGCAGGCACTGTCCTTGGTATTAAACATTTTGGCAATGATATGGATGAAGCATCATATGATGTGGAATGTGAATCAGATTTTATATTGGATGATAAAATCAATATTTAGGAAAAAAGCAATGCCAAATGTCAGATATGAATTTAATAAGATAAAATTCAATGGGGATCAATATAAAGTCTTACAGATGGGATCAAAAAATCATCTATGCAAGTATAGGTTTGGAGAAGCATAGCTAAGCAACAATTAACCTGGAAAAAAATCACATATGGGTTTTAATGTACTGAAACCTCAGTGAGTCAGTAGAGTGACGTGACAGCCAAAAAAGTCAGTGCTATCTTTGACCTCATCAACAGGAAAACATCCAAAATGAGCAAGGTTACATCCATTCCACTTTGTCCTAGCAAGTCCACATGTAGAATATTTTAGTAACCTTAGGAACCACATTTTATGGAGCAGATTGGTAAGCTAGAGTGTGCCCAGAGGCTGGTGACCAGGGTAATAAGAAGATCCAAGTCTTTCAGGAATCGGCTAAAGAAACTGGGGATGTTTAGACTGGAAAAGGGAAGACTTACTTTATGCATGAGAGCTGTCATCAAGTATTTGAAGGGTTTTGCTGTGGACCAGGAATTAGAATTTGATTTGATCTTATTTTCTGCTCCATTTATCCTACAGCTGCTAGTGTTCTACCCTCCAAACCACACCACCAGAGATGGAGATCTAGGCCATGCATGGCTCTGTTTCCCCTCACCCCATGCATCTTAAGCTTTCCCTGGCCATTTTCTGCATGTGTACTCTCCTCCCACTCCAGGTCCATCTCTACTTCTTGCTATGAAAACTGTGATCAATCAATCAAAAAAGATTAGTAAGCACCTAGTATGTGCCAGGCACCATGTACAAAAAAAGGCAAAAGACAATCCATGCTCTCAAAAACTTACAGTCTAATGGGGGAGACAATATGCAGGGAGATATAGATATAGATATATGACAAACAGAAAATAATTAATGGAGGAAAGACATTTCCCCAACTAGGGGTTGGAAAAGACTTCTAGTAAAAGATAAGATTTTAGGGCCTTGAAGGAAGCCAAGGAAGTCAGTAGAAAGAACTAGAGTGTTCCAGGCATGGAACAAATGCATGGAGATGAGACAAAGGGTAACTTGTTTGTAGACTAACCAGGAGGCCATTTTCACTGGAAGGAAAAGTATATGGTAGGAAATAAAGTATAAATAAGGAGACTGGAAAGGTAAGAACAAGTTACATTGCGAAAGGCTTTGAAGGCTAACCAGAACATTTTCTATTTGGTCCTGGAGGCAATAGAAGACTGGAGTTTATTGAAGTGGGAGGGGTGAAGTGACATGATCAAACCTGCACTTCAGGAAAATCATTTTAGTGGCTGAATGGAGAATGGGCTAGAATTGGGGGAGACTTTGGGCAAGAAATTACAGTAGTCCAGGAGTGACATGATGAGGGCCTGCATTAGAGTGGTAGTGGTGTCAGAGAAGAGAACCAGAGCATATTTGAGAGATGTTGCAGAGGTGAAATGTACAGGCCTTAGTAACAGCTTAGACATGGGGGTGATAGTGAGGTGTCCAGGATGTCTCCTAGATTGTGAGCCCGTGAGGATGGTGTTGCCCACTATGGTAATAGGAAAGGTAGGAGGGGTGGAGGATTCAGGGGGAAAGATAATGAGGGGTTTTTTATATGAATACTGAAAGGCAATTGGAGATACACGGAGTGGTTCATACAAGACAGCTAGATTTGAAAATAATTATTATAGAGATGGAAATTAAATTCATGGGTGCCAGTGAGATCACCAAGTGAAGCAGTGTAGAGGGAGAAGAGGGGCCAGAACAAAACCCTGAAGGACACACATGTTGTGTTAATGGACTGATTTATTATTCTACTTGTCATCTTAATGATTTCCCAGACCCTAACTCTGGTCCTTGGCTACCATTACCCTGAGCAATTATCTCCTCCATTAGAATGGAATCTCTTTGAAATTCCATTTAAACTTGCTGTAGACATTATAAAACATTTAGGCATCTACCTCCTGAAACAAACCCAGGAACTCTATGAACACAATTACCAAACATTTCTCACACAAATAAAGTCAGATCTAAATAATTGGAAAAACATCAGTTCCTCATGGGTAGGCCAAGCTAATATAATAAAAATGACAATCTACCTAAGCTAATTTACTTATTCAGTGCCATACCAATCAAACTACCAAAAATTATTTTATGAGTTAGAAAAAATAATAACAAGATTCATTTGGAAAAACAAAAGGTCCAGAATATCAAGGGAACTAATGAAAAGAAATGCAGGGGAAGGTGGCCTAGCCATTCCAGATCTTAAATTGCATTATAAAGCAGCAATCATCAAAACTGCTTGGTACTGGCTAAGAAATAGAGTGGTGGATCAGTGGAATAGGTTAAATATGCAAGACATAGTGGTCAATGACTATAGTAATCTATTATTTGATTAAACCCAAAGACTGCAGCTTCTGGGATAAGAACCACTCTTTGAAAAAAACTGCTGGGAAAACTGGAAAAGAGTATGGCAGAAATAGGCATAGACCAAATCTCACACCTATACCAAAATAAAGTCAAAATGGGTTCATGATTCAGATATAAAGGCTGATACTATAAGCAAACTGGGAGAGCAAGGAATAGTTTACCTATCAGATCTATGGAGAACAGAAGAATTCATGACCAAACAGGAGATAGAGAACATTACAAAAGCAAAATGGATAATTTTAATTACATTAAATTGAAAAGTTTTTGCACAAACAAAGCCAATGCAACTAAGATTAAAAGGAAGGTAGAAAACTGGGAAAGAATTTTTACAACCAGTTTCCATGATAAGGCCTCATTTCTAAAATATATAGACAATTAAGTCAAATTTATAAGAATGCAAGTCATTCCCAATTGATAAATGGTCAAAGGATATGAACAGGCAGTTCTCAGATGAAGAAATTAAAGCCATCTATGGTCATATGAAAAACTGTTCTAAATCACTATTGATTAGAGAAATGCAAATCGAAACAACTCTGAGGTACCACATCACACCTATCAGATTGGTCAACATGACAAAACAGGAAAATGATAAATGTTGGAGAAGATGTGGGAAAATTGAAACACTAATGCATTGTTGGTGGGATTGTGAAATGATCCAACCATTTTGGAGAGCAATTTGGAACTATGTCCAAAGAACTATAAAAATGTGCATACCTTTGACCCAGCAATAGCATTTCTAAGGCTATATCCCAAAGAGATCATACAAATGGGAAAAGGACCCACATGTATGAAAATATTCATAGCAGCTCTTTTTGTGGTGGCAAAGAATTAGAAATTGAGAAGATGCCTATCAATTGGGAATGGTTGAGCAAGTTGTGGTATATGAATGTAATGGAATACTATTGAGCTATAAGAAATGATGAACAGGCTGACTTCAGAAAAACTTGGAAAGACTTGTATGGTCTGATGCTGAGTGAAATGAGCAGAACCAGGAGAAAGTTGTACACAATAACAGCCAAATTGTCTGATGACTAATATTGATAAACTTAACCCTTCCCAGCAATACAAGGATCTAAGACATCTCCAGAGGCCTCGTGATGGAAAATGCTATACACATCCAAAGAAAGAACTACGGAATTTGAATGCAGATTGAAGCATACTACTTGCTATTTTTTTTTCTTTTCTGTTGAGTTTTGTTTCCCCTTTCTGGTGGTTCCTCCTATTGGTTCTAATTTTTACTTACAACATCACTAATCTGATAATATGTTTAATAAGAATGTATGTATATATAGCCTATATCAGATTGTGCACCATCTTGGGGAGGGTGGTGGGGAGGAAGAGGGAGAAAAATTTTAAACTCAAAAGCATATGGAAGTGATTGTTGATAAATCAAAATAAATTAATAAAAAAAATTAAAAATAATAAAAAATTTTAAAAATAGACAAACAAAAATAAAGAATGGAATCTCTTTGAGGGTAAGATGCCATCTTACTTTTTATTCTTAAATACAAGATAGACATATATCCCCAGTACTTAGTACAATGTTTGGCACATAGTAAGCCCTTAATGTATTTCATTCTTTCTTTGATTCAGTGGGGAGAACATGGAGAACAATGTATATTTTTACAGAGAACAAGTTCTTGGTTCAATGCAAGGAAAAACTTTGTAGCAAATTAGAGCTGTCCAAAAGTGCAATGAGCTGCTTTGGGAGGCAGTGATTCCCATATAACTGGAATTCCTGTAGGGCAGGCTGGATAAGCACTTGCTGGAGATATTGCAGAGGGTATTCCTGATCAAGTATAGGTTGAAATAAGGAACCTCTGCAATTCCTCTTAACTTTCAGATCCAATGATTCTATGTAAGGGAAAAGAAAAGAAGGGGGAGAGAAGAGGATGTGAAGAAAGAGAAAAAGGGAGAAAAGAAGAAAAGTGGGAGGGATAGGGAAAGTGAAAGAGAAAGATGGAGTGAGGAAGAGGAAGAAAAAGGGGAGCAAGGGGAGAGGGAGAGAGACAGAGATGGGGGAGGGAAAATGGAGAGAAAGCGAGGGAGACAAAAGAGTAAGAGAGAGAAAGAAAAAGACAGGGAAAGAAGAAGAGAGAGAGGGAGAAGGAGAAGTTGGGGAAGAGGGAAACAGAGGCAGAAAGAGAAGGAAAAAGGGAAAGAGAGAGAGAGAGAGAGAGAGAGAGAGAGAGAGAGAGAGAGAGAATATGTGAAGGAAGTATTGGAAGTTAGAAGGAACAGAGAAGGAGCCAAGATGGGGCAATGTGCAAAAGAAAGAAAATCACACAGTGATTGCTCTTTGTTGGGCTGAGATTTAATAGATATTTTTGTATTCATTGTCCCCTTGATAGCTGAAAGAAGGAAAATTCAAAGGCTAAGATCTCCTTACTGAAATTAAAGAATAATCTGAGGAAAATAAGGCCCTTCTAATAATATAATGGATGTATTATTAAGTCAAAGTATGGGTATGGTCAGAAAAATAAATGATGTAAAAATACCTTTTGGCTAAATCTATGAGTCAGTTATGGTTCTGCAATTGGGAAAACACATTGTACTCTGTCCTGTTTGGGACATAATCCATAAGGGAGGTGAGTTTTGATGATAAAATTCTAGTGCAATACAGTTTTAAAAAATTATTGGGAGGGTCATAAAAATTATAAAAGCTAGGTACAAACCAGGGGCAGAAGGAGGTACAGGTCTGAGACCACAGGATGGCCTTACAACTCTGTCTACTACAAATAGCACCTCTGAACTCACAAGCTGAGAACATGGGTCACAAAGGCCAGTGAATAAAAATAAATCCTGAACATGCTGGGCCAAATTTTCCAAAGGCAATCCCATTTGCTTTGAGCTCTATGCTATATGCCACAGGTGAACCAGAGGGTCACATGAAAAGACTCTATAAAGTTTCACAGGGCCTCAATATTAAAGGCCCTGCATTCTACAATTCTAAGCTGGTCACTGATGTTTAATCATCCATCTCTCAGGGAACTCAGATATAAAACAGAGGTAAGAGTTTACAGAAGGTCTGAGACTTAACATTCCTCAAGAAAGATCAGGAAGCAGTCAAAGGAAATAGGGGAGCAAACAGGTAGTCAGAGCTATAGTCTACTACCATTGTACAAACCATGTGTTTTCTGTTACTAAGATATAATTCTCCATTCTGATGACCATATCTGTACAGGGGCATGAATTACATCACCTTTAGAATTCCTTCCAAATCAAAGATTATAAAGTAGTAAGGGCTGATATATCAGTAGGTCCAAGAAGGGTTTGGATTGCATATCTGATGCCAGGAGTCTGATGATAATTATAACAATAATGAAAATAGCTAACATTTACAAGTTTGTAAAGTATTTTACATGTGTTATTTGACTTGATCCTCTCAAGAACTTTGTGAGATAAGTGATAATATTCCCATTTTACAGATTAGAAAACTGAGGCTGATGAAGGTTTAAATAATTTGCTCAATATGTGTATGAGGCAGGATTGGAATTTGTGTCTTCCTAGCCCCAACTCCAATACTATCTACTGAGCCACATTGGGAAATCCCTTGGTGCCACTTTCAGGTACAGAAAAGATAGACAGAACTCTGACATATCCCAGGACGACTTTTCTTAAATTTAACAGAGGCCAAGGTCTCTATATCAGGCATATCTTCCTTCTACCTTTGAGAGGGAAAAGACCTAGTCTAAAAAAAACCTATATTTTGACGGCAGGGTTTAAGGGCTGTTTCTCTAGTCAGCAAATTGTATGGATCCTTGTCCCACCTGGTACCCCAGTCCTCTTGTCCTGCCCCTTTTTCTGGAATCCTTTCCATCTGGAGTCTTGAATGTGTGGAATCTTCCAACCTACTCGCTTTCAGTTTCTAAACTGATTGAACCCTCCCTACCTGTGACTTGAGAGGAAGAAAAAACAACCAGACCTGTTTGAGCAGGACTCCTCCCTTTCCTATGAAATGCCTGAGCTGCCCTGACCCTGGAAGTCCTCTGAAGCGTGGAATAAACATAAACCCTGGGGTACCTACCGGAACTGGTTGCAACCATGTGCCAAGTTCAAGGGGCAACCTTTCACAAAACCAACAGACAATCCTTCCTTCTGCCATGGCCTGAAAACCAATCATGGCTGAGGTCCCTTGGCAATGTCCAATGGTTTGGTCCCACCCTTTCCTTCCTCTGCTCTTTCCTGTCTGATTTTGGAGAGGCCACTCTCAACTTCAAGTGTGTGGGAGTTGAGAAATGAGCTGCCATAGTTTTGCAGGTATCAATTGTTTGAGGGGTGGACTCTACCCTTCACTCTTCCATTATTGTTCCAAGTTCCCACGGTTAGAAACCCTTCCCTTAAATGCATCCATTGATATGGCCTAATGTTTTCAGCATTGACGGATGTATTTCTTCTATAAAGTGCCTTTAAGTCTCAAAAAAGAGACTCTAACACTAGGTTAAAAGCTCCAGATACCAGCACAATTGAGTCTAGGGACCCTTCTTTGGAACTGCCATCACCCTAATTAAATGAACTGCCCCTGGCTTCTATACTGCTAGCTTCCCTGGTTCCTAACAGGTTAGAAAAACACCACCCCAGAATCTACTTTCTCCAGGGAAAAACAAAATTCATCATATATCCTCTTGGCATACTGTTGAACCAAGTGAGCCCTACAGAGTCTGTGAAAGAAATAGGTCCCAGTATTTTCCAAGATTGCAATGACCACACTGGCTTACTCCTTCTGAAAAGCCCTTCATCTCTTACTTGCACTAGGATAAAGCTCTCCTCACTATGCCACTGAAAATTGATATTTCCAAGTTTCCAACCACCATCATTCTCTTCTCTCTATTTTTTCCCTGAGTATGTAGTGGTTCATTAACATCTCTATTGACACAGGGTTCCCAGAATTAGCACTGGTGCAGTGGCTACCTCTCCCTCACTATTCTGTGCTAAGTTTGAACATTTCATGATCCTGCCCACTTATGACTAAGGACCTCTATGATTGGTCACTGAACTTCCCAGAATGCTGTCAGGAAAACTTTGGCCATGTTTCACCTCACTTCCTCCTCTCTAGCCATCTCCTTAACTTCCTCATTCCCCAGCCTTTCCAATCCAGTTCTAGAACCATGAAACATGATCGAATCAACTCTGCCACTGTTTCTGGACAGGATGTGTCAATCTATTCCCCTATGGTCCTACTTCCTGTTCCTATTTTTTTCTGTACCAAAGTATCTGTCCCTGACCACTATTTCTTTATATATGTTTTCCCCTCATCAGAGTGTAAGATTCTCAAGGGCAAGGACTATCTTTATTTCTGTATTTGTACCTCCAGTAGTTTAAGAACTTAATAAATGCCTTTTTCATTCAATTATGGAATGTTAGGGCTGGAAGGAATCTTAGAAATTAACTAGTCCTTATTTATTTATAGATAGGCAAACAGTTTCAAAGAGGTTAAGTACTTTGACCAAGGTCACACTACTCAAGGCAAAGCCAGGACCAAACTCAAATTTCCTGTGCAATTTTCTCTATACTAATCTACTTTGCTTATCAGCTCATTGTACACACCTGATTCCTGCACCACTCCAAAGGTTAGATGATATAGAGAAACATGTGAAAAAGACCAACAGTTACCTATCTTTTAGAAAAAGAAGAAATGATTATCCAAGTGTTTTCAAGGGGCAGAAACCAATGCTATCATGGATAAAGGGAAGGAAAGATTATTAAATACTTTAGGCATCAGGGATTCCCATCTTTCAAAGCACAATCAATTAAAACGTTATTGAACATCTATGTGCTGGAAGTTCATGCAGAGAACTTGGCTAGCTGCAAGAATGAGAAGAAACATTATTTAGGAGACTATAATTAGTTTGAGACTTTGTGCAGTACAAATCTCCAAGCAATCATCTGTCCATAATGTATCACTGATGTGGTAGCACGTGATATTTAAAATACCACATGTGTGTGGTTGTTTCTCTTGGGGTTGCTATCCATTCCAGTTTGAGTGAAACCATTCCAAATTTGAGATTCTTCTAGAGCTGCCACGAAAATAAACACGACCATGTTATTTTGTATATGTGGATATGTCGCTTGGTATTCCAATCAACAAGCATTTATTGTCTACTTCTCTAGCTACTTCCTTTGTGTCTGCTTGGCCTAGAATATTAGCATACTGAGAGCAGTATGGCTTTTACTCTACCATCTACTGCCTCAATATCCATTCACAGTATTTATGTAAGGGTGGCACAGCGGATAGAATGAT
Source organism: Phascolarctos cinereus (assembly GCF_003287225.1). NCBI lineage: Eukaryota > Metazoa > Chordata > Mammalia > Diprotodontia > Phascolarctidae > Phascolarctos > Phascolarctos cinereus. The sequence continues at coordinate 412,044,767 of NW_027555958.1, forward strand.
GGGCCTAGAGTCAGGAAGACATCTTCCTGAGTTCAAATCTGGCTTCAAACACTTACTAGCTGGGTGATCCTAAGCAAGTCACTTAACCCTGTTTGCCTTACCTTTCTTATCTGTAAAAAGGAACTGGAGAAGGAAATGGCATACCATTCTGGTATCTTTGCCAAGAAAACTCCAGTTGGGGTTACAAAGAGTTGGACACACCTGAACAACAACAACAATAAATCACTAATAAGTTGGAATGCATCTAAAAAGAGTAACAGAGATAGTGAGAGGGCATGAAACAAAGTCATATGAGAAGATAGTGAAAGACTTAGTGACATTCAGCCCAGAGATGAGAAGACTCAGGGAGGACATGAAAGATATGAAGGCAGCTACATGGTGCAAGGGATAGAATGCTGGACTTAGAAAGACCTAAGTTTGACTCTTGCCTCAGATATTTGCTAGCTTATGACACCTTGGGTAAGTCACTTCATCTCTCTCAGCCTGAGCTTCCCTATCTGTAAAATAAAGATGCCTTCCTTCCCCAGGAAATTCATCATTTGAAAATCCCATTACATTGCAAGACTGAATCTGCCTGGTACTCACATCCCATCGGTACTCTCTGCCCTTCTGATTGGACCCTTTGATTGGAGGGCTTGGACCTGCAGGACCACTATTTAAAGAGAGAGCTCAGAATAAATTTTCTCCCCATTTCCCATCAGCCACATTGCTTTTGGACCTCTTTGGAATTCTCCATCATGGCCCCCCAGAGGGTCCCTAGTAGGAATGCAAAGAAAGGCAAAAATAGTCCCTGACCTCAAGATGCTCGCAGGTAAACACTAAGGTATATATACAAGGTGACCACAGAAGAGAAGGTGATTTAAGAGGGGAAGCCATGATCATCTGCTGGAGTGGAAGAGGGAGGAAAAGGCCTTCACTGAGCTGAGTCTTGAAGGAATACTACTTCATCTATGAAGCCAAATTCCCTCTGATCAGATATGATCTTTGCCTATCCTGAGCTTTCAAAATACTTTACTCGTATCTCTTCTAAGCACTTAAAATATTCTATTTTATGTTATAGTCACTTGTCTATATCTCACGTCGCCCCTCACAGACTGCAAGCTCTTTGAGGACAGGAGTCACATCTTATTTATTTCTGTATATGCCTAAAATACTGACTCTCACTTAGCAGGCACATAGTCAGGGGGATTTACAAAATTAATTGTTTTTAGATTAGACGGACATCTCACTCTAAGAAGAAACATCAGTACTTCTACAACTGCCCAAACCCATTTTATCACATTAAACCATATTTAAAAACACTTGGGAGAACATTTCATTGAAATCCTGTAGGGATGTCAATTGTCTACATTTTGAATTTTACGTTTCATTATTTCCTCCTAAGTATTAAGTATTATTATGGGTGTGTTCTGAAATGTTTTCTGCCAACCAGAAGTTTCATAGTGACCATTTCCCCCTACATAGGACCCCCTATATTCATTTCCATTAACCAGTGTTTCTCTACTGTCTGCATCCCCTTAGCAGTTTGGTGATTGAAATGACTTACCCTTTGTGACCAGGTTTCTGGGACCACCAGACCCAAGATTCTGATGTTTTTACTGATTCTAAACTTTTTTTTCTGATTTATTGATAAAGGTACTTAAGTCTGTTGGATATGCTACTCAGATAATTAATAACACAGAGAACAAGGGTTAGAGGCCTACTGAGTTCAAGAGCTTTACATGAAAGGAATTCCAGATCACCCATCCAATAAATCAGGAGAGATAAAGATGAGTTAAGAACCCAAACAGAGGTCAAGAAAAGGAAGGAAATTCCTGGCTCTGGACCATTCCAGAGAAAAACAGAGACATGCATAGGTATGTATGCATACCAACAGCCTAAACAAAAGACATGCAAGTCACTTACCTTGAGCCAGACCTTTTCATCCCTCTCTAGGTCTATCTCAGGCTGCTTTCTCTGTCCTTCACTAGTGATACAGGGAAACCAGCCAGCAAGAGAACGATCCTCTGGTGACTTGGGATGGTGGGATTTGCAAACCTGAAAAATAAAAATGAAAGAAAAGATTTCCAACTAAAAGTATACTATGTGAATCAGGGGACAAAGGAATACAATGCAATGCTATGCGATGCGATGTTCAGTAGCTTCTAAATCTTTCAGGCTATCAGTTTGAAACCAAAGTGGTAGTGAACCTATTAGCTTAAAAAATCAAAAACTCCCAGCCAGCTACGGAAAGGACCTCAGAAGGCATCTATTCCAATTCCTACAACAGTCTCAAAAAATTATTTTCTAGCCTCCTCTTGAAGGTCTTCTAGGACAAGGAACCAGGACAGAAAGTCACTTTTTTTTTTCTGAAACTGCCCATCTCACTTGAGGAGAACTCAAGGGTCAGCAAGTTATTTTTTCTTCTTTAATTTGTTCTGGAATCTTCATCCCTGCTACTTCCACCCACTGTTCCTAGTCCTGTCTCCTAGGACCAGACAGAGAATAAGTTTGATCCCCCCTCCCCAAGGCAACTCTTTGAGTGCTGAAGACTTCTTTCATATTCATTTCTGTCTCCCCTCTTGCTCCCATCTCTTGCTCTTTGGGTTCAATTCAGTTGCTTTCCAGTCATGTCAGACTCTTTGTGACCCCATTGGGGTTTTCTTGACAAAGATACTGAAGTGGTTTGCCATTTTCAGCTCATTTTGAAGATGAGGAAACTGAGGCAAACAGGGTTAAGTAACTTGCCCAGGGTCACACAGCCTACTGGCTATGTTTGAACTCGGAAAGAGAACTCTTCCTGACTCCAGTCCTGGCACTGTATCCACTGTGCCACCTAGCTGCCCCATTTTTTGGGTTAACCATTTCTAGTTTCTTTGACTGATTTCTGTATACTATTGCTTTGAATTCTGCCACCATCCTGGCTGTCCTTTGCCTGGAAATATGTTCCACTCTGTCAGTGTTTTTCATTTGCTTTGGTTTGGTTTTATTTGTCTTTCCATAAAATGTGGTAACAAGAATTGAAAGTAATACTCTGCCCAATTTCTGCCCTTTTGGATGGATAAGAGGGTGGGGCACTGCTGCTGCTGTGGCCCCCTCAGCAGGGGCCAGCCACTAGTGCCAGTTTGCCTTCAGTGGGATGTTCAATTTCTCTTCCATCTCCAAATCCTACTATGGACAGAGCATAACCATTTATCCACTATGCCAGACTGTAGCGGGCATCATGATGGTACTTCTGGTGCCTCTCTCTTAGGTTGTTAGGAGGTTCATGTGTATTTAGAGCACTCTGTAAACTGTAAAGCACTTTATAAATGCTAGTTATTATTACTCTGAGTATTTACTTTAATGTTATCCACCTACAAGAAGTTTCATAGGTACCATTTCCCCCTAGGCATATATACACATAAACCAAGGAAGCTAGGGGATAGAGCACTGGAACTGGAGTCAGGAAGACTGATTTCAAATCTAGCCTCAGACACTTACTAGCTGTATGAACCTGGGCAAGTCATTTTACTTCTGCCTGTTTCAGTTTCCTCATCTGTAAAATGGGAGATGGGGAGAATAATGCCACCCACCTCCCAGAGTTGCAATGAGGAGGAAAGGGAACAATATTTGGAAAGCACTATATAAATGCTAGCTAATACTACTACTATTCTTATCACCAGTTTCCATTCCTTCCCAAGAGGTAAACATAAGCTCTGCATGGCTAAAATGGAATCTATCCTTTTGTATTAAATGTTTCCTGGAGAAAGAGTAGTTTAGTAGAGAGGTGAGACAAAGGATTCATTCCCAGTCTGTTTTCCAGGCAGCATTATCACAGAAGCAACCACAGAATCTCATAGTTGGGACATCAGAGGCCATGTGTGCACATGCACATGCACACACACACACACACTATCTCCAACAAGTTGTCAAACAGCATCTGCTTAAAGACCTCTATTGAAAAGGAACTTACTACCTTGGGGCATTCCATTTCCAGATGGCTATAATTGTTAGGAAACATGGGGACTGAATCTGTCCCTTTGAAATATCTACCCATTGCTTCTGGTTCTGGCCTGCAAGATCAAGCATGACAAATCTAATTCCTCTTCCATGCACTAGCCCTTCAAATCCATTAAATTCTCTAAGCTCTTAAAAGGCTAAAGTGGATGATGAAGTCAATACAGGAATAGCCTGGCAACTCTCTTTCAAATCCTTTGCCCCAATAATTTGTCTTAGCAACTGAGAGAGTAGTGGTTTCATCTTTCCTAAGAATGGAGCCCAATTCAAATACAACAACTGCTTTGACGACTGAGTCTTCTAATGGTATATCCTTGCCTAGGCATCTGAAGTAAATCTTCTTTTTCTTAGCTCACAAACAGAGTTGACCTTACAAAGAAGGCATGTGATGATTTGAAAGGTCCCAAACATGGCCCTCTGTCACCAACTCTTTACCCATACTGGATGTTGGAATACTCCAGATTTCACTATTAGAGAATCATTCCTTTGGGCCTTACGATTTATTGACTTTCAAGAGCTAACTTTAAGATACAAATGACCTAAGCGAAGGACAGTGTCTTATCAATTAAGACTTTTTCAGAGATTATGATAGGTCATTAGAGAAGCTGATGCAGAATAGGCACATACAGGGATAGGCAGAACCAAGACTGGCAGGAGAAGGCAAATGGGTACAAAGGTACCAAAGGTAGACTTCAACTAATTTACCATTTACTTATTCTGGTCATAACACTTGACTTACCTTGGAAAGAGGTTCCCCAGTCACCAGGGAAACAGGGCACATCTTATTATCCTGATGAGATGTATAAGCCTGAGTGGCCCATTGATCCAAATATCCTTTGGGAGTATAGAGGCCACAGTCTAGGACGCTGTTCATCTTCTCAAAAGGCTCACATATCCCATCTCCCTCATAGATGTAGCACAGGCTTGGCTCTCCTGTAAAGATATTAGGTATTGGAAGCAGAGAAGGTCTGAGCACTTTCTAGGACAAACAGTTAGAAAATGGGTAACCAGTACCATAGAAAGGATCTACCTTGGTTTGATGCCACCCGTCACTTAAAAGGGATTTACAAGACTAGCTTTACAAAGGTTAGATGACAGAGGCATCTAAGTGGTGCAGTAGATAGAGTGTCAGATCTGCAATCAGGAAGACCTGTGTTCAAATCCTGTCTAGCTATGTGACTTAACCTCTGCCTCAGTTTTCTCAACTATAACATGGGCATAATGCCACTTATCTCCCAGGGTTGTTGAAAAGATAAAATGTGGTAATATTTGTAAAACATTTTGCAAATCTTAAAGTGCCACATAAATGTTAGCTACTGTTAGAAGTCCTGGACATGATTAACAAATTTCTGTTAAATTAAATTAATTTCACTCCACTAATTCGTCCTAGACACCCTACTTGCAAATTGATGATATCTATTTCTAGGCATGTCAAGTAGTTAAGCTTTCTTTGACTAGTTTGCTGAAACATGCAGTATAGAGCTTGAGTATCTACTTAGACATGCATTTTGTATAAATATGTGAAGCTATATCCCAAATGACCCAATCAACATGAGTTTACTGTTATAAATTCATTATAACCAAGGCCTACTCTAATATCCTAGAGTGCAGGTTAGCCTCGCCCTGTTGCCTAATTTAAGTCATTGTCTTTTTCTTGGGATCAATAGAAGCAAATAGAATCAAACCGCTTGTGAGAGACACCCAGAATTTTCAATAGAAGCTCCACTCATAAAAAAAAAAACGCATTAGATTGATTGTTCATTTGACTGCTTTTGGAACTTAAAGGGAAAAGAAGAAGGACAGAAAAAATAATTTAAAACAGCCTAACTGCTGTGAGTAGAGTCATTGTCCCATTGGTGATTACTTTTCCATCAGACTCCTGAAAATCTGCGAGTCTAGGAGATGTAACTCATAAACCCCACACACTGCTAATTTAGTCAAGTAACAGAAATGAGTCCTGATATTTAGGCAAAATATGTAACATACAATCCAGTGTTCAGAACAGTCCTGAGGGTAGGTGCTGTTATTAAACGTATCTTACAGAAGAGAAAATTAAGACTTAGAGAGGACAATTAATAATCATAATGATGGCTAGCATTTATATAGCACCTGCTATGTGGCAGGCGTTATGCTTAACACTTTATAAACATTTCATTTTATCCTCACAGCTCTTGGAGGTATAGTCTACTACTGTCCCCATTTTACATTAGAGGAAACTAAGGCAAACAGAGGTTCAAAGGACTCACCCAAGGTCACATAGCTAATAAATGCCCAAGGCTGCATTTGAACTCAGATCTTCCTGATTCCAGGCCCACAGTTCTATCCACTTCACATTTTAGCAGCCTCTAAGAGGAAGCTAAACTCTGAAACTCTCTGAAAGAATTAATCTCTTGCCCAAGGGTCACATAGTGAACCCAAATCTAAGTACAAATTTAGCACACCTCACTGCCTCAAGTACCTTCCTGTCTGCTTCCATATTTTATGCTAATGTTCAGTATTTTTCCATTGCTATTTTTAAGGGAACATAGATATATTTTCCTCAGCTAAGGAAAGTATTAAACATACACACACACACGCACACACATTCTCGCACTCATGCATGGCTTGTTTTCATCTTTTGTTTTTGAAAGATGAAGTATATATGTTCATTACAAAGATTTCTTTTTTTTCCTCTTTAATGGGGAGAGTTGTTGGGAAGGGGAGTTGTGAAAAGACTATTTAAAAAAGAGAAGAAAGGAGGATAAGGAGCATGTTTATACACACAAAGAAGAAACCAGAAGAAAGCCAGAAGGAAAACAGGCAAACAGGAAACTTAGAAAGTTATATGTTGAATTTATTCTTTTCATGACGGAAAAAAGCAAGCTAAAAATAAGAGCTTGTGCATGTAAAGTTCTCTGTCTCTGTTGAACTTTTTATATAGAAATATTCATTTTATTTGGTATTTAAGTTCAGAATAAAAGACAATAAAGACTTAAAATAAAGATGAAGTATGGCAAAGTGGATAGAGTGCTGGCCCAGAAGATCTGAGTTCAAATACCATATCTGACATACACTGGTTGTATGAACCTGATTTGTAATTTTTGAGGTGTCAACATACACACTGAAAATTTAACTATCAGCAGGTAGGAGTTAGCTCCAGGACAGCCCTGTGCAAAGAGGCTCTAACTCTGCCTTGGAGTACAGAACCAGTCAATTCCACCTTCAATATCCACAAGAGGACCAGGAAGGCAGACTAGGGACTCCCCTGGGGACTGGGGAATTTTCTCAATGTCATTTGTGCAGTGGATGGTGTGAGTACCCAAGGTGGAATCTGGGTCATAACGATTCTACATGGTCCAAGTGGGTAGAAGGGGAAAGACTGGAAGTTTGCACAGAAGTGGGAGACAATGAAGTGGAAGAATAATGCTACGTGGGAGATAGGCATTCCAACTGTTTCTCAAGGTAGGTGGGATTGGACCCATTACCCCACCCTCAGATTGGTTGATCATCTACCTATTCAGATCAAGCAATGACCCTTCAGGAAGCCAAAGCCCCCTTTTGGCAATGACTGCCTCAACCAATGAAATCATAAGTCCCCTGTGAACAAACCAAAACAATTTTTTTAAAAGTGCTAAGCTCAATTCATGTTATCTGCTAAAGGAGTAAAACTGCCATCAGGCCCCTTGAACTTTTCAGTGTCCTGGGGCAAAAATCTGATCACTTCACGCTAGTTCCAGCTCTATTTCACCATACTTGGTATGTTGAGATAGGACAAAATGGGACTGTGTTCTGGGTTCTGTTTAACATATTAGACTTGACTGTGAACTTTACTGTTTACTGTAACAAATAACTTTGAGAAGCTACAGAATGTGCTTCCCTGGAAGGCTTTAAACAATATTATTTAGTTCCAGTTATTCTTAGGTTTGGGGCACTAACCAACTGAAATATAATGAGTAAAATGTAAAGCTATACTCTTATGTTCAAAAATCAAAAGTTGGCTAAATGGTAAATGTAAGAAGATTACATAAAAAGACCTAATGAAAATCATCACCTAGGTGAATAATGTGGCATATGGCTGCTTTAGAAGTTGAGCAGATCCTAGGCTGAATGGATGGAAGTTTAACACTCAGAACCAGGGAAATGATGCTCCCTCTCTTCTCAGACTTAGCTTCTAGAGTGTTGAGTTCATTTCCAGCAGATAGGTTTAGGAGGGACATTGACAAATAATAGCCATCAATAGTTCAGATGTGTGACTTTCTCTAAGATGTACAAAGCAAATTCTTCACAAGAATTGAGTGGTTGGGGGCACTTGAGCATATGAAGACAAGGTCAAGGTGAGGGGACTCAAAACCATTGTATCTGAAGAATAGTTGAAAGACCTGTGTGTATGGGACGGGGTAGGAGGGAGGGGAAGGACTAGTTATCCAGAAGATAAGAAGACTTATGTCAAACATAATAGCTGTCTTCAAATACCCAAAGCACCATATAAGTATTAGTTATTATCTTTAATAATAATAATAATTTTTATTTGAAACAGGTTACATTTAATTTATGTAGCTCCAGAGGACAGAACAATGATAAAACAGTGGGAGTATAGGGAAGCCCACATCTGTTCTTTATAAGAACTTCCCCACATCTGAGCTGTTAAAAAATGGAATATATTGTCATTGGAAATGGTGACGTAAAATCCCTTTCAGTTCTAAATCTATGATCTTATAATCTCAGCTAGGTGGCACAGTGGATGGAGTCCCAGACCTGGAGTCAAGAAGACCCAAATGTAAATCCTGCTTCAGATACTTACTAGCTGTATGATCTTGGGCAAGTTACTTAGCCTCTGTTTGTTCACTTTCCTCATCTGTAAAATGGGGATAATTATAGCACCTACCTCCCAGGGTTATATTAGGAATAAAATAAGATATTTGTAAAGTTTTTTGCAAACCTTAAAATGCTATACAAGTTCTAGTTATTATACTTATTATTGTTCTCTTCCTCTCAGAAGTCTTGTTGATTTGATGTCTACATCCTATCCTGGATCATTCCCCTCCACTCATCCTCCAGCTCAGTCCTTGATCACCTTTCATCTAAACTACTGAAATAACACCCTATGCCTCTTTACCTTCATTCTCCTCTCTAAATCGTCTTCTACACAGCGGCTGAATTGATATTGCTAAAGCATAAGTCTGATTCCCCTGATCAAGAAGCTTCCTTCAGTGAACTTCTATTGTCCCTAAGATAAAATACAAAAATATGGTGCCAGCCTATCTTTCTAGACTTACTTATCATTATAAACTGATTTATTTACCAGTTGCTGCACAGGCACTTCATCTACATGCCTTTGCATATAGACTGTCCCCCACAACTAGAATGTTCTCCCTCCTTATCTCTATAACTTAGACTCTGCAGGTCCAGTAAAGGCTTAATTCATATGATTGTATTTTAGGATCATGGATTTAGATTTGGAGGGGAACTTCAAGGACATCTAATCCAATCCCATTCATTTGACAGATGAGGAAATAAGGCTCAGAGAAAGTAAGGGACTTGTAAGGACACTCAGGTAACCTGAAAGTGGCAAGGCTGTGATCAAAACCCAGGTTCTCTGACTCTGAATCCAGATCTCCTTCCAATGAGCCATTCTCACTGACATAATGTGCCATCTACTCAATGAGGCCTTTCCCCATCTGTCCAGTAATTAGTGTCTCCCGTCTCCAAATACTTGTATTCTCTTGGTATATGTTTTTTCATTTACTGATATGTGCACATATTGTTTTCCCTCACATGTGATATAAACTCAATAATAGCAGGGAATCTTCCATTTTTGTCTTCCTATTTTCAGTGCCTAGCTCAGTTCCTGGTTCATAGTAGTCACACAATAAATGTTTGTAGAAATGAATCGAACAGCCCAGATAACTACCTGGCAGGAATTCTGTAGAGAGAATTCCTGCACTAAATAGAAGGCTGGACTTACTGTTGTTCTTGTGTCAATTCAATCATGTCTGATTCTTCATGACCCATTTGGAGTGTTCTGGGCAAAGATACTGGAGTGGTTTGACATTTTCTTCCCCAGCTCATTTTACATATGAGGAACTGAGGCAAGCAGGGTTAAGTGACTCACCCATGATCACACAGCTGTATGACCTTGGGTAAGTCACTTAACCCTGTTTGCCTCAGTTCCTCACGTATAAAATGAGCTGGAGAAGGAACATACAGCTACTAAGCATCTGAGGTCAGATTTGAACTCAAGAAGATGAATCTTCCTGCCTCCAGGCCCAGCTCTCTATCCACTGTAGCGAACTTACTAGATGGCCTCCATATTCCTTTTTTAAGGTCTATATCTCTTTGAGCTAAGAACCCAAGCTTTTAGAGTAAGGAGACCATATCAAGCATATGTTCTGCACAACCCACAACAAATTGTGTCTAATGTCTATGAAGTAAATTAATGCTAAATGAAAATTATAGTCAAGCTTCCTTTCTAGTTTTAGGGATTTTGTCATACTCAAATACAATAATGCTGCCATAAGCAACATGGATGAACAGTTGTGTTCCTCCCCAGTGAATGCCTAAGTAATAGTAACAAGAATAAAAAAAAAAGATTCCTTTTCACTGACAAAAGCAAATAGATCCAAAAACAGCCCCAGGGAGAATGTTCTAGACTCACCAACACAGTTGAAGCCTTTTTCCTTCTCACATTTTCTAGAGCAGCCATCTCCATCAAGCAAATCTCCATCATCGCATTCTTCTCCCAGACTTCTAAGAGAAAAGGAGTGAGAAATGGTGGCTTTTCCTTTGGTCTTTGTGATAAAGCAAGTTAAAATATGGTGCGTGTCCTGTTATGGTAACTTTATCCAGTTCCGTAACTTAAAATTATGATCTCTGTATCTTAAAAGAGTTTGTAAAAATCAATAAAACTTCTATACACTTTTAAAATCTCTGATGTATTTAAATAAGCTAAGTAAGAATCAGGAGACCATAGTTGTCGCTTGTTCATTCCACTAGATTCTATGGCTTTGAGCAAGTCACTGGAACCATTTTGGCTTCCGTTTCCTCATCTGAAAGATCAGAAATTTGGACTGGTCACAAGGTCGCCTTCCAACTTGAACGTCTTCATTATCTATGCCATTTGAGCAAGGAGGGACTTCAGAGGTTTAGAGATTTAGGGCTAAATGGGACCTATGCAGTCACTTAGCCAAATCCCTTCATTTTTACATATGAGCAAGCTGAGGTCCAGACAGGTTAAATAGTTGGTCACACAGTTCATAGAAGCATAGAATTTGAGAGTTGTAAAGTAACTCAGTGGCAATCTAGGAAGGAATCCCTACTACAACATATCCAACAAGAAGGCATCTAGCCTGTGTTTGAAGACCTCCAAGGAAAGGGAACCCACCACCTCTTGAGGTAAGCCCATTGGACAGCTCTAATAATTAGGAAGTCTTTCTTGACATCAAAGTCAAATTTTCTTCTTTTCCACTTCCATCCAGTGCTTGTGGTTGTTCTCTCATGAGGCAGACAGGATGAGTCTAATCACTCCTCTATGTGACAGTTTTTCAAATACTGTATTCTCCCTTTGGTCTTTTCTTCCCCAGACTAAACATCTTCAAATGAGTCTCACGTGACATGGATCCAAGGTCCTTCAACATCTTTGTTGTCCTTCTCTGAATGTTCTCCAGTTTTTTGATGGAGTTCTAAACTATGATTTCAGAAGTGAAAACAACACTCCTAATAACAGCAGAGAATCTATGCAAAGAATCAGAAACCAAGGAGGTGATTTTCAAGTGAGGTGGAGCTGACCAAACTATGGTATATGCATTATACTGGATAGTATTTTGCTGTAAGGAACAATGAAAAGAACAGTTTCAGAGCAACTTGGGAAGACTTATATGACCTGATGTAAAGTGAAGTGAGCAGAACCATTTATACAATTACAACATTCTAGACAAATGCCCACAGTCAGAAGAAGGAGTAACATTCCAGGAACTACAAGGAAGTCAATGATATTGGATTGTCAAGTATGGGAATAGGGGAGGATAAGGAATAAAGGAGACTGGAAAGGTGAGTGGCAGAGGGAGGGAAGTTATAAAAGGCTGTGAATGCCAGAGGACTTTGGTGATAGGAAGCTAATGAAGTTGATTGAGTTGGGAGTTGATACAATAGATAATTATGTTTTAGGAAGATGACTGTCATAGCCCAGCAGAATATGGATTGCGATGGGAAGAGATTTGTGACAGTTCTGACTTAAATAACCACAGTTCTGAGTTTATTTGGCCCCTGAGATTTCCCAATACTTTATTGAACTTAATAATGCTTTGGAGGATACCACATGTAGTACTATGCTCTATTGATGGTCTGATCATGAGATTAGCAGAAGATAAATGCATGGAGAATTCAAAATTGTGCTTCTTTCGATTTAACTGGAATCCAAGGAGCAAATTTTTAAAAAGTGACATTGATATGCCACCTGATTAGGTGACTATATCAGTACTCTTGATGTTCTTTTCACACATCATAAGGAATATTCAAGCCATGATAGGCCAACCACTAAAAGAAAGCTAGAACTTTAAGCTTCTCTAAGGCTGTTGTTTCTGCCATTTTCCCCCACAAAAGGAAAATTATAATTGACTTCTCATTGCCCACTGAAAAATGTCCTTCTAGAGTGTTAGATGTTTTCCAGAAAGTTGCATTAGTTCCTGACTGTTTAGTCTGTGCAAGTGCATTACCATAAACATAAACCCTTGCTTGTGACTCTTGACACTTCACTACATAATGCTCGGAGTACAGAATGCTTCATGACTCTGAGGCACTGAATGTTTTCTAGTCAATAACAATGTTCTTTATAGAAGAAAAAGATACATAATTTGACAAAGACACCGTTGGTCCTTTGCCAAGATGTACTACAACTTCATGAATTGCTCTGATCACAAGGCTTTTGAAACACTCTCTTCCAAGGCTCTAAATATTTCACCATGTTTGCAATTCAAGACTCTTCTATTCAGCCCCTTATGATAACTCTTTTGGTCTTCCAAGCCCGAAAGGGAAATATTGAAAGCTCGTGCCGTGACTCATCTACCATTACAGAGCCCAGATATTGAGCCAATTCCACTGGGACATTTTATGGTAGAAGACATCCCTATGACCTTAGGAAATATCCTGGATAGGAAAGGAAGAACACTCATGATTCCTCCTTTCTGTTTTCACCTTTCTGGGAAGTCCAGCTTCCAGAACGTGTGATAAATGATCTGGTCTCTGTAATAACAATCACCACACCTTGGCCTCTAGGGGTAATCCCAAAACCCTGTTTCTCTAGGTCTGAGGATGGAAAAAGAAATCTTTACTCCTTCAATTTAACAAAGATAAGTTTGACATTCCAAAAGGAGCTTTATTAGGTAACTATGGGAGAACTAAAACAAAACAAAATACAATAACATAGAATCAAGAAGTTTACAAGAACAAATATTTCTATTTCTAAGGCAATGTGATGGTACACTCTCTTCCCCTGGGTTTCTCACTAGCTCTTAGGTAACTCAGCTAGTTAGTGGCCGAGCCAACCCTGGAACCTAGCTCGATGGTCTTTCTAATTTACTACCCTGCCAATTTGTTGGTTCTCAGGTCATGTTTAAGTAGCAGCTTACGATTCATCTTCTTCTCTCTCACTTAGGTGCCTCTTTGGGTCACTGACCAGTAACCACTTTTTTTCAAATAATGTGGAGTTACCACAAAGTAAGGAGCTCAGACCAACTACCAAACTCTAGAGGCGGGTGGACTGTGATTCCCATTAAAGATTCCTATTTAAGCTCTGGATTCTGGGAATCTATGATTGACTAAAAAGGTTGACATGTCTTACCCTACCCCAACTTCACATAATACATCAAAACCCAAACTAGGGGCTGAAAATCCTTTGCCGTGCAACCATCTTTGCGCATAAGTTCCTACTGGAAAAAGTACTCACTCTGTCACCTGCCCATCCCCACAGTAGGGGGTGCCATGGATATGGATCAGAGGAGGAGAGGCTTCTCCCAGTTCTGTGCCAGCTGCAGCTTGAATCTGGTATTGATATACCTGACCAGGAGTAACTTCCCTGTCAAAACCAAAGGGGAAACAGTGAAAGAAGGCTATGGGATAGTACAAAGAGACACGCTCTCCCCTTCTAGTTTCTCAGCCTGCACACCACTGTTACAGTTACCTTCATTAAACATGAGACTGATAATGGCTGCAAAGTTTCATTGGCTCCCCATTACCTACTGAATGAATCACTAGTTCTGCAGCTTGTTATTCATGGTTATGGCAATCAGGCCTGAACTTCTACTATTCTTTTAATGTACCCTTTGTTCCAACCAAATTGGACCAGAGCATCATTCCCCAAATATGCATTCTATCCCCCATGCCTGCCTTCTTCCTGCCTTTGGTCACACTGTTCTGTCTATTTGGAAAAAACCTTCCCCACTCCCATGTCTGTCTGAACAAATCTATCCACCCTTTCAAGCTAAAATCAAATCCAACCCTCTCCGTGAAGGTTTTTCCTGATTACCACCCCCCCCAGTCTCTAGAGGGAATTGATCTTTTCCTGCAATTAATCAACAAACATTAAAGGCTTCCTCTATGTCAAATACAATGCTAGGTGTTGGAGAAACAAATACAAAGAATGAAACGGTCTTTACTCTCAAGGTCTCCGATCACCCTTATAGTACTTTGTGTCTCTCTTCTGGTTCTTGTCATGTTTACTTACTACAACAAATATTATGGTTATTTGTGTACATGTCTTGTGTCTTCTACTAGAATTAAGCTCTTTAAAACCATGGACCGTGTCATTTATATTTATATTCTCCTCTACCCACTCCCTTCCAGACTATACCATATATACGTGGTGGGTAAAGAGTCAAGGTTAAATGATGAATGAATTGAATGCACTCTTGTCCTCTGCAAATGTTTTAGTATAGAGAAATGTTAAGAAGGCACATAACTACATCATAGCAATAGCTAGTGTGTATATAGTACTTTAGATAAAAAGATGATCTCCTTTTGTCCTCATAACAACTATGAGAGTATTATTACCTCCACTTTACAGATGAAGAAGCTGAGACTGAGAAAGGTTAAGCGACTTGCCAGGATCAAAGAGCTGGTAAACATCTAAGGCCAGTAAAGTTCTTCCGCATTCCAGTGTCAGTGGTCTATGCGCTGTACCACCCAGTTGATGATATGAAAAGGAACTGATTTGGGGGCATCTTAGAAGTAACCAGGATGATGGCAGCTATGGCACTTGGGATTAACTTTGGTTTTTCTTTGAATTTTTTTCTTCGTACTTCTTTGAAAAGGTCAAATAAACAACTTTTTTTTATTTCCAAGGCAAATAAAGTAAACAAGTATTTATTAATCGCTTGCTATGTGCCAAGTGCTTTGTTAAGCCTTGGGGATAGAAAGAAAGCCAAAAACAGTCCCTGCTCTCAGGGAACTCAATTCTAGTGGAAGAAACAACGTGTAAACCACTGTGCACATGCAAAATATTATTACTGTATAGGAAAATTGGAGATATCTTAGAGGAAACACCTAAGGAGCACAAGGAAAACTTCTTACAGTAGTGGTGTGTGGTATGGGGGGTGAGTAGCTATGATTTGAAGGAAGCAAGGGAAGCCAGGACATAGAGAGAAAGAGGGAGAGAATGCCAAGCACTGGGGGAGGGGGAAGTGAGTGGAAATGACCATAGCAGGGAGAGGGAATGTCCTTTGTGAGGATCAGCAATGAGGATATTGCTGGATGGCAGAGTAGGTGAAGGGCCATGAAAGTGTAAGAGGAATGGAAAGGTAGGAAGCGCCCAGGTGATGAAGGGCTTTAAAAGCTAAACAGAGGATTTTGTATTTGATCCCAGAGGTAATAGGGAGCCATTGGAGTTTAGTGAGCAGAAGGTTCGTATTAGACCTGCACTTTAGGAAGATCACCTGGAAGGTGGATTAGAACTGGGAGATATTTGAGGCAACAAGGCCAACCAGAGAATTCTTGCGCTGGTCCAGATGATTATTTCCCAAGAAAAAGTCTTATAAAGATGAGGCAGCTTTCTTATAGTATGGTACCAAGTATGTGTTCAGGATTATTAGCTTGCCCTATTCTCCCACTCTCCTATATTCTAGAAGAAGTCTATGTTCTAGAAGATTTTCTATGATGCCTAATGTTCTTCATCTAGATAATTACTATTTATCCTTTGTTTATACATCAGTAGCTGAGGAGAATGAAGATATTAAGCCTTATCACAGCCTTATTATTATAAACCTCATTCACAACACTTTGTATCTCTCACACCTTTAACGTAAACTGCCTTATTTCATAGTCATTTCTGTATCTTTTCTATAAGACTACAAATTCCTTGAGGGAAGGCCAGTGTTTTATTCAACTCTCAATCCTCCTTAGTTTTGGCACAGATACTTGTACATAGCAACTCCTTTCATTTATGCTTATTGAAATGTTTTGCTTTGTTTTGTTTTTAATGTCATTAGCTCTTTAAACCTCAGTATGAATGAGCATATCACAATCTTTCCTCAGGCAGATTTTGATAGCCAGGAGAAATTCTTGCTGCATTAGGTAGTTGCCAAGTTTGCGGTGAATGAGCTACAGGAAGGTGAGTTCAGTGGCTCCTTAAACAAATTTTGCTTACTCTACAGTCTGTGCAATTGTCACCTACCTGACTTTTCCCTGTCCGTGATATTTCATCTCTAACCTCCATGCCCTTGTAAAGGCTGTATGACTGAAATGCACTTTATCCTCATCCCTGCTTTTTCAAAATCCAGGCTTTCTTCAAACTTCCTTCGGTTCAGGTATCAGCAACTAGACAAGGGCTTTCTTGATCCCCCTTGTTGAATGCTTTTCTCCACTCCCAAGTGAGATTGTTTTGTATTTACTTTGTGGTTATTTTCTATTTATTTATCTGAGTAGATACTATTTCCCTACCTCAAGGGATTATTGTGAGAATCAAATGAGAGTCTATGTGTAAAGCTCTTCACATACCTTAAAGTATTTAAGTATTATTATTATTATCTCCATGACCTTCACTCTACTACAGCATCATACAGGGATAAAAAAGTTCAAGCAGATCTTTGATCTCATTATCACCCACGAATGTTCCCACTGTCCATCCACTTTCCCAAATCCTACATCCATGCTACTGAATGTAAATGGAGAAAGTCACACAATCATGCTAGCCCAATCCTCTATGAGCCACGTTCTTGAACAACGATCCTTTTACCATTTTCCCAATTGACTCTATAGTCTACCATACTAAGCATCTGCTGTAGCTTTTCTCCCTTCTCCTCAAACTACCTACACAATTTCCCTCTTGTAATCCCTAATAGAAGAATTCACCAAGTATTATGTCAAAAAAATTGAGGTTATCCATCACAAGCTCCTTTTCCTCTCCAACTTCATACTTCAAGCCACCTCAATGTAATGATCCATTTCTCTCTTCCTTTACTCCAATCTAGGAGGTAGAGGTAGTTCTTATTTCCTGACAACACTAACCTTTCTACTTGTGTCTTTGCTCTCATCCCTTTCCACCTTCTCTGGAAGCCTATCCCTGGGAACTATTCTTACCCCCATCCCCACCAATTTTAAATCTATCTTTATTTGCTGGCTCATTCCCTATTGCTTACAAATATGCCCAAATCTACTGCATCCTGGAAAACAAACAAATAAAAATACCTTCATTTAATCCTACTATTTCCCCATATACCGGCCTATATCTCTTTTCCATTTCATAGCTGAACTCCTAGAACAAGATATCTACATTTGTTTCCTCCATTTTCTTATCTTACGCTCACTTTTTAACCCACTACAATCTGGCTTCCTCCTCAGCATTCAACTGAAACTGCTCTATGAGGTTATCAATCATTTAATAATTGCCAAATCTTATAGCTTTTTCTTAGTACTTAATCTTCTTAAATTCTCTGTAGCATTCGATACTGCTGACCACCTTCTTTAAATAGAAACCTGTAACATCCTGAATGTTCATGACACTACTCTCTGTTTTTTCACCTATGTATCTGGCCAATAATTCTCAGTGTCATTTGCAGAATCATCATCCTTTTCTCCAGTTATGAGTGTATTACAGGGCTCTGTTGTGTGCTTCTCTCCAATCTCTATCTTAGTCATCTCATGAACTGCCAGGGGTTTAATTGTCATGTCTTTTCAGGTGACTTCTATATCTATATAACCAGCCCTATTCTTTTTACTGAACACAGGCCAATATAACCAAACAGATATCGGGCTGCTCCAAATGCATGATGCCTACAGGTATCTTAATCTTAACATGTCCAAAACAGACCCTTATTTACCTCCCAAAAAAATGATCCCCTCTTTCAAACTTCCCTAATTTCCATTGGTGGGATCATCATACTTCTAATTACCCAACTTTACCTCAGAGTCATCTTCAACCTTTCACTTTCCCTTACTCCCCACATCCAATGCATTGCCGTGTTTCATTGAGTTTGTTTGGGAAGTATATGTTCATCCATTCCCTTCTCTCCACTCACATGCATACAATAGTAATAGGGCCTTTATCACCTCGTTCCTCAACTCCTGCAATAATCTAAGTAGTCTCGCCGCCTCATGTCTGGCCCCTCTCCAAACCGTCCTCCACATAACTTATAAATCAATATTCTCAATGCAAAGATCTGACCATGACATTTCCCTCCTCAAGAAGGAGGCTTTTCTTTGTCTTTAGGATAAAAGCTAAACTCTTCTCTTTCTTTTCTTTTTTAAAGCCCTTTCCAATTTGGCTCCAATCTACCTTTCCAATCTTATAGCATATTATTCTCCTCTATATATTTTACATTCCAGACCTATTTAACCACTTGCTGTTTTTCATATAAGGCATTTCACCTCCCATTTCTTTGCCTTGGCCTAAGCTGTCAACCCTGCCTAGAATGTTCTTCCTCCTTCTAGAATCCTGAGCTTCCTTCAAAACTCAGTTCAAATGTCATCTCCTCCAGAAAAACTAACACTCTTCCCTTCAGAAACCACTTCACACTTACTATCTAGATTTTCTATTTTCTTTTCTATGCACTCATTTTGTCCCCCTCAGTAGAGGGTAAATCCCTTGAGGTCTGGGACTGTCTTTTGTTCCTTAGTACTTAGTATAGGAGACACTTAATAAATTCATGGTGAATTGAGAGTAAGCTCCTTGACAGCATTAGCTGTTCACTTTGGACTTTGTTTCTCCAGCACTTGACACATAGTAGGTGCTTATTAAATGTCTACTGAACTGACTGTAAGCTTCTTGAAAGCAGAGACTGTTTAATATTTGTTTCCCTAGTATTTACCATAGCCCCCTAGAACATAATAGGTGTTTAAAAATTCCTAAAGAAAGAAAACCATAATCCCATTGAAAACACTAGAAAAATTCCAAGACAGTTTTCCAACTCACTTATCAGTGAATTTCCGATGACGGTGTGCCACCATGATAGGGGAGTTGCTTTTAAATGGGGGATCCCGAAGGATCTGGTACTTCACAGGCCTGCAGCCAGAGCACAGTGGGCTATGAGGCTTAGAGGTAAGGAGAGCTGCATCAATTTCCATCCTCTCATCAAACGTGTAGACCTTCACTCCTGAGACTTTCCATTCAACATTAAGTTTGACAGTGAGGGGAGTATCACAGAAGGTGTCCAAGGGTCCCAGATGAATAGACTCATGGTTTTCCATTAAGACCTCCATGTCAAAGAGAGCTTGGGAGGAATCCATGGAGAGGTAGGTGATCCACAGTGTAAGGCTATCTGCATGGACTGGATGGAGGAAGAGCAGCTCCAGACTACAGCCTTCTGCTGGACAAGGGACTGTCATGTTCATATGGTACAGATGGAGTTCTGGACTCCAGGCCTGTAAGCTTGGCTCACAGGGTTGGTCCACATCTGGGGGCCCTAGGAAAATGCAGTGAGAGGGAGGAGTGACAAAAAAAGAAGACAGTGACAAAAAAAAAGATAAAGAATAAAATCCTGTACTTATATCAAGCACTACTCTGACAGGTCAGCTTGATTGGTTAGGGCCTAGTGCTAATGAGGATAAGGATATGAGGTCATTACATTAATATAGTATATAACCCTATATCTAGCCCAGTATTCTAATAGATCTGTGTGTCAGTGTAAGTATCCCCTCCACCTATGCAGATTGCAAGGCAGGCAGAGTACCATGGATGGAGAGCTGCCCCAAGCCAAGATCAAGGTTCAAGAGGTTTGAGTAGTATCCTATGTACTTGTTGTGTGACCCTGGACAAGATATTTAACCTCTCAATGCTCTTATTGTTGTTGTCGAGTCATTTCCGTCATTTCTGACTCTTTGTGACCCCTTTTGGGGATTTTCTTGGCAAAGATACTGAAGTAGTTTGCCATTTTTCTCCAGCTCATTTTACAGATGAGGAAACTGAGACAGAGTTAAGTGACTTCCCTAGGGTCACACAGCTAGTAAGGGTCTGGGGACAGATTTGAACTCAGGTCTTCCTGGAGTCAGGGCTAATGCTCTATCCACTTTGCCACCTAGCTGTTCAAGGCTCTAGGCAACTCTAAAAGACTATAAGTTGTATAGATGGTGCTGTCTTACATTGTTAAAAAGGGTTTTACGCATCTGGGAGTTTCCTTTGTGGACCAAAGTACTAGTCTCTATGCTTACGCAGATCACAGTGCTGTACATCTATGCCTGACCTTCCTCAGTGATCCTCATCCATGTATTTTTACAAATCCCCCATAATAGGTCACAACATCTACCAGACATGCTGAGGTCTAACTTAATCAATCAGCTCTAAATACGTGTCCTTGAAAGGGCAGAGGGGAATAGGTCAAAAGAGTGGGAATGGATCAGCACAAATTCTAGGTTCAAAAGCTAGGTTAACAAAGTATTGCATACTTGATATCCTTGCAGAATCCAAGTTGGTTTTAGTATATTATAATTTTTGGATATAAATGGTTATTTATATATTAAGTCCCAACTAAAATCCCACCTTCTACAGGAAGCCTTCCCTAACCCCTCTTAACTCTCAAGCCTTCCCTCTATTAATTATTTTCCCTTTATCCTATGTATAGCTTGCTTGTGCACACTTGTTTTAATGCTGTCTCTCCCATTAGGTAGTGCATTCCGTAAGGACAGGAACTTTCTTTTGCCTATTTTTGCATACCCAGCACTTATCACAGTGCCTGGCACATAGTAGGCATTTAATAAATATTCATTGATAGGTTTAAAAAGTATTAATACTAGTCTAGCTGCTGCAGTATCAACACAAATTCCAAGTTAATGAAGTTTAGACACAATGCTTTCTGAGTCTCTCCCCTCTCCACAAAATTTCTTTCTGGTTGTTTAGATTCCAACTTGGCATCTAACCCATCCATGAACTCTGGCTCATAACCTGGCTTTTACTGTAGCCTATTTTTTTAGATTGGTTTTAAAATTCTCATTGTTGTGCCATTATACTACCTGTGAACATATATATTTCCCCAGGGAAAGCCGGGGGTCAAGAGAAATAAACAAGCATTATCAAATGAAAGTAAGACAGACATGTAGTTGCCAACTTATATATGCAAATGAGCATATATTGCTGGGGATGTGAGACCTATAATTTCACCATTTTAAGGAATCCCCAGTATGGAAGGAAACTCCACCGACCAGTTATACATTAGCAACTGATGGTCTAGCAAATTATCATTTTTGAGAATTGCCTGAAATCCTGAGAGATCAGGTGACTAGCCAAAGGTCACACAGTGAGTATTTGTCAGAGGTGCAATTAAGTCTTCTTGGCTCAAAGGCCAGTGCTCTGACCATCATGTCACATTGCCTCACAAATATCTATAAAGGAACACAAATCATAAAGCTTCAAGAGGTCATATGTGCAGGAATAATCCATGGAAGTGGTTTTATTTTCCACTCCACAAATGCATATGGCCTTAATAATTCAAGATACAAAAATTTTAAAAGCAACACACAAACCATTGCAAATATGTTCTCAGGTAGTTAGTATGACTTATGATACATACCATTCTACTTGGTATTCTAATGATTTTTCTAGTGACTTGTGTTTATCTCTCCCTCTCTCCTTCTCTTCCCTCTTTCCCTCTCTCCTTTTCCCTCTTTTCTTCTTTCTTTCTCCTTCTCTCCCTTTCCCCATCTCCCTCTCCTTTGTCCTGTCTCCCTTTTATTTTCTCCCTTCCCTCTTTCTTCTCCCTTCCTCTCTATTTCTCTCTTCTGTGTCTCTATCTCTCCATCTATCTCTGTCTCTCTCTGTGTCTCCTTTCTTTGTCTCTCTCTGTCTCTATCTCTGTGTATGTCTCTCTTGACTAGATCTCCCCATCTAACCCAGGCTGGATGTTCAGCAGCCACTTTTGGACCTGATCCAACTGCTTATTGGCACAGAAACTTTGCTTTTTTTCTGACCTGAGCTAGTTTGCCCCTCCTTTGGCAGCCTGATGACTCTGCTGTGGGAGGGCTCATCGTATTGGTGTGAGACTGAACTTGGTGCAGATACCCCATTGGTCTAGTACATTGGAGCTCAGAGCTCTCAAGCTCAAGAAATGCCCCAGCCTAAGACTCCCCAGTTAGCAGGGATTACAGGTATGTACCCTTGTGCCTGGCATCTCTTCTACCAGTTTGTTAACTCTGTGGACTGTGTCCTATTCCTTTTAGTACATATCCCTTCCATAGTACCTAGCCCATTAGTAGATTATTAATGATTGTTGAACGGGGCTGAATGAACTATGATGTTATTTATAAATATTTCCATGAATTTGCTTCTGAATATGGAACATGCCAAGATTTCAACATCTTTAAGCTTCTTTTTTCCATAATTGGTGTTATTTTTTTGTTTTTACCTTATCTACATTTTCCAATATATTCCTTCCCTATTCATCTCAGAGAGGCATCCTTTATGGCAACAACTAATTTTTTTAAAAAGAAAAAAAAAGCTCAGCAAAACTAACCAATAGTTCAATAAATACCCACAGTTCCCCTACCTTTTCAAAGAAGTGGGTAAAGTGTTTTAAGGTATTTTTAAAAGTTCTAGGTCATGGTCTAGAGACAAGCAAATTAGGAAATGGTACTATTGGTCCCTACTGAACTTCAGCCAGGTTTATGAGGAAGGTCCTTCTTAGAGGTCAGAAGGCTTGCCTCACCTTGAGATCCCTCTCCCCTGCAACTTGCTTTCCTGACTGGGTAAATTAATATCTAGCTGTGATTTAATTATTATTAATTGATTATTTTTTATTTAATTTAATTAATTATTAATATTAATAAATTAAGATCTAGCTAGATTGATATCTAGCTCTCATTTCATGTGAGGCTCCAGCTCAACTCACTTCCTAGACCTCTCCATTTCCTTGCCAGTAGCCTTGCTCCATGGGGGTACCCCTCTCCTGCTTTCCATCTCCCCCTTATGATTTGTCTTTCTCTTTTAGGACGTAAGTTCCTCATGGGGAGGAACTGTCTGGTTGGCTTGTATTTCTATCCCCAATGCTTAGCACTATGCCTAGCACAGTAAGTCCTTAATAAATGCACATTTTGGACACTAAAAGGGAAGCCTAGGAAACTAAAGTGCTTTGCTCCATACCACTCCACAGGCATTAGAATTCAGAGTTTCTCCTTACTCTTACCTCTTGTTGGTGCATAGACCCAGAAGGTCTTTGAATTTTTTTCCAAGAATTAAAAGATAAATAAAGGGCTAGAGAAAGAAACAGGTCCTAAAACATCAGCACAGGACAAACTGTTTGCTACAGAAAAATGGTCTTTCATGAAATGCCAATTTAAATTGTTCAGATACCATGCCAGTGCAGAGTTCATGTTCCTTTTTTCCATTCTTCCCAGAAAACTCTGATTTACAATATTGTATACAGTTAATCAAGGCTTTTACCTCCTCCGGTCTTCTTCAAGGTTCTTTTCTCTTGCATATAAAAAGTGACATTTTTTGAACACCTTTAGCTCTTGGACCATATTAAGCTCAATCTTTCTCTGTCTTATTTGAGAATACAAGTTTGTCAAGACGGAATTATATCTCTACCAGCATTGTCTCCAGTAGCAAATAGCACAGTGGTTCTTTGTGAATGATAAAAACACAATAATGATGGTAATGCTGATGCTGACGATGTAATGATGCTGGTGATGTGATGATAAAGAGAGCAGTAGTAATGTCTCTCTTTGGGGAGAAGGATTCAGAAAAAATATGAAGAAAAAAATATGAATCTTTCTTTTTTTTTGGCCTTTCTCCTTTGGAAGGCAAAAAAGATTCCCTCTGTAAAGTGAGTTAATGGATGCTAGTGTATATGTGAGTGAAGTGGGGAAGGGGATCACAAGAGCTACAGCTAAAACATTTTCAGCCTTTAGGGAGCCTGGCTTAAGTTATGTCTCAAGTACAGCTAGTTCCCAGTTAATAGACTCATAAATACCATAGATCAGAATGAACAGTTGGGAACACCTAGTTCATCCCCATCAACTCCCTCCAACATAAGAGTGTCCCCCTGTGATGTGTTTTCCATTACTTTCTTGAAACAAATGACTAAGAAGTAGGGATTCACCGTTTTGTGGGTCAGGCTGTCTCCTGGATATGCTTATTATTTATGTTAAACACTATATAGTCACATTTATTTAAACAATTATATAGCATATTGAGATGTTATAGTGTTGTATAATGGCTAGAGAGCCAGCCTTGGAGTCAGGGAGAACTTGTTTCAAGCCCTACCATTGACATATACTATCTGCATTGTCCCAGGAAAATCACTTAATCTCTCAGTTCAGAGGCAGTTTCCACACTGGAGTTTACCTACACTGATGAAATCACTGGTCGAGGCCAAAATGTCTTATGTTATATTTCTTGAAGTATAATAGAACAAATGAAATGTAATATGACAATATTTATAACATATAATATGACAATGCTTACCCAACAGTCATGGATACATAATTCAATGTGCCCATCCTAAAGTGACTTTTCAGGTACCCCTACCCCATTGCCTTTCCAAGACACTGAGAGGAACCATTCTTCTCCTCCATCACTGTCACTTAGGACATCAAAATAATCTCCACAGGCAGTCTTTCAAAGATGTTGTAATTGTGCATCAATTACCAAAAAAATCTTATAATCACTCATTCATCCTTGCATCACTTAAATTCATAAAGGAAGAAGCAGGTCAAGGAAATGAAGTGTTTTGTCCCAAATTAAGACTAAGTCCAACCCACTCTCTTACTCTCCTGCTTGTCTGCAGGACCAGTGGTATGGTTCTGCCATTCCCTGGTGCAGGGCCAAAGGTGAGAAGCTGCTCAGTTTTACCTACTGCCTCCTCCGGAGTCCAGTAACCTGAAGAATCACACACACGACGTGAAGAAGCAGAATGGACATATTGGCGGAAAGTCCCATCTTCTGTGCACACTCCACACAGACTGCCAGCATCCCTTAGGAGGAAGAGGAAGGAAGGGACACTCAAAGACTAGAAGACCAAAAAGGAGGAAAGCATGAGAGTCTAAAGCTGAAAGTGTGAAGGTGGAGACCCATTTATTACCCCATTCATTTCCTCCTTATTTAGACTTCCTTGCAGCACGATTCATACTGACGTAGAAATCTAAAGGTCATAAAGGAGAAATCAGTGCTAAACAAGTAGTCAGGGGATAAGGAGGAGTTAGTATTGTAATTTCATTAAAACATGAAAAATTGTAATTTGTTTCTTTGCAACACAGGCTTCCTTCATCACTTATTACTCTGTTGCAGAGTCCAAAAGCTTCTTGTGTTCCTCTCAATGTTAAAAAAAAAAGATTTCAAAATAAGATTTAGATATTTATATGACCATATTAATTTTCATAAACCTGAATTAATTTTCGTAAATGTAAGCTCCCTACAGGTAGGGAGCAAATGTTCTTTGTATCTCCTTTACCACTTCACTCATACTTTGCCTAATTTTTGGGGGGATGATTCAGTTGTTATAAAGCAAACTCCCTCTATTGAAGCATATGTCCCCCACTTACAAAGCTTCCTGGATCACGGACAGATTAAGAGACTTGTCCCAGGTCACACGAATAGTAAGTGTTAGAATTGGAATTCGATTCCAGGTCTTTCTGTGTCTTTTTTTATTTTTTATTTATTTAATTTTAAATTTGTGAAATAAAATAAGCATTCCCATAACAGTAGAATAATGAAAAAAGATAATTGCACATGAAACTGCAAATCTATTATGTATAATTTGCTATTCCTTTTAAATATACAATAAATTTATTATGTAAATTTCTTTTTTTTCTTCTCTCCCTCCACCCCTGCCTTTGAGATGGCTACCATTAGACACAAGTATGTATAATGCTACCTCTCTATCCACTGTCTTGCTGCATCTTGCCTTAATAAAAGTTGTTGAATTAACAACATATTTATTTATGTGATGCTTTCTGGTTTTCATAGAGTTTTCTTCAGAACAAAGATTATATGAAATAGATAGTGCAAGTATTACTTTTCTTATTTTGTAAAGGAAGAAGTCAAGGCTCAGAAAGGGTACAATGTTTATCCAGAGCCAGGATATGAACCCAATCTCTTGATTTTTTAGTACAGAGCTTCTTCTACCACTGACCTCTCAGCAGTGATCTATTGAATGAATTCCCCTGCTGTATTAAAATACTCTCAACTACTAATGACACTGACCAAATAAAATGAATGAAGTAGCATAGTCTGTTAACAAGTCCATATTCTGGGCCACCAAGAGAGGGGAAGCTAGCAGTAGCTGGAGGTCAGAGAAGTAGTTTTGAGGGCTGTTCACTGAAACCTGGACAGCTTCCCCAGACACAGTGCAGTTGGGGATTGAAACAGGCATTAAATCAGAACGCTTCTCCCCAGCGTTCTGGGGAAGCATCTTTCTTAGGGAAGATTTCTGACACTCTGCTGGAATGTTGGGATACACAGTTTAATAAGTTCTGGTACTCAGCTCTTTTTGTAATTAGTGAAGATTTCCATAAGCCCCTCACTTTCCTGGCATTGATACTCATTTTCAATGGCCACGAACTCATCATGTTTTCTTGGATACATTTGGCCTTTCTTTTTGCTTGTATGCGTAGACAGGGCCCCCTTATGACATGAGAATTCCAAATACCAACTCACGATGGTAAACACAGTAGCCTGCCCCACGTAAACTCCTGGGGATGTGACGTGAGTCTATAACCAATGAACATATCAGGAGATCTTGAAACTACAACCCCTCAGAGTGACGTAAGAAAGCAAATGGCTGTCTTCTCAGCCAGCAGTTTGTGGCAACGCAGTGCTGATGTCGGGTTTGTCGTCAGGTTTGTACCAGAGACAGAATAGAAAGATTAAATTGTTTATGTGTGCTATGTAAACAGACGTAAAATTCTGGTTTGTGTGTGTTCCCACAGGGCTCGCTCTTCAGTTTGCCCAATCCAAGCCACACAAAATCACAGGTGCAGAAAGATACCCCCTCGCCCCATCACATAAGAGAGATGCATGTACAACTAGCATATGACAAGCTCATTGTTCACACGCTAAGTGACTCTGGGTTTAGATAGTATGAGTACATATACACATATATTAATACATAAAAATGTTAGGCAATGATTCTTCCCTCTAGTTTCATAATTATTACCCTTTGCTTCTCCCCAGGGATTGCTACAGGAACATCATAAAATTATCAAAAAAAATTCCACAAACAAAATTAATTTTAATTTACCTTAATCTACAGATGAATTTTTCTAACATAACACAAAAAATATAAATAGACACATAATAGCTCATAGGTATCGATACAACTGAAATTTATATTACACTTTAAAGTTTGCAAAGCATATACACGAAATTTAATAAATATATATAACTATATACACTATACATAGTATACTATATATAGTATATAGTGTCTCTAGCACATATACTAAGCGTAGTATGCATATAATTATATAGAGCTATCATTTATATAGTTATATAAATATGATATATAATCATTATATGTAATGAAAATATATTTATAATTTTTAGTATAAAGTATATATGTATAACTATTTATAGTTATATATATAGTATAGAATATGGTATATATTTATATATACCCTATACGATTGTGGCATATAATTATATATACTACACAGTTCTAGTATTTATAGTTATTTATAATAGTATAATGAAAGTATATTTATATATGAAATACTTTATTATATGTGAATACACACCTATATATATATATATATATATATATAATATTATTTTTTCTTATAACAACACTGAGGTAAATAATATCATTATTCCTATTTTATTGATGAGGAAACTGAGGCAGTTAAGTGACTTGTACAGAGTCACATAGCTAGTGAGTAACTGAGGAGGAATTTAAGCCCAGATCTTCCTAACTCCAAGTCTAGTACACACACACACACACACACACACACACACACACACACACACACATATTTTAATGACTAAGAATAGCCTCCCTAACCACCTCATAGGATTCTGAGGGGGGATCAAATGAGAGGGATATGAAAAAAAATGCTTTAAAATATAAAATCAGCATAAATATGAAGTTATACCATCAGATAGAAGCTATCAATGTGGAATCAAAGTGATTGTCACCTCAAGAAGGCTTGAGGAAAGTACCTTTAGGACTTTCTGTAACATCACAGTTGCCTCCTTTTTCCCTCAGTCTCCTCTCCCATTCAAACTCATGTAGCATTTGACTGTAAGGAATGTTATTCAGGTACGTCATATCCTTGCTTTGTCTTGGTTTCAGTAGGGAGTAGAGCAAAGCCAATCTTTCCTCCCAGGGGAAGTAGTCAACCACTGATGTAGTAGCTCAAGGGAGTTCCAAAAAGCATTCCATGACCACCAATTTTGCCCAACCTCCTAGGCAAATAACCTCAGTCAGGTTTCTGGGTTTTACCTTAAGACTTTGATAACTGCCAAGATGCCAACAATTCTAGGAGGGGCCACACTTTAAATTACTGTCAGTCATTAATGTCTCAATACAAATAAATGATCTCAGGGTGGGGTTTTGATCATAGTGAGAAGAGTAAAAAGGATATTTCAAGCAAAATGCCTGGTGGGAATGTGGAACATCCAAGATCTCCGAAGGGGGCAAAGTCCTGAAGAGAAAGCTTGGGGACACCAAAGGAAACCACTACTTCCCAGTTCTGCACAGAACTGAACCCTATACTGTGCTCTCAAATTTAATATTTGTCAGGGACTGCCTCGAATTTTTTTGTGCAAAACATACACACATCCCACCAGCACAGCCAGGAGGAAGGATCCCTATTTTTCTCCTCTCTCTGACATTAGAGTAGTAGCTGGCCACTTCCCTCACTGAGAAGGTAGTGGCTAATGCCTGCCAATTGGCAAGTACACTTCAGAGCCTGCCAGTTCATCCTCAACACCTTCCTCAACTGCTGGACAACCACAGCTGTCATGCCAGATGTGACATTTTCTATATGGGTGTCCAAAGAAATGCCTGTCAGACATTCTCCCAGAAAAATGAACACATGCAGTGAGCTGGCTAGTCATTTACTAAATGAGGTCAGATCTGGGACTGGAGCAAAAAATAAGGGTCAAGAGAGTATTCTGGAGCTCACTATGTGACTCATTAATTTTTCACTGGTACAATTTGGGGCTTTCCCTGTGCAGGCATGCAAGAAACCTTCATTCCCCACCATTCTCTGAAAAGAAAAAAAAAATCATCTGTTACCCCTTATAACTGCTCTCTCTACCCCACCCACAAGCACTGCTCTCACCTTTCATACAGAACTCCACTAATGGGAGGCAGCCAGTGAATGGTGAGGGAATTTTGCGTCTGTCCAATGACCACTGGTGGAATTGGGATGGGGGTGGGTCTTTTGCTGTCACTCCATTGTTGATACACCAGATCCAAATAGCAATGCATTCGGGCCACTTGGTTTGGGGTGAAGTGATCAGTGCAGTCATCATCTGTGAATGAAATATAAAAGGGAGACAAAGAAAATAAGTTGAGAAAGATAAGTACTGCTACATAAGGTTAAGTAGGGAATCATTTCCAAATTATTCCACTAAAGGAAGATAAAATTCAAATGCCCCGCAGGCTCAGAAATCTGTCTGACTGGACTGCTAAATGTTCAAGAGACCACAAGATGGCAGTGTTTCAGCACGTGGCTTTTCCATGTGTGACCAGTTGTGATGCTGAAGAAACCCTCTTTCTTATCCGGAGACTCTGACAGAGTCAGAGGAGAGATGTCCCAAGAAC
Organism: Phascolarctos cinereus; assembly: GCF_003287225.1. Lineage (NCBI taxonomy): Eukaryota > Metazoa > Chordata > Mammalia > Diprotodontia > Phascolarctidae > Phascolarctos > Phascolarctos cinereus. The sequence continues at coordinate 412,074,904 of NW_027555958.1, forward strand.
CGAGACAAGGAATAAGTCCCAATGCTACTGATGGAAGAAGAAAGTGGCTTACTTTTGATGAATCTTCTGTTATACTTAAGGAGAATTGTTACTACATTGGAAACATTTCCTTTACTTCAAAACTCTTTCCTTTTCCCTACCTGCAGATCAGTTGGCTGGGTTTTTCCCTAGAGGTGCAAGCCATAGGTGTGTCTTCCTTCTGGCAACTGCCAAGACTTGCTGGTTGTGGGAAGGGGTGGGATTGATTAGCTAGGTGTACCTGGATGATTTGGCAATATGGAAGTATATGGTAAAATTATTGCTGGGTCACAGAGGTAACCAGGTTATCAGCTATCTCTGTAGAACTGCTTGATTATAAATGTCATCACCAGTGTCTGGTTAAAGTATTTTTCAAAGGAAAAAAAATTAAGACCCAACAAAAATTCTGGCAGAAGCATTCCTGTTTTTTTTGTTTCTTGGTTTGTTTTGTTTTGTTTTGATGTTTTTAAGAAAGTACCCCTGCTGGGCAGCTAGGTGGAGCAGTGGATAAGTTCTAGGTTTGGAGTCTGGAGGACCTGAGTTCAAATCCAGTCTCAGACACATGACACTTACTAGCTGTGTGACCCTGGGCAAGTCACTTAACCCTGATTGCCTCATCAAAAAGGTGAAAGAAAGAAAGAAAGAAAGAAAGAAAGAAAGAAAGAAAGAAAGAAAGAAAGAAAGAAAGAAAGAAAGAAAGAAAGAAGAAGGAAAGAAGGAAAGAAAGAAGGAAAGAAAGTACCCCTAGACCTCACAGAAAAACTATCCTTTCCACCTACTTCTACAGAAGACTTTCTTGGCAAATTTACCTTTACCCCAAAGGTCAGAGTGACTGTGGTCATCAATAGGAATGCCTCAAGGCTGTTCTTCGCCTAAGGCTATGTGTTTGGTTGAGGAATGCTAAGAGCAAGTATAATCTTCCTGGTTATTTATTTTAGTGACTCAGTGTATAGAGCACTAGGCCAGGAGTCAGGAAGACCTGAGCTCAAATTTGGCCTCAGACACTTATTAGCTGGGTGAGCCTGGGCAAGTCACTTAACCTCTGTTTGCCTTCATCCACTCCAGTATCTTTGCCAAGAAGACCCCATCGACAATATGGCTCACAGGGTCAGGAAGGGTCAGGTGTGACTGAACATCAAAAACAGTTTTGTTAAGGCAGAGTTGAAGCTGGAATGTGGAGATGGGGGTTAGGTAGAGGAGAAACAAAAGAGTATTGTTGACCTGAGAGTCAGGAGCACCCAAATACAATCCCAATTAGAAGAAACAAATGGACCTTGAATTAGTCTATCTTCAATGAACCCACTGGATTCCTTCCCTATTTCTGTCTTTCTGAATCCTTTAAACTAACTTCAGATGCCACATTCTCTTAGAATACTTCCCCATGTCCAAATTCTTTAGTGTTTTCTCCTTCCCCAAATTACCTTGCATTTATCTATCTGTGTACATTTAATGCTCTCTTGGTTAGAGTATAACCTCCACAAAGGCAACAAATTATGCATTTTTCCCTCTGCATACATAGCACTTAGCATAACACCTTGTACTCGGTAAGGGCTAAATAAGTGCTCATTGAACTGGCTTCCCAGTATTCTTGATCTGGTGGCAGTTTTAGGGTGAAAAAAATGAATCTTCAACTACTATTGGGAAATACATATTTAGTGCACTGATGCAGTTTAAAACAAAATTTTAAAATGCATTTAAAGACATTCAAGTCTTGATCTTAATAGAATTTTCATTTCTTCCTTAGTGAATCACAAAGGACAAACAGCAACTGAGATTCACTAAGTACAAGGGAGATCCCAATCCCTTTTAAATCCCATTGAGTTTGTTTTAGACTTGATAGCTAAGAGAACGAATACCATCCAGTGCTTTGCACATAGTAGGCAGCTAATAAGTGATTGCCGATTGAATACCATGTAGTCACTGTATTGCAGAATGTGGGGGAGTCCTCAAGAGGTCCTAGCCTAACAAACTTGGATCTATTCTCTTTTGAAAGATCCACAGGGATAGAGGCTCCAATTTCTCCCTCAAAATTAATCTTTCATCTCTCCAGTAGTGTTTCAAGTTCTTCAAGGATACATGAAATGAAAGCAATCCCTCTATCCCTGTCTTCCCCCTTCCAAATGATTTCTACCTCCTATCTTCCTTCCCTCCCTCTGAAGGATATGTTCATGAGACAAAACAAAGATGGAGATGTGCTGGTCATTTCCTATTACCTGTATAGCTCATGTAGTTGTTGAATGGTGTCCCAGAGAAGTGGTTTTGGCCACAGGTGTCATTAGTAGGTTCTGGGTCCTGGCACAGCTTACTTTTGGGCGTGGGGGCTGTGTCAGCACAAAGGTCTCCTGTGTCCATGGTTGGCGTAGTCTCTCTGCAGGGATCATCACAAGATTCCCTTTCGCTGACCCCTTTGAAAACATGGTACAGCCCCAAGACATGTCCTACTTCGTGGATCATGATGTTGGTATGGCCAGGCATGCCGTAATAGGTTGGGTTGAGGACCACACCACCTGCAAGAGAAGGTATGATACGCATCCTTGAAAGAACATGCAACTAATCCCCTCCTTCCCCAGTGCAAAATACTTCCTGATAATTTCAGCTATTAAATTTTAGCCTCCACTAAGATAATTAGACATTTTATGACTCCTAATGACAGTGGTGGGGAGGCGGCTAGGTGTTGCAGTCGACAGAGTGCTGGGCCTAGAGTCAAGGAGACATGAATTCAAATCTGGCCTGAGATACTCACTTGCTTGTGACCTTGGACAAGTCAACCTCTGTCTGCCTCAGTTTCCTCATCTGTAAAATGGGAATAATAATAATAATAATATCTACCTCCCAGGGTTGTTTGAGGATAAAATGAGATCATATTTGCAAATGCTTAATTCAATATCTGGAATATAGTATTTAATGAATGCTTATTTCTTTCCTTCCTTTGTGACCCTGGACAAGTTACTTAATCTCTCTGTGTCTCAATTTCCTCATCTGTAAAATGAAAAGATTGGATCTGATGGTTCCTAAGGTTCCTTACAGCTCTAAATCTATTATCATTTGACTTATTACCCACCTTCCTGCCCCCAAGACCACTTATAATTTTAAAAATAATAATAAATGATGGTGCCAGTGTCAGCACAAAGAAGGAAGAGTAAAGATCTCTCCAAGTGTCTCAATGCCTATCCATTTGCTCCTTCAGGTACATTCAATATCCAAATCTCCCTTCCTCCATTCACCACATTGACCACTCCTAGGAAGAACACACACAGTCTCAGCCTTGTCATTGAGTACTTAGATGGCACTGTGGATAGATTACTGGTTCTGGAGTAAGAAAGACTTCTCTTTCTGAGTTTAAATCTGGCCTCAAACACTTATTAGCCGAAGTGACCCTGGGTAAGTCACTTGACTCTGTTTACTTCAGTTTCCTCATCTGTAAAATGAGTTGGAGAAGGAGATGGCAAGCCACAACAGCATCTTTTCCAAGAAAACCCTAAATAAGGTCACCAAGAGTCAGATATAACTAAAGTGACTAAACAACAAATAAATTTATCATCTCAATTCTCAATTTTGAAAAATCATCATCTTCTAAATGGAATGTTGAAATTTCTTGAAAGCAGAAGGATTTCAGTCAATGCCATGAGTGTTTATTAGTGCCTTTTTCCGCTCCCACGACCACAGTCATCATCATTATCACATTCCACAAATAATTAGACTTTCAGCACTTCAAATAACCATCTCAAAATGTGTCTTAGGAGAGAAATTCAGGGACCAGTTGAGTCTCTTCAAGTTTCATTTCCCAAGTTTTATTTTTAGTTCCATGTGTCATTCTATGTTTGCTTGTCTCTCTGTCTCTTGTTTCTGTCATTAGGAAGCAGGGTGAACCTGGAAGCCAAGTGGTTCTTCATCTTTAAAGAAAGCCTACCCATTCCTCAGGAGAGAGAGAGGCAAGGAGCATACAGACTGCAGGATCACTGATTTATACCTGAAAAGGTCATCAAGTTCAACTGCTCAGAAGTTGAGGCCCAGAAATGCCAAGTTATTTACCCAAGGTCATACAACTTGTAAATAATGGAGCTGAGATGTAAACCCAACTCCTCTGACTACAAAATCCAGCACCAAACTTCCTCCTCTCCCTTGCCGGTCATCAAACAGCTTGCCCTCTGGACAATTCAACCTTGATTGTTTCCAATCAAACTCTAAAATCCCTGTAATAATCTCTGCCATTTGTACAGGAAAGAGGCATGTGATTTGTAATCACCAGATAACATAGCAGAAAAGAAAAATACTAGAAATAGAATATTTCAGAGGCAAGTAAAGGGATAGTATAAAAAGAGAGTGATGTAAAAAGTAACAATGTCATAGAGAAGCCTTAGATTCATGGAAAGCAAGAAGCAGAAAAGTCAGAATGATGTATGTTTTCAACCATCCAAGATTATTCCTTCTTCCAATGAGCTGACCTAAGTACCAGAGTAAATGACTGGTAAAGGTTTCTGTAGCTGCAACTACTAACAACAAAAAGGCATGGGAGTTGAAAGTAAATGAACAACCACTTGGTACAACAGGATCCCCTACACACGCTTACTATCTCATCCCATCCCATCCCATCCCATCCCATCTCATCCATCCCATCCCATCCCATCCATCTCATCTCATCTCCCATCCCATCCCATCCCATCCCATCCATCCCATCCATCTCATCCCATCCCATCCCATCCCATCCCATCCCATCCCATCTCATCCCATCCCATCCCATCCCATGTCATGTCATCTCATGTCATCTCATGTCATCTCATCTGTGTGTGTGTTTGCATATCTGTCTATCTGTCTCTCCCCCTCCTTCCCTTCCTCACTCCCTCCATATAGATACATATAGATCTATCTTTATGTATATAAATGTATGCACATATGTTTACACACATTCATACATATAAGTGTGTTCACACATATTTTTAAAAACCCATTCTTTATCTCATAACATAATCAATAAAAATCAGTTTCCATCTGCTTTTGCAGGTTAATGATATCAACATTAATCTCCCCCACAGTCTCTCTCTACCTCTCTTCTCTGTGTATGCTTACAGTTATAAAATCTTAACTGTTAAAAAGTAGTGAGTTCTTCACTGAAGGAACACACAGTCAACCATGAACATCCTATAGCACATTCAAAAACATATATGCGCAGAAGGAGGGATAAGACAGGAAAGGCACATTCATAGCTCAGAAAAATTTTAAAGTTATAATAAAAACAAAGTTTTTAAAAAAATCCAGTCTTCTCAAGCCAAAAACAAATCTGAGTGAGGCACCAAGGGTTGTTGCCCAAAAACTAAACAGAGGAATGCATGCAAGAGCTTAAAAAGCAAGAAAGGATGAAAAAGTTCCAAACAGTAATAATAAATAAAAAATGAATACTAAAACCCCAGTAAAAGATTATTCTGCTGGCCATCCCATCTGATGAATTGATTCATTTCAGTTGTACTACTGATATTCTGAAATAGAATACTCCCACCTTTAAGGAAGAATCTGCAATTTTTATTCTAGGAGCAAAGTTACAGACACAAAAATAAAAATCTGCTGGGGAGAACATGTCAAACTACTTACTCTCTTGGGGACACCTGACCAAAAAAGTCATGTTGTTCACATCAATGATTAAATCAATTTGGGATGGCTTTACGAAACTATTACCTACTCCCCACAATCTCAAAAGGCATTATTCTTACCCTTAAGGAGGGTTCAGTCTAGACCTCCTACTATCTAGTATCCTTTTATTCTACTTAAGGTAAGCTTGAATGATGTCAACTTTTCAATGGGCCCTGGTTGTATATTGATTCTTGCTAAAACAAATGAACAAATTTAAGGGTACTGAGTAGACTACACTCTTTTGGTCTTCCCCACTGTTAATTCTGGAATAACCATTATTGTCAAGCCATACTCTTAGGGCTGAGCCTAATTCATTTGTCAATGCATTTATTAATTTAACTCAATTGAACAAAAGTTATTAAGCATCAGTCAGACATCCTGCTAGGTGCTGGAGATATAAAGACAAAGAAGATAAATGGTTCCTATATTCAAAGAGATTCTATCCTACTGGGGGAATACAAGTAAATAAAATGCACGGCAGTGACAGGAAGAACAGGTCAAGATCAAATGGAATAAAACGGGAATTTTCATAAAGGAAAAGAACACTGAATAAATCAATCAGAAAAGGATTTGTGCAGGACACGTCATCTAACATGAAATAAACATTCTGAAAGGTTGAGCTGAAGAAAAATATATTCTAGGCTTGTACAAATGCCTGGAGGTGGGAAATGGAAAATTTATAGTCCAGTGACTAGAATTTAAAATGTGTGAAGAGGAGTAATGTGGAATCAGGTTGGAAAGAGTATGTGGGAGCCATAATGTGGAAGACCTTAAATGCCAGGGTAAGGAGTTTGTATTTTATCCAAGAGGAAATAGGTAGCCATGTAAATTCTTTAAACAAGAAAATGGCATGTGCAGATGTCTGTCTTAATATTATTGCATTGGCAGCTATGTGAGGAATGGATGAGAGCAGAGGGAAATGAGGCAAGGAGACAAATTAGGAGGCTAATACCATAGTCCAGGTGGGATGTAATGTGGGCCTAAACTAGTGAAGAAGTAAACTCAAGAGATGCTATGGAGGTAGAAACAACTAGGGTTGGCCACTATTTAGGCCTGTAGATGGAGAAAGGATGACTCCCATTAGCCTAGGTGACTGGGAGGATTATGGTGACCTAAAACAAAATAGGTAATTTGGAGAAGGGATGGGTTGCATACATTGAGTCTAATTTGCGAATAGGATATACAAGTAGAAGTGTTCAGCAAGCAGTAGGAAATGTGTGCCTTAGAATTCAGAGTTAGGAGTAATTCACATAGGCATATTTAAATTATTAATTTGTTCGAAAATGTTTTGAGTACCTACTATCCATAAAGATCAATGCTAAGAAGAATTACACTGACATCCTGGAACTGACAGAATTCTATGGGGAGATAATATACAAGAATCAGTGGGAAATGATATTTGATAATATGGGGCATGAGCCATGGAGAGATTAAAAATAGTGTTATAGAAATTCAAATAAGGGAATGATTCCTTGATACTCTATGTGAATAAGAAATCACCAAGCTGCCCTTGATAAGTTAAAATCACCAATCCCAATTATACTACATCCCATTATACTGAAAGTCCTGACAGAGTTCATCACTGAGCAATTGTCGATTATCTTCAAAACATCAGGAAGAATGGAAGATGTGTCACAGAACAGAAAAAGAATAGATTTCTCTATTTCTCCACAAAATAGGAAGACTATAGTCTCCAAATTCCTACACCAGTGATCTTGACTTCAATTCCTGGAAAAATTAGAGAACATATTATCAAAGGAATTATTAGGGAACATCCCACAAAAGAAGTAGTTATCACTAAAAATGAATATGGCTCAGTCATCATAACAGAATAATGTAATTTCTTTTTATAAGGCTACTGAATTGGTAGACCAAGAAAATGCTGTAGATATAGTCTACCCATATTTCATTGGAGAAAGCCTTTTATAAGATAATAGATATAGGTCAATATGTGGCCAGAAAGGCCATCAAGTCCAAACCCCTCACTTTACTGATGAGGAAAATAAGACCCAGAGAAGTGAAGGGATCTGCCCAGGACTACACAGATAGGATGTGGCAGAATGAGAATTCTAGCTAAGTTTCTTGGACTCTAAGTCTAGTTATCTTTCAACTGAACCACAATAGAGAAAGATTCCAGTGGATGCAATGGAAATGAAAGGTAAATGGGAAGTGACTGGGAGAGAGTATGGAAGAACAATTGAAAGAATCAGTGTGGACAGTATTCTGGACAGTAGATAAGCCACCATCACTACTGATTTGTTTAACTAATCCTCTCATCACCTGTATATCTTGCATGGGGTGAGTCTCCCATATGGGTGGCAAATAAAGGAAGTAGGGGGAAAAAGTTCGTGCCAGTGGGAATATAGCCTGGAAAAAGGGAATGAAGATATTGGTACCTTGGGTGTGGGGTACATGGAAAGCAAGGCAGGGAAAAGGCTCTGGCTAGAGGGGTGGTTGAATATAAGCTACATAGAGACATGAGTTAAGAATTTTCAGGAGAGTGGGAAGAATATCTTTCCTCAGAGTCTCTCTGTGCCAGTGGGGCACAGTTGAGATCACCCAGTGCTCTTTTGGTCTTTACCTATCCTATATAACAATTTTTTTTGCTGTCACTTGAATAAAGTGACAGGTGGAATGCTTTTCTAATGTGCAAAATGACAAGAAGATTTGAGTGGTAGCTAGCAGGTTGGATGACATAGTTGAGATCCAAAAAGCGAAACCTCAGCATGCTGGAGCATTTGAGCCAAATCTAATAAAATGAAATTTAGTAGGAACAAATGCAAAATCTTACACTTGGGTTCCAAAAATCAACCTGTCTAAAAGCAGGACAGGTATTACTAGATAGTACTCCCTGTGAAAATTATACAAGGATTTTAGTGTACTTCAAACTCAACATGAGTCAAAAGGGTGATATGGCAGCCAAAGAAAGCTAATACACCCTTAGCCCACATGCAGAGGAATAATGACCTATGGGAAGGGAGGTGATAACCTCTCTCTACTCTTCCTTGCTCACATGGGGAGTGTAACATCCAGTCCCATGCATCACATTTTGGAAAGGGCACTGATAAGCTACAGAACATTCCAGAGGAAGAGTGAATAGGAGGATGAATGATCTTGAGATCATTTCCAAAGGAGTACTGGGTGAAAGAACTGTATGCTTTGCCCAAGGAGGCTTGGGTGAGGCATGAGAGCTGTCTTCAAGTATTGAAAGACTGCTACATAGAAGAGGGATTAGAAATCCAACTCAGACTCTTCAAGGTCATTATTCTGCAAATTGTAGCTTTGAGAATTATGGAAAACTTCAGGGAAGAGATAACGTGGGATAGGACATAGAGAATGGATAGGAGTTGGATGAGCATAAATAGGAAGGAGAAGGGCATTACAGGAAGAAGGAAGATCACAGGGAGAAGCATGGGGTTGGAAAAGGGATACATGTGTTTAGGGACCAACGTAGTTAAATTTCACTGATGTGTGGGTAAGTGTGAAGTGGTGTAAGGGGAGATAAAGTAGTTTGCAGTTAAATTATTGAGAATCTTAGTCTTACCTAAATGAACCCAGAGCTATCAGGCTAAGAACCTCAAACAGAAAACCTTGATATGTTCCTAAAATACATGCTTTTCCCCTCCATGCCTCTAGTAAGTCCAAAGCACAAAGATACCCAGGAAATTGAAGGCAAGGACATACCTGGGATGGGGGAAAGTCAAGACGGAATTAAAGAATAAATGTATCCCCCCCCACTTCATCAGAAATAAATTACTACATTGATGATAAGCTTCTCTATACCAGAAACTGAGTGAAAAGGAGAATGGAGTGATACTCAGGGAGCCTTGCTAGGAGGGGAGATATGAATAACAGTTTTTGCCAGTAATCTTTCTCCTTCCCTCAACTATGAAACAATCAATCAACATGTATTTATTAAGGGCTTACTATGAGACAGTTCTTAGGTGAGGCACTGGGGATATAAATACAGCAATGAGACAGCCCTTGCCTTGGAGAAGCTTATGTTCTTATCAGGGTTTCCTTATATCAGGGATCATTTTTCTTCCTATATACCCTGGAAGGAAAAGGGCAAACTAAAGTTGTCAAAAGAGGTCTGCCATAACAGTAAAATCTTGATGACAATAATAATAACTGTCATTGACCTTTACAGGTTTCAAAACTTTACAGGTTTGAAAGAACTTCCCTTACATTATCTCACTTGAGTCACATGAAAAATCTGAGAAAATGAGTTTTATCAGTATTCTCTCCATTTAAGAGATGAAGACACTCAAGTTCACAGAGTGACTTGATCTAGGTCACCCAGTTAGTGCAAGCACCCAAAGATGAATAAACCCAGGTCTCTCTAAATGCAAGCCCAATATGAGAAAAGCTGCCCCTAGCCTCCATAGGCTCTTTTGTATAGTTACTGCCTTCAAGTGAGGCAAGAGTATTCCAAGGAAAGGGAAAGAAGCCTAAAATTGGAGAGGGGAAGTTGGACAGAACAGGTGGCAGAGATGGAGTCTATGGAGCCCCACACCTCCTCTCTTAGTAATGTGACTCCCCTCTCCTACTCTCTGGTGCTGCTACCAGTGAGAGAGCTGTACAAGATATGACATAATGATAGCACACAGAACTGAGAGTTGGAGGGGACCTTGGCAGCTATGTAGTCCAACTCTTAGCCAAAAGAAATACTCACTACAATATTAATATGCCCAGAAAGTAGTCATCAAGCCTTTGCCTAAAGATCTCCAAGAAGAGAGATTACAATCCATCCTACTCCTGGACTGCTCTAATTGTTAGGAAGTTGTTTTCTTTGTTTGTCTTTTGACTAACAGAATCCAAATTTTCCCCGCACCTTTCTCCTGGTTCACTCTCTAGCACAAACCCAAGTCTAGAGTTCCTTTGACTATCTTTCTACGTGATGATCTTTCAAATACTTGAAGACAATTATTGTAATCTCCCCGAGGTTTCTCCATGCTAAACACACTCAGTTTCTGCAATTGATCATTGTATGACACAGACTCAAAACCATTCATTATCCTGATTCCCATCCTCTGGATATTCTTCATCTTATCAGCATACTTAAAATGGAGTTCCTAGAACTGAACACAGTACAGAACATAGAGTCTGACAGGGATAGAGTACAGTGGGACTATCAACTCTCTATTGCCAGAAGCCGTGTCCCAAGTACCAAAATGTAGCCCAAGATCAAACTATTTTGGTCCCATTACATTAACTTATATTCAGTTAGTAGTACACTTAAAATCATCAGAATTTTTTTAGAACAAGTGATATCAATCCATGCCTCCTCCTACAATGCCATTTCAAATTTGTGAAGTATTCTTTTTAAAAAAAAGTCCAATATCTTATATTCATTCCAATCAAATTTCATCTTATTAGATTGAGTGGAATGTTCCAGCCTATCAAGAGCCTTTTGGGTCGAATTCTATCATCCACTCCCAGTATTTTGTCATCTGCAAATTTGATGAGCGGGTCATCTATAATTTTATCCAAATCCCTGATACCAAATTTTTAAAACACAAGGGCAAGTACAAAATAACTGGGTTACTCCACTGGAAACCTTCTGCCATGTTTACATTAAACCATTAAGAATTACACATTGGGGACAGCTAGGTGGTGCAGTGGATAGAACACTGGTCCTGGAATCAGGAGGACTTGAGCTCAAATCCAGCCTCAGACACATAACACTCACTAGCTTTGTGACTGGGCAATTCACTTAACCCCAATTGCCTCAAAAAACAAAAACACACAAAAAAAACACAAAACAAACAACAACAACAAAAACAAAAAACAAGAACTACACATTGAGTCTGGCCATCCAACCAATTCCACCAATTCATTCAACAAGCACTTTTAGTAAGCATGCATTTATGTGCCAGCCTCTAAACTGGGTGTTGGTTATCCAAGGACAAAAATAAATAAATAAACAAATAAATGAATTAATGAATGAATAAGTAAATAAATAAAAACTAAATAAATGGATGAAGGCATGAATAGATAGATAGATAAACAAATAAATAAATAGATGAATGAATGGATAAATAAATAAATAAATGAATGAATGAATGAATGAACGAATAAATAAATAAATAAATAAATGAATAAATGAATGAATGAATAAATAAATAAATAAATGAATGAATAAATAAAAGAAACGACCCTTGTCTTCAAGTAGCCAATGTGCTTTTGAGAGAGGAGGGCAATGTGAACACAAAATTAAATACAAAATATATACAAAGTAAATAAAAGAACATCTACCTATGCCATCGTTCTCTGATGCTGAGCCAATGGAAAAGGAAAAGCCTCCTTGACTGTTGGTGCCCTACCCTTGATATTTCTCTTGATCTGAGACTGCCAGAGATGCAAGAAACATCTGTATGTGGAGGGACAGACGGGAGTGTGAAGAATCAGGCAAGAGATGTTCTAAGTGATGCTCCTATTCAGTTGCACAGTCTTACCCTCACTTATAACTTCCTCCAGGAACATGAACCAGAAGCAAGGTCAGCTGATAGAATTCAGGTAAGAAGTACTAGATGGGATATGCTATTATAGGATTGTCATCATTTGCTCTTTGTTGTGCACATGTGAGCTGGTGAGCAGCACAAAACATGACCCAGACTGAGAGCAACATAAGGACAACTACCTTGTTCTCACTCTTACTGCATGCCACAATGAAGTGCGATAATTAGAGGCGACCCAAGATCATGTCAGCACTAGCACAAACCTCCTAAGTGCTGCCCACCTCCCACACCCACTGCCTCATACCAAGTACTCTGTACTCACCACATATCTACTGTCCACCCTACAATGTTTTATCACAACTCCTTCCTCTCTGCACCGAGGACAAATTAGTACCTCCCATTTGAGATTTCTTTCATGTAGGCTGCATATATCTTATCTGTACCTAGTATTTACATGTTGTCTCCCCCATTAGAATGTATGCTTCTTGGGCGAAAGGGATTATTTTTGTCTATCTTTGTATCTCTAAGGGCTAGCTTATTCTCACCATTAGAATATGAACTCTTTGAGAACAGAGTTTGTATTCTTTCCTTCGTATCTGCAGTTCTTAGTACTATGCTCCTAAGTATGCTCCTTTCTTCCGGAGGAGGTGTTGTGACCCAGCCTCCCTGAGGGCCCCAGGGAGTAACTGAGATGAGCTGACCACATTGTTGGAATGCCAAATGTACTTTTGCAAAAAGACTGTTTTACCAAGAACTCATGCAAGGGAGGCTCTCCTGTGGTGATCAGAAGAAGCAATGCAAGGACACTCTCAATGTCTTTGTAAAGAATTTTGGAACTGATTGGGTGACATAGGAAACTCTAGCAAAGGACCATCCAACATGGTGTGCCTGCATCAAAAAAGGTGCTGTGTTCTATGAACAAAACAGTAGCTCAAAAGAAATGTGAGATGAGCAAATTTAGGCATCACTCCAAATGTTCACATGAACTATTCGTGACCAACCTATGGTAGAGCACTTAGAGCTCATATTGGTCTGAGCATCCATAGTCACACACACCATAACTTGACTCCAACACAGTGATGTCATTTTAGTTCTCCTCAAGAAAGGACAACAATCAAACAAATATATTCATCATTATTGTGATAGTATTCTGCCAGGTTAGCTATCCTTGGTAGTGCAACTGACACCGAGTCACCTTTTAGCTGTTTGGAATGTAGGTACATGATAACACCACAGTGCAAGGGCACCTTGCTACACTTGAAGGGTTAAAGTCACTAGTACAAAAAGACTATATCCCAGGGTAAATTGAATTGTGGGATTATGGAGGAGATGGAATTTGAGACAGATGGCCTATTACATTTTTTTCCTGTGAAGTACAAGGTGAGGAATTCAACAAAGTGGAAGAGAAAGGACATGGGAGAATGGGAAGAGTATTGGATTGGGAATCATTGGTCTCGGGTTCAAATGCTGGTTCTGCTATTTCTTTCTTATATGACTGGGTAGTCACTGAACCTCTATAAGCTATTTGCCTTATTTGTAAAAATGAGTTGGTTGGACTAGATGGGTCCCTCCCCATCTAAATCTATAATACTATAGAGTGTCAGTTTTGTTTTGTTTTGTTTTGGGGAGAAGAACATTTGGAACAGTCATTGTGAGAAGTGTGAGTATTAATAAGTAAAGAATAAAAAGACTAACATGGCACCATGATGGTCCTTTGAGACTTTTCACAATAAACTTGTCACCTGTATAAGAAGATTTACTTTAATGAATCAGTTCTCCATCATGTTAGCATGAGATGCAGACTTGAATCTTGCAAGTTGAAACTTCTCTGAGACTCAGCTGCTTTATCTACAAAATGAGGGACAGGGCTAAATGATTTCTAAGTGCCATTTATCTCTAGAGAAATGATGGCACTCTACTATGCTCCTTCCAACTCTAAAATCCCAGGATTGTAAGTACAAGCACTATTATCTCTATTTTATAGGTTAGGAAACTGAGGTTTGAAAAGTGCCTAGGTTAATCCTCAGTATATAAAAAACACTAATGCATCGCTAGGAGAGTGGGTCAGACGACGTGATCTCCAAGTTCCTTTTCAGCACCATGATTCAATCATAATATGATAAATAATTCTTCAGAAAGAAAACTTTTTTAAAACCTAGAAGGCAATTTTATTTCTATGAGCCTATGTTTTTGTTACCTTAGAATCTGACCACTACTTAGCTGTCTCCCTGAAAATACTGCTGAAGGGTAAGGTGTGTCAGTTGAATTGGAAGGGGAAGGTTCCAATATATATTAACCACCAACTTAATGTAATCCTGGCTTCAAGGTTGGAGTATTTGCATAAGACTCACCTCATTGGTGGAAGCCACATTTAGACAACCCATGTAGACATAAATAATCTAGATGAGCAGTGCATAGACACACAGTATGAATGAATTAATTTATCAAATAATTTTTATCTTTACAGCAAGTGTTTATATGTGGCCCTCACTCATGTGTATAACATAGTTTCTCCAGCAGGAAGGCATTGGTTGCTGAGAGTGGATGGGAAGATAGGATGTTAGGAGGCAGTGGAGGGGGAGGAGGAAAGGTGCAGAATAATAATGATGCACATAGCTCTATATGATATGCTGAGATTTTTTTTTCTTACAACTCAATAAGGCAGAAAGTCCATGAACCTATAAAGTGCAAATATCAACATTTTACCAATGAGATCAAGTGAATTGCACGAAGTCATATAGTTAAGCAAATGTCAAAGAAAGGATTTGAACCCAGGAGTGTCAGGAATACCAAAGAAAAATGCAATTTCAGTATTTCCAAAAAGGACCTGGGGTGCCTCATCACTCTAATAATTAAAACAAGTACAATATTCATATTATAGGTTACAACTACAGATGTCCTAATGCTTTTCTTTCTTCCTTACTTTTCTCACTTACTTCCCTCTTTTGTCCTCATCCCCCTCTCTTTCTTTCTCTATCCTTCCTTACTACCTTACCAGTCCCTTGCTCATTGCCTGCTTCCCATCCGTCTCCAAACCACATATGTACACACATGCACGCACACACACACACACACACACACACACACACACACACACACACACAGAGACACTTTTCTGGCGATGTTTTTTACATTTCCCAATTTCAACTCGTTAAGTGTGTTTAAGCAAGGAACTGGAAGTGATTACTCAGGCACCTGCGAACCAGACCTTGACCTCTGTTTTATGGACATATCATGTTCAACCTTAAAAGTTTTACAATGACATCACGGATCTGTTTTAAAGTAACTTTAGCCAGTAGCCAGTAGTCTCCCTTCAGTCTGTCTGTTTCATGGCAGGTGGATTCAGAAGTCAGGATTATTCTTTTCTCCTCCTCCCTCTCCCACTTCTGCTACTTTGGCCTACATCTGAAGTAATTGGGAGAAGTGAGTTCCTGTACTGCTAGGCATCCCTTTGGGAGTTCAGCCGCCTGCTATGTAGAAGAATCAAATTCTTACCATCTTTTTCCTCCTCTCATCCTTCATCATACATTTTTTTTCAAAATAAAAAAATTTGAGGAAGGAATCCTGTTTGGACAGAGAGCTCACTTCCCCCCCTTACCCCTAGCAACACAAATGACCAACTCCACAAGGGCTTCCAATGGGCCTACAGAAGTTCCAGATGCCTCCCAGTTCTCCTGGCACAATAGATGGCCATGATGCTCCAAGAAAATCTTTCCTAGACTGTGGCACTTCCCAGGAAGAAAAGTAGGAATTGATAGAGCAGGATGCAAGCAGAACAAGGAGGCTCTGTTAGGGCTTTGTTTTGTTTTGCTTTTCAAGTTATAGGCAAGTAAGAACCTATGGATATTGCAAAAGTATAAAGAACAAGCTTGGCCCCAAAGAAAACATGTGAGAAGACATCTCCACCTCTTTCTTTGCAGATGTGTGGGGCTAGAGTAGTCCACAGGCATGGGAGGTTGAATAGGGTATCAGATTTTTTTTCAATGTATTAATAAGTTGTGATGATTTTTTTCTCTTCTTTTTCTTTTAAATCTTTGTTATAAGGGTTATCCTCTCACAAAGTAGACAGAGGGATATAGGGGAAAATTTTAGATGGTATTTTTTAAGTATCAATAAAATATATTTTTAAAAAGAAATGACACTTGATAGTCAAAAATTTTTAAGCTGATAAACATTTGCCACCAACTCCTGGTGGAGAGAATATTAGGAGCCTAGGATGTTACTAAGCTGGGAAACAGAGATGCTTGAATTAAGTAATATGTACAATGCTAGAAGAAACATTTACTCCATGAGTATCACTGCTATTGCACATAACTGATAAAAAGATCATTTGCTTGCGATTTTATTCAAGATATTTTGGAGTCACCTGATATAGGCTGATTGCTGGTGATAGTAAGGGATGGATAATGAATGAGACCAGCCTTGATGCAGAGAAGATAGAGCAACCAAATGGTATTAGCAAAAACAATGGACATGTTGTGAGTGCTATGTTAATTGGAGTGAAAAGACTGTGTGCGGAGGGCAAAGAGTACTACATGGGGAGAAATCTGAAGAGACCAGGAGTCATGAAGAAGTGACACCAAGTATCTTGATCTAGAATCTCCTCTTCTTCAGGGCTTATTATAGTTCTCTACTCTAGAGCTAAACTGGCCTTCTTATGTTTTCCTAGCCATGGTATTCCACCTCTTATCTCTATGCCTTTCCACTGGCTATCCCACATGCCTAAAATGCACTCCCTCCCTATCTCTCCCTTTCAGAATCTCTAATTTCCTTTAGGATTCAGCTCAAAAGCTTTGTGTGTGAGGCCTTTTCTGGCTGGCCAAGCTAATAGTGTTCTCTTCATCTCCCCACCCCTGATGTTGCCTTGTATCTGTTTTATATGTATGCATGCATGTGTGTGTATGTATATGTGTGTGTGTGATTATAACTTATTGTATAACACATGCATAGTTCTATGTATGGGCATATATAAAATATACACATACATTTTCTTACATGTATATACATACACACATAAACAGACATAATTTTATCATTGCGTGTTGTCTCCTCTATTCAAATGTAAATTCTTTGAGGACAGAGCTTATTTCACTTCTGCCTTTAAATTCCCAATGCTAGCATGTGTTGTTGTTTTTTGGTACTTTTCACCACAATGAGTCTTCTTAACCCAATTTGGCTTTGGGTTTTTTGTTGTTGTTTTTGGAAAAGATACTGGAATGGCTTGCCATTTCCTTGTCCAGCTCACTTTATAGATGAAGAAACCAAGACAAAAAGGTTTAAGTGCTTGCCCAGGTCACAACAGCCAGTATGTCTGAGGTAGGAGTTGAATTCAGGAAGATGAGTCTTCCTGGCTCTAGACCCAGCAATCTATCCCCTGTACCACCTAACTGCTCCATCTTGGCACATAGTAGGCACTTAACAAATGATCCATTAGATTGTTATCTCCTTGAAGAAAGGAATTTTTGACATGGTACCTGACATGTAGTAGGTGTTTAATAAATGTTTATTGAACTGACTTGATTGTTTAGTGATGTGGAGAATGTCAGTGCTGGTGGTGAGAGTTTTCAAACTTTAAGGAGCCATGCCTCATTTAGCTAGAGAGCTCATGCACTCAGCTTATACTAGCGCAGGAAGAAATAAGGATGTCACTGTGACATCTGATGCAGCCTCCTACTGCTTCTCTGAATTTTGTCAGCCCAGTCTGTTTCTACTTCCAGTTATTAGAGACAGGCATCACTAACTGAAAAAGGACCCTTCTCACAGACTATGTTGATTCATTTAGTAGGGGTTGCTATTCAGCACCTGCCACAGCAATTATGGTAACTTGGGCTGACTCAGCAACAATACCCAGTGCCACTAATACACTACTAGTAGAACTGAATTGGACCAATTATTCTGAAAAGCAATTTGGAATTATGCATTAAAATTTACTAACTTGTCCCTGACCTTTGAACCAGAGATCTTGCTGCTAGAAAGAAAGTCAAAGATTGAGAGAAATTCTTGCATATACTAAAGTATTCATAGCAGGACTTTTTGTGTTGGCAAAGAACTGGAAACAAAGTAAATGTCCATTGTTTAGTGGATGGCTAAACAAACTGTGGTTCATGAATGTTACTGGCTTTCAGTGCTGCTAAAGAAACAATGAATTGAAAGACTGCAGAGAAGCATGGAAGATATATGAACTGATGCATAGTTAAGTAAGCAGAACCAGAAAATCTCTATACACAATGACTGCAACAATATAGATTTAAAACACACACACACACACACACACACACACACACACACACAAAGTAAAACTCAATGCTTTGTAATTATAATGACCAAGCGTGTCCCCAGAGAAGAGATGAGAAATGTACCTCCTTCCCTTCCTTTGGAGGTGGTGGACTCTGGGTCTCTAACTTTGCACCTACTGTCATGTGTTTGATTAATTTACTTTAAATTTTTTCTCTCTTCATTTTTAGTTGCTAGAAGAATTTACTGGGTAGAAGAGAAGAGAGAAGTATATTTAGAAATGAAGGT
This sequence comes from Phascolarctos cinereus, assembly GCF_003287225.1. Taxonomy (NCBI): domain Eukaryota; kingdom Metazoa; phylum Chordata; class Mammalia; order Diprotodontia; family Phascolarctidae; genus Phascolarctos; species Phascolarctos cinereus. The sequence continues at coordinate 412,093,530 of NW_027555958.1, forward strand.
GATATGAAATGGAAAGAAAGATGAAGGAAACAAGAATTTGTTAAACACCAACTATATTGGGCACTGTACCAAGTGCTTTACAAATATTATCTCATTTGATCCATACAACAACCCTGCAGCCTTTTTATTGTGTCATCCACATTTAACATTGAGGAAACTGAGGCAGACAGAGTTTTAGTTTCTTGCCCAGGGTCACACATTTAGCAAGTAAATGTCACAGTATCATTTTTTTAAAGTACATCCTGTTCACATAATACTTCCAACCTCCCCTATGTGGGATACTCCTCTGGAGCTAGTGATAATAGCCCTGTCCATTTTTTTGAGTATAGCTAGAAAAAACTTTAAACTTCCTAGGATCAGTGCCAGCTTGTTTTTTTTTTTAGATGTAACCCCATGTCTTTTCAAGGAATTAGGCTTGAGTAGCTTTTGTGATTGGAAAAGTGGGAGAGGTCAAGATTGGTAGGTAGGGCCCATGATGGAGGACAGAGATCATTTACTAGGGCCCTAGAAATATTTTGATGTGAATTTCCATTTTATACTTAGGTAATCTCATAGGAAATAATATGCTACAGTTTCAACCCTAAACATTGGCTAAAGTACAAAAGTCCGTGCTAGATTACATGAATTTAGTTGTATCAGTTGAGAGGTATTTGGGACTGAAAGAAAGCATCTCTGTTGGGGAATTTAAAAAAAAAGATTGAGTATGGAGCTTCAGAACTACTTGGCAGGCCACCTTGCTCCTGACAATCTATCATATGTTAACAATACTGTCCAATTTTCTTCACCCATCATCTGTTATGAGTATAATCAAAGCTTTGGAGCTATAGAGACTGTGGAGATCATTTAGTCCAACACTATTTTACAGACGAGGACCCTGGGGCCCAGGGAAGTTAAATGATTTGCCTTTTGCCACACAAGTAGTAAGTATTATGGCATCACTGAAATATTAATCCAAGTTTTCTGGCTTCAAATCCACAATTCTTTTCACTACACTGCCAGGTACTGATGCATATGGACTTTCAGGGAGATTCTCCATGTTATTTTATCATGAATCTATCATAGAAACAAATACCTCCCCCCAGTGCATTCATATTGTCAGATTTCTTTCAATATATTGTTTGGTTTTGCCGATATTTTTTGTCTTCTTCCTTTTCTTTTTCTTTTTAGAAGCAGAGCAAGGGTTCAAACCTAGGTCTTTTAACCTCAAAGTCAATGTATATCACATTGCTACCCTAGAGTAACATAATATCTTAGTTAAGTACAAATTTACAAAACAAAAAAAAAGTGTTGATTTAAGACTCAGAAGACGTGTGTATGAAATCCTTACTCTTTAACTTACTACTTGTGGGACTTGGGTCAAATCATTTAACCTCTTTGGGCCTTTCTTTTTCTTCCTCCATAACAGGATGCGGTGGAATGAAGTGGTCTCAAAATTCTCTTCTGGTTCTAAAGATATGATTTTATCCTTTTCTGCCTATGATCAGAACAACACTTGTTTAATGTTGATTAAGCTGATACTTTGAAGGAGTGTGGAGGCCCTTTGCTGCCTTGCTACCTGAGGCATAAAAGGCCCAGCCCAGGGAAAGTTAACATTGTAGGTTTTACCAGTGTTTCCACTAGCTACTAGAGAAGTATATGTGTGTGTGTTTGTATATGTATGTATAAGAATATATGTCTGTATGTATATGCATATATACACATGCAGGATATGTAGTATTATAGTGTGCACATACAAACATACACACATATACATACATAATGTGTGTGTATATATACATATATATATGTATATATAAATACACACACACACACACACACACACACACACACACACATATATCCCCTATGTTTAGAATGTAGACTCCTCAGGGACAAAGACTGTCTTGCTTTTTTGTTTTTCCTATTTCAGATAGAGTGCTTAACACCTTATGGTTACTTAGTAAATAATTATTGATTGATAGTATTTTATAAAATACTGTATAATTATTGCTATAATTATAATAAACATCTATATTGACATAAATATATAATAAATACTATTTAGCAACTATTTCTCTTGCAGAAATCATTTTGCCTTTCCCCCATTGAATTATGCTTATCTACATGTACGTTGTTCTTCTCCTTGATGGCATATTTTGTACCAGTTTAATGGCAGTAGGACCCAGCAGTCTCTAATTTCCAGGATCTTTGGAGGGGCCTTCCTCTGGATGGTAGTCATATTGGCAACCTACCTTTCTCCTGGCATAGAAGTCTTTCATAAATTGAGGTTATGCATTTTGGCCAATGGTTTCACAGTTTCACCATCCCATGGTCTTTCAAAAATCTTGGACTGGTGCCAACAATTCCAGTGGTTTATTTCCATCTCCTTTCTCAATTATGTCTAGAACACACTGTACATTTCACCACTATTTATTGTAATATATCTGATTTATCTGCTGCTAAAGTTATTTTGAAAGTATAACACTCCCTTGAGTTAGCCTTAGAAAAGCCAAAAGGAAAAAAAAATCACTGAATAATAAAAAACAATCATTGAATTAATTATTCATACCTTTGTCCACACACATCCCTTCATAGCACTGCCTCTAATGTAATCGAACATCGAAAAGGGCACCTTCAAGCTTAAATCAAGGCTTCTCTTCTCTTGTCTAGAGTGCAATCCCTTGGGTCTCACTCACCAAGGTGGCTGATGGCTTCTTTGTCCCAAGGCCAGGTGGCAGCACCTGCCAGATCCTCCCGCACTGAACTGGCAAAGTAGACATTGAGGAAGTGGGTGCTGTTCAGTTGCAAAGCTTCTTTCAGCTCCTTCACACTCATGTAAGCCCTATGAGAATGGGAGAGGAGGAAAGAACACATAGGATCAGTACTATGGAGAGCAGAATGGTAGGAATAGGCTTAGGCAAAGGCCACACATTCTCTGTCCAGTAACTCCTAGCCCTGCCATCTATATGGATCACGACAAGGAAGGAAGCAGCCTGAACAACAAATAGAGATTAAATTGGGGCTTTAGTGTGGGGTAAAGGGGAAGGAGAAGTAAGTATAGTATTTTATGGGTAGCTAAGTGTCACAGTGGATAGAGCACCTGGCTTCAGGTCAGCTACTGAGTCAGAAAGACATGAGTTCACATCCCATTTCAGGTGCTGACTAGCTGTGTGACCTTGGGCAAGTCACTTAACCTCTGTCTAAGTTTTCTCATCTATAAAATAGGAATAATAAAGCACTCATCTCCCAGGATTATTGTAGGGATCAAATGAGATAATAATTGTAAAGTGTTTAGCACTTTGGCATATAGTAGATGCTATAAGTTATTTATTTATTATTATTATTAAGAAATACTAGTTTTAGCTAAAGATATCACCTTCAATTGTTCACACCTAGATAATGGAAAACAAAACAAAAATCTTAGATATCTGTATAATCTTGCTTTCAAGAAGCTCAAAATAACTTCAGTGGGAAATGTGTTGGATTTGGAGTCAAAAAAGACCTAGTTCTGAATCCTAGTTTTATTATGTATTAGCTATGTGACCACTGGAAAATCACTCAAATTCTCCTAGCCTCCATTTCTTCATCTGTAATATAGGCATAATAATGGGCACATTACCTACCTTACAGAGCTATTCTGAAGGAAGTTCTATATAAATATGAATTATTACTGCTGTTGTTATTATGATATTTCTCATACCCATAATGGAGAAGGATTTGCATTTTAGGTTCTCTCCAGTCTATTTTGCCTCCTGGTTTCACTATTTCTCATCACTTAGCCACCAGCTGCCTCTTTGTGGGATTGGAGATATATGAATAATTTGCATAGATATGATAACTGAATCTATGGAAGATATGGAATCACCAAAAGAGAGGGTGTAGGGAGGAAAAAGGAGAGGACCCAGGACAATACCTTGGGATATGCCCACACATAGAAGAGTGGGATATTTATGACCCTTCAAAAGAGATAGATAGGTAGAAGAACGATGAGAGAGCAGTATTATGAAAACCCAGGGAGAAGAGGATATTCGGAAGGATTGTGTTTTGCTGTTCGGTTGTTTCAGTCATCACCAATTCTTTTGACTCCATTTTGAGGTTTTCTTGGCAAAGATCCTGGAGTGGTTTGCCATTTCCTTCTCCAGCTCATTTTTACAGAAAGGAACTGAGGTCAATAGGGTTAATTGACTTGGCCAGGGTCACACAGCTAGTAAGTATCTGAGGCCAGATTTGAACTCAGGAAGATAAGTCTTCCTGACTCTAGGCCTGGCACTCTATCCACTGTGCCACCTAGCTGCCCCATTCAGGAGGATAGGAGGGTCAATGGTATTAAATGCTGCAAAGAGATCAAGAAAAATAATGACTAAGAATTAAAGCCATCTAAAGTCATATAAAAATGCTCTAAATCACTATTGATCAGAGAAATGCAAATTAAAACAATTCTGAGGCATCACCTCAAATTGGCTAATATGACAGAAAAAGAAAATGATAAATGTTGGAGAAGTTTGGGAAAATTGGAACACTAAAGCATTGTTGGTGGAATTGTGAACTGGGACCAATTTGGAACTATGCCCAAAGAGCAATCAAACTGTGCATACCATTTGATCCAGCAATACCACTGCTAGGTCTGTATCCCAAAGAAATCATAAAAAGGGGAAAAGGATCCACATGTACAAAAATATATATAGATGTTCTTTTTGTGATGGAAAAGAATTGGAAAATGACGAAATGCCCATCAATTGGGGAATGGCTGAACAAGTTATGCTTTATGAATGTAATGAGATATTCTTGTGCTGTAAGAAATGATAAGCAGGCAGATTTCAGAAAACCCTACAATAATTTACATAAATTGATGATGAGTGAAGTGAGCAGAACCAGGAGAACATTGTACATAATAACAGCAACATTGTGTGATGATCTACTATAGTACACTTAGCTCTTCTCAGCAATGCAATGATCCAAGACAACTCCAAAAAACTTATGTGGTAAATACTATCCACATCCAGAGAAAGAACTATGGGGACTGAACAAAGATTGAAGTGTACTATTTTAATTTTTTTTGTTTTTTTTCTTTCTTGTGGTTTTTCCTTTTTTGTTCTGATTCTTCTTTTAAAACATGACTGATGTGGAAATGTTTAACATGATTGTACATGTATAACCTATGTCACACCACTTCCTCTCTTGGAGAGGGGGGAGAGAAGGGAGGGAGGAAGAAAAATTTTGAACTAAAAATGTTATGAAAATGAGGATTGAAAACTATCTTTACATGTAACTGAAAAAATATAAAACATAAAATGCTATTAAGTGGGAAAAAATAATACAACATTATATCTTACAGGAATGAACCTTGGAGATTGTATAATCTAGACCCTCAATTTATAATAAAGAAAGTAAAGTCTCAAAAGGTTTTTAACTTGTTTATAGTAGCATAAATGAGAGGTTAAATAAAATGAGAATAAAACAAAAACATACTGACAAAAAAAGGAAAAGAATGACTAATAGATAATTAGATTTAGCAGTAAATTATTGAGAACCCTGTAGAGAGTAGTTTCAGTGGAGGGGTGGGGAAAAAAGCCGGGGGTTTTAGAAGTGATTGGGGCCAGGTGAGAAAGTTAGAGGAAAGGGGCATAGACAATTTTTCTATGAGTTTGACTGTGAAAGAAAAAAAGATAGAAGAAAATAGCTTGATAGTCAAATGAAGGTTGCTTAAGGAGTTGGGTGTTGGAACAAGAAAGGAGCTAGTCAATGATTGAGGATATATTTTCCTTTCTGGAGACATTCTATATCACTTTGTCAGGAAGTTCAGTGGTATTTATGTTTGACATCACACCCATCAGGTATGATCACAGCTCTTTCGGTCTTACAACTATATACAGTTTAAGATCACATGATCATAAATATCAAGTTAGAATGAACTTCAGAAATTACCTATTCCAATCCTCTCATTCTATAAATGAGGTAGAGAGACAAAGTCCTATGCAAAGTCCCTTAACTAGCAAGCCACATAGCCAGGATTTGACTGTAGGGAAGCTAGGTGGCATGGAATCAGGGTCTAGAATAATACCATATATGTAGTAGGTACCTAGTTGCATTTATATATAATTTCATACATATGCATATGATACATTATGTGTACTTATACAATAATTTTATTGAAAGTGACTTTATCGATCTGAATGTTTGTTCAATTGAATCAAAGAGATCATGGACTCTTTTCTTCTCTCTCCCTCTCTGTCTTTCTCTTTCCATCTCTCTCTTTCTCTCTCTTTCCTTTCTCCCTCTTGATGACCTCATCAGCTTCCAAGAAATCCACTGTTATCATCCTGATGAAGATGACTCCCAAATCTATACATCCAACCCTCTTCTCTCTATTGAAAAAAAGAAAGAAAGAAAAGCAGAAACTGAAAGAGTTGAAGGGTAGATAGAAGCAAGTGCATGAGAGTCCTGTTCTGAAGCTTCCAGGAGTCAAACTCATTGCTACATATATAAATGAGGAAATAACTAAAGGTTCCCAATTCAATGGTTGATCCTTGCCCCACCCCAACTTTAGTAATAGTTATTAAGGCTCAGCTGTTCAAACAAAAATACTCACCTCATGCTAAGAACGGCAGCACGAGATTTCAGCTTATGTCTACTTTAGCTAGTCTTCATAAAGAAAGGAAATCCAAAGTCAGAGGCCACACAGAGAGATAGAAGTAGGAAAGCTGACAATGGGATCTAACCAGAAAATCAATCATTTAACAAGTCATTCCATTCTCCATCCAAGGACCATCTCCAGGTGTCCTGGTCTGTATCTGGCCACTGGACCCAGATGGCTCTGGAGGACAAAGGGAGGCTGGTGACTTTGCATAGCCTTCTCTCACTTGAATCCAATTCATTCACAAGTCATGGGATCACCTGCCTGATGCCGGGTCCTCTTTGAGAATGAAGGACAAACAACAACAACCATTCTCCATACGGTTCCATTTGGTATCAACTCCAAAGATATCTCACCTCTCCAGCTTCCATTTGTGTCTTATCTCCCTCATTAGACTGTAGTTTCCTTGAAGGAGGACAAAGTCTGTCTTTCTTTTTCTTATTTGAATCCCTAGTGCTTAGCACAGAGCCTGGCACATAGTATGTACTTAATAAACACTTACTGAATTGAATTGAAATAATTGAGTTGAAAGGTGGGGGAGGTGCATGGATTAACATTGATATAAGTTTCCAATTCAATTTCATGGGAAGATGTCAACTTGCAGTTCGGTGCACATAGTATTCTATCTTCTATCTCTATGCCTTTGCATTAGCTAACCACAGTACTGGATTACGCCCCCTCTTCACCTGTGCCTGCTTTCCTTCAAGACTCAGTTCAATAATCATCTTCTTCATGAATCTTTTCCTCAACCCCCCCAACCAGGTGCTCATTCATTCCCTTCCAAAACTACCTTGTATTCATTTTATACATACTTCATTTAAACACATATATGTTCATATTAATTCCACCATTAGAATGTAAGACCCTTAAGGGCAGAGATTGTTTTATTTTTATCTTTATATTCCTTTCACTTAGGTCAGTGTTCAGCACATGATAAATGCTCAATGAGTACTTGTTGATAAGTCTGACTATAACTACCACAATGACCACTGACTACTAAATATCTACTCTTTTGTAATAGCAGTAGTAGTAGCAGCAGCAGCAGCAGTGATAGTAGTAGTGGTACTAAGTGGTAGTAGTAGCCATAGTAGTAGCAGTAATAATGGTGCTGGTGGTGGGCAGCAGAAGTAGTAGTGTAAGTAGTAGTAGTAGCAGTGGTAGCGGTAGTAACAGTGGTAGTAGTAGCAATAGTAGTGATAGTAGTAGCAGTAATGGTGCTGGTGGTGATAGCAGCAGCAGCAGCAGTGGCAGCAGTAGTAGTAGTAGTAGTAAAATAGATCTCTAATGGTTGCAAAGTGTTGCACATTCATTATTCATTCACATTCATTTCACATTCATAAACAACCTTGTGAGATAGATACTGTAGACATTATTACATTCATTTTATAGATGGGGCATTCGAGGCTTAGCAAGGATAAGTGATTTGCCCAGAGTCACACATCTTGCAAATGTATCAAATGAAATCTGAAATCGGGCCTCTTTTACTCCATCCCCAATGCTAGGCTGCTTCTGACAGCAATCAATACTGCTAAGACTGCTAACATTACTGGTACTATTTTGTTAAACATCATAAAGGCAAATTTCTCTGAAGACCTCAAGCAACAGCCGGCCTTTTGCCTGTTAATGTTATGTTAATAATTTTAAAAGAACATTAAAAACATGTGACTCATGGCCCAGAAGGGAGAATAACACATATGTGCCAAAGCCCAAAGTGTGCAGGGCTTTACACATGGTAATAGTTAGCAATTATGTAGCATTTAATGGCCCGCAAAGCACTTTACATGCATAATGTCATGTGATCTGCACAAGAACCCAGTCTGATAAGTGCTATTATTCTTCCCAATTTACAGAAGAAGGAACTGAAGCTCAAGGGAGTTGTGCCTAGCCCTAGATCACATAAGCAGTAAATACTGGAAGCAGAATTTGAAAACAACTTTTAAGTGCAGAATTCTATCCACCATGCTGTTCTGTAAGCATGTGATAGACAATCAGTAAATGTTCAATGAATCCATTATCTTTATAAAAACTCACATTTAATAAGAGGTCTCCAGTCAAAGTGGACCCTTTACACCTCTGCTTAGATCACATAAAACATATTTCTGATTTGAATCAACATGTTCATGAGACACAAGACAAGCCTAAGGCTTATTGATCTCCCCAGCCCCCACAGGAGGCTTCAGCAGTAGCCTGGACCTTATGCTTCAAAGGAGCAAAAAGCATTGTTACCACATCTTGCTGGTTAAGAAGCTCTCCTTATAACAAGGGTAAAAAATGCCTTCCCAAATAATACCTGGTTTTTGCTTTTCCTACAGACAAGCTTCAGACAGAAAAGTCTCCCTATCCAGAAGCTAACCTTGAGGGCAACATGACCCCCTTCCTCTATTGCCTGTTCTGACTCCCCAACAATGCAGATGCCGTCTACTTAATTCATGTGAAGGGTGTGTTGGCAGAGAGGCCAAGAGAAAGAAAACACATCTCAGAGGAGATTTCTCTTGCATGACTTGGACCATAATCAAAAAGAGAACTAAGAGGGACATAGAGATGTTGGAGGGCCGGGGGAGATCACTCTTTCATACCAAAAATGCCTAGGAGAAATAGGCTTTAAAAATAATGTCTCTTCCTGACCTATGATATCTTGGAAAAATAGCCCTCAGACCCAGAAGCCATCCAAATTCCACGAGGTGACATCAGACGTGATCAGAGGGAGATTCCTACTCCTTTCTTGGAGACATGATGTTTTTTTCTACTGTCGCCTGGTTTTCCCCTGACATTAGCTACATTCCCCTTCTTCCCCTTTCCTTTTATTATAAATAACTCCAATTTCCTCCATTGAAATACTGTGGTGGTTTGAGGCTATGGTGAGGTTAAGTGATTCCAGCAAGGAGCTGCATCAATAGTGAAAAAATAAAACGAATTGAAAGAGAGAATGGAGATCCAAGTCCCCTCCTAGCAAGGTACCAGAAGGACATGCTTTGTCCTGGGGCTACTTTGCATCCAGAGGACCCAGAGAAGGCCAGTGTTATCTAGGATTGACAGTTTTAAAGTTCTCCCTCTTTTCCTTTGTCTCCCCATCCCCCTCCCCACTCATTCTGTTCCCAGCATTCCCCTGCCCTTAGCATTCTTTGCTTGCATACTACTGGTGTCTCTGTCTGTCATTTACTAGTCTTGGCTGCCACAGTAATGTCTTCCCTCATCCCCAGCAGTTCCGCTCTTTTCCCTTGAGTACCCTCAAAGAAGTCTCCTGGCCCACCACAAACCTCATTAGCAGTGTCTACTCATCTCGTCTCCCCAGCCAATCCTTCCCTTACCCTCCTCCCTCTCCCTACTCTTTGGCCAACATACATTTTTCCCCTCTAAAGTGTTTGTAACACATTCATGGTGAGCTGGGCATGGTGTGCTAAGATTCCTACATGCCAATGAGATGGAGATGCACTATAATTTTTATTGTCTATGATGGGGAACAAAGACAGCAACCATAAATAGTGAGGAAGTAGAAAAGCAAGGGGTGGGTGGGGGGGAAATCCATTAATTGGCTGGAAGGAGCAAAACTGTGGTTTATTTTAAGCACTGCTGCTGAGACTGCTAAGCAAGGAAAGAACGAGTAGTGTCCACCTTAGGTCTGCCTCCTCTTCCTGGTAAGTCTCTAGAGCCCTCTGTAAGATTGCATAGTTCTGTCAATCAAAACCTGAAAGAGTCAACATCCATTACCTGTGTTTTATATGGAATTTGGAACTCAAATACAAGATGATTTCATGGGGTGGTGATTAGGCACTAGCAGCTGGGGAGACACAGAAAGGCATCCTAGAAGAGGTGATGCTTGAGCTAGGCTTTGAAGGAAACTAGGAATTCTAAGGAGAGAGTGTAGTCCTGATACAGGGGTAACCTGTTCAAAGTCATGGAGAAGGGAGAAGGAATGCCATGTAGGGGGAACAGCAGGTATGCCAGTTTGGCTAGAATGTAAAGTGTGTGTGAAGAGGAATAATGTGTAACAAGTCTAGAAAGGCAGACAAGAACCAGACTGTGATTGGGTTTTAAATGGGAAACATCAGAGTTGATATTTTTGTCCTAGAGACAAGAAGAGGTCACTGAAGTTCATTGAGTAGGGAAGTGACGTGAACAGACCTGTACCTTGAGAATGTCACTTTAGAAGCTTTGAGGAAGATGAATTGGAGTAGAAGGAAACAGGAGGCAGGGAGACCAATGAGGATACTATTGCTATAGTCCAGATGACAGTGATTGAAGCCTTCAACTAAAGTTGTAGCCATATCCATAGAAAGAAGAAAATAAACCTGAGAGATATCATGAAAGTAGAAATAACAAGATGACAAATAACTGGATATTGGGTTGAGAAAGTACGTAGGAGGTGACTTCTGGATTGGGAAGGGTTAATGATGCCACAGACAGCAAGAGGCAAGTTAGGAAGAAGGGTGGGCAAGAATATATATATACTAAAATAAATAAAATATGACATTTTCTGTGACCAAAGGAGTTATTAGTCTATGGAAGGGCATGGAAACATAATAGTACAAAAGCCAGGAACTTGGGAACCATGAGAAAACTGTAAAAAGAACTGCATTAATTTGTTGAACACTTCTTAAGATTGGCCTTTATTCTCACTTTCATACACCTCACTCTACTCAGCTGGGCCCATTGACTATTCTTTCTCTCCTTTGCTGGATCTTTAGCCAGCAACTTTATCCACCATATATGGACTCTGTCCTAATTCATCTTTCTATACTGTTTTGTTTGGTGATCTCATCAGCTCTGATGGAATCGGTTATCATCTCTATGTGAATTATTCTGAGATATTTTTGCCCAACTTAAAAAAATAATAATAATAGTTAGCACTTACATGGGGGCAGTTAAGTTACATAGTGAATAGAGCCTGAGCTAAGAGTCAGGAATATTCATCTTCCTGATCTGGCCTCAGACACTTACTAGTTGTGTGACTCTGGGCAAGCCATTTAACCCTGTTTGCTTCAGTTTCCTCATCTGTAAAATGACCTGGAGAAGGAAATGGCATACCACTCTAATATCTTTGTCAAGAAAACCCCAGATGGAGTTACAAAGAATTGGACATGACTGAAATGATTGAACAACCATAAGAACAAGATAAACAAGTGAAGGAGAATGAAAGAATAGACCTTTCATAGCTATAGATAGGAGAAGCGTTCATGAACTAGATTATCACCTCCATACCCATTTCCATTTTTTTGAAATTCTACCCACCCTTCAAGGCACAAGTCAAAAGCCTTTCCTAATCTTCTCAGTTGGAAATAACTTTGTATCTCCTTTATCCTTTGCGCATTTCTAACACTGCTGCTATGTTCTATTCATCATTATAATTGCCTAATTACTCAACAGTGTTACAAATTCATATAAGGCAAATATCCCTTGTATTAAGAATATAAGCTCCAAGAGGGAGCAACCTCCAGGATGACACAGTGGTAAAAATCCTAAAATGAATCTACGTACCTGAGTTCTAATCCTGACTCAGACCTATAATGACTACACCAGTCATTTGCTAGTCTATGTCTTCATTTCTTGAGTTTAAGTCCTGCATTTGCAAGTGACTGCTGGGCATTTTAACCAGATATTCTTTTCACTTCTTAAATTTAATGTATACTGAATTCTTCATCCCCACTCCCTAAAACTAGAAATAAAACTTTTCCTTACAACTTCCACATTATTCTTAATACAATTCTCATCGTTCTAGTAAGCCACAGTTATCTTTGATATTTGTCTCTCTCTTTTCTTCACTCCATATTCAGCTCTCAGGGGTTATCAATTTTTTCTTCCCAATGTCTTCGCATCTATTTTTCTTTTACATTTTCACTATAGGTACCCAAATCCAGCCTCTTATTATCTCACTCCTATCATTATTATAATGGCCTTCATTGGTATCTCTGTTATTCTCCTGTTCTAATGTATACTAACACCAGACAAGTATTCCTAAAAAGCCAGTTTCATCACTTGATGTCCTGCCTGAAAAAAAAAATTAGTAACTGGCTACTACCTAGAGCATAAAATCCTAATTCCTTAACTTGGCATTATAGGCCCTCCACAATTTCCTTCTCATTTACTTTTCCAACCTTAACTCCCACTATTCACCTTCACGGATCCACAGTCTTAGCCAAGTTGGTCTACATCCCATTCCCAAATCTGTTTTGCATATTCTGGCCTCCGTTCTTTTGCTCATGCTATGGGCCTTCATTTGTCAAAATTCTCCCTTCACTCTTCAAAGCCCCCTCAATTTTTTTTAAATAACTTTATCATACACCTAAAAGTAATAGCAAGCTATACACAATAGATCTGCAGCCCCATGTAAAATCATCCATTCCATTATAACAAGCCATGGAAATGCCTATCCCACTCCACAGTCTTCTTTGATATGATTTATCTCTCCTTCCTCTGAATTACTGGACCTTTAACTGCCTTTATTGTACTTATTTGGCTATCTCCTTAACATGTCTATAAGTTATTGGAGGGCAGGTCTCATGCTTTTATATCTCCCACAATTAACAGCTTGATGTCTATATAAGAAGTATGTATATACATATATGTGTGTGTATACATACATATGTGTGTATACATATGTGTGTATATGTATACATACACATAATTGTGAATGTAATAATTGTAATAATGAGTAAATGAATAGAGAAAGAGGTTTGAGTGATAATGTAGATTTGTCAAAGTTGGTCAGGCTTTGAAGGCAAGATATGGAATAAGGGATTCTACTGTTTGCCCTGACCAGCTCCCTTTTCTTACAAGGACTAACTGAAAGAGATGAATGGTAAGGATGAAATTTATGTAACACCTAGTCTCTGATATGGTCGGATCCCAAAAGAATTTGTGATCTGAGTAGACTCTGTACACTGACCATCTTAAGACATAACAAGTCCTTGGCAAAAACATCATGATCTTGACTTCTGGAGGCGGGGGTAGGGATGTGGTATGCAATTCCAAAAATATCACATTGGAATTTAAAAATAGGAGGTTTTTCCCTAGAGGCTGATCACAGTATTGTGGAGAGCTCCCCAAGTGGCCCTCATAGAGAACTAGGACAAGTGTGATATGTTCCCAGATGACTGCAAAACCAGATGAAGTCACTGATTATTTTGGTCCTTTCCTCATGTTGCTCACATTATACCTTCTCCATGAATTAAAACTCTCCCATTGCTTAAGAGCAGAAATACAAAATTTCCTTGAAATGTGATTGTTTACAACAGAGCTTTCCATAAATCATTAGAAGGTATAAGGCCAAAGAACAACCATATCCCATCAACTTCCAAATGTCCTTTCAGAGCTAATATAGAATGATTGATAGTCCAAAAGCATTTACACCTGCCTATGGAACATAGCCAGAAGCAGACTCCCAAACATTTATCATGCCCTGTGCCTAGGGGGAAGTCCAAGGTAATCCCAGCTTGACCATCCCAGGGCCTAGGTGTAAAGAAGACTTGGGTGGGGTGGGGGGGGGACATGGTGGATGTCTTCAAACATTTTGAAGGGCTAGCATTTGGAGAAAGGCTTGGACAAGTTCTGCTCAACTCTGAAGAGGGTATAGTTCCAGAAAGGTTAATAATTCAGCTTGCATATAGAGGGAAACACTGCCTAACAATTAGAACTATCCCAAAGTGGAATGAACTGATCTGGGATTTAAGAATTCCCTCTCACTAGAGATAATAGGAGAATAACAATGATGACAACAACAACAATATCTAGCAATTACAAAGCACTAAGGTTTGCAAATTGCTTTACATGTATTATCTTATTTGATTCCCACAACAGTCCCACTCAGTGGGTGTTATTAATTTCCCTGTCTTACAGATGAGGAATTGGAAGCAGAAAGAAGTTTGTGACTGGCCCAGGGTCACATAGTGAGAAAATGTCTGAGGTGGGATTTGATAATATATTTGGAGCTGGAAAGGACTTTAGATGACATGGAGTCCAAACCTCTTACTTTGTAGATGAAGAACTGAGGAACAGACTCAAATAATAATAAAGCTAAAATATGTACAGTGCTTCCAGATTTGCAAAGCACTTTACAAATATTTTCTCATTTTATCCTCACAACAACCCTCAGAGATAGAAGATATTTATCCCCATTTTACAGATGAGGGAACTGAGGCAGGCAGAAGTGAAGTGATTTGCCCAGGGTCACACAGCTAATAAATACATGAGATAGGATTTGAATCCAGGCCTCCCTCATTCCAAGTTCCTCATAACATCCTCTGTACTACTCAAGGAAGGCTGGAGGATAAGTTGAAGGTGTCCTAGTGAAGATTCTCAGTCAGCCCACCGTGAGGGTCGCCTAGATAGCTACTGAGTTCCCTTCCAGCTAAGAATTCCTGTTCATCCAGTTATTAATACAGTGTTGAGCACATGGTAAGCACTTATTTTTTTTTCTTTCATTCATCCTTTTAGCCCAAGCCAAGCTCCAATGCCACTTGTTCTAGGAAGCCATTCCCAACTCCACCTTCTCACCCACCCCAAGAGTCACAAATTTCCTTCTGGCTCCCATATGTCTCTTTGTTTTGGGCCTCTCTAATACCCTTTTTGTGTACTGTTGCTGCACATTGTAATTAGCTATGTCTGAATTTATTTTTCTTTATTAGAACAAAAGTTCCAAAGTACAGGAACTTTTCTATTTTTTTTTAATTTTCTCCATATCATGCACACCATTCTGTGCACAGTGGGTGCTTAATCAATGTATTTTAAGTTGAATACAATTAATCCATAGGCAAGGCCTTTTCGTATTCTGGCATTAGGGATTCAATGCACCAAAGGAACTTCTTTGAGATAAAAACCAGTAACCCTGAAGGAGAGGAAGCACATTTTAAGGTAAGACCATAAGAATTGCTACTCTTATCTCACCATCCATCCCATCATAAACCTTGTTAAATTATTCCTGGTGTAGGCATAAACTGGTATTAAACATCATCTAATTTTTAAGAGAGACGTGTTGATATCTTCTGTTTTTATAACATTTAGCTTTCCCCCTATATCCCTTTCATCCTCCCTCCCTCTACCCCAAAGCCATCCCTTGTAACAAATACAATGTATATCAGAAGTCTTTATGCTTATAAAGCTTTAGCACTAAGAATTTTGGCTCACACTGTAATTTGCCTAACCTAATTTTATGTATATACACTGAATATCCTTGAGTTCCTGGACCAGAAATGGAGAAATTTATAAATGCCATTATACTTGAGCCTAACAATGGCTTATGTTCTCATTTTTATGAATGTTAAATTCATATTGTTAAAGACTCCACTGTAGACTTCATGAATTTGTGATGTGTATGACATTCTTTCTGACGGAATAGAATAAGCAATAAAGATAGCATGATAATAAATAGAGCAATAGCTGAAAAATCTTCACCAGGGGAAATTCCATTAGTGATTAAGAAAAGAAAGGCAGGGAAATCAAGATGCATCACGTGGATCTAAGAGCTTCCAGTGGTGCACACAGCTGTCCAATACATCTCAGAGAACATTCTGACAGGATCCTATGAACATCATGCTTTTAGCATTAGAAGGCTCCAAGTTTCACCCTTCCACCTTGATAAGTCCTTAACACACAAACCCAGATGCACCCACCCACAAACCACATGCAGATGTTCATGCAAAAGTCTGTTGCTGGAAGCACCAGGCCTTTGAAAGGACATTTCTGTTGGCTTTTTACATTATTGTTTGTAAACTTGGATACTTTTCCAAGAGAAGGCCAGCCCATTCTCCTTCATCTGACAGTTGTATCTGTTGTGATAGCTGAGGAGAGGTAATTCTGCACGCACACACACACACACACACACACACACACACACACATTTCTTCCATCCAGGGACAAAGTGACATGCTGGGGAATTAATTTTCACCACTATTTCTCATTCCACAAAAAGATGATCTGCAATGACCTACATCCTTCTCTTGACTTCTCTTCAGCCCCATCCTGATCTTTCTGTTCTAAAGCCAAATCTGAGAACTATTACTGAGCCAAGTGCTCCTAGTATGGCCTAGAGATGAGTCAGATCCTCGAGGTCTCATAGTGTTTACCTTGTACATTCCATCCCAATGTGGGTTTCTCACTCCACAGTAGGTCTCAGCACACTAGAGAGACTCATTTCTCTCTACTTTTCTATAGACACACTGTGGCATCCACATTCATTTAGGGTACCCATAAAAGATCCTAAGATCTTCATTAAGATATAATATACCAAAAATGCTGACTTAGGGCAAGCTCCCACCCAAGAGCAGTAGACTATTTGCAAAGCAAGAGAAAATAATTTGACATCTCTCCATTAGGCAGGGCCCGGATTCTCCCTCCTCAAAATGGAGACAAGTGAATAAGAGGGGAAGAGCATCTAGGTGGTGCAGTGAATGAGCACTGGGCCTGGAATCAGGAAGACTCATCCTCCTGAGCTCAAATCTGGCCTTAGACACTTATTATCTGTATGGCCCTGGGCAATTCACTTAACCATTTGCCTCAGTTTCCTCATCTATTAAATGGGCTGAAAAAGGAAATAGCAAACTACTCTAGCATCTTTGCCAAGAAAACTCCAAATGGGGTCATGAAGAGTTGGACAGGAGTGAAATGACTGAACAACAAAAAACAATAAGAGGGGAAATGAATAAGGTCATTTTAACTGGATATATCATACCTTATGGATATAAGTCATAAATGAAAAGGGGGAAAGATTACCACAACATATCATTGCCTCTTTCCTCTCTATTTCCCATGCAATCCCTAAGGAATTCCCCAAAGCCATAACTCCTTATAATTTGTCAATCTGTCAATAAATATTTATTAAGTGCCTACCATGTTCCAGACACCGGTGATACAAAGAAAGGCAAAATCAGCCCCTGCTCTTGAGGAGCTCAAAGTCTAATGGGGGGAGACAACATGCAAACAAACAAGCTATTGCAGGATAAATTGGAATGACTGATTTGGGGAAAGGTACTAAAACTAAGAAGAAGTCAGAAAGTCTTAAGAGGATGAGATAAGGAGAGAGAACATTCAATGAATAAGGGATAGCCAACAATAACAACAAAAAAAAAAAGCCTGCAGGTGAGAGATTGAGTATTTTGTTCAAGGAACAGCAAGGATGCAAGTGTCATGGATGGAAGACTCCATGGAAGGTGTAAGGTATAAGAAGACTAGAAAGGTTGAGGGATTAATTTGTGAGGAATTTTTGGCAGCAAATTTAGAGCTCTTTTTGGAATAAATTTGAAGTTCAAGTAAGACACCTAGGTGGAAATGCCCAGCAACTAGTTAAAAATATGATACTGCAGCTCTGGGGAGATACTATAGAAGGGGAAGAAAAGAAGAAACATTTATATAGCAATACCATGTGTCAGGCATTCTGCTAAGTGCCATAAATGTCTCATTTGAGTGGAGATATAGGTTTAAGAGGTATCCACATAGAGGCAGTAATTGAAGTAGGAATAGATGAGACTGTCCAAGGAAAGATTGTAGAAAAATAGTAGAAGAGGGTCGAGGGGAGAGTCTTAGGAGACACAAAAGTTTAGCATGAAGAGAAAAGGGAGATAAGGAACCAAGAGAAACAGAAAAGGAATGGTGAGAGTGGTTAAAAAAAATGATCCCTAAGCAGTGTCCCCAAAGGCAACAGCGGAAGAAACAGGGATAAGGAAGAGAGAGACAACAGTGTCAAATGTTGGAATGTTCCAGGATAAGGACTGAGAAAAGGACACAGGATTTCATAATTAGTAGTCTTCTGGAAGACATATTTAGGCTTGATGAAAGATAAACCTTCTAAGAATTAGAAGTGTTCCTAATGGAAATGAGCTGCCTTTGGAAGTAATGGCTTATCCTTCCCTCAGAGGTCTTCAGGAAGAAGTTGGATGATCATTTGTCAGAGATATTTCTGAGAAAGAATCAAATCCCTAATATAGTTCTAATACATTATATTCATAAACTCCTTCAGAGTGAGTCCTCCACCTTCTCTTTCTAACCTAACCTGCCACTCCCATAGATCAATCCTGATCTAATCCAGATGATGATGAAAAAAAAAAAACAAATCAGAGTAGGATTAGAGAATCCCTAAAGACTCATGGGGAACTTGGGCCTGACCATTAGGATAAAGGGTGACAACCTGGTCAGATTTTTAAATAGGCAAAGTAGGCAGCTGGTCTACCAATTTTTGATTTTAAGCCAAGTATCTGTTCCTCCTTAGTTGCCAACTACACTAACACAATTAGAAAAAGAGTCAATTTGGCTTATGACTTCGATGACCTTGCATTTGGGAGAATCAATACATCATTTATTAAATTTATTTAATAAAGCATTTATTAAATCAGTCAACTAGCTTTTTTTAAAGTGCCTGCTATGTGTCAGACACTGTGCTAAGAACTGGGGATATGAAGAAAGGCAAAAGGCAGTTCCTGCTCTCAAGGAATTCACTCTACTGACAGAGACAACATTCAAATAACTCTCTTCAAATAAGAAATAGACAGGGTAAATTACAAGTTGTTCCAGAGGGAAGGACGTAAGATTGAAGAGTACTAACAAAGACTTCTTGTAGAATGTGTGACTTTAGCTGAGACTTGAAGTATTTATTACTATGTACGAGGCACTGAGAAAGCAAAGATCAAAAGAAAAATAACTGGCTTCAAGAAGCTTACCTTCTGAAACTTTCTGAAAGATTGTTTTAATAAGATGTATTTAGGAGTAAGGGGAGTGGGAGGGAAATGGAGACAGAGAGACAAACATTTCCTGCTTTGCAATTTTGCCAATGTCTTATCCTATATCTGGGGGAGATGGGAGTAGCTACAAGGATGACCTGGGCATTTAGGTTCACTTTGGTCTAGTCCTGGATTTACTGCAGGAACTGACCCAAGCCCCTTCAACCCAGTGAATAGTCAAGCACCTTGAGCAATCCAGTAACTGTTTCTATCACCCAAAGGCCCAGGGACAGCATGAACTTACTGTACTTCACACTCAGAATTGGACTTGCCTTCAAGGATGAGAGGAAGCAAGATTACTTTCTAGCATATTCATCCCATATCAAGCCATCTACCTAGACAAACCAATGAAAGTCCACTTCATCATGTAATCACCCATACTCACAGACTGAATACAAGCAGACATCAGACTGAATGATACACATGTAGAGCCGCTAACAATAAACAAGTCATCCTAGGCAAAGGGAAAAAACTAAATGCCCTCTTAAGGCATCTTCAATTCTTAGAATTCAAAATCAACTACAGAATACAAAACCAGATGACTTAGCTATTAATAGCTGAAGACACTAAAAAAAAATAAAATTTTAAAAAGATCAATCAATGAACCATGTATTTAGAGTTGGTAGAGAAAATGTAGTTGAATCTCCTCTGCCCTGACTCCCTGCTATTTTACAGATGAGAAAACTGGGTCCCATTAAGTTGAAATGTCTTGCCCTGGGCCACACAGACAGTGAGGAGAAGAGAAGATCAACTGTTTTATAGACAGTTTCACTCTGCATTGTTCTCAGCTCAACCCTTTGACAATGAAGGTGACATATTTTTGCCCAATGTCATCCTTTTATTTTTAAAAGAAGTCACAATTTCCAAAACCAGGATCTACTGGAAAAGCATTTTTACTATTCAGTATTTCCTATTTGACTCCCCCTAGTTTGAAAAATAGATTTTTTCAAATCCAGATTTATTTTTAGACAAGAAAGACCAGAAAGATTGAGTTTTCCAGATCGGAGCCCTCTGCTCCTGGGCCGACATTCTAAAAATGTTCCTTTGCCAGATATAAAAAGGCCAGTGGATAATTTATTGGAGGAGTTTTTTCAAAGCTCTTATTGCTTTTTAACCAGAAAGAGAAAAATACCAGGACTTGATCAGCTCAATATTGCACTTGGCACAAATGAATATATAAGGAGGTTAGGAATTCTCTGCTCCTCTTCCAGCCTTTACTCTTATTTGTCCACAATATACCCATGCTAGAGGGTTCGGGCTTGTTGGCATTCCATCTACCCTCTTCTCTGCAAATATGCAATTCTGTTTCCCTAAATAATAGGGATGGTTGAGCCAAAGAAAACTCAAAACAATACATTCACTTAATAGTTCTAATGGCTTTGCTGAATCCTGCCAATGAAAATGTTGGCTAAATAATTCCAGAGAGGCCTTCTACTGGATCAAAACAAAACCCACCAAATCTCCATCCACCTCCTCCTTGTTTCTGCCACTCAATTTTTTTTTTCTTTTTTGGCCTATTCATAGAGAAGTGTGTGAAACACCCAAGGAATGTTCTCTTCTTACAAAGAAGAGAGTTGTGTTTGGGATATTGCTAAAGATTTAGTATTTACTAAAGACTTTTCAACGTATCTTATTTTGCATTGGTCACTAAAGACAATTAAGGCTTAAAGATGGGGTGCCTACATTCAATAACAAATTGCCATGGCTTCCCCTCAAGAAGAAAGGCAATATTGACCTTCACTGGTCAAAAACAGCTACAGAAGGAATGAAGAACTCAGAGAGGACTTAATGACCTCTTTAGCCATCAATGCCACTAGTGAGATTAGCAGTCCCCATAAATGTTATCACCAGTAGATTTTAGACATGAGCTAGTGAGGAAGCAAACAAGAATGGAATTTTAAAAGTGGGAAGTGGAGAAAAATGAAAAGACAAGGATTAGGAAGCTACAAATTTAAAAGAGAGGTACAGATATTGTGCCATAGTAGACCAGCCACTATGAGCTAGATCATGAGAAATTCAATGATATTCCTACTATAGATTCCTTATGTGGATGTAAAAAGAGATTTGGTCAGTCATTTCTAGGAAAATGAACAACTACTAGAATTAGCCATCTGAATAAGATCCTCATGTCTTGCCACTTCCTGACTCCAATATTCTAAAGAATCCCTAATAGGACTGATATAGAATCCCCTCCAACAATGCTGACTGTAATCCAGCAATGCCTTCCCATTCTGTAAGAGAGATCCTTGTTCATGGCATCCTCCTAGAAATCCATCACAAAGAATTTCCTAAATGCTAAAGGATTTCCTTATGTTCTCTCCATGACACATGGAAGTCAAGGGGTTATGTGGACTATGCATCCATTGCTTCCTTCTCCTCCCACCCCCTCTCTCCACACATGCCTAGCCTGTCTCCTTTTCCAGTCATAAGATCATAGGAGCATGCATTTAGATCTAGAAGGGACCTTGAAAGCCAACTCCTTCATTTTATAGATTTTTTAAAAAGAGGTGCAATGACTTGCCCAATGTCACAGAGGTACTAAGTGACAGAGACAGATTTTGAATACAGGCCCTCCAATTTTAAAGCCAGTGCGCTTTTGATTATATTGCTATTGAGTTATTTCAGTCATGTCCAACTCTTCATGACCCCATTTTGGAACTATCTTGGCAAAGATATTGGAGTGGTTTGCCATTTCTTTCTCCAACTTTTCACTATATCGTATTGCTAAACTGAAGTAGCCAGGTTATCCCCATCTCCCAGATATCCCTCTCAACTACCAAAGTTAAATTATCTCTTGCTATATCTCCCAACTATTATTCCTGTTTAAATATTAGCTGTTGGCATGCCAATATGTAAAAAGAACCTCTTTCAGGAATTCAGACCAAACACAATCCCCATTTTAAGCATGGTCTTCTAATCTGTCTCAAAGCCCCACAGAAATGCCACTTTATCTTCCAGTGAAAAATTCAATTCAACAGACACATGTGTATGTATACAAATATGCATTTATATACACATATGTGCATATACATGGATGTATACAGATATATGCATATATATACATAGATATATGTATTTATGCATGTGTGTATATGTATGTATATATGTATATGGGTGTACACACACACACACACACACACACACACACACACACACCTGCTATGCACAAGGTGCTATGCTAGGCCCCAGGAAAACAAAGATGATTTATGGAGTGTCCTGAACCTAAAGGTTTAGAAAGCTTTACAGGCTCCATCTAATTCATCATCCTGGGTTCTTGGTGTATTGAGTTAGGGAAGTAGTAGGAGATATTGCTGTTCATATTTTTATAGAGACAGAAACTGAATCATGGAACCAGAAGTCAGTGTAAGTCATGTAATAATTCAAGGGTGAATCTAGGAAAGAACTCACATCTCTTGATTCCATGTTTTTTTTTTAATCTGTATTCAAGTTGCATATAAACAACCCCGAAATATTTTGTAAGGGGGAAAAAGGGTGGAGTCCATGAGTCAGTACTTGAAATTCTCAAGACCTTCAATTTCAGCCTTGGTGAAATCTAATCCACTGATTTTACCAACTCCCCATTTGTAAGACACATTCAAACAACCAATTTGATTTAAGCCTCCCTTCTGACTTAAGCTTCTAGGTTTGTTAACCAATCTAGTAATAGCTGATTAATAATAAATATCAGCTGGCATTTATATAGGAGGCCTGGAAAGTTTTCGAAGTATTTTATATGCATTACTTCAATTGATCTTTGCAACAACACTGTTATGTAAATGATACAGGTATGATCATTCAGTCTCACTCTTGCCTCTCACTGCCTGCATGACCTTGGATAAGTGACTTGACCTCTCTGAGCCTCTGTTTCCTCATCTGCAAAATGAAGGAATTGCACTAGATGATTAATAACATCCCTTCTGACTTTTAGGCTAAACCTGCCCTTGCCTACTCTTTCTAGAGGGGATAGTCATGTGAGTGCAATGTTTAAGATTAAGCAGCCTGGTGTAGTAGAAAAGGCACCAGACTTGGAATAAGGAGGGGGACAAGTTTTATGATATTAGCTATGTAACCATGGGCAAGTCACTCAACTCCTCTGAGCCTCAGTCCTCATTCCAGCAAAATGGGGATGGAATGTGAAAACATGTATTAAGTGGTTATGTGCAAATTACTGGGCTAAGCCTGGGGATGGGGCAGCTGGGTTGCCCAGTGAATAGAACACCAGGACTGTAGTCAGAAAGACTCCTCTTCCTGAGTTCAAATCAGGCCTCAGACATTTACTATCTGTGTGACCCTGGGCAAGTCACTTCACCCTGTTTGCCTCCATTTCTTCATCTGTAAAATGAGTTGGAAAAAAAATGGTAAGCCACTCTAGTATCTTTCCCAAGAAAATCCCAAGGGGGTCATGAAGAGTTGGACACAACTGAAAACAACTGAACAATAAACAAAAACAAACTACAAAAAAGCCTGGGGATACAAATACAAAAGAACATGATCCCTATTTTCAGGCAGTTGACAGTGGAGTGAGTGGAGAAAACAAATCCTGTATAAGATAGCCCTGCTTCAAGGAAGATATACACATGCCATGGTTATGAAGGTAGGGAAGCCACACATATGACAAAGCCTAAGAATATGACTTATCTTAGAGCATGACAGCAGGTCAGATGGAAATTCCTGAAGGTCTAGAGATTATAGAGGATGGCAGAAGGTAAGATCCAGTGTACTTTGAGAAGCAATAGCAAGGAAAATGGTAAGACTCAGTAGTTCATCATCTTATTAGAAGGATTGTTGTTTGATAATAATACTTGCACTAAATACCTGATAGTGTTGTTATGAAAAAAATAAAATCTTTGTCACTCTGCAAATATAAACTTATGAGGCATGCTAGCTGTTTCTCTGAGGTCAGCTACTATTAAAGAAGGCTTGGCATTTAAGAATACTTCAAAGGACTAGTAAATTTTGGTGTCAGTTGATATACCTGAACCTGTTTAGTAGGCACCACCCGGCCCATCTATGATCAAGGTCCATCTACTAGGATCTAGGATGAAGGAAATAGAATCATTAAATATAAAAATTCCAGTAAGCAGAAGGGCTCCCCCTTCTTTATTTTCCCCTAAAATACTGTAACTGGCAGTTAAAAAGCACTCAATACCAAAATGTTTGTCACAGTAACATGAAAGGACAAGGTAAGGAGGAGTCCCATCAAAATGCAGAAGAGTTTGGTGAATGTGCTAATACTTCATACCACCCCCTGACCAGAATATTGGACACACCTATGTAACTCATCATCTGTCTGAAAGACTAACCCATTTGACCCCCTTTACCTGAACCCAAATGAAAACTTATTTTTACCCTGAAGGCAAGTAATTCTTTATAAAGGATCATTTATAGGTAACTGGCCAAATACCTCGATTTTGGTCACCAAAAATGAGGAACAACTTTCTTTAGTTTAGAAGATGCCTGAGACAGTATAGGAATCCATGAACTATCACTGCCTATTATTAATAAGGGCATAACCACCATCCTTTTCACCTAGGTTTATAATCATATCACTCTTACCTCTTCATTTGGACTCATAACACATATGGTGGATTCTTTTGTGAAGACAAAATAGGCCATTTTTTACCTCAATTCTTTCCTAACCTTTAACTACTGAATGGGTATTGCTTCAGACAATCTGAGACCTGGGAAAAACCTTAGTTTAAAAAGGCCAGGTTCCCTCACTTCAT
Organism: Phascolarctos cinereus; assembly: GCF_003287225.1. Lineage (NCBI taxonomy): Eukaryota > Metazoa > Chordata > Mammalia > Diprotodontia > Phascolarctidae > Phascolarctos > Phascolarctos cinereus. The sequence goes on from NW_027555958.1 coordinate 412,118,573, forward strand.
CTAGGGCTATTGCCAGTCATCCTGACCTATGTCTTTTCACTGGACTCCAATGACTCTGAAGGAAAAAGGGTGGCTGTTGACTTTACACAGCTCTGCCTCCTTTAAATCTTGTTCACTTGCAAGTCAAGACATCACTCTCCTGGTGTAACTGGTTCTCTTCAAGAATGAAGGATAAACAACAATCTGTAAGTAGTAGTAGCTGCCCTCCTGGGGTAACACAATAGACCAGTTCCTATTGGAAATGCTACTATTTCCTCCCTCCTCTTCCTCTTCTTTCTCCTCTTCTTCCTCCTCATCTGTCCATGTGGGAAGTCATACCATTACATGCAGATGCTGTGTCCAAAAGAATATAAATTTTGATTGCTTATACTTCTCAAGGTATCTTGTGGTTGGAGGACTAGATTTTTTTTTCTTCCCTACTTATTTATTCTATCATTTAAAAAAAAATGGGACAATTAACTCTTTTGTCTCCTGTAGTTTTCAATTATGATCTCTTGAAATATAGCTCTGGAAAACCAGGGTTTGAAAAAGCCCAATGGAATTCAAATGGAGCTATTTGACTATGCCTTTAAGCCCAAATCACTCTGGCTCTCACTGATTGATCAATAACAGATCTTAGCCCAAGCTTCACTTACTCATTATTTGAATTTTGGTGGCTCAGAGTGAATGTAAATAGAAATTGTTTCTATTCTGTCCAGAAACTCTGATTCTTTTGTGAAGGTAAAGTAGCCTTTAACTACTGAATGGGTGTTGTCTCAGACAAAATGAGACCTGGAAAAGAACTTAGCTTAAAAAGGCCAAACTTTCCCACTGTATCTGGAGCCCTTGCCATGTCTTATCACTGGACTCTGATGAGTCTGGAGAAGAGAATGAGGCCAATGACTTTGCATAGTCCTACCTCACTTATATCCAATTCACTTGCAAGTCAAGACATCACTCTCCGGTTCTCATTGGTCCTCTTTGAGAAAAAAGGACAAACAACAATAACAACCACACATGGTGCCAAATCTTATTGTTTCTCTCTCCAAAACATCTCTTGTACATGTGGCCCTGCTTTCCACTCACACAGGCACCACTCTAGGTCATACGTCATCGCCTCTCTTGGACTACTGTAATAGACCTAATTGGTCTTCCTGTGTTGAATTTCTCCCCAACAACCACAAAGCTACCAAAATAACTTTCCTAAAGTGCAAGTCTGACCTGGTCAGCCCCATACTGCACAACTTTCAGTGGCTCCCTATGACTTCCAAGATCATATATACCTTCTCTGCTTTACATTTATGTTCTTCATCATCTCAGCTCTTTCTACTTTTCCCGTGTTCTTTACACATTACTCCCTTGCATTCAATCTATAGCCCAGCCATAAACCTACTTGGCATTCCTCACATACAGCACTTCTTCTCCCATCTCCACATCTTTCCACTTGGCTGTCCTTTATGTCTGGAAAGGCCTCCTGCCTTACTTCTGTCTCTTGGAATCCTTGACTTTCTTCAGGTCTCAACTCAAATGCTACCTTCTTCAGGAGGCCCTTCTCAATTCTCCCAGATGCTATTGTCTTTCCTTTTACAGTTACTTTATATTTACTCTGTATGAATCTTGAATATACATATTTATAGACATATACACTTCCTCTTTGGGACAGGGGCTCTTCTTTCTTTTTAACACTCAGCACTTAGCACAGTGCCTGGCACACAATAATTGCTTAAGAAATCTATGGCAATTGATCTTTGTTGACAGTATCTATATTATACTTTGAAGAATAGTCAGTCAATAGGAATTTGGCCCCTTTTTTTTTCAGTGCTGCCAGTTAACAAAAATGGAACACAGCTTTATTTAATTTTGCCTACTTGGATTCCCTGATTTTAGGATTGATGGTAGAGCTCTTTGGGTGTTTCTGAATCCATGTTTTCTGGCTCTCTAAGACTCATCTTGGGTAAAAATCAGGGCAGTTGGACTCAATGGTAAGAAGTGCCATTAGTAACATCAGTTTTGCAATTTCATTTGCTATATAATCAAATTTTTTTAAATGAATATTATATCCCACATAGCAAACTATTTGTTCTCCTGAAGTGGCACAATATATTCAGGCATCCAGTAGTCACTAGGGAAGAATAGAAATGACACAGAAAGATTAGTCCTAAAATTAATTTATTTAGGGGAAAAACAAACCAAGAGAAAAAATATAATAAAAAAGAAGTACAAATCCAGGAAGAATTAATTCCTAAACCAAAGGGACTAATGAAAATCCAGTGGAAAACAGGATATTAAGAAAAGAGAAAATTAATATTGGGGGAGAGAAAGACAGAGACAGAAAGACAGGGACTGGGCCTAAATGATGGAGTTGGTGTCATTATTTCTCAGGACCTTTCCTGATGACAGAAGGTGAAATATTCAGATATTCTCCATACTCTTGTATATCTGCCAATTGATCAGACTGAGGGGATACTAATCCTGAGGACCCAGGATTCAGATTATGCAAGTCAATCTGGGCATTTGAGGATGCGGACTGAGGCATGTGATTAACAAAGGTTCTTACCTCTCTGACAAGTTCTATCTCTCCTTAAATGCTTCTTCTTCTTCCATGTTCCCTCAATATAATGCTGAGCCCCCATAGTTAGGTGCTCAACAATCTTTTCTTGTCTCTCTCTACTGTCTCTCAGAAATCACCTCAATTCACATAGATTCAATAATCACCTTTAAGTAGGTGACACAGACATCTCTATCTTAACTTCTGACCACTTTTTCAAGTGTCAGTTACTCATCTCCAGATGTCTGCTAACCATTTAAACTTGAAGGGCAATGGATTAAAAGACTGGAAGAATCTTCTCTAGCACAAATTCAACCACAAATTAGTATTATCTTGAGCTCTGGGCCTCAGTTTCCACATCTGTAAAATGAGGGGCTTAGACTAAATAACATGTAGGGTGCCTTTCCAGTGTGAGAACAAATTCTGATTCTTTGAAACTATGAAGGCTGTCAGTAGAAGTGAGTAATAATTGGGATGGCCTATAATCACTTCAACTTCATGTCTAAATTTAAATTTATCATATTACATACACACACCCCACGAACATACATATACATATAACCCAGCATCTCCTACTGGCATCTTTGTTTCTATTAATCATCTTCCATTTACCCCAGATTGAAACCTCAGAATCGTCTCTGACTCCTCTGTCATGAGACCCATATACAATTAGTCACAAAATCATGTTGGTTTTTTTTTCATGATATCTCTCACACCTGACTTTTTCTTTCTAATCTCACCACCACCACTCTAATTAAGGGCATGATGATGATGAGGGTGATGGTAATGATAGCATTTATACTGTGAATAAACATTTATATAGCACCTTCTAAGTGCCAGGTGCTATGCTAAACATTCAACCCTCACTATGAAGTTGGCACAGTTATTATCCCTATTTTGTAAATGAATTAACTGAGGCAAGCAGAGGTTGAGTGACTTGCTTAGGATCAAACAGCTTGCTTCTGAGGTTGGATTTGAACTCAGATCTTCCTGATTCCAGTGTTCTATACCCTGCATCAGCTATTTGCTTTTGTAGTGAGCTGTTTGTCTTCATCTTCCATTTTTTTGATTTTCCCAGTTTCCTGGCATATTCTGTATCTTCTGGGGGCTTCCAGGGTCCGTTTTAACCCTCTTAAATTGTACTGTTAGGGAAAGTAACAAAACTCATTCACATCGAAATATAAATGATTGATGAGGCTCAATGAGTCACCTCTCTCTCTCTAAAGACTACTTTTATACTTTAATGAGAATGAAGTTCTATTTAGCTTAAATCCAAGAAACAAAACTAAATTTTAGAATTCCAAGCAAGGTAGGAGCTGAAGATGAGAGAGATTTTGTGGAGCATGAGGCCTCTCCTAGTGCCCCTTTAATCACACTACATAGAGGGCCACCTTACTCTGCTTACTTGTAAAATGGATTACAATGAGACCTTGTGGCCAACCTTTTGTTGGCACCAGTCAGAGTGAGGAGCAAACATTGCTCGCTGGGAAAGACCGTAAACCACAACAGATGGGGGTCAGGTTGGTCTGTTTGCATCAGTCCATGACTGCTTTTCAGTTGCCAGTGATGGCCTCAAGTTTTATGGGAAGCATAAATCAAAATTGCAGCCAGAATCCCAGATTCAGCTTTTAACATAAAAGACATGTCAAATGCAATATATCTTCAGACTAGCTGGATGAGATAGGAAAATTAAATGTTCTCTGAGGAAGCTTCTTAAAATAAAGGGATTGCAATCCACAATTCGTAGCTGAACAGCAACTTCAGGTTCAGATAAATGATGGACAAACTAGAAAGACAGGTGTAAGTCTCCTTACAAAAAAAAATATATAAAAAAACCACTCCAACCCACATAGAACTACAGAAGCTACACAGTGCCAGGCATATAGTAGGTGCTTAATAAATGTTCATTGATTGATTGATTACTATTATCTTAGTCACTAAGTCTTCCTAGGCAGTCAGAGAGCCATCTATGCCCTATGTGTAATGACCCAAACAGAAAGCCATATTTTCAAAGGTATGCATTCAATAATCAGACAAGGGATTCCTGAAATATCTCCCCAAAGTTCTCTTTTGCTCCTGTATGGTATTGTGCTTTTTATAAGTTAATTAGATCATTTCTTGAGGACATGTACCATCTATTATCATTTTGTGTCCCTCATGATATCTGGCATAGCTTGGACACATAGTATATGAATAATAAATGCCATCGTGATTGAGTATTTAGGCATTTGTGTCTGAACAATCTTTTAATTATACATGGAAGGAGAGGTCAGGACCTGTAATTTCCTTTTTGAGGGAAATCCTAGTAACTCCCTTTCCTTCTCCCCTCCCCCACCAACAATGTATATCTGTATCAGACACCCTTAATTTACAGTCTTGTCTATTGTATTGAAAAGTTAAATGAGTTCTCCAGGGTCATATAGCTAGTCTGTGTCAGAGGTGAGACTCAGACAGAAGTTTTCCTTATTTTAAGGCCAACTATTTATATATTCTAGACACCGTAAATGATTAGAACTTTAAGAAGTCATCTCTCTACTCATGAAGTTTACACTCTAAATGAGGTTCAATTCATACACCTTTATTAAGTACCTAATGCATGCAAGATCTTGTGCTAGTGACAAAGAAGACAAAATAAAAGCTTCATCCATTCTACTAGGAGGAGGATATACCTTGCAAATTGATATATATGTGTGTGGTCTTTTGAGGAGGAAGAAGAGAGTATTAATTACAAAGAAGATCAGAAAAGGAGGCAGAGAAAAGGAGGGAGTGCATTCATGGTGAATAGATTATGCAAAGCAGAGGAATGAGAATTTGAGGGTTAAGGTCAGGAAACAGTGTCAGGTTTGGCTAGGTCAGTTTGGCTAGAATGCAGAATGTATAAAAGGGAATAAATAAGCAGTAAGACTGAAAACACAGCCAGATTGTGAAGGGCTTTAAATGCCAAACTAAGGGGTTTGCATTTTATCCTAAAGATAATAGGATGCAAGTGAAGTTCCTTACAGAAGGGAGTGACGTGGTCAGACATGCTTTAGGAAGAGTATTGTGTCAGTTCATGTGGAGGCCAGGAGCAGGATGAGATAGAGAGAAGAGGCAAGCTGCCTCCACAGTGGAGGATGTGCCTAGAAGAATGGCACATTTCTGCCCTAAACAGAAATAGTTAAGTTGGAGGAAGAAGTTTAGGGAAGGCAATAATGGATTCCATTTTGGACATACAAGTTTGTGATGCCTAGGTATTGCCAACAGGCATTAAGTGACAGAGAAATGGAGCTAAAGAGAGAGAATAGGGTTAGAAATGTTGATCTAAGAGTTACATGCAGAGAGATTATCACTAAATTTATGGGAATTGATGAGGTCACCAAAAGAAAGGTACTTCATACATGTACACACACACACACACATGTACACACACACATATCTTTGCTTTATTTTATAAAAATAATTAATAGATGAAAAGTTGTTTCTAGGGGGTCTGTTGATAGACCTTACCTACTGTCCAAGAACCAATGGATAGGTTCATGGCCAAAACAAGGTTGGCCATTTCAACTCAAAAAGCAAATAGAGACACAAAATGTCCTTCACCTCTCTGCCCCACTTCTGTGGCAAATACAAGGAAAGAGCACAGAGCATGCTTAAAAACACACAGTTCTTAACACTATCTATAAACATTAACTGTTAATTTGCTTACTGGGTGATCTTTGTCCAACAATAAATTAATCGATATGCTGTTAAAGGAACTGAACCACATCCATATTGACATCCTCACTGCAAATAAAACCAGTAGACATAAATAAATCATAAAGGAAGGAAGGATAGTTTCTAGGTTATCCTCAGAAAGGCAAGTGAAGGAATTGGCTAAATCAGTTTCCTTGTGGGTCCAAAGGCAAAAAGATGTATTATGTAATGGGAGCTAATTCATTTTCCTCTTGCAGTGTTTATGATGACTGTAAAGGAACAGACCACCATGACAGATGCTTAATCATTGTTCCTTATTGCCAATACTTATTGCAAAGAGGAAGAGAACTCATAAAGAACTTGATGAGAACCTTCAAACTAGTCAATGCAGATAGTGATCATAAGTGACCTTAATGCAATGGTAGACACAGGAAAGAATAGTCAAAATTATGTTAAAAATATGGTTTAGGACCAAAAAATTAAGGAAGTTGAGGATCATAGATTTAAAACTGAAAGGAATTGCAGAAATTATATAGTCCTACCCCCTCTTTTTCACAGATGAGGAAACTGAGAGTCGTAGAAGTTAAATGAATTGACCAAGATCACACAGGTAGCAAGTTCCAAAATTAGGGTTCAAACTCAGCTCCTTAGAAACTAAATCCAGCACTATTCATTGTACCACACTGCCTCTAGGTCATAAGATCAAAGACTTAGAGCTGGAAGAGTTCTCAGAGATCATATAGACAATCCCACTCATTTTATAAGTGAGGAAACAAAGTCTGAAATGTTAATAACTTGTTCAAGACCACATAGATAAGTGCAAGAACAAGGATTCAAACCAAGTGCCTCTGAATCAAAATTTAGCATTATTCCAATGTCCTACTCTTATTCATTTTAGTCAGATACCTTTAAATAGAGTATAATTAAAACAAGCTAAATCTGACAAATGCAAAATGACAACATAGGAATGAAATTGACTATATCTTAACAGATAGGGAGTTTCTATTATGTACCAGCTTTGCAACTTTGGGCAAATCATCTAACTTCTATGGGCTTTAGTTTCCACATCTGAAAAAAAAAATAAAATAAGATTAAATAGCTTCTGACTTACTTTCCAATTATCAGTCTATGATCCCATAATCCAATGGTGGGTTACAGACATAGCAACAATCTTGGGAACCATTATGTGTGCTTACTTAGGTTATTAGATGGTTAGAGGAAAGGTCAAGTAAAAGCCAAATTAGAAGAAAATTTAAAAAAGATAAGAAGACACTGAATGCAATTACATCTCCAATCTGACCTTTTAAAGCAAGTTTTCAACTCTGAGAAATGGGAAATGGACACAAATAAAGACATTAACTCTGACTGCTATGACTTTTTAAAGACTAGTGTCTTCAAAAAGGTTTAATTAATGCAAAACAGCTGGAGAAATGAGGAAGCCACCACATCAAGCAAAAACCAAATCTCTCTTGCTAAGAGGCAACATGAGAGACAAGGACAATATTAGTTAAGAACACAAGAACACTTGCAAAACATTATGAAAGAGGTTAACAGAAGGCTGTGAACATCATCACCTCATAAAACAGCAAGAAGCAATTGAGGATACAAGTTAAACCTGATATAAGACAGCTTTGCCAGCATTTCTAGAGATATATGTTCTCATCAGTGATGAAGGGGAAGCCACCACAATTGGGTTCTACCAATTCAGTACCTAATATATCAAGTAGATGTGAGAAACTATCAATAGTAGTTAAGAAATAAGTTCTGGAAAATCATCTGAACCTAAACAAATACACAATGGGAAAAATCTGTGCTAGAGACAACACCATCTTAAGGGACAGATTTTCAAGAAACCAAAGCAATTAATCTTTGACATCGATATTGTGATGTACGCCAATTATCTTGTTTGATCTTCATGACAACCCTTTGAGGTACATATGATGAGAATTATTATACCCATTTTACAGATAAAGAAGCGGAAGCACAGATAGGTGAAGTAACTTGCACTAGTCCATAGAATTAGTGAGAGATGGAAAGTCAAGTTTCTCCTCACTATGATGATTTTACTATGAAACTGTGTTTCTTCTCCCAAAAAAAACATTTCCGAAACATCTTACCAATGGGTTTATATTATAAAACTGGCATTGCTTTTGCATGCTGTATCATTTCAGTTAGAAAAAGAGATGATTTGTTTCATTTCCAAGGCAGTTTCTGGACTATTTTGGTCTCCTCATTGATTAATTTACATTGGTTATACTGGGGAAATGGTGGTAGTTTATTTTAGTATAAATTCTTTTATCTATTTCTAGTCTTCAACATCAATATCTCATTTAAATAGGTAAAGATAGAGATAATTCAATTCAATAATACTTTTTTCGTTTTTATTCTTTTAAATTAAGTATTGATTAAATTATTTAACATGTAAAGCACTTTGCAAACCTTAAAAAAACCATAGAAATGCTAACTATTATTAGCTAGTATTATTATTTTCACTAATAAGTTGATGAAAGCCACCAACTTAGTTTAGGCCTTCATCACTTTGTGCCTAGATTATTGCAGTAGACTTTGAGTGTCCATCCTACATCAAGTCTCTCCTCACACTGACCCATTCTACATACATCTGCTGAAGGGAAGGTATGACCTTGTTATTTTCTACTCAATAAGTAAAATCTAGTGACTCTCTATTTCCTCTAAGATCAGTCATAAACTTCTATGTTTGGCATTTAAAGTTCTTCATAACTTGACCCCTTCTTATCTTTCTAGTTTTCTTATACATTGTTCCTCTCTACACACTCTATAGTCAAGCCATACCAGCCTCCTTACCATTCCTTGAACATGGTACTCCATCTCCTGTCTCTGTGCCTTTCTGCTAGTTGTCCCCCATGCCTGTAATATTTTCCCTCCCCACTTCTACCTCTTAGAATCTCTGGCTTCCTTCAAGACTTAGTTCAAGTACCACCTTCTGCTGTAAGCTTTCCCCAATTCTCCCAGCTTTTAGTACACTTCCCTCTAAGATTATTTTGAATGTACTTTGCATGTATCTTCTATATGACTTTCTATCCACCTAGGTCTATGCCTGTTTGTGCTCTCTCTCTCTCTCTCTCCCCCTCTCTCCCCTCTCCGCTCTCTCTTCTCTCTTCTCTCTTCTCTCTTCTCTCTCTCTCTCTCTCTGTCTCTCTGTCTCTCTGTCTCTCTCTCTCTTTCTCTCTCTCTCTCTCTCTGTCTCTCTCTCTCTCTCTCTGTCTCTCTGTCTCTCTCTGTCTCTCTCTCTCTCTCTCTCTCTCTCTCTCTCTCTCTCTCTCTCTCTCCCCATCTTTTTGTCTACTTACCTATCTAGCTATGTCTATCTATCATCTATCTCTCCATCTCTCTGCCTACCTAGCTTTATTTATCTATCTGTCTGTAGGCAAACATGTTATCTCTACCACTGGAATGGAAGCTCTCTGAGGACAGAGATAGTTTTTCTTTCCTTGAGACCAATAATGCTCACAGCGCTTGGCACAAAATGAGTGTTTAAAGCTTGTTGATTGATCAGTTGGTTTTTAATCCATATGGTCCATACTAGGTTGGTCTTTGCAAAACTCAGACTCTCCCCAGTTGATTACCAACTAGTTACTGCTGCTACTGCTGCTACTGCTGCTACTGCCATAGTAGTACTAAGAATCCTCATTCAGTGAGGGGAATTCTTAATTCTACACCTTATGTTCAGAATCCTTTGTCCCAGAATTTTTATGTTTCATGGAAACTCTTCTTTCTAGACTTCACAGAATGCTATAGCAAGCTCAAAGATCACATAATCCAGTAGTATTGTCTTATCAATGAAGGAGATGAAATTCAGAGAAATTAAAGGGCTGACTGTCTGAGAGACACACACATCAAGGACTGCTGGTCCAACAGCAGAGACACAACAAAAATCCAGGCCTCTTGATTCTAAATCCAATGGCTTTTCTGCCAAACTGTTCTACCATGGTCTTGAAATTTGATGCTGACTTACTCATGAAGAGGATAAGTTCACAGAAACACTTCATGGTGTCTTTCACAGATGACCAAGCATTCCAATGAAGAAAGAAAAGGGCAAAATTGGAATTTCAAGTGTCACTTTTGCTATGGCCTGCATAAGACGTATTCAAACTGTGACATGGCTATAAATAGCTCTTCAATGTTTCCTCAGGTCATTTCATTTCTATAATATTTTTATTCTATGAAAGGTAACCATTGATCCATCACTTCATCGACTCCTGGGAGAAAAACAGAGTTCCATGACATCCTCACTCATATCCGGAACACTGGGGTGGGCGGAGAGGGATTCAAAGCATCTCTGTACCTTTTTCCCATTTACCAAATAACCTTGTACTTTTTCTTTAATATATTTTCAAATCTACAGGTTGTCTTCCCTTATAGAAAGTAAGCTCATTGGAGAAAGTGACAATTTGATTTCTTTCTTTGTGTCCCAGTACTTTGCATACTGCCTGGAGCATAATAAACACTTTACAAATACTTATTGGTTGGTCGGTAGGTTGATTAATTAATATTAACTTCTAAGCCTGTGCCAACATTACAGTGAACACAAAGCCCAGCTTCTGGTGTGTCACCATGTAGTACTGGGGCCACGGAATTACACATTGTCCTTTGGAATTAAATGTTTTCTATTCAAGAATATTGTTGTGTACAGAGCACTATTATCCACCAATGGACAAGCAGCCCTTGAATTTTCATAAAGAAGCACCATAACTGCCTTCTTTAATCACAAATTCTATTCTGAGAATCCAACTCTATATAACTTACCACCTTTTCAGAGTGGAAACCATCTGCTTAGGGCTTATACATCTAAGAGTAATTATCAAGTACTGATTCCCTGGGCCATGTGCCATGATAGAGCCCAAAGAATGGGGCACTTTGATGGGAAGTTTTTCATGTCAGAACATCTCTGCAGATTTCCCACATCTTAGGGGAAAGATGAACTAGATATGGGATATCCAAAAAGAGAAACCATCTGAGAAATTCAAGCTATTTCAGATGTCATAAATATAAGTTATCTACTCATAAAAATAAGGCATTTATAGGGAAATTGCATCATTGTTCCAGAAGGTGATCGTCATTCTACCTTACCCACAGCCAAAATATCTTGCAGCACATCCGGGAATTGTTCTCATGAAAGCTTTGGAAAAAAGCTACAGCTAGTGGCCTGGAATTGATTATGGTATTGAAAAAACTGTAAGGGAACATAGCAAATGCCAGATACGTTGGCATAACCAATCAAAGGCGCCTACTTTTCTGTGGGTGGTGAGCAAGAAGGCTTGAACCAAGATTGATTTGATTTTACAGAACCACTTGGGGCAGGGGAGTTGGGGAGCTTTCTTTCCTGCAGTAGTCAACCTCAAAGTGGCTTGCAGTGGTATTAGTTTTATTTCAAACTTCTGTTGCAATAATTGCAGCTCTGTGCCGGTTATTGGGATGCATGGATTACCATACCCTATCGTTTCTAAGACTAAATCTGCATTTACCTCAGCTGAGATTAAGTAATTTGTGAACAGCAATCTTACCCAAACTATCGCCAGGAAGCCTCAGCACCCTGAAGCAAAGAGTGAGACTGAAACAATGGCATGGACCACTAAGAATTCTATGGAGCAGATTGTGGAAGGAGATTGCTCAACCCGGCTTACCAGATTTATTATCGCTCAACGTGTCCTTCCATGTTTCACAACAGGAACCAGTCTGAGTTCCTGATGGGGTGAAGCTACAAACTTTCCCTCAATCATCTATATTCAGACTTAGCTAAAGACATAAAACAAACTAGAATGTTTTATGGGTATAATTTTGTATAAAATTTGAATGAATGAAAAAAAAATCATGTTTTATGCCCTCAATGTGCTGGGAATACAAAGAACAAGCAAGACTGTCCTTGCCCTGGAGGGCTTTATATTCTAATGGAGAGAGGTAATACATAAAGGAGGAGAAAGGGTCTGAGACCCAAAATGAGAACAGTGGCATGGTTTGGAAATGGCACATAAGTGGCATAGTGGTCTAAGAAGATAAAGAGAATCATCTCTTTGACTATACCAACTTTTGTCAGCAAGATGATGCTGTCCAGATTTGCCATAGCTTTCCTTCCAAGGAACCAGTGTCTTTTAATTTCATGACTGCAGTCATTGTCTGCATTGATCTTTCAACTCAAGATTATAAAATCTGACACTGTTTCCATTTCTTCTCCCTCCATTTGCCAAGAAGTGATGGAACTAATTGCCAAAATCTTAGTTTTATTTGGTTTTGTTTTTGTTGTTAAGCTTCAAGTCAATTTTTATACTCTCTTCTTTCACCCTCATCAAGAGGCTTCTTAATTACTCTGCATTTTCTGCAACAGGGTGATATCATCTGCATATCTGAGATTGCTGATATTTCTCCCAGTTACCTGAATTCCAGCTTTTGATTCATCCAGCCAGGCATTTTGCATCATGCATTTTGCTATAAGTTAAATAAATAAGGTAATAATATATAGCCTTGTCGTATTCATTTTCCAATATTAAACCAATCAATTGTTTCATGTCTGGTTCTAACTGTTGCTTCGTGGCCTGTTACACGGTCCTCAGGAGACAAGTAAGATGATCTGGTGCAAAATCTGTAGTGTAGTCAATGAAATAGAAGTAGATGTTTTTTGGGAACTTCCTTGTTTTCTCCATAATCTAGTGAATATTGTCATCTTGGTTTTAGTTCCTCTGCCTTTTTGAAAACCAACCTGCTCTTCCAGTAATTCTAGGATCAAATATTGCTGGAGCCCACCTTACAGAATCTTAAGCATAACCTTGCTAGTGTATAAAATGAGCAGTGTCGTTTAGTGATTTGAACATTCCTTGACATTGCCCTTCTTTAGGATTGGGATGTAAACTGATCTTTTCCAATCCAGTGACCACTGTTGCGTTTTCCAAATTTGCTGACATTTTGAATGCAGCACTTTAACAGCATCATCTTTTAGGGTTTTAAGTAGCTCAGCTGAAATTCCACCATCTCCACTAGCCTTGCTGTTAGCAGTGCTTCCAAAGGCACACTTAACTTCATTCCGCAGAATGTCTGGCTCTATATCAGCAACTACATTATTGTGATTACTGATGATGTTAAGATCATTCTTATATAGGTTTTTTTGTGTGTTCTTGCCACCTTTTCTACTTCTATTAAGTCCCTACCATTTTTGTCTTTTATCACAACCATTTTTGCATGAAACATGCCCTTGATATCTCTAATTTTCTTGAAGAGATCTCTTATCTTTCCCATTCTATTGTTTTCTTCTATTTCTTTGCATTGCTCATTTAAGAAAACTCTCTTATCTCTTCTTGTTATTCTCTGGAATTCTACATTCATTTCAGTATATGTTTCTCTTTTTCCTTTACTTTTGCTTTCCTTCTTTCCTCAGCTAATTGTAAAGCTTCATGAGATACCCATTTCATTCTCTTGCTCTTCTTTTTCTTTGGGATTTTTTTTTGTTGTTGTTGCTGCCTCTTGTGCAATATTGGGAACCTCCATCCATAGCTCTTCAGCCAGATCTAATCTCTTAAATCTATTCATCACCTCCACTTCATATTCATAACGGATGTTATTTAGATCATACCCATATGGGCTGATAGTTTTCCCTACTTTTTTCACACTGGCTATGTGACCATGGGCAAATCACTTAACTTCTCATTGCCCCAGGCAATGTTGCTCCAGACTTTTTGAATTCTCTGTTGCAGAGAATTCAAGTCAAGTCAACCTGCATTCTTCAAGTGCCTACTATGTGCCATATATTATACTAAGTACTGGGGATACAAAGAAAGATAAAGAAAAAACAAAAACAAAAACCTTGCTCTGGAGGAGCTAAGTAAGAATCTAAAGGGAGAAAATAACCTATAAACAACTCTGTACAAACAAGATATATACAAAATAAATTGGAGATAATCAACATAGGGAAGGAACCAGCATTAAGGGGTAATCTGTGTTCTACAAGAAGACAGAATTTTAGAGACTTGAAAAAGCCCAGTCAAGCCAGAAGGCAGATATGAAAAGTGATAGAATTCTAGGCATAGTGGAAAGTCAGTGAAAATGCACAGAGAAGTCCACTTGCACAGGGAAAGGGAGTTTCCTCCCCTAAGGGTCCCCTCTACCAATAAAATCACAGGGCTTTCCCAAGTCTTATAGATAGCAAGAGAAGGAACAGAGTAGAGAGATGCTCCATAACTATTTCAGTCACTTAAACACCATATCCTGTCAGTTGCCAAGTCATATTAATTCTAGCTTCTCGCTATTTCTCACATCCATTTCCTTCCATCTCTCCACTCCCATGGGCACCATATTAGTTCAGGCTCTTGTTGACACTTATGTGAACTACTGTAGTAGCTTCCTAGGAGTCCTTGCTATTTACTCTCTCCTATTTCTATCTATCTTCTACACAGTTGTTAAACTAAGGCACAAGTCTGACCATTTCAGTCCTCTGCTCACAAACTTTTAGTGGCTCTCTATTGCCTAAATCAGGCTTCCAGGCCACATGTGGAGCTCTAGGGCCTCAAGTGCAGCCTTTTGGCTGAATCCAAATTTCACAGAACAAATCCCCTTAATAAAAGGATTTGTTCTGTAAAACTTGGACTCAGTCAAAAAGCCACACCCCAGGACCTAGAGTGCCACATGTGGCCTGGAGGCCACAGATTCCCCACCCTGGCTAAAGTATAAAACCAAATTCTTTAGCATAGAATTTAAGCCCTCTTTCCTAAACTGACTCTGACTATTAATCTTCCTATTCCTTTCATAACATTCCTCTTCACATAACTCTGTATTCTACTTTCCAAACTTTTTCCTTGCGAAATGTTCTCTGGATTCCTCCAATGTTAGCAATCTCTGTCTCTGTCTATCTGTCTCTCTGTCTCTCGTCTCTCTTTTTGTCTCTGTCTGTCTGTCTGTCTCCCTGTCTCTCTCTGTCTCTCTGTCTCTGTCTCTCTGTCTCTTGTCTCTGTCTCTCCCTCTCTCTCTCTCTCTCTCTCTCTCTCTCTCTCTCTCTTCAGCTTTTCTTGCATTATATTCAAAACCCTAACCAGAAAATAATGTATCACAGTCAAACTACATGAAATAGTATCTAGGAGCTGGGGTGGGAAGACCCTGAGATACCAAGGTCTGGGCAAGGCTAAGTAAGCATGAGCTTATTTAGGGAGGCTATGGGGAGAGAAGGGAGGAGGTTTGAAAGAGGACAAGTTTTGTAGTAGTGTAGCTAGGATATGGCTACTGGTGGTGGCAGGTGGGGGTAGGAAGCTCCTGGACCTTTCTTTTTTTAACAAATCCTTTCAGTATTCTGTATAGCTGTCCCTTATCTGTTAAAGGCCATAATTGCTGGTATCCTCCAAATGTTGGCACACTGGAGAAAAGTGCTAGTTGTACCACCCCAGTTATGTTCATGGCTACATCTATTGCATTTATACCATGTCTCCCAGTAGAATGTAAACTAAACTCCTTGAGGGGAAGAGGTGTCTTGCTGGGGTCTTTATATCTCTAATGCCTTGCTCATATGAGGTGATTAATCACGTGTCTCGAATTGAGTTCGAGTTTGTCCAGAATGCTGCAATGACTGGACTGGGAATCAGAAGTCCTAGGTCAGAACCCTGGTCTTGCTACCTGATAACAGCCCTCATCTATGTAATTCTTCCACATTTACAGTGTTTCCCTCACAACAACCTTATAAGATAGCTAGTATAAGTATTATTATATCCATTTTGTAGATGAGGAGACTAAGGCCCCATGAAGTCATTGGGCTGTAGTTTTAGAGCTACATGGGGCCTCAGAAATCATTGAGTCCAATCCCCTCATTTTATAGATGAGGAAACTGAAGCTCAGAGAGTTGGAATGGCTTGCCCACATAATGACAGAGCTTGAAGTCAAGCATGGGGCCTCTCACTCCAAATCCAGAGCTCTTTCCAGGACACCATGAAACCTCTCAGATAGACCCAAGTCTTACAGGTGGAATTGGAGATTACTTCTCTCAGCCTCAGTTTCTTCATCGATAAAATGGTGACAATAAGCCCTTCCTGTGTCAAAGAGTTGTTGGGATTTTTTGGTTTGTGGTGATTATTTTTTTCTTTTTTTGCAGGGGAGGAGGTGATCAAATAAAAGAATTTGTTATGTGCTTTATAACTTTAAGGCCATATATAAATATTGGTTGAAATTTTGAATGGAAAGGAACTCATCACAACCCAAATTCTCTTGATTTTCTCTCCTGAGTTCTGTTTTTCTAGGGCTTCTTCATCTGGGGCCAGATGAGAAAGAGGGAAGGGAGAGAGGAGAGAATTTTCTTTCCACTTGCCAGCCAGAAAAGGAGCACAGTCAGCAAGTGCATCCCCAGGGAGTCGCACGTGAAGTGGACTGCCTCTTTTTTCATTCTGACTGCGATAGAGTTTGGCTTTTCCTCTCACTAGAATTACTTGAGTTTACACCATTCATTTCACTGACCTTTTGGCTGCAAGAATGTCCCCAACTATCCATACAGCCAATGATGAGTCATCAGGGTCAGCGTATGGCCCTGGTTGCCTCTTTCTGGGCATTAAGCACACAGTGAACCCACAGCTAGGAGGGGTTGGTTTCAAAGGAAGAGATATCCAAGATTTCTTGGGACAGCCTTATAGTTATATAAGATAATGAGGATAGTTATTTGTATACGAGCCAACATCCACTAAAGTCCTATGTAGTGCCTCATAGTGCCTTGGAAGTAACCATGGACTCTTCAGTTAATCAACCAACAAGAATGTATTAAGAGCTTACAAAGGGTGAGGAACTATGCTAAGTGCTGAGGAGAAGAAAGGCAAAAGCTATTCCTGTCCTCAATGAGCTTACCTCACAGTGGGGGAAACAAGATGTAAATAAATAAGTACATACAAGATATAAGGTTCTTGAAAGCTAAGCCAATAGAACCAAAGCTCTATTATTGTTCAGTTGTTTTTATCACTTACATCTGACCCCTCATGGCCCCATTTGGGGTTTTCTTGGCAAAGATACTGGAGTGGCCTGCCATTTCCTTCTCCAGCTCAATTGACAGATAAGGAAACTGAGGCAAACAGGGTTAAGTGACTTACCTAGGGTCACACAGCTTGTAATTATCTGAAGCCAGATGTGAAACTAAAAAGATAAGTCTTCCTAACTCCAGGCTGGGCACTCTAGCCATCTAGCTGCCCAAACTCTAGCATTTCTCATAAACTGGAAAGGCTTTAAATATGGACCCAGAGACAGATTGTACAGTTGTACAAGGACCAGTGAAGTATGGGCAGGTTTCAATCAATCAAGAAATATTTATTAAACACCTACTGTGTGCCATCCACTCTGCTAGGCAGTAGGGATGAAAGTACAAAGAACAAAACAATTCCGACTTAGCTGGGCAGCTAGGTGGTCTAGTGGATACAGAATTGGGCCTGGAGTGAGGTGGACATGAGTCCAGATCTGGTCTCAGGTACTCGTAAGCTGTATGGCCCTGAGCCAATCACTTAACCTCTTTATCCTGTTTCCTCACCTACTTCCCAAGGTTATTGTGAGGATCAAATGAAACAATATATATAAAACTCTTAGCACAGTGCCTGACACATAGTAGGTACTAAATAAATGCTTATTCCATTCCCCTTCCCTTCACAAGGAACTTACATCCTAATGAAGGAAACAAGTACTTACAAAAATATATAGAACACAAATATCAAGTGAATAAATACAAACAAATACAAGGCTGTTATATAAAAGAAGCAACTGGACAGCGCGGTGGGATAAAGTGCTAGGCCTGCAGTCAGGAAGATTCCTCTTCCCAAGTTCAAATCCAGCCTCAAAAACTTACTAGCTGTGTGACCCTGAGCAAGTCACATAACCCTGTTTTCCTCAATTTCCTCATCTGTAAAATGAGCTGGAGAAGGTAATAGCACACCCCTCCAGTATCTTTGCCAAGAAACCCCCATATGAGGAGTCAGACAGGAATGAACAACAACAAAAGTTAAATGCAAGGAAGTTTGGGAGAGAGTGCACTATCAGCTGGGATTATCAGAAAAAGCTTTATGCAGAAGATGGTACTCGAGGGTAATCTTAAAGAGATTCTGAGGTGAAGATAAGAAGGGAGTGATTTCCAGATGTGGGTCAGAATGTCCTATGAGAGACAGAAAAGGACACATTGGCTGGATTTCAGAGTATAGGAAAGATAGTTTGGGGTCAAACCATGGAGAGCTTTTAGAACTAAAGAAAGGACGTTATATTTTACCCTACAGGCAGTAGGAAGCCACCAGAGTTGGTTGAGTAGAGGAGTGATATGGTTAGATCTGCACTTCAGGAAAATTATTTTGGCAACAGCACATAGGACAGATGGGAAGGAGGAAAGACTTGATGAAAAGAGACCAATTAGGAGGCTGCTGCAATAAGCTAGGGGAGAAGTAATGAGGGCCTGACCCGAGATGGTCGCTGTGTGAGTAGAGAGAGGGGATTGGTAGGAAATGTGTTACGAAGGTAGGAATGAAAAGAGTTGGCAACTGTTTGGATATGCATGGGAGAATGAGGAATCCAGAATAAGACTGACGTTATGAATCTGAGACCCTGGAAGGATGGTGGTCCCCTCCATGGAAATAGGAATTTTTGAAAGAGAGGAGGGTTTGGAAGAAAAGGATTAACCAGTATGTTGTGAATTATTTCAGCCATAGCAACTGACGAAATGTGTAGTTAGGCAGAGAGCAGTGCATCATCTACACTAATGAAAGAATGAATCCATCAATCAACAAGGATTTATTGAGCCCCTATTGTGTGGCAGGCACTGGAGATACAAAAACAGAACTGATAATGCCGCTGCACTCAAGGACCTTGCTCTCTATCAGAAATACCAACGCAAACGAAATCACTAATCATTGATACAATAAATGATTTATATACTGACAGAGCTGGGACACCCCTCGCCTTCTTCTTGTATCACTCCCTCTCCTAATCTACTCTGTTTTCACTGATGAATCTAGTTATGTGTTAGGGCCAGCAAGAAAACTAGAAAGTCCAAACTGAAGCTTGAAAAACACATGAGATCCAGGAGATCTGCTCCCAAATTACTGAATCTACCATACAATTTTACCCTGAACATAGTACATGTAGGTTCAAAGCCAGCATCGTAGCCATGGCACCATATGTTTTTCTCACTTCACCCTGTACACCTTTCTGGTTTATTAACAATATCAGTTTCTCCAAGAACAAGCACAGGGGGCATAGTGAATAGAGAGCTGTATTTGAAATCAAGAAGAGTGGGGTTCAAATCCTGTCTCAGACATGTACTAGCTGTGTGAACCTAGGAAACTCACTTAATCTCTATAAACTCCTGTATTTCCTAATCCATGAAATAAGGATAACATTCGCACCTCCCTCAGGTCATTGTGAGAATCAAATATAAAGCATTTATCTATATCTGATTGGTGAAATCAAGAAAAATGCAACTGAATGAATGAATTGCCAGCATGGAGAAGGTCCAAAAGTACCTCTGGGCCTCATGGAAATAATAAATAACAATCAATGTTTGTTGAATTGAACTAGAAGAGGGATTGTGTCCATTCTAGAACAGGACTGGATGTCCATTTCAAAATAGAAGGAGTCACATTAAGTGTCCCTTAGATTGAATTTTAAACCTTAGACTGTCCTGAGATCCTCACAATCTTCCAGATGCCCTGTGACCTATATAATCTCAGACCAATATACACATCCTGGACACAGCATACACCTTCCCCAATTCCTATCCCACACTTCCAACCCCAAATCTATTTCAGTCTGCCCTTTGTGCTTTGAGAAGCTGTAATAGGGCCAGACTATGTTAGTGTATTTTTTTTCGGGGGGGAGAGAGGACTGAGTTACATGCCTCCTTTTGCTTGGGATCTTTCTGCTTTCTAACTCTACCACTGCCAATTGGTGTTAACTTGAACATTAAAAAAAAAAATTCAAGTAAATGGATCACTAAAAATACCAAGAAAATATTGTTACATGGGAAGTGTAGGGATTGTTCTAACTGAGGCCTTCATATCTTCAAGAAAATGCCTTTAATTACTTTTTTTTAATTTAAGTTGGAGAGTAAGGCAAGGAGTAAAATGTTTCCTGGCAAGGGTTTGAATTTCATTATATGCAGTTACTACAAACAGGCAACAGATCCCAGTATACCTCCCCACTGACAGAACAGGGTGGACATCAGAACTGTGCCAGGGAGAAATCAATGCCATCCTCTTGGTCCTTTCTTCAGTTTCAGATTAAATTGTAATCTACCTTTATAAGAAATGGGCTTTGTCAGAAACAACTGGAGCTTGCTTTTTTTTCCCACCAGTTTTTTTTTTGAACATGACATTTTATGCTAAATTAATTAGAAAACTGTTGCAACCCAGGGATAAGGATGAAGGCTACTGGCCTAGGAAAGAAGTACTTGCCACCAACCTAGCCAGCCAAGGTAGAGTACTTGTGGTGGCAGGACCAGCCTGGAAGCAGCCTCCTGTAGCCTCTAGGAAAGTAGAATATTCCCCACACACACACACACACTCAGGTTACTGCTATGCTGGAGTCTGCCATGAGTTCTTAGGTTGCAGATTCCCTTTCACAGTCTCCCACTGAAATGAAATGTTTGAAGAGGGAAGGAGGGAGGGAGGAAGGAAGGAAGGAAGGAAGGAAGGAAGGAAGGAAGGAAGGAAGGAAGGAAGGAAGGAAGGAAGGAAGGAAGGAAGGAAGGAAGGAAGGAAGGAAGGAAGGAAGGAAGGAAGGAAGGAAGGAAGGGAGGGAAGGAGGGAGGGAGGGAGGGAGGGAGGGAGGAAGGAAGGGAGGGAGGAAGGAAGGAGGAAAGGTGGAAGGAAGGGAGGAAAGGTGGAAGGAAGGAGGAAAGAAGGGAGGGAGGAAGAAATTTCACAGTCTAGGGCCATCTCAGGTGACCACAAGAAGCTTTTTAGCATGACCTGCCAGATACACCAAACCTCAGAAGAATGATGTGGGTGATTAAAATATTCAGGAATCAACATTTCTCTCATGAATATTCAGAAAGTGTCCTGCAGCTGCCTTAGATCAGTCCATCCGGCCCAGGTTTTTTTTGCACCTGTCACCGTTTCACTTAGAAACTTCTCTGTGGCTCTGCCTTCTCTTCTTTGGTAACCTATTGTACTTCTGCATCTCCCTCTATGCCCTTGAATGTATGTCAGTGCCTTAGGTGTAAAGTTGAAGCCGTGCTTGGAAGAGTACCTGGGGAAAATATGCAAAGTATCTGTGATTTCATTTGTAGGCAATGGAAAATATTCTCCTAATGATATTGCAACCAATCTGTGACCTAGTAGATAATAACTCTGGAGCTGGAAAAGAATTCAACTTTTCATGACTATGTCAGGAAGATTTTCTAAAAAGAAATTTCTGCTCATAGGAAAAATGCAAGGGGGTTGGGCAGGGGACCAAACAATGGCTACTTGATGAGAATTTATGCAAATAGAAAATGCAAACCTGTATTCTGATTAAAAATGCAAATAAAAACATAGCTCACTTTGTGAAATAGATGCAGCTATAAAAGGCTAGTTAGAAAGTGAATTTCTGTAAAATTAAATCACGTTTTTTCCATTGACTTCTATAGAAGGTGTATTCCCAAGCAGGGGAAATGTATAATCCCAGGCAGGAAAAAAAGGAAACAAGTAGAGCTGGGGCATAAATTTAGTGAGGATTCTAAGAAGCTACTTGTTGGCTATCAGAGATGCCAAGAGAATTCCAATAAGGTTCTCTTGTTGTTCAGTCATTTCAGTGATATCCACTTTTTTGTGACCCCACTTGGGGTTTTCTTGGCAGTGATACTTGAGTGGTTTACCAAGATCCTTCTCCAGCTCATTTTGCAGATGAAGAAACTGAGGCAAACAGGATTAAGTGACTTGCCCAGGGTCACACAGCTAGTAAGTGTCTGAGACTAGATTTGAACTTAGGTCTTTCTGACTCCAGGCCCACTTCTCTATCGACTGTACCACCTATCTTTCCGATAATGTTTTAGGAGCATACATTTAATTTATCCCCTTCTTTGTTAACACACACACACACACACACACACACACATACACACACACACACATATCATTATTGAGGACTTTCAAATGGATTGCTAGGGAGTATATATTCCTGGTCTTTACAGCACTTCCCTATGCCAGCATGCTGCTAGCTATCTCCATTTCCTAATGTGGGTCATGGAGTTCAAGCTTTCATTAATGGAATGAATTTGGTTTGGGACTGTGATTAAAGCACAAAGCAAATTCATACTTTTGTCATGAGCTTCCTATTTTATGTTGGAACTTGAAACCATGTCACAAAAACAGTGTTTGAAAGAACAAGAGATCTTTAACCTGAAAGAAAGAGAATACTCAAGTCAGGCCAAGGGAACTTGAGAATATTTAAAGAAAGAGCCTCTAGGAAGGATCTTCAAATAAATTCTGCTTGCCACAGAACAAAACAAAGACTGCTCTATAGAAGGTTCAATATAAGGAAGGCATTTTTAACTATCTGGAAACAGACTGAATGGGCTACCTCATAAAGCAATGAGTTCTCCATCATGATAGATATTCAAGTAGAGAGTGAGTGACCACTTAGTGAGGGTATTGCAATCATCATCATCTTCATCATCGTCATCATTATATAACATTTGCACAGTGCTTTAAAGTTTGCAAATATTAAATATCATCTCATTTTATCTCATTTTAGTTAATATTGTCATTTATATCTCATCTCATTATATCCTCACAACAACGCTGAAAGATAGATGCTGTTATGATTGTCTCCATCTTATAGATGAGAAGACTGAGGTGCAGAGTACTTTAAGTGATTTGCTCAAGATCACATAACTGCTATGTGTCTGGAGCCAGGTTTCATTTCAGGTCTTCTTGACAACAGGTCCAGCATTTTACCCACTAGGCCACATGGCTGCCTCTTTTGGTTTTAATTTATTTTTTGAGGGTGGGTGCCATTCCAAACATTTTAATAAATCCTTTTCCAGGCATTTAAACTAGTTTTGGGGGATGAATTATCCTGTACAGAGAGAATAAAAAGTGCAGATAATTCTGGAGCTGAACAGTCTTCTTGATTTCTTGGCAGGAGCTGAGAGTCCACTATTTTTTCAATCGGTCTTGCCCTGCTCCATAATCTGGCATTTTATTTCTGTGTTGAAAATCTCTCCTTGATTCCTAGGTCTGAGCAGCTTCTTCAAGCATCACTGACATGCTTTGGAATTTTTACACCTGAGAAGTCAACCTTGGTAGAGGTGTCAGTGACAAATTTCCAATGGGTCCTTTGTAGAGAGACACATTTGGGCAGAGATCCAAAGAAAAGTAGCAAGCCCTTAGCCAATTGCTTCAGGAAAATTACTTATTTGTCCCTGTGTCAGGTAGTAAAGATAATGCAAACTATCCTGAGAGTGATGCTATACTGTATCCTCCTTATATGCTGGTTGAATGACTGAAAGGCAGAAGGGGGCTTTAAATGCAATGCATCCAAATCTCCTTGACCTCGAAATCAACCTCTATTTTCTCTCTCTCTCTCTCTCTCTCTCTCTCTCTCTCTCTCTCTCTCTCTCTCTCTCTCTCTCTCTCTCTCTCTCTCTCTCTCTCTCTCTCCCTCCCTCCCCAACCATCCTGAGAGAAGGGAAAAAGGTTACATATGGTTTCATGAATCAGGTGGGAAGTTGAAGAAGATGACCTCTAAGGAACCTCCTAGCTTGAGGAGCTACGATTCTAAGTCACCTCAGTTCTCTTTGCTAAGATCCCCTGTTGCTGTTCATCCTTCATTCTCAAAGATTACCAATGACATCTGAAGGTGATGTCTTGACTTGTGAGTGAATTGGATTTAAGTGAAGCAGAGCTCTGCACTCTCTCCTCACTCTCTCCTCCAGAGACTAGTGGCAAGACTAGTCAGGATGACTGGTGATGGCCTGAGATGCAGTGGGAGAGCTTGGCCTTTTTAAGCTAAGGTCTTTTCCAGGTTTCAGTTTGTCTAGGCAACACCCATTCAGTAGTTAAAGGCTAGGTAAAAATTGAGGTAAAAGATGGCCTACTTTGCCTTCACAAAAGAATCAACCAGGGAGGAGAAGACCCTCAGAGTTTCTGGACAGAATAGAAGCATTTGCTATTTACATTCACTCTGAGCCATCAAAACTCAAACAATGAGCAAGTCTTGGACTGAGGTCTGTTATTGGTCAATCAGTGAAAGCCAGAGTGATTTGGGTTTAAAGGCATAGTCAAGCAGCTCCATTTGAATCCCAGTGGACTTTATCAAAGCCTGGTTTTCCAGAACTCTATTTGAAGAAGTCATAAATGAAACCTACATAAGACAAAAGAGTTCATTGTTCCAGATTTTTGATGAAAAAAAAAGAAGAAAAACAATGATAGAATAAATAAGTAGGGGAGAAAAATAATCTAGCCTCCACACCCCAAGATAACTTGAGAAGCACCTGCGATCAAATTTTATCCTTTGGACAGAGCACCCACATGTAAGGGTATGACTCTGCACATGGAGAGAGAAGGAAGAGGAGGAGTTTCTTGTGGAATTAAAGCTTCTAATGCATCTATTTTGAATTCCCTCTTCTAAACACTTTTTATGTAATTGCCTTGTAGTGGCACCTACCCACCCCTCTTCTATTTTTTTTTTGGTGCCTTACTCTAGGAAGTATCAATTTCTGCAAGAGCTAGAGAAAATAAAAGTGATGTTCCATGGTAGAAAATTTCTTATGTCTCTGATTTGTCCGTGTCTTCCCCATGGTCATTTTCTTTCCCATTTACATGAAGTTTCCTTTTCAGGGAAAATGTCCTTCAACCCTTCTAGATATTGATTGCTCCTGGGAATCCTGATTTCCCCCCTTTTCCTAAGGCATGATGATGTTTCCCTTTCATCCTGAGGTAGAATGCTCTCCATGGAGGCACAACAGAAGAAGTAGTCTTTCTGATACTGATTATAAGTTCCCCAACCTTTCCCTCCATGGGAGTGTTCTTCAATGACATCCTATCCCACTATAAAATTGAGATTTCTCCCTTTCTTCCCCCACCATTCCCATCCCTCCCTTGCCACCTCACCTACTTTCCTATAGTCCCTTTTGTTAAGAAACTACAGGAATTATTTTCCTCTCCTTGTTTACCATTGACTTTATTGTGTGTACATCACATATTACTCTGTATCTTCTTGCTCTCCTCTCCCTCTTCATGTGCCGTCCAATTCTGAACTTTTGTAAAAAAAAAAAATTAATTCACCTGTAGGCAGAGCTTTGTAAGGTTTAGTCTATGGAGCTTCAGACCTGTTTCTACACTATTACTGCTAGTTAAATTATGCTTTCATTTGTATCTCCCCGTTTACTTTTAAGAAAGAAATCTCTTAATGATCTGATTGTTGTTATTTTGTTTGTTATTTTATCTTCCACTTTCTAGGGTTTTTTTTTTCCTTTTCTTGAGGCAATGTATTTTTGTGCTTTCCTTAATAGCTGTATTTATTTACCTCCTTTCTGTTTTTTGTTGCCAGGGCTGTTTGAAAGGTGAATAAACTGCCCAGATTTTTTTCCTCCTGTGGAATGCTTGAAATGTCTCTCTTTAATATAGATTTTTTTTTCATTGATTAGACTCTAAATTACAGGATATATATTTTTAGTTTGAATCTTGAGTTCCTCTGCTCTCAGAACACATTATTTCATTCTTTTCAGCCATTTCTGGCTGAAATATCTTAAGTCATTCTAATTTTCTTTCTTTTATGTTTGAAAGACTTTTTCTTCTGGTTGTTTGTAAAATTTGTTGTTTGCAGATGAAATCGTTAAATAGCCATTATGTGCACTGACCTTTGCACCATGAGATATTTGTTTTTATTTTTATTTTTTCTAGGGGTATTTTGTAAATTCTTTCAGTGGGGGTGGTATTCAGAGGTTCTGAGCAGCTTTTTCATGTTATTTCTTGCATTGTGGCATTCAGGCTTTTAAAATTTTTTCATGTTTTTCTGGAAGACCTATAATTTTAAGTTGTCTCTATGCATCCTATCTTTGAGCACAATATCTGCTTATATAAAGATCATGTTTTCTTTTACTAAAATTGCTTCTTTGCTTCTTTTTTTCCAGATTGTCCTTCATATTGCCCAATCAGTCGTTGGTGTTTTGTTTTGTTTTCTTGGAGAAACCTTCCATTATATTATGGATCGGAGATTTTCTATGTCAATTATTTCTGGTGAAAAGGCAATAAATTCTGTTTTTGTGATTCTTTGATCTTGAACCACTCAAGAACATAATTCCATGCTCTCTTTGGAATATACAAGGTCTTTTGCCTCATCAAGTATTGGTTCAATTTCCTTTTTCTTGCAACATTTACTCAAAAGATGTTTGGACTCATTCAGATATCCTGGTGGACATCTTTCCTTCTGTTTTAATATCTTTTGTGTTGATTTATCTGTTTGTGTTTAACATTTTTTAAACTGTATTCTTCCTCCTAATAGCCCTCATGATTTGGCAAAGTGTTTTCCTTATATTTCCTTATTGCTCACTTTCTTACCTCTTCCTTTTTTGATGGCATATCCCTAGAGGCCTGGATCTCAAAGCTATTTTAGCTTCCTTACACACTGGGGAATTTACTTTTCATCAACCTCAGTCTCTACCCTGATTTATTTCTAAGGGATACAGAACTGGCCCCAGCTGGGTGGCAGTCACCTTTCTCTAATGCCTGGTATAGTCCTGATGGGGCAGTAATAATGGACCCCTAAAATGGAAAGACCTTCAGACCTTAAACTTTACCACAAAATCTCAGCAACCTGGATCCCTGGCATTCACCTGAAGCATCCAGCCCATCCCAGTATAATCCTTTCAACCATCGTTTCACTGTGGCCCTCTGACTCAGCCCAGCCTTTCATTGTCTGGACCTGGCCAACCCAGGCTACTTGCTGCTCCTTAATCCCATCCAGACCTTTCCACAGTCTTTTTCTGTATAAAAATATCAGTCCCAGCCTCATCAAATGTGAAGATTCTTAGAATCCCATTTGCTTCTATTGGAGATACAATAAACCTTGTTACTCTGACTGAAAGAAGACTCAAGTGGTTAAATTCTTTGAAGGCAGATCTCCACCATGTACCCTTGCATTTTGAGATTTCAAGCACCCCAAACCACAACAATCCCAGACACACAGTGATGCCCTGCCTTATTGCCTTTCTTCTTTTGTCCTCTAGCTGAATGCTATTCCATCAGCAAGCTGCTTTTCCAAGAAAAGCATGCCTCTATCTTCTACCTATGTAGGAGGGAAATGTTAGAGTTGAATTCTGTTGTATGTTATTGCAGAACAGTGGGGGGGAGTACAAAAGCAGGGTATATTGACAGATACTATAGTAGCAACAAGGAAATTGCTGAGTTGATCCCAGAGCATAAAACTGTGGATCTGGTTCTTCTGCCCTGCCAGAGCATGAGGAGTCATAGGGGAAGGGGGGCTGATTAAGCATGGTAGAAATTAAGGGCTAGCCCTTCTCTGGTGCTATTTAATCAGGCTGTGACTTTGTCAGAAATCGTGGTATCTTGGCCTGCAAAGACAGCTGCAATTACTTTACCAAATGTGCATAGTTCTCATAAATTCTTAATTTGAAAGGGCATGAGATCAGAAAAAATAGCTAGTTCTCCCTCTTGCTGGTCATGTAACCTGGACTATAAATGCACTTTTTGAACCATGGCATCCAGAACTGAATATAATACTTCATATAAGGTCTGATGATGGCAAAATACAATGGAGTTATCACATCCCTCTTCTTGGAAGTTATGCTTCTCTTAACATAGCCCAAAATTGAATCGGATTTTTAGCTGCCACATCACACTACTTACCCAGATTGAGTTTTTGGTCCACTTAACCTCCCAGATCTTTTTTTATTCATGGAAGATCATAGGGTCATAGATTTAGAACTCTACATCCTAATTTCTGGATTGATTTGTGGAGTGCTGAAGAACATATTTACAATTCTCTTTTTCTCCTTATTCTACTACTTACAATGAGAGGCTTTAAAGTCAGCATGGGTAATGGCTGAGAGGACTTGTATACTCTGACATTTGGGGAAGTTGCAATTCACAAAATGGGTGGTAAGAGTATGTTCTCCTTGATTCTTCATTCTTGTTATTTATTTGGAATTGTATTTGAAATAAACTTATGTTGGCAGTACTTTGATGTCAACTGATGAATGCTGGCTGCTCAAGAGGATTCAGAGGGGAGAACTGGTGTTAACAAACAGCTTTTGGATTGGCTAGAGACAAAGGAATTCTAGGAACCTGAAAGCAGCAGTACACACTGCATATACATATTAGATCTCCACTACTGGACTCCTCAAAGTCAAGGACTATGTCTTATTTATCTTCATGTCACCCGACAGGCCCTCTGATCAAAGACCTACAGTGGAGGAGGCCCCCCTGTCTTCCTTGACACTTTTGGTCATCTCTTATTTGGGGGGAAGTTTTCTTTATCTGAAACTGAAAAGAAATTAAATCTATTTGCTCTGAAACTTCCCCTTACTGCTCCTACTTTGCCCCTTGGGTACAATCACAGAGATCAAGTCTCATGTTACATTTGCACATAACAAGCCTGCAAATAACAGAAAATAGCTAGCATGTTTTTCTCCTCAACTCTTTTCTTCTCCAAACAAACATCTTCAGTTAATTCAATTGTTCTTGTATGCCATGGTGTCTAGTACCCTCAGCAACCTCTTCTACAACTCTTCCACTGTTTTATGTACAGAGACAAAAATCTAGCCTCATCCTATTCCCAAAACAGAAAACTAAGGGCCTGAAAAGTTATGTGATTCACCAAAGAGCAATATATCAAGATGATTCCTACCTGAAATGCATTTTGCCAATTCCACTTCATCATGTATGCATTAAGCATGAGAGCATCATGGAAAGAACAATGGACTTGGGATCAGAAGAGGCCAGGGTTCAATCTTTCCTCCAACACTTATTACTAAGTGATCATGGCTAAGCAACCAAACCTAACCTCAGTGTTACGTTTATACAATGGGGATGGTACCAATAGTATTTAATCTCATAGGATTGTCATGAAAAAATAAATTAGTATAGGGAAAAGAGTTTGCAAATCATAAAAATGTAGACTTCAACATTATCAAGATACATTATTATATTGGAGCCTACAGAAATCTGAGCCAGTACTCGGAATCCATGTTTTACAGTTAGGATTTGCTCTGGTCTACATAAAATACTAGCTTTGGAGTTTCTAAAACAATGACTTCTAACAAGTATTTTCCTCCTATAGTACCTTTAACAGACAGTAGTAGTAGTAGTAGCAGCAGCAGCAGCAGCAGCAGTAATGGTAGATAGCATTTACATAGCACCTATTACATGCCAGGCACTAAGCTATGCACTTTATAAATATTATCTCATTTGTTTCTCACAACAACCCAAAGAGATTGGTGCTATTGTTGGCATAGGCTGCCATTTTATTTTGGAAGAAACAGTGGCAAACAAAGGTAAAGAGACTTGCCCAAGGTCACATAACTAGTGGCTGAGGTTGGATATCTACTCAGGCCTGCCTGACTCCCGGCCAGTGCTTTATCTGCTGTACCATCTACCTCCCTCTGACACTCATATATAGTCAAGTTAAATCTTAAAATTCCAAAAGACCAAATGCCCATTTTCTATATCTTTTTCCATCAAAAATTATCAGTCAACACATATTCAACATTTTCTATGTGTTAGGAATTATGCTAAGTTCTGGAGATACAAAGAAGAAAGTAAAATAATCTTACCTTCAAGGAGTTTTTATTCTAATAGGGTAACAACATGGACACATACATATATACAGAACAGATATATGATAAATCCAAAGCAGATTTTGGAGGAGGTACAAGCACCTGAGACAATCAAGAAAGGTTTCTCAAAGAGAAATATTCTCAAAGATGGTAATGCATAAACTGAGTCTTGAAGGAAACTAGGGATTCCAAGAGACTTTAGTAAGAAGGGAGTATATTCCATACATGGAGGGTAGTCACTACAAAGGCATGGAGACAGTAGATGTAGTGTCATGAGTTTGGAAGAACAGGTGTCTCTTATAAAGTTTAATTTAATTTTGGGAGTCCCTCAGATGCTATAAAATTAGGAAGTGGCTTGAATTATGGCTTAATATTAATCCCAAGCTCACTGGCACTCTTCCTTGGCCAAACTAGAGGAAGAAGAGGTTCAAGTCTGTAATTAAACAATCCACAAAACATTTGCTTAGATCTGGACCTACCTTTCTAATTTTCATACTTGATAAGTGAAAGCAACTAACAAAAATATCTTGAGGTAGATACAATGAAAAAGCCTATCACAGTTTAAGGCCTATGTATATTTCAGGGCCTTAAATACATGGCCAAATTAAGGGTGATCCTTGAATCTTTAGGAAAATTATTAAAGTGGAATTCATATGACAAATCAGGGCATTGTCTGATCTCCATTTGTCTCTCATTAAGCCCTGGTAATTCAAGAAACTAGTTCACAATTGGACCAAATAATCTGAATATGAAAGTGCCTCTCTAAGTAAGCCCTTTTCTTCCTCCTTTCTCTAGCTCTTCCCTTTTATCCAACTCATTCCTTTGTGTTTTTTTTCACATCCTGTCCTAACCCTGAAATGAATTCTTAATTTTCGCCATCTTCAAAGTAGAACTTTCCTGTTTTACCGCCTGTTTTGGAAAGAGAACAGGGATTTTTGTGCCTATTCAATCTTGGAATGATCCTTCATTTCCCAATCTCTCCTCTTCCATATAAATTACACTGAAGCATGGGGGCATGTCCTCTCTGCTTATTTTTTTTTTCATTTTAAAATTGGGTTTCACATGCTACTCTCCATGCCAGCTGCCTAAGAGATGGTGTACAATCACCATAGCAGAAATGTTTCAGGGGATCCCAAACATGGACAGAAGGAAGTCAACTCTTTCTAGTTTCCTGGTAGTTATATTACCCACTCACAGTGATAGCCAGTAAAGGCCTTTGTTTTCTTTCTGAGCTTTCTTCATATTCTCTTTGATGGTCTCTGGTCTTTTTCTCTCTTTAGTTTCTTTTGCTTTGATAATGACTAGAGCATATGGAAAGAGAAGATTGAATGAGAACATAGAAGACAAGTAAAACACACTTCCCTCAAAATCGAAAGAGATAATTGTGTAACCCTCTTGAATCCAGAAATTAAAAGACTAGATCCAGATTGAACCTTGAGTACACCTCCTTGGGTTCCCAATTACTATTTATTTTTCCCTTCTGCTTCAGAACTGCTATTTACTAGTGAGTAGGATACATGGAAGAGGAAATTAATCTTGTTCTCTTTGACCCCAAAGGATATAACTAGGAACTTTGCAAAAAGAAAGATTCAGGCTGGGTATGAGGGGGAAAAAAAAACTTTCTAACAATTAGAAATGTATAAAGGCGGAAAGGAATGCTTCAGGATCTTGGAGTTTTCCCCCTCACTGGAGATACTTGAGCTAAGGTTAGATGACTACTTATAAGGTATGCTGCAGAGGGGATTATTTTCAAGTAGAAGTTAGACTACATGGCCCTTGAGCTTCCTCATATCTGAAAATCTCCATGTCAATTGGGCTGTGAGGCTTCATTCCCGGTAGACTTTTGGGGAAACCATGTATAATTCATTCTGAGCCAATGAATCTTTTATAGTAGTTCACCTCATAGAGCTGGCATCCTACCCATATGGGCTTCCCAGGTTTTAAATATGTTCTTTGGAAGTCTAAAGAATGTCACCTAACCAAAGAGCTTACAAAAGAAGTCCATGTATTCAGATTTGAAAATGAGCCTACAGTAAGTTCACACTGTGCTTTCACTTGTATATTTAATAAAAGGTTGCCTTGAAAGAGCATGCATAACACTGTACTTTAGTACTTCACTGGCCATTGGACATGGATCAGACATTTAGAGTACCAATTCCTCCAAGTTAGCATTTGCCTCTCCAAGGAAAACCTATTAGCCTTCTTTAATTAAGGCCATGTCTGGTTTCATTTATAGTGAGAATGTTAAGAGATATGATTCACACAGAGTCTTAAAGGAAAACTGTAAAGGAAAACTAACATAATAGCAATAAAGACCTAAGTAGTAAGACAACAATAGTAGGTGATAGAAATGTCTCTCTTTCAGACTTCAAAAAATTTAAGAGATAAATAAGAAAGAAATCATCAATCCAGTGATTTCTAAGTGGGAATTTTAAGAAAACAAATTATTTT
This sequence comes from Phascolarctos cinereus, assembly GCF_003287225.1. NCBI lineage: Eukaryota > Metazoa > Chordata > Mammalia > Diprotodontia > Phascolarctidae > Phascolarctos > Phascolarctos cinereus. The sequence goes on from NW_027555958.1 coordinate 412,150,960, forward strand.
TCAGTATCATCAGCATCATTATAAAAAACTGATCATGGGGTAAGGTGCAAATAAATCTTTTGCAAGTTAAACATTTCCATTACTTTTACATGTGCTTCATATGAAAGTGTTTCTAGACTCCTCACAACCTCACCATTCAAGACATTATTCTCTGCATTTTCTGTAGAATGTTTCCTATTTCTGCCATTATTTCATGCATATTGTATGATCTGTTACATATTTCTTTACCTATTGCATATGTCACTATAACTCATGGAAAGAGAATACTTAATGTCTTCAACATCATACTACAGACAAAAGAAGGAATCCCTATTGATATTAAAATTCCCCAAGTGTTTTTATTCACAGAGCACAGAACTAATTTCATAAAGCCCAACACTACTTCAAAGATGTCTTAATGGAATCTAAAGAAATGTAAAACAGATTAATATAACCACCCACCAAAAAGATTTGTAAATTAAATTTTTATTTGTCCAGACTATGACACACAAGTAAATTATATGTTAGTCCATGAATTTATACACATAGAATCACAGATCTATGGTTGTAAGGGATCTCAGAGGTCATCTAGTCCAATGCCCCTATTTTACAAAATAAAGAGACTCAAAGAGGTTAAATGTTTTGCCTAAGGTCATACAAGTAGTGTCAGGAGAGGAATTTGAACTTAGGCCCTCTGATAAAAGCCAATACTCTTTCCAACATGTCATGTTGCTGTGGATGAACAATATTCTGGGCTCAAATAAAAGGAGGAAATCAGGCTAGATTATATTTGGAAAATTATGCAATGCTTTTAATGTTACCAAATTTGCCACTGATGCAAAAGACCATTCATTAACATTCATGAGATAATATTTGTTTTTAAAAAGAGATATTTTTAAAGTGCTTTGCAAACTTAAAAGTGATATATAAATGTCAGTTGTTATTTTCTCTCTCTCTCTCTCTCTCTCTCTATATATATATATATATATACATATATATGTATATATATATGTATATATATATATGTGTGTGTGTGTGTGTGTGTGTGTGTGTGTGTGTGTGTGTGTGTGTGTATGTATATATAAAAGAGTCATGATATGGCTATGAATCAAAGAATATTACAATACCAGAAAAAATTAAATTTATAAGAACTTTAAAAAGCAACATTAAAGTATGTAATTAGTTTAAACAGGTTGTAGAATATTCCCAACAAGGTTTGTATGTAGAAAAAAGGCATAAAAATCATTGACAAAGTTATGTAATAAGAGTTCTCCAAACATGGCTTGGGCTTTCTTCAGTGGTAGCCATTTCCCTTTCACTGGAAGATTTCAAGCAGAGGATAGAGGGCCACTTGTTGAGGATGTGATAGTAAAGTTTCTTGGTTAGATATATGTTACAATAATGACCTTTGATAGACCTTTTAGCTCTTAAATTCTGTGACATATAATATAGGTAGATAGATAGAGAGATATGTGTGTATGTATGTGTGTATATATATATATATATATATATATATATATATCAAACTGGTAATGCAAATAGGCTTACCATATAATGAAAATGAGAGAAAATAGACAGCCCAAATCCTATACCGGTACTCCCTAGATATTAAAATATGGGGGGGGGGGGGAATGGGTAAATCTCCAATACATTAGGCAAACACTTAACCACTCCATGAAAGATTTATGGATATCCACAGCTAAGAATTTCATAGATGAAGGAAGGGGGGATTAGTTGTTTTGTGACCTCCATGGAAGGAGTGCTGCCAATGATGAAATAGTGTATCCAACAAAGTACTTATAAAGTAGAATTATATTAACTTGTTTCAGCTGCTATATTACACTTTTGGTTTATATTGAATGTGAGATCAACTAAAAACATCACATCTTTTTTAACAGGAAGGACTGAAAAGCCAGCTCCCTTTCATGCTGTACATTTATACAATTGAATTTAAAAAATTAAATGAAGGACTTTTTCCCTATTAAAATCCATCTTGTTGATTTTTCCTATAATTGAATCTATTGACATCATTTTGAACCTGACTCCATCATGCATCATGTCATATATTCCTACCAACTTTGTATCATTCATTCATTCATTCAATACGGACTTTTGATCATTTATTGTATATAGAGCACAAACAGAAACCAAAACAACATCTAGGAAGATGAGGTTGCCCAGTCCCATCTTGTAAAGTGCCCAACCTTTCAACGATTTCAAACTATCTTCCTGGATGGATAGCTAACCTTTTTTTCAAAGCAGAGGCAGAAAAAAAAAAACAACTTCACTAGTTCCTTGTGTTTCAAGGTCCATAGATAATGGACCATAGATGGAGAATAAGAGAGGAAAGGTTATCTAGGGATAAGGCAAGCTTCAGCTTAATGAGAAATCCCTTTTCCTGGGCAAAATCTAAAAACATTTTTTAAGTTTTATCCTGCCAATGTATTACACATGCTTGCCTTGGCCCTGTGTTCCCCTTGCATACCATACATACATAAACAACCCAGTACCTTTGACTCCTTCTCCACCTGCATGTCCTGCTGGCATATCACATTCAACAAATCTGAAATGGAACTCACCATTTTCAGGCTTTGATCACCTGTGTAATTTGGGAAGCACTATAGGACTGTAGCTATAACATTCACACATCACTATGATACTACAGTACTGGTGATGACTGATGCCTTTGCTAGCTGGAAGAAGGGGCTGGCAATACACTAATATGGTGCAGCTTTAGTTGGCAAACATGTTCCCGAGGAAGTGAATACAGCCAAAGCCTTCACAAGGAGGGAGCATGGTGCAATGAAAAAGAAAACAAGAAACCTGTTTCTGGCATCAGAAGACCTAGGTTCAAATCCCACCACTGATAAGAAGTACCTGTGTGACTTCAGGCAAGTCAATTAATCTCCCTGAGCCTCAGTTTCCTTATGTATAAAAAAGTAGCTTTGGCCATATGACCTCTAAGTTTTTTCTATCTCTGGATCCATGCCTCCCAGACTTTGACCACTCTGTATCTCTTCTTGGTATGCCTTTTCTTCTCCAGACCTACAGAAATCCTATCCATTCTTTGTACAAATTTCAAAAGTGGAAATAGCACCCATCCTATACACACTGCCTTAAGATTGAGGTAACCTGCCTATATAATTGCCTTCTATCCCACATACCCTCTTCCTGTCACTAACCATCCTCCTGAGTCTCTATCCTATACCACTGCATTGCCAACACACAAAATCTGGAGGGGTACTTAGAGAAAAAGGGATACTAGTAGAAGGGCCGTGTGAGACAATGAAACAAATAGCAGACTTGTAGCCCTAGGCCTGTCATTTACAGATTGTATGACTTTGGATATATCACTTAACCTCTCTGATCTTAAGGTTCCTCATCCCTGAAACAGGGAAAATAATATTTGTATTACCTACCTCATGGGGTAGTAGGTAAGAAAAGCAATTAATCTTTTTTTTAAGTGTTTTGCAAATGTGAACTCTTAGTATGGTCTACTGTTCTCACTTGCCAACCTTATGATGGCAGAAACATTGGAGGCAGAATCTAGACAATTAATAGTACTCATCCCTTGGTGTGCTCCACCAAGAGCCTAACCACCAGACCTAAGGACCCACTAACCCACAGACAGTATTGAAGAAGCCAAAGTTTAATTGTTCATTCTTAAGCCTTGTGTTAGGACTTCTTCCTATTTGACATCCCTTTCCCAGGTAAAAAAAGGTTCTCATGCTAGCTTATGGCTAGCCAAACCCAAATGCTCTCTCAGTGATGGCTATAAGCTGGAAAATTTTCCTGAATCTCTTTTACCTCATCAAAACTTATCTGTCCAGTATGTGTTCTATTTCTACAAGCTTCTCTGGACTAATTATCTGATAAGCTAATTCATAACAAAGTACTGAGGATAATAATGGCTGTATGTGTCTTCCTTTCCAAATAATATTTTTCCAAGCACCTTCAGTCACAAAATCATTGAATCCTAGAATTAGAAGATATTTGAGAAGTCATGCAGCCCAACTCCTTGTCCATTATATGCATTTCCTTTACAACATCCCTCACAAGTGCAGTCATCCAGACCCTATGTGAGCATTTCAAGGAATAAAGAACTCCTCTCACAAGGCATCTCTAATCATTAGGCAATTGTTTCTTATATTAAGGCAAAATCTATTTTCCTAATGACCATCTACGGTGCTAGTTCTCTCTTCTGGAGCTAGGCAGAAGTCTAATCTCCCTTCTACAATTAATTAATCAATCAATCAACAAAAAGTTATTAAGGGCCTGTACAGGTTCTAGGGCTGGTGATAGAAGGACCAAAATAAAACAGTCTTTGTTCTCAGGGAGCTTAAGATACCCTTTCAGATATTTGATGACAACTATTATGTCTTCTTTTGGGGGTCCAAGGTCAACTCAAAGGAGTAACAAATACAGCAATTCTGACACTATAATGTCAGTTTGGGATGTTGGGCTCACTCCATGCTTCTCAGTTCTTACAGAACAGGTGTAGTAGTTCCTTCTGTCTTTATCGGATGACCCTGCATTTATCCTTGTTCCCATCCCATACACACTCCTTGCAGTTTAATTGATGACCTACCTCCTTTACGCTGCATACTCTCCCCTTCTAGTAAACGGTAGGAGGCAGCCAAATCCTCAAAACAGTCTTATGCCTTAATCAACCACGCTGCTATGTAAATAAGAAGCTCTAGTCTCTGCAGCAAGAGAAGGAGCTGAGGTGATAAGACAGGGCCATTCTGTCACTCTGAGACCACTTGTCTATTGTTGCTATCTATATACCTCAAAATAGTAGTAAGGCCAGAGGAAAGCACAATTTTATTGTTGTCAATAAGAAAGCATTACTTCCCTTTTCTTCCTGGGCAAAGCAGTAGGATGGGATCCTGCCCTAACTTTAAGTCCAGTATATCTCTTTTTTTTTTAATTAATATATTTTTATTTCTTTCATTAAATATTTCCCAATTGCATTTTTAAAAATTTTGAGTTCCAAATTCTCTCCCTTCCTTCTTCCCAACCCTCTCCACCCCTTGAAAAGGCAAGCAATATGATATCGATTATAAATGTGGTCATGCAAAACATGTTTCCACATTAGCCATTTTGCAAAAGAAGCTACACACACACACACACACACACACACACACACACACACACCCCAAGAAAAATAAAGAAAAAGGGGGAAATATGTCTCAATCCACATTCAGAGCTCATCAGTTCTCTTTCTGGAGGGGGATAGCATTTTTCATCATGCTTCCTTTGGAATTGTCTTGAGAATTCTTTTCAGTTGAGTACATCTTGAACAAGCGACATGTTGACTCAAGAGCATATTGGACAGGAAACAGGTTTGAAATCTGGTTCTGCTAGTTACTAGCTATGTGACAGTAGGCAAATCACTTCATATATGTTGCATCTAAGTTACCTCATCTGCAAAATAAGGATAGTGATATATTCTCTAGGGAATAAGGGAACAAGCATTTGGAAATACATACTACGTGCCAGACACTGTACTGAGCACTTTACAAATATTTTCTTCTTATCCTCACAACTCGGGGAGGTAGGTGTTATTATAATCCCAATTTTATAGTTGAGGAAACTGAGGCAGACAGAGGTTAAGCCATAGTCACACAACTAGCATTGGAGGTTGGGTCTGAACTTAGGTCTTCCTAACTTCAGGTCCAGTGCTCTGTGGACTATGGTACCACCTAGCTGCCTCCCTACCTCAGGATCATAAACTTTGAGTGAGAAAGCCATCTATCTCACGGAACCTAATCATTTGATAGATGAGAGTACTGAGTCCCAGAGAGGAGAGATGCCTCCCCTGAGGTCACGCAGGTAGTAAGGGGCTGCACTGGGATTTGAACTCATTTCAAAGCCAGAATTCTTTCTACTGCAGTATGGTACCTCAGGGCCTGGTTGTGAGCCCATCGGTCAGAAAGCATTTATTAAGCAGCTACAATGTGCCAGGCACTGTGCTAAGCACTGGAAACACAAAAAGAGGCAAAAGACAGGGTCCCTTACCTCAAAGATCCCAAGTTCTAATCAAGGCTAGCATTTTGTATATTTTAACCTTCCATAGAAATAGGAGTTCATAGGTTTATTAATTGAAAGCTGAAAGGCTATCATGGCCAAAGATTCTTAACGAGGGGGCCCATGAACTTTTATACATATATACATTTATGTATTTTATATATGTATATATATATGTTGATAGATAATATGTCAACATTAATTGGTCCCTTTGTAATCCTACAATCCTCTCATTTTGTAGGAAAAGAACGGAAACCCAGAGAAGTTAAGGAAATTGTCCAAGATTAGGCAGGAAGTGAGCAGCAGAGGCAAAATTTGAACCAAGGTCCTATGATCCCTCAAATCCAAGACTCTCTCTACTATGCTAGGTGACCAGTTGCTGTGATAATTAATTTTGTCTGGAAATGGGGGAAGGGAGAGAAAGGAGATATATTTCTGAGACTTTCAGATGAGGAGTCACTTAATCCATAAACATAGTAAGTGCCTACCATGCGCCAGGCACTAACTCAGTCCTGGTCGCCATAGGTTCTGCTGCTCTATCACAGTCCTATTGAGTAAGGAAGGATTTAAAAGGAGAAGAGAAACAGGGAGAGAAAAACAAGTCAGGGCAGCTGTGGAAATGGTTACTAACCACTCACCTAAAAGAGCGTGCCAGATGAGTGGGGACAAATGCTGGTTTTACTTGTTTTCTGACCTGGACATCTACTGGGGCTGTGAAAGGGGAAGTGGGCTAAGACAGGAAAGAGAGAAATGCAGAGAAGGGAGGGGGTGGACCACCCTGTCCTTTGGACCAGTAAGATTTCCTGGCTCATTTGCAAGGTGCGCAAGGTGCCCTTCTTCCCTCTGGCTCCCTTAGCCAGGTGAAGGAAGTGTGAAGAAGAGTCACTGGCTTCCAGTTTGCTCTTGTTTACGCATTCGGAGATGGAGAGATTGAGAGGTTTCCTTGCTACTCGTTTTTCACTTTCTCTACCTCATCCCTCTTCCCTCTCTGCCCTCTCCTACCCCTTTACGCTTATTTTCCCCCTAGCATGTTTTTTTTGGCTTCAGGGAACTTTCAATCCTGACTTCAAACGAAACCTATAATGAAGTCTGGATGATGGTTAACAGACCCTGACACCGCAGGGCCCCAGCTGAGCTGTTCCCTTGGCCCAGCCGCCAGCAAGAATGGGTGAGTGGAGAGAGGAGCTAGATCTGAGAAACCAGGTACTGGTGGGGCCTCACGGGCAGCAAACATCTCCACCTGCTCTCTTTTCCATCACACACACACAGACAGATACACACACCCTTGTCAGTTTCCTAAGGGAATGTCCTCCTTTGAACACACAGCTGCAGAGACTCTAACTGTCTCTTACCTGTCTGCTTCTAAGCAGAAAATCTGGGCTCCTGCAGAGTATAGCAAGCCCTCTCTCTCAAATTACTGCCTCTAATACACCCAGCCCACCCCAGCTCGGAACATTGGCGAGAGGAGGCAGACCACGAAAGGGATGCAGAGAGGGACTCGGAGAGACAGACAATGAGTCACTCTGACACACACAGAGACAGAGGCCCCAACACATAACTCTAGAAAACAAATGCATCCGACATCCATTGTCTGCCTCCCAGCTTGGACTGAGATGGAGTGATTGATGGCCCAGTTAAGCCTTGCTTAGTCACTTGTTTTCATTCTATGATGTTTCCCCCTATTATAACAAAGAGGACGGAGACACAGAAGCCAACAAAGAAAGGCAAACGTCAAATTGCAGAGCTGGTCCCTGCTGAGCTTAGAGAAGGAAGAGGAGGCGAGGAAGGCAAAAGAAACAGGGGCAACAGCAGAGAGACCCTTGTCTCTCTATCATTGTTTTAAGGGAAAGAATAGAACCATCTGGGAGGAATCTGAAACCCAGAAAAGTTCTGAGGGGAAAGATCATTTTCTTTAGGGAGCCAAAGATGCTCCTTGCTCAGCTCCCAGAACTGACTTGATCAGGGTCTTGAATCCAGTGATTCCATTTCCCTTAAGTGTCCTACTCTCTTGTCCCTGGCCTATGATGGAACCTCCCAGGGTGGAGTTGCTTAGACCCTACCACCATCACCACCCCCACTCAGTAACTAGCCACATTGGCAGCTTGATGTAATTCTTCGCAATTGGCCAGGTAGTCTGTCCATAATTCACATCTCCTGCGTGACCTAAAGCCTGATAAATATTAGCCCCCTGACAGCATGCCCATCTGGATTACAGATGTTTGATGTTGTATTCTTTAGCTTATCTCATCCTCTTAGTTGCTTCTGGGACAAGAATTTTTGTGAAATTAATTTCTCTTTTGGCTCTTTAGGACCTTTGAGGAGGACTTGGGAGTGGGAGGGTAGAGGATGAGGAAGGCTATTAAGTGTTATCTCTCATCAATACTATAAACATATATATATACATATATTTGGGAGGTGGTAATGGTAAATGTGGGCAAATGTTAGTTTTCCTTAACCGTGTGTATTTGTTGCAAGGGTAGATGTAGTGAGATAGAGAGAAACTACATTTCTGTTCATTGAAATAAATTAAATTAGAAATAAATAAATAGATCCTTAAACAGTATTATCTCCTAAAAATTGATGTACGGGACATGCAAATGTTACCATCAAATGTACCCATGTATCAAACAATTAAGTATTAAGTGCCCACTATGCACTAGGCGCTGTTCTAGGTGCTAGGGACACAAGTAGAAAAAAAGCAAACTCCTTCCTCATAAAAACTGACATTCTAGTGAGGTATTCAACTTATAAAAGTATATAAACATCATCAATGTAAAGGGAGCAAATATAAATATGTACGAAGTAATTGAAGACAAGGTAGTTTGGGAAGAAGTACACTTCACAACTAGATTCAAAGGGACTCTAATCCAATCCCTACCAAAATAAGAATCTTTTTTGCTTAAATATGTCTACCCACGGAGCCCTCAGCATTTCCGGAGGTAACCTATTCCACTTTCAGGTTATTCTTAATTATTAGGAAGACTTTCCTTACACCTGTGCTTGCAACATCCACCACTTGCTCCTAGTTTTATCCTCCAGGGCCAAACAGAACCAACCTAATTCCAATTCCCCTTGCCAGACTTCAGGTTATTGAAAAGAACTATCAGGACCCCCTGAATCTTCCCTCCTCTGGTCTAAATCCCTAATTCCTTCTACTGAGCTTTATTGTTTTGAAGCCCTTCAGACTCTGGTTGTCCTCCTCTGGTCTGCAGTTTGCCATTTTTATTCCTAAAATGAGACACCAACAGTGGGTACAGTGTTCCAGACGCAGGTTGATCAAGGCAGAATACAGTGCTACTGGATACTCTATCTCTCTCAATGTAGCCCATTACCACATCATATTTTTTGGCTCTCATAACAAACTGGTGACTCATAATGACCTTAAAGTCCACCAAAGCCCCAAGGTCATTTTCAGATCAACTACTGATTAGCCACACCTCTCTTTTATCTTTCACTTGTGATGGTTGACTTTTTGAACCTAAGCGTTTTTTGTTCATTGAGATAAATTAAATTAAATTAGAAATAAATAAGCCCTTAAATGAGGTTAGCTCTTTAAAATCAATACACAGGACATGTATATTTGCCAATGTGTCATCAAATGTATGTATGTATCAATAAGTATTAATTTTTGCCTTTTAAATTTCATCTTCTTAGATTCAGCCAATTCATCCTTCACAGACATAAAGTATAATAGCTAGGAGTTATGTAGCACTTTAAACTTTGCAAAGTGTTTTGCAAATATTGTCTCATCTCATCCTAATGATAACCCGGCAAATAGGTGTATTATTATCCTCATTTTACAGATATAGAAACAAAGGCACACAGAGATCAAGTGACTCACCCAAGATCACACAACTAGTAAATGTCTGAAACTGAGTTAGAACTCAGGTCTTCCTGGTTCTAAGTCCAGCACTCTGTCAGATTCAACATTTGCCTGCTTATTTGTGAGTCCCAATTGTCATTATTGTCAACTATTCCTCATTGTTGTCTCATTTGAGAAATGTGCCACCTATGGCTTTAACCAACTCATTGACAAAAATGTTCAATAACATAGGGTCAAGCATGCATCTCTAAGGTGCTCCAAGCTGAGATCAAAACATTAATTTGTACTCTATAGATCCAACCCAACCATTCAAAAGCCAGATGACTACTATTATCTAGTAAATGTCATCTTTCCTACAAGAATAGGATGAGCACTCATTGGGTACGTTTCTGAACTCCAGGAAAACTATAACTACAACATGGTTTAATGACCCTCCAAAAAAGCAAATTAGGTTGCTGAAGTTTGACTTGGTACTTTTGTTTGTTGATATGTTTTGTTTTTTTCTTGCTGAAGACGGTTTAGTACTTTGTGACCATCTCTTCCTTTTGTAGGTGTTCAAGAGATCACAACTTTAGAGCTGGGGAGATCTTAGATGTTATTTTGTCCAACCAACTCATTTAACAAATGAGGCAGAGAAATTAAGTGACTTCCTGAAAGGAATACAAGTATTAAGTGGCAAAACCAGGATTTAAAATCTGGTCCTGGGACTACAAATCTAGTACCTTATACACTGTACCAAACTGCCTTCACCATCTCTTTAATAACGCATTGTAGAATCTTGCCAAGATTCAAGGTGTAGCTTACTGGCCTGTAGTTTGCAGATTTCATTTTCTTCTCATTTCTGAAAGATGGGACTATTTATGTCATTTTCCATTCCCATGATACCTCTCCCATTCCCCATGATTTTTCAGACAATCATAGTTCAGTAAATTCCTTCAGTACCTCAGGATGTATTTTATGTGGTACTGGTAATCTGAACTCATCAAGGACAACTATCTCTAATTACATCCCTATCTTTCTTAAGTTATCAACTGCCTATTAATGTGTTTATCTTATTATTCCAATCTAATGACCATTTTCCTTTGCAGAGAAATGTCAATACATTAAGGGGCTTTGATTTTGTAGCTGTGTGGGAACTTCCACCAATATAGACTGCAATTCATCAATGAGGACAGTTCCATGCCAATGGGCTTTGAGATGCAGATTATATAAAGGTTAGTAAATAAGTCTTGGAATGTTGCCTAATGAGAGTTTGCTTATAGTCATGAAGCTAGCCTAGCATCAGAGATGGAATCTGAAGGCAGGGTTTCCTTAATCTATATTTGATACTCTCTATACCTCTTTCTGCCATTCATTCTTGGCAGAGAAAACAAAAGCAAAGTTATGCAGTGCTTCATTCTTTCTGCTGGTAGTTATCATTATCCTACGCCTCCCTACAACAATAGTCCCATTCCTTAGATCTTACCCTTTGGGGAAAGCCAGTATAACCAAAACCCCTTTTAATCAACATGGCTAAACTATGGCCCTCTTAGAACTATTCTAAGAAAACTATGCCAACCTTTCACATTTACCCTCTATTAATTGTCCCTGCTTCCAACTTTCATCCACATCTTTTAAAAATCCTAGTTGGTCAATTTGAAGTTTGCCTTGTAACTGGAATTCTAAGTAAATGAAAAGCTCTTAACCATGAGGATAAGTTAATGGTTGAATAACACAATATGTTCACTCACCCCACAAGTAATGAATCACTTTGTGCCTCAAACTGCTAGATCTCTGTGAGTTGAAAGTATGGACAGTCTATCTAGTGTTAGAATTCTTAACCTTTTTGCTTGTTTCATGGACCCCTTTGGCAGACTGGTGAAACCTATGGAACCCTTCTCAGGATAATGTTTTTAAGAGCGTTAAATAAAATGCATAGGATTACAAAGGAAACAATTATATTGAAATAGTTATCCAAATATTTTACCAAAATAAAATTCACAGGCTCCATTAAATCTATCCACAGATCCCCCTTAAGATCCACAAACTCCAGGTTAAGAACTCCTAATTTGTGTCATAACCTAGTATCTTAGGCTGTCCTTCATTTCTGTTTTGAGCCTCCACTGAGATTTGGGTTCAGTAGACTAAATTTCCGTAAGAGTTAAGTGTGAGTTTTAATTATAAGTTGCTCCAAGAACTAAGAAAAGTGATCCATAACTTTATAATACAGATCTACACAGAGAAGGAGGGTGGGGAAAAGTGAAGAATAGTCAAACAAGCCTCTGAGCCAGAGATAAAACTATGAAAGATGGACAAAAGTTCACCTGCCCTGTGCCATTGTATTTTTCTCTCTCTTCAGCCTCACCGTAGGGATAGGTTGAAGGTCCCCAAAGGAGGGATGATGTGTGGAAGGAGGTTTTTTTCTACTAAATTAGAAACATAGGATGAATCACCCTCTGAGCTCATAGTAACTACTAACTAAAATAATCTGCTCCTCTACCTTCCTTTGCTGGGAGGGGGAGATGGAGGAAAAGCAGTAAATAGAGGTAACAGGCATACTCTAAGAATGAAAGTGTGACATTTTCAGTGCCAAAGAAGAAAGAGACTGCCTTTCTTTGACAGGGGTGCTGAATACATAAGTGAGCTTTTGCCTTATCTTCCCCAGAATCAGCCCTTCAGTGCCTTCCTGATCATTTCCACATCATGTTATCTTGTTATTGTTCAGTTGTGTCCAGCTCTTCCTAACCCCATTTGGTGTTTTCTTGAGAAAGATACTGGAGTGGTTTGCCATTTCCTTCTCCAGCTCATTTTACAGATGAGGAAACTGAGACAAGCAGGGTTAAATGACTTGCCTGGATCACGCAGCTAATAAGTGTCTGAGGCATCCTCTACCAATCTATCATCTATTTATCATTTATCTATAATTTATCATCTATCATCTATTATCTCTCTGCCACTTATGTATCTATCATTTATCAATCTATCATCGATTTGTCTATAGACATTACTAGGGTATATAACGTCCAAATGAGGGAAGTGGCAACTGGAGACCAAGGAAATATTGTAGAGGCAGAACTTGGGAAACAAAGTCTTGAATACCGGGGTTTTAAACTAACCTCTGACACTTACTTGCTTAGTTACCCTGGGCAAGGCACTTAAATGTTCTATCTTCAGTTTCCCATGGTAAAATAGGGCTAATAGTAACAATGATGGTACTTACTTCAGAGTTTTGTTAGGAGGTTCAAATGAGGTCACCTACAGAAAGACCTTGGCAAATCTTAAAGCACTCTATGAATCTCAGTAGTTATGATGATGCTCATACATCTAGAGCTAGAAGGGACTTTAGAGGCCATGAAGTCCAATCCCCTCATTTAACTTAGGCCCAGAGAGGGTAAGTCATTTACTCAAGGTCACAGAGACAGAAAGTTGTAGTGTCAGGATTTAAGCCAAGATCTCTGACTTCAAATTCACTATAGTGCCTCCATATTGGTGATAATGATGACACTGATGAAACAGCAGCTGAATGATCTCGAGAAACCTTCCTCTCAGTAGATGTGGTCTCTTGAATGGGCAATTGCCTTAGTGTGTGTAGGAGAAGAGTGGGAACAGAAAGGGGTTGAAAAGAAGATAGAGAAATGGTGACTGGGTTGGGAATCTTTGTCTCTTTCCTGGGGATTCTACAGTAGGTCCAAATTGAGGCTCACGCACAGTAACAATTGGAAATCTTTGCTGTGATAATAAATAGTCACATTTTAAGCAATATTTATTCAGGAAAGCCTCTCTTTGGATTTGGCTTTCATATTTTGATACCCTTAAGCATCTTATAACATTAATCCATGATACTATTAAGGCTTAATGGTTCTAGAAATAGCCTCATGTCACAGGCATCCATACGACCTCACTCCCTTCCACCTATCCCCTAGGATTAGATAATAATGGTAGCTAGCACTTATATAGATCTTTCAGGTTTACAAAGTGATTTACAAATATTATCTCATTTTATCATCGTAACAATCCTGGGAGATAATTGCTATTATTATCCTCATTTTCAAGATAAGGGAACTGAGATAGACAAAGTGACTTATCCATGTCACATAGCTAGCAAGTGTCTGAGGCCAAATTTGAACTAGGTCTTCTCAAGCACTCTATCTACTGCACTACCTAGCTATTCTATGAGAGCTTAAAGAGACTTTAGAGATCATCCCTCACTTTGACAAAAGAGGAAACTGACTCCTAGAGATGGAAAATGACTTGTCCAAAGTCACATGAGTATTAATTAACCTTAAAGGACATTGAGTCAAAACCCCTTATTTCCTCCAACAAATCAATATTCTTCAGGAAAATGATAAATGTTGGAAATGTGGGAAAATTGGAACACTAAGGCTGGTGGAGTTATGAACTGATCCAGCCATTCTGAAGAGCAATTTAGAACTATGCCCAAAGGGCAATCAAACTGGGCATACCGTTTGATCCAGCAATACCATTTCTAGGTCTGTATCCCAAAGAGATCATAAAAATGGGGAAAAGACCAACATGCACAAAATATTTATAGCAGTTCTTTTTGTGGTAGCAAAGAATTGAAAATTGAGGGGATGACCATCAATTGGAGAATAGCTGAACAAGTTATGGTATATGAATGTAATGGAATATTGTTGTTCAACAAGAAATGATGAGCAGGTGAATTTCAGAAAAACCTGGGAAGACTTACATGAACTGATGCAGAGTGAAGTGAGCAGAATGAGGAGAACATTGTACACAGTAACTGCAACATTGCATGACGACCAGCTTTAATAGACTCAGCTCTCTTCTCAGCAATGAAATGATCTAAAATAATTCTAAGGCTAAAGATGGAAAATGCTATCCACATCTAGAGAAAGAACTATGGAGTCTGAATGCAGATAAAAGCATACTATTTTCTCTCTTTTTGTTTGTTTTTTTTTCTTTGTTTTGGTTTTCCCCTTTGGATCTGATTCTATTTTACAACATGAGTAATGTGGAAATATGTTTAATAGGATTGCACATGTATAGCCTATGTCAGATTATATGCCATCTTGGGGAGGGGGGAGGGAAGAGAGGGTGAGAAATTTAGAGCTCAAAATATTACAGTTGAAAACCAAAAATAAATAAATAAATGTTTGAAAAAAGCAACATTCTTTCCACTGTTACATGACTGGGGCACCAATGCCCATAATTACCCAATTATTAGCAATCTTTAAAAATTGTTCTAACATATAATTTGCATTACTTAATTAATTTCAGTGTACGCCTCTATTAAATAGCAACCAATTCACATTATGGGGCAGGAGCTTTGGGGTTTGTTTCTTTTTTTGTTTCGCTTTGTTAGTGTGCACATTCTTTAGGATCCTAGGACTCTGAAAAAGAAAAGGTCGTGAATTCAGTCTTGAGGCAGAAAGTACCCAAACCCCTCTTTCTTACCTCTTGGGTGAGTCAGGGTCAAAACATGTCTTCTGTACATCAGTCGCATCAGGGTCACAGCAGTCACCATCGTCAAAGTCATCCAACATGTTGTTGCACTCCATGTGGCACACACCATCCCTTCGATTCCATGAATAGCAGCGTCCCTGAAGGCGGCAGTCACCCCCATCATAGCCAGTAAGCGGGTGCTCACACTCAGTGTCGCAGTGGTCATTGCCAATCTTGCTGGGCTCACAGTTCACCAGGACAGCCCGATAGCGCAAGGTGGAGTTACGCACTTCATGGATGCTCAGTTGCCAGCTGATGTTGTACTGACTGAAGGCTGCACGCAATGCCTGATGCTGACGGGTGATCTGCTCACTGCTGACAGTAGGGTGCAGTCCATCATCATCACATATGTTCACCACTTGGTAACGGATCACCTTCTCGCTCCTCAGTGGCCAGTGCCAGTTGTACTGGGAGATCAACTCCACATTGTCACAGGCAGTTTGCCCACAGGGTGGAGGCATGAGAGGGTACAAAATCTCAGGCTCAGGCTCTGGATCCTGGAGCATCTCAAGTCTTGGAAATTCCCCATCTTTAAAGGTTACCCATTGCTGTTCCATTGGAGCAAAATTAGCACTGAGTGCCAAGGAAGCTAAGTCCCCATACCCACTTGGCTGCAAGAAACTCTGCTGGAGCTGGCTTTGTTGAAGTGCTGTATTCCAGAGAGTCAGAGTGCCCATGTGCCCACGAAATTGGTGCCTATTCTCTGAGCTGTCCCCACCCAGGATTAAAGAACGGCAAGATGCCATAAATGGGCTGTGCAAGTGGCCAGACTGACCCAGGCTACTGGCAACTTGAGCTCCATCCACATACAGAGCTATGCGGCGTCCATCATAAGTGGCCACTAAATGTGTCCATGTAGCTGACAAGTAGCGGCTATGCCCAGTCACGATTGTAGCCTTCTTCACACGGTCCGTGCGGAGAGAAAAGAAGAAACGAGCATCCTTCCTCCCATGATTCTCCACTGAGTGGATACCCAAGGCCCAGCCCTTGTCACTGACAGCATGGGAGCAGTTGTCAAACACACCTAGGCAAGAAGAAAGGAAGAAAATGGGGAAAGACAAAGGGCAAAGAAAGAAAAGCAGAAAGGGAGAGAAAGCCCATGTAAATACAGTACAGGCAGGTTTTTCATGGTTTAAAAAATAAATAATGTCAAATATCCTTCCCTTGATACCACTGGACATGGACATTCCTCTACTTCGTCTACCTATTTTGACCACCACTACCCCATTCCCAAGCACCTTAAAAGGAACCTGATTTGAGATTCAAGAGTGAAAAGAGCACTGACTCTAAGTCAAACAACCTAGGTTCAAATCCCATCTCTGACACTACGTTGGATAAGTCATTTGGCTTCTCCAGGCCTTATTTGCTTCATTAAAAATGAAGAGGTTAGACTTGATGCCTAAAGTCATTTCTAGTTCTAAATCAATAATTCTTGATCTTAATCTATCAGAAAAAAAAGTTAGTCAATAGGAAAGTTTAAATGGGGAGTGAGCTGTTGGTGGTCCTGCACAGTATCAATCAGGGAGAAAAGGGAAGCTATCATACTTAGAATCAAAAAGACCAGTACTTTATCAATGGCAACCCACACTAATTGGTCTATGGCGTGCTTGTCACCTCTCTATCATTCAATATACTGTCCTCTTCTTCTAAAGCTGCCCAAACTTACCCTCATTAGGTACCTTATGTCCTAATATAGAAAAGTAAGCTAACCAATGAAAAACTATACTATCCCCAGAATCATATTCTACCTAGAACTTTCATTACTTTCCCAGGGTAGATTATTCCTACCACCAAGGTAACCCATCCAATGATGGCAGCAGTGCATCTGTAGATGCCAGGTCAGAAGAAAATCATCATCATCATCATTATCATCATTCCCATTAATATTGTTTGCACCTTAAAGAAATTCTGTGGGAATAGGTATTGTTATAATTCCCATTTTGAAGAAAACTGAGGCTCAGAGAAGATTAATGACTTACCCAAGACCTTGTAGATATAAGTGTCTGAGGCAGGATTCAACCCTCAGTTCTCCAGAACTCAACCCGTTAGCTACATGACATGTGGAAAAGATAGGAATAAGGACAGGGATAGCTATAGAGATTAGACCTCTGACTTCACTGGTATTGGGAATACCCAAGTGAAGAAATTTCTTCTACCAAAGCACATGAACACCTTCTCTGCAGCTTATAGTCTTAGAAAGTTGTCTAATGCACCAAAAGTTAAGAGACTTGATCAGCACACCTAGCTATTTGGCTTAGGCCTTGGCTCTTTTTGACTCTGAGGCCAGCTCTCTCTCCATTATGCTCATGAATGCCTATAGATAAGAAGGGCTAGACCAAATTTCCTAGGCTGGTCTTATACTTATTTTGTATTGCTGCTATTGGCTAGGAATTACCTGGCTTAAAATTTATGGAACTAGTTTTGAAGGCTTAATTAAGGGACGGTCACTTTTCTCAGACTTCCTGGGAAGTGGGGGTGAAACATTCAAACAGGGTAAATGGAAAGACAAAAGCAACTCAGAACAACCAGATACTCAGTTGGCTTTTAGCCCTCATTATCTCATATCTAGGTTATTGTCTCCTTTCTTCCCTCATATCAGCCTTTCCTTTCACCCTACATTCCACTGAGAGTTTAGTTGTTCTCAAATGCCGTCTTCGTTATGCCATTCCCCTATCGAAAAAGTCATCAATAGCTTCCCTAAGGTCAGTGAACCAATGGAATACTGAAGTAGGATCCAAGATCTTCCCCTGAAGCACACAGCTTGGCCTACGATAGAGAAAGTAGCCTCCTGTATTCATGGGATGATGCTGAAGATCTCTAGGCAGTGCCAGGAAGGAGAGAGAACTAGTCCTCGCTACAGGAGGAAGAACTGAGTCCCAGTGGTCCATAGTTCCTGGCTGAGTGTTATTAAGGTGTCCATAAGTCAACCTGACATGAAAAATCAGAACGTATGCCTTTTTCCAGGAGCACGTATGGGAAACATTATGGAGAGCCTACTGAATCGTCTCAGACCTGACAACCATTACCCAATTCTGGTGATTTATGTAGAGACTAGCCACATGAATCAGCTGGAAAGTGAATAGCAGATTAAGAAGAAGAAATCTGTACAAGAAAAAAATGAACACTATGTAATTATAATGGCCATGCTTGGCCCCAAAGAAGAGATGAAAAAATTTACCTTCTCTGAAGAGGTGGGAAACTAGGCATGTGGAACATTGCATATGTATACTTTCAGACCTGACTAGTGTGCTGGTTAGTTTTACTGGACTGCTTTTTGTTTTAATCGTTCTCTCTTATTCTTTGTTACAAAGGATGACTTGCTATGTAAAGGATATGAGAGGAACATATCTGGGAATGAAGGTGATATCAAAACAGAAGACATAATAAAAGAATTAAACCAAAACTAAATAAAAATTAAAAGATGGTATCTAAAAATACGATTGGAATTTATGCTTAAAATACAAAAATGACAATTCCTGACTCAAGACAGAGTACTCTCAACAAGGGCTGCTAAGAATATATTTTCCTGGAGTCTCGTACATCCAACTCCAAAAGCCTTTCAACAACTGCAAAGAAAAAGGAAGGAAGAAATCCCTAAATACATTGAGCAAGGAAGGTGCCACAGCAAGTAGATACATTATAGGGAGAAAAGTATCAATAAGGATACCTAGCAATTAATAGAAGATGAAAATTTAAGAATGGAACCAGCCATAAGATTGACTGATAAACATCTTCTTCTATGAGATTTTTTTTAAGGGTAGCCAGATGGAGCAGTGGATAGAGCAATCAGGAAAACCTCAATTCAAATCCAGCCTCCTACACTTACGTCCTCTGTGGACAAGTCATTTATCCTCTATTTTCTGCAGTATTCTCATCTCTAAATTGGAGATAATAATAGCACCTACCTCCCAGGTTTGTTGTGAGGATCAAATAAGATAATAATTATAAAACACTTAGCATAGTGCTTGATGCAAATTAAGCGTTATATAAGTGTTAGCTATTAATTAATATTTGTATAACACAAAAATTTTGCAAAGCATTTTACCTACATCTAATTTGAACCTCATAAAAACCCTGTGACCCTTTGAGGTTTTTAATATTCCCATTTACTGATAAGGAAGTGGAGGTTGAGAAAGTCTGACTCACTTCCCTAGAGGCCAGACCCTGAAGTCTAGCCTCTTCTTGACTTCAAGCACAGCACTGTATTCACAACTATGTTCTACTTCTCCATTAAAATCCAGAGCCTCAGGTGTCTATGCAAAAATAAACAAAGTAGTAGAGTAAGGGGAGAAAAGTTTCATCAAAATCATTAGTGAGATACGATGGGATAGAACAGGATGGGTAGGTGGGTGGTTCTGTGGATAGAGTGGATAGAGTGTTAGATGACAAATCAAGAGTACCTGAGTTCAAATCCAAAAAACACTTATTAGCTATTTATCCTGAATAAGTTGCTTAACCTCTGCCTCCCTTATTTGTAGAATGGGGGCAACAATGGTACCTACTTCCCTCAGTTGTGAAGAGGATCAAATGAGATGTTTGTAAAGCACTATAAATGCTAGGTATTATTATTAATAGGAATGTGGCTCTCAAAAGGTCTATCTTATTCGAAAGGAAGAGAGTAGTTAAAAGGAAGGTGGTGGGAACAAAGAATGAGAAGACACATTCAAGAGAGAGAATCCAGAAACCAAATGGAGGACCCAAGGTGGAGAGCACTTTGATGAAGATCAAAGTAGGCAAAGACAGAAATGATACTGTCATTGGTATATACTGCAGATGAACTGAAGAGAAAGAAGAAATAGAAAAGGAGTTTGGGGACTAGGACTCAAGAATGCATTACAACATAGCAATGGATGCATTTCAACTATCTGGATATCTGCTATAGTTCTTGCTATGATAACTAAATGATCATTTATTTCCTCATTCAAAAGACAAAAGAGCCTAAAAGTTAGGAAACTTCAATTCTGGATCTGAGTCTCATTAACAAAGTTCAACTGGCGTTGGGACAGAAATGATGAGAATTTGTGATAAAGGAGAGGAAAACTAGGAGTGGAGACATACATCCTAAATTTTTATTTAAGAATTGCTTTCATGGATGGTTTCAGAGAAAACCCAAAAGATCTTTATGAACTCACTGATGCTGAAAGAAGTGAGTTGAACCATGAGAAAAATTAATTAATAACAACTTTATAGAGGAAAAATACCTTTGAAAGACTTGATAACTCCAATCAATTCCATGACAAACCACAATTCCACAGGACCAAAGACAAAGAATGCTAGTCACCTCTTGACAGTATCTATGGACGCAAGATGAGGAATATGACATTTTTTTGGACAAAGACAATAAGGGCATTTCTTTGCTTGATAACAGATAGAAATATCTATAGAAAGGATAGGTGTACACACACACACACACACACACACAAGTGTACATACACACATTGCCCTTAGGGGAAATACAGGGTTAGGTTTCTATAAGCCTCTGATCACAACATTTACTTTAGTACTTTCTAGAGTGGCCTCACATATAAATAAGCAAATTCCCTCTTTCTTTTTCCAATTGTGCCATATTGCTGATTCAGTAACATTGAATTCACAGACACCAGCACTATAACTCATGCCTAGATGAAGATTACCCAAAACATATTTTGTCTGTAAAGCACATCATAGCCTTCTTGCATTTAGGAACACTGGACAGCACCTTTGGCACTACACTTGAATACTATTTTACAATGTGAAATCATTAACAAAAAGTACAAAAATGAAAAAAGTGACTGCAAATAGACTGCAAAAGGGATATTTGTTTATAGTATGAGAGCTGAAACAAGAAGACTGAGCATATCTTTGTTTGATCTCAGTTGGAAACATGCACATGAGATGATTCCAATTTTTCACCACTTCATGGATGTTTGTGAAAACATCATGAATATTGATTGTGGGGTTACAAATAAATTTTAGTGAGTAGATGAATTTGCAAATTCAGAATCCACAAATAATGAAGATTAATGATAGATGATGGATGGATAGATAGATAGATAGATGGATAGATAGATAGATAGATAGATACATAGATACATAGATACATAGATACATAGATACATAGATACATAGATGGATAGAGATATTTACAAGGACTTTTTTTGATCATGTGAGGGATATAGGAAATTAGAAAATAAATATTTGTTAATTTGTTTAATGAAATTAATTTTTGAAAGTAGATTTTTAAAGATTCAGAGAAAGTATGACTCCTATCACCTAAAATTCCACAGAGGAAATCAGCCCAAGAGGGATATTGTGTTCTTAAGAATGACATCTTGAAGACATGAAGAAAAACAATTTCAATATCGAGGGGAAGAAACCATTATCTTGAAGATACCAGATATGAATACACAGGGAAAGCATCCACTCAAGTATTTTAAAGCATGTATAGAAGGTGAAAGTGGTGTATTTTAGGGATCTGGCCAACATCCAGAGGGAATGAGTAAAGTTTGGTGAAAGGCTTCAAAATCATGCTACTTGACAATTGACTGAAAGAACTGGGGATATTTAATTGAGAGAAGACTTGGGAGGATGCGACAGCTGTAATCAAGTATGTGAAAGGCTGTCCTGTGGAAGAGAGATTAGAATTATTCTTCTTGGCCCCAAAGGCAGAACTATATACAATGTATGGAAGTTAGGAAGAGACAAATATAAGTTTGGTGTGGGAAAATTTTTCGATTAGTCATACAAAAGATGGAATAACTTGCCTTGGAAAGCAGTGTGTGAATGATTATCCATTGATCATATTACACTTATTCAGATACGGGCTAGACTAAGCACCTTCTTAGTTCCCTTCTAATTCTGAAATATTAGGATTCTGTGATGCAATCAAACGGCATCTTGAAAGTATCGTAGGTGGGATGAAATTCTGAGAAAGAAAAAAAAAGACCTTAGAGGCTTGGTGGCATTTTCATCATTACCTTCATGGACCTATGGTCTCATTGACATGGGCATTCCAATGGTTTAGATACTAAACCATTCACATCTTCTCATGTGTCCTCCCATAAATAATGCAGAGAGGGATTCTGCAATGTGCTAAGAGACTTCCTCCAGATCCATTGATATTTACGCAGAGCATGCAGGTCATCCATCAGATATACCTTGTTATATGACCATCTTACCTACCCTCCAAATTGTATGTCTCTCTGATGATATTCCTTAATGAATTTCTCTCATACAGTTCTTTGTTGGTAGTGTCTCACAGCCTACTTGTATCCACCACATGCCTCTCCATTATCCTTTAAGTGTCCTACAGTTATAATAGTTCAGAAACTGTACATTTTCCTGATTTGCAGTCATACTCTACATCATTGAAAACAATGTTTAAATTCAAAAGAGATGCCTCCATATATTATTTTTTAATTTAAAAGATGGACCATTTATCCTTCCCCATCTTCATTCTCCAGAGATTCATTTCTTGTAACAAAGAACAAAGAGAAAAAGGACTCAGCAAAACTATGCAACACATTAATCATGAAATGTGTGGCAATATAGTCTATATCCCACCTCCATAGTTATGCCCTTCATCTTTTTTAAAAAAAATTGTAGAGATAAGAAAGTAAGCATATGGGTGAACTGTGATGCTTTCTATTGCTTTTTTTTTTTTTTGGAATACTAATAACACTTGATCCCCCCCCTTTTTTTTTACTTTTTTATATGCATATAACATATCTGGAACTAATCTGTTAGAGTTCAGATATATCAGCTTCACTGTCATTCATAGAGAGAAAAGTTTGTTCTAAAAACTTTCTGTAGATGTTTTCTTTTTTTTCCTGCTTGTTGTCCTCCTAGTTTCATCCTTAAGTGTTCTTGTGAGGTTCTGCTTTAACTGGTATTTTTAGTCAAGTTTTATTTTTCTCCATTGTTTCTAAATTTTTATTAGTAATATCACACATATCCCATCATTTTCCTCCTCTTTAAAATATTTCAAATGAGTTTATATTATAAACCAAGGGTTTTTAACCTTTTTTTATGTCATAGACACTCCTTTGCCATCTAGTGAAGCCTATGGACCTCTTCTCAAAATAATCCGTATCTGCCAAAGCTTATTTTCTGCTAAAAGCAAAATAACTATGCCTGGCATGTAGTAGGCACTTAATAAATATTTATTGGTTATTGATTGATTGTTCTGCCCCCTGAGTAAAACTAGGAGCAATGAGTAGATACCAGAGAAAACCAGCTTTAGGACTGATCAAAGGAACTTCCTCATATTAGTAACTTTTCAAAAATAGAATCAGCTATCCTCCCTTCCTCCCATTGATGAATTCATCTCCATTTTAAGGAAGAACCTAGGACAGCTAGTGTTCTGCGGACTTCACCACCAAGTCTTTTCTCCCTCTATCCCAACACATCCCTCACCAACTCTTTTTCATTGCCTTTTTGTGTATTCTTCCCCACCCCTTTAGAATATGAACTCCTTGAGGGCAGGAACTTCTTTTCTTTTTTGCTTCTATTTATATCCCAGGTGCTTAAGACAGTGGGTAGCCCACAGTAAACACTTAATAAATGCCTGTTGAATTAAATAGCAGTTAGTTCATCATCACTAAAAGTCTTTAACAAGACTTTGAATGGTAGTACATTTTAGTAGATGTTGTACAGGTTAATTCTTGTTCAAGTGTGGATAAAATCAAATATCCTCTATGGTCCTTTCCAACTGTGAATTTCTGTGAAATAATAGGTGTGTGTGTGTGTGTGTATATATATATATATATATATACACACACACACAAATACACTCATATGTGTGTGACATGTGGGCATTAGTGTGTAATATACACATAAATTTATATTATGTAAATATGTGTGCATATATGCATATGTATGTGGTAAAGAACTCTGGATTTGGCATCAGGAAACCTGGGTTCTAGTTTAGACTTGGCCACCAAATTAACCATGTGACTTGAAGCAACTGTCTTCTCCTCCCTGGCCCATTTTATTTGATTTTGTAGGTCACTTCCAATAGTAAAATCTTGAGTCAAATGATAACTTCAACTGAAACATATTAATTCATTTCATTTGCTTCATATCTTCATTTGTTGATTATCTTCACCTGGAATACCTTTTTTTCCCTTTCTATCTACCCAAATATTACCCATCTTTCAAGACCTAGCACCCATACCATTTCATCCAAGGAGTCTTCCTTGAATAATCTAGTCCACAATGACCCCCCTTCCACTGAATGCTAAACACTCTCTTTATCACTTACTCCTTAACAGTATATTGCCTTAATCAATTGTTTTATTGTCTTTCATGATTATTTAACCCTTTTTCAGCTTTTCATATGCTGTTATCTCCAGTATTGTAGGCTTTTTGAGGACAAAGTTCAAGTACTGTACTTTCTTCTGACCTTCTAAAGTGTTATATATGAAATCACGTGGTTTAGCAAACAGAGCAATAGACTTGCAATCAGGATAGTACTATCTAACTTCTGGCACTATGCATTGCTAACTGGGTAAGGCATATCACCTCTCTGACCCTTGCTTTCTGTAAAATGGAGGTATAGGTACTATTATTGTGTATGAAACTATTCTAGTAGCTGGCTTAATTTTGGCATTTCATCATTTTTTATGATATAGACTACATGTACAGAAGCAGATAGCTAAATAGTTATGGAAACAATGCATGTTTTCCCCAAGGAAATACAATGCAAAAGTACTGAACATCATCTTTCTAAAATGGAACATAGCTTACTTAATGAGAACAGCAGAGAGAACCTTAGGCAAAGGAAGCCTGAAAACTTATACTATTGAAGAAAAATAAAGATTAAACCAATGGCAATGAGGCAGTACAGTGGATAGGGCAGTGGACCTGCCATCAGAAAGACCTGAATTCAAATCCAGCCTCAGATTCTTACTAGCTCTGTGATCCTGGCCAAGTCATTTAAGCTCTCTGTGCCTCAGTTTCCTCAACTACAAAATGGGGATTATAATAGCATCCACCTCATGGGGTTGTTGTGAGGATCAAATGAGATAATATTTATAAAGAGCTTAGCATAGTAACTGACACATCAGAAATGCTTAGTTTAATAAATTTTTGTTTCTTTCCTTCCTTCTTTCATTGACTACCAAAGAAAGTTTAACCTAATTAGATCAAGAAAATGCCATTGAAATAATTTGAATTTATATAGTGCCTATACATAGTAGGCACCAACTAAATATGTATTCCCTTCTCCGTTCCCCAATGATTAGTTAAATGAAATACTGAAAACAGGAAGAATTGTGAAGACTCTCTTAATCTGCCTATAAAAAAATAATACATCTGGTTAAACCCCTTCAATTTGTGGCTTCCAAAGAATGACATTTAATATGTAGTGGTACATGTTTGATCCTTAAGATAGTCAGCTAATGGAAAGTAAGTGGGATGAGTGGTATTTAAAAAAAGGTAAGGTCATATTTTAAGATCAACTAAGTAACAGTGGGAGCATTGCTATTTTGTCCAGTAGTTAATTAATAAGCAAGACTGCTAATTAATTGAGGGGTTTTTTTTAACTTAAAATAAAAGTTTGTATTGTGACTCTGCCAACCTGAAAACAATTATCTTTCATTGCCACTGGAGGATGGAATTCTCCAAGAGAAGGGAACAGTCTCTCATATAAAGCCATGGTGGTACTCATCTTTCTTCAGTAATCCCTGAGAATCTTTCCCTGACCAGAAGGGCCTGACCTACTTAATGGGAGCAGGCTGAAAAGAGAGACAGCATGTGTTTGTCCATGTGATAAAGAGTCTCATCAATTCCTGAGGAAACAGTCAATAAATATTTTGCCTATCTCTGCATCTGATCAGTGTTGGCCATAGCCCATTCCACCAAGTCTGGAGGTTGTGAATGGAGGAGACCTGTCTGGCCATGTCCTCCCCTTGAGACTGTACAAACCCTTCCACAGAGTTTGGCAGGAATTTCTGGCTTCACTTGAGGGAATGTAAAACTTGGTCGATATGGAAAACGTGTGACCTGGAAAGCCTGAACCCCTATTTTGTGCTTGTGGGAAAGGTGTCATTCCCAATAGCTTCAATGACCATCACCCAGCTAAACCACATAGTTTTAAGAGGTCATCATAATGGGAAGAGGATGCAGCTATGATGCCAGGTATCCTCTGTGGCCAATTTGTTTAATCATAGCTACCCTTCATTTCATGTTTTTCCTCTTTTGGCAAACGGGGTACTAACTAGAATCTATCAAATACCCCTGAACATTGACAAATATTTCTGATATAGTAAGAATTCATGTACCTAATACATTAGTGGTTGTCCCAAATGTCACCTTTGCCTTGCACACTCAATCCAGCTGTGATCAATCCACATCCAAGGGACTAATTCAAGAGGCCCAAGATGATGGGAGGTTAGTGTCAAAATGATCTGATATATGTGATTTAATATTACAGGAACCAGTGTGGCTTTACCATAATCTAGCTTGTTACCACTTTGGTATCTAGAATGCACCGTTCTCTGCCTCCTCGATCCAGCTATCACCCAAGCAAACCCAGAAAGGCTCTCAGGTTTATAGACTGGAGCCCCAAAATATTAATTTGGAAATTTCAATCTTATACACTTGTGGGTCCTATAATTTACCAAGGGACATTTTTTCAAGGCTCTATAAATCTTCACTGCCATTTTGAATGTGCTGATGTACAAAGCTCACTTTATCTAAATTCTTTAAACCGGTGGTTCTAAACCATTTTGGGGCCCTGGATCCTCTATGGCAGTCTGGCAAAGCCTATGGACCCTTTCTAAGATCAATGTTTTTAAATACATACAAGATAATACATAGGTGTACAAAGGAAGCCAATTCTATTGAAATATATATTACATATACATGTGTGTATGCATATATACATACATACATATTTTAAATAAGTTCACAGACTCTAGGTTAGGACCCCCTACTCTAAATACTCAGGAAGTGCTTGTTTGCTAAAGATCAGTTGCTTATTTTGTCCATATTCAGGAGTACTTTACACCTAGTCAGAGCACTGTGACTTCAAAGTATTTTGATCTATAGTTTGATGCTCATGACTCTATATCAGCAATGAAAGCTGGTATCATTATCCCAATATCACAGAACCAGAGGGTTAAGTGTCATACAGTAAGGAGCAGAATTCAAGTTCCATTCTAAAAGAGAAGCTAGTAGATTTTCTGTAAGTCCTCTTTCCACTGTATTGTCTCCTGTCTATATGGGTTACATGTACAAAGAAGGAGTGGACAAGGATAAATATGGACCCTCCAAGCGATCTACCTTTGCTCTCTCTGTAGGTGAAGTATTGCGCAATGAGCATCTGCACTTAAGACCTCTTGGTTTTGAAATTAATAAAAGGCAAGGACAGGGGAAACACTTTCTTAATGATTAACAGCCATCTCTGTAAATGACAGGACATTTTACAAATCAAACCCAGATCTTGCCCCCTCGGCATTCTCCAGTCACATCTCATGTCATCCAGTTACTTTCTGTGAGTCTTGGATACATCATCATGAGCCTTTGCCCTGCTTGTGACAGTGAAAAGAACACTAGTTTTTGAGACAGAAAATCTTATTTCAAGTCCTAACCTTTTGACATTTACTAACTGTGATGTGACTTTGGATAAATCACTTCCCTTTTTTTTTAAGCCTCAATTTCCTCATTGATAAAATTAGTATGATATACCTGCATTACTGATCCTCACTGACTTTTCATTCAGTAACAAACATGAATTAATTGTTTAGCCTATAGAAGTCACTGTATTGAATTCTGAAGTGAGGATATAAAAAAAAAATTTAATGACTGAATGACCTCAAGGAGTTTATAGCTTGATGGACAAAAGCACTTTGTAAGGCATTATGTAAGTATGAGTTATTATATTGTGTACATATATATATATATATATATGTGTGCGTGTGTGTGTGTGTGTATACATATGTATACACACACACACACACATATGAGTCATTATAAGAGACCAAACTATATAATAGGAGGGACTCTCAGAATGGAGTGTGCAAATTTAGGTGCAGGTCCCTGACCTCATGTGACTCTGGGAAAAGTAATTTCCTCACCTGTTTTCTAGGAGTATAATAAACTTTATTATTTTTCTTAGCGAGAAAGATGAGTTATAGTGAATAGTATGTTGGGCTTGGGTTCCAATTTCACCTCTGACGCCTACTAACTGTATGATCATTTGCAAAGTTTTTAACTATACTAGGGTTCTTATAATTTTCTAAGATGATTAATTATAGATGATCACAATCTGGATTGATAAAAAAATCTTCCCAGATTGATAAAATCACAATACACATGCTTGACCTATTAAAGTATCTCCCATTGTGAGTCAAGTCATTGTATAAACATGATATATGTAGTCATTGTGATCTGTGTTCAAACTGATATTTATAAATCACAGGTCTAACTATAGCACTTCCTTCCTCAAAATGTTTCAATGGCTTCCTATTGTTTCTACAATAAAATATAAATTCTGGGCTTGAAAGCCCTTCATGACTTGGCTTCTAACCTATCTTTCCAGGAAGATTATACATTACTCAACTACCCCACATCCTCTCCATGTATTCTACATTCCAGCCAAACTGGTTTATTTGACTTTCCCTGTATATAATATTCCATCTCCCACCTCTCTTTCTTTGCACAGGCTGTCCCTCACGCCCAGAATGCTATTCCTCTTCACCCCTGCCTTTCAAAGCCCTTAGCTCCCTCCTTTTGGGGGCCTTTGATGATTTCCTGATTATTGGTCTATCTCCTTACTCCAGAAATTATTCAGTACTCATCTTCTATCTATTTTGTATATCTCTGTATGTGTTACTTCCCCTCTGTAGAATGTAAGCCCCTTGAGGGAGGAACTGTCTCATTTTTGTCTTTATAAACTGCAGTGAGGGCTTTTTAAAATGCCTGTTTGATCAAATTGAATTGGACATGAGCTACTGTTATTCTTTGGCCCCAGCAGTTCTGTGGTTACTTTTTTTTTTCCAAGAGCAAAGAATTGTTTTAGGAAGTATGGTGCCAGAAAATCCCCAGCCACGTGACTCACATGCTCGAGCTCTCTCTTGCTCAAACAAAAGGCTGACTAAGCTTAGAAGCCCCACACCAATATACATGGAGAAATTTAAAACTCATGTAACTTTGAACCTCTACAACACTGAATGTAAGCCATCTGATGGCTGCAAACATCTTCAAAATGCTGTCTCCTCTTCAAAATCACATTCCTGAGGGGAACAGAAAGACCAAATCATTAATGTATTTTGTAAAAGCACTCAGCAGCAACTTCCCAATGGTAGCCAATGGATTTGGAAAATCAGCCCTAATGGTGTATCTCAAAAGATGGTGGTTGTGGTGAAGCCTAGAAATTTGAGACTTCAAGTTCAAAGATCATTATCTTTTCATATGCTGGTTACAGTTGCCTTCTCCTATGTGCACTTATGTAATACTTCCTAATTTACCCAGGGATCTTTGCTTCACCACTCAAGGAAATCTAGATATTACTATCCCCATTTCACAGATGAAAAAACCAGCCTCAGTGAAGTAAAGTGATGATTTCATTAATAAATGGCAGAGCTGGAATTCAATTTGAGATCTTCTGAATTCAAATCCACCTAGACCATGCTTCCCTTTCTGTACAATCAAGATCAGTTTTCCCTGGCACAAAGATTTCTCAGCCATGCTGTATTTGTTCTGAATGGATGTGGTAAGGGAATGAATTCAGGGGACATGGGCTCTTCCTATCAATAACAGAAAAATAGCTGGCTTTTATAGAGAGCTTTAAGATTTGCAAAGGGCTTTGAATATAGTAACTTGCATATTCCCTGGTAACAGCCCTGTTTGAGTTATTATTATCTTCATTTTACAGACAGGGAAACTGGAGCTGAAAGGGCACTAGCCCAGGGTCACACACTAGAAAATGTCTGAGGTGGGATTTGAATTGAAGTCTTTCTTAAATCAAGTCCAATAATGCTAGCAGATGCCCAGCCCTGCCCCCTAAACCCCAGATTTAGAAGGTTTGGTACTCACATTTCTGCCCAGCTCTACCAGAAAGTTGGGGTGTAGTTAAATGGCATTGGAAGGGATTATGATTGTTAGTAAACAAAATGTGCTACCTTTGTGACCTTAGTCAGAACTCTTCACTTTTCTGGGCCTCAGGAAAACTCTCAGATTTGTCTATTAAGTTATAAATGACTTGCCATCTATACTAGTGAGAGAAATCCCCTGCAGTTGCTTGATGTCAAGGAAAATGATGATGATGATGATGATAATGGTGATGTGGTGGTGATAGCTAACATTTCTATAGCACCTTAAGGTTTACAAAGCATTTTATATATATTAACTCATCTAATGCTCACAATAATTCTGTGCAGTATGTGGTATTGTTACCTTATTTTACAAATTAAAAAAACACCTGAAACTGAGACTAAGTGATTTGCCCAGGGTCACTAAGCCAGAAGAAAAGAAACAAGATTTGAACTCAAATCTTTCTTGCTCCAGTTCTAGCATTCTATCTACCATGAACTCAAAAGACAAAACAAAATGGCTAATGAACAGTTGATAGCTAATAAAATATGGATATGTACTAAGAACATATTAATCAAACCATCTTTGCTGAATTTTTGTCACTAGGCTCAGATAAATAGACTCCAGGATACTGAATGACCTTTACTGAGCAGTCATCACATGGAAAAAGGGACAGATGGGGCAAATTGATTTTCTGAAAAGGAAAGAAAATGGAGTGACCTTGACCTCAATTCCTGGAAAAATTCTAAGATCTGTCTCCCAACTGGTTAGCTATTTAATAAAAACCTTTAATCTATCTGACCTGTCAGCCAGAGCTTCATTGCACAGTATTCTTAAAGGGATGGTGTGAACTAAGGTGGCACAATGGAAAGGATTCTGGATTTGAAGTCACAGGTCCTGTGTTTGAATTTAACTTCTCTTGGTTTTGTTTCCTTCACCTATAAAACGAGGAAGTTAGACTAACTGACCTCTATGGCAGGAACAACATCTCCTACAAATCTTATTGGGATCCATGTCAATAAGACTGAAAAGTCTTATATTGTTACAAATGTAAACTACTTTATTTGCCATTTAAACCTATTCATAATTTTCTTAATCCTGATTTCTCAACCTATCTATAACATTTGACACTTTTGATTATTTTCTTCTGGACAGTTTCTCCTCGCTAGGTTTTCATGACACTGCTCCCACCTGGTTGTCCTCCCATCAAACTTGGATCTACCTCCAAGTTCAGCCCTTTTGCTCAGGTCATATAACCAATAAGTGTCAGAGCTGGGATGTGAACCCAGACTTCCTGACTTCCCATCTAGCCTCCTTCCCACCACATTTATACTGTCTCATATAGATAAGAACCATACAGAGATCAGAGTGGTAGAGTTACAAACAGCTATTTGGCAGTGGTAACAATAAATCCCTGGACCTATGAATGAGGTGACCTGGACTCTATCATTTCCTGGATCCTTCCCCTAGACTCTTAAGATCTGCCCAAATAAACAAATGTCTGCTTTTGAAGAGGGGAAAGGGAATGTAGGTGTGATGTTGGGTCTTCAGGACAGAGGAGGCCTATTCTATGTGAGAAAGTCTGAAAATTATTCCTCTAAAATAAGCAAGGCCCAGAGCCACTGAGTGCTACAGCTCAAAAACAACACCTGAAAACTACTAAGAAGCCAGAGCCCACTGTGAGCACAGGTGTAACATGTTCCATGGAGGCTAAGCCCTTCAAACTGACAGGTGGCTTTCCTAAATTTAATGACTTCTGGGTGGCCTTCAAGGTGGGGTTAGGGGGAGAAGTTTGCTCTAGCCATCAGATCTGGGTGCTAACAAGGCATAAAGGCTGGGTTTGCCATTAACGCAGCCAAGGCTATTGCTGCAAGGCTTGGCTCCCTTAAGTAGGACAGAAGAGTGGACCATGAAGGGCAGTCAATTGATAATGACTCTTTTCCCAGGCCAAAGTCTTCCATTCTTCATTTCTTCTCCCCTTACCTTATGCCCTTTTATGTTATTCAATTCAACAAGTATTTAAATGCCCACTATGAGCATGGAACTGTGATAGATATTAAGGAAAGAGTGTTTTTAAATGAGAGGGAGGGAGGGTTGAATGACTCAGGAAAAAAATTCCCAAGAAACACAATTCTGACCACTCAGTTAATGGCGCCGCCCCCCTTTCCTCCTCTCTGCCCCCTCAATATACCCCCCCTACACACACACACATCTTCATGGAATAATACCCACCAAGTAACTGTGTGAGATAGTGGAAATAAGACTGAACCTGGGTTTCAGTCCTTCCTCTGAGGTTTACTACATGTATAACTTTGGACTATCCACTTCCACCCAATTCAAGTCAACAAACATTTATTACTAAGTATCTGCGATCTTTGAGGCACAGCGTTACTGTTACAAAGACAAACAAACAAAGAGAAAATAAGCTCTGCCCTCAAGGAGTTTACATGCTAATTCACTTCTCTGAACCTAAGTTAAAATGGAGAGAATCCTTTTCCTACTAGCGATCTCACCAGGTTGTCATGAAGAACAAACGTGATCACTGAGAGAACAATTTCTACAAAGCACTTTTGCCTGCACTATTCCATTTGATCCTCTCAACAGCCTTGAGAGGTAGGTATGCTAGATGACTCAGTGAGAGCTCTGGACCTAGAGTCAGGAATACCTGAGTTCAAATCCGGCCTTAGATATTTACTAGCTGTGTGACCCTGGGCAAGTCACTTAACCTCTGTTTCCCTTAATCCACTGGATAAGGAAATGGCAGACCACCAAAGTATCTTTGCCAAGAAAATGCCATGGACAATGTAGGGTCACAAAGAGTCAGACACAACTAGTGTAACCATCATCTTCATTTTACACATGAAGATACTAAGACTGAGAAAGATGCTGTCTCTTGCCCAAAGTCACCAAGATGGTAGACAAACAAGCAGGGTTTTAAATCCAGATTTTTGAACTCCAGATCCAACACTATCCAGCACCCTCTAGCTGCCATCTTGTAAAGTATTTTGTAAAGACTATAATGGGGGGGGGGGGCAGCTAGGTTGCACAGTGGATAGAGCTCCAGCCTTGGAGTCAGGAGGACCTGAGTTCAAATCTGACCTCAGACACTTGACACTTACCAGCTATGTAACCCTGGGCAAGTCTCCATTGCCACACCAAAAAGGAAAAAAAAAAAGATTATAATGTGAAGTACTTTATTAACTATAAGTCACTATATAAGTTATTGTTGTTATTCTTATTTCCTAGACACAGCAGAAGGGGATTCTGTGGCTTCTAGTGGTGTGCTAGAGCCAGCTTGAACCAGCCTGTCAAGAGCTTCTTATTAAATTTTTAGTGTTGAGAATTGGCAAATGCTACAAATCAAGGCTTTATTTAGGATTTTGTTGATTGCCTAGAGTAGATTTCAGAAAGTGATGGAGAAAATGTTAATAATTCAAATTAAACTTTACAATATGTCACAGGTACATTTTTCTGACAGCCTATTGTTAAACATGTATTAGCACACCCCTACTTCAAACCAAAGTAGGGTAGGAGGGGAGAGTTCTGCTCCCTCCCACCAATTTGTAAAAGAAGGTGAAAACCCCCTGCCTTCCAGGCTTGGGGGTAACAAAGGAGGTCAGGAGAGGATATATAAAAAGGTAAAAAAAAAGAATATAAGCTACCAATGACCTGGCAAGCTGGCAGCCCACCTGAGCCTCACCTATGACCTCATTTGCTCATTGAACAGCCTCAGCCAAATAGTCTCACTTCTCTGTCCTTCAGTTCCCTCATCTGTAAAGGAAGAGGGCTGTACAGCTGATCCCTAAAGTCTCTGCCAGTTCTAAATCCTGTGATTCTATGACCTCAAATCCTGGTATTAAGAATTCCATCAGACTCCCCTGTCAACACTTGGGGCTTGTGAAGGGAAAAAAAAAAACCCAACTACTTAGGAGACAGCCTTGGGGCTATACAGGAGAATAAGACAAAGCCAGATCCTGGGAACTTTGTTTAATGTTTTTTAAAAAAATGATGGGGGTGAGAGAAGGAAAAGGAAGAGGAGTTTCAAGTTCCTTTTTCTACCACAGGATCACAGGAATAAGAGAGAGAGGGCATTGATAGGGATGCATATGTCTCTTTGTGCTCACCTAAGCACAAAAACCTACAAATAGATATATATGTATGTATGTATATGTGTGTGTGTGTGTATGTGTATGTGTGTATATATGCATATATATGCATATGTATGTGAGTATATCCATCTATGTATGTATACACTGATAGGTGATAGATTAGATATGGATGATAGAGAGCGAGAGATGATGGATAGATGGAGACAGAGAGAGAGAGAGAGAGAGAGAGAGAGAGAGAGAGAGAGAGAGAGATCTACACATTATATCCAAGATAATAATCAGGAATCATCCTTAAGAGAGTGTACCAAATTTTCATCTCCTAATATTTTTCAAAACAAAGGAGGACCTGGATTCAAATCCTGGTTGGGTGAGTCTACATAAGTCAATTAGCTATCAGTGCCTCAGCCAACTCTCTCAGACCATAAATCACAGATGAGTTGGAGGGAATTTCCACAGTGGTTACAGCTATGCAGACCAAGAGAAAAAATAATGGGGAAAAAAGTACAAAACAGTCTACTAGGCTCAGGAGTTATAAAAACAAAAAAAGAAAAAGAAATGATACCAGCCTTCAAGGAGTACATTGTACTAGGGGGCCATAGTACACACAAGAAGAAGTATATGCATAGTATAGATATGGTAGGTAGAGTTTGGAGCAAAAGGAACCTTGGAAGTCAGCTAATCTAACCCTCTCATTTTACAAATGAGGAAACTAAAACATAGAGTTTTATCAACTTGAACAAAGTCAAAGAGGTAGCAAGTGACAAAGACAAGTTTTGGACTCGGGTCTTCTGACTCCAAAGTCAGCATACTTAAAAAAAAAAAAAGGTTGGTCTTGTTACCTCTCCCAGCCTGGAAGTAAGTACAGGGGCTATGCATGGGCCAGATCCTGCTCTGATTGGAACAGGAACTTTGACCTGCTCTATTTCCTGCTTTCATCCTTCTTTAGACAACCTGTGGCTCCCAAGCTCCTATGGAGCTCACCATGTTAATGTCACACTTAGTGTGAACACCCAGTTGGCATATCCCACTGCAGCTTAAAACTCTGGAACTCAAGAGAGCCACCAGCCTTAACCTCCCTAGCAGCTGGAATGACAGGTGTGCACTACCACACTGGAATATGTTTTCCCACTATGCCATACCCCATCTCAAAGGAAATACAATGCGTTTTCAGCTGAGGGAAGGACAGTAAAAGTTGGAAGTAGGGAAGGAATTAGGAGAGGCTCATTCTGATCTCTTATGGAATGGAAAACATATTGGATCTGGAATTAAAGGGTCTGACTTTGAATCTCTGTTCTAGTATTTATCACCTATGACTTTGGGCAAGTCATCAAACTTCTCCGGGCCTCAGATTTTTCATCTGTAAAATAAGGAGGTTGAAACAAACAAACACTAGGATACTTTCCAGCTCTAAAGCTATGATTTCTACGATTACATGATTTCATATAAATCACTATGATTTCTCCCCTGTTCTTCTGTGCCCATCCTTCTAGTCCAAACTTTAATCACACCTCTATCATGAAGTCTCTCCAGACTACTCTGGTTACTAGCTGTCTCTCTCATCATGGACACCTGTGAGACATTCTGTAAATTACTTAACATCTAATCACATGCCAGCTTACGATCTTAAAAAAGTTTCCCAACTAGATTGAAAACTATTGAAGGGCAAGGATCTTTCTTGGAACCATAGCTAATGTACTTCTATAGATGTAATACATAATCAATAAATATTAATTGAATGGATAAATCATAGCATTCAGTAGAATATAAGCTCCTTGAGGGTTAGGGACTGTTTTACTTGTGTTTTTAAGGCCCCCCTCATCTAGCAAAGTACCTTGTACCCACTAGGTGCTTAATAAAATGTGTTGTGCCCAAAATGGCCTCCCTTGATGTAGAGGTCAAGGTCATGAGATTTGTTGGTACAAATAAAGGTGGACTGAGAACACCTAGAAACAGTTGGAAAAAAAAAAAGATTCATTTATTAGAGCACTAAGTAGAAAGAACCCATAAATGTGCATAGAGCAAGGGTGGGGAATCTGCATCCTCAAGGCCACATGTAGCCCTCTAGGTCCTCAAGTGCAGCCCTTTCAGTAAATCCAAATTTCACAGGACAAATCCCCTTGGAACAGAGCATAGGACAGATGTGCCCACCCTCCTTGGGAGAGCATTTCTGTTGTTTCTTCACCTGAAGGAAGCCCTGACTTGGAGTCATAAGACCTGGGGTGGAAGTCTAACAAAAAACTTTCCTTGGGGTCCTTTGCTATAAAATGAGGTGAGTTGGAGGACTAGCTGTAAATCCAATGATGCTGAATCTAATTGTGACCAAGTATGTGTTAGAATTGAAAAGAACCTTAGAGGTCATCTAGTCCAGGGCTTCTTAAACTTTTTTGTATTCGTGATCCCTTTTTGGTTTTTTGGCGTGCTGAAGTGTGCATGTCTCTGTTCAGAATCGAGGCTGCAGTGAAGTCACGTGATACAATACGGGCAAGTGCTCAGATTCATTATGTGTTTGATTTTCAATTAATATTTGGTTGTTACGGGTTCAGAAATCTTTTACTGTTGCCAAATTTTTCACAACCCCATATGAGGTCACGCCCCAACTTTAAGAAGCACTGATTATTTCTAGTTCAACACCCTCATTAGAAAGAGAAGGAAGCCAGAGCCCAGATAGGCTGAGTGTCTCAAGGCTTGTGGAAGGGAACTCATCAAATGAGGTAACATGTAAAGCACTTTGTAAAACTTAGGTACCAAAAAAAAAATGTCTTAGAGAATGTTGGGGGCTGCTAGGTGGCGCAGTAGATAGAGCTCTGACCTTGGCATCAGGAGGTCCTGAGTTCACTTACTAGCTGTATGACCCTGGTCAAGTCATTTAACCCTGACTGCCTCACCAAAACAAACAAACAAACAAAAAAAAACCCTTATGTACTATATAAATACTACCTATTATTATTATTGTTGTTAACTAGGAGAGTTTGGTTTTTTTTAATATCAGTAGTCTGATTTAAAACCTATGCCCTTTCCCAATGTACCTTGCAAAGAAGATATTTGTTAAATATCTCTTAGGCTCATTAACTGTCAAAGACAGAAAGAACCTTAGGGACCAGTTATTCTAACCCTCTTATTTTATAGATGACAAAACTGAGACCAGAGACATTGAGTGACTTTCCAAAGGCTACAAAGCTAGTAAGTGACAGAGATTAGCATAAGAAATCCAAGTCTTGTGTTCTTTCAACCTCCCCATACTGTACCCATCATCAGATCACACACCAGCTGGGTCTTATTGGGATTAGAAAGCCCTCTCCATGGAAAAGCACTACCACAAAACATCAGCCAATGGCAGGCCTTGGCTACAGACCAAAAGGAAACATCCCCAAAGCTATTGCTCCCTCTTCTACTAGGGATGGTGAACTTCCTTTCCAGAAAACCTTTGGATTTTGAATCTCAGAAATTCTGGAGGTATTTAATACAGGCAGGAGCCCTGGCCTTCTGGGAAGTCCTGCTGGCTTCCACGAAGGTGAGGCTGAATGGAAGGCCATAATTGGGCCTCATGTATACCATCAGAATCAATAAGTCCAAAAAGTTGCTCTGCAGTGTGTTCAATAAGGACAAGGAAGGCAGGAGAACCTCAAAGTCAAGCCTGGGTTATGTCATTTGAAAGAAAGGAACCACACAATGTTAAGTGCTTGCTATGTGTCAGGCACTATGCTAAGTGCTTTAAAAATATGATCTCATTTGATTCTCACAACAACCTTGATAGAAACTATTATTATCATTCTTTTATCTATTACATTTTTACCCATGAGGAAACTGAGGCAGACAAAGGTAAAGAGACTTGCCCAGTGTCACATAGCCAGTGTCTGAGGCCAGATTTTTACTCAGGTCTTCCTGACTCCAAGCCCAGTACTCTATCCAGTGAGCCTCCTAACAGCTACAAGGTAATCATTACTTGAAATGTTATATCTAAGGTTTCTCCCACCTTCTTCAGAAGTACTCATTCATCGGTAGCTAGGAGGCTCAGTAGATAGAGCTCCCAGCCTTGGAGTCAAGAGGACCTGAGTTCAAATCCAGCCTCAAACATTTGAAACTTACTAGCTGTGTGACCCTGGGAAAGTCTCTTAACCCTCATTGCCTCACAAAAAAAGTACTCATTCAACACCTCAAACAGTCAATAAGCATTTATTAAGCACTACTGTCTGAGTGTAAGACACACAGAGAAAGACAAAAAATATCCCCTGTTCTCAAGTAGCTCAGAATTTAATGAGGGAGACAACATGTAAACAACCACGTACTAACAAGATCTAGTCAGGCTAAATTGGTCTCTGGAAAGCCTCGGTCCATCAGAGGGCAGAGCACTAGTATGTCAGAGAGGGGAGTGGGAGAAAGTTCAAAAGCCAAGGCAAAGTGTTTTTCAGCATTCGCTGACTGTTCAGGATTAGATTCAATGCAAAGCTTTTCATCTGTGGGCCAATGCTTTTAAGAATTAAGCACAGGGAGTAGAATCCTCTAGGGTCTGTTTGGCTAACATCTTTCAGGCAGATTTTCCAAGTTCTCATTCAACTCCATTTTTCATTTTAGTCATGCATTCATCATGGGCATGGATGAGAGTAGAAGAGTGCCAGGATGGAAGGATTCTGTCTCTCCCTTGAGTCGACAGAGATGAAGGGTGGCATACCTGTTCTCAGCCTGCCAAGGAACAAAGAGAAGAGGGACTGGGAAAGAGGAATAGGGATACTCTTGTGAATGGGAAAAGATGAGGTGAGAAGTAGGCAAAGGGAGGTAGGGCAACTTAGACTCATCAAGATCCTTGCCTTTCCAGTTCTCCCCATTCACATCAATCAGAAAGCTTATGTTAGCTATGACACTCTCTCTGCCTAATAAATTCCGGCCATTCTTTATTACTTTGAGGGCCAACTAAAGACTCCTCTCCCTCCACTTGTCTATTATTATGTGCATGTTGTTTTTAATTAGAAGATAAGCTACTTGAAGGAAGTGACTACATTTGGTCTGGTTTTGCTTGTTTCCTTTTGTTTTGGGGGGTTGTATCCTCAGCACTTGGTGTGTGGCATGTGTTAAATGCACTTAATACATGCTGGTTGATTGATGTAACCTTCAAAAAGTAAAACTGCACCTGACATTTATATCTTTCGAATCCTAAATTCCTAAATCAAACCGACTTCCATATCCCTAATACTTCAATCAATCAACATGTATTTATTAAGCTCCAAATACATGCCAGGCACTGTGCTAAATTCTAGGGATACAGAGAAAGGCAAAAGACAATCCCTGCCCTCAAGGAGCTCACAATCTAATGGGAGAAACAACACATAAACAACTATATACCAATAAGGCATAATCAACAGAGAGATGACATTGGAATTGAAGAGAATCAGAAAAGACTTCTTGTAGAAGTTGAGATTTTTGCTGAGACTTATGTGGTAGAAATAAGTTTTAGTACCTTAATAAAAGAGTAGGAGTAAATTTTCCAACCTAGCAAAATCAATTCCATTTTGTTTTAAGCCTCCATTACATGATTAAGCTGCTTTGAGTATGTTATTGTTCCATAAGTTTTTCAATAAGATAAACACTTGTGTGATATTCTCAACATACGTATGTTCTTAAGTCACTGATAAGCATATGTGGACCCTCTGATAATATAGACTATTTAGCATATATAATGGTAAATTGGACACATGCCTACATAGTACCACTTGAAGGAAACCAGGGAAGTCAGGAGGTGGAGATGAGGGGTTAAAGAATTTCAGGCACAGGGGATGGTCAGAATATATGCCTGGAGTGGGGAGATGATGTATTTTGTGCAAGGAACAGCAGGGAGGGGCAGCTAGGAGGTGCAGTGGATAGAGCACCAACCTGGGAGTCAAGAGGATCTGAGTTCAAATCTAGCCTCATACACATAACACTTACTAGCTGTGTGACCTTGGGCAAGTAATTTAATCCCATTACCTAGCCAAAAAAAAAAAAAAACAAGGGATAGCAGGGAGGCCAATGTCACTGAATCAGAGTATGAAGAGGTAGAAGGAGAGAAGTAAGGATGGGTTGCAATGGGGAAAGACTTGAGACAGGCAGACCCATCATCACACGATTGCAATCCGCAGGGTATGAGATGATGACAGCCTGCCTGAGGATAAGGGCAATCAAAGGAGAGAAGGGGGTATACATGGTTACAAAGGTAGAATTAATGGGACTTGGCAACAAATTAGCAAGTACTAATAGCCATCTTTTCGTAATGTAGGTAAAAAAGCTACTTATGTTTCCATTCTTACATGAGATATTGTGTTACCATGGACAGAGCTATAGCCTTTGAGTTAGAGGACTGGGGTTTAAATTCTGCCCCTGATACACACACTTCTTGTACAAGTCACTTAACTTCCCTTCTCATTGATACAATAAGAAAGTTCACTAGATGGCTTTTAAGGTCCCATTTAGTACTATATCCTGATTCCATAATGATAATCCGTGATCTTGTACAAGCCTTACGACAATTCCATGAGAGATCAGCAAGTGTAATTATCCCTGTTTTATAGAGAAGGAAACTGAAGTTCAGAGAGTGATTTGGCCAAGGTTATATGGCTAGTAATAGGCTCAGGACACAGAAAACCTAAGTCTTCCATTCCCCGTCTTTGTCACTCTCATGCTCCCTAGACCAGAAATGAATAGGATATTCTTGTCTCTAATTGTCTGTAGGAGTCTGTGGAAACCTATAGATTACCTATAGCTCTTATGTGGCCAATTATAGAAAGGCAAATGGCATCATAGTACAGCCCCTTCTTCTCTTACAATTCCTTTTCATCCATTTGTGATACCTCTCTTCTGCAACAAACCTATTTACTCTTCTTTCCAGACATGTGGGCTCTAGCTGCCTTGATCAAGGACATCCATGACGTTCATTTGAAAGAAGTTCACTTCCATTAAGGTGCTGGGCAGGTGAAGGATTCTGAATATCCTGATTTACCTTGGGCCTCTAGCCTGTGCCTCTCTTTCCTCACACCCACATAAGTCCTAAAAATAGCACTGTCCACCTGTCCTTTCAACACTCCCCCAGTAGTGCTTTTGTTTCTGGGCAGCTTCAGGTACACAGACCAGAGCAGGGCTGAGGCATCCAGGCCTACTCAGAGCCACAAATTTTCTAATGGTCACTTCGCATTTAGGCAAAGGCAGAGAGTATTTTGTCCATGCTAAAATAATTGCCAAGGGTGCTGTGGGAATCAAAACTTCTTTTGCTGGCTCTTCATCTTTCCTCCACCCCTTCAACATGGATGTCCCCCAAGGCTCTGTCCTTGGCCTTCTTTTCTCTCTCCCCTCCCCTTCAGTGCTTTCATCCACCTATTCCCAAGGCTTCCAAGTATCAACTGTATTCAGATGACTCTCAAATCCTTATCTCCACCCCACCCCCCAAACCACTTCCCAGTCTTCTGGTTCTGTATTTCCATCTGCCTTCTAGATGTCACTAACCAGATATCCTGCTGTCAACTCAAACTCAACAGTACCAACTTGAGTCACAGAATCATGGCATTTCTGAATTAGAAGGGATTTCAGTGGCCACCAAGATCAAACTATAACCCACCAGGAGAATTAGCTCTACTTGTCATGGGGTCATCTAGTATTTCCTTGAAGACCTTCAGTGAAGGGGAAATACCACCTCCCAAGCCAATCCATCTTGCTTTTGAATTATTATTAGAAAGTTCATCTTTCTATCAAGAGTAAATTTAGGTAGTTTTCCAATGAAGAAATCAAAATAATTTATAGTCATATGAAAAAAATGTTCTAAATCATTATTGGAGAAATGCAAATTAAAACAACCTTGAGATATCATTTTACACCTACCAGATTAGCTAACATAATCGAAGAGGAAAGCAACAAATGTTGGAGGGGTTGTGGAAAAATTGGAACACATTCATTGTTGCTGGAATTGTGAACTGATTCAACCATTTTGGAGAGCAGTCTGTAATTATTCCCCAAAAGTTATTAAACTAAAGCATTTGATCCAGCAATACTAGTATCAGATCTATTTCCAAAGATGATTAGGGAAAAAGAAAAGGAACCTCTATGTTCTAAAATGTTTTTAGCAGCTCTCTTTGTGGTGGCAAAGAACAGGAAATTGCAGGGATGCACATCAATTGGGAAATGCCTAAACAAGCTGTGGTGTATGACAGTGATGGAGTGCTATTGTGCTATAAGAAATGATGAGCTCAGTGATCTTAGAAAAACATGGACAGACTGGCAAGAGATAAATAAGAGCAAAATAAGCAGAACCACGAGAACATTGTATACATTAACAACAATATTGTTTTAAGAACAACTTTGAGTGAATAAGTTATTGAGACTATTATAAATACCCGAATTAACTATAAAGGACATATGAAGAAAGATGCTATCTGCATCCAGAGAAAGAACTGATAAATAGCTGTATAGAATACATGTGTATGTATATGTATGCATACACACATAAACACACACACACACACACACACACACACACACATATATACACACACACACACATACACACACATCTATTTGTGTCTAATGGTAGCCATCTGTAGGGAGAGGTGAAGGGAGGATACAAAAAAAAGAAATTTACATGATAATTTTGTTGTATATTTGAAAGGAATAGCAAGTTATGCTTAGCAGGTTTGCAGTTTTATGTACAATCATCTTTTTATTGTACTATGTTATGGAAATGCTTCTTTTATTTCATAAATAGGTGTTAATGTTAAAAAAAAAAGAAGAGTAAATTTGCTTTTTGGGAGGCAACTTTCATTCATTGCTCTTAGTAATGCTTTCTGGGGGTCAAACAGAGCAAGTTGAATCCACATTCCAAACAACTGTTTTTCAAATACTTGAAGACAGCTGTCCATGACCCTGAGTCTTCTCCAATATGAATATTTCAAGTTCCTTCAAGTTATTCTCACATGTCCTGAACTCAAGACCCTATACTTTCCTGATTAATCTCCACTGGTCTTTTCAATGTCCTTCCTAAAAATGTCATCCCCAGAACTAAGCACAATACTCCAGATGAGGAGAAGCAGAATACAATGCAGCTATTATCTCTTTATTCCTGAAATGCCCAGAAGCTGTCTTGCTTAATGCATCCATCACACTTTCATACTTGGTAACATTTGATTCAGCAAAGCAAGATGCTACCTTAAAGGCTGCCTACCTTCAACAGGGTGTCTCCCTTACATGTCAAAATCATTCTTTATTTCTTAATTTTTTTTAACTTTGATCATTATTAAATTTATTATTATTATTATTATTATTATTATTATTATTATTATTATTATGGGAGGAATAAAAACAGGGAGATATATATTCCTTAAAAGAGCTTGCCAATGTCATGGAATACATTGAATGCAGAGTCCAAATGGAAAATGCAGCTACAGCAGCCCAAAGGGAAAAGTGCTGAATTTGAAGTCAGGAAAACCCAAGTTCAAATCCTACGTGGTACATTAGTTTTGTGTCCCTAGTCAAGTCAGTTGACCTCCCTCAGCTTCAGTTTCCTGATTTGTATAAAAAGGGAACTACATTTAATAGCCTTTAAGGTCCTGTCCAGCCCCAAAATTATGATCCTGTGATTATGAAAAGTGATTCTCTGTAGATGGTGAGGTCCTTGAAACCTTCTCTGCAGACGACAGGAAATGAT
Source organism: Phascolarctos cinereus (assembly GCF_003287225.1). Classification (NCBI taxonomy): domain Eukaryota; kingdom Metazoa; phylum Chordata; class Mammalia; order Diprotodontia; family Phascolarctidae; genus Phascolarctos; species Phascolarctos cinereus. The sequence continues at coordinate 412,195,037 of NW_027555958.1, forward strand.
TCTAGAATGTTGCAGATTGTTCTAAATGAGATTCAAAAGAGCTTATCCTAACTATTCACACAGCTAATACACAATGAAAGAAGACATTTTGCCCATACTATGATATATGGTTGGATAAACATAGAGCTTGGCCATCAGTTCATATATCTTAGACATTGTTCATAAATAATGAGCCTAGAACTGAATAGGAAGAAGAGTTGAGACTTTGCCTTTTGGAGGTCATACAGTGCTTTTGATGGCCTCAAGTTTCTCCCTAAGGTCAAGATCAATTTTTTCAACAAAAATGCTCTTCTGGTAACACCGTATGGTTTCAAGACACTTCCACCATCATATATATCCCTCCCACTCCTTAAAAACCAATCTGCCCCTTCTCCTAACTTCCATGTTACTGTTGATGGCACCACCATCTTCCAGTACCCCAAGTTTAAAGTTCCACTTCCAAAACATGCAGTTCATCTGTCCCTTCATCTGTATTCTCTGAGAGGCCATTTTAATACAATCCTTTGTTAATTCTGTCTAGGACTTTTGAAGGAGCCTCAAAGGATCATAAATTCAGAGCTAGCATGAATGTTAGATGTCATCCAATCCAACCATATCATTTTACAAATGAGAGAGTTGAGGTCCAGAAAAATTAAGTGACACAGACAATACCTACAAGGTCTAGGGATCATGGAAGACACCAGTCAAGAAGCATTATTGAGAGCTTGCTATGTTTCAATCCCTGTGTTGAATCCTGGAGATGCAAAAAAACAAGAACAAAAACCAAAAAAAAACAACTAAATTGTTTTTTTTGTGATCAATCACAGCAGGGAAAATGGAACTCATAGGAAGTTGTTTCCTCAGCTAGAGTTTGTCAATTCTCAGCTCCATATGGGCAAGGTAACCTTCCTCTGGCCCCCTGTTCATACAAGATGTGAGAGTGTGTTCTTTTCCTGGTCTGATTCTCACTGAGTGGTATAAGGGGCTGTTCACAGAAACTTCCACTCTGAGACTTTGCCCAAAGAATGACTCAGCTCCATATACACCCAAACCATTAGGTAAAACATGTAGGTTTTTAGCAGGTTGTATAGACAGTCCTGCCCTGAGTCAATCAGTAGTTTTTCCCCATAAAAGATTACTAAGAATCAAGAGATTCCATTCAGAATCCTGTTATCACCTCATATTGCTGGCAACTTTTCCTATAACACTCCTTTTAGGCAAAAGTTTTCCTTCTTTCTGTCTGTACATTGGACAAACCTGAAGGTTTAGTGGTGTTTTGTTTGTTTTTTGTTTTTCCTCTACTGACATCGATGGGTAGATGGAGAGGTGTGGAGAGAAGTTGAAGCTTGTTAAGAGCTGAAATGTTCCTTATGGCTGGTGGCTATCTGTAGAAAAAAATTCCTGAATAATTTTTAAAACGTGAATTTTTTTAGGATGTCATTCCAAACACTTTTTTTAAAATTCCCATTGAGAGTAGGTGGTATAAAATCTCTCCACTGTCCAATGCTCATTGCTGCTCCTCTGACTACAGAATTTCATAACCAGAGGATCAATGACTACTCACTATGGTTAGCATAATGACCATCTGAGTGGAGGAGCTGTGGTTGTGTGCTCTGCTGTCTCCCTGCTGAGGTAGAGAGGTACCTGAGGGCTTGTCCTTTCTTATTTACCTTCCTCCCTTTAACAAAAACAGGAAAATGGTGTGCTCAGAATCCTGTTAATGCCGCACAAAGAAGAACAAATCTCCCAGAGTCGAAGGCAGGCAGTGCATAAGCAGAGAGAAGGCAGCATGGGAAGTCATTCACCGTCCATCCAGAAAGAGGCGGTATTATTTTTTTTTCAATCTTGTACTCTTAAATACGATATCCTAATGCACAGCACATGCTGAGCCATGGTGAGACATGTCGGCGCCCAGAGCAGGATGTCAATTCCCTTCTCCTCCCTTAATTACACCATCTCAATTGAGGGGCTCACTTGGGAAGCTCCATCTGTTTGTCCCCTTTCAGCGCCCTCACATGTGACTCTCAGGAGCATTAAGGCCTATTTCTAACATCATCATCACCCCAAAAGACATGAGCTAGGCCATAGAGGTGACTTTAATGTACATCTTAGAAGCTTTGTTTTTTGCATTTCAAATAGATATAGGTGTACTTCAAATTGCATAATCGGTGCATTCCTGGAAAGCTGTGTGTATATTATACATTTCAAAAATAAACTTTGCCATTTTATTTATATTGTGCAAGAGAAGGGTCTGTCATTTAAAGGTAAACTGCAAATAATCCTCTTATAAAGTGGAAAACCCTTTTGTAATGAGTATAACTACTTTGTAATTTATCTGCTCCAGAAATTCAAGGGTTTTTAAAATTTGTTTGTTTTGGGGTTTTTTCCCCAAATATGGAATTTGATTTCACAATATTAATATTAAATTGCTTGATTTCTCATTCATATTATTTATTATGCTTCTATCCCTCTTGCTTAATTAATAGTAACTAGACCCTATCAGTTTTACCTGCCATTCTGAAAGTGATTAAAAGTGTTTTCCAGGGGAAGCGGTATCTAATTAGCCAAGCACCACAATACCACTGTGCAAACAGTACCCAGCATAGTATCTTGACATAGCAGACACCCAATGATGAACATTCATTGAATCAATGAATCAATGAGCAAATGGATGAATGAAACACAAACATTGCCTCATTTGAGACCTCAAAGCCAGTATGAACAATTGAGAGGAAATTCAAGAAAAATGTATGCTGGAGTACCATGCATGATAGACAAAAGGTATTCAAAGAATGGAATCCACATACTCTAGGCTACTGTGTTTGGTTTCTATTGCTGGGAAAATTCTAGAATAGAACATTAAGGAGATGGTGAATTTTTAATGAATGTCTGTAAACAGAAGAGGTGATCCCAAAGAGCCAGCATGGCTTTATCAAGCATAGGAAATGACCCACTCACTACCTTTAATCCTTTTTTTGACAATGTTGCTAAGCTGACAGGCCAGGCTAATTCTGCAAATAGTATCTGCCTAAATTTTAGCAAAGCATTTGACAAAGTCTCTTACACTATTCTTCTGGAAATGATGTAGACAATGGCGTGATGTGGCAGTCAAGAAAACTATGGTAATAAATATTAGGCTTTGCTAAGAGACTCCTGACTTTCAGCAAGAAGAGAATGACAATTCTTTCTATACTTGACCTGCTCAGACCACATCTGCATTATTACATACTGGTTGGAGGTCCACATTTCTGGAAAGACATGCAGAGGAGAGCAACTAGAATGGGGAAGAGCCTTGAATGAATGCCTTAGGATGATAAGTTAGAGGAACTAGGAATGTTTAGCCTGAAGAAGAGAAGACTTGGGCTGGGGAAGGGGAAGGGGAGGAGATGTGACAGATGTAGACAAATATTGGAAGGGCTGTCATTTGGAAGAAGGATTAGAATTGATCTGCTGGATTCCAGAGGGCATTACTAGGAATCACAGGTAAAAATTACAAATAAGCAAATTTGGGTTTGATATAAAGAAAAAACTTCCAAATAATTCAAGCTATCCAAAAAAGAAATGAGCCACATTGGGGCAGTAGCACCTTCTTTATCACTGGCAATCTTCAGGCATAGGCTGGACTGTATGGCCACTCAGTAATCTTCCAGTATTCTTCTGTGATCCTATACCTATGTACAGTCCAATGTTCAGAGGGGACTCCCAAAGCCGGTTTTTGACACCTTCTCACATACCTAAGACAGGTTTGACTGCCTCTGCTATGAATAGCACAGAGAAGAATGCAAGAGAAAGGTACTTAGAATGCAGTAGAAAATATGTTGGATTTCAAAACCATAGGATCAGGGTTCAAATCCCGGCTCTTGAACTTACTTCCAGCTTGACCTTGGACCACTTCCCTGGACCTCAGTTTTCTCAACTGTAAAGTGAGTATAGTAAACTAGATGACCTTAGAGTTCCCTTCAGTTCTCCCCTGCTTACCATGAAGGTGAGACATAGAGATGCCAAGCAATTACAGAAGAATACAAAAGAGCACAGGGAAAGCTTGATTTTAACCAGAGTGCTCAGGCACTTGAACATTTTCGGTTCAATTCAATCCAGCAAACGTTTTGATTCATTTAACTTTCTGGTTAAGCTCAAAATCTTTTTTTTTGAGTCCTGTTGTTGAAAGCCTTTCTAAAATGTTTTAGTCCAAGCACTGTAGCCTGGATATAATTGAACTTTTGAAGACTCAGATGTTCTCAGGTCATCATTCTTAATTAATGTTACCTGTCTCAGATGTTCCCAGGTCATCATTCTTAATTAATGTTACCTGTCAGTATAAAGCGTTGTGGATATAAAAGGGTTTGGGAATAAGATAAGATCTAGATTGATTTATGAATGTATTCTGGAAGTTGGGGTGGGGGAGTCCTACCCATTTAACTAAATCACTGATTTTATTGTTGATTTTGCCCTTCATTCGTCTAGGTAGTTATTAAAGCACTGGCTGAAGAACTAGAAAGAATTGGGCTCAAATCTGTCTCTAACAAGTACTGGCTGGGTGACACCAAATGAGTCCTTTACCCTCAGTGTATTAGTTGTTGTGTAGTCATGCCTGACTCTCTGTGACCCCATTTAGGGTTTTCTTGGCAAAGATACTAAAGTGGTTGGCCATTGCCTTCTCCAGCTCATTTGACAGATGAGGAAATTGAGGCAAACAGGGTTAAGCAACTTGCCCAGGGTCATATAGCTAGCAAGTGTCTGAGACCAGACTTGAACTCAGGAAAATAATTATTCCTGACTCCAGGCACTTTGGTCACTGTGCCACCTAGCTGTCTCCAATGCACAAGCAACTGTCTCAGAGTATAAGTTGCAGACAAGACATGAGCCTGTTTTGGTAAGAGCTCTTGTTTCCTTCTAGGAGATTTCCAATTCCCACTTTTTATGGGCTTCTTGATTACCTCTTAATTCCAGTACTTTTCCTCTGCTCATTATCTCCAAGTTATCCTCTATACAGCTTGTTTGTACATACTTCTTTATATGTTTGTCTCTCCCATTAGAACGCTGAGCTCTTTGAGAACATCCTTGAAAGGAACTGTCTTTTGTCTTTCTTTGGATTGCCAGCACTAAGCATAGTGCCTAGCACATAGAAAGAGCTTATTAAGTATTTATTGACTGACTGTACCAATGAAATCACAGTTCCAGTCCCTATTCATTCAGCAAACATTTAAGAGATCCTGTTGTCTGTAAGACAGGCTAAGTGCTGTTTTTGCAGTAATTGTGCTGCAGCGTGTGACTAGGATCCTGTTTCCTTGAAAGCAGGGTAGCTTCCCTGGAAAGCATTTGTTGTGATTTGCATTTTTATCCTAAAAATAGAATTCAGAGAATTTCTTGGTAATTCAATTCAATTTATTAAGCATTAACCACTTTCCAGACATTGTGGTTGGTACTGGAGATACAGAGATGAAAAGCAGCACACAATTCCCCAACTCAAGGACTTTTTATGCTATTGGAAAGGACATATGCAGCCATAATCACGTTACAGAATAGAAGGTGATGGGGGGAGCGGGGGAGGAGAAATCCAAGTAGTGTTCTAAGAAAATTAAAGGAAAGCAAAATCCTTTGAAGTTGGAGGTGGAGGGGTAAGCATGAAAGGCTCCAAGGAGGAAGTACCACCTGAACTGGTTTTTGAGAAAGAAGAGTATGTGAATAGGGGATGATCAGAAGGTGCATTCCAGGTATGAGAAATGGCCTTCACAACATGGAGATGAAAGAGGACAGGGCAAGAGAGGAGAATAGCAAGAAATCCAGTTTGACCCAACCATAGGATACATGAAGGAGAGAGGCATGAAATAAGCCTGAAGACACAGTTGGGAACCTGGTTTGGGAGGCTATTAAATGCTAATCTGAATTTCTATTCTATCCAGTAAGTAACAGCATAACAACTAGGTCATTGAAGAATCATAGATTTAGAGCTAGATGGGATTTGGAAGGTCATCAAGTCCAGAGGCTCAGGTTGGTTAAAGGGATTGTAGTCTAAGAGCAAACTTAATTAAGTAATGTGGATATTTCACCTTGTTGTTAAGTCGTTTCAATCATGTCCAACTCTGTGATCACATTTCAGGGTTTTCTTGGCAAAGATGCTGGAGCAGTTTACCATTTCCTTCTCCACCTTATTTTACAAATGAGAAACTGAGGCAGAGAAAGTTAAGTGACTTGTCTGGGATCACACAGCTAGTCAACTGATGCCAAGCTAGTGCTCTATCCACTGTGCCACCTAGCTGCCCCAATATTCCACATAACCTCTCCTTCTAGCCATAACATTCTGACCTCTCATCTTTCTCAAGAATACGTAGTTTTCCTTTTTTTCATTCACCAATTTTTTCTCCAGGGACCACAGTCTTGTTTCTCTCCACTTTCCAAAACTCTGGGCTTTAGCAAGCTTTCAAGCAGTAAAATACAATTTTCCCTTCAGAATGTAAACTCCGAAAGAATAGGGATCCTTTCATTCTTTGTATAAACATCCCCAGCACCTAGCATAGGGCCTGGTATATAGTAGGTACTCAATAAATATTTGTTGATTAATTGGTTGAAATTAGGCTTATGATTTTAAGCTTCTTGTATTTTCATTTATTGCTTACAATTGTCTTGTCTCCTCGCTATCTCTCCCGTTAAATTGTAAGCCTCTTAGGTGCTCCTAAGTAGGCTTCTACTCTCTTTTACCATTGGTGCTTCCCAGCTTTAATAACAACTGAGCAAACTGATAACTCCATATCATTGGCCCTCTTTGAAAACAAAGGATTAACAACAACCAACATTTTAAAAATGATAACAAATGAATAACTGACACATATAATAATATGTTATCTAATTTCATCCTCATGATTTCTATAATAATGAGGATATTATTATTTCCTACTTTACAGTGAAGAAGCTCAGAGACGTTAAGTCACTTGCCCACAGCCACATAGCTAGTGCCAAAAGCAGCATCTGAACCCAGATCTTCTTAACTCAAAATCTAACATTTGTATGGTGAGAGTCCAATGACTGACTGATTGACTTGACTTTTTTTCTTTTGTTAAACTCCTTCCTGAGTGAAGCAATTTTTTTTTATTTGAGTCAGTTCAGTCCAAATACACTCTAATTTTTGTTATTGTTGTTCAGTTGTTACTGTCATGCCTGACTCTTTGTGATCCCATTTTGGGGTTGTCTTAGCAAAGATACTGGGGTGGTTTGACATTTCCTTCTCCAGCTCATTTTACAGATGAGGAAACTGAAGCAAACAGGGTTAAGTGACTTGCCCAGGGTTATACAGCTAGTACACCTTAATTAGGAACTTAATTACTTTTTCAAGGTCCCTTAATATTCTGAGATTGAAAGTTCCAGTTACCACCATTGTGTTTAGACTGAATCTTGTTCACCCACTTCTGACTCCTATTGGGAAGAACTGAGATCAATTTCCTTGTCAGTTCTTGTGTCAGACTTGTAGAGTTGCAGACAATTTCTTTCTGGAAGGTGTCAGAGTTGTGAATATTATTATAAATGAAGAAGCTGGTGACACTCAAATCAGTCACATCCTGAATGATCCTGAGTAACTCATTTATCCTTGGCCTGCCTCAGTTTCCTCATATGTAAAATTAGGATAATAATAGCACCTACCTCCCAGGGTTGCTATAAGGACCAAAAGAGATAATACCTATAAAGTATTTTCCACATCTTAATGTGCTATACAACTGCTTGTTGTTGGTGGAGGTGGTGTTTTGTTTGTTGCTGTTGGTATCCGCCCCCCCCCCCATAACTTTTTCCATGCCCCAGAGCACAGACACCAATCCTCATACGAGCTACATACCAGGACTTGAACTCAAGGGGTTTTTTAAAAATCCAGATTCTGAACAAAAACTAAAGTATTGTTTCCCTCTTCTGTTTGTCTGGTCTCATCAACAAAGGCATATGGATAGAAAAGAACAGAAGCTAGCTGTGTGGCAAGCACATTCTGAATTAATCAGGCAGAACTGCCCCCCAAAGGAATAGTAAAGAAATATAAAGGAAAAGAGATGAGGTATAGAAAGCAGAAAGCCAGAGGTGAGAACCCTGGAGAAGAGCCAACAGTTCGATTTATTGGGAAACTGAGTGTGATTTTCACCTTCCAAAGCCCCCTCACACACCTTTGAGCAATTGCAACTCAAGAACCCATGGCTGAGTACTGGACTCTATAGGGTCCTAGTTGGCTCCACCCTCTTCCTTAAACACTGTGGAACCATGAAGACCTAACCAGGTTTTTAAAAATTTCCAGTTGGTGGTGCCACATACATCTATCATACATCCATTCAATCTATAAATTCCTCTCTGAAAGAAATAGACAATGCCCTAAGAAAAGTTGCACAACAGGGAAAGTCTAGCCAGGCATGGTAACACATGCCTCCAATCCCTGCTGCTACTGCTGCTGCCACTACTCGAGAGCCCATGGCTAGTTGATCCTTCAAGCTCAGGAATTCTGAGCTTCAGTTAGTATAAAGCTGACCTTGGGGCTGAAGTACATCATATGGTAAGCCCTTTGAAATGGAGGGCCTAAGGAGGGGCAAAACCAGTCCAGGTTTGAAAAAAGCTCCCCTGATGATCAGTACTGGGATCCGGCTTGTGGGTGGCCAAGTCACCACTGTACTTTCAGCCTCAGCAAGATAGGGAGACCCAGTCTCAAAACAAAACACAAACATAGATAGAAACATGAATGTCTAAGGAGTGAGGGAGGTGATTTGATGAGGAAGTTAAGAGAAAAAGGCAAGAAGGGCATGTGACTGGCATAGGCCTTGAGAGATTGAAAGAGATGCTAGAATTATAGGATCATGTCCATGGTTTTTTCTCACGAAGAGCTGTTTCCAAGTTCCTGTGCCCTCTCTCCCTGCCTGCTCTTCTTCCTCCTAGTCCCACCCCTCAGAAGCCTGGCTGACTCCAAGTCCCAAAGCTAACACCTTGTGCCAGACATCCAAATACTGAACAATGAGGCTGCAGAGGCAGCTGTAAGAAGGCATCCCATACCCTACTTGGGCCAAGCATGGAGGTGGAATCCAGAAGACAGATCTCATGTCACAACTAAGGAAACAATTCTGGTTTTACTTTTCCCTCCTCCCCTCTTCTCCCTTCTCTTTTTCCTTTCAAAGATGCTGCTACATCAAAATCTGACCCTGTACTACTTCTGAGGAGCTAACTGTTCTCGGTATGGATGTCACTTGGTGCTCATCCAGGTGAAAAGTAATATGGAGTGGTTAATATTAGGTAAAAGGTTTTCAAAAACCCTCGTCAGTGCACTGGAGAGAAAGTTGGGGAAGAGAAGAGAGCTTTTTAGGGTGCCACATAAAGAGACAACAGATGGCACAGTTAGGACAGCTTGGAGAGAGAAAAGCAATCATGCCAGCCAGTAAAGCTTAACACCCTTGGGCTCTTCACCTATTTAATCAACACACCAAGTAGTAGAAATATAAATTTAAATCATCTAGGCTGCCCACAGGGAGACACCAATGAGGCTTGTTTCTCAAAGCCCATATCCACGGCCCGTCTCAGAGAGCATCAAGCAGTGGAATTGAGATTCTGTCCTCAGTCTTGCTTCTGAGTACAGTTTATGGTTAGCAAAAACTGAAGTAAAAACAAAACAGCACCCAGATCCCTGAAGAGGATATGGTAGGCAGAAGTGACCTCCTGGCCTCTCTGATCTCTTCCTGGTCCAGAGCTTTGACCCAATGATTGTCTGACCCCACTGAGGAAGCCCCAGCGTGCAGAAATCTCCTTTTACCCAAGCTCTTACCTACAAAATTCCTCAAGTAATCCAACCCTGGAATGAACCTGGGTTTTTTTTTTATTTCCACTACTCTAGGGAAGCTGGAAAAGAAGGAGGGGGTGTTCCTTGCTTTTCACCACATGCTTTGTTTGTAGATTTTTGTAGATGACCATCCCCTTCTATTCTCCCTCCTCATTAACTTGATCCTGAGAAGTGTTTGACTTTTTGTTTTTGTTTTTTGTTTTTCTTTCAACTGCTAGAACTTAAGAAGTTGTAAATGAAGAGAGTCATAAACTGCAAAACAACGTAATATGTAAATGCCATCTGTTATTCAGAGATTTGACATAGATGAGTGGGGGTGGCATTGGATTGGGAATTCAGAGACCTCTGCTTGAGTCATAGCTCTGATACTGTCTGGGAGACATCAATCAAGTCACTCTTGGTCTCAGTATCCTCACCTGTACAATGGAGATAAGGAAGCTTGTACAATCTATGTCATAGTGTTGTTGTGAGGAAACCTGAGAAATAGAAATAGAAATCTGAGCTGTCAAGGTGACCACTTGTCATACTACAGATGTGAACATACCAAATCCAGAGCAAATCCAATTGTCCCACCTTACTGTCATGCATGTCCTACCTGTCAGCACTAGGCAAACGACTGAAGTTCACCACAAGGTCTGGTTACTTGCTCATTCAGTGAAGAGTCTTCCACTTTCAAGGTACCTTTGCTCCCTTTTATCTTGGAGCAAAGGTCAATGTGGGATGTGCCCATCCTTGTCTCACAATTTTTGAAGAGCTCTCTAACTGCAAAGTTTTTTGCTTGTTTGTTTAGACATGATGCATTTAAACTAGTTGTGAGAGCACTCTGACTTCAGATGGTTAAAACTCTAGAACAGAGAAATGTGAATAGGGATAGAGGATAGAAATCTCCTTTTCTGAAGATCTTTCAGAACAGGACAGAGCTAGATCCTTCCTCCATCTATCCTGGCAGACTCAGAAGTAATGACTCTGCACTCCGTGTCCTCCAGTCTATGATTCCATAATAACAAGACCATCTAATGACTGACAACATTTCTTCTGTGATGCTCTATATTTTTAATGAGTGACATTAACATCCTACACCTTGAGATACTGGAACAGAAGTTGTTAAGACAGTAGAATGAATAATCATAGCAGCTTGTGGAAACTGTAATACAAAACATGCTGGATTTGGAGGATGACTACAACCCAGGTTCAAATCCCAGCTCTGTCACTGACTAGCTGACTGACACTGGCAACTCATTTAACCCCTAAGAGCCACAGCTGTGTGTCATTTATCCTTGTCTGCCTCAGTTTCTTCATCTATAAAACGGGCATAAAGAACCTTAAAGCGTTATGTAAGTGCCAGTTATTATTATCCTATGGCATTTCCTGAAGGTGGTGCCTTCTGCTGATCATCTCCAATTTAGCCTGCACAAGTCTTGTTTATACATAGTGGTTCACATGTTGCCCCTCTGTTTAGACTATGAGAGCAGGGATTTGGTTTTGTTCCTTTTGCCTTTGTTTGTATCCCCAGAACTTTGCTTGGTGCCTGGGACATAGTAAGTATTTCATAAAATCTTGAAAAAAAGCTATTGATATGCACTAAATTTTTACAGGTATTTCTGCCTAAAGGAATAGACCATATCCATTTCCAGGTTCCCTTGAGTCATTTATTTTTATTAAAGATCCCTTTTCTCCTCATTTATGCCTATAATTTTCCCCTAGACTTGTGATTTTTATCCACTTAGGAAATTCCTGGTGAGGAAATCAATCAATCAGATAAATGATAGCTCTCCAAGTTTTGTTTTAAAGTTGCCTGAGCACAGAGAGTCTGATTGATTTGCCCAAGGTCAAACAGCCAGTACATGACTGATGCAGGGTTTGATCTAAGGTCTTTCTGGATTTAAGGATGGTTCTGTATCCACTATATTATGCTGCCTTTTTGATATCCTATGGAAAAACTTTAGCAGTAAGCCAAATGATTTCCATTTTATAGACCTGGAAATAGAAGACCTTCCTCCCTCCACTTTTCTCCCCACAAACATACAACTATTTAAAACAAACAAAAAAACCCTAGGTTGCTGACTTAATCTGTCTAATGAAAAAATATGGACTAATGACAAAGCTTGGTCTAAATAAAGGACTTTCAGGTCAACATTTCATTTATTTTTATAAACCGCCTCTAACTGTTGGGATGTCTAGACCAGTAGCATAAACTCAAATAAAAATAGGGCCCACAAAAATCCTTCAGGGACCAAATTGACTTAGAAAACCATATAGTAACATTATCTACGCATTACTTCATTGTTATTTAATATTTCCCAATTATATTTTAATCTGACTTGGGCTGCAGTGGCAGTGTGAGCCATGTGGCCTACAAGCCATGTGCCTGAAGCCTCTGGTCTAGAAGACTACTTGGGGCTATCTTTTAAAGCCTTGTAGCAGGGATGCTTGATAGCAGCAACTAATGCATCCTTGTTTCTCCCATTGTACATTACTCATAATGGTTGTTTTTAATAAATATTTATTGTATGAAACACAGTAGGCCATCCAATTGGATGGTTTAGTGAGGTCCCACAATTAGCCCACCAGGGTCAGCCCATGGCCCTGGCTGAGCACTGAGAAAATGGTACAATTTAACTATCTAGAGGAAGTAAAAGTCGTAACAAGGTTTCTGTAGGTAAACTTGTGGAAGAATCATTAGATGGCTCAGTGGAAAGAGTGTTGGGCTTGGAGTCAGGAAGACCCGAGTTCAAATTTGGCCTCAGACACTTCCTAGCTAAGTGAGTCACTTAACCACTGTTTGCCTTAATCCATTGGAGAAGGAAATGACAAACCACTCTGGTAGCTTTGCAAAGAAAACTCCATGGACAGTATGGTTCCCATGGTCATGAAGATTTGGATAATACCGAACAGCAGCAACAACACAGTAGGCACTTAATAAATGCTTACTGATTGAAAAGTAGTGAGTAAATATGGTGGAGTAGAAAGAACATTTAACTGGGAGTCAAAAGATTTGAATTCTAGGCCAGGGCTTACCACTAACTAGCTCTATGATCTTTGGTCAGTCGCTTGTCTAGGCCTCATCTTCCTGATCAATACAACAAAAGCTTTTAACAAGATGATCTTTAAGATCTCTTTCAAACCAGCAATTCTACAATGCCATGAGGAAATAAATCTAGGTTAATATCTTAGCTTTGCCATGAAACTTTTTGGAACTTGGGGGATCCAAGTAACTTCAGGCAACATTTGAAATCTATGAGGGACAGTTAGCATACCATGAATGTGTTAAGTGAGAAGAAGGGAAGGAAATATGGAAGAATAAAAGAGATGGAAGGAAAATAGGGTCATTCAAGAATCAAGAAATTCATTTAAGAAATCCAAACTTTGGAATGAAACCTTCAGAGAATTGGTCTAAATTTAGTTCAAGGCCAGGACTTTCTGGGGTGAATTCTCATCAGTGGCCTACCTAAAATGGTATCCTGACCTCAGGCTAGTTGTTAGTAAGTAGGTATCCTGTAAGTGACCAGCCTCCTCAGTAGGGTTTTCCATGAAGAACGCAATGAATTATAGCAGAGTGGGGCACTGAGCCTGGTTCCCATTTTCCAAATCTGTTTTTTTCTAGTGCTTTGAAGATTGACGCTCTTCAAATGTATAAGAATACAAGTCATTCCCCTATTGATAAATGATCAAAAGATATGAACAGGCAGTTTTCAGATGAAGAAATTAAAGCTATCTATAGTAATGTGAAAAAAAATGCCCTAAGTCAATATCAATTAGAGAAATACAAAATAAAACAACTCTGAGGTACCACCTCACACCTATCAGGTTGGCTAATATGACAGAAAAGGAAAATGATAAATGTTGGAGATGTGGAAAATTTGGGACACTAATGCATTGTTGGTGGAATTGTGAACTGATCTAACCATTCTGGAGAGCAATTTGGAGCTATGCCCAAAGGGCAATCAAAGTGTGTATAGCCTTTGATCTAGCAATACCACTTCTAGGGCTGTATCTCAAAGAGATCACAAAAAAGGGAAAAGGACCTACATTACAAAAATATTTATGATAGCTCTTTTTATGGTGGCAAAGAATTGGAAATTGCAGGGATGCCCATCAGTTGGAGAACAGCTGAACAAGTTGTGGTATATGAATGTAATGAAATACTATTGTGCTATATGAAATAATAAGCAGTCAGATTTCAGAAAAACCTGGAAAGATTTACATGAATTGATGCTGAGTGAAGTGAGCAGAACCAGGAGAACATTGTACACAGTAACAGCAACATTATATGATGATCAACTAGGATTGCTTCTCAGCAATACAATGATCCAAAACAATTCCAAAAGACTCATGATAGAAAATGTTATCCACATCCAGAGAAAGAACTATGGAGTCTGAATGCAGATGGAAGAGTACTATTTTCACTTTTTTTTGTTTGGTTTTGGTTTTTTGCAGCTTTCCCCTTTCATTCTGTTTCTTCTTTTACAACACGACTAACGTGAAAATATGTTTACATGATTGCACATGCATAATCTATATCAGATTGTTTGCTGTCTTGGGGAGGGGGAGGGGAGTAGAGAGGGAGGGAGAAAAAAATTTGAAACTCAAAATCTCATTAAAAATGAATGTTGAAAACTATCTTTACATATAATTGGGGGGGAAAGTACTATTTACAAAAAAAAAAAATTAGCACTCTTCAGAAGAGGCATTAGGTTTGTTCTGCTTAGCCCTGGGGCCAGAACTAGTAACAAGTCAAGACTTGTTGGTTTGATATATAATGAAAAAATTCCTAATAGTTCTGTTCCAAGGTAGAATGGACTGACATCATTGAAGATCTTGGAACAGAGGCTCTGGGGCGATTTGTCAGGGAATTGTAGAGGAGATCAGGCATGGGTTAGAACCCATAGCCTCTAAGATGCCATCCAGATCTGAGATTCTAGGATTTGGATTCTGGTTTGGAAGCTAAGCCAGGTTCTTCTAGTCCTCTCCCATTGAACGTCAGAAATTCTCAGGGCCTGGGATGTATGAATCACAGAATGAACCCAAAGTCCTCATCCCTAAATAAAACGACACTGTTAAGATACATTGGAGTTAAATGTACCATGCTAGCGGGGGGTGGGTAGGTTGGGGGAAGGGGTGGGGGCAGGGAGGAGTTTGTGTAATTAATGTATGTGTATATGTACTTTGTTTTTCCCACAAGTAGCTAAATGTGCAGCATCCCAGCCAGCCACAACCCAAGAATGTCACCTTCACCAGTCACCATGGCGTTGTGATGTAAACTTCCTGGAGTTTCCCATCCCCACCTCCACCAGGTAGGACTATTTACACCCCTAGGAAGAACCAAACATTCCAAGGCATCAGTCCAAGCTAGGTGCAGACCCAAACTGACATTTCCCCCGACAGGATCTGTGGACTGGTGCCAGCCACCCTGTGCATGAAGCAACACTGCCACCTAGTGTCACACGCAGGAAGTATTCCCAAAGGCCCGGCCTCTCTTGGGGTTCCTCTCTCCAGGGGCTAGTGAGACTTGGAGGCCAAGTAAAATATGCCATGTATTCCAGAGAGTACTGGTTGTAGTGAGAGGACTTTGGGACTGAAGTGTGGAGGGCTGTGGAATAAAGCATTAGGAGTAATATGGTCTGCTCACCACTCTTTGCTTTAAGGCTGGCTTAGGACTGGATGGTATTTCTCCAGCAGAACTCTGGACGGGGTGAAGTGAGAAGTGTATGGCAGGTTTTGTGGAAAGATAGTAAAGGAGTCAAGTATAAGCCTATATTGTCCATGGAGGAGGCTCGTAGTTTTCATGGTTCTCCATCGAAGGAGCCGTAGCTAAATGAGGCTCTTTAGAGCAAAGTGCAGTAGAAAGGAATCAGAGAGGGGGAAAGGGCCCTATTGACTGACTAGTTCTAGCTTGTCATCTAGATGAATCTAGGAGCAGCCTCTAGTTCCTGGCTTTATTTAAGCCATACTGTTTTTAACCCTCTTGGCAGCCTGGTTGGCAAAGCCCAAGGGTAAATACCCAGCATCAGCACCCACCTGTCCAATGGGATCCATACCGTTGTTCTACATGTCAACTTTTTAAAAATTGTTTAATGAATAAGCCCATTAAATGGAATTAGATAGAAAGTGGGAAAAGATGAGGGTAGTTTTTATTTCCTGTTGATGGGGGTTTCTCTCTCCTTCCATCCTTTTAGGAAGAGGATAGAGGAGAGACCTAAAATGGAAAGTTTGTTTGCCACAGGGGCAGCAAGCCTTTTCCAGATTGATCAGACATGAAGCCTCACAGGGTAGCTTGCCCAATAATAAAAAGGGGAGAAGGGAATTTGCGGCCAATTTTGGACAACCAATGGGTTTAGAAACTTTAGATAAGTACTTTCAAGAAGGATCTGAAGCCATGAGAAAATGGATCAGTGCCCAAGCCCACATACACCCAAACAGAAAAGGTGAGAGGACCAGAATCTCAGCTATCACTCCTCAAAGACAATCTGAGAGGACACCTAAGGGCTGGTGGCAGGTAGCAACGCATTGCCTTTCTCCAGGGCAAGGTATTAAAAATTTAGAGCAGCTCACATGTCTGTAGTGCTCCAAGGTTCCCAGAACACTTTCTAAGTGTGGTGGGCTCTGAGAGTTTCTTCTTTGTAATTTTTTTTTGGATTCCTCTCTGCTTTTACCCAGCCAGGGAACTGGTCCCAGGTCCCCTTTTCCTGCTACTGCAAGAGCAAAGTTACTGTTCTTGGGTCAAATTGCAAGAGAGCAGTCTCTCTGGCAGAAGAGGAGGCAGTGAGGAGGGGAAAGCTGTAACACAGCCAGCCCTGATCAGAGAATCATCTTATTGTATTATTTCATCATCTTGGCACCAGAAGAAGGATTCCCCCTCTTTCCCCCCACCTTCCCCAACCTCCAGCCCATCCTGACTCCCCTCCCCAACATCCAAAAAGGAAGGGAGCAGGGAGGGAAGAATAAAAATTATATTGCTCATCTTCTGAGAATCCCAGTCCCCAAAGGTGCCATTGCAATCAAAGCAGGAGAGAAAGAAGAGGAATAGCACCAGGAATGAGTGTCCTAGTAATACCTAGGTGATCAAGAAAGTCTTGCTCAACTCCTCTTTCCTGCAGATTGCAAACTTCTCCTTGACTTTACAGCTCCCCCCAACTATGGAAGAAGCTATGGCCCTTTAAGCAGTTGCCTGTCCAAACAGTTCACTTCTTAGAACTAGAGAAATATGGAATGTTATAGGACTGAGTGGTAGAGTGGAAAGGACAGTAGCGGGATTTGGGGAAAGGAGATCTGAGTTCAAATCCCAACTATGCTACTCACTAGCTTTGTGACGCTGGGCACGTTACTTAACTTCTCTGGGCCTCAGTTTCCTCATCTTTAAAATGGATCTGCACTTCTGCGATCCTTTCTGGCTCTGAATTTCATGAATTGATCATCTACTCCAACTCTCTCATCTTATACTGAAGGAAACTGAAGCTCAAGTCACCCAGCTAATACATTTTGTTGCCTCAGTTTTCCCATCTGTGACATGGTAACACCTAATCCTTCCTTCTTGGTTCAGAGACCTCCCTGTTGCAAAGAGTCACTAGTTCAGATCATCAAGTATTTGTTGTCTACCATGCAGCCAGGATCATTCTGAGGATTATGGTCCTATTTTTTTTAGTTATAAAATAGAAAGTGGTAAAGTATCAAGCCAATTTTTCATTCAAAGTGCTCCAGATGCCCTTCCTCCCACTCACCTACTTAGCAGGTAGGATTTGTAAAATGTGGAGCTATTCATATATTTCCCACACCCCACATATAGAACCTCATTTTACAACTGGCAGGAATAGGAGGATAGGATCCCATTTGACAGAAGAAGAAACTGAGACTTGGACAAGTTTGCTTAAAGTCGCGCAGTTAGTAGCAGAGACAAGACTAGGACCCAGTTAACTTATTCCAGGTGTGTGCTCTTTCCACTAGGGTCTGCTGTCTGTATTCTAGTCACATCGTGCTTGGGAGCTAAAGAAGGTTTCCCTGAATCTGTGGACAGATAACTTCCTCTGCCAAGGTCCACTGGTCCCTCTCCAATATCCCTGCCATGCCCTGGGTGCAGTTCCCCAGAGAAGTTCCTATAGTCCCTCTGTCTTTGAAGGCTGTCACCTCCCCACCCCATCTCTCATCAGTCTTGCCACCCAAGAGCCAAAGAATGTCCTGTCTCTCTAGAAAAAGGCAAGAGAATTTGGTGGAAAAGTCTGGTATGGGAAAGGAACTTTCAGAAAAGAGTTGGGGAAACCCAATGGATTAAAGCAAGTACAACTGTATCACTGCCATAGAGATCATTAGATATGTGGCTCATCTTGTGTAGAAAGAATAAAAATCTTCCCCACCTTCCTACCTCTAACCTCCATTCTTAGCTTCTGTTGTATTTTGTCTCCTTCTCCTCACCCCTGACTGTTCCTCCAGCTACATAGGATTTGGAGTTGGAATCAACCTTTGAAATCATCTATTCCATTTTCCTCATTTTACACATCAGGAAACTGAGGCCCAGAGATGGCTAAGTGACTTTCTCGGGTCACACAGCTCTTAAGCCAGGATTTGCACCCAGGTCCCCTGACTCCAAAACCAGCTTTCTTTGCACTCTCCCACCTTGCTCAATCAGCACATGAGCAGGGCAAGTGCCCAGTTATCCAAGGACTTAGAACCATGGAAAAGCAGAGGGTCTCTTACCTGCTATAATGGCTGGGTTGTTCTGCCCTCCCTCTGGTCTTACCCAGGCTTCAATCGTGAATGCTTCCCGGGGAATCTCAACCATCACCTCTGGGTGAACCAACAGCTGTTCCCGCCTCCCAGAGAAGTACAGGATAGGCAACCCTTCTTGGGAGTTCAAGGTTGCTCCTCCCCAGCTGGGGTTTTCCCCCAAGTTCTCTGCATTCTTCTCCTGTGCCTGTCTCCGATGTCTGACCCTCACTTTCCCCTTTCTTTGGGATTGTGGTTCTGATCCTTGTGGGTGTGAAGGGGCTCCAGTGCCGACAGCAGCTCTTTCTTTGGTCCCAGACTCACTCAGAGACTCCAAGAAGCCTTGACTCCCAAAGTGAATGTCATCAGACTGCTCACTAGGATTGTCCCCTGTCTGTGGAACTAGAATGCCCCCACCTCGACTCCTGTTCAGTAGTGTGGGTATATTCCTTGCTCGCCTTTGAGATTCATCTCGATGAAAATTATCTGTAACCCTTGCCTCAGTGCCAGGCTTACTATTTCCTACAGAGGGGCTTCTCTGTTCCCTGATGGGGTAGGGATGCAAGTAGTCCACTCTTCTGCTAGGGTAAACCCCGAAGAGATGATGCAGGGGAGCAGCTCGGGGTCTTCGGGCCCTAGTCCCCAGCCAGCAAGGTTCTCCTTCTGCAGACACTTGGTTCATCTGCCGCCTGAGGACCAAGGACTGCTTATGTTCCCAGCCCAGGTCCGAGTCTGCCACGCTGAACACCCCCACCAGTCAGAACCACAACTGTCATTCCCAGGACCGTTAAGCCCAGCATACCTCCCCTGGCTCATCCACAGAACTGCAAGCTAATATAGAGGGAGGAGGTGTCACACCAGAATAGGGATGGGGAGTGAGGCAAGAAGAGGAGACAGCTAATGAAAGTACTGTAGTCACTTGGATTGGGACAGCTGCTTTGTCAGGACATTAAACTTCCACTAAGGCTCTCCTTCATCGTAACCTGCAGTCTGATGCTTCCTTCACCTTCCAATTTGGCTTTCTGCTCCCCACCCCCACCCCCCACCCACTGTGTATGATCTTCCACACTCTTCCTCCTTAATCTTCCTCCTCTTTCCCTCCTCTAGTCCTTACAGAATGAAGCTAATTTCTCTCTGGTTCCTTTGAATTTCCTGCCCAGGGAAAAAAAGCTCAGGTTTCTTTCTTTCGACCGCACCTCCTCTCAATGCTAGTAGATGAGGGAAGCATGGGCATTTTCTTCTGAGCCAAATTCTCTCAGACACACATTCACAGACACACAGACACACATATCACTCCCTACCTGGGCTCCTTTTACAAACTTTTCTCCCTTCAACTCATCTCTCTTCTCTTTTCCTTACAAAGTTATCCTGTATTTTACACACACACACACACACACACACACACCACCCTCCCCTACTATAAAGTAAAATTGCTAGAAGGACTTATAGGTACACACACACACACACACACACACACACACACACAGCTATAATGCTTGCTTTCTAAACATACACAAAGAATCTAGAAACACAAAATTCAGACTAGTACTTAACTTTCACTATGCCAGTTTGTCCTTTCTCAGTCAGATCTCCAATCAGCTCCCAGGTTGCCTTTTCCCTTCTGTTGGGTGCTTGGGGGTGCTGGTTGTTATTTTTGTCCCCTTCCAACTTGTTGGTATGTTGAAAGCTTGGTTAAAGTTCTCCTTTCAGGTGCCAGTCTGATGTTAGGAATCACCTTATTGGTTTAAAAGCTCTGTGCTTCACTTCATCTTCTTATGGGCTCCTGGAAAGATGGGGGGAAAGGACAAAAAGAGAGGAGAAGGATGCAGTTCAGGGAACCTGCTCTGTCCTGGTCTCTCTTTTCCTCTTCCTTTCTTTCTGCCTGTAATTATCTTCTTGTTTGTTTCATTTAAAGACAATGATGTCAAAGCTAATAAGTTCAGTGCATCACTCCACCTACTCTCTGTCCCCTCCTCCCTCCTGAAAATCTCCCCACCTCATACAGACACTGGGGAGAAAGAGCCTGGCCACATGCTCCTCTTGCTTCCCCCCAGGACACATCTTGGGCTTTTTCCTTCAGCAGGCTCAGCCTACACAATCAATATCAAACAATCAATAGTGTTTGGGAACTCCCTCTCTCTCTCTCTCTCTCTCTCTCTCTCTCTCTCTCACACACACACACACCACACACACACACACACACACACACACACACACCTGATCTCTTAGCTGTTGCGTATAAGTCCACATTAGTCAGCTTGGAACCATTTATATCCCTGTTAATCACATCATTAATATGTCAAGAACCTCTTGTATCTGTCACTGCTATCTGAGCTTATTATGCTTCTTTCTCATTGCAGTGATTACCAGGGACTCAAAAGGGACCCTGAGTCCATTTTACAGTGGACACTAGGGAAAAGGAAGGAAATATATATGTATATGTGTATACATATATATATATATATACATATACATGTATGTATATTTGTGTAGATACATACACATATATATGTATACACACATATATATTTGTGTAGGTATATATATATACTTATATACACATACATACATATATGTATGCACATATGTATGAAATGTGTGAGAAATTTTATAAGAATCTCAACTGCATTCATTCTCCTTCTCTCTCTCTCTCTCTCTCTCTCTCTCTCTCTCTCTCTCTCTCTCTCTCTCTCTCTCTCTCTCTCATTACCTAAATCTGAAATTACTTAAAGGCACCATATGCCTAGTGAGAAGATCAATGAATAAAATTTAAAAACACAGAAATCTGATAGCTTATAAATAGTACAGGTGAAATGATGGACATCTAGACCCAAAGGAAAAAAAAAGAAGTCACATGGATACAACAGTGGAGCACACGACATGCTCCTACCCCACCCCCAAAAATGCCTAATCAGTTATATTGTTAAACTGATCTCAGGCAATATCTCACTGTGCCTATTCTATTCCCCACTGACATACAAGACAGATATACTGGTTCTGAATGATCAGCTACTGTGAGGATGTTTGAAAACAGGTAGAAAATTGCATTGGGTGCATGGCTTTGCAAAGAGAAAAATCCTTCAACCATTTAAAATCTTTGCCTATGTTTCACACACACACACAACACACACACACACACACACACACACACACATTAAAGTAGAACCATCCTCTTTCTTGTGCTTTGGGCCCTCCCACCCTCTCTCATTCTCAGAAACCCCTATCTTAAAACTGTGATTTCATTTGTCTATAAACATGTTCTGTACTAAGCTCCCTCCTCTTTCACATGTCCTGTTTCCCTGAGCAGCCAGCCTGCCACAGAAGACTCAAAACCAAGTTCCCAGAGTGCATATCAATACAAGCACAAGGTGACTACGGAAGAGATCTTCTACATCCTATTCTTTTGCCTTTTTTGTATTACCACCTCTCCCCGCCCCCCCATACCCATGCTACCATCAGCTTTCTTAGTGAAACTTCTCAGTAATAAAAAATGTTGTTGTATAAAGGAAAAAAAGAAAGAAAGAAAGAAAGAAAGAAAGAAAGAAAGAAAGAAAGAAAGAAAGAAAGAAAGAAAGAAAGAAAGAAAGAAAGAAAGAAAGAAAGAAAGAATGAGAAAGAGAAAGGGAAAGTTGGAGATTAAAATTAAGGAACTCAAATGAGAGAAGGTAGCAGCAACTAATAAGAAGGGGGAAGATGACCAGGTAAGAAAATAAGTTGGGGAAAAACTACCTCCACCCCCCAAAAAAGTTTCATACCATTCATTTCAAAAAGAAGGAATAATATAGCAAGGAGAAGTATTCCGCTCGGAATTCCCCTCCTTTTTAATTTAAAAATTCTCTTGCATCACCTATATGTCTCAGTGCTTCCCATCTGGGTTGCGGCTACTAGTAATCCATTCATAAGGTTTCAAGCAGCTGCACAAAGCTCCAGCTTCCAGTTTACTCTCACTCTCTCTCTCTCTCTCTCTCTCTCTCTCTCTCTCTCTCTCTCTCTCTCTCTCTCTCTCTCTCTCTCTCTCTCTCTCTCCCCCTCTCTCCCTCCCTCTCCCTCTCCCTTTCCCTTTCCCTTTTCCCCCTCCCTCTCTCTCCTTCTTCTCTCCCTCTCTCTCCTTCATTCCTTTGCTCACCACTCTCCACTTCAGCTCTTGGCAGTCCAAAGTTAAAGAAAAAAAAGGTTGAACCATTTCTATGTTTTCCTCCTGTTGTAACTTTTGCTGTGACATCATAATCCTGCCCACCAAAACCCTACCTCTCTCTCTTCTTTCCATCCCACCCCTCACCAGCTCTATACCCCCCAAACAAACCCCCTGCTAAGAAGGAGCCTTGCTGTCACTCTCGATGTAGGAAGCATGCAGAGCTAGGAGAGGGTGCCCCTTTCCTCCTCCCCAGTTCCCCCTCCACTCTTCCCTCTGCCTTCCACCCTCCCTCTCTTACCCACCGCTAAGCCAGGGATCTCTCAAGGCTTTTAACAATGATCCCATCTGTTTGACATGTGCGGAAAGGTGGGCTGGATTCAAATAATCTGTCAGACAAGTCAGATCAAAAACACAGCAACCCCCTCCCCAGTTCCACCACACATATAGAAAAACAGCAAGAGTGAGAATATTCTGTAAGGACTGCAAGTCACAACTGCATAGGACCCACCCTGGATGCCAAAGGAAAAGACACCGAACATGCCAAAGGAAACCCGCAATTATTTATATATATATATATATACATATATACACATATATATATAAATGTGTGTGTGTGTGTATATATATGTACATATATATATACACATATATATATATGTACATGTATATATAAATTAAGTTGCTTATTTATTCCTAGTAGCTATATCATTCCCCACCCCACCCCTGCCACTATCCCCAACATACACACACCTAGGTCCCCAGTCCCTCTAACCCAAGCCCTGCCATTATACAAGAACAGGGTTCTGAGCTTTGTAGGATCTGTTTTGAAATCTCCAACGAGAGGGTTCCCCCCCCTTTTTTTTTCACTCCAAAGCACTATCTGTGGCGATCAGACTAGAGCAGGGTTGCCAGCAAATGCTGGAGGCCCCTTCTAGGGTACAGGCTTTCAAACCAGCAAAGCTGGAGGGAATGGATTTAAGGACACACAGCAGGAGCTGACTGAATTTGTTTTATTTTGACGGGGGTAGCCGGGGGAAGAATATCACTGCTGAAATAGCCAAGGATTTCTTAAACAGTTCTTTCAAGAGGAGTGATGTCTTGTTTTGCAGGTAAATCAAGAATTTGGAGCTTATAGATAAACAGATCAGGGAAGGAGGAGAGGAGGAGAGGAGAGGAAGAAGGAGAAGGGAGGGGAGGGGGGAGAGGACAAGAGAAGAGAAGAGGAAAAGGAGAAGGAGAGAAGAAGGAGAGGTGAGGAGGTGAGGAGGGGAAGGGGAGAGGAGGGAAGGAAGAGAAGTAAAGAGGAGAGGAGGGGAGCAGGGGGAAGAGGAGGAGAGAAGGAGAGAGGGGGAGAGAGAAGAGGAGAACAGAGGGAAAGGGAGTCAGGACAGAGGAGGACAGAGGAGGGTAGGACAGGACAGGATTAGACCAGACAGGGGAAAAAAGAAAAGACTGAAGGAATATACAGGAAAAGAAAAGAAGGAAGAGAAGGGAGGGAAGAAGATCAAAAGAATGTAAGGAAAGCAAAAGTAGAAGAGGAGAAATGGAAGAAGGAATGGATGGAGGGATAGAAGGAGTGAAAAGGGTAAAGAGGAAAGAGGAGAAGTAGAGTTAGTGAGGGAGAGGGGAAAAAATTAAGAGGTGGGAAAGCATATGACAGATAGAATAAAATCTGGTAACTAATAAACAAGTTGAATTAATGATGGATTGACAAAATGGAGCAAGCAGGAAAGAAAAATTACAAGATGCCATAAAATGGGGCAGAGGGCAGACCATGTAAATAGAGAATAGGCACACAAAACAGAAAGATACCATATTGATAATGAGACAGATTTTCAAAACAAATTGCAAGGTCAGATTTGAAACTATCACCTTAAGCTCCTCGTTCTCTCCTCTTTTTCTTTCCTCCTCCAAGCACCCCCTCCCCCAACATCCCCCAACCTTTTTATTCCGTGCAAAGCCCTCTAGTTAGCAAGCTTAGCTGTGTAAGGTTCGAACTGTTACCTGTTGGCTTTTGCTCCAGCCACGGGCTTTACAAAAATCACTCCCCAAACGACTCCCTTCTTTGTTTCTACCAAATGGTCTAGCCACAGTGGGCCCTGCGCAATGGCCAGCCCCATATTGTCTGAAGGGTGGACTGGTTTGTGACAATCTGATTTCGGTTGTGTGCTGATGAATGCAAAGGCCTCAGACCTGTTTTTGTTTGTATGGCTTGCTACTGTAGTGTTCGTCAATTAGCATTAGTATTATCACCATTACTAATAAGAGTCATTTAATCAAACAACAGGAGCCTCTCTCTTAGCCTGGAGTCCACCTGTAATAAAAGCACCAGCTTCTCTCACCAAATGACAGGAGACCCCATAAGAGGGTCACTTACCCCTCTGTTTTTCAAAAGGAAGATACAGCTCATCTGGGCCTGAGTCAGGAAATGTAGCCAAAAATTAAAATAAAATAAAATAAAATAAAATAAAATAAAATAAAATAAAATAAAATAAAACCGTCCCCAAAGCATAATAAAGTGCAACAGCTATTTATATGTACATATATATGTATGTGTATGTGTGTGAGAGAGAGATCTCTTTTAGTGAATTTCAGGATAAAATTACATCCCAAAGCAAACATTTTTGCAATATGTTTGTTGGGCTCTTATTCAGCAAGAACCAGAAAGAGTGAGGTTTTCTCAAGAATTTCACTCAAACTCATTGATGTTGCTGCTTACCCTGCTTCCCACTCCAAGTCTCAAGGCATGGAGGGAACAGCTTTATCATTCTTAGGGCTTGGCACCATAGAGTAAAAGTCAGAAGAACTCGAGGGACCATTTCGTAAAGCACCTTATTTTACAGGTGAGGAAACTGAAACCCCAAAGACATCACATCCTTAGATAATGGCACAGAAGACAAGCTCAGATTTCCAGACTCTCAGTTCAGGACTTTTCACTGGCAATGTGATTTATATTCCCTCCTGTAGCATTGGCTAGGCCCAACTATGATATTAACTGGATCCAGGAGGGATGTAAAATCATACTGTAAGGCAGTATGAAATGCCCTATGCATAGACCCCCACCCTGGCAGTATATGTGGGATGTGTAGATCTCTGAAAGTTTATATGGTGAGGAGACAGATGCAGATCTGTATTCAGTTCCCATGCATCTGAATTGCCGGGTAATCATCTATCACAGAATCCAGCAGGGGATCCAGATTTTTCCTCTCTCTTTCTACATCAGAAGTATCAAACTTGCTGCCCGCAGGCTGCTTGCAGCCCATACATCCCAAGTGTGCCAGAAACAGATTAAAATGTAATTGGGAAATATCTGATAAAATAAATAAAAATTCAATAAAATACAGGTAATACTAATTCGTGATTTTCTAAGTAAATACACGGCCTGCAGGGATCCTTTTGTATAATTTAGTGTCCTCTGTTTCTATTTGAACACTGTTCTATGTGGTTTGGCAAACTGGAATAAATTACCAAGCATTGCATAGAATTTCACAGATGTAGAGTTAGAAGGGACCTTCTAGGTCATCTGATCCACTCCCCCTCTACTTTATCTTGCAGATGAGGAAACTGCAATCTCTAAGAGGTTAAATGACTTCCTGCCCATGGTCACAGAAGAAGTACTAGGATTTGAAATTAGGTCCCCTGATTCTAAATCTAGCACTCTTTATTAAGATCTACTGTATTCCAGGCCCTAGCTAAGTGCTAGGGATATAAAAATATCAAAGAAATGGTTCCTGGCCTTGAAGAGATTACATTCTATTAGGGGAAACAACATGTGGGTAAATCATTAAAAAATAAATATAAGGTCTTTTAGGAGAAGGTGAGAGGCCACACATAGGATCATAGGTCACCTAGTATACCCTTTCATATTACAGATGAGGAAACTGATACACAGAACAATATGTTTAAAGTCATGCCTTTCAGAAGACTATGTTTTATGTTTTTCCATATATAATTAGAAAGACTCGGAAGATTTGGGAGTCAATGTAGGTAAAGTACTTTAGAAACCATAAATCTCTATGTAATCACTATTACTATCATAACTCATCAGTGTGGATGCTGAGTCTAGCAGCTCAGAATGCATCTTATGAGATAGCCTATAGCCAAAACACACTGACCCCTTGGTGGCTGGCCTCCTTTAGCTTCTCTGAAATAGGCCAGGCAAATCCTCTACAACAGATACATGCAAGCACAACATCAGGCCCTGAGCAAAGACTTACCGCTCTTCCGTTGGCCCTATCAGAGCGCATATTCTACTGGAGAAGCCTTGGTGAAGACCTTGTTCCCCACTGCTCCTCTTAGCACTAGAATAGAACTTTTAATGGGGACTGTAAGCTTGTGATCACAAATTGTCATTGGTGATAATAGTTGAGACAGCATGGGGTGGAAGATAAAGGAAAAAATGGTGTTAATATAAATACTAATTTTGTAGAGCACATCTTATCCAAATATTTCAAAGCATTTCATAGACATTTTTAAACCTTCATGATCTAGGCATGCTAAGGGCCTAGTGACTTGGCATCCTCTGTTCTCCCCTGTTGATTTCACCAATTGGGTTAAAGCACTTTATCTCTGTGGCCTAAAGCCCAGAGAAAATGAACAAGGCTCTCTACCTCTTGACTACATGGGGGGCCATGAGAGTGCCTTTTGTCCTCAGGAAGAAGTGCTGCAGGGTCTTCAATTTCCCTTATCACTATCACTGTGGCCAAGCAAATGGCACTTGGTTTAGAAAGCCTGTGGATGGGTAACCTGTAGACTGGGTCTACAAGCCAGAGTACTTGTTTATCATGACTGGATCTAGGAGGCAACTCAGGTCTTGCTTAAGTCCTGAGGCCTTTACTAGTCTTTTAGACTACCTCTTGAGAACAGCTAGAAGAGCCTGGAGGAATGGCTGATCAGCTGAGGGCAAGTTGTTTAGAATCATAGACCAGAAGATCATAGAGACAGCATGAAGTAGTCAGTAAGGTTCTGTGCATGGAGTCGGTAAGACCTGGGTTCAAATGTGACCATTAGTGCTTAAGAGCTTATGACCCAGGGCAAGTCACTTTATTTCTCAATGCCTACATTTCTTCATCTGTCAAAATGAGGACAATAATAGCACCTGTTTCTCAGAATTGTTGTGAAGATCAAATAAAGTCATACATAGTAAGTGGTGTGCAAACTTCAAAGAGCTATATAAATGTGAACTATTTTCATAGATTTACAGCGTTGAAGGAATCATGGAAACACATTTATGAACACTACTGTGTGCCCCAAACTTTCTAGGCCTTGCAGATATGGAGTTAAAAATTTGAAATCTTCCCTGCTCTCAGCAAAGGAAACAAACCCAGAACAGTTAAGTTGACTTTTCCAAGCTAGTGCAAGAATACAGATCCTCTGACTCCAAATTCAGTATTCCTCATACGATAAAACATTGCATCTCTTTGAGCCTCAGTTTCCCTTGTCAGTAAAATGAGGGGTTGGACCAGATGATATCTGCAAGCCCTTCTAATTGTAACATTCTTTAATCTGTGATTTTATACCTTCATGGTAGGCTCTTAATAAAAAGTTTTTGGATTGGATGGGATGGAATGGGACTGGAACCTCTAGCATAAATCTGGGCTAAAGATCAAGAATATGGCCTGAGAGCTTTAGTGCTTCTGAGGAAAAATACACTATGTCAGGTGGGGTATTAGGATAGTTTCCCAAGATAACCAAACCTGCAGTGATTTGGTGTTGGTATTTGTGAGAATCCTGCTATTTCCTCAAATCTATAGCTTCCCCAGGGGAAAAAAAAAAACCAAACAGAAAACTAGAACTTGCCCTGGACTATTTCAATTCTATCAACTCAAATTCCAAACGAGTCTTAAACTTGATGCCTACTGCATGTGGATCAAATACTTTAACCTGCTTTGGGATCAAGTCCTGTCCCAGTGCTCCTAGGATACCGTCCCCAAGATCTCTAATGTTATTTGGACAATTACAGCCCCCAAATCAACTTCTTTTCCCATACCTTTTCATAGCTGAAATAGAGTCAAAAAGATTTTACTTACAAAGGCCACCAACAAAATTGTGTAACTGGAGCAACATACTACCAATACAAATTAAATACTACACCAAGCATCCTGGTAGAGGACTCTCAGGATTACTTACTTTATCTTAGAGCTAGAAAGGACTTCAGAGGTCATCTAGTAACCCCCCCCCAACACACACACACACACCCCAACTGAACCAACTGAAATCCATAGTAATGAAGGGATGTATGTGCAAGGTCACATAATGAATTGGCCATGGCCCAACTGATGTAGAACCCAGGTTCCTTAACTCCTGAGTTCATTTTCTTTCTATCATTACTAGTCTGGAGAGCTTTTTACTGTACTGCACTGCTTTCCTGACTAATTTTCAGCTAGATAACTCCCATACACCTGCTGGACTTGGGGACCAATGTATTTTTTGCCCACAGTGAAGAAAAAAGAATTCCTTTGCCTGTTTTATTCTAGCAATATGTTCAAAGCCTATTTTACTGGTAGGACAATGCTTATAATGCCCACCTCTCCAGACTGTGGAGAGGAGAGGGGTTTTGTAAACACTAGGGCTCTATATAAATATGTTGTCTTTGTTGTTGCTGCTGTTATTTATGGTTGTCATTGTTTTGTCTTTATCCCCATATTCACTTCTCCTTCTGACTTCACTATTTCAATCAATGACACCACCATTCCCTCAGTCTGCCCCGTTCTCAACTTTTGCATTACTTTTGACCCTTTCCTCTCCCTCAGTTTTCATATCCGGTCAGTTATTAGTCCCATCAGTTCTATCTCCATAATATCTTTTATGTTTGTCTCCTCTTCTCTATATTTGATGATACTTCTGCAATGAAGGTCTTCATTACTACCCTACTGGACTATTTCATTAACCTCCTTTGGTCTTCCTGCCTCCATTAAACATCTCTAACACCCCTCTCTCCCACACACAGCAACATTATTACACATCTTTTCTATCCATAGATCTAGTCATGTTACTCCTTTGTGAGAAAAGAGGAGAGAGGAGAAGAGAGGAGAGGAGAAGAGAGGAGGGATGGGAGGGGAGAAGAAGAAAACAAAATCATAATGACTCCTTATTGCCTGCTAAGTAATGATCATCTTCCTCTGCCTTGCATTCAAAGTTGTAATGGATAGTAAGCATGTTGGTCTTAAAGTCAGGAAGACCTGTGTTTGAATCCTGCTTCATACTTCATACTATGACCCTATGTAAGTCATTTATTTTCTCTGTGCCTCAGTTTCCTCATTTGTAAATGGAGAAGATTGGGCTTAATGGCCTCTAATATCTCTTCTAGCTCTAAAGCCACTTCTAGCCCTAAATCTATGGTCCCTTGATCCTATGATTCTTCCCAGCATTTTCTGTGATAGGCTCAGCTTTCTCCTTCTGGGCCCCAGAGCTTTGCCCACTGGCAATTTTTAAAAATCTCTACCATGCCCTCAGCCACTCAGCAATGGCCAATGACATCTAGTTGGTCATGCCCCACTTTGACCCCTAACCTCACACAGCCATTCATCTATAACACATCCTTGGTCACCAATTTTGACTCCAAAATTCCACAAGGAAAACCCTTTATTCATGCTATATCAGTGAATTATTGTCTGCAGTGGAGCAAAGAAAGCCCTTCTGCCACCTTGTCCTGGGTTCTTTACTCATTACTTCAGGCTCTAAGCAAAAAATTACATAGAAGTCCAAGACCTACGTCCCTACCCTGTGTCTGTAGCCAAGGAAGGAGCCTTGCCCATCTTGTAAAAATATTCTATTAAAAGTAAGGTAAACAAGAGCATATCTAAGGAACCTTATGCATATGCATATTTCAGCCCCATCCCTAGACTGCCCCACTCTCCTTTGTTTCATACTCTGAAGTCTACAAGAAGAGGTTGTGTCTTTGGACCGCTAGCAGATTCCAAGTGTCCCCCAATCAGACAAAGTGAATGGCAGCAGCATTAGTAGTAGCAGTAGTAGTAGTAGTGATAGTAGTTAGTAGTAGTAGTAGTAGTAGTAGTAGTAGTAGTTGTAGTAGTAGTAATTGCCGTTACTAGTACCAAGAGATCATCTCTGCTCTCTCCTTAATTTTCATTCTCTATCCACTGGCTCTTTCCCTGTTGCCTTCAAACATATTCAATACTCTTCCATCCCTTAAGGAAAAAAAAAAGCCCTTCATTTGATTGTACTATTCCCTTAAGCTAATTTCCTCTACTAGGGACAATCTCCAGTCATCATGATCTATATCTTGCCACTGGACCCAGAGAGTTCCAGAGGAGAAAGTGAGGCTGGTGACCTTGTACAACCCTGCCTCACTTAAATCCAATTCACTTGCAAGTCAGTACATCACCTTCCTGATGTCATTGGTACTCTTCAAGAAGGAAGGACAAAAACAATAACTTCCTCTAACTCTCTTCCCTTTCATAGCCTAACTCTTGGGGAAAAGCTGTCTAGAGAAGGAAACAAGTATTTATATAGCACTGTGCTAAGCAGTTTTACTAATATTATTTCATTTGATCCTCACAATCAATCTCTCAACATTTATTAAGTAGTTAGTTTGTCGTAAGCACTGTGCTAAGTGCTTGGGATACAAAAAGAGGCAAAAGATGGTCCCTGCCCACAAGACACTTACAATCTAATGGGGGAGACAACATGCAAATAAAATGTACAAAGCAAGCTATGTAAAGGAAAAACAGGAAATAATTAACAGAGGGAAGGTACTAGAATTAAGAGGTGTTAGGTAAGGCTGCCAGTAAAAGATTGAATTTTAGTTGGGTCTTAACAACAATTCTGGGAGGTAGGTGCTATTATTATCTCCATTTGACAACTGAGGAAACTGAGGCAGACAGAGGGTCGATCACTTGCCCAGGACCACATAGCTAGTAAGTGTTTGAGCAGGATCCAAACTGAGGTCTTCCTGAGTTCTGTCCATTCTGCCACCAGCTGCCTTCACCTTTTACACTTCTCACACCTCAAGTGCACTTTTCATTCCTTAAAACTGTCTTTTGACTTCGTCACTCAACTGTAACTACTCTTTTCAATATTATCTATGATATTGACTTATTAAACCCCACAACCTTTTTTCAGCCCTCCTCCATCCTGACTTCTCTGCAGTATTTGATGATGTTGGCCACCCTTTGCCTCCCATTTCCTCCCTAGATTTTAGTGACACTGCCCTCTCCTGGCTCTTCTCCTATCTGGCTATTTTGTCCTTCAAAGTCTCCTTTGTGAGATCCCCCTTTGGGTACAACTTTTGTCCTAAGCCCACTTCTTCTTATGGATAAACACTAGCTCCTGGTGATCTCATCAGGTCATCTCTATTTGGATGATAACACCATTTCCATATCCTTCCTCAGTCTCCTTTCTGAAGTCCAATCCCTCATCACCCCCCTCCTATTGGATACCTTCAACTGGATGACTCCTACTCAGTAAACAAATTTTTATTAAGCATTTACTATATACCAGACACTGTCTTATGTTCAGGGTATACAAAGAAAAACAAAAACAGTCTTTGTATTCAAGGTGCTCACATTCCACTGGGGGTAAACACATGTAACAAAGAACATATAAAATATACAGGATAGATGGAAGGTAATCTGAGAGAAGACACTAGTAGCTGTGGGGACTAGAAAAAGAATCCTAAAGAAGGTGGAATTTGAGCTGAGACTTGAAGGAATCTATGGAAACTCAGAGAAGGAGGTGAGGGAAAGCATTCCAAAAATGGGAGATAGTTAGTATAAAGGCACAGAGATGGGAGGTGTTGTATCTGATGCAAAGGAGAACAAGCATGGGTAGATCATAGAGTGGATGGAGGGGAATAAAGTGAATGAAGGGCTAGAACAGGGCCAGATTATGAAGAACTTAAAATGACAAAAAAAAAAGACTTCATAGCTGATCTTGAAGGTAATAGGGTTTATAATGAGAGTACATTTAGTAGGGGGAGGGAGTAACGTAAACAGCCCTAAACTTTAGAAAAATTACTTTGGCACATTAGTGAATAAAGGATGGAGAAAGACTTCAGGAGGCTAGTTCTGTGATGACAGACACACAGTTCATAACTCAGCTTCATTCAAAGTCTTTCAGGTGAATAGAATCTTCAAGAGCTCTTTAAGACAAAGTTATTGAGAAGCTAGGATCACCCACGGTGGCACTGAGGAAGGACTCTAGTTTGGGGGATGCTGGTGTTGTAATTTTACTATACATATATAATCATTGTTATTAGTATTTATTAATCTTATTCCTTAAGGTTATGTCGGTGAGATGTTATCTCACAAAGTCTAGCAAACCAGAAAGGCTTTATGCATTTTCCAATGGTGGACCTTTGCTGGTATCTGAGGACCAGCCTAGCGAAGTTCAGAGACTCGTCTCTTTGGCCATAAAGATGATGAATTTTTTTTTGGCCACAGCAACCCTCAACTTGTACAATCCCAGATAAACTAACTCCATTGCTTGTAGCTAATTTGACTCATTCTTAAGATGAGTTCAACAACTACTTTTTCATAGGTGTCGAGGCAGAATCCATGAACCTTCAGCATCAAGACTTTTGGATAAGAAACAATCACTCAATAAACATTGATTAAGCACCTACTATGTACCAGGCACTGTGCTAAGCACAATAATATGAAACAATATATGATAGTTAAGATATTATGAAAGCCTTTAAAAAATAAGTTAAATATCTTCTATCTCGCTATTCTTCCTGCACCAGAGGGTCATTTGCATACACCGAAAAGGGATTGTAGTTCCAGACAATGTTATTAAAATGAAATCTGAAACCGCTAGATTGTTGTCCCAATGTTAATGCTATCTAGAAATGGACAAATGAATGCACCCAGATGCCTGCAGAAAAGAAAACTCTAGAATAAAAATGAGAGAACAGCATTCCCTACTTCACCCCTACTGTGGGGTTTTCTCTCCTTGATATATCTCAAATACTTCATCTCCTGACTCCTGGCATTTTCTCTGGCTGTCCTCCATGCCTAGAATACTTTTTCTCCTGGCTGTCTTCAAAACTCAGCTGAAATTCCACCTTTTGCATGAAGCCTTTACTGGTCCTGAGAATGCTAGTCTAGTATCTTCCCTGTGCATATCCTGTTTGTACATAGTTGTTTGCATGTTGTCTCTTCCATTATACTGGGAGCTCCTCAAGGACAAGAACTGTTTTCACCTTTCAAAGCATCCTCTGTGCTTACAGTAGCACATAGTAGGCTGCTACCTGACTTGACACTGGAAGCCTAAGAGTAACAGGGCAGACTTCCACAGCCCACTGTAAATCATTCAGAGACAAATAATTCAAATCCACTGCCCAGTCTCCAAGTCAGGTTGAAGAAAATCAATCTTCCTGAGCCTCCCCCCTCCCCACCCCAGGCTAAGTAGCTCCAACTCCTCCAACTTTTCTGACTGAAAGGCCCACTTCCAGCTCTCAATTACCATACCAAAGATCATAGGTTTCAGTCCTTTCCTGCCTCCCAGAAGGCTCTGATTCTACCCTAGAAATTTGTCCGAGAGAAGGCTAGAAGTTGAGGGAATGAGGTGCTATCTCTACAGGGTAAGTCACATCTAGGGTTTAGATTTTGATGGACCTCTCAAAATTTCTCCTTGCTTACCTCCTTCTGTGGGAATACCTCATTTTTTTGCACTTCACATATATTTCACTTTTTTTGTTTTTTGTTTTTGTTCTTTGTGTTTTTTTTTAATAAATTGAAGGTTTTCTGGCAATCCTGCTTCAAGCAAATCTATCGGCACCATTGCTCTAAGAGCATGTGTTCTCATCGTGTCTCTGCGCTGCATTTTGGCAATTCTCACATTTCAAACTTCTTCATTGTTATTATATCTGTTATGGAGACTGTGGTCAGTGAGCTTTGATGTTACTATTGTAATTTTGGAGGGGCTTGATCAACTGTGCCCATGTAAGGTGTTAACTGTATGTGTTCTGCTTGTTTCACCAATCGGCTGTTCCCCCATCTCTCTCTTTCTCCTCCTGCCTCCCTATTCCCTGAGATACAACAATATTGAAGAATATTACATCAGTTTAGTTGGTAAAGCAGTGGCAGGGTTTTAAGAGCACTGACTCCAATTTTGAAAGAAGTTCTACTATGGGTGAATTAATAGCAAACACCATGGCATGCTACAGAGAAATCTTTCATGAAAGGAAGAGTCAACCAACATGGCAAATTTCATTGTTGCCTTATTTTAAGAAATTTCCACAGCCACCCCAGGCTTCAGCAACCACCACCCTTATTAGTCAGCAGCCAACAACATTGAGGTGAGACTGCAAAGAGATTACAACTCGTTGAAGGCTTGGATGAGGGCTAGCATTTTTTAGCAATAAAACATTTTTTAATTAAGGTATGTATATTGTTGGGTTTTTTTTTAATATAATGCTATTCCACACTTAACAGACTACAGTATAGTGTAAACATAACTTTTATATGCACTGGGAAACCAAAAAATTCATATGACTCACTTTATTGAGATATCTGCTTTATTGCAGCGATCTAGAAACAAACCCACAATATCTCTGAAGTATGCCTGTATTTGAAACAAATAAGAAGATTTGAGGAATTAATAGATGGATGGCTAGGAAGACTAAGTCCCAAACTGTACTATGGGCCAATAAAACAGTTTGATTATCTCCGGCACGGCCCTGTGCCCTCTGGGTTAATGTCTTAGAGTTAGTGACTCTCTTGGGATTTAGGCAGGGGAGGCCAAGAGCCAAGAGTGAAGGAGAAGGAGAGAGCTTGAGGTAGAAGGAGAAGGATGTAGAGAGATGGAAGAACCAGTTTATAGAAGGAATTAAGTTTATAGGTTTTTAAAAAGCAGAGACCTGTGCTAATAAAAGTTTTGCAGGTCAGTAAAACTTTGCTGCTGACCATTGACTGTGAAACTAAAGTTTGCCTTCTCTAAACTGGAGACTAAGGTGTTGGTCAGGTAATAATAGCACTGGACAAAGAGCTCCCTAAAGGTATATGCAGACTAAGAATCAGCTGAATTTCATGGTTCCTGGAATTAAGGGCTGGAAGGGACTTTGGAGATCAACTGGTGCAACTAGACTTATTGATCCATTCATTCATTCATTTGTTCATTTGTCTGTTTGTTGTTTGAGGTTCCTTCAACCAAAGAATAGCAGCAATTTCTCTGCAACTTAAAGGCATCATATGGAATGCTGAGAGATTAAATGATTTCCCTAGGGTCATATAGCCCATTATGTGTCAGAGGTAGAATTTAAAGCCAGGTCTTTGTGATTTGGGCACCCATTTTACAGTCAAGATCATGGAGGTTTGCCCATCATCACACAGCTAGAAAATATTTAGAGGTGGTATCTAAAGCCCAGTAATACTGAATGATGACAGAATGTCTGGGTCTTACAATAGTTAGGTGGCCACAAGCCTCAGATACTGCTTCACATCCCAACCAGCTATCCACTGACCATCTCCTTACTATTTGCCTAGCCCCTGCCTCTCCCATCATGCCCCAACTTCCACCTCTTTTATCAAATTCAAATGACCATTGCTTCTGGAAAGGGCTTACTAAATGACTTCCTAAGCCTATGCTTGCCACTATCAAATCAAGTCAACTAGCATTTATTAAGCATCTCATATGTGCCAGGCATTGTGCTGAGCTCTGAGAATACAAAGAAAGACAAAAACCAGTATGTGCTCTCAAGTTCAGACAAAAATATCTTTCTCTAATCACCAATACACCATGTGCA
Organism: Phascolarctos cinereus; assembly: GCF_003287225.1. Taxonomy (NCBI): domain Eukaryota; kingdom Metazoa; phylum Chordata; class Mammalia; order Diprotodontia; family Phascolarctidae; genus Phascolarctos; species Phascolarctos cinereus. The sequence goes on from NW_027555958.1 coordinate 412,231,346, forward strand.
TGTTATCTCCCCCAATTAGAATGCAACCTCCTAGAGGACAGAAAGAAGCTGGGTAGCTTTGGCATCTCAGTCAATTGATATTTATTAGTACTTATATGCCAGGCATTGTGTGGTACCATGTGTGCTTATTGCACTTAATAAATGTTTTTCATTGATTCATAGATATCCCTCTGTTCATTATGCTGTCTCCTTTCTATGTGGCTTGCTCATATGTTGAAAATAAATTTAGTGTTTTGAATTACATTGTTGAATGTATATGCAGACATTTTTAATCATTACAAAAGCTTTAATTTAGTTATCCCAGGATTGATGTAGTCTTTTCTGTTTTCCGAATTCATTTTCCCATCTCTACCTCACCCCAAAACCGGAAAAATATATCACATTTAATAGCAACTCACATTTATATAGAAGTTTACAATGCATAAAACACAAACATTTTGGGGCTGGGCCCAAACCAGCCATGCTTCACTCCCAACCTGGCTCCGTTTCTAACTCTAAGGATTTTGCCACCATGACTTGGCTACTTTCTTACCTGGAATGTTCCCTCAGCTCCTGGGACCTTCTCACCCTAGTTTTGGCTTCTGCTATGCCAATCTCCTTTCTTTTGGTGCCTTCCTGAACTCTGTTTGACTCCTGCACTCTGGGGATGGGCCCAGATGGACTATGCTTTATTCCTGTCCAGGCTGTGCTTCCGACTTTAAAGATTTTGCACCAAGGTAGCCCTTATCTCTCTCCACCTCTGTTATGTTTTTTTTCCTTTCCCCATTGGAACGTAAGCTGCTTGTGAGCAGAGACCATCTTTAGAGACTGTCTTTTGACTTCTATTTGTATCCTCAGTGCTTAGCCCAGTCCCTAGCACACAGTAAGTGCTTAATGAATGCTTGTTATGGGGGCAGCTAGGTGGTGAAGTGAATAGAGCACCGGCCATTTCAATTTGATAAAAGAGGTGGAAGTTGGGGCATGATGGGAGAGGCAGGGGCTAGGCAAATAGTAAGGAGATGGTCAGTGGATAGCTGGTTGGGATGTGAAGCAATATCTGGGGCTTGTGGCCATCTAACTATTGTTAAGACCCAGGCATTCAGTCATCATTCAGTATTACTGGGCTTTAAATACCACCTCTAAATATGTTCTAGCTGTGTGATGATGGGCAAATCTCCATGTTCTTGACTGTAAAATGGGTGCCCAAATCACAAAGACCTGGCTTTAAATTCTACCTCTGACACATAATGGGCTATATGACCCTAGGGAAATCATTTAATCTCTCAGCATTCCATATGATGCTTTTAAGTTGCAGAGAAATTGCTTCTATTCTTTGGTTGAAAGGAGGACCTGAATTCAAATTCAGTTTCAGGCACTTACTAGCTATGTGATCCTAGGCAAGTCACATAACCCAAATCACCTCCAATAAATGAATGAATAAATGATTATTTCCTACTAACCTAACTATATACCTCTGAGTTAAGTACTGCCCATATTATAATCTCTGCTAGGCACTGAGATGATACAGTGGATAGACCGTTAAGCCTTGAGTCAGAAAGACCTGAATTCAAATCCAGTCTGAGACACTCACTAGCTGTGTGACTCTGGGTCTTCCTCAGTTTCCTCAACTGTAAAATAGGGATAATAACAGCATGTACTTCAAAGGGTCATTGTAAGGGTCAGATGAGATAACATCTATAAAGCACTTAGCACATACCTGGCACATAGTAGATGCTCTATAAATACTTCTTCCTCCTTCCCTTCCATTTTACAGATAAGGAAACTGAGGCTCAGAAAAGTTATATGACTTCCTCACCATCACATAGCTAGAAAGGAATTGGAGATGATTTTCAGATCTAAAAGTTCTGACTCCTATGCTCTGATGTGCTCCATCTTCTTCTAGAAGATTGCATTGCCCTCATTTATGTAGACTACTTACCTGGCTTCATTAACCTTAGCCTTGGCTAAGGGTTAAACATTTTTAGAAGTCCCAATCTTTAACTCCTAGCTGTCAAACTTAGAACTCACATCAAATTTCCAAAATGATGTAATAAAAATAACTAGCATTTGCAAACCCTTTAAGATTTACAAAGAACTTTACAAATATGGTAACATTTTACACTCACAAGAACCCACAACAACTATTAATTATCCTCATTTTATAGATGAGGAAACTGAGACAGACAGAGTTTAAGACAACTTGCCTGGGGTCACACAGCTGATAAATGTCTAAGGATAGGTTTGAACTCTAGGCTTCCTGACTTTGGCTTGGCATTATATTCATTGCAACATCAAACTGCCTTCTTTTCATTTATATAGAAGGGGTCATCATTCTCACTTATTGTCAATTGGCTTTCACACACCGCAAAGCATTTCATAGAAAGAACTAAAGCACTCCTTCCTTTACCATCCATTAGAATGTCCAGGACCCTAAAGAGCAGCCTTCGGATCAAGTAGGACAGATATTGAAACGGTAAATACATTTTTCTAGAAAGAAGAGTTCTCTGAAAATTCTCTCCCATCTGTCTCCTGCTTAATGGCCACACTAGGCCAGATCTTTATTACCTCTCCCCTAGACTACTATAACACCACATTTACAGGTCTTCCTGAGTCCTATCCATCCTACATGACCATGGTCAGAGTGCCAGTAGACTTTGTCCTTGCCTAAGTAGGTTCAACATTTTACCAGTGACTTATATGAATACACAGATGACGTGCTCACCAGATGTATAGATTACATGAAGCTAAGAGGCAAAATATATTGGATGATAGATTTGGGGTCCAAAAACTCTGTTTGGGGAGGAATAATGGATAGAATCCAATAAAATGAAATTTGGCGGGAACGAATAGAGTTTGAGAGTTCAAAAACCAATTGCTCAAGTATAGGATGGGCTGGCAAGAGTTCAGGTAAAAAAGAAATTGGGGAATATCAACAACCTGAAAGTTCTTATAAGTCGACCACATGTCAAAAAATGAGTGCAATCACCAGCTACACTAAGAGAGGCTTCCTGTTCTGACCGAAGGAAGTGAGAATGTCTCTGTCCTTTGCCTAAACCAGACCACATCTAGAGTGTTGTGTCCAGTTCTGGGCAACTCATCTGAAGAGAGAGATTAGTAAACTGAAGCATTTAAATGATGCTTTGGGGGCACAAGAGGTCAGCTCCTGACCCCCAGCAACACAGTAATTCCTAAAGGGGTGGGAAGACTTTCTAGCCCTTCACAAACACTCCTGACAATGCAAAAATTGCTAGCCACAGCTCTGTGGACTCTGAAGTGATTCTCAACAGCCCAATAGTCCACTTTTCTAGAGAGTTCCAGGCAGGGTAGGAATGGTGTGACATGAACAATGGCTAACCTCCACATTCCCCTCATGAGTGTCCTCCCTCCCTGTCCAATCCTATCCAGGAGGCCCCAGCTCCCAGACTGCACTAAATACCTCCCCCCTGCCAAATGAGGAAAGCCACCAGAGCTCTGCTGACTTTTTAAGCTGTACTGTCAAAATGTCTCTTGTCTGCAGAGTCAAGTTAGCGTAACAGTATTGGAACAGAAAAGGTTTGGTGGGTTGCTTACTTCACCAACAGGGGAAATGAAAGACTTTTATTTAGCACCTATTAAAATGAATCTCAATCTCATTCATCATGGCTTTGGATTTTAGGATTGGCTCAGAGATTCCAATGGAGGTGAATGGAAATGGGTTCAGAGATGATTGAAGTCTCTTCAAGAACCTGAGGCATCATCTGTAAAGGTTATATAAACAGCTATAACTTGAACCAAAACTTTCTCAACCAGCAAAGCAAAGCAAAAACAAACTGGAAAGACTTTTGAAAACCCAGGAGCTTAGCGGTCTCTTTTTTTCATGCTGTCCAAAGGCCTGCAAGTGAAAGAAAGGCTTAGAAGATGATTTTATCATCAGTGGATCAACCTGTGTTGAAGTAAGGAAGCTGATAGGATAACAAAGTAGGAACTTAGATCCTGTCATTTGGTTATGGACCATTGTGCAAACTGTGTGCGATCAGGACTTCAAGGGAAAGAGTCCAGCAGCTCCCAACCACAGAGAGAGAGAGAGAGAGAGAGAGAGAGAGAGAGAGAGAGAGAGAGAGAGAGAGAGAGATAAGGATTTCAGGGCTGAAAGGGACCACAAAAATTTGTCTGAGCCAACAACACCCTCATTTTGCAGATAGGAAGACTGAAGCTCAGGGAGTGACTTTCCTAAGGTCACACCAATTTCAACAGAATCAGATTTGAACCCAGAATCTCTGACTCCATGTCCAGTGCTCTTATCTTTATAACACATGCCAAGTTTTCCTTCTTTTCATTTGCTTTTTGAGAAAGTCATGGAAACTAGTAAACAGAGTAGCCTTTGGCTCCAGAAAGACCCATTCCCTTATTACAGCTACATGAGGAGCTATAAGGGAAGATGGGAGAAATGAACACAACTAGGAGGAAGTGATGCTATCATTTGTACTTGTTCAATCATTTTTCAGTTGTGTCCAACTCTTTGTGAGCCCTTTTGGGGTTTTCTTGGCAAAGATGCTGGAGTGGTTTGCCAATTCCTTTGCTAACTGATTTTACAGATGAGGAAACTAAGATAAACAAGGTTAAGTGACTTGCCCAGGGTCACGCAGCTGGTAAGTGTCTGAGGCCAGATTTGAACTCAGGAAGATGAGTCTAGCTGCCCGTGATTTCTAAGTGGGAAGAAAAGGAAGATAAATTAGTGAGGAGAGGTTAAAAAAAAATGTATGTAGCCCTGTAGACTTGTGGAATTGTGTGTAAGAATGGCTTAGAAGCAGAGCCAAGATGAGAATCTGATTAGAAAAATGTAGGAGAGTAGAAAAGTGGGTCTCCCAAAAGGATGTGAGCTCAGCAGAATAAAGCTGACAAGCTGTATCCAAAACCAGGAATCTAACTAGGCAGAAAGGGTCTAATAGTCATCATAAGTCTACCAAGTAAAATGTCGAGATCCATAAGGTTGTTTCTTTTCTGCATAGCTAAAATATAAGGGAATTGGGAAGGAAACCAACATTTATCAAGTGCACCTACTATGTGCTCAGTACTTCACTATGCATTTTACAATATCATTTTGTCCTCACAATAGCCCTGGGAGATAGGCGGTATTATTATTCCCATTTTACAGGAGAATAAATTGAGACTGAAGTTTAAGTGGCTTGCTCAGGGTCACATAGCTAGTAAGTATCTGAGCTAAGATTCCAGCCCAAGAGCTCTAACTACTGCATCATCTGCATTAGAACAGAAAGTGTTTGATGTGTAGGAAACATTATAGGCAGGGATGTGCTAGTTAATATTTAATGACTTCCTGTCTAGGGAGAAAATGTATCCAAAACACTTTTGAGTTTAATCTGCATCATTAATATTTTCCCATCACTTTCTTAAATCCAGGCAATCAACAAAATAATAAATCAAGGCCTGATTTGTTGACTTTGCTGATTTTCTAATGCATAAATTCTCACACTGAAAATTTCAGTCATTCTCTGGAGCTGGCTCCCACAGGACTTAAAGATTCAGGGAGGCACTAAAGGTCCTCATGGCCAAAGTGTCAAGTCTGAGGAAGTGGGCTAGCCCAGTCTGGAAGCAGAAGACAGTAAAAGTGCATTGTAACAGGTAACATAAGTATGATGATGCCTCTGCTAGATCTGAAATCAGAAAACCCGAGTTTGAGGCCTGACTCTGCCACTTTTTAGCTGGGTGACCTTGGACAACTCATTTAGTGTCTCTGAGCCTTAGTTTTCTATATGTAAAATGGAGATTATGTTTTAACTATCTAACCCAGAGTATTGGTTTCCATGACATATTTATTCATTCTCTCTCTCTCTCTTCCCCTCTTCCCACTTCCCAGATTTCCTCTTATCTATCTGACTGCTCCATCTACTCTTTCATTGACACATCTTCCTTTTCTACCTGTACCTTAAATGCGAGCATCCCCTCAAGGGTCTATCCTCAATCCCCTTCTCTATTAATAAATCCTCTCCGTTGACTATCTCATTCAGTCTCATGACCTCAACTATCCACTGAACTTTCAATTAACTATTCAGATGACTCAAACTTGGGAACCTCAGCCCAGATTTCTCCAGTGAGCTTCAAGCCCACATCTCCACCTTCCTGCTAGACATCTCCAAGCTGGATGTGCCACCAACAATTCAAACTTAACATATCCAATGAGCCAACAAGCATTAAATACTTACTATGTGCCAATCAATGTGCCAAGTATTGAGAGTACAAGGAAAGGCAAAATGACATCATACCTGATCTCAAAGATATGAACTGAAGTCACCATATTCCCTCCACAATTCACCCTTCTCCCAAACCTCCCCATTTCTATTGATAGCCCTAGCATCCTCTAAGTCATTCAGACAAATCAATCAGAGTCATCTTTGATTCTTCTTTCTCCTTCACTTCCTATATCCAATCAATTGCCAAGTACTAATTACTGTACTGGTCAGTTCACTTCTATTCGTATTGCTATCATCTTGTGCAGGGTCCTATTACCTCATACCCTAACTATTGTAACAGCCTCCTAAATGGTCTCCCTGCCTCCTGTCTTTCCAATCCATCCTCCATCTCAAAATAGTAATGCTTAAGTGGATATGCAGTCTCATTATCATGGGTACAACCCTGATTGGTGCCACTCATATTGCATCCATGATTTGACTTGTGTTATTCTTGTTCATGTGCATTCTTAAGATTCTATCAAATTGCTAAAGGTCATCCAATGGGTCTAATTTACATTTTTTTTTAGTACAAGGGCATCATTTGAGCTGTCCATCTGTTATCCTTTACTCTTGCTACATGACCCATCAAGCATTTCCTTGATAACACCCCTTACTCAATTTCTTCTTAACTGGACATAATAGGAAACATGTTTCAGCCTGCTTTCGTCAACCATGAAGCGCTTCATTGCTTTTTGGGCCACATTAATCACACTGGTGACCATTACAATAAGCAGGTCTGATAATGCTCAAGAACCTTTGATAGCTTCCTGTTGCCTAAAGGATAAAATATAGATGCCTTAGCCTGGCGTCAAGATCCCTTAAGATATGACTCCAACCACATCTTCCAGATTTATCTCATCTACTCCCCTTCATATATTTGTTGTTGTTATTCAGTCGAGTCTAACTTTTCATGACCCCATGGACCATAGCATGCCAGGCCTTTGTATCCTTCACTGTCTCTTGAAGTCTGTCCACATTCATGTTTGTTGTTTCCATGACATTGTCTATCCATATCATTCTCTGCTGTCCCTTTCTCCTTTTGCCTTCAATCTTTCCCAACGTCAGAGTCTTTCCCAACACCAGAGTCTTTTCAATCTTCTCATTATATAGCCAAATTCCTTAAGCTTCAGCTTCAGGGTTTGTCCTTCCAATGAATAGCCTAAATTAATGTCTTTAAGCATTAACTGATTTGACCTCCTTCCTGTCCAAGGGATTCTCAAAATTCTTCTCTAGCACCACAACTCAAAAGTGTCAATTCTGTGGGCTCAGTTTTCCTTATAATCCAACTCACAACCAAAAATTACTATGGAAAAACCATAGCTTTGACTATTCAGACCTTTATCGGTAAAATGAAATCTCTGCTTTTTAATATGCTGTCCAGATCTGCCATAATTATCATTTGAGGGAGCAAGTATCTTTTAGTGACCTTTGAGCCCAAGAATATAACATATGACACTGCTTCCAGTTCTTCTTCTATTTGCCAGGAAGTGATGGGACCGATTACCAGGATCTTAGTTTTTTGATGTTAAGCTTCAAGTCGGCTTTTATATTCTCCTCTTTCACCCTCACATTTTGGCTAAACTGGAATCCTTGCCATTTCCCAGGCTTCTACTTCTAGTCCCTCCACATCTCTTACTATTTAAATCCTACTGTTTCTTTGATACAAAGCTCACACAACATCTTTTCCATGAAACTTTCCCAATTTCCCACAGCCAGAAGAGACAGTATCATAGGTTTAGGGCAGGAAGGGATCTTAAAAGTCATTTGGTCAATCTCTCATTTTCTAGATGAGTAGAATGAGTACCAGAGATGTTCATTGACTTGCCCAAGGTCATACAGACTAGTGGCAGAGTCAGGATTTGAACTCAGGTCCCCTGACTCATATATAGTGTGTTTTGCAGTGCACTCACTACCACTGATTGTTCCCTCTTCAAATTTTTAAGTAATTTGTCTGAACCTTTCTTTTGTTTTTTGTGGGGGTGGGGGTGTTAGAGATTTATTTGTCTCATGTTTGGATCAGCTTTTGGTTTGCTGTGAATATTATGTTTAAAGGAGTACTTAGTTAACAATAGGTAAAGGATCCCATTCTCCACAGGTGCAGAAAATATCCCACCCTAGAGGGTTCTTAGGGCTCATCTGATACTGTTCTTTTTTGTAGATTTTTTAAAATTTTAAACTTAAATGCAAAATGAGAAAAGAAGGAAAAAAACATCGCCACATACACAGCAAGCCATAAGAAAGGATTCAATATAAAACAATAAATTTCCATTTCAAGAAAACCTATATAATAAATACTACACGTTGTTTTTAAAGCTGCCCAGCTTTTTTTTTTGCTTCCTTGTTTGTTTTCTTTTCTTCTCTGTGTGCACTTTTTACTTTATTTTTTCCCTTCCCTCCCCTTACGGCCCTGAAGAAGGCTATGATTAAGTGTGGATATAGATACACAAACACTGATATCTATAAACATACACATATATACACATATACACTCATACACATATGTAAGACCATATCACACTTATTTCCTCCTATCATCTGTTCCTCTGAAGGTGGGTAATGTCTTCTTTCATAAGTCCAAGTTTTTCCACATTTTTCTAAATCAGCCAGCTCATTTCTTACACCACAGCAATATTCTAATCCAATCACTTCCTCTCTGAGAGATTGTCTGTGAAAGTTTTTCCTTAATTTTCTACATTCCTTTTATTTTTGGCTATATAGGTTTAATTTATAGAAGAAAATTTTAATTTAAAATAATCAAAATTATTCTTTTTACATTTCAACAATGCTCTTACCTCATAATATAGTTTAAGGTCTGATAGGAGCTGAATCTATTTTCCTTACATCTTTTTTCTCCTGTTTTTTTAAAGTTCCTGACCTTTTTTTCTTCCACATGAGGTCTATTATTTTTTGTAACTTAGTAATAATAATTTTTAGCAGTTTAATTGGGATGACATTGAATAAATAGATTAGTTAGGTAAAACTGTCATTTCAAAAATTATATTGGCTTTACCTACCCATGAACAATACATATTACTTCAATTATTTAGATCTCAGTTCATTTGCATAAAAAGTGTTTTATATTTATGTTCAAATAGTTCCTGTGCCTGTTTTGGCAGGTATACACTCAGGTATTTTATACTGTCTGGGTATTTTTAGTGGTCTAACACAATATTGAATAATATTGCTGATACAGTGTTGTTTCTCTATTTTTTGCTTTTGATTAAATCTGTTTTAACTTTATCTGAGATCATGGTTACTATCTCTGCTTTTTTTACTTACTAAATTCTATTCCTGCCTTTTATTTTATCTTTGTATGTATCTCTCACTTTTATAATGTTTCCTGAAAGCAACACATAGTTGAATTGAAATTTTAATCTGCTATCCATTTCCTTTTTATGGGCAAATTTGTCCCATTCACATTCTAAGTTACAATTACATGTTGTGTATTTTCATCCTACCTATTTTTCCTCACTGTCCTTCTCACTGTATTTACCCTATCAAACCTCACTCCTTGCCCTCCCATTCCTTAACCTACCCACTCCTTTAAAAGTCTTTTCCTTATCCTCTTCCCCTCTACTCTATCTCCTTGTCCTCTTATTTCTTTCTGAGTTTAGAAGACTTTTATAATCTTCTAGACATATATGTTGTTCCCTCTTTAACCCATTCTCCATTAAACTTCCTGCACTAACCACCCTTTCCCCTACTTGCTTCTTCTGTATTGATTTTTCCTTTTATGTCTCATTTGTATGAGATAATTACTCCTTTTTTATCTCTCCCTATACAGTTTAATTTTTTTAGTATCGCACTCAGCTTAGCTCATGCCTTTCTTTCAAACCATCCAAATAATGATGATAATCATAAGAGCTAATATTTCACATATACAAAGTAAACAATTTCACCTTATTTAAGTTCCTTATAATTGGTCTTTAATGTTTACCTTATATTTTTCCTGGATGTTGTATGTCAAATTTTCCCTTAAATTCTGGTGTTTTTGTCACAAAAACCTGGAATTCTTTTAGTTCATTAAATGGCCATTTTTTTCATTCAAGATTATACTTAACTTTGCTGGGTAAGTTACCCTTGATTGTAACCCCAGCTCTTTTGCTTTATGGAATATAGTATTCCAAGACCTACAGTCCTTCAACATAGTAGCTGCTAGGTGTTGTGTAATCTTTATTGTAGTTCCATGTTATTTAAATTGTTTTTTCTTGTTGCTTTCAATATTTTCTCCTTAACCTGGGAGCTTTGAAACTCAGCTATGATATTCCTGTAAGTTTTCCTCCTGGGATCTCTTTCAAATGGTGATTGGTGGATTTTTTCTATATCTACTTTGCCTTCTTGTTCTAGAACTTCAGGTTAATTTTCCATGATGATTTCTTGTAATGTTGTATCAAGATTCTTTTTTATCATAATTTTCAGGTAGTCTGACTATTCTTACATTATTTCTCCTCAATCTGTTCTCCAGATTGAGTTTTTTTTTCTAATGAGTTGATTTTCTAATGAGATGTGTCACTTTCTCTTCTATTTTTTCATTCTTTTGATTTTGTTTTATGATTTCTTGGGGTCTTAGAACATCATTAGCTTCTCCTTGACCAATTCTAGTGTTCAAGGAATTATTTTCATCCTTAAGTTTTTGATTCTCTATTTTCAGGTGGTTGATTTTCTTTTCATAATTTTCTTGATTTTCTTGGATTGCTCTTTTTTTTTTTAACTTTTCCTTGATCTCTCATATTTGATTTTCAAAGTCCTCTTTAAGTTCTTTCAAGAACACCTTTTTGGGCTTGGGATCATTTGACATTTCTCATTCAAAAACTTGTGGCTTTTTTTTCAGCTTCATTATTTTCCTCTGAATATTAACTCAGATCTTCTCTATCCCCACCGTAATTATCTATGGTTGGGTTCTTTCTCATTTGTTTACTCATTTTTTTTTGTTTTATTTTGTTTTTAGCAGCTGTTAGTGTAATCAAGTTGTAGTCCTGAGGTATGGGGAATGATGCCCCAAGTTTCAGGTCCTTCTTACTCTTACTTTCTGAGGTCTGTCTTGAGGCCCAACATTGGGCTCTCCTCTCCACTCCTAAGCCACAGCTGGGGCCCCCAGCCACACTGTCCCGAAAATGAACTTGATCCCTGTGGTCCCTCTGGTGGCTGCAAAATATAGCTGTCCTCTCTGCCCTGGAACTGAAACCAGGGACTGTGCTCCCCTGCAAGTGCCCAGAGCCAACAGAATTGCCCCTTGTGCCTGCACTTATCAGGTGTGTGCTAACTCCTTCTCCCCACAGCCACATCCCAGGGTATATCTGATCAGCACAGCTGTGCTCCTACTCAGTCATCAGATCCCCACACTGTTGCCTGTGAGATGACAATTTCTAAGACTGAGGCTGCCCCTCAACTCAGCTGCCCCCAGGGCTTGTTGTTTGTTAATTCTGTAGAGTTGTCTTGGAGGTGTTTGCACTTCACTTAAGCCAAATCTCCACTCCTGCTGGTCAGGTCTTTTCCTGAGGCCTTTTCTAATTGTCTTAGGAGGACAACTACTTTACCTTGTGTTTATTTCTGTTGCTCTGAGGCTATGTTCTGTCTTCTTTTGTGTAGGACATGTGGAGAACCAAAAGTTTTCTGACATGCTCTGCCATCTTCCCAGAATCCTCTCCCAAATTTTTCTTTTAAAAATATTAATAGCTTTGGAGCATCTAGGTGGCACAGTGGGATAGAGCACTGGCCTGGGAGTCAGGAGGACCTGAGTTCAAATCTGGCCTCAGACATTTACTCATTGTGTGACCATGGGCAAGTCCTTAACCCTGATTGCCTCCAAAAAAAATTAATAGCTTTTGTTTTTCTATCACCTACATTTCTCAATGTACCCTTCCTCCTTCCCCCAGAGAGCTAACAAAGATTTCTAAAAGAAAGGAATGAAAGAATTTAGCAAAATAAATCAAGATACAACAAAAGTCTAACACTAATGGCAAACCACTTCAGTATCTTTGCCAAGAAAACTCCAAATGGGGTCTTGAAGAGTGAGAAATAGTTAAAAAACAATTGAACAAATATTCTATGATCTACACCCACAGTTCTCCACCTTGCAAGGAAGGGTTGGGGGGAAGTGCTTGATCATATCTCTTCTTTAGGGCCACAGTTGTAGACTTCTTTTTACTGATCACATTCCCTCTGGTATATTTACTTGAGTACACATCTTATATCCCTGATAAGATTCTAAGTCCCTTGAAGACAAGGACTATTATTTTTCATCTTTGCATCCTCAGCACCTAATATTGTATAAAATTGCTGGCTTCATTCAAAGCATAGAACTGATGCCACCTCTTGTATAAATCTCAGGGTTGTTAAAAGGATCAAATAAGATAATATTTGTAAAATGCATAGTATAATTCCTGGCACATAGCAGGTATTATATAAATGATAGCTATTAATATTTTATTACTATGAGGCTTTTCCTAATCCTCTCACTTATTAGCACTTATACAGAGATAAGAAGCACAATCAGAGAAATAGAAGATAAGATTAGGTAAAGAACCAAAGGAAGCTGAAATCAAGTAACAAAAAAGAAAATAAGGTATGTATGATACCTGAACAGATACCGGGAAATAAGGTAGGTTTCAATGCAATAATGTGCACCTCAGAGCATCTTTCCTTTAACTATCAGTTGAGTTGTGCTGACCATGGTATTTATCATCTCTTAAAGTGAATGGATGGATGAGTAATATAGCACAATAGAAAATGTGCTGGCTCTGAAGTCTGGGTTCAAACCCTCCCATGGGTGCTCACCACCTATGTGGCTTTGGGCAGATGACTCAACATTTCTGAAATTTATTGTCCTCAACTGTAAAATGAAAGAGTTAGACAAAATAGCCTTTAGTGTCAATTCTAGTTCTATATCTATGATCTTATTCAAGAACTAGACCCATTCAACAAAGGTGATGGAGATGCCACCATCCCTTCCTTCCTCTGAACTATTAGTGGAGAAAAGGAGGCAGGAAGAGATAACACAGCGATCAATGCAGAAAAAGAGCCATCTCAGTAAGCGAGGGGGAAGGATATAGAAAAGATGAGATGAATTTTAAGGGAGTCTATGGCGGTCAATGTGAGGTGCTTGTGGTTCTTCCAATGGTAGCCCCTGATGCTATAGGTTTGGCAGCCAGTTCACTATATATCTTAGTGTCACAGTGTATACAGTGTTGGGCCTGGAGTCAAAAAGACCTGAGTTCAAATCTGGCCTCATAGACTGATTAGTGTGACCCTAGGTAAATCACTTAACCTCTATCTGCCTCAGTTTCCTTAACTATAAAATAGGGATAATAATAGCATCTACCTCCCAGACTTGTTGTGAGAATCTAATGAGATATTTGTAAAGCACTTAGTACAATGCCTAGCACATAGGAACTTAATAAATGCTTATTTCCTTCCCTCAAAGAAAATTATGAAAATCTAAGCAGTCTACTAAGGTATGCAGGGGTTTTTATCTATGTTGGTGGTGTAGCCACATTAATGAAGTCATGCATCCTTCAAATCTGAGGAAGTCTATCTACCAGATTCGGCAGTGTGGGTATTCTTAATATCTTGTTGTATCAAGGAACTAGATCAATGTCAAGATTTAATCTTACCCACCACAAATGCTAAAAGCCTTCATTCATTTTAAATCCAACAGGAATAGAAGGCAAGCATGATGTCCTCCTGACCGAAGATGACCAAAAAGCCTCTTCTTCTCAGCACTTTGGTGAAAAGTGTAGACAAGTTGTTTGTGGCAGCCATATTCCTTTTGACTTGGTTTTATTGTGTGTGCTACTATTCAGACAAGTATTCAATGCCTCTTTCCAGGATGAGAGTAATAATAGTCTGAAGATGAAGTCAGAAAGATGAATTTCAAACCTTGATTTCATTAACATCAGCTGAAATTCCATTCAGTTTTCCACAGTGATGTATTATATTTTAACTTATCTGGTTAAAATAATTTTGCATTTGAATGGAAGTATTAAAAAATGACACTTGTATGCTGGTGTCACAGTAAAGAAATATTAAAATATTCAATAGGAAAAAAAAGTCTGTACTAACATGTTAGCATACCAGGAAAAGCAACATAATAAAGAAGGAAGGGAACAAACATGGATAGAAGAGTAGACTAGAATCTCTCCCCACAACTGGGCCACTTACAGACAAAAGATTTAAACTGAGAAGCAGCACCACCATTGCTGGTGTGTGTCAGTATGAATTGAACAGTTGATGCCTTGCCTGTCCCAAGAAAGGGTGGATTTCCCTTGTGTCCCCAGGGCTGCCTTCTACATCTGTGGCTCCGTGTCAGCAGTTGAGAGGAAGGCTGAAGAAAGCAGCTGGCAGCAAGCAGTCTTAGGGTCTTACACTTAATAGACTCATAAGAAGGGGATGCTTTCCAAGAACAGAGAAAGGGAGAGAGGAATACAGGTGCATCAGAAGGGAAAGCAATCAGTCACAGGTAATGACTAAAGAGACAGAGTTTGAATTTCAGCAGCAAGGAAGAAAAAGAGGAAGTAAGCATGCTAGATACAAACATTTCTAAGAAGCATAATGATTATGACATTTATATAGCACTTTAAGGATTAGAAAGAATTTTGCATTGAATTAACTGTTAGATAAATATTATATGTATAAGCACCTACCTCCTGGGGTTGTTGTGAGGAACAAATGAGGTATTATTTGTAAAGGAATTAGCACAGAGCCTGGCTTATGGTAGGAACTTAATAAATTCTTATTCCCTTCTCTTGTTCCCCCTCCCAATTTTACCGATGAGGAAACTGAATTTCAGAAGTACGACTTGACCATGATCACACAGCTAGAAAGTATCAGAGATAGAATTTGAAGCTAGGTCAGCTTGACTTCACTATACCACACTGCCTGGAAAGGGTAACATTCCCTAACAAAGGCCAGTATGTAAGGTGATATTATGACCTCCATGGTCATGAAAAGCTACCTAGGGGCAAGATGCCAGGCTGTAGGCATAAACTGGCCCCCCAGAAGAGCAAGTCATTCTCAATAACTCCCCATCATTTCTTATTAGCAGCAAGAACTTACAAGGACACATCAGATCAGGGTCTGACTCTATTGATCATTATATTGACCCACTTAAGTTCTAAGGATGCCAGCATGATTATATTATGAAATGGCAGTAGACGTATGATTCATTGATCCAGGAAAACTCCTTCACTGGTGATGATCTTAGAGTTGCACCTTTCTCCCTATTGGTTTGTGAGTGATTATAATTTCTTTCCATGAGTTCAGAGGCTGGGTAGTTTGTCCATCATGTTTGATTTGTGGGGGAGCTAGGATACTAAGGAAGAAACTTGTCGTGTCTCATCTGCCTCTGATTGTGAGAGTGAATCAGGATCTCACATGTCCTTCTCAGGTCAGACAGAGGACAAGCTTGTGCTGTGAAGTTGCAGCTCCAATCACTAGCACTTCTTCCAAAAGTGTTATGCTAAGTGTTATGCTTTCCTTGCTATGACCTTACTTATAATAAGCAATATTTTATTCTTTTTTAAATTTCATTTTCTTTATTTGTTACATCTTAAGTTCTGAACTGTCTCCTTCTTTCCCTCTCCGTCTTATACTAGAGAAAGACACCATTTGACACACACATATACACATGTACTCATATATGTAAGTATGTACCTAAATGTAAAACCATACTAAGCCTTCTTCTATTTATCACTTCTTGCTATAGAGGTAGATAGCATCTTCTTTCATAGGTCCTTGGTGGTGGATTTCAGTATTTATAATACTCAAAACAACTTAGTCATTCACAGTTATTCTTCAAACCATATTGCTGTTACTGTATACAATGTTCTCTTGGTTCTCCTCATTTCATTCTTCATTATTTCATGTCTTTTCTAAAATTAATCTGCTCATCATTTCCTACAGCACAGTAGTATTCCATCACAATGATATACCACAATTTGTTTATCCATTCACCAATTGATGAGCATCCCCTCAATGTCCAGTTCTTTGCCACCATAAAGACAGCTCCTGTAAATATTTTAGAGCGTATAGATTCTTTTCCTTTTTCCCTGATCACTTTAGAAAACAGACCTTATCATGGCATTGTTGGATCAAAGGGTATACACAGTTTTATAACTCTTTGAGCATAATTCTAGATTGCTCCCCAAAATGGATCAGTTCACAGTTCCACCAACAGTGTATTTAGTATCCCATTTTTTTCCACATCCCCTCCAACATTTGTCATTTTCCCCTTCTATCATTTTAGCCAATCTGATAGGTGTGAGTTGATACCTCAAAGTTGTTTTAATTTGCATTCTTCTAATGAATAATGATTGAGGGCATTTTTACATGACTATATATAGCTCTGATTTCTTCATGAAAATTTGCATGTTCATATCCTTTGATCATTTATCAATTGGGGAATGACTGATATTCTATATAACAAGTAGCATTGGGATAGGAAGACAGTTTATCATAACTACATTATCAAATTACCCTATGGTCTGAGCATATTAAAGAGTTGGTCCAACAAAAGCTTCATATATCTGGGTTTATTCTGAGACTACTCCTTCCTCTCAAGTCAATACCAAGTAGAGGATAATATATGACATTCAAGGGAAGATGAGCTTGAATAAGACAGGGGGATTCTGTTATACCTTGTAAAGAGCCCTGTGCTATTGATAACCAAGTGACACCTAGTTAATAGGCTTTGACGGATAGTCAGACATTGTCCCACATGGAAAGCAGAAGGCTCAATCATCACCAATGGTCTATTCGGTCTTTGGTAATACATCTTTATTGACTTAACTGCAGATTTTAATTCTGTTGACCACTCCCTCCTCCTAGATAGTCTCTCCTCCTTGGCCGCTATATCTCTACTTTCTGCTTCTTCTCCTATCTGAATGATCTCATTCTCTCAGTCCTCCTTCCTTCCTTCCTTCCTTTCCTTTTTTTAATCACTATGCCATCCCAAGTATTGTTGTCCCCATGGCCACTGAGGGAATTTGCTTTGGTCATTTATGCATACTTGTTACAAGAGTGTTATTTTTGGTTTGATTTTTTCCCCCAATTTGATGAGGGAAGTGGGAAAATGGGGTAGAGAGAAAATAGATTTTTGTTCTTTTTTTTAAAATTGATTTACTTATTTTTAAAGTGCTTTAAGTTTTTGGGGGGGATGGTAGCTATCCCCCATATTTCTGTCCTAGACCCTTTTCTCATCTTCCTCTGCACTTCTTGTCAGTGATCTCATTAGCTCTCAAGGGTTCAGTTATTATCTCTATACAAATTACTCTCAAATCTCTATACAGAGCCCTAATATCTCTTCTGAACTGCAGGTTCACATCAATAATTGACTTCTAAATCAGCCAGATCACTAACCTTGAAGATAGCCTTATTTCTTCATTCTCCATCTTTTACATCTGTCCCCTTCTCTTCACCAGGCACCCACTACCCTACTTCACTCCATCACCTCTGGCCTAGACTACTGCAATAGCTTCCTAATTGATCTCCCTGCCTCAACTCTTTCCCTTCTCCCATCCATCCTCACATAGCTGCCAAAGCCATACTCCTAAGACAGATGTAATGATATCACTTCCCTTCTCAAAAATCCATGATGTCTTCCTCTAAGATAAATTCCTCAGCCTGGACTTTCTTTGGATCTCATCTATCTTTGTATACTAACTTCACTTCATATTACTCATCTCATACACTCTAAAATCCAGCCCAACTGTGTTATTAGTTTTTCCCTGGACTCAACCTTCCATTTCCCACTTCTGTGTTTTTGCCTAGGCTGTAGTTCTTCCACATCTAGAATTCAGTGAAAGAATTCAGTGGAAGAAATTGGTTTTCTTTATGTATTTTATGCATTTAAAAACATAATTCTAAAAATCCATGATTCTGAAGGGTCCTTAGGCTTCACTAGATTGATTGTCAAAGGCGTCCATGACTCCCAAAATGGTTAATAACTCCTATTATAATAGCACCCATCTCCCAGGACTTTTGTGAGGATAAAATGAGATGATATTTTAAAAGCCCTTTGCAAACTTTAAAGAGCCATTTAAATATTACCTATTATTATTATTATTATTATTATTTAACCTCAGTTTCCTCATCTTCAAAATACAGATAATAATACTGTTGTACCTACCTCACAGGGTGATTATGAGGATCAAAGGAGATAGTATATGCAAGTGCTTTTAATACCTGAAAAGGCATGATATATATGTTAGCCTTCATTATCATTATTATTGCTATTGTGGTTCTTAGCCTTCTCCAAGATTCAGTTCAGGTACCTCCTGTATCATATAAACTTCCCTGATCATCCAGTTGTTAGTTTTTTTCTCCCTCCTGATATCACCTTGTATTGTTTATCTGGATTTATGTTCTGCATCCCCCTGACCACTAGAATGTAAACATCAGCTACTCCTGCAGGTGCTATAGCCACATCTTATCAAGACCCAAAACAGAGAGCTCTTGTCACCAAAGTCCCTGGCACTGTCTAAAGGGTGAACAGCAGAAAGTAATGTGATTTTATCAGTGGAAATACCATTTTAAAAGAAGCATTACTATCTGCTTTCCTGCTACACCTTAAGGACTTTGGGACCTTTCCATCTAACTTACAGCTAAAACTTTCTGGATATGTTGTCTCCTCCATTAGAATGAGAGCTCACTAAAAGCAGGGACTGTCTGACTTTTCATTTGTATCCTTAGTTCTTTGTACATAGCAAGAACTTAACAAACACTTTATTCATTGGCTAGCAAAACTATGACTAGCCATTAACTGTTGTTCAGTTGTTTCAGTGATGTCTGACTCTTTGTGACTCCACAGGGGGTTTTTCTTGGGAAAGATAATGGAATGGTTTGCCATTTCCTTCTCTAGCTTATTTTGTAGATAAGGAAACTGAGGCAAAGAGGGTTAAATGATTTTCCCAGAATCACAAAGCTAGTAAGTGTCTGAGGCCAGATTTGAACTCAGGAAGATGAGTCTTCCTGACTCCAGACTAGTGTTCCATCTACTGTGCCTATTGCCCAGAGAATCTGGGTCTTACTCCCAAAGAGGTGGAGGTAGAGGAGAGGGGGGAGAAAGTAATCCCTAGAAGAGGGATGCCGTATGATTGGTTGGTTGGTTGCTGTCTTTCGTTCTTGAAGAGGATGAAAATGGCATCACTGTGTTGCAGTCAAGGTACAGCATGTCCGACTGTGACTGATCAGACCAACACAAGTTTGGAAGACTCTATCACAAAATAGTCCACATGAACATTTGGAGTGGAGATATCTCTAAATTTGTCTTATCTCATGTTTCTTTTGAGCTACTGCAATTCTGCTTCACTCATGGAGCACAGTGACTTCTTTGATGCTTTCATGCTAGGGGCAGCATGACATGCACTGATGAAGAATGATGGATGAGGTCAGAAAGGTAGTCACTTAGAGAGAAAACATATCCACTTTGACTTTTCTTTGTTTCATGGGACAGAAGTCAGGGGTCTGTACTAAGATAATGGGAATGAGTAATCAAGACTGGGGCTCAGATCCCAGCTCAACCATATCTCTATGATTTTAGACAAGCTATTTAACCTCAGTTACCTCATTTGTTAAATGAGAAAGTTGAAACAGAGTCTAAGGTTTCTTCTAAATCTAAATCTGCAACCTTCTAACTGCCATGATATTTATTTCATTTAAATTTGGCTTCCACTTTGAGCATTACCACCTACTGAATCTTGCACTTCCAAGATTTGTAGTCCCAATCATAACCTGTATCTTGTTCATGTAACAATTCTGCTACTCTCCTGACCTCCCAGACTATTCTGGAAACTCCCAGCTGAAGCTTCCTTGCTGCCCTGTTCCCCCTCCCCATCTATGGAAAGGTATCACAGCATCATAGGATTAAAAGCTTAGGGGGACCAAAGGAATCAACCAATCCAGCTTCCTCAATGTACAGATGAGGAAATTGATTTCCTGTGAGCCTACTCTGATAGTACCCCAAATCGTGCTTGTATCGAGTGGCAGAGCTAGGAATCAAACCCAAGCCCAGCTCCAAATCCAGTACTTTTCACACTCCTTCTTACTCAGTCAGAATGGTGTTAGCCAGCCCTAGTCCCTACTAGTTCTATCCTCCAACCTCTGCTCCCTTCCATTCCCTGCATAGGGTTGAAAAGAGGGGAGAGAAGAGTGCATAATTGGACATTCAGTCAGACAGGTGGTAAAGTGGTTAGAGTTCTTGACCTGGAGTCAGGAAGACTTGAGTTCAAATGCAGCCTCAGACTTTTACTAGATATATGATTCTGAGCAAGTCACTTAAGTCCATCTGCCTCAGTTTCCTTATCTGAAAAGCAAGGATAATAATAGATCCTACTTCCCAAGATTGTTGTGAGGACAATAGATACTATTAGATAATATTTGTAAAATATTTAGTACAGTGCCTGACACATAGTAGAATGTAATGAATGTTTACCTCCTTCAGTCAGTCAATAAATCTTTATTAAGTGCCTACTATTTTCCAGGCACTATATTAAATACAAAGGAAATACGAAGGAAAGCAAAAGATAGCCCCTTCCCTTGAAGAGTTCACAGTCTAAAGGGGGCAGACAATACATTAAAACAAGCTAAAAAGAGGGGACGGGGAAAGTTGAAGTCCAGAATAACAAAGCCAGGCAGAAAATGAAGATATTTTGCTGTAGGCCCCCTCCTTAAATGGGGGGATGTAAGAGGAACTCTCCAATCTCCAGCCTCTAACCTCTCCAATCAGAATAAGGAGGAGCCCCAGGGACAGAAGATACTGATGAAATGTGGTTTCCAGGGTTGACATGATCTTGCAAGATGAGGTTCCTGAGAACAGTATGCAATCCAGACGTGTGCATCCAGGTAGGACACAAGAAGGATTAGACAGTAGACTCTTTGGGGGCCTGATTTAGTATAATATTGAGAGTGCTCATGTAACATATGTGACCACATGGGTTGTCCAAATGAGGTTTTCCAAGAGGCCTTTATAGGTATGTGTGGAATCTTGCCCACCCCTCTCCAAGTAAGATTGTGAGTCCTGCCTTGAAGGGAACATGGGAAAGGAGCTAAAGGCTAGGCACACATTTCACGATTCTCTGACAGTGGTATTGGATTAGAATTATATCTGTCTGTCCCCTAAATATGGTTGACCTAGGAGGACATTAGGTTCAAAATAAAAGACGCTTTCTTATTTACTGGCTCTTTAGAGGGAGCCCAAGTTTATACCCACAGACCTGGCTCCTTCCCATGAAATGCTGGTTACACAAAAGACCATCACAAATAGCAACAAAAAGTAAACCCATTTATCCAAGCAAAATAGCATGCAGGAATCTGAGAAGTTATATGGATTAGAACATACCAGAACAATACACAAAAGTGAACTAGGTCTTGCCACGGGAGCAAAATGGCAGCAAAATCTGAGAAAAGAGAGGCCCAGTTCTCACCCAAGGGGAAATGTCCTCTCTGAAGTCTCTAGGGAGGCAAGCTTGAAAGCAAGGGCATGATGGAGAGCTGGCTTCCCCTATATATCTGTAGCTTCCAAAGTCTTTCTCTTTCTCTCCCCCAGAGTTGATCCCAACCCCCTGTGTCTCTCTCTAAGAATATGTCTCCTCCTGAAAGCTCTCACATCAATTCACAGGGTCCTAAAGGGTGCCATAAGTAGTCTCACCACTAATTAGCAGTCTCCTGCTGCATATGCAGCAGCTTGAAAAATGCCCCAGACTGTGTTACATTCATAAACAATTTGGCCCCTTGGGAACATCTGAAGAGTGCTGAGACAGGAGGGTACAATTATCTATTTTTTGACAATGAGCTCATCCAGTGCCATAAAAAGGTCAATAGGGTCATAAGATCTCAGGTACTAGAGCTAGAAAAGACCCAACCTCCTTTGTTTATAGATTAGGAAACCAAAGCCCAAAGAGGTTAATTCCTCTTTTGAAAAGAAGTGAGAAGGTCCTTTCTGGGAACATACTGAGACAATGCACCAACTCCCTGTTATATTCATGGATAGACTTTAATTGTGGTCTTGACAGAGTGGTTAGAAGTTCAATAATTATTTACATCCTGAGTAAGAGGTCTCTGAAGTCTTCGAATGAGAACTGTGGAGGGAGGGGTTTATATTTGTAGGCCAGGTCCCAATGGCCATTGCTATGGGACTGTGTCTTTATGAGGTACTGGGCAGGTGAAGAGACAGAGAAAGAAAAAAAGAAAGAAAGAAAGAAAGAAAGAAAGAAAGAAAGAAAGAAAGAAAGAAAGAAAGAAAGAAAGAAAGAAAGAAAGAAAGAAAGAAAGAAAGAAAGAAAGAAAGAAAGAAAGAAAGAAAGAAAGAAAGAAAAAGAAAGAAAGGAAGAAAAGAAAAGAAAAAAGAAATAAAGGAGGGCAGGAGAAAGAAAACATTTATTAAACATTTGATAAATGCAAAGCACTGTGTAGTTAAGAGGCACAAATAGAAAAATCAGACAGTCCTTAATCTCAAGGAGCTCACATTTCAATGGGGAATACAACACATAAGGAAAGTTTTAGTTATAAATCAGATGGAAAGGCCCCATAGTTCTTAGGGTGCAGATGCAAAGGTAAATCATCTTTTTTGTGTCATTTTCATTGATAAAACCACATCCATTTCTGTGGTTGAACAGTTTGACAGTGCTAAGGATGTTGGTGATAGAAACTTTCTTTTTTTGATCTTCATTAGTTGTAAGTTCTGAATAATTATATAATAATAATAATAACAATAAAACAACAGCAACAATAACTCACATTTTTATAGCACTATAGGCCTTGGTAATACAAGTATTTTTCCCATTTTACAGATTAAGGAACAGGGTCAGAGAGGTAACACAACTAACTCATGGTGACATAGCTACTTAAGTGTCAGAGGCACAATTTGAACCCAATTCTCCAGCTTCTTGGTCTAATACTCTTTGCTCTCAATGTCCATCCAGCAGAGTCAAAATATGATTTTTTGAAAATCATACTGTTTGTTCAAAACCTCACACCATAGAAATAGTGATGGAGAGAAAATAAGGATTTTCATACAGATCTAGATGCCTGGTTCAATGGAATACAGCATGAGATAACTTGGGATTGCATGGTTTCTGGGAGATCCAGCATCTAAATCAATTAATTGAGGAAACAGCTTCCCCAAAACATAAGTGGTCCAACCGTATGAACAAATAGCTCTTAAAAGTGGAATTGCAAACTACTAGCAACCACATGAAAGAATGCTGTAGATCACTGGTAATGAAAGAAATGCCCATCAAAACAACCCTGTGGTTTATTTCCAAAGTAGCAAAGATGACAAAAGATGGGAGTAGTCAGTGTTGGAAGGGCTGTGGAAAGACAGGCACATTAATGCATTGTTGGTAGAGTTGAGAAATAGTTCAACCACTCTGAAAAGCTATCTGAAAAGCAACTAAGAATTATATGTGGAAAAAAGCACTAAAATGCCCATATATTTTGGCCCAATGATTCCATAGCTAGGTATATACATCAAAGAAGTCAATTACAAAAAGAAGTCCCCACATATACCAAAATATTTATAGCAGAGTTTTTTATAGTAGCAAAAACTTAAAACAAAGTAGATGCCCGTTGATTGGGCGATGGCTGAATCAGTTGTGGTATATGAATGTAAAGGATTATTATTATGCAATGAATATTATAAACACAGAATGGTATGAGAAGACTTACATGAACTAATACAAAGCAAAACAAACAGAATCAGGAAAATTATATACATGATACAACATGTTAAGTGGAAAGAACAATGAATTGAAATGGAATGTTGCAAAATTATACTAATCAATTTTGGCCCCAAAGGAAAGATATGAGAAGGTACCTTGCCCTGCTTTTTTAATAAAAGTGAGGGACCATGGGTATGGCATAATGTGTATGACTAGATTTTTTAAAAAAATTATTTTACTTAATTTTCCCGAATTATTGAAACTTTCCCCCCTCTTTTTTATTCTTTGTTATTAGAGGGAGCTTTCTAGAAGACAGCAAGTTCGGGAAATGTAAGTTACACAAAAGCAAAATGTATTAATTTAAAATTCTTTTTTCAAGTGGTGGAGGCATAGCCATGGTGAGAGTATTGGGGGAGGGGGAAAGATGGGAAGAAGTCAACAAATGAGAATCCAAGAGGTGAATTTCCATGTGAGGGGAGGGAAAAGGAACAAGAGTGTCAAGAGTGATTGTGGGGGGTGGGGGAAGATGAAGAGAAAATGTACACTGGCACTAACCACATCAAAAGTCATCCCTTTGAATTTTTCTCCAATAGCTTGCTGTCTCGGGAATCTGTTGAGTACCCATTGACTAATGCACAACTTAGGCATACAAAACATGCTTGCCATGACGTCCTGGAATTTGACAGCACCTCCCACTGAGGAACAAAATGGGCATGATCAGTACATGCTGTCAGAGAGTACGCCACCAAAGCATGTATTAAACAAGTCACCGTATCATTCAGTTGTTACCCTGCTCCACATTTGCTTTCTTCCTTGGCTACCTGGACCCACATTGCCTCATCCTGCCATTGTTCTCAATTCAGCTCTCAGTCTTGGCTCCCAAAGCCTGTGTGTCCCAACTAAACTGGCCTTCTTGATGCTACTGTTCCTGCTCTCTTCTCTAACATGTAATTCTCCTTTAAGGCCCTACTATTGGTTTACCTGCAGTTTCCTCAAATGCACTGATCATAGTTCTCATCTATTAATTGATCTAGTTGCTAATCCTCCCCAACCCCGTGGAATATGGAACTGTCAGGTCCCAGCATCCCCAGCTATCAGCTTTTATTTGCCTTGCTGGTGGACTGGAAATTACGTAAGCCACATAAAATGGCATAAAAACAACGGACATCTCAGGAGAACCATTATAAAGTAATATGCCCACAAGCGCAGAATGGTTCAGCATGGGCAGACTACCTGCCTGACTCCACACTGAGGGTCCTCAGGGCCAAGGACCAATCAGAGCAAGGAGCTATTTCTAGAACATGTTTCCCCCTTGGCATCATCCAGCTCTAATGGAATTCGGAAGGAAAGTTCTCTTTAACAAACAAATCCTCTGGGAAAGCATAAGCTGCGGCTCAGCAGAGCATGGTAGCTGAGGTTTAATCAAGCCATCAGCAGTCTGAGTGGATTTCCAGCCTATGTGTGATGGGGGAATCCGAGGTATAAGAACACCGAGGCCAGCCAAAGACAGAGAGAAGTTCTCTTTCACCGCACGATTTTCTGGCTAGGGAAGAAAAGGAAAGCACGAGACCAAATAAACAAGTGACTACTTGTTGGGACCCTTGGCTGTGCTGCTCTGACAGCTCATAATAATAGCTACTGATGCTATTATTTTCCTTGAGAGTGGAGATACTCCTGACAGAGTATCTCACAGAGTGCAATGACAAGTTGTTAATTAGATTAATTAGTGAAGATTCTTTCTTCTACATAGCCTAGAAGTTGGCTTTACATGTTCATTAAATTACTGTGTCACCATGGCTGACCCTGGGAAGAAAGTGAGAAGTTAAGAAAAGCTTTCTAGAGTTTCCTCCTCCCTTGTGAAGAGAGCTTCTCTTGGTCCCCACCCCCTCCCCTCACTCAGATTCCAGTGCCCCTTTTGCTCTTCCTGCTTTCCACAAACGACAGTGCCAGCCGTTTACATATACTCAAGCATGAATTTAAGTACTATTCTCATCTCTTCTTAGACTAATGTATTTCGAGACTGATCTCTAAGCACAGGATCTCAGATTTAAAGCTGGAAAGGACCTTAGAGACTATATTTAGCCCAGCCTTCTCATTTGACAGATGAAGAAATTGAGACCCAAAGAGGCTAGATGACTGTCCAAGGTCACAAAGGTTATGAATAGCAGAGACGGGGTTGGTACTAATGTCTTCTGACTCTAGATCCAGTGCTCTACACACTGTGCCAGTCTGCCAAGGACCAAAGAGAAATCATTTTCTCCTGCTGTAGATATTTCCTAACCTGCTGAATGGGTCGAGAGACATTTTGGAAGAGAAGCAGGGTACAGTCCTGACAATCCCAGTCCTACACCAAAGTTCAGCCTTGGTACTCACTTTTTTCTGCTTTCCATTCACTTTTTTTCAATAGCTCTCTCTTTTCCTCTCTTACCTTTCGCTTTCCCTTTTCTTTCCTCTTCCTCTGCATTTCAAGAGCTTGTTGGTTCCCTTTTATATGTCAACTTCACCCATTAGAATGTAAACTCCTAGAGGGCAGGGACTGCCTTCCCACCCCCACCCCACCCCCCCCCACCACCACACAGACACACATCCCTTGTCTTTGTGGTATAAATCTGTTGCTGCCTCTTACCTTGACCATATGCTCCAGTTCCCATACATTTTAACCCAGATGAGGGAAATGGGAGTAAGGGAGATCCATGGGAAAACCATTCTGGGCTCTCCAGCCTCACCAGTAAGCAAACCATGTAGCAATTTGTACCCTGTAAGTTAGGCAGGGTTCCCAGAGCGAGTCAGTTCTATTCCCACCACTTCTGTTCTCTTTTTTGCCTTCCAAATCTCCTTAATGACTGTATCTACGTGTCTTCAACGGATTCAGACGTAACCAAAATGGGACAGCAGACCACAACATTGATGGGCATAGACAATAGGAAAAAGTTGAGAGTATAATAGCATATGCTGTTACTCTGGCAGATCCTGGAGGGCTGAGGGGCTCAGGGTATAGAGAAGATTAAACAGAGCAACCAAACATAAGCCTTACCTGCTTTACAATTTTCCCTAGAGCTTGTCCTAGACTCTAGGCAGGGAGTGGCAGACAAGGAATAAGGGATATGTGGAACCCTGGGGCAAACAGTCGCAACTAGCCCATTCCAATGATTTGTAATTACATTATTTATAAAGTAATTTGTATTCAAAATTCTCAGATCTAGGGGGTGGGAGAGGAGAGGAAACAAAGGCTTCTTCTGTACTTAGATTAATTTCCAGACCAACAACAAACATGTATTGAGCACTTACCACGTAGATCTACTTACAGTAGATTCAAGGACAATAAAGAGGTATAAATCATGGTCTCAACCCTCCAGAAGATAAGTCAAATTAGAAAGATAAGACATACAAATGAAACATCAATGAAGAAAAATCAGTCACCAAGCACTTATTAAATTCCTAGCAGACAGAGAGGCAGTGTCGTAGTGGATAGAGAGCCTTGCTCAAGCCAGGAAGACCTGAGATTAAGTCCTACTTAAGACACATACTGGCTATGTAGTTTTGAGTAAATTAGTTCATCACTCAGGACCCCAGAGTAATTTTCTAAGACTATATGTTGCAGAACAGTTGCTAACCTGTATTGATGGAAGGAGTTTTCTAATGGGGAGCATTCTACACTAATGGAATCACAGGTCGAAACAACAACAAAAAACCTGCCAGATGCTGTAAATACAAAGATTTAAAAAAAATAGTCCTCATCCTCAAGGAGCTTACATTCTATTAGGAAAAAATAACATGTACACATATAAGTAGACACAAAATATCTATTAAGAGGATGTAGTGGGTCTTGCTATGTAGTCTTAGTCAATTTCACTTTGTATTTGATGTGGATTGGTCAAAATTATACCATGGCAGTAATCACTGGTTAGATGATACTGAGGAAATACTAACCAGCCATGATTTTGAAGGAAGTACACCAGACAGGGGCTCATGAGTTGTAAAAGAAAGATAGCTTTAACCTCTCAGGGTTACTCCTAGACCCCAAGAGAGGAGAGCAGCAGCCTCACACACTATTCAAAGTGAACGTTGGGAGAGTGAACCCGGAATCTATATGTGATACACATACAAAGCAACTAGGAAGGAGGTGAGGAGGAACTACTGACTGAGAAGTATTAGGAAAGGCAAACACCAAACAGCAGGTACACCAACAAAGAGGGCATGACTTGAGTATGCTCTAGATAGAAAGTGTAACCCTCTTGAGCAGTGACTGCCATTCTTCCATTGCTTCTGAAGTAATTTTACTGCCCCTCCAAAATGAGAAGCTGTCCTCTCTTTTAACCAGAGAGAAAGGCACACAAATGTGTGAAGTAGAAGGGCATGCCAGGGGCATCAGTGCAGTGCCGGATTTGGTATCTGTAATGTCTGAGTAATTGCCCTTCTATGTGGATAAAATTGCTGTGGTTTTGTTTTTGCTTTTGTTTTTTGCATTATGTAAAATATTTCTGTATTAGCCATTTTGTATAAGAAGACTTGAATAAAAGAAAAAAAAGTGAAAAGTAGCATGCTTGTTTAGCCACTCCCTAATTGATGGGCATCCCTTTGATTTCCAATTCTTAGCCACCACAAAAAGAATTGTGATAAACATTTTTGTACAAATAATCCCTTTTGCCTTTTTTTGGATGTCTTTGGGATATAGACCTAGCAGTGGTATTGCTGGATCAAAGGGTATGCACAGTTTTATACCCCTTTGAGCATAGTTCCAATTGCTCTCCAGAACAGTTAGATCAGTTCACAACTCTACCAACAGTGCAATAGTGTCCTAGTTTTCCCATGTCCCCTACAACATCCAATATTTTCCTTTTTTGTAATATTAGCCACTCTGATAGGTGTGAGGTGGTACCTCAGAGTTGTTTTGATTTGCATTTTTCTGATCAATAATGATTTAGAGTATTTTTTCGTATGATTATAGATAGCTTTGATTTCTTTGTCTAAAAACTGCATGTTCATATCCCTTAACCATTTATCAATTGGGTAATGACTTGTATTTTTATGAATTTGACACAGTTCTTTATATTTGAAAAATTAAGCCTTTATCAGAGATACTTGTGGCAAATTTCCCCTCCAGTTTCCTGCTTTCCCTATAATTTTGGTCACATTGGTTTTGTTTGTGCAAAAACTTTTCAATTTTATATAATCAAAATTACTATTTTATGTTTTGCAATGCTCTCTATATCTTCTTTGGTCCTAAATTTTTCCCTTATCCAAAAATCTGATAGATGAACTAGTCCATGCTCTCTTAATTTGCTTATGCTATCATCCTTTAGGTGTAAATCATATGGTATATCCATTTTGACCTTATGTTGGTATGTTGTGTGAGATGTTGGTCTATACCTAGTTTCTGCCATACTATTTTCCAGTTTTTCCAGCAGTTTTTGTCAAATAACAAGTTTTTGTTCCAAAGGCTTGGATATTTGAGTTTATCATATACTAGATTACTATGGTCATTTACTATAATGTAATGTGTATCTAATCTATTCCACTGGTCTACTACTCTATTTCTTATCCAGTACCAGATTGTTTTGATAATTACTGCTTTATAACACAGCTTGAGATCTGGTACAGCTAGATTACCTTCTTTTGCGTTTTTTTTCCCATTGATTCCCTTGATATTCTTGAGCTTTTGTTCTTCCAGATGAATGTTATCATTTTTTCTACCACTATAAAACAACTTTTTAATAGTTTGATTGGTATGGCAATGAATAAATAGCTTAAGTAGAATTGTCATTTTTATTGTATTGGTTCAGCCTGCCCTTAAACAATTAATATTTTTCCAAATGTTTAGATCTGACTTTATTTGTATGAAAAGTATTTTATAGTTATGTTTATATAGTTCCTACGTTTGTCTTGGCAGGTAGACTCCCAAGTATTTTATACTGTCTACAATTCATTCTGAATGGAATTTCTCTTTCTATCTCTTGCTGCTGGACTTTGTTTGTATTGTATAGAAATGCTGATGATTTATGTGGGTTTATTTTATATCCTGCAACTTTGCTAAAATTGTTAATAATTTCAAGTAGCTTTTTAGTTGATTTTTAGTATTTTCTAAGTATAACATCATATCATCTGCAAAGAGTGACTGTTTTGTTTCCTTGTCTATTCTACTTCTTTTAAATTTTCTTCTCTTATTGCTATGGCTAACATTTCTAGTACAATATTAAATAATAGAGGTGATAACTGGGCATCCTTTTTTTGCACCTGATTTTATTGGGAAGGCTTCTAGCTTATTGACACTACAGATAATGCCTGCTGATGGTTTTAGATAAATATTATGTATCATTTTAAGGAAAACTCCATTTATTCTTATGCTCTCTTGTGTTTTTAGTAGGAATAAGTGCTATATTTTGTCAAAGGCTTTTTCTACATCTATCGAGATAATTATATGATTTCTGTTGGTTTGGTTATTTGTATGGCCAATTATGCTGATAGTTTTCCTAATATTGAACCAGCCCTGCATTCTTGGTATAAATCCCATCTGTTCATAGTGTATGGTCCTTGTGATATATTGATATAATCTCTTTGCTAGTATTTTATTTAAAATTTTTGTATCAATATTCATTAGGGAAATTAGTCTATTTTTTTTCTCTGTTTTTACTCTTCTTGGTTTAGGTATCAGCACCATATTTGTGTCATAAAAGGAAGTTGGTAGGATTCTGCCTATTTCTTTCAAATAGTTTATATAATATGGGGATTAATGGTTCATTGAATATTTGGCAGAATTTGTTTATGAATCCATCTGGTCCTGGGATTTTTTTCTTAAGAAGTTCATTGATAGTTTGTTCAATTTCTTTTTCTAAGATTGGGTTATTTAAATATTTTATTTCTTCTTCTGTTAATATGATTTACCTATAATTTATATTTTGTAGTATTCATCCATTTCTTTGAGATCGTCAAATTTACTTGCATATAATTGGGCAAAATACCTCCTAGCAATTGTCTTTATTTTCTCTTCATTGGTGGTGAATTCACCACTTTCATTTTTGATACTAGTAATTTGGCTTTATTCTTTCCTTTTTTAAATCAAATTAACCAATTGTTTTATGTATTTTGTTGTTTTTTTTCATAAAACCAGCTTCTAGTTTTTATTTGTTAGTTCAATGATTTTCTTACTTTCAAATTTATTAATCTCTCCTTTGATTTTCAGAATTTCAAATTTGGTGTTTAATTGGGGATTTTTGATTTGTTCTTTTTCTAGTTTTTTTTAGTTGCATGCCCAATTCACTTAACTGCTTTTTCTTTATTTTATTGCTGTAAGCAATTAAATGTATAAATTTTCCCTTAAGTACTGCTTTGGCTGCATCCCATAAAATTTGGTATGTTGTCTCACTGTTGTCATTTTATTTAATGAAATGACCAATTATTTCTATTATTTGTTTTTTGAGCCACTTATTTTTTAGGGTTATGTTATTCAATTTCCTATTATTATTATTATTATTATTATTATTATTATTATTATTATTATTATTATTATTATCATTATTATTATTTTTAGTGAAGCAATTGGGGTTAAGTGACTTGCCCAGAGTCACACCACTAGGAAGTATTACGTGACTGAGGCCGGATTTGAACTCAGGTCCTCTTGATTCCAGGGCTGGTACTCTTCCACTGCGCCACCTAGCTGCCCCCTCCAATTAAATTTTAATCTCTCTTTCCCATTGTCCATTATTGAATGTAATTTTTATTGTATCATGATCTGAAAAGGATGAATTTACTATCTTTGCTTTTCTGCATTTGATTGTGAGGTTTTTATAGCCTAATGCATAGTCAATTTTTGTGTAGGTTCCATGTACTACTGAGAAAAAGGTATAATCCTTTCTATTCCCATTCAATTTTCTCCAGAGATCTATCATATTTAACTTTTCCAGAATTTTATTCACCTCCTTAACTTCTTTCTTATTTTTTTTGGTTAGATCTTTGAGAGAAAAGTTGAGGACCCCCACTAGTATAATTGTATTATCTATGCCCTCTTGTAATACATCCAACTTCTCCTTCAAAGATGTAGATGATATGCCATTTGGTACATACATATTTAGTATTTGTATGACTTCATTGTCTATGATACCTTTCAGTAAGATATAGTTTCCTTCCTTATCTCTTTTAATTAGGTCTATTCTTGCTTTTGCTTTATCTGAGATCATGGTGGCTACCCCTGCTTTCTTTACTTCAGCTGAAGCATAATAAATCCTTCTCCAGCCCCTTACCTTTACCCTGTGTATCTCTCTGCTTCAAATGTGTTTCTTGTAAACAACATACTGTAGGATTCTGGCTTTTAATACATTCTGCTACCTACTTCTGTTTTATGGGTGAATTCATCCCATTCACATTTATAGTTTTGATAATTAACTGTGCATTTCCCTCCATACTATTTTCCCCTTGTTTCCCCCCCCTTCTTACCCCACAACTTTTTCCCTTCTCACAAGTATTTTACTTCTGATCACTGCCTTCCCCAATCTACCTTCCCTTTTATCAGTTCTCCATTCCCCCTTCTATTATATCTATCCCTTCTAACTTTCTTATAGGGTAAGATGGATTTCTGTATCCAACTGAGTGTGTATTTGGGTTATTTTTAATACTTCCTCTTCATATGCTCTGTTTATTTCCTCTGACCAAGATTGGGTGACTCCATCACATTACCTGGGCAGTGATTTGACCACACAGCCACCTTTACCGAGCAGCTACTATGGGTTTTTCTTTACTAATCCACAAACCGCAGAAAGTATAAATAGAAACATTGCTTTTATTTGTAGATTATAAATGCTTAAGGGGAAGGAAGCTGGTTCAGAGGCACAAAAGCTTACCTCTTCCAATTCACTGAACTTTGGCCCCATAATTCTTGCAGTTCAGAAAATTAAATAGAGGGCAGCAATTTATGCCTAAGGTAGCAGAGGCAGGAAGAATAAGCAGGACTATTAAATGCAGCTGCAAATGTGCATGTTTGTTTTCTTGTTTCCCGTGTTATTTTTGCCTGGGTCTGCCACAACCAAATTGCTCCAGGTTTATGGGCTGAAAACCTGAGTCTATGAGATGGCTTCTTTGTAGCACCTCTGTATTCCAGATGTAGAGATAGTCATTGCCTGACACTTCTGAAGAGTAGTTTGGAATCCTCAGGTTGAATGCTGCTTCAAAAGACTCTTAAAAGAGGTCAGCCAATGGTTCAATCCTATCCTCCTAAGATCATAGACCTAGAGCTAGAAGGGGACTTAGAGGCTGAGTTCAATTTTTACAGATGAGGAAACTGAGGCACAGATAGGTTAAGCAACTTACCCAGGGTCACATAGCTAGTAAATAAATGAGGCAGGATTTGAACACAAGACTTCTTGACTAAAAGTCCAATGCCCAATATTTATTCATTCATTTATTCATCCCAGCCAACTAGCAAAGTGACTTATGATAGAGTAGACATTTCATATACATATTTACTGAATTGAAATATTGATCAACTCAACAAACATTTACTAATCATGTGATGTGTTGGGGTGCTCTCTAGGACACAGTTCCATTAGCTTCCTTGCTGCTCCTAACACCAGACACTCCATCTCTGGACTCTGTGCATTTAACTGGGCTCTCTGAACACGGCCCCAATCCCCTCCCTCCTGTCCCCCTATGCCCAGAATGCTTTCCCTTCTTACCTTCCTCTTATTGTTGTTGTTCATCCTTCATTCTCAGAAAGGACCAATGACATTACAAGATTAATATCTTGACTTGCAAGTGAGTTGAATTTAAGTGAGGCAGAGCTGCACAAAGTCGTCAGCCTCACTCTCTTCTCCAGGGCCATCAGAGTCCATTGGTAAGACAAAAATCAAGGTAACAGTGATGGCCCAGGATGCAGTAGGTGACCTTGACTTTCTAAATTAAGATCTTTCCCAGGTCTCAGTTCATCTCAGACAAAATCCATTCAATGACTAAGGTCTAGGTAAGAACTGAGTCAAAAGATGGCCTAATTTACCATCACAAAAATATTAATCTAGGAGGGGAAGACCCTCAAAGTTTCCTTAGAGATTAGGTAGGCCACTAACCCATGAGCCCCATAATCCTTATTTTATAGATGAGTTAACTAGGGCCCAGAGACACAAAGTAAATAGGATACATAGTTAATAAGTAGTAAAGCCAGGACTTAAACTGGGTCTTTTGACTCCAAATCTAGTGTTATTTCCACCATAGAGCAGTATGCTAGTAAATGTTCAACAACTGGCTCTCCAGGGGAAAAAATGTACACAATTACACAAGTTTAAGCTACCTTTTTAACATTTTCTCTGTCACTTTATTAAGTCTGAACAATCAACAAACCAATAAGTCAGACCTTGAAGTGTAAGATTGGACAATTTCTGAAGTATAAATGCTGAAAATTTAACAATCAGTTCTGTCAAGACAGTTAAAGCTAGCTCTAGCATACCTCTGACAGAGCCTGAAGGATCAAGCAGCCACCGCAGGTCCAAACAGACAAGGGTTCAAGTCCCCAGGAAGTGCCAATCTCTCAGAACTGAGCCACAGCACACACACACACACACACACACACACACACACACACACACACACACAGCCCACCAGAAAGTGGCCAAGGGAACTCAGCTCAACTCAGTGTACGCCCTGGCACAGAGAGTCAGAGTCAGGGGCAGGTTCAAACCTAGGTCTTTCTTCCCAACCCCTCTCAATTCTTGTGCCTCCCCTCTGTTAATTATCTCCCATTTATCTCATACATGGCTTGTTTGTACACAGTTCTTTAATTGTTATTTCTCCAATTAGAATGTAAGCTACTTGAGAGCAGGGACTGTCTCTTGCTTCTTTTTGTATCCCCAGCACTTGGCACAGTGACTGGCACTTAATAAATATTTATTGGTTGGTATTGATTCATAACTTGAGCTCTCCTGAGCCCATTCTGGTTGGCTCCAATACACTCTTGCTACTATACCACACACCCTTCTTAGACTTCACTCAGTTTACATATGAGCCTGGTGGCAATAAATCTCACCTTTTTAAACCTAATGCTACAGCAAGACAGTCACCTAAAGACATCTAGGAAGTAATGTCTCCTCTCACTATTGTCATCAACAATGTTTCATTTATATCTTGTTGATCTATATTCAATGGGAAGCATTGTAGCTTCAAGGTATGGATGATCTATAGAGTTTGTCTCCTTTTCTTACCTCAGACTGCTAATAAAACTGACATTTATACAGGTTTTAAGCTTTGCAAAGTGTTTTCTGTATATTACTTCATTTGAGGTATATGCTATTATTATCTTCATTTTGCAGATGAGAAAACTGAGGCTCTGAGGTTTAAGTGACTAGCCCAGGGTCACACAGTCAAGGCAAGATTTGAACTGAGAACTTTCTAACTCCAAAGTTCAGCCCTCTATGTAGTATGGTGAATCGTTGGCACCTATAACATGCCTAGCCTTATCTTATTTCCCAGACTTTCCTTGGGAGGAAAAAAAAAGGAAGAAAAAGAAGTTTCCAGAGTGTGTGTGAAGTAATGCTGCTGAGTTTTTTAGCCAACTCGTGTGTATCAAGCATTGGAGTCCCTCCAGTCCTTTGGCATCACTGCTCCTGGCATCCAAGAAGGGATTAGAGGAGACAAACTCTAAAGAAACATGGCACAGATGGCAAAAATCAGAACACACTTGGCCTAGAGAGGAAGCATGGAGCTTCATGGAAAGCACACATCAGTCAGAAAGAGCAGGAAAATGACCATTATACAGGGTTCAGAAACTGTCTGGTGATGAATTACTATGCAGGCTAGTTGTACCACGGCACTGAAAACAGAGCTCGCCACAAAATCATTTTTTCTCCAGGTCTTTTGTTTGGGTTGGAGAAGGCACCACGGAGGGTACATTTGGAGGAGATGTGTGTGGTGTGGGGGAGACAGAGCCAGTCTCTTGCTAGGCAAATTCTCTCTACTGTAGTCCTTCCCTCCCGATAGCTGATTCTTCCTCCCCCCATCACCCAAAATGAAGCCATCTGACTTTATGTAACTGCCACACAGCCCTAAGCTCTGCTCCTCCATCAGAGGGTCTGCATGGGCTTAGCAGCCTAGAGATCAGAACCAGGCCATCTTACTCTTGCCTGAATTAATTACAGGCGTTTCCAGGATTGAACAAGAGTCCCAAAGGGGCTTTCAAACCACAGGGAGATGTGTGCTGGCTTTTGGAAGAAGGTCAGAGAGATCAGTTTCTGGCTCTTCCCAAGACTTTCAGTGAGCCACTTATAAAGAAATAAGCTGTTGGCTCCACACTCTCTCCTCTGACTCCTCCATTCTTCACCACCTGACTTGCTCCAAGTCCACACCACTGGAAGGATTTAAGCCAAGTTCCCAGGGATTTTGATGGGGGTGATATTTGGGGGATGGGGGGAAGGATGAATGGGAGAAATGAGGAAAAGCCTTCACAGTACACACCAATAGCTCTTGGTAAAGACAGAAAAATTCAGAAAGTCCAAAAGAAGAGTTTATAGGCTCACAAGAAGAAAGTTGAGGATAGTAATTTAATTGAGGAAGCCCTTAGAGTCTGCCCTGTTCTAAGGGCTGCCTTCTTTTAAATTTCTACTGTGCCTCAAGGCTTGCAAAGTGCTTTCTTCATTAAAGCCATCACCATCAGAACTGTTAGAGGTATGTAATAGAAGTATTATTATTTGGGCTATTTTATAGATTAGGAAATTAAGTCTGGAAAAGGTTAAATAACTTGCTAACAACAACAAAAACAACATTTATATAGTGTTTTTACTATGTGCCAAGCACCATGCTAAGCACATTATAATTATCTCATTTGATCCTCACCACCATCCTGTGAAGTCCAAAGATTCTATCCCTCATATACTCTCCATTTCCAGACCTTTGGATCATACGCTGCCTCACCCACTCACCCCCACAGAAATGTTCCCCATCCTCACTTTGTCCTTTTAAAATTTTAGAAAGAGGCTTTTCTCAGTCCC
This sequence comes from Phascolarctos cinereus, assembly GCF_003287225.1. Lineage (NCBI taxonomy): Eukaryota > Metazoa > Chordata > Mammalia > Diprotodontia > Phascolarctidae > Phascolarctos > Phascolarctos cinereus. Next base: position 412,268,168 of record NW_027555958.1, read on the forward strand.
CCGAACCACTAGTGCCTTCTCCTTTAAGGCTGCCTTTTATCTCTCTTGGATGTATCTTGTAGATACCTTTTTATGCACATGTTATCTTTCCTTACAAGCTTCCTGAGGATAGGGGCTGGTTTGTTTTGATTTGTTTTTTTATTTTTTTATTGTGTCATCAGCACTTAGCAAAGTGCCTGGTATGTAGTAGGTACTTAATTAATGTTTGGATGATGATAATGATGACATAGATAATAAGCATCTCTGCTGAGACTAAAATCCAGATCTCTTGCCTGAAGTTTGACAGGGCTCTGGCACTCTACCCATTAACCCACACTGCTCAGCCTTCCATGCCATTATACCATAGAGCTGAAATAATATTTTAAAAAGAATTAATAGGGGGAAAGCATGAGAGTAAAGTTCCATCACAATCTACCCTTGCACCTAGCATCCCTTTGCTTGCACTATGTTCGTAGCTGACTACTATGCAACTAATAGGGGTTGCTTGTAGGACCTGGGGTAGTTGAAGAGAAAGAACTTCCCATTAGAGGAAAAACAGGGGTGAACTGGAAAGCTTTTGTAAAAATGCTGGCTTAATATCTCTTGTGCCACCCTCTGTGTCTGTGAATATGGCAACCTCCCTCCCGTAAGGAGCCAGACTCTGGGAGAACAAGGGAAGAGCCATCTGAGCTGAGAGACATAGTGTCTCATGATTTCTTCACTGTTTTTGTGTTGCCGATCCAGGGTCTCAGAAGAATAGTACTGAATCTTTAGAAAGTATGGTGTAGTGGATAGAGCACTGGACCTGGAGTCAGAAAGACCTGAGTTCAAATCCAGCCTTGAACACTAAGTGTGTGACCCTAGGCAAGTCACTTAACCTCTATCTGCCTCAGTTTCCACATCGGTAAAAATGGGGGGGAAATATCACCTACCTCACAGGGTTATTGTGAAAATCAAATGAGATAACATTTAGAAAATATTTAACACAGTGCCTGGCACATAGTAGGAATTTAGTAAATGCTTGTTCCCTCCACTCTCTGGGCATAGGTAGTCATTGGCTGAAGACAGTTATAGGGACAGGAAGAATGATGGAGATCGTGATGTCCTGGGAGAGAGATAAGCAGATTCCCTTTAAGATCAAAATCCATTTCAAGCTGTTAAACAGTATCATTTATATCAACAGAGATCTGTTTGGTGCAACTAGCTTAACCAGTAATTGCTCACCTGTAGTTTTTCATACTGGTCTATTTCTAGCCTCACCTTGGAAATCCTGCTATAGACTTCTACTATGTCCATCCACTAAAAGTCTGTCTGATCTGTTCTGTCTGTTTTCTCCTGTCCCTACCTCAGCCCCAGATTTTACTCATTTTTTAGAGACCCTTTTTATCTATCAGATCTACTATCAGGCCATTAAACTATTCCCACCATAATTTTTCAGAGAGCATGTTAATTGAACTCTGACAAACCAGAGAGTTGCCCCCACCTTAGCCAGGCCCTAGACAATACGGAAAATGGTGAGAAAATTACAGCCTCCACAAGGGAAGCAGCTGTGTACAAATCTAGATTTGGGACTTTTCTGAATGTTCTGTATCTGCCCCAGAAAGTTCTGGAGTGAGAACAGACAGGCAGCAGCTTGGCCAATATAGTATAGAAACCTCTCAGACTCCATCAGAATCTCCAAGAAGACTCAGGACCATAGAATGGTAAGGTTGGATAGGCCATCATAGAAGGAAGAGAGAAAGAGTAAGCAGTAAAACAGACAATAGCATAGCTTTTCCTTGGTAAGACCACAACTGGGACATTGTGTTCAGATGTGGATGTCCCTTTTTTTTTAATGGAAGAAGAACATCATGATGGTGAGAAGTTAATGTCATAGGAAGGCTGGTTGATAATGCTCAGGATGTTTAATTTCAAGAAAAATAATAATTTTTTAAAAAGAGAAAACATGATTACCATCTCATTGTCTTCAAATATATGAAGAGATGTCCAGTTGAGGAGGAACTAACTCTTCTGTTCCTGACTTTTGTGGAAAATGTGGGAGCAAGAGAAGGAGTTGTGAGGAAGACTTGGGGAATGTGATAATTCTGTTGATTTGTTGTTGTTCAGTCATTCAGTTGTGTCTGACTCTTCATGACTCCAAGGACCACAGCAGCCAGACCCCTCTGTCTTCCATACTGTCTATGGGGTTTTCTTGGCAAAGATACTGGAGTGGTTTGACATTTCCTTCTCCAGTTTGTCCGAACTTTCCACTATGACCTTTCTTGAGTAACCCTGCATAGAACAGTTCATAGTTTCACTAAGTTATGCAAACCCCTCTGCTATGACAAGGCAGTGATTCAGGACTGATTTTGGATCTGGCAAAATTTAGAAGAACTTGAGAAAGACCTTAAGGAACAGAAAGATGTGAGTTGAAAGGAAGAAGAATCTGATGAGGAAGACTGCAGCTGAAAAAGAAGAACTCAAGGGTGAGTAGGGATAAAGAAGAAAATTGGTTGAGTACGTAGAACAAGGTAAGAGGTTCATAAGACAATGGAGATGAAGTTGGGTGTGGCTGCCCAGGTACCAATAAGTGGGAAAGTGCTAAGGAGATGAAAAGGTACTACCAGAGGTAAAGCAGACAAGTTAAGGTCTTTCACAAGAAATTTGCTGCAGTGGTTCTCCCAGAGATCTGTAGGCAAGACTTAGGATCTCAATTCTATAAAGTACATGATGTTTATATTTCTTTCATAGCCAAGGAATCTATGTGTAAAACACAGGCTAGTCTTTCTCCTAAAAGGTAAATAAAGCTCAGGAAAGCTTCTTTACTGTCTAGGTTACCAGGAGGAAGTATGTCCTTTAAAAGCAAAACAAAAACTTGAAGAAAGACTTCAAAATGAGTCCAAAGAAAACATAGAAACTGAGGAGGCCGAGAGGAATCTTGATCTGTATCAGGAGCTAAAAGGGTAGGAGAATGTGACACAGAGGAGAAAAGGAAGAAGAAATTACACTGAAGTACCAAAAGCTAAGAAACCGTGGGCCTATCCCCAAGGAGGAGAGAGTTGGACTCTCTGAAAAGAAGTCCTCCAAGGACTTCTCCTCCAAGTAATAATGGTGTCAAACCATAGGTTCTGCCAGTGAGAGATCATCTGGTAATAAAGAAGAGATGAGTATTGGTAACAAGGCATCAGTGTCAAACTGACAACTATATCAGAGGGACCTACTGTCATACTGGGACATGTATCTACTACATGAAAGAGAATGTGTCAAGGCATGTCAAAACAAGATAACCACTACTGACTTCTGGTGATTCATGGGTACATAACTGATACTGCCAAAACATTGCTAAGACTATAAAGTATTGGGCAAGAAAGTGCTCCTCTCCTTTCTTTAACCACTGCTGCCTATTGAAAGAAAGGAATTCATAAGAAAAAAACAGATAAGGAAAATACACAGCTGGTTAAATGGACAATTTCTGAGAATGGGGCTTATATTTCTAAACCTTAGGTTAAAACATTGCAATGACAAGTTTCTGGCCATGAATGAAGTGCACCTAAAAAGGGCTCAAAGACCATGTTAGTCCGAAGTTTTGCAGATCTTCTCATCAAAAAAGAATTTAAATATAAAATGAAGGAAGAATAAAACTGGCAAGATACATATGTAAACACAGACATAGACACTGATGTGGACATAGACATAGACACAGACACAGACACAAACACAGACACAGACACAGACACAGACACAGACACAGACATATATCTCCACCAAACTAGATACTATGCAGAATACTACAGTGTAAGAAGATAGATAAAGATACATAGAGTAGGGATGCCCAAAAGTTAATAGAAGACAAAATCCAAGGAATACATAGCAATAAAACCCATAACCCCTGATATTTTTGTGCAAATACACAAAGTTTGGGTAACAAACCAGGTAAACAAGAGAGCCTAATGAAAGGAGGCAGAGTTGACCTTAAAAGTGTGACTTTGATTTGGTAGAATGAGACTCATGACTAGGATATGACTTTGGAATATACTTTATTGAAAGCGAACAGGCTAGGTAAAAAGTGAGAGAAACAGAGGGAGTTTAAGGAGGGACAATAACTATTTTAAAGCTATATCATTAAGGAAACTCATGAATCAAAAAGAAAAAGCATGTGGTTAAAGGATAAAGAAAAATAAAAAAGCAATATTGTTACTGTGATATAGCATAAGCCATGTGAATAGAAAGAGCAAAGAGATGAAGGGTCTGGCAAGTAGATCAAAAGTTTGAAAAGGAAACATGATATATTAATGACAAAGGACTTCAATTAACCAAGTATCTGCTGAAATCTCTGTGTGTCTGTCTGTCTGTCTGTCTGTCTGTCTGTCTGTCTGTCTCTCTCTCTCTCTCTCTCTCTCTCTCTCTCTCTCTCTCTCTCTCTCTCTCCAGCAGAGTAGCAGCTAATAATTTTAAATGATAATTTCATCTTTCAAGATGTGGTTGATATTTCAACAACTACTGCAAAAATTCTCGTCAACAGTCAATTGATAAATGTTTATTAACTACCTACTATGTTCCTCGAACTGTGTTAAGTGCTGGAGATGCAAAAAGAGGCAAAAAATAGTCCTTCCCCTCAAGGAGTCCACAATCTGACAGGGGAAACAAGTAAGCAAAAATGTCCAAATGAGCTACATACAGGATAAATACATAATACTTAGGAGAGGGAAGGTATAAGAATTAAACAGGTTTGGGAAAGGCATCCTGTATATCATGGCATTTGAGTTGGGACTTGCAGGAAGACAAGGAAGCCAGAAAGTGGAGATGAGAAGGGAGAGTACTCTGTATATGGAGAAGAGCCAAGAAAATGCCTGGAACTGAGAGATGGAGTGTTTTGTTTGTGTAACAGCCAGGAGGCCAGTGTCACTGGATTGAAGAGTATATAAAAGGGCATAAGGTGTAACAAGACTGGAAAGGTTGTGGGAGAGAGATTAAGTCATGAAGGGCTTCAAATACCAAAGAAATGATTTTGTATTTGCTCCTGCAGGAAATAGGGAGCCACTGGTGTTTGCTGAGTGGTGGGAGAGAGCAGTGACATGGTTGGAAAGTCACCATGATGACTGAATGGAGGATGGATTGGAGTGGGAGAGAGATTGGAGGTGGGCAGACTCACCCAAAGGTTATTGCAGTAGTCCAGGTGTAAGGTAATGAGGACCTGTACCAGGGTGGCAGCAGGGTCAAGAGAGAGAAGGAGGCACATTCCAGAGATTCTGTAAAGGTGAAATCAATAGGCTTGGCAACAGATTGACTATGAAGGGTGAGAAATAATGAAGAAGGAAGACACACAGGTTTCAAGCCTGAGGGACTGAGAGGCTGGTGTTACCCTTGACAGTTACAGGGAAGTTAGGAGAGGAGATATATTTGAGGGAAAAATAATGAGTTCAGTTTGGGACATGTTGAGTTTAAGGTATCTACTAGATCTCTAATTCAAGATGTCTGAAAGGTAATTGGATGTGAGATAAGAGGTAAACAGAGAAGCTGGGGCAGGATAGGTAGATTTGAAAATTATCTGTATAGCAATGATAATTAAATTGATGGGAGTTGATGAGATTACCAAAAGTAGTATAGAGGGAGAAGAAAGGAGAGTCCAAGTGAGAACCCTGTAGGACACCTACAGTTAGAGATGAAGATACAGTAAAGGAGACTGAGAAAGAGCAGTCTGATAGATAGGAAGAGAACAAGGAGAGAGGGGTGTTCTGAAAACCTAGAGAGAGGAGAGTACCAAGAGAGTTTACTTGTTGTTTCCTCCATTAGATTGTGAACTCCTTGAGGGGAAGGACTGTTTTTTGCCTCTTTTTACATCCCCGGCACTTAACACAGTGCAAGGAATTGACTGTTGATGACAATTTTTCCAAGAATAGGTGATTAGCAGTGTCAAAGGCTATAGAAAGGTCAAGAAGAAAAAAGACTGAAAAAAGACCATTGGATTTGGTAATTAAGAGATCACTGGTAACTTTGGAGAGAGTAATTTTGGTGAAATGATGAGGTCAGAAATTGGATGGTAAGAGATTAAGAAATAAGTGAAAGAAGAGAAAGTGGAGTCACCTATTGTGGACAGGCGCCATAGGCAGGCAGACATTAAAAATAAATAATAGAATGGGAATTGTAGAGGGGGGCAATTTGTTGGGGAAGATGAGATGGAATAGGTTTGCTTGAACAGGTAAAGAGGTTTTTCTATAGTAAGAAGTAAGGCCATCTCTTCATGTGAGACAGGGTTGAAGAAAAACATAGTGGCCAAAGGCTACATCTGAGTGATGAGATGAGGAAGAAGGGAGAAGAGAGAGTAAATGCCAAATGGCCTTAATAAATAGGAACTGCTTGCTAGGATAGAAATGATGGGAATTTGGGGAGAAATAACACCCATCTTAGAATTTATGATAGAGAAAAGGAAAATAGTACGAAATGTACTATAAATTTTAGAAAAGCAGGTGTCAGAAGTTTCAGTAATAGAATAGTTAGCATTCCATGGGCTAAAATTATATAGGAGAAATTACTCAGAGGGATGAATTTTTTTCAATAATGAAATTCTGAAGACATAAAGAGAAACAACTCTGACAAGGAAAAAAAGGAAGTTATGAAAAGGAACCAATGTAGCTACACAGGAGACTGACAATTTCTTTTAAAAGAAATATATAGAAGCTGGAAGAGCAGGTAATGAAGAGTCCAAAACATGGAGTGGTCTTGTAGGAAATATCAGGGGGGCTAAACCTCAGAATAAGCTGAAGCTGTCATGAAAAGCAAAGGACAAAAAGGGAGGGGTGTGTGTGGAGAGAGAGAGAGAAGGAGAGAGAGAGAGAGAGAGAGAGAGAGAGAGAGAGAGAGAGAGAGAGAGAGAGAGAGAGAGGAGGGTATTTTAGCTATATCGATGAAAAGAGGACAAAGAAAGGATAGGATGATTTCTCTGAATGATGAAACTGTGATGATGGACTAAAGATCTTTGAAGATAGAACAACTAAAATAAATTATTTCTTTTCTGGGTTAGCTTCATTTAATTTTCTTTTTTTTCTCAGTCAAGTAAGATGTTCTATGGACTAGAAATGACAAAAAAGTCACCAATGGGGGCTTAAAACCCAAAATAAGTGGGGGAGATATATAAACTGCATTCAAGTATTTGAAAAACAGTGTCAAGAAGTGTTTGTGAAAGAGGGATTCGATTTCTACTTAGAGAGGGCAGAAGTAAGAGCGAAGGGTCAAAATTTCATAGAATCAGGTCTAAGTTGGAGGTAAGAAAAATCATCCAGAACAACTGCATCCATCCACAACGAAATGAACTCAAAAACTGTGATTTCCCTTCAGTGAAAGTCTTCAAGCAAAGACTAGATCACCATTTACTGGCTTTGTGGACAGGTTGCATTAGGTGGCCTCTGGAGTCCTCTGCAGCTTTGATATTTTGTGCTTCTGCCTTACTCAAAGATGTGATAGGATCAAAGATTCAGGGCCCAAAAGGTCCCCTAAAGGTCACTGAATCCAACCACCCCATTTTAGAAATGAGGACAGTAAGGCACAGAGAAGTGATTTACCCAGAGTCACATAAATATCAAGTGTCTGAAGGAAGACTTGAACCCAGGTCTTCCTGACTTCAAGTCCCAGAGTCCTATTCACTCCTCCATGCTACCTCTACAAGGCAGGGTAAAACTGAAACCAATGGACAGAAATTACAGTACAGCTGATTTTAGCTCCAGTATAAGGAAGATCTTCTTCCCAATTAGTGCTATCTAAAAATGGAAAGAGCACATTTCTCATTAGTGAAGGTGCATGATCAGGGACTGGATGACCCCTTGTCAGGAATGTCGTAAAGGCAATTTATATTGGGGCAGGTTGTCCTTCTAATGTTCCCTCAAATTCTAAAATGCCAGGGTTGCATATGGTTTTGCATGTAAACGCTTAGAAAACAAGCCATATGTGCTTCATTACTTTGAGTAGCACTTAGCATGGGAGTATGAATGTGAGGGGGATTCATAAATATTATTTGGAACAGTCGAGAAAGAAAACAAGCGTGAGGCCTACAAATATGCTGGGATATTTTATATATCTTCTGTCTGCAGCCATTTTGGTTTAGCAACATCCTAATATATGGGGAGGGGGAGGAGAGGGGACCTATTTCCAATCTTTCCTGACAGCAACTGGAGGAATTGAGTCATTCACATTAGAGCTTTCTCTCTTACCTGAGAGGGCTGAGATAAGTTCACAGTCTATGAAAAAAAGGAGCCCACTTTGGCAAAGCTTAGGAAACATGGGCAAACCCTCCCTGCCATGGCCTATTCAGATTTGGTGCTTTCTTCCCACCCCAACATTAGCAATGATGCTGCTGTTGATAATTTCCAGGAAGTGGAAGCAACATGAATGCCCATCACCTGTCCAGATAATGAATTGTGTTTAATCAAGGGGAGCCAAGACTTTACAATTTATCACCAGAGCTTGGCTCTTGCTGACAGCAGCTTCTCCTTTTTAACATTCATAGCCAGGCATCACAGTCTTTAAGGCAGTCGCCTGCAAAGAGCTACATTTGGAAGAAACTTCATCATAGTCCAATGAAGTCATTATCAAGTTTACTTCTTTAAGCTTTGGTTCTCTTCTGGAAAGGAGCCTGGTGTGAACAAAAGAAGTAGGGAAGCAGGGTGGCATCGTCAATCAGTCAATTAACAAGCTTTTAGGAAGTATTTACTGCGTGCCATATTCTGTGCCAAAAGCTGGGCATTCAAAAAGAGGTGAAGAAAAGAAAAGGAAAAAGAAGTCTTACCCCTCGAGGAACTTGCAGTCTAAAAGGGGAGACAACAAGTAAATAACTAGGTAGAGACTGTTTACCAGCTGAGTGACCCTGGGCAAGTCACTTCACCTCTCTACTAGGAATAATAGTATCTACCTCACAGGGTTGTTGTGTGGAATAAATGAGATAATGTACAGTGCTATGCAAACCTTAGATCATTATGTAAATGTTAGCCATTATAATATAATTATAATAATATAGCTGTTATAATGGCTTTGATATAGATGTGTCTAAAAATGTTATAAGTATATGTAGAGAGAGTGTATACACACACACACACACACAGAGGGATGTAAGGAAGGAAGGATGGAGGAGAGAGAGAGAGAGAGAGAGAGAGAAGAGTAATCTGAGTGAGTAAACCATGGGTGGGGGGGAGCAGGAAAGGCCTCTCAGAAGGTAGGATTTGTGCTGAGTTTTGAAGGAAGTGGGAGGACTGACAGAGAGGTAGGAGGGGGCCAATACTGGCTCTGAACCTGGGTTCAAATCCCACCTCTGATGTTTAGTACCTTAGACCTTGGTCAGGGCCCTTCACTTTCTCTATGCCTTACCTTCCTCATTGTAAAATGAGTGTGGGGAAGGGGGTTGTACTAAATGATCACAGCTTCCTATCTAATCCTGAGGGCATAGAAAACCAGGTACACACTGGATTAGTAGGTTTAATGGGCTAATCATCCTTGGTGTAAAGGTTTTAGGAGCTAGCCCTGGGGTAGAATACTAATTTCAGGGAAAGTGAGGGAAACAACAAATTCTACCTCTGGCCCCTCCCCCCCTTCCCCACTTATAGCTAAAGGAACTGACCCTTAAGCAGTAAAAATAAGAATCAGGTACTTCACTTTTTTCTTCCTCTTCCAATTTTTATCTGTCCTCCTTCCTGTTTTCTTCCTCCTTCTTTTCATCTTATTCCTCTTCTTGACTGTTCTTCCCCTATAACTTTTTTTCATTCTTCTCTGCCTGCATGTGGCTTTATGTAGGCAGTGTTGGTATCATATACAGGGTTTGCTTCTAGCAGATTCTAGGAACCTTCTAGAAACTTTCAGAGCTGTTCAGAACCACTGGGGACCTCCAGAGACAGTTGCCTGTCTCTCACCCCACAGGAATTCTTGTATTTCCAGAGAAAACTCAGTGCAGAAGGACACTAAGGGGTCTCTGAAAAACAGAGAAAGCTCAGGACTCCAACTCCTCTGCATGCTGTATTGATCAAAAATATTTACATTTTCAGTTATCTCAATGAGAGTCAGCTCATTTGCAAGCCCGCACAATTATCTTCTTTATTCCAGTGGCTAACAATTGACAAGGGCTTTCATTCCTGGCCCTTGCCAAATTAGTAGAGTATATCCTGGATAACAAGAACTTTATTCCTTCAAGCACCCATGGTTAGGGTTTCCAGCGAGGCACTCTACCAAGTCTTGACTTTTGTCTTGCCACTGGACTTCAATGATTTTGAAAGAGAGAGTGAGGCTGACTTTGTGCAAATCTGTCTCACTTAAATCCAATTCACACACAAATCAAGATGTCATCCCATGATGGTATTGGGCTTCTTCAAAAACAAAGGATAAACAGCCACCACATCCAGAGGGTAGATTCCCATGCTTTGGGTCATGTACCACCACTAAATGATGGAGAGTCAAGGGTTAACAGTCATCCATGAAAGTTGGGACCTGAGGACAGAATCTCCTGGGTCTATGTCTGTTGTCGGTAATGTTCAAGAAATTGGGTTACCTGAAGGCTAGGACGTTGCTATCAACCTACGCTGAGAAGGCAGAGGCCAGAGTAGGATCAGGAATGAAAGCCAAGAATGTCAAGTTGAAGGAGTCTCCCGAAGTGCTCTGACTTGAGCACATGAAAGCTAGGTCAAAGGTCACAGGGATGTTGACAAGATGCAGCAAAGAACCAAACACAGAATCACAGGATTTGAGAGTTGAGAAGGACCCTAAGATGCTTGACAAATGTCCTCCAGTCTTTTAAGAAGGAGGCAGCCAACACTTACCGAGGCTGTCTTACTTACTTACTTACTTACTTACTTACTTACTTACTTACTTACTTACTTACTTACCCACACTTAGGAATTGTTGTTGTAGCCCTCCAGGCTAAGAAGTGTTTGTCCTGATATCAAGCCTAAATTTTTCACTTTGAAATTTCCAATCACTGCTTATTGCTATTGGTTCTACCCTTTGGAGACAAACAGAATAAATGTAATCTCTCCTCCTAAATTCAGGTCAAGTTAAAAAAAAACTGGTTCAAGTACCATGAAACTTGAGAGGATATGGGAAAGTAAATACATTCTGTGCAATAATACTAACCTTCTCTGCTCCCTTTTAAAAAATTAAATGTTTCCAATTAATATGCATGTGTTCTCTCTCTCTCTCTCTCTCTCTCTCTCTCTCTCTCTCTCTCTCTCTCTCTCCCAGAATAAAAGAAAAAGCAGCAGCAAAATGCCTTTAATAAATATGTATAGTGAAGTAAAATTAATTCCAAGATTAGTCATGTCCCAAAAATGTGTTTCATTCTGCATATTGCGTCCATGACTTCTCTGATGATTAGCATTCTTCACCATCTGTAATTGTAACTAGTTCTCTGTAATCATGGCTGGTCATTGTATTGATCATCATTCTCAAGTATTTCAAACACATTCCTTTTTAAATTGTTGTTATAATATAAATTGTTGTCCTGCTCTCTTCACTGTATCAGTTCATACAAGTTTTCCAAGGTTTCCCTGAAATCATCTATTTCATAATTTTTTATGGAACAATATTATTCCATTATATTGATATACCATAATTTGTTCAGCCATTCTGTAATTGATGGGTTAGTTCACAGTTCTAACCCTTTTAACAGAAAGCTAACATGTGTCAACCATGACTTTAATTCTCCCTAATATGGCTACTTTGTCAAAAAGTGGGAAATGAACCTTTCAGACTTATCCCTAATCCAGCACAGAGGGTACTAAAGGGCTGCCAAGGAGATAAGCCATTTCAAAAGTAAAAGGAACATAATTCCCAATAATTAGAGCTGTCCAAATGTGAAATGGGCCACCTTAGGAGCATTACAAAAGATTCTTCATTGCCAGAGGTTTTTGAGTAGAACCTGGATAGCCACTTGTAGGCAAGTCACAGAAAAAAATTCTTGTTCAGGCATCAGTTAGACTAAATGACTTCTTAGGATGTCAAATCCTGGTAAACCTTCACATATTCAGAACTTCTATGGATCACATCACTATGTGTACTTTCTCCAACAGTGAAGACTGAAATTCAGCCATGTCTTCTTATCCTGTGTGACTCCTATCCATGTCTAGTGTCCTGTGCCCTGTCATCCTGTAAATCCACCAAGTGGACCACTTGTTTTGGGTTCCTTCCTCCAGACCTCTTACTATTCAGTGGGTTACCACTGCTTCATGTGAAATATCCATCAGTTTCTTCTAAAATGCCACTAAATAACTGGCTCACCTTTTTGTTCTTACCTACTTTTGGTGATATCTCTTACTTTTCTTCTTGGATATATTTTTTTTGTTTTATTTTTAAGGAGAATGTCAATATTGATATTGTTGGGTTCCTGTAGTATTATGACTCACCCATAGGAAATTGAATGAGGATGTCCCATTTAGAGACTTAACTGGTTAGTTGGTCTGCCCATAGAGCTTTGCCCTTTTCATGACCGTGTACTGCCTCGTTTCACAGCTGGCTTTTCCATGCTTGTAGTGTGGTACTGGTCTCCAACCTAGCACCTAATACCTTCTTCAGATGGTATTACTGTAATAAAGCCATTGAACTTATTGAAATCTACTATCAAAAATTCACCATCTATATTTTCTCTCCTTCATTTTCCTAAACCTCTGTGTCCTCACCTTTCCTTGGCAGATAATAATATCTACCTTGTAAAACAATTGTTTGTGTAGATACCATCTCCCCCTAATAGAATACATGCTTCTTAAGCAGGAACTAATATTTTTTTTTTTTTTTAAATTTTAGTGATGTTGTGATTTTACATTTCAAACATTTACATAACAATCCATGAGAGGGTTCTTACAACAAAGTAAAACAATTAAGCAAAACTGGCAATACCATGACCTGAAAGTGCATGCCAACATTCCACACCTTCAGCCCCTCAATCTCTTTATTAAAAAAATTAACATAAACTTATTTTCTCTCCCTGTCATCCCTCGCCCTCTGAAGAAAAATAAATTCTTTGTAACAAATGTATGTCATCAAAATAAAACATATATAATTTCTCGTTGTGTACTCCATCAGCTCTCTATCAGGTGGTCAATGATACCTTTCAACATTTGTCCCCTGGAATCATTAATGTATTGATCATAGTTCTTACAGCTTTGAAAGTTGTTTGTTTTTATAGTCTGTTGTTCTCCTGCTTCCACTTATTTCATTCTTCATTAGATTGTAAAGGTCTTCAAAATTACTCATTTTTGTAATAATGATGTTATGGAATAAATTGTTTTTCTGGTTCTGCTTACTTCAATCTGTATCAGTTCATATAAGTTTTTCTCTGTCTCTCTAAAATTATTTATTTCCTCATTTCTTACTGCACATGAGTACTCCATTACATTCATAAACCACCATTTAGTCAGCTATTCCTCAAGTGATGGGCATCCCTTTAGTTTCCAGATTTTTACTGCCATAAAAAAGAGCTGCTATAAATATTTTTGTACATAGAGGACCTTTTCCTATTTCTTTTATTTCTTTTGGTTATAGGCCTAGCTGCAACATAGCTGAGTCAAAAGGTATGCACTATTTAATAACTTTTTGGCATATTTCCAATTTACTTTCCAGAATGGTTGTATCAGTTTACAAGTATACTGTCAATATGCCTGTTTTCCCACAGCCCCTCTAGCATTTATCATTTTCCTTTTTTGTCATCTTTGGCAATTTGATAGATGTGAGGAAGAACCTCAGAACTACTTTAACTTTCTTTTCTCTATCAGTGATTTGAAGCACATTTTCCATATAGTTCTAGACAGCCCATGTTTCTTCTCTTGAGAATTTAGACCACTTATCAGCTGAAAAATGATTTTAATTCTTATAAATTCAATCAGTGCCTTACATATCTTAAAAATGAAATCTTTACCAGAGAAACTTGCTGCAAAGATCTTTTTCCCTGTTTCCCTTTTGATGTTAGTTTTTTTTTAATTAATTAAAAATTAGTGCAAAAACTTTTTAAATTTTATGTAATCAGATTATCCATTTTATCTGTAGTGATCTTCTCAGTCCCTTGTTTGGCCATGAATTTATCCTCTCTCCATAGATCCTATAAGTAATTTTCCCCACGTTTCTCCAATTTGTTTACTTTTTATATCTAAGCCAAGTACTCATTGGAACTGATTTGTGTGTAAGATGTGAAATGTGGATCTATATCTAATTCTTTCATACAGCTGCCCAAGCAGTTTTCCCAGCAATTTTTATCAAATAGGGTGTCCTTAAAGAATACTAGGGTACTAGACATTTGCTTCTGTATTTGTATAGCTAATCTGATCCACTGATCAATCTCTATTTTTCAACCAGTACAAAATCATTTTGAGATTATTGTTTTGTAGTGTGCTTTGAGATCTGCTACTGCTAAGCCTCCTTCATTCCTACTTTTTTCATTATTTCCCTTGAGATTCTTAACCTTTTCTTTCGCCACCATTTCCATTTTATTATTATTTTTCTAGGTCTATAAAGTAATCTTTTGATAGTTTGATTGATATGGCACTGAATAAGTAAATTAATTTGGGTGGCATTGTCATTTTTATTATATTGACATCCTACCCATGAGCAATGAATATTTCCAATTATTTAGGTGTGGGTCATTTCTCATCTTCCAGTCTCTCCCTTTTCCAAACCACTCCCTCCAGACCCCTCCCCCCACCACACACACATCATTATCTAATTAATAGGCCAAAAACACAGAACTGACCATGTCATATATTCTCCTTCTGGCTTCCTATTACCTCAAGGATAAAATACAAAATTCTTAGCTTAACATTTAAAGCCATCCATAATCTGTGTGTAGCCTACTCTTCTGTTCTTATATCTTATGTGTCCCCTTCATACTCATTCTAGTCAAATTGACCTGCTGGTCCTTCCATGCAGGTTACTTACCTTCCACATCTAGTCCTCTGCACCAGTGGCGGTCTTGTGTGCCTGAAATGTATTCCCTCCTCACTTTTGCCTTGTAAGAACCTAACTTCCTTCAAAGCAAGCCCAGCTTGAATGCTACCATCTGCAAAAGACCTTTCCTGATTCTCCACCACCCCTCCCAGCCCCAGTGATTAGCATTCTCTCCCAATTGAAATCGCTCCACTTTACATTGTATTTACTGATGCACGTGTTGCATCCTTCCTCTCCTCTCCCCCTTGAGAGTCCATTCCACTTTTGTACAGTTTGGTTTTTGTATGTGTGTCCTCATTACTTAACACAATAACCAGTTTCATGCAGGTACAGAATAAATGATAGTTGAATTGAATTGAATTATTCTGCATAGATTTTGTTTTTATTTATGCTGCTCCCTCTCGGGAGAGTATAAATTGCTTGATCACAGGGACTAGTTAGTTTTTGGTTTCATATCTCTGCTGCCTAGTCAAGTGCTTGGAATGTAAGAGGGACTTAATAAATGTTTAATCCAATTTAATTATTTTGTAATTTATCAATCTCCAAGTTTTTGTTCTCTCTCCTCCCTGCCCTCAGTAGAATGGAAACTTCTTAAAGGCTGGGACTGTTCAGATTTTATCTTTATGTCCCCACTGCTTGGTTAGGACCTGGAAGATAGATGTTAAATAAATGTGTGCTGAATCCATTGGGATGGTTGTCAATTCGATTCAATTTAGTTCAAGGGAATCCTTGCTCATTCTTGCAGCAACACAATTCTTCATATGTGATAGAAGCTTAATAAATGCCCAACGAATTAAATGGAACTGAATTTATTTTGTCAATTCTTCTTTTTCCTTTTCTTAGAATCTTGGCCCTTCCTAATTCTGTGCTTAGGGTGACCTTCAACCTTCTGACCCTGTAGTCCCCAGATAAACCTTTGACTTCAATGAGACTCAAGAAAGGCCCCTGACATCACTGAGTTCTCTACCAAAAGATGCCTCCAGTGGCCCAGAAGGATGAGTTAATGGAATTTCCTCAAGTGCCTCCCTGACCAATGTAGGCTCGGTTTAATAATTGCTTCTAAAAATCACAGAAAACCAAGAATATACCCCTGTATTAATAGTTCTCAGCCACAGGCCTCACTTTCACAGACTGGGATGGGAAGTCTAGTGAAACTTCTTTCTTCTGCCTTTCCCAAACACCTCTAGCTCTCTAGAAGCTGTCATGGATGTCTCCCAGCATAGATAGCTTTCTTTTTAATATTTATAAACATGAAAGCATTTCCCCCCTCTCTCTTCCCCTTGAAATGTATATATTCATTCATTAAAAGGCATTGACATTGCTGGGGTAATGGCCTGTTGACAGATTTACAGCAGGAACTAAGTCACTGCCTGCAGGCCGGTGCTTTTTAATATAATTAAAAGGCTTCTGTTTGGGATCTTGACTAATTAATATTCATGCTTCTCTCCCCCCACCTGCCATTCCAGCTTATTGCCTAATTAATCCAGCCACTAGACAAAAGGAGGGAGGGCTGGGAGAGGAGAAGGAAAGGGGGAATGCCATGACTGCTCCCCCTTTTAGTAAGAAAAAGACTTTCATTTGAAAAATCCTTTTTGTCTCAGGGGAAGAATTGGAAAGAGTCCCTTTAAGTATGGAAATTTGGTGGAAGTAGAAAGGGTGACCAGGAACTCCAAGAAAAGAAATGCTACTGTCTAGGCAATGGACATTTTTTTAATTTAAAATAATAATAATAATAATAATAATTCCCACAGGCCTTGGTAATAACTGCCTTTCTGATTTCCCAGAAAAGCAGCAATCACAGAACAGGAAATCAGGATGGCACAGGCTTCTAAGGTGGTGTCTCAGTCACCACCAGGTGGTGACAGGGGGCTTCCTCAGGCTAAAGAAATTCATCCCCGCCACCTGCAGAACTGTTATTCCCCAGGAGATGTTCAAGAATCAGATATCACAAGGTCATCACACCCAAGCCCAGATTTATGGCTACCGGGTAAACCATCAGAAACATTGTTAACTTGAAAATAGTATCAACCAACTCCCCCCATCCTCAGAAATCAAGCACAGTTTTGAAAGGAGAAAATTTCAAAGTGGAGGGTAAGGGTTAGCCTGACCTGCCTCCATGGCCATGAGAATGCCTGACTAGTCTCTGAAAATAATAGGGAGAGTTGGAACTCACCAGATCCTATCTTGCCCATTTCACCATCTGAATATTAAAGAGCCATTGTGTTAGAGCGGAAAGATTTGAAGTCAGAGGACCTGGTTTGGAATCCCAGGGCTACTGTTTACCACCTGTGTGACACCAGGAAAATTCACTCTCTACCTCTCTGAGCCTCAGTGTCCTCCTCTGTAAAATGAGAGGAGTTGGATTTGATGACCACAAGGTCTCTTCTAGCTTCAGATCCTATTCTATTATTCCACAAGGAGGAATTTCCAAAGCAAGCTGAAAATAGACCAAAATTATAGTCATAATACTGACTTTATGCAACAGGTACATTTAGTCTGTCTTACTGATGAGTCATTCTCCATGGCATGAGCAATGTATCCAACTCCAGCATACAGTGGAAAGGAAGCCCATTAACAGGCTGTAGCATAATCATTGGATCATCAGGCTGGGGAGCTGGGATCAAGTCCCTCCTTGCTCCTAAATTGCTGTGTGACCATGAGCAACTCAATCCAATTCTACAGATATTCAGTAAGCCATTGATACATACAGGGCATCATGCTTGGCCCCACCCAGAATAAAAATGTGTTCTAATTCAATGTGTTCTGAAAATGATGGCTGCTGAGCTTCAACTGCAACTAAAGGTTAAGTCTGATTGAAGTTACACTGTAAGTGAACTGGAAGTGTGATCATCTCTCATTCACTATGTTGCTGTAAGGTTCTCACTTGGAAAAATTATAAGGCCTTAAGCAATGGTCCGCTAGGATCTTAGATCTAAAAGTGGAAGGAATCTAAGAAGCTATCTGGGCCAATTGCTTCATTTTACAGGTGAGGAAATGGATGCCCAGGAAAGGTCACTTGTCCAAAATCTCACAGGGAGAGGCAGGACATAAACCTAAGCAAAGTATGGTTCTTATTAACATTGCTATTACTAAAAAACTCAGAAGGATCTTCCTCAAGCTCACCGATCAGATTGACTTTTTTCATAGTGGAACTTTACAAAAGCCTTAGGCCTTCTGGGAAGGTCCAGCCCAGCCCCGACTGAGCCAAAAAACACCCAAGCCCGTCCCTAGCCTTCCCCAAGCCCTTGGCTCCAAAAGCCCAGTTTGAGAGGGCACATGGCAAATGGGTCAAGTCCAGCTCAGCACTCCTTGTCTGAGCCAAATAGAGCCAAAGCCTAGTCCAAGCTTAGCCAAGGGAACTTTGAGGACATCCCAGGCAGGTCCAGCAAGGCACCAGCAACCTGAGTCCAGCTGTGAGAGAAAGGCCTTAGGCAAGAGTGGTGCCTGAAGCCTGAGGAAAGGAAGCTCAAGGAGAAACAACCTAAGAATTATCAGATTATCTGGAAACCATGATCAATAGCTAATAATAGCTAGCATTTATATAGCTTTTTAGGGTTTAACAAAGAACTGTACAAATGTTAACTTATTTTATCCTCGTAACAGCCTTATAAAATTGTTGCTATTATTAACTCCAATTTACATATGAGGAAACTGAAACACAGAAAAATTAAGCAGCTTGTCTAGGATTACACAGCTAATGTATATCTAAGTAAGCTTTAAACTTAAATCTTTCTAAGTCCTCATGTTCTATCCACCTTGTCACCTAGCTGCCTTCTATGATCAGAAAAAAAAAATCCAGATACCGTATTTCGAGAAATTTTAAATGAAAATTTTCCAGAACTCTGAGAACCAGAAGGCAAAGTGAAAATAGAGAGAATCCACTAGTCACTTCTAGAAAGAAACCTGAAAATGAAAATGAGAAATCCCAGGATCATAACTAAAATCCAGATTTTCCAGGTCAAAGAAAATGATACTACATGCACCCAAAAAGAAGGTAGTCAAATTCCAAGGAGCTGCAATAAGGATCATACAAGACTTAACAGCTGCCAACTAAAGGAGAGGAGATCTTGGAACATGATATTCTAAAAGAAGACAGGAGATAAAGGTTTACAACCAAGATTAACCTTTCCAACAACAAAAAAATTCATTTAAAAAAGGAGGAAAAATAAACTTTTAATGAAATAGAGGATTTCCAAGCATTCTTGATGAAAGAGATTGAAGTGAGTAGATATTTTGAAATAGAAACTCAGGTACCATGTGAAAGATAAAAGGGTACACATATTTGCTTAATTGAAAAAAGGTAACAGGTGGGGATGAATTGCTTATACATTAACAGGGAAATATGAAACAATATCTTTTTTAGTCTTAATATCTTTAAGGGTCATAAAGGTCAAAATGACATAGGACCTGTAGGTGTTTTTGTTCTGTTTTAATAATCCTAAGAGAAAACAGAAATCAAAGGGAAAGGAAACCATATTGATGAAGAAGGGAGGGGAAATTACTATTTCAAAATAGAGGTGTATAAGATGAAGAGTACATAGTGATGAAGGAAGGGGTAGGGGCAACAGGTATCCCATGAGCCTCACTTTCTTCTGATTCAGATAAAGGAAGTTTAAATAGTTACACACAGAGAGACATTTTGGTATAGACATAAATTAAACTCAAACAAGAAATAAGAATAGGAGCAGACAGGGACAAGGAAAAAGTAAAAACAGTTCCAAGAGGCAGTCAGTCAACAAAGATTTATTAAGCTCCTAGTGTGTATATTCGGCACTGTGCTAAGCACTGGGGATACAAAGAAAGTCGAAAGACAATCTCTGATCTCAAGGAACTCACAATCTAATATGGGGGGGGAAAACATGAAAATAACTGTGCACAAACAAGATTTATACAGGGAAATTCAAGATAATCAGAACTAAGAAGACACTAATATTAACGGGGATGAGGAATGGTTTCTTGTACAAAGTGAAATTTTATCTGATATTTAAACGATGCTGGGGAAATCAGAAGGTAGAGAAAAGGAAGGAGAGAATCTAGACATAGGAGACAGCCAGTGAAAATGCTCTGAGTGAGGTGGAGCATCTTGTGTGAGGAACAGAAAGAAGGCCGTGTCACCAGATTGTACAGTAGGTAGAGGGGTCGAAGGTATGAGAAGACTGGAAAGGTAGGAGGGCCCAGGTTATGAAGGGCTTTGAACACCAAACAGAAGATTTTACATTTGATCCTGAAGAAGACATGAAACCACTGGAGTTTCTGAAGTAATAGGGTAACATGCAAAGATTGTTTACTTCAGGAAGACCAAGCAGAATGAGGATGGGAAAAGTCAGGGAGGCCCACAAGCAGACAATTGCAATAATCTAGGGAACAAAGTGATGAAGACTTACACCAGGGTGATGATAACTTCAAAGGAAGAAAGAGGTATACATAAAAGATATTATGAAGGTAGAAAAAAAAATTAGTCAACATATTGGTTATTATTGGTAGAGAGAGTGAGGAGCTGAAGACGATACCCAGGTTGTGAGCCTAGGGGACTGAGAGGATGGTGATGCCCTTAACAATAATAGGAAAGTTGGGAGGAAATATGAGTACTGTTTGGGACATGTTGAGATTAAGATGCCTATGGGTCATCCAGTTTGAGATGTCCAATGGGCAGTTGAATATGAGAATGAGGGTCAGCAGAGAAGTTAAAGCTAGATAAGCAGATTTGGGAAACATCAGCATAAAGATAACTGAATAGATGGGAGCTGACGAGTTCAAGCAAGTGAAACAGTATAAAGGAAGAAGAGAAGAGGGCCCAGTACAGAACCCATTATTAGTGGGCATGAACTGGATAAAAATGCAGCAAAGGACAATGAAAAGGAGTGGTCAGACAGGTAGGAGGAGAACCAGTGGAAAGCAGTGTCACCGAAACCTAGAGAGAATAGAATGTCGAGAAGAGGATGATCAGCGGTGTCAAAGGTTACAGAGAGTCAAGAAGGATGAGAATTGAGAAAAGCCATTCGACTTGCCAATTAGGAACTCGCTAGTAATTTTGAAGACAGCAGTTTCAGTTGAGTGATGAGGTCAAAAGGAAGACTGTCAAGAGTTATAAAGGGAGTGAGAGGAGAGGAAGTAGAGGCATCAATTATAGACAGCCTTCTTAAGGAGTATAGCCACAAAAGGGAGGAGTGATATGGGATAATAGCTAGTGGGGATGGACAGAGCAAGTGAGGATTTTTTTATATATGAGTAAGACATGGGCATGTTTGTAGGCAATAGGGAAGCAACCAGTGGACTGGGAAAGACTGGAGATAAATGAGACTGTGGGCATGACAGACATTATAGTCTCCTGGAGGAGACAGAGTAGAATGGGACCAAATATATTTGTGCATGTTTCTCCAGCCAGGAAGCTAACATTTATGTACTACTTAATATGTGCCAGGCACTGTGCTAAGCATCTCACAAATATTACTTATTTCATCTTCACAGCAATACTGGGAGAAAGATGCTATTATTACCCCCATTTTATAATTGAGGAAACTGAGGCAAACAAAGGTCAAGTAATTTGCCCAGGGTCGCAGAGATATTAGATGTCTAAAGATGGATTTGATCTCAGATCTTCCCAAGTCCAGGCCCAGCACTATATATACACATGTACCAGAGAACAGAAAAAGAAGTATACCTCTCTCCTTTTAACAAAGAAGCAGGGAATACCAAAGTAGAATGCTGGATGGATATATTGGATGTTTTTGAGTGACGAAAATACCAGTTAGGCCCTAAAACTTCCAGTTTCTTATCCTGGATTTCTTTGTCTAAAGAAATGTTTCCTACTCTTTGACAATATGATTTGCCCCATGTGACTCACCAAAAGTAGTTATTGTCAGATTTGCTATAAAGATCAGAAGGCCTAGGAAAAACAGCAAAATTCATAAGGAAAACAAGCACCTTTCCCTCCCTCTTCGAGTTCTTTAGAGAAGAAAAGAGTCATTAGATTTTCCCCCTAAACGTTGCCTCTTGTCCCCAGATGTTGGCATTTTGACACATGGGGGTGCATTTTTCTAAATGGGTGTTTTTTTCAATCAGTTTCTCTCATCTTTGATTTTCGAGTTTGTCCTTGTCATCTTAAACTTACATATATCCCCATTTAACCTGGTCTTCTTATTTCTAAATATATTGCATAAGGGTGTAAACATTTCAAACTGAGAGCAGTGTGTTCTCATTTATTATTGAAAGAACATGCTGCTCGCCAAATACAGACACATACGCACAACAGAGGCACCCACAGAGAACCGTTCAGAGATATCTGTCCAGGCACAATGAGCTGAGATATGAACAGGAAACCTACTTGTGGGACCAAAAGGTTATTGTCAACAAAGCTGTTGAAAGCATGTACTGGCCAGCTTTGAGAAATGAATGGATACTGACATTTGAATCAAAAGAGCCAGGGCTGAGAGATAGTGGAATTTCAGTTAAGACTGACTAGAAAGGAAAATTGAAGTTTTTACCCATTTCTTAATTCATGTGGTTCTACATTGTTACATGTTAAACACTGAGTGTAATATTTAGTCCTATTTTATATGTGTATTTGATTATTTTTTGATGATTATTAATTTATAATTCATATGGAAATCTATATGCAAATACATTTTAGCACATTTTGCAAAGAGTGAGGTGTTTTATGAGGGTATACATCTAAGATCAGCCACATGTAAAATCTCACTCTGTAAAACGTTTGTTCAGCTCTCCAAAACTTTTGCCTTGCTTTTTAGTTCTGAAGATGGTCAAGACAAAGGGCACAGCAGATGGCTGATAGAGACTTCTGTCAATAATCCCCACTCCCTAATGGACACCCAGAATCAGAATATTTGTGCATGCTCCAAGAGGTGGGGAACTGATGGCCTCGAGGCCACCTGTGGCCCTCTAGGTACTCAAGTGTGGCCCTTTGACTGAATCCAAACTCCACAGCACAAATCCACTTAATAAAAGGATTTCCTCTGACAAACTTGGACTCAGTCAAAAGGCTGCCCCCTATAGGCTTCCCACTCCTAATAGACAATCAATTGTTTGTCCAGTGATAGAAATGGGGTTACATGGATCCTTTTCCTCAAAATACTGTATGGGACCACAGAACAGAGCATGAGTAGAGGACTTTACAGAGACAAGGCCCACCATCAAGGCCTCATCAGTAACTCACTGCTCTATTGATCTATTGCTCATAAGCACCATCCTGCCTCTCTTCCTAAAAGTCATTCACAACAGAAGTAATAAAGGAGAGGCAAGAATGAATGAAACCTCTGAAAGAATGTCAGGGAAGGTGTGGGGGGAGAAAAAAGAAACAAATGACTGAAGAGATTCAGGTAATGCTAACAATTAAGAAGAAAGGAAACAAGTATTTATTTAGCACCTACTGTGCTAAATATTTCATAGTTATACTTTTTTGTCCTCACAAAAACCCTATGAGGTAAGTGCTGTTATTATCCCAATTTTACATCTGAGGAAACTGAGGGAAAGGTTAAATGACTTGCCCAGGGTCACACAACTAGTAAGTAGGTGAGGGTGGCTTTGAACTCAGGTCTTCCTGACTCCAGACCCAATACCGATCTACCTAACTGCCTAAGGCACTGAGAGATTAAGTGAGCCAATATATGACAGAGATAGGTCATTCTAGGTTATCTTCTAAGGGCAGCCTTATATCCACTACTCCATTCTACCTTTATGTGTAGAATATGTACACTCTGCATGTATTCTAAGGGGCAGCTAGGTGGTACAGTGGTCAGGAAGACTCATCTTCATTAGTTCAAATCCAGCCTCACACGCTTGCTAACTGAGTGACCATGGGCAAGGCACTTAATGCTGTTTGCCTCAGTTTCCTCATCTATAAAATGAGCTAGAGAAGAAAATGGCAAACCTCTCCAGTATCTGTCAAAAAAAAAGAAAACCCAAATATGGACATGAAGAGTTGGAAATGACTAAGAGAATGGCTGAACGTGTATTCTACTTACAGTATGTCTATATGGACATATATGTAATACAAATATACATAGAAGAGGCAGCTAGGTGGCACAATGAATAGAGCACTGGCCCTGGATTCAGGAGGACCTGAGTTCAAATCTGGCCTCAGACACATAACACTAGTTGTGTGACCTTGGGCAAGTCACTTAATCCTATTGCCTAACCAAAAAACAAAACCAAATACACATATGTATGCAGTATGTAGGCATCGTGGTATAGGGGAAAGAGTCAGGAAGACATGAGTTCAAATACAGCCTCAAACGTTTACTACCTCTATGACCTATAGCGTGTGACTTATTATTTATTCCTAGGCCTCCCTTTCCTCATCTTAAAAATAGGAGGGCTTGATTAAATAGCCTCTGAGGTCACTTCCAGTTATATATCTATGATCATACATATACTATAAAGAAGCATTTAGTGAGTACTTACTATGTGTTAAGTCCTGTGGATACAAATAGAAAAGGCTAAACAGTCCCTGCTCTCAGGATCTCATGCTCAAATTGGAAGAGACTGTGTGTGGTATGTGTGTGTGTGTGTAAGCTGTATTATAGAAAGAAAGTTCCAAAAGTCAACAAGTCATTAATTCATTAAATTCTTCCTATGTACTAATGTATCTGTGTACACACAAAATATATCCAGGATAATTTGGAGGTCATCTCAGAGGGAAGGCATGAGGATGAAGAGAGACCGGAAAAGATTTCTTGAAAGCCCTAGAGGGGCAACAGTCAGGAAGAGGGTAAGGCTGAGAGAGATCCATAGGGATGTCATAGATGTGTTTATGTGTGGATGTATATACACATATATGTATACACACACCCCCACTGCCTAATGCGCTCAGTGGTTCCATGTGTGGACTCACACATGGACCTGCTTCTGGCCCAGGAAAATCTGGCCTATCAAGAGTCAGGTTCTTTCTTATTGTCTTTGGTTTATTATGATGCCATCCTGGAACTCCCTGAAAAAAAATCATCTGAAACATAGGTTTGGCTGGGGTCTAGGGTCTTTCACTAAAAGTATCAGAATGCCACTCAAAGTGAAATGTAGATTAGGTAGTATCTTGGGGCTCAGGGATAGAAACAACTTTTTCTACACAAAAGAAATACTTAAAACACAAAAAGCATCCATTGGAAAAGACATAACATGAAATAGTAACCCACAACTCCTGTTAAAACATGTAAACCTGAACAATTTTGAGGGTCAACTAAACAGCCATTACTTCAACATTACGACTTCCAACTGCCTCAAGGTCAACATCTTCTGGAAAAGCAGGCCATGATTGTGGCTCATCCTCCTGTCTCCATCATCTTCTCTGAGAAGACTACAGTTGAAGAAAAGTCCTCAGGCTGCCAGTTAACTCCCACTGAAGGAACTGAAATCTCCTAACCTCTTGAACTCACAAGATTGTCTCCAAATGTCCACAAATATCTAACTCAGGATTGCTATTCAGTCTTGGGCGGCTAGGTGGCACAGTGGATAGAGCACTGGCCCTGAAGTCAGGAGGACCTGAGTTCAAATCCGGCCTCAGACCAAACACTTGACACTTACTAGCTGTGTGACCCTGGGCAAGTCACTTAACCCCAATTGCCTAAAAGCAAAAAAAAAAAAAAAGGATTGCTATTCAGTCACCTGCGATCAAGGAAAAAGGCACAAAGCAGAAAAGGCAGCCAGGGCCCAAAGCCCAAGCTCAGATTTGCCCAGGCAGTTGATGTGCCTGGTACCATGTGTTAATACAGCTGCCATGAAGGAGAGGGCCCTCTCTCCTCCCCTCACAGAATGTCCAAGAGAAAGCCTCTGTGGAGTCTCTGAAAAAGAGCAGACCAGAGGGGACAGTGAGTCCTTTTAAGGTCTACTGCATGGCCACTTTTCAGAGTTTCTTGGTCAGTCTTCTTTGATGTAGCAATCTCCTTGTGCTGCCAGTAGAGACAGAGGAATCACTGCATCATACCAAATCCTTCAACTATAAGCTCATTTCCTCAGAAGTAAACAGAGGACCTCAGCTGAGCTCCAAGCATGCTTCATGGGATGATTCTCATTGCATCTATACCTGTATCTGTATTGATATCTATCTATCTATCTATCTATATATCTATATCATCTATCTATCTATATCTATATATGTATGTATCCAGGCATACCTCATTTTATTATGCTTCACTTTACTGTGTTTTACAGATATTGCATTTTTTACAAATCAAAGGTTTGTGGCAACCGTGCATTAAGTCTATTAGGTGCCATTTTTCCAACAGCATGTGCTTACGTTGTGTCTCTGTGTCACATTTCATTAATTCTCACCACAATTCAAACTTTTTCGTTATTATTAGATCTGCGGTTGGTGATCTTTGATGTTACTATTTTAATTGTTTTGGGGCACCACAAACCATGTCCATGTAAGATGGTGAACTTAAAAGATAAAACGTTGTGTGTGTTCCAACTGCTCCATCGATCAGCTCTTCCCCATCTCTCTCCCTCTCCTTGGGTGCCCCTATTCCTGAGATATAACAATATTGAAGAATATTACATAAACTTAGTTGATAAAGCAGCAGCAGGGTTTGAGAGGACTGGCTCCAATTTTGAAAGAAGTTCTGTGTGTAAAATGCTATCAAAAAATGCTACAGAAAAATGTTTCATGAAAGGAAGAGTCAATTGATGTGGAAACTTCATTGCTGTCTTATTTGAAGAAACTGCCACAGACACCCCAACCTTCAGCAGCAACCACCTTGATCAGTCAGAAGCCATCAACATGGAGACACAACCCAGCGGGCAGCTAGGTGGTGCAGAGCTCTGACCTTGGAGTCAGAAGGACCTGAGTTCAAATCCAACCTCAGACACTTTCACTTACTAGCTGTGTGAACCTGGGCAAGTCACTTAACCCTGATCGCCTCACAAAAAAAAAAAAAAAGAATGAAGGACAAACAACTACCAGCAAAAAAGATTCTATCTCACTGAAGGTTAGGATAATTGTTAGCATTTTTTAGCAATAAATTATTTTTAATTAAGGTATGTACATTCTTTTTTTTAGACATAATATGTTTATATACTTGTTAGACTATAGTATGATATAAACACAACTTTTATATACACTGGGAAATTCATGTGACTCACTTTATTGAGATATTCACTTTATTGTGGTGGCCTGGAAGGAAACCACAACATCTCTGAGATATGCCTGTATAAATAATGTTTTTGTGTATGCCCATATGAGGATAGAGAGCTAGCCTTGGAACCAGGAAGATCTGGGATCAAGTCTGACCTCTGACACATAGTAGCAATGTGAAATAAATTTCAGAAAAGGCACAAATTTCTTCACCCAGGAGCTCCCTCCATCCAACCTCAGATATTTAATAGCTGTATGATCCTGGGCAAGGTACTTACCCCTGCCTCAGTTTCCTCAATTGTAAAATGGGGATAACAATAGTGACTACTTCTCAAGGTTTTCGTGAGAATCAAATGAGAAGGTATTTGTAAAAAGCACTTGGCACAGTGCCTGCCAAAAAGTAGGTTTAATATATTCCTTCCCAAACTTGCCCCAGTGCCAGCTTGCTTTTCATTATACCACAATACCTTCATAATAAATTTATATAGGCAAGGGAGGGAAATGGTGAATCCAAAGATTAAGACAAAGTGATTTTGTCAGGTCACTTTAGATTGCTCTAAAAGTCAAGAATATTGTAATCTAGTACAAACTGGGCAGCAGGTCAGGATGACTTGATATTGTTGTACTAACAACAGAATACGGAGGCAGAATCCTGACCTCCATTGGCTTACAGTCTGTGTTCACGAAGCAGCTG
This sequence comes from Phascolarctos cinereus, assembly GCF_003287225.1. NCBI lineage: Eukaryota > Metazoa > Chordata > Mammalia > Diprotodontia > Phascolarctidae > Phascolarctos > Phascolarctos cinereus. Next base: position 412,295,809 of record NW_027555958.1, read on the forward strand.
CTTCCCTGTAGCAAAGGTTATTTAGCAATTAATATCCAAGATTCATGTCTAAGTAAGTAATTATGTTTGTAGTGAGGTTAAGAAGTCTGTTGTGATTCAAAGCACAGGCAATATTTCAAACCCTATACAACAAGTACAGTGACATCTTCAAAAGAAGATCACAGGCAAGAGAACTCAGCCCAATGTTACCATAACAAACAAGCCTACTAACCTTTGTAGGTAGTTTGCTTCTGATTAACCTAATTGTTTGGGGGCTCCTTTAACCCTAATTTTTTTTTAGGGAGGCACAAAGAATTATACACTCCACCCCTATATTATAATGTGGAGATGTTTTAATGTCATGAAAATAGCCTTTAGAGGAGTAAAGTATACTTACTGAGACTACCTTTTCAGGTCAGTCAAAGAAACTGCCTTGACTTTCCAGGCAAAAAATTTGGGAATGGCCTCCTCTGTGCTTTTAGTCATATTATACACACACACACACACACACACACACACACACACACACTTCAGATATCTGTTATTCTGCTTTTGTGGTGCCTCTTTTAAGATCCACAAGTTCCATCTCCTACACTAGGCCATTTCTGATTCTCCCCTACTCCCACCCAACTGTTAATAACAATAATAGCCAGTCATGGTGGTACATGCCTATAATTCTGGCTCCCAGGAAACATCAGTTGGTGAACCATCTATGCTCTGGGGTTATCCTCCCCTATCCCTCACCTTTGCACCCATACCAGGGTGGCCCACTCTCCCTTTCCACATCTTGGCTTACTTAAATCCTTCTCTTCCTTCTCAGTTTCCCATATCAGGTATCACCTCTTCTCTGATCCCTCCATCTGAAAGTGATCTCCCTTCCTTCAAAGAGTATTCCTTATAGCTCGTTGTCCGGATCTCTTTGCTCTTATCACGATCTACTTCGTGTCACACTTACTATCTGTCTGATTTCCCTTAGGGGTGGGAACTAGGTCATCTTTGTGTCTATGTATATAGTAGGCACTATATGAATGCTTATACCCTTGCCTTCCCCCTTCTGGAGCCAGAGGACCTGGGTTCAAATACCCCTTCTGACACTACCTAAAGTTATGATAGTGGACAAATCACTTACCCTCTCTGGGCCCTAATTTCCTTGTGTGTAAAATGAGGTGAGTCAGGATGATTTCTGAAGTCCCTAGCACCAGATGCCCGATAGCAGAAATCAAGGTTATTTACCCTATAGAAGGACACAATAGGGACTTGATGGATGTGTGCTGAGCTGAATTAAATTAATCACAAATTAGTGAAGTCATAGTCTCACAAGTTCTTTACCGTTACCTGTCTTGGACCCATTTTCCCCCCTATTCCATTCTAATTAAGACTCCCTATTTGCTTTCTTCTGTTCTCTTTTCTTCCTGGCCTTTCTCAGGTGCTCTGACCACTCCATCCAATGGGGAAATCTTTCCAAAGACCAGGCTACCTAAGGACTATCTAGCACGGCCCTGCCTCACTTAAATGCAATTCACTTGCATGTCATGGCGTCACCTCCCTGACATCATGGTCCTCTTCTAGAACAAAGGACAAACAACAACAACAGCCCAACCCACCCCTTTTATGGATTAGAACACTGAGGCCCAGAGAGCTTTTGAAGCTTGCTCAAAGTCCTGAGGGAAATTAATAGTAGGGTGGGGACTTCTTCCTGGTCCTTGTGCTCTTTTCTGCCATATCCCAACTGCACAGAAAACAAGGGGCACCTACATCACTGTGCCTCATGGAAAGATTGGACGTAGACTTTTTTTATTTTTTTTAATTTATTTTATCTTCAATTCATGGAACAATACAAGTATTTCCATAACAGTACCATAAAAAAGATGATTGCACATAAAATTGCAAATATACCATGTGCAACTTGCTGTTCTCTCCAAATATACAATAAAGTTATCATTTAAATTTCTTTTTTTTCCTTTTTTCTGCCCTCTCCCACCACCAAGTCACTTTGAGTATTATAAAAGCATAAATTAAAAATAAAGGACATATGAAGAAAGATGCTATCTACAAATAGAAGTATGTATAGAATAATTTTACACATACATACCTATGTGTCTAATGGCAGACTTTTTAAAAATATGAATAGTGGATAGAATTCTGGACCTGGTGTCAGGAAGACTCATCTTCCTGAGTTCAAATCCAGCCTCAGACACTTACTGGCTATGTGACCCTGGGCAAGTCACTTAAACCTGTTTGCCTCAGTTTTCTCACCTGTAAAATGAGCTGGAGAAGGAAATGGTAAACCACTCCAGTATCTTTGCCAAGGAAAGACCAAATGGAATCACAAAGAGTCAGACATGACTGAAAAACAATAGAATGCTCCCTAAAGCATTTAATATGTAATTCAATCTACTAAAATTAAATTTATCACTAATGCACTAGGAATGTATATGTTACAGACTGTGAGCTCTAACTAGTATGGTAGAAGTTCCTGGAGTCAAACCTTGGAGAGCAATCCCAGGTAGTAATGAATTAGTGTGAGGGGGAAAGAGATGCTGATGAAGGGATAAGAATTATGCAAATCATTGGGAGGAGACCCCACCCCCAGGAACCCCAGTCAAAGAACTGGAGGAGTGAATGCTCCAACCGGTGGTCAAAGAAGCAGAGACCTAAAATGTCGCTTACCTTCCAAGATATTCTGACCTCTCGGGCTTTTTATTCTTTCTCTATACCAATAGCTCTCTTCACTTTTCTTCCCCCTAAATAGAAATAGAGGCAGGTAGGTAGCAAAGTGGATAGAGCACTGAGCCTGAGTCAGGAACCTGAGTTCAAATTCATACACATACTACTGCCTCAGTTTCCTCATCTGTAAAATGAGGATAATAAAAGTATCTATCTCACAGGGTTGTAGTGAGGATCAAATAAAATAATATTCACAAAGCATTCAGCATAGTGCCTGGAATACGGTTGTTGAGTCATTTCAGTCTTGTGCGACTTTTCATAACCCCACTTGAAGTTTTCTTGACAAAGATACTAGAGGAGTTTGCTATTTCCTTCTCCAGCTCATTTTACAGCTGAGGAAACTGAGGCAAACAGGGTTAAGTGACTTGCCCAGGGTTACATAGTAAGTGTCTGAGGCTAGATTTGAATTTAGGAAGATGAGTCTTCCTGACTCCAGGCCTGGCACTCTATCCATTGTGCCACCTAGCTGCCCACCGTAGACGCTCCATAAATGTCAGCCATTATTATTATTATTATTATTATTATTATTACTACTACTACTACTATTACTATTACTATTATCATTGTTATCTATACAATGAGTGGGGTGAAGCAGCTGCTCTGAAAGGTCCCCCCAGCTTGAAATCTCTGATAAACCCTGGGTACAGGAAATTTTGAGCACTATTGTTTTACTGGTTTTGCACATAGTAGGTGCTTAGTACATATTTAATGAATTGAATTCTGGGAGATCACAAGATCACAACGGATTTAGACTCTGAAGTCATTTATTCCAACCTCCTCATTTTTCAGATGAGGGGACTGAAACCCAGAAATTAAGTGTCTTGCCCAGGGTTACAAATGATAGAATTAAGATGTGAAGGTAGGACCTCTGATTCCGTGACCAGTTGTCTTTCCACTATTCTAATGAGGGCGTATAGTTAGACTGGTTAGAAATTTTGCCTCTAAATAGGCCAATAACCCTGAGGCCAGAGTCGTCTTCCTACATCTTAGTTACATCCCCACTTCTCATCACAGCCTCCCTCCCCGTAGAATTAATTCTCCCTCAGTACAGTGAGTCAGCCATCTAAATTCAGATTCAGTCTGAATTAGAAATGACTCACCTATAACAAGAAAACTTTTCATTACAGCCCCACAGAAGTGCTGGTTCTTGTGATTTTGGGGGCAAGACATTGAATAATAAATCACATTTCTATACTACTTGAAGGTATGCAAAGCACTTTCCTCACATCTCTAAGGTTTTAGAAATCAAGCATTATCACTGATTATACTGATTAAGAAACTGAGGCACACAGAAATTAAAGTGAAGTGTTCCTGACCTAGGCGAGTCACTTAACTCATTTGCCTCAGTTTCCTCATCTGTAAAGTGAATGAGCACCTGAGTCAGAATTTGAACCTAGCTCTTCAGAGCACTAATTACTCAGCTGGACAAAATCTAGTGGGGTCTAAATTATATGCAAATGAGATGAATTAAGTAGAAAAAATAGTTTGTGCTTTTACTTCCATTAGTAATTCACCTTTCCATTTCAAACCAGAACTTTCACTTATAGTTTCTCCAGGTCCTTGGGTATAGATCTTTTGATCCAAGTCCTAGGCTTACCCCTTGTTTCCAGAGTGGAATTGTTCTTTGGAAAAATCTCCTAAACTTGAATTGGGTGTCTTCCCCAGATCTTTCCCACAGACTTGTGTTGCATTCAGCTCTCTTTCCTGGAAACTAGGGTCTTACAGGGCAGCTAGGTGGCACAGTGGATACAGCACTGGGCTTGGAATCAGGAAGACTCATCTTTGTGAGTTCACATCCAGCCTCAGTCATTTATTGGCTGTGTAACCCTGGGCAAGTCACTTAACCTTGTCAGCCTCAGTTTCCTCATTGGTACAAGGAGCTGGAGGAGGAAATGACAAGCTACTCCAATACCTTTGCCAAGATAAACCCCAAAATGGGGTCACAAAGAATCAGACACAACTGAAACAACTAACAACACAGGGGCTTACAACTTAGCTTAGGAGCTACATAGCATTTTTAACACCATGAACTTGGCATAAGGATAAATAAATAAAAAAAAATCTCAGTATAGGCTGGATGCAATAGACTCGTGACCCATCCGCATTCCTGAAGGTCATAGGATCCTAGATCCGGAACTAGAAGGAACTTCAGGGTCATCGGAGCCAATCCCTTCATCTTACACATATGAAAACTCAGGTCAAAGAGGTTAAATGACTTGCGTAAAGATAGACAGGTAGTAAGTGACAGAGCTGGGATTTGAACCTAGCCCTTCTCACACCAAAATCTACCACCTTCTACTTCTCCAGGTCCTCAAACAATGACCATTTAGTCATTTGTTGGAGACACGGTAGAAGTGCTTCTGAGGTCCCTTCCAACTCTGAGAGTCTGTGATTCTGGGATACGATGCAGAAGAGAAATGTGTTCAGTTTGCCATAAAGTACTTGTGTGACCTTGGATGAGTGACTTAATGTCTCTGGGTCACACTTTCCTTATCTATAAAACAAGGGCATTGGACTAGAAAGATATTTCTAGCTATTCATCCACAACTATTCATCTGTAGCAAAATATCCACCCTTAAAAAAGGCAAATCTAGTGGGGTCATTCACAAAATAAAATACAGCATGGGTCAATAGATCACAAACACATCTGTGTTAATTGGAATTCTACCTATGTTTACTCCAAAGGCATAATTAGGGGAGAGTGATGAACCTGAAGCTAAGACGCTGAAATTTAGAAGACACAAAAATTCAACTCATGGTTTCTTTCAGTAGCATAAAAATAGCTTTAGTAACTAATTATCTTTCCCACTCAACTATATTTATCTTAATTATTTATTGTATTATTTTTACATCAGGAATGACAATATTGACTTGAGGGGCTATTTTGGGCTACGTGATCCAAACATGTATCAGGTTGCTTTGCAGTTGCAGTTCTGGTGAACACAGTAGATTAAGTACTTCCAAAATAATAACAATAATTGTGTTGTTGTTGTTTAGCTCTTAGGTTGTGTCTAACTTTTTGTGACCCCATTTGCCGTTTTCTTGGCAAAGATACTGGAGTGGTGTGCCATTTCCTTCTCCAGCTCATTTTACAGATGAGGAAACTGAGGCAAATGGGGTTAAATGACTTACCCAGGGTCACACAGCTAGTAAGTGTCTAAGGCCAGATTTGAATTCACAAAGATGAGTCTTCTTGACTCCAGGCCCAGTGCTCTAACCACTGTGCCACATTATTATTGTTGCTGTTATTATTATTATTATTATATTATTATTATTGTTATAGCAAATCCATTCCTATAGTGCTTCATGATTCACTTTTTTTTCCCACAAAAATCCTTTAATAGGGCAGCTAGGTAGTACAGTAGACAGAGTTAGGAGGACCTGAGTTCAAATGTGGCCTCAGACACCTGACACTTACTGCCTGTGTGACCCTGGGCAAGTCATTTAACTCCATTGACGAGCAAAATAACAAAAGAAAAAGAAAAAAGAATCCTTTGATGTAGGTAGGTCAAATAGTATTATACTCATTTTAATAAATAAGGAAAAAAGGCCTAGAGAGATGCTATTACTCTATTAAAAGTATATAATGCTTTTAGAATTTACATTAAGAATCAACATTTCTCCTCTTGGCCGGTTGGCATCATTATCATCTTCATCACCATTGAGTAGCATTTATATATGCTTTTTAAAGTTGGCAAAGCTTTTTACAATATGATCTCATATATCGTATGACAACTCCAGCTAAGCAAGCTAGGTATTATTATTATCCTCATCTTATAGGAAACTGAGGCTGAGAGGTCCAGTGAATTCTCCAAGGTCACACAGTTAGTGATATCTTTGGGCCATCTTCCCCTACCAAGGTTCTTCTATTAATCCTCAGTCTCCTCCGAGAGTCTATTAGGACTAATTTTGAATAAACTCTCTAGAGTACTGGTAGGATTCCCTGACAGTACCATTAATTACTGCTTTAATTACCCAATGTACTCTTGAAAATATGGATATAAACCAAGTGTTTGCAAGCAAATCTTATTTTTCCCCCATCATAATTCATTATCATTTCAAGCAGATTACCAAAGGAAAGAAATTGACTAACATATACTCATATAATGAAAATTGGTCTTGATTCCTAACCTTTTTGCTATACCTAATTTTTCCCAAACAACTATTGCAACAAATGAAAGGGATAACACTTCTGGATAGTTTTTATAATTGTCTAAATATAATATATAATAGGTTATGGGCAGTTAGATGGCACAGTGGATAGAGCACAGGGCTTGGAGTAGAAAAGATACGAGTTTGAATCCTCCTTCAAACACCAATTAGTTTGTGTGTTCCTGGGTCTCTCTGTACCTCAGTTTCCCCATCCGTACAATAGGGATAATAATAGCATATACTTCACAGTTTTGTTGTAAAGGTCAGTTGAGATAAAATGTGTAAGTACTTTGCAAACATTAAAATACTACATAAATGCTAGCTATTATTATATCAACAAATAATAGATAATTTTAATATATAATGTGATAGCTGGAATTTGCATAGCACTTTAAATTTAGTAAAGGACTTTACATATATTCTCTCTTCTGAGCCTGACAATAATCCTTTGAGTTATGGATCACAAGCATTTCTACTAATGAGGAATGAAGCTGAGCTTTAGAAAGGTTAAGTGATCTGTCCATGATTACATAGCTATTGAGTATCAAAGGCAGGATTTGAACCAAGGTTATCCTAAAATTGAACACTCTATCTATTGCACCCTGATTCCTCTCTACTACAGTCAATAGCGAATAGCTGAAAATTGGGACAAGGACCACCAGACCGTACCTGGCTCAAGGTTATGAGTCAAAACCAAGCGGAGCAACCATTGGAGAGCAAAGTTAGCTAGGAAGTTCTGAGCCCTCTCTAGAGGGAGGCTTTGGGAGGAATTTATTCCTGTGCCCTCCCACTCTCCAATCAAAGAGGAGAGACAGCTGAGGATGCTGAGGAATTGTTGAACGTTAAAGCTGAATTAGTCTCCATGATGATGAGATTTCAGATGATGGTCTTACTCCGGGGGAAGGATTCAATTCCTGTGTACTCCATGGGACTTAATGCTTCGCTAGGCACATTGGTTATACCATTGCTCCATTATTTAGAAGAGCTTTCTGGCTAGAAAACATCTAGCACACATGTTGCTCAGACATTGTAGACAAGAGAAACAGTCCCTGATTTGCATTTACAAGTGCTTCCATTCCTTTAAGAAGATTTGCCCATCTCAACAAACAATTTGGTAAACCTGATGACAAAACAATCACCAAAATGGCCTATCAATTTTCATTCCTGAGAAGAGCATCCGCAGTGCTGGCTGAACCATTTAACTGAATGATAGTGATGAGTTTCCTGGGGGCTCAGAGCTAAAAAAAAAAAAATCAAATATGTCACTCTCCCATTTTATGAAGCACAAAAATAAAAAACTGCGTTAAATGAAACTGCCTGAAACTGGACCTATCTTTATTCCATTTAGGCAGTTAACATGTAGCAGTTTCAAGTTATACCCCCAGGAGGCTGTTACAACTTCTATATTAGATTTGCATTTGGATCAAGTTTTTATATTAAATAATGTTTGTGGTTTGATTTTCTTATTGATGTTCCATTCCTAACTTGTTTGGTGGATTACAGACGAATGGACCATGCTATCAGAAGTCTGGATGGGAAGGAAGTTTGATGCAAGCATTGTGTGCCAGTTCTCGTATGGCTACAGACTAGGCCAGATTCTGCCCTCAGTTACGCTCTTATTGACGTCAGTGAGAGCTGTGCTCATGTAACGAGAGGCAGAAATTTGGCTCTTTGATCTTAATATAATTAAATGCCCCCAAACTATGTTGATGCAGGTCAAGAATTTAAACCCCAAAGGGTCAGGAAAATACAACAGATTATGGTTCTGCTGGCTACTCCATCTCATTTCCATGTGCCATATAATTAAGTCATACAGTATTTCTCCAGTCTAACTTGGAACTCAGTACTAGGGTGGTTCAACATGTATTCTTTAATCTTGTAGTATGGCCTTCGAAGAGACACTTTCCAAAGTTTGTTCTAGGGCAACAGATAGGGAATTCTGGACTTTGTCTCAGGAAACTATTACCTGTATGACCATGAGCAAATCACTGAACACCTCTGACCTTCAGTTTCCTCATCTGTAAAATAGGGCTAATATTTACGCACTCTATTTCAAAAGATTAATAAGAATTGCTCCCCACTACCTACTAGCACCCCCCACAAAAAATTACCTTGCGTTTATTTTCTGTATGTAAGGTGTGTGTATGTTGCCTCTATTGGTTATGTGTACATCCGTGTTGGTTTATCTAGATGAGATTCAAAAGGAGACATAAATAGGTATCTCTGGAATCTTAGCTATGCATTTCCAAGGGAGATTCCAGTGTCTGCCTAGAAGGGAGAAAAAAATTGGGGCTACGAGCCTGGTCCACTTTGTAGTACTCAGTGAGGGGATAGTTGGATTAGAATTGTATCTATCTTTCTCCCTAGTCTAAGGGAAATGATTTTTTGGTTCAAGCTGCTTTCTTGATCACTTTCCCTTAATGAAAAAGAAGTGTCCCAAGCTATATCCAAAGGCCTGACTCCCTTCTCACCAAATGTTAGTTACACAGAGACCACCGCAATAGTGAATAGCTAATGGACACATCTATCCAAGTCAATAGCCAGTAGAAATTGGAAAAACTGTACAGATCAGAATATACCAGACAGTATATGGAGTAAATGAACTGTCCCATTGGGAATAATGTCTCTCATCTCAATCAAAAGACAAAGTACCCAGCTAATCCAAGAGGAAATTCCCTAAAGTTTCTAGTTTGGAAAGCAGGAAATCAGGAACGTGGTTGATGTTTCAGCTCCTCCATGTCAGCTTCTCCCCAAAGTCCTTCTCTCCTTTCAGGGACCTCTGCCTAAAGAGAGCTACCAGCTCTGCCCTTCGCACTGTAACAGAGAATGAAGTAATCTGTCTCTCCACCAATGAGGAGAGTCTTGGGCGAACGGCTGGCTTGAATCCAGATTTATATAGATAGTTTGTATGGATATACTTATACATGTGTGCCCATTTTCTCTTCCAATCAAAAGTACTCTCCTTAAGAGGAAGATCAAATTTCATGTTTGTCTTTTTATCGGGCATGCAGTAGGCATTTGATAAATGCTTACTGAATGGCATTGATTAAACAGCAAAGTGTTATATAAATATAATTGATCACTATTATGATGGTGATATTAATTAATAATAGTAGACCCTAGCACCATTCCACTGTTAGCTTCGGAACTGAATTTCCAGTTTGTATTTTGAAGCAGTAACAAAGATGAATGGTCAGCAAAAGGAAAAGAAACTTTACCTGTAGAATCTCAGGAGTCTTGGGGCAGAGGCAAGATGGTGGAGAAAAAGAAGGAGTCTAGACATCACTAGAAGTTCTCAGATGAATAACTCTGGTAATTTCTTTGTTTAAATAATGTGTTTTTCCCAGGAGATGATAACCAAAGCATTCAACTCCTTATTACAATTATAATAATAGCGAACATTTCCATGACACTTTTAGGTTCACAGACTGCTCTACACATGACATCTCTTTTGATAATTACCTATATGCATTTATAGGAGGACAGCTGAGGAGCAAATTTTCCACAGTATAGAATTATTTAAGTAGCATGACTTTGGCATGTATTTCTGTGCTTGCTTTTAGGTATAAATGGATCAGATTCCCTGAGAACTCAAGAAACTTTAAACAAAAGAACTACCTGCTTCACTTTGGGTTTGAGAGCTTTCCATCCTACTCTACTCTGTTCTCTCTGCTCTACTTATCTCAGCAACTCATTCCATGCTAGCAATGGGTAGCATCACCTCTTGGACTGATGTAAAGGATTGGCCAAAACAAATCTGCCCTCCTTTTCCCAAGAGTTACCAGAAGAAAGTTATAAAGGAGAAAATAAAGCATTTTGAAATCTAAAAGCTTTCCTGATAGAGTGGTAAGCTAATATTTAGAATAAAAATAAACAGACCTATTATGAATTATCAGCAATGAAAATAAAAAAGCAAAATGGGTGATAGATGTGAATAAGAACTTAAAAGCAAGATTTTCCATGAATAAGCCTCATTGTGGAAATCTGCCTACAGATAATGAAGAGTTGGACATCTGGTTTTGGTGTATATGAGAAGAATGAATGAGGAAATGTTCTTGGCTGGCAAAAGGGATCAATGCTCCAGGATTTAAAGAAGAAGAGGGTTGGGAGTCTGATCTAATTCAGAATTCTTTCATGGGAACTAAAAAAATCTTTTTTTAAATAAGGAAAAACAACAGTTAAGGTGAATTTTTATTTTTCCTAAGTATGATTTACCTCTTTTGTTTTTCAGTGATTTCCAGTCATATCTTTTAGTCATATCATATCATACCTTTCAGTCAGGCACTTTGTGACCCCATTGGGGCTTTTTTGGGCAGTTACTAGAGTGGTTTGACATTTTCTTCTCCAGCCCATTTTACAGATGAGGAAATTGAGGCAAATAGGGTTAGGTGACTTGTCTAGAGTCACACTGCTGGTAAATGCCTGAGGCTGGATTTGAACTCAGGTCATCATAACTCCAGGCTCTAGCCACTGAACCACCTAGCTGCCCACGGAAAGGTTTGCTAGCTTTATTTTGTAAAGGCCTTTAAAGGTAAAACAGAGGAATTGGTGTATTTTTCTCCTAGAGACAATAGGGAGCCACTGAAGAATCCCAAGTTGAAGAACAATACGATCAGACCTGTGCTTCACGAAGACTGTTTTGACAAATAATTATAAACTTCTGATGGTGTAGTAGATCATATAGGCCTTAGGTCTGGAGTTAGAAAGACCTGCCATAGAGTTCTAATTGTTAGAAAATGGTTCCTTACATTGAGCTGAAATCTGACTTCTTACTTCTACCTTTCTCTTTCTATTGCCTTATTCCTAACCACTTACAAAAATGTTCCCTGACATGGAAAAAACATATGGCTTTGACCTTGCCATCACAACCTCTGATCCCATATTTTTCCTCTCCTTCCTGCTAAACTGTGAAGGATGGTGAACATCTACTGCTGCCTTCCCTACTTACTCTTTCCACGCTTTTCCACTCACTCAAATTTCTATAGCCTAATTTCCTTGTCTTCCAATTTACTTAAATATCTCTCTCAAAAATAACCAATTGTTCCCTTAAATGTCAAACCCAATGGTCTTTGTTGATTGTCATTCTCTTTACTCTTTCTGGAGTATTTGGCATTGCTGACTTTCATCTCCTTCTACATACTTTATCCCCCTATCACTTCCAAGTTCCGCTGATCCCTCTTGGTTCTTTTCCTGCCTGTCTGATCAATCTTCCTCCACCTTTTTCTCTGGTTCATTGTCTTCCTATCTGCCCAGAAACAACAAAAGGCGTCCCCCAATGGCCGTTCCTTGATACTCTTTTTTTCTCTCTCCATACTCCAGTAATTTCCTCCACTCCTGTTGCTTCAGTTATTTATTCAGTACAGATGATTGCCAAATCTATGTACTTTATCTGGTTCCAATCTCTTCCCTGAGCTCCCTTCCCATACCACAGACACCTCAACTGAACCATATCCAAAACTGAACTCTCCTCTCTAGTCCATCGGCCATACAACTGCCAAATAATCCATGTGATGACTAGCTCAGACCATGTTATTCCTCTCCTCAAATACCTTTAGGAGCTCTCTACTGAATATAAGTGAAATTCTAAATTCCTTAGCTTGGGATTTGAGGCCCTGCCCAGTACAGATCCAATCTCCTTTTCCAGGACTTTTTCAATATTATTATGATTTCTATGTCATTATATCATATATTTAATTATTAGTTATATGTTATATTGAGCATAATTGTCACTTCTATTTATCAATCATGTTTTATTTATTATAATTATTACTTACAGTTGCTAATTATATTTTAATTATAATTATTACTTAACCTTTATTAACTGTTTGTTGTTCATTTATTAATTATATGTTTAATTACATATTTGATATTATTATATGATGTATTTATAATAATAATCTTATTATTATTACTTGTTCCAGTATTATTTCCCTCGTGGCATATAGTACTAGTCATTCTCTGATTTCAGCCTACATTTTTCCACCCCAGTAAATTAATGAATTCTGGCCCTCATGCCAAGAATGTCCTCCCTCCTCAAGTATGGTCACTGAACAACTTCTCTTCAATCCAGGTCTATCACAAGTTCCACATGCTCCAAGAGGCTTTTTCGGATGCCTTTAGTTGAAAGCCATCATTTCTCCTTCCCCAAATTTTCCTAGGACACTTTGTCCTGATCTCTCCTTGGACCCAGTGGTATTCTACATTGTGTTGTCCTTATTTGTCTATGAATCATGAGTACCTATTAAATTGCTTTAAAAAATAGTTTATTGTTTGTATTTTTCAAGTAACAAGAATTTTTAAATTAATCTGTCTGCCCACTACTCCACATGTTACACACACACACACACATTATATATGTATGTATATATATATACATATATATGAATTTATTCAGGGGATTATTAATTTTTAATAAACAAAGCTATATAGTTATATTATATATGTATACATTTATATTATATATGTATACATTTATATTTTATATATGTATATTGTATCCATCTAAGTGTATTTTATTATTGTTATTATTGTTAAGTTGTTTTAGTCTTGTTCAACTCTTTGTGATACCATTTGGGGTTTTCTTGGCAAAAATACTGGAATGGTTTCCCATTTCCTTCTCCAACTCATTGTACAAACGAGGAATGGAGGCAACACATACATATGTGCATATGTATACATTTATAGACATATACATATATGTATAGATGTATGTGGGGCAGCTAGGTGGTGCTATAGATTGCCTAGTCTGGCATCAGGAAGACTCATCTTCCTGAGTTCAAACCTGATCTCAGACACTTACTAGCTGTGTGACCTTAGGAAACTCATTTAATCATGTTTACCTCAGTTTCCTCATCTGTAAAATGAGCTGGAAAAGGAAATAGCAAACCACTCCAGTATCTCTGCCAAGAAAACCCCAAACAGGGTCACAAAAGAGTCATACATGACAGAACAACAACAACAAACATATACATGTATATATACAGTTACATATATATGTGTGTGTATGTGTGCATATATATAATAGCCACATGTGTACAATATAGTTACCTAGCTGGACAAAACAAATTCCTCCATTAACTATATCTAAAAATGGATGTCACTTTTTGCATCTTTAGTTCATCCCATCTCTTTCAGGAAGTGAGTAGCATGTTGCATCATTAGTTAGTAAGCTCTTTGAGAAAATGGACTCTGGTGTTTCTTCTCTTTGTTTCTCCAGTGCTAGTGCCTTCAGCATTTAGGGTCAAGGAGGTAGGGTTTGAACCTGTGATTTCTTTGGTGTGGGAATTCCAGGTTTAAATCCAGCTCTTCCAACATCCTCCGATAACTCAACAGTCTTGGGAATTGCCTGGGGTAGCGAGAACTAAAGTAATGTACCGGGTGCCACACTCAGCCAGATGTGCCAGGGGCACAGTTTAAATTCAGATTTTTCTTATTCCAATGTCAATCCTCTAACAGCTCTGCCAGGCTCCATCTCACATAGAACCTCTTGCATATAGTAGCCATTTGATAAATGTTTGCTGAACTGAATTACATTTGTGGGATTCCACCCCTTGGACATAGTTCTTCCCTCTGGAACTGAACATCTGGCCATTCAAAGTAGCCTTCCTTGGGGTGGGGAGAGAGAAGGGACCTCATTAGGCTTGTCAGACCTTCAAGTTTCACGGCATGTGACTCTTTCACAGCCAAGATGGAAGGTAGTGCCTGATCTTCGTTGGTGGGGTATGCATTCCAGTATTTACATATCATCATTAAGGCCCCTGAGACTGGATTAGCCAATTCTTTCTGTATGTTACTTCTGTGGACATTACAGTGCTCAGCTGATATGTCTGAGATCATGTAGCTTTTCTGGGAAAATCATTGGGCAATAGATTGGGAGCTGGAAGAGATGTTAGAGACCACTGAGCCCAATCCTCTCATTTTACAGATGAGGAAACTGAGGCTTGGAGAGGTTCAGTTACTTGCCCAGGGTCACACACCTAGGTGAGCCTTCCAGACCACAAGTCCAGCTACCTATTCACTATGCCACCTCGATGCCTGTATGCCACATAGGCAGCTACCTAGGACTCTACCCTGAACAAATTGACTTTTTACTTGAATTAGTGCCAAAATCCTCAATCTTTTCAACGGCTTGACCAAAATACCTATTAAACAATTACAAGACACAAGACACAAGGAACTGAATTTAATGCTAAGAACACTGACTCTAGAGCCAAAGGACTTGGGTTCAAATTCTACCTCTAATGATTTTTACCTGTGTGACCTTGGGCCAGTCACCTAACCCCCTGACTTTCAGTTTCTTCATCTATGAAATAATAAGGTTGCACAAAATGGCCTCTGAGATTCCCTCTAGCTCTGCATAGATGAGCTTATGGTCTTAGCTGTACAAAGGGAAAAATAAAGTCCCTTACCTCAAGGAGTTCATAATTTACTGGGCATGGGAGGGGACATATCCAAATGTTACCACTAGAATAATAGATCTTATAATACTAGTGAGTATGTGAGTTGTAGCGCATAGGAGAGTTGGATCCCAGGGACTTCATCCTTTCTCATGTCTCCTTCATTGGGGGAGGGGTGGGGTGGGGTTAGGAAGATGTGGCAGGATGAAACTTCCAGGTCTGGTGGGGTTGGAGGTAATCATTTAATATGGGATCTTTTCTACAACCCTTATCCTCAATACCTCCTTTCACTCTGAAGATTTGCTCAGTCATACACTGTTGCAACAATTAGCTTGTTTTTTAGCCAAGGAGCAATACGGGAAGGAAGGAAGGAAGGAAGGAAGGAAGGAAGGAAGGAAGGAAGGAAGGAAGGAAGGAAGGAAGGAAGGAAGGAAGGAAGGAAGGAAGGAAGGAAGGAAGGAAGGAGGAGGCAGGGAGAAAAGAAGGATAACTCTTAGTTAAAATGATCTGTTGCCTTTTTCTCCATCTTCTGATAAAACAGAGCTCCTCTTTTTTTCTTTTGGTTCTTTTCAAGTATATGCAAAACATGTCAACCTGAATAACTTTGTTATCCCTCATGCAAATTTTTCAGCTCTTGACTGAATGGCTGTATCTTGTTCCTGCTGTCAGGCCCTCCTTTAAGAGCCATGGGGGATTTCAAACCCAATCTTCCATGAGGAAAACAGACAGAAAACATCATCAATCAAGGGGAGTGGAAAAGTAATGAAGGAAGTGTGGAAAGTGTCCGTCAATCAATCAAACCCACTTATTAGATCACAAGGTCATACAATCAGAATGAGAAAGACCTCAAGGTCATCTATTATAATACTTTGTTTTACATGTGAGGAAACTGAGGCCAAGAAAAGCTAAGTGATTTGCCCAAAGTCAAACAGTTAGCAAGGAGAAATCCCACCTCCTCTGACTCCAAATCCAGGATTTCTTTGTTTACTTGCTGGCTTGCATGTTTTTCCATTGAAAACACTGGTGAGATTTCTGACCTCTCTAACCTACATGGTGAGGTAGTGAACATTCCTAGGTTTCTGATGCTTAACTGGGTACCCTATTGAGACATCATTAGATGGTAGAAAGAGTACTGGACTTGGAGTCAGAAGATCTAGGTTCAAGTCTTGGATCTGTCACTAATTGTGTGACCATGGACAAGGCACTTAACTGAGCTATTTCATCTGCTACCTACCGAAAAGGTTATTTATTTGTTTGAAATATAGATCTTCATAAATTTTAAAGCATTGTAGAAGTAAGTTATCGGTAATGAGGAACCTTTCATTGACCCAAAATTATATGTTAATGTAGCCTTTGTAAGCTTTTAAGATCCTTATCCCAGATGAATCAGGTCCCTGAGTAATACTACTTCTTCTCTTTAGGGTTCTAGGGTACTCCTAGTGGTTGGAAATCTTTCGAATGCCATTGACTGGAGTCCCTATTTTGGTATGTTCCTCTCATTATCAATCACTAGTATCATTTAGCCATTTAGTATCATTAGCTTGTGCAAAGGAATATTGACTGAGATTTAGCAAGAACAAAATCATCCCCTCCTGCCAACATCTGAGGGAGGGCCCACTCTTCCCTATACCACCTTGGATGCTGGGGAGAGTGAG
This sequence comes from Phascolarctos cinereus, assembly GCF_003287225.1. Taxonomy (NCBI): domain Eukaryota; kingdom Metazoa; phylum Chordata; class Mammalia; order Diprotodontia; family Phascolarctidae; genus Phascolarctos; species Phascolarctos cinereus. Next base: position 412,312,718 of record NW_027555958.1, read on the forward strand.
TTCAAGCTTAAAACAATTATTGCAAAGCACTACCCCACCAAGCTCAATTCTGAATGTGAATTGGCCAATTTCTCATAGTCACCATTTCTTGTAGAATCCAGCATCTTGGCTAGGGCATCAATCCTTTGCTGGGCTGGGTCCTGGTCACTCCTTGGGACTATGCTAGCAGAATGAGAATTCTGGCCTGTACTCTGGCTTCTAGACCTTGGGTAGCTCCGAGTATGAATAGACACAACAGGGACAGAAGCAACAGGAGAGTCATGGCATCCTGGGCGGAGAGATAAAGTTCCTTTTCCCACATGGGGCTTACAGTGGTCCTTGGCTCTTCTCTTGAATGAAGCCATATAGGAAAAAGTTCCATTCTTAGTTCCAATTTAGCAGCCAACTGAAAGGCTCTTTTCATTCATATGGTAAGTGGTCCATAAACAATGTCTGCCCCTGCTCTGAAGTCCACGTGAGGATAGAATCAGAAAATCATACTTTGCAACCACTTAAGGACCAGGCTTATTGGTCCCAGTCTCTTGTATCATTAGATTTCCAGGAAAGATCTTTGCCTCTGCCTTCAGAGAAATCGATTGGGAATCAGTGTGGGAAAGGGGAGGGAGATGTCTGTCAGTGAAGAGAAACAAAGTCTTAGGGTTAACTGCTAGGTGGGTTAGGCAGCATAGAAGGTAGCTCCAGCTACTAGATCAGAGAGGAAATGCTAAAGTAAACTGACTCCTGAAGATGATGTGACTTCTTGGCACATTAATGTCTCTCCACAAACTTAAATCCTTCTCAACCTCTGAAGTGAGTGATGAAGATACTACACTTTTTCCCACTTTCCCTGGAAGACACCTGAAACAACTAAAAAACAAGAGACAATTTTAGGCATTCACTGGAGTGCTAAGCTGTGTAGACAATGAGTCTCCCAGGTTTATTACTTGATCCCAGAAATATGTGTAACCCAATGTTTTAGGTACTACATGCAGAAGCTTAGGTGTAGACATGGACGCGGGTTGAGGAAAGCAGTGAGTTTACTCCTAGGGCCCATTTTTTCTCCAGCATTCCCCAAGGTCTTATATCTTTAGATTTAACCTGAGGATAAACTACCTAGATTGCCACAGACCCTGACCTTGGAAAGAGGAAGGAGAAGTATGAACCCATGGGAATATAGGAAGCACATACATGGGAAGCAGGAGACCAGCACAAGTGAGTAACAGGAAAAAGATACTAGAATAGAGATGTATTGAGCTACTAAAGGCTAACGTGATTCCTAGGGGAGTCCATTGGAGCATGATCTGAGCCCAAACTACTAACTAGGTAAAAATCTGCACTGGAGGTCCAGCCTGGGGTGGGGGTGGGGAAGAGAGATGATGACCTGGATGTACCTATGGGTTCTGTACTTATTTTAACATCATCCCACTGTCTATCACCAGGCTATTTTAAAAAGACATCTGGGAATTTGTAAGTACTGGTTTTTCCCTAAATGTTTATTTTTTTTATGCCTAAACTTAACATGTGATAAAAACCTTGTCGACCAAGAAAAACTCTAAGCTATATGCTTTATTTTGTTTAATATTTACAAATATAGAGTAAGAGTCGAGGAAAGGTAGAACCCCTTTCTGAAAAGAGATGTCTTGCCTAGATGAACTAAGCTGGGGGTTTGGAGTTCCTATATGACAAGAGCAAAGAGGAGTAACCTATGTTGGACTTTTATAAGCTTCGCAAAATAATTTGAAACCAAATACACTCCTACACTCTTAGATTCATTTCCTATGAATTTTACCATAGTGTGGGAGCAAGCAAATTGGGCGGTCATTTTGTTTCCTCAGGAAGGCCCATAAGCTGGGTTTGAAAGGAAAACCATACCCCAGGAACAAGCTGCCAGGGAGGCCCCACCCATGAAAAGGGAGGGGGATTGAGTTCCCCAGGTATGAGTAATCATTCCAGGCAAAGTCACAATTCAAACATTTCAGGTCTTTGTCATTCTAACCTGCTTTTCCCACTCCCAACTCACTTACTCCCCTCATCTAAAACTCTCTCAATACCTAGAATAGAGGAGTTCTGAAATTCCTTGAAAGGAGAATCATTCTTTTGACATAAAGCTTCTTATCCTCAGTTAAAATGCAATACCCCTGGGCAATGTAATCCATTAACCTTTATTGATGTCGCAGAGAGCGAATGAGTTATATCTGATACTATCTAGGGAGAGAGTTTTCTTGTTTTCTCTTTTGGGGGGTTGGGGAGGGAGCAGTAGGAGAGAGAACCCAGCAACACTAGGGACCTGGGACAACAAAGTAGACAGAAAGGGGGCAACCGGCAATGCCAAAGATACTTAGAATCCTTTGTAATTTTGCTTTGGCAGGAAGGGGGCAGAAAAGCCAAAAAGGGATCCTTCCTAATTGGAGGATCAGACAGGGAAAGGTGACCTCTTTTCAAAGGGGCAAAAATGTGCATCCTCATTAAGAGTATTTGGGAGCAACCAGTTATTTAACACCATTTTTGTCCCTGGCACCCTATCAAAAGAAAGTCCAGGATAAACCTACTATGAGACCTTACAGCTGAAAGCCTAATGACATCCAGTCTTCTTGCAATCCAAGAAACAGAGATCTCACCCAACCTTGTGCTAGACATGCCCTTGGTCTCTTCTCAAGTGAATCATTGGCCTTTCCAGGCTTCAGTGGGGAAAGTACTAGACCTGAAGTCAGGAAACCAGAACTCAAGTGCGGTTTACAATACTTGAACTCGTTGGTCGTGTATGACTGTGGATGTGTCACTATGGATGAGGCCTTTTCCAGGCCTCAGTTTCCTCATCTATAAATGGGGAGGGGAAGGAAAGGGAAGAAGGAGGGAAAACAGAGAAGAAGAGGTTAATAATAATGCTCAAACTACCTACTTCACAGAAATGTTTTGAAGAAAGCACTTGTTAAAATATAAAGTACAACATTATTATTTTTGGTGGTGTTATGGCCAAGCAGGAACTATTTTAACTTGCCAGCTATAACAAGCCACCTACCTCACAAGAGCATTGAGTAGATCAATATGTTGACGTCTAGAAAATGTTTTAAGATCCTTGGGTGAAAGCCACTAAGTGCAAAGCGTGATTTGCCAAGAATATTTTACTCACGGCCCTGCAGACGACTGACTGACTGCCTTTGGGATGTATTTCCATTCATCAGAAGCATGGAAATTTAGAAACAGAAGGGACCTTGGAGATCACTTTATCTAGACACTTCTCTTTACAATTTATGAAACTGAAACCAAATGAGATTAAGTGACTTCCTAAGATCATCCATTGATGGATAGATAGAAGGGGCTGAAAATGTCATCTAGTACAACCAACCTCATTGTTTTACAGGTGAGGAAACTGAGGCCTGAAGAGGAAAAAAGATCCACCCAGCGGCAGAGGTGGGTCCTCTGACTCTAAATTCAGCACCACATTCTATTATGCTGTTAAGGCAGATAATGGCATAGTGGATAGAGCACAACACTTGAAATCTGGAAGTTGTGGTATAGTCCTTTCCAGTTGTGTCTGACTCTTAGTGACCCACTGGGGTTTTCTTGGCAAAGATACTCGAGTGGTTTGCCATTTCCTTCTCCAGCTCATTTTACAGATGAGGAAACTGGGGCAAACAGGGTTAAGTGACTTGACCATGGTCATCTAGCTACTAAGTCTGAGGCCAGATTTGAACTCAGATCTTCCTGACTCTAGGGACTCTGGCATTTCATCCACTGTGTCCCCTAGCTGTCCAAAGTCAGAAAGACCTGAATTAAAATCCTGCCTCAGACATTGATTAGGTATGTGACTCAGGGCAAGTTACTTAAACTGTCTATGTCTCAATTTCCTGATCTGCAAAATAGGTTATAATAAGCTTGCCTCCCAGGGTTGTTGGGAGGATCAAATGAGATAATCTAATTAAAGCAGTTGCAAACTTTAAAGCACTATATAAATGGTGGCTACGGCAGATGATGAGATAGTGACGGTGATGATGACGATGATAATATCAGGCTATCTCTAAGCTTCCTGATTCTTAGGCTACTGCACTGCCTCTCAGGCCTCTTTCCTGTCTCTGGATGGTTGTTCGGGGTGCTTTGATAACTTTGATACAGTATGTCAGTTTCTTCCCATCAGCCAAATACTAACTTCAGCCTAATTCCAGACTTCCATATGGGCAGGTTTTTTCCCTTACTTGCCTATATGAGATTTAGAAAAGGTTTGGGGTGTGTGTGTGTGTGTGTGTGTGTGTGTGTGTGTGTGTGTGTGTTTTAATCTAAATTCTCACTATGTCTACTACCCACAGTCAATTATTTGCCAATTTTGTCAATTCCATATACACAGCATCTGCCCCCTTCTCTCTACTTACACAGCATCCTTCCTAGTTCTGGCTTTTGTCATTGATGGCCTAGATTATTGTAATGGTCTCCTATGACTCCATTCTCTCCCCACTCCCATCCACCTGCCACATAGCTGCCAAAATAATCTTGCTAAAGTATAGATCAGACCATGCCATTCTTCTGCTCAGAATCATCAGTGACTCCCTACCACCTTTAGGATGAAATACAAACTTCTCAACCTGGCACTGAAGGCCCTCTGCAATCTGTTTCCAATTACCTTTCCAGACTTTTCCTACATTATTTCCCTTCATGGTCTCTATATTAGAACCAAACTGTATTTGTAAGTCTTCTCTGAATTTGCATTTCATTTCCCATTCCCATGTTTCTGCACAAGCTGTCCTCAGTCTTGAAAAGTAATCAATCTCTCCTCATCTTCACCCTTTAAAGGATTCTTATCTTCCTTATGGCTTATGTCATGTGCTGCTGCCTTCACTTCTTATTCCAACTGTCAAGGCACTCACCCCCTGCATGCTACCTTGTATTTGTACATGTTATATTTCTTCCAGTAAAGAACCTTACTTCCTCAAGGGCAGGAAACATTTCCATTTTATCTTTGTATCACTAGTGTCTAGTACACAGGGAAAAGCTTAATAAATGTGTGTTGAATTCGATTTTATACACATACACATGCATATATTTTTATCTGTAAACATACACACACACACACACACACATATATATATATATATATATATATATATATATATATATATATATATATTATATATGTATGTATGTATTTGTCATTCAATCTTTCAGTCATGTCAGACTCTTCATGATCCCATTTGGGGTTTTCTTGGCAGAGATACTGGAGTGATTTGCTGGTTCCTCCTCCAGCTCATTTTACTGATGAGGAAACTGATCAAACAGGGCTAAGTGATTTGCCCAGGGTCACACAGTTAGTAAGTATCTGAGGTCACATTTGGACTCAGGTCTCCCTGACTCTGGGCTTCTAGTTCTACCCACTGTGCCACCTACCTACCTACTATCTATCTATCTATCTATCTATCTATCTATCTATCTATCTATCAATACATATATATGCACATCTATCCATACACCTATCCGTGCATACACATATTACCATATACATATATACACACATATATACACATGTATATTGCATATGTATATGCATATATACATGCATGTTTTAAAATATTTTCATATAATAAATATGCATTTAATAAAATAATTAAATATATGTATTTGTGTATATAAACAATAAGTGCATAATATGTGTGTGTATGTATATATATACACATACACACACACACACACACACACATATACATACACATATATGGATAGAGAGTAGACCTGTGATTTGATTGGTAAAAGGACCTACCAGGTGAGGAAACTCCCTCTATCAATATAAGCTGAAACCTTCTTTGCAACTTATGTTATATTTTTCTTTTTTTTATTAACTTTTTCAATCAACAAAATCAATCTCCCTGTCACCTCCACCTCTTTGAGATAGCAAGAAAAACAAAACTTCTGCTACAGACATGTACAATTGAGCAAAATTGACCATGTCCAAAGAAAATATGTCCCTTAGTCTATCACATCTATCTGGAGGTGGGTAGCATATTTCATCCTGAGTCTTTTGGAATCATAGTAGGTTGTTGCATAGCAACCATGTAACCTTGGGCAAGTCCCTTAACCTTTGTTGCCCTTAGTTTCCTCATACATAAAATGGACACAATATAGCATCTACTTCCCAGGGTTGTTGGGATGATAACAAAAAGCTTCCTTATACATAAAATGGACACAATATAGCATCTACTTCCCGGGGGTTCTTGGGATGATAAAAGAAGGAAATTAGGAAGCTAGCCTTTATTATGTGCCAAGCACTGGGCTAAGTGCTTCAGAAATATTATCTCACCTGATATCTCATTATAAAATGTGATATTTGTAAAGGACTTTGCAAACCTTAAAGTGCTATATAAAAGTTGTTATTATTGTTATTAACAGCATTTTTTCATATTGCTATTGAGAGCTTAGACTCCTTGCTCTGAAAATTGCCTATTTATATCCTTTGACCGTTTACTAATTGGGAAATGGCTCTTATTCTTATACATTTGTATCAATTCCCTATATTTCTATGAAATTAGACTTTTATCAGAGAAACTTGTTGCAAAGATTTTTTTACCCCATTTATCTGCATCTCTTCTAATTTTAGCTGGATTGGCTTTGATTATGCAAAAACTTTTTAATTGTGTGTAATCAAAATTGTCCATTTTACCTTCTGTGTTCGTCTCTATCTCTTGTTTGGTCATGAACTCTTCTCCTATGGGTAGATCTATCAGGTAGTTTCTTCCCTGCTCCTCAACTTGTTTGTTATCACCCTTTATCTCTAAGTCACATAGCCATTTAGAGCTTGTCTTGGTCTACATTATGACATATCGGTCTAGGCCTTGTTTCTATCAGACTGCTGCCCAGTTTTCCCAGTAGTTTATGTAGAATATTGAGTTCTCACCCCAATAGCTGGGATCTCTGGGTCTATCACAAACTAGGATACCGTGCTCATTTGCTTCTGTATATAGTATACTTAATCTGTTCCACCAATCACTCTGTTTCTTAACTAGTATCAAATCATTAAGCATACTTCAGTAGAAATGTAGGTATTTTTCACCTGAGACTGAAGACTGGGCAAGAGGGTTTTCAGACTATCGAGAATAAGAACATGGGTTTCCCTCTCCATCAATAATATATAAATTCCTTAAAAAGAGAGACTATTTCATTTTCTGTCTTTGTATCCCCATGGCATGGCACAGCACCTGTCCCATAGTGTTTTCTTTTTAGTAAGTGAAAGACCAAGAAAAATGGTACAATCCTTTTTTTCCCCCTGGACATTAATTAGTAAAAGCGTAGGGAATGAAAAAAAAATGCAGGCAACTGTCTTTCAGGAATGGCCCAGTCTTACATAGACTAAGAATGATAGACTAATTGACATCTTAATATCACTTCCATTTCTACAAAAGTAATTATTAAACCCTGTTTTCTGTTTTCCATCCTTCTTTAATTCAGATACAGGTTACTCCCCCCCAGAACTGGAAGACTCTAAATCCAGTAACAATAATATTCCTCAGACCAACTTTGAACCTCTACTGTTTGTCTCCAAGAAATTCTTGCCCTACCTCTAGCAGGAGACATTCCCAATTAAACATAAATTTTGACATCCCCATGTGTCCAATGGCTCCATCTCCCAGCTGTCATGACATCATTCCCAAGGAAAGAGAAGCAGCTAAGTACCAGGAACTTGAGGAGGATGAGGACCCTCCCCCCAAGAAGGTGCTTTGTCTGGTTTCTTAAAAAAAAAAATCAAAGCTTAAATCAAACAATGAAATATTCATGGGGTGCTAAAGTAGTGGGCTGGCTAACTGCTTTCTTATGGGGATATCAATAATCCTGGAGCCAGTCTTAATTCAATATTCAGAACTCTCCTCCCCCTCTGTCACTTTGGGCACAGACTTATTTTCAGAAACCTCTCTTCCCCTTTCACGTTCCTGCTCCATTAGCAGGTTGGATGAGGGGGAGGGGAGCTGGTGGGAAGAGGACAGAGTAAGATGGCAAGAAGGGGGAGAAACAAAAGCTAAGTGGGAGCAACCATCTTGGGTAAAACTAGACTAAAAGGCCGCTTATAAAGACCATTTTGAGGACCAAGAGTGAGAAGGAGACAGTTTCACAGGCCAAGACTGCAGGTCACCAGAGGAGAAGGTGTTTCCAAGGGACAGCTCTGGGATGATGGAAAACTTTGAGCCCAGTCATGTGACTGGCGTGAGTGTTTTCGTCTGGTCTATGATTCTAGGTGTATGTAGGATTTTCCTTCTTGGAAAGAGCTACAGGGAGGAGTAGGGAAAGGGGAAAAGGGGGAGGTCACAAGACTAGTCTCACTGGAGAAAATTGCATCAGGGGGAAGAAAGAAAATCTTTTCCATCATCAGTCTGTCCCCAGTTGTGAGTGTCCATCCTTCCTATGTGCAGGAAAGGGTGTGGAAAGAAGGGCTACAGAGACATTGATTGCTCAGAGGATACCACAGGCAAAGCGATGTCTGCAACAGTATAGCTCCCTGCATGGTTCCCACATTCCACTCCCCGCCTCCACCACCATCACCGCCCCTAACCCCTTATAATACACATGTTTTCCCTAAAGGTGAAGTAGGACCTCACATTCTTCCTTTCCATTCTTGGCATCGTACTTCAGCCTGCCAAGAAGGGGGGCAGTTAAGACAGTGGTTTCCTGGTGTGGGTACCTGTCCCTCAGAACTGGAATGAGACCAGCCAGCTCATTCCAGGCCTTGCCTCCCCAAAGCAACGGAGCTGCCCTCTCCCCCAAGAGCTGCTCTAAGCCAGGCTAAAAAGCAGAAAGCCATCAGATGCTTCCCTTTCAGGTGCCTCAAAGGCTGGGGAGGCTCAGAGACTACTTGGAGACTGGAGCCTGGAGAAGCGACGCTTGCCAAGCCAAGCCAGAAACCAAGGAGGCCCAGCTGCGGCCCTAGGCAAAGGAGGTAGCTGTGGAGAGAAGGGTTGAGGCAGGGAGCAGGGAGCAGGGAGCAGGGAGCAGGGCCCAGGCTTTCAAGCTGTCATTCATGCAGCTGGAGCTGTGGAGCAACAATGTTCAATCCTTTTCCTGAAAGTTGCTGCCCAGAAACTCTCTGTTCCCCAGATAAAATGAAAATCTGTTGCCCCGATAAAACGCTCTTTGGCCAGGGACAGGAAAAGAAACAGCTTTTATCCTGTTAGCTTCCTAGTTACCTAATATGCACCCTTTGGGGCCCCCTAGCCTTCCCTTCCCTTGCTCTCCTATTCCCTCCCTTCCACTATTCTCTTCTTCCCCATCTCTCTTTACTTCCCTTCTTCTCTCCTCTCCCTTTCTCTTGCTTCCCTCCCTCCCTTTCTTTTCTCTTTCATTCAACAATGATTTAGTATAAACTAAATATTTGAATAGAGGAGGGTAGAGGGATAATTAAGGCAGACTTCCTGTCTTCACAGAGTTTGTCACTGAGCAAAAGGGAAGCAATGTTGTCATTGTTCAGTCATTTTCAGTTGTGTCAGAATCTTCAGGTTTTGTTGGCAAAGATACTAGAGTGGTTTGCCATTTCCTTCTCCAGCTCATTTGACAGATGAGGAAACTGAGGCCAACAGGGTTAAGTGGCTTGCCCAGGGTCACACAGCTAATAAGTATCTGAGGCCTGATTTGAACTCTTCCTCAATTTAAAGATGAGTCTTCTTGACTCCCGGCCCAGCACTCCACACACTGATCCACCTAGCTGCCCCAAAGGAAAGAGAACATATGTTCAAATACACAGCATTATAGTGTAGAACCGAGTTGTCAGACATACAGCCCTCAGACACATGCAGCCCATGACACACAGAACCAGATGAAAATGTAATTGGGGAATATTTAACAAAATAAATATACAATGCAACACGGATAATGTTAATTGAGGTTTTCTAAGTCAATCTGCTACCTGCAGGAATCCATTTCTATTTGAGTTTGACAATATTAGGGTAGAGTAGAATATGTTTATAATAATTCCATCATCTAATTAGGCCAAGGATGGAAGAAGAAAACATAATTTCTGTTAGGGGAGATCAGAGAAGACTTCATGGAAGACAGTGTTATTTGAACTAGTCCTTAAAGAAGGAGTAGAACTTCAAAGAAAAAATGGTTGCAAGCACTCTGGACAGTTTATATAGAGGAGTCACACTAGCAAGACACTACAGCAGGCAAATGCTGTATATTCAAGGTATATTCAAGAGAAAGCAAGTAGTGTGATTTTATTGGAGAAAGTCATATGTACAGGAAAGCAGTGTTGCACTCAAACTGGAAAAGTCAAGAGCATGAAATACAGTAGCATATTATTGAGTAAGTCCAAGGACACCAAAGTTAGGGGTAAGGACTCCCTAATTGGCAAAAACCTACCAGGAAAACAAATCAGGGTTAAAGACCAACATCTTACACCATATATCATAACAAGTTCCAAAAGGATGTATGACCTAAATATAAAAAGTTGTATTATTAATAAAAATAGAGAAGAGATGTTTCACAGCTATCGTCAGGGAAAGTATTTAAAACCAAACAAGGTCTCAGGTAATCATAAAAGACAACCAATTAATTTAATACAAAAACAAGAGCTAAAATAGTTCATGCCCTCAAGCAGCTTACAGTATAGTTGGGAGCAACACATACTTGTAAAATAGATACAAATTAGATATAAGATGATTGAGGGCAGGAGAAGCACTAGCAGGTGGGAGAATCTGGATAAAATGGACAATTGTAATTATATAAAATTGAAAACCCTTTGCCTATCACTTACACAATGTCAGAAGAAATGGTAGCATATGGATGCAGTAGAATATTATTATACCATAAAATATGCATAGGAAGAATTCAGGAAAAGCTTAAGAAAACTTACATGGAGGATGTAGAGTACAAGAAGCAGAACAAAAACACAATTTACACGATGATCACAATAGAGTAAAGGAAAACAACCTGAAGGACTTCAGAAGTCTTATCAGCCCAGTGACTAATCACGATTTTAGAAGAATGATTATAAAGCATTCCTTCTACCTGTTGGCTGAGAGTTGATAGGAAAGAGATGCAGAATGAGACAGTTATCTTCAGTCATTGCCTACGCTTTGGTTTGGCTGAGCTTTTTTTTTTTAACTAGTTTAATTCATTACAAGGGAAGGCTTATCAGAGAGGAGGGTGCTTGAGTAGATAACAATAGAAATGCAAAAAGAAGGGGCAGCTAGGTGGCGCAGTGGATAGAGCACCGGCCCTGAGGTCAGGAGGACCTGAGTTCAAATGTGGCCTCAGAACAATTGACACTTACTAGCTGTGTGACCCTGGGCAAGTCACTTAACCCCAATTGCCTCACTAAAAAGGGAAAAAAAAACACTATTTGCAAAAAAAGAAAAAGAAAAGCAAAGAGGCATCAGGTCATGCAGGACCTTGAATGACAGGCTATACAGAGTTTGGACTTTCTTTAGGAAGCAATCAAGAACCATTTTGAGAGAAGTGATGTGAGCTGTGCTTGAGGAAGCAGCCTAAAGGATGGATCAGAAGGATCCATCAAGATCGGAAGGAGAGGGGACAGAATGGAAGAAAGGGGATTAAATTTTCATTATTAGAACAATCTGAGAAGCTTATAACACATGTGCTATCCTTGTCCTCCAGGACAACTTTATAACTGAGAACTATGGGACTGTTGGACTCTCTGATCTATTATACTAAGGCAAAGATTGCATTAAGTTATGATAACTAAAGGTAATAGCCCAAAACAGTGGGCCACCTGGACTGGAAGGAACAGTTCTCATGCTCAGTCATGCCTGCGGTTTCCTTTCTATTTTTTTCTTTGATTACTAATATATGTTGATATCCCCAAGCTAGCTATATAGTGCCCCATTTGGCACTTCCCACCAAATTCCAAGGTCTAGGCTTCCAGGCACTATTTATCTATCACATTGGCAAGGCCATATCTGTTAACAGAAAAGGAGTTCTCATTCCTTTCACATCTAGTACTTCCTGATTTACTGAAAGACCGAAGTTTAACTGTACAGCTTCCCTCAAAGCAGCTCAAATTGGGAAGGCATCATATTTTCTGGCAGCAACTACCACTGGGGAGAGAGCTATGACCTTATGCTTTATGGAATAAAAATGGAAAGGGAGACAATTCCACTCTTTTTTTATTATGAATCAATCATTCGTAATTTTTTTTAGTTCCTACTATGCTATGTGCAAGTCACTGTACTATGCAAAAAAAAAAAACTGGAAACAAAGATAGAACCCACCAATTGCAAAATGGCTGAATAAATTGTAGTATATAAATGAGGAATGTAAGCACCTTGAGGACGGGGTTATCTTGCTTTTGTATTTGTACTTCCAGCATTTAGCACACTGCCTGTCACAAAATAGGCAATTAATGAATGCTTAAAGTTGATTGGTTGACTGCATGTAAGGAATTTTTTTTGTTATGAGAAGTGACCAGTTTGATGAATTCAAATTGAAGAAAAATGTATAAACGGAGTCAGTACCAATTAAGAAAATGTAGGAAAGCAATATGTATATAATGACTAAAACTTAAATGAACATAAAGATAAAGGTCAGTCCAGACTCAGATTCATTAAAATGCCCATTTATGGTCCTGAAGATCAGATAATGAAATGTACACCTTTCTCTTGAAAGAAATGGGTAAGGGAGCAAAATATGATGTATATCTCCTTACGAAGGGATTTCCATATATGATACCACTCGGTCCTCACAACAACCTCAGAAATAGAGCAAATATTGCTAACCTCCATTATATGGATGAGAAAAGACTAACAGACTTGTTTGAGGCCACCCAGTTTAGTACCATGGTCTCCAAATGGTTTTGATTGTTTACTTCAAACAGTAAATCAGTTTTGAAACCATTCTTTAGGGCATGTGCTATATGCCTCGATAAGTATCAATCCATACAAAGACTTGACGAGCCTATTTCCAAGCATAGCACCACTTGGCCCACTTCAGGGTACCATATATATCCTCTGACTATTTCATGTCTGCTTATTATGTAGGGCCAAAAACCTATTCAATTAGCTGCCAAATTGGAACTGAGTGTGCACATGAAAGGTTGTACTGCCAGTGTCTCTCTCTTCCTGGGTGATTTTCAAGGGGGAAGTATTGCTGTAATCTTCTGAGCGAGGGAAATGGGCCACTCAGAAGATTACAGCAGTTCTCCCACCTGGCTACCACATGCCATGAACACATGGAATTTCTGTTCTTAGTGTGTTTCATTCTTGCCTGATCGTAAATGGAGAAATAGTCTTTAATGGGGAGCACCCTGTTGATTGATGAAACCCAGAGATCCATCAAAACTGTCTGAGGTCCCAAGACCAATCAGTCTTAAAGTCAGTGGCAGCAGCCAACACCTGCAAAGAGCCAGCCCAGCCAAGCAAGGCATTAACTCACCTGTCAGTTATGCCACACCCAGAAGAGCAAAATGACTCCCAGGCTCACATATTTCAGTACCTTCATACTTTACAGTTGAGCCCATTCTTCCTAAGGACCTTGCCTATGTTCAGGAGGGAGAGTATGTCCACTTTGGTGGTAAAAAGGGAGAAGGATTGTGAAGTACCAACTACTCTAACTTTGAACTCACTTTCCTCAGGGTCTGAATAGGCATATAGAGGCAAGAATACACTCCTGCTCCACTTGGGTGGGAGGCAAATTTTGTTGTACTTCAGCCCTTGATAAAAGCTAATCATTATTACAGTTATCCCTTCTACATTGTGCAGGGTAGAGGTGTGGTGCCCCCACAATTTGGAAAATCTAAGTAAAATTTTTTGGCCCTCCCTTCGCACCAGAGAAGAAGACTGAATTATTATGGTATTTAAAAGATAAAATATGTTGATATTATGCAATACTATACAAATATTTTATACATTTCTGAATTTCTAAACTTTTTCCTGTGACATCTACTGACCACCACATGTCATTTGCAACTTCCGCAAAATTCCCCCAAAATTTCCATTTTGTTTCTTATGCCAACCCATGATATATCAAAACCTCAATGGGTAAAGTTGCAAGGTAGAAGGGATTATTGTAATTGGCTACTTGATATGTGAGAGATGTTAACTTATAAAGGGGAATATATTAAATGGGGATTCCAAGGTGATAGAATATGAAAAGCATCCCTAACCACTCATAGTTACTGAGCTCTAAAACCATGAGAAGAGAAGTAGTCAATTGCCTCCTGGGATCCAACCTGCAAGATCAAATGGGGGCTAGGAAGTAGCCCCAGAGAAGGTCTTACATGTGTATATTTATTTATTTATAAATTATATACACATATTACTGAGCTAACACTTATGTGCATTATAGTAGAATATTATAATGTTATTAGTGGTTGCTATGATGACCAAAAATAGAAATGAAAAAGTATACGGTAAATAGGAAATAACGCAATCCCAGAATCAATAAAAATGCCACTGATGTTTACTAACTAAGAGACTGACATGGCAGACCATTACATTAGGAAAATTACTTGGCAGTGTCTGGAGGATGTATTGAAGAAGAGACCAATTAAGAGGTTACTACAATACCCTACAAGAGGGTACAAAGGCCTAAATTAGGGTGTTGGCTGTGTGAGTAGAGAAAAAAGGAACAGATATAAAACTGTTGTGAAGAGATAGAAAAGACAAGATTTAACAACTGATTTATAAGCGGCATAAGAGAGAACAAGAAGTCAGAAATGACACAAGGGTATGAGCCTGGGTGACAGAAAAGATGAACATGCCTTAGCCAGTAATAGGGAAATATACAAGAAGGGTGGGTTTAGGGTGAAAAATAATATAATAAGATCCAGATGACACAATCTATCTCTGCCTGCACCTCCTGAACTACTCACTCTATCTCACCCAAAATGAAAAGGAGAAAACAGTGTTCTCTTATAAAATGTAATTTTATTTTTTTCAATTAACAAAAATAGATTCTTCTCTCCCTCCAATCTCCCCCCATTCATTAGAGGGTAGGTGGGGGAGGAGAGGATATCCTTATAACAGTCATGCATACTTGAGTAAAACTAATTCTCATGGGATTTTTTGCTATAGAAAAAAATGTTTAAATCTGCACCCCAACATCCCAAGAACAACCACAGTCCTGAAGTCAATGGCAGGAGCCAACCCCAGCAAGGAGGCAGCCCAGCTAAGCAATACATGAACTCAGCCATCAGTGATGCCATACCCAGAAGTGAACTTGGCAGGGACTACCAGAAGAGTAAAACAGACTCCCAGGCTCCTGTATTTCAGCACTATCACCACTTCCTCAGGAGGTAGGGAGCATGCTTCATCACGCGCCCTTTGGAATAGTGTTTGGTCACTGTGTTGATCAGAGTTCTTAAGTCTTTTGGAGGTATTGCTCCCAAATATGAAATATAACTTCCAAAAAATATCCACACGTTGTCATGAGGGATTTTGAGAGTAAAGGAGGTTTGGGAAGGGCATCAGAAAGAGGGAAGTCGGGAGATTTTGTGCAATAGAGGGAGAGGGCTGAGTAGACGACAATTGGGGAATAAGGATAAGTGAGGTTGTGTTGAAGACAAGCCCCACAACATCATGGAAAGGGTGGGATGGGGCTCATCTTCCCATTTTCTGACTGGTTGATCACATACCTCTTGAGTTCAGGCTTCAGCCTCTTAGGAGGCCCTGGGCCTCATTATAGAGACAACCCTTCCTTGTACCCAAGTAACAAGATGTATAGGGTGTTTGGCTTGGAGTCAGTAAGACCTCAATTAAAATCTTGCCTCAGATACTTACTAGCTGAGAAACCCTGAGCAACTTAACCTCTTTCTGCCTCCATTTCCTCAAATGTAAAACGAGGATAATAGCAGCACTTACCTTCCAGGGTTGTTGTGAGAATCAAAGGAGCTAATATTTGTAAAGTGATTAGCACAGTGCCTGACATATGATAGGCATTTAATAAATACTTTCTCCCTTTCCTTCTCTTCCCCCTTTGATCCTGTGCAATCCTCAGTCATGTCCTTTCAGAGACCTCCCATAAAAGACAATACTGCTCTTTTAGAAATTACTGTCTGATTCTCCTGCTATCTGCAGACTAATGTAGCATACAGGTTATCCATTTATTGTATCTCATTATCATTATGTAGTGTAACAGAAGTTCAGAATTCAAAGGAGCCACAAAGCTCCAATTTGAATCTTTATCTTGAAAACTGCTGACAAAGAGTGGCTGCTATTTCCTGTGTCAGTATTCCACTTTTGAGAGTTCTAATACAAAGTTTTTCCTTATAAATACTCAAATGGATATGTGATTTCACTTATTTGGAAATTTCCTCCAATAATACAGATTGTGGGTTGGTACAATGGTAAATGATATTGTGCTCTGGAGTCAAAGGACCTTGGTTCAAATCTCACCTTTGATATTTACTGCCTGTGTGACCTTGGCAAAGTCAATTAACCTCTTTGGACTTTGGTTTCCCCATCTGTTAAATGAGGAGGGTTGGATTAGATGTCCTCTGAGATGTCTTCTAGTTCTAGATCTATGATCCTACGATCTTTGCATGCCTGCCTGTCCTGAATGTCTCTTATCCATGGCCTCCCATAAGTTCACCAAAAGGTGGTCTACCCAATGTGCAAGAAATCTTCCTTGTTTCCTCCTAACATCACGAAGTTACCAGAAGAACATGCATGTATTGACACTAAATCAGCTTCTCTCTGTAGTCCACCCATTGCTCCCACTTCTGGCTACTGGGGCCAAACAAAACAAATTTAACAACTTTCCCACATGATAGGCCATTCAAATGAGCTATTATGTCCAAAGTTTTCTTTTTGACAGACTAAACATCCTAGGTCCTGCAACCAATGCTTGCATGGCATGGTCTCCAGTCTTCTCACCATCTTGACTGGTCTCATCTGGTGTTGTTTCATTTTACCTATACCCTTCCCAAATTGTAGCCCTGGAAGTGCAGGCCATACTCCAGATGTGGAGTGGTAAGAGCAGGCTACATCAGTCCTGTAGCACACCTCTTTTGTTTTGGACACTATGCTTCTGTAAATGAGTCTTAATACCATCTTTTGGCTATCATGTTGCTTGATATTAATATCAGAATTCATTAAAATGAACAGATCTTTTTTTATATAAACTATTTCCTAGTCATACCAACTTTGTCCTGAACTTGTGTAGTTGACTTGTTTTTATACCATAATGGTAAGAGTATAGGATTTTATCATTATTCTCACAAAATTTTCTCATTCTTGTCTGTTGAGATATTTTGGGAGCCTGTTTCTGCCATTCAACAGGTGAGCTATCCCTTCAAGTTTTGTATCATCTGAATATTTGATATGCTTGCTTTCAAGTTGTTGATAAACATTTTAATAGCCCAGGAGCAAGGATAAATCCCTGGGACACCCCATTAGATACTGTCTTCCAAATTGGTACCTACCATTAATGTCTACTCTTTGTGTCTAGTCAGTCAACTGGTTGCAAATCCATCTAAAATTGTGCTATTTTATAGGTCACATAACTCCATTACATCCACAGTCATCAAATGGGAGATATCCTTAAATGCTTTGAGGAAAATTGGGTAGGATCACAGTATCACAGAATCTTAAATTTAGAGCTAGAAGGGAACTTGCAGGTCATCAAGTTCAACTTCCTCATTTTACATATGAGGAAGCTGAGGCCCAGAGAAGTTGAGTAAACACCTCCTAATGCTTAGTGTCTTCTATCTGTTGATTATTGTAATTTATCCTGTCTATATCTTATTTGTACACAGTTTTTTTTTTGCATGTTTTCTCCCCCATTAGAATGTATGCTTCTTGAAAGAATGAACTGTCTTTTCTCTTTCTTTGTTATCCCCAGCACTTAGCATAGTGCTTGGCACATAGTAGGTGCTTAAAAAATCCTTTTTGACTATCTTGTGACTTGCCCAAGGCCATTAGTAAGTCTAAGGCAGGATTTGCAACCAGATCTTCCTGAGTCCAATTCTAGCTCCTACCCACTAATTTCCTCAATGCAATTTTGATTTATCTCTTACTACTCAACCTTTGTCTCAATTCACATATGCAGGTGAGTGCGTGTGTACATATGTATACATGTTTATTCGAACACACATATGGACAGAGAGAGAAAGACACAGAGACACACGGAAAGACAGAGAGAGGGAGATCATGTAACTCAATCAGCTAATATAGAAATATATTATTATAAATATTACTCTATAATAAAGTCTAAGCAGCATGTATCTTTTTCCCATTTTGTTTTTCCAACATAAATTGTTAAACTTGTCCCTTTTGAATAATTATGAAATTCACTCAGTACACTTTGTAGTGTTCCAGGGCTTAATGTAATTTATACAATATAACATATGTTATCTATGAATTCAGAGTCATTTAGAGAACCTCACTATTAATAGGAAATCCTTCTTAGTTTGAATTCTATATAGAATGTAATCCTTAACACTGTTGAACACCAGTGGCCATACGTCTCTGTTTTATGCCTCACTTGATATTAAAACTAAGACTGTTATTGATCAAAATTATTTCTATAGCTGTAGAATCACTGCATGAGAATCAAAGAGGGCCTCATCAAATCCAACCCATGCACACGTGCGCGTGCGCGCGCACGCACACACACACACACACACACACACACACACACACACACACACTCTGCCATATCTGACAAGTGGTGGTCCATTCTCTTCTTGCAGACCTCCAAGGAAAGGGAACTTAACATCTCTCACATTTGGAGGCATCTGCAATACAATTGTGTATTATTTTAAAACCTGTGTATGAGAAGAGCCTGTAAAACTATATTTTGCTCTACTGAAGTCAAACATTTCTCTTATCCTTATCAACAAGCAAAGACCACTTCTTAATTAGCTATGTCACTAACAATATAGTTTATGGTAGAAAATTGTCTGTTAAATCCTACTTGCTCCCTTCTCATATTTTCATCAAGGTTTCCCTTGAACCACATGTAAATCATTTTCATAAGGTTATTACAGAAATGTGAAAGTCAGAAGATGAGTTAGTAGCTTCTGATTGTACTTTAGAGGTAAAAGTATTATCCATTATCTTTTTTAATTTTTTAAAAAATGTTTCCATCTTTCAGATATCTCGAAAATTCCTGGGTACCTTTAAGATTCCATCATCTCCTATTTGGATTTATTTTCTTATTTACTTAGATCTAGCCACTTTTTGTGACTTCATCTTATATAGCATATATGGTATTGAGGTGGCAGAGTTCAAATGTGATAGTTCTACTGTGTTCACCAATAAGGATGGATCACCATAGAAACCCAATCGGATCAGTTCCATTTTGCATCTGTCCTTGTTCCCCTCCTGGATTCATCTACAAATGCTTTGGAGATGATCTAGTTTAGATAAAATTCCCATCAAGCTCTCTGCCTCAGAGGCTGGTACATAAATAGCAATTTCCTTCATGGTGGTCTGCTTATGCTCAGTCCTGACCACTGAAAGGCAAATTGACCCAGAGCTCCATGAAATGATTTTTTAAATTAAATGTTCTTTTATTTTCAATTAGGAAGCATTCTCTTCTCTCCCTTTACTGAAAAAGAAAAAAAGAAAATCCTTGTAACAAATATGCAGAGTCAAACAAAATAAATTTCCACATTGGCCATTTCCAAAAACTGTATGTTTCAATTTTGCATATTCAGTCCACCTCCTCTCTATCAAGAGGATTTTCTTTCTTTTGGTATGAAATTGACCTACCAACTCCCATTTTCTTTCTTTTGCTTATCCAAGTGGAATCTGTGACACATTGTTCCATTTAGCAACAATTTAATGTTTGTGGTTGGTCTAAGAGCTGCCTCACTTTCTACAACTCTTCCACCATCATGTCGAAAGTAGAATGGGATTCCAGAGGACTAAAGATCATGTTGAATTTTTTTGTCCCTTTTATTTATGACTCTGTTTAGGAGACAAATCATCACCTGGTGGTTAACATTCTGATGATAAGTTTCTCTATGCTTAGCCTTATCTTGGGTCATCAGACAACAGAGACTTATTATCTTAGCAATTATATTGCTGCTACTGCTATTGTTGTTGTGGTTGTTTTCTTCTTCTTCTTCTTCTTCTTCTTCTTCTTCTTCTTCTTCTTCTTCTTCTTCTTCTCCTTCTGCTTTTTCTGCCTCTTCTTGTTCTTCTGCCTTTTCTGCCTCTTCTTCTCCTCCTCCTCCTCTCTCTCCTCCTCCTCCTCTTCTCCTCTTCCTCCTCCTCCTCCTCCTCCTCCTCCTTCTTCTTCTTCTTCTTCTTCTTCTTCTTCTTCTTCTTCTTCTTCTTTCTTCTTCTTCTTCTTCTCCTTCTGCTTTTTCTGTCTCTTCTTGTTCTTCTTCTGCCTTTTCTGCCTCTTCTTCTTCTCCTTCTCCTTTTCCTTCTCCTTCTCCTTCTCCTTCTCCTTCTCCTTCTCCTTCTCCTTCTCCTTCTCCTTCTCCTTCTCCTTCTCCTTCTCCTTCTTCTTCTTCTTCTTCTTCTTCTTCTTCTTCTTCTTCTTCTTCTTCAAGAGAACCAATGACATCATGAGAGTGATGTCTCGACTTGCTCATGAACTGGCTTTAAGGCAAGCTGAACAAAGTTGCCAGCCTCTCTCTAGGTGCATATTCAAAGCCTGTCTATATTAGTAGAAACTGACAAAATTTGCATGCTATTGAAATGGCCTTCAAGGGGCAGCTAGGTGGCATAGTGGATAGAGCACCGGCCCTGAAGTCAGGAGGACTTCAGTTCAAATCTGGCCTCAGACCAAACACTTGACACTTACTAGCTGTCACTTAACCACAATTGTCTAAAAAAAAAAGTGAAATGGCCTTCAAAATTTTATTTATCACACCTCTACTGAGGCATTGTTTGAGCATTTTTATGGAAAAAAGAGAGATACACATTGAAAATACCTTACTACTGATACACACACACACACATACATATAATCAGATTGTTAATGTAGATAATAAGTGCTATCGCCTTCAGAAGAGGGAGTAATCACTCTATATTAGGGGAGTCATATTAAATGTGGCAAAAGGGATATGATCTGGGCATTGAAGGCAGGGTAGGATATGATATATAATGAGTATAATAGTGAGTATAAAGATATGATGAAAGATGGAGAAGAGGAATATGAGTGTAACTATCCGAATCATATAAAAAATCAGGACCCTGGAGGCATATGGTACCCTGAAATAGTTCATAATTCTCTAAAAACTTTCACTAGTTGACCCCCACCTACTTGAGCACACCTCATATTTTTCACAAGAAGGAGTAATATATTGTGTGCTACAGGACAGGCACTGTACTAGGCACTGGAAATATACAGACTGAAAATGAAATAGTTCTTGACTTCAAGAAGCTTAAATTCTATTGGAAGAAAACAAAATTAATAATCAAGCAAGCAAGCAATTCTCGAACACCTATGTGCAAAAAAAAGAAAAAAGAAAGAAAAGAAAAGAAAAAGAAAAAGCACTGTGCTGATAAACACCAGGAACACAAAAAGAAAAGCAAAACAATCCCAGCTCTCAAAGAAGCTTAGACTCTAATGGGGAAATAACGTACACAGGAGATCTCTTCCCTTCATTGGCAATTAGTCTGCTGTTGGGAGTTGTTGGGAGCGGTGGTGTGAGAATGATGGGTTCAGTCTCCCCAGTTGCTGCTTCCTTAGATGATGGCTATGGAAGGCTGGAAGCAAGACTGTTAGTCTGGAGGTGGAAGGTGGAAGGTTAATGGCTATTCTCAGGGCTCTTAATCTCAGAGTCTCCAACAGGGTCTGAAGGGTGTGGGCAGTAGAGGTGATAGTAGTGGTTTGATTTACCCGGCACATGCCACCTCTTGTCTCACCTTCCAAGTGCCTTGCTGCCTCGTATAAGCTGATTTGCTTGCCTGGTAGGTAGGTGGCAGTTGGTTGGCACTTAGTAAAAGAGAGGCAGCCCCTTCTCCACATATATAAAAAAAAAAGTTTCCAGGAAAAAGGGAACTAACAACTTGGGAGATCAAGACAGGTTTCCTATAAGAACTAGCACTTTGAGCTTCGTTTGAAGAAAGTTAAGAATTTGATGGGGATGGAAGTGAGGAGAGAATGTATTCCAGGCATGGGGGATAGTCTGTGGAAAGGCATAAAGATGGAAGATGGAATGTTGCAGGTGGGGTAAGGTGGGGAAATCAACAATTAGGCCATTTGGATTAGAATGTAGAATGAATAAAGGAGTGAAATGTGCACTAAAACTGGAAAGGACTTTAAAAGGCCCACAGCCTGTTTGCTTTTGCCCTTCAGTCAGTCAGCCAACAACAAACGCTTATTAAGCACCTATTGTGTGCCAGGCATTGTGCTAAGTAAGCATTGGTGATACAAAAATAGACAAAAGACAGTCCCTGTCCTCAAGGAGCTCACAGTCTACTAGGGAAGACAACAAGCAAATAAACATGTATAAACAAGCTAGATACAGAATAAACTGGAAATAGTTAAGAGAGAGGAGGCATGAGAAGTAAGAGAAATTAGGGAAGGATTCCTATGTAGAAGATAGGATTTTAGCTGGGACTTAAAGGAAGCCAGGAAAGCCTTTGCAGCCTCCTAGAGGCAAGAGGGAGTTTCCTGAGCAGGGAGGTGACAAGTTAGACTCACACAGAGGCTGGATAAGCAAGGGAAAAGATTGTAGGGGGGATACAATTAGGAAGCTGTTTTGGTAGCAGTGAGAGGGATTGCAAGCTGAAATCAGAGAAGTGTCTGTGTGAGTGGAGAAAAGGAGCAAGATATGTGAGAAAGAGATTGTAAATGGAGAAGAAATTGTTGAGGATGACTTCCAGGTTGGGAAACTGAGTGACTGGAGGGATGGTGGTGCACTCAATGGAAACCAAAAGTGGGAAACTGAGCTCTATGCAGCCCCAGCCAGTCATCCCACAAATCCATCAACCCAATTCAAGTTTAAGTGGAAGCAACATATTCATTTGCCTTGTCTCACCTCATGGGGGGAGCCACAGGCACTCTAGAGAGACTGACTGACCCAAACCCAAAGGAGAATCCAGGTCCTTGTGACCCCTCTCTGGCAATGAGCTCAGTAGCCTGCAAAACCAACCCGATTGATCCCAGAGTCCTCCCCTGTGTCCTACCTGTTTTCAGCCCTTTACACTGGTCTCCAGTACTACACTGAAGCAGCCACTTTCCCTCCCATGTTCCTGTTGGGATCTGGTCCCAATCTTCTTTTTTTCCAATTTATTTATTTATTTTTAGCTTTCGATATTCACTTCCCCAAGATTTGGAGTTCCAAATTTTCTCCCCATTTCTCCCCTCCCCCAACCCCAAAGCAGCATGCATTCTGATTACCCCTTCCCCCAATCTGCCCTCCCTTCTATCACCCTCCCTTGCCTTGTCTCCTTCCCCTTCTATTTTCCTGTAGGGTAAGACAGAGTTCTATGACCCATTGTTCAGGTGCCAATCTTGACCCAAATTGCTGAAGGCCTCTCCTTTTAAGAGACAGTCTGACATGATGGAAAAAGCATCAGACACTGAATCAGACAATTTGGGTTTGAGTCCCCATCTCAAGGTTTCTCAACTCTTTGCCCATAAGCTAGACACTTAACTCCTCTAAGCCTTGGTTTTCTCGTCTCTAAAATGGGGGATAATCATATTTGCTACTGACCTAGCTCTCAGGGTCACTGCGAACCTCTTGCAAACCTTCAAGAGCTATTTGAATATGAGCTATTATGTTATTAAACCAGCAGCCAAAGAAGAGAAAACCCACAAGCCTCCAACATCCAGTCTGGCTCCAGCTCTCTGGAAAAGAAAGAAGCAGGTGACCTCTGAACCAAGAAGCCACTTGGGGCCGTAAGCTGAGCCAGGGAGATGCCATCTATTCTATTCTAATTCAAAGCTTGAAAAAGAGACAGACAAAGGTCATGGACCCCAGACTGTAGACCAGATATAATGGCTCTTAGGAGAGAAGTCACTTGGGGAGAGCTGGTGCAAAGTTGATAAACATCAATATTATTCTTCTTGGAATTATCACATTCTTCTTCTCCTCCTAGTCCTCCCGTCTCCCATCCCCCCCACCAATTCCCCCCTTTATTTTGGTTTCTCATTCTCTTTATTTCTGTCACATTTCCATATGGGGGTTGAATTTTTCTCGTTATTTTCATTTCTCCCCCCTGAAGGGACCTGAAATGTCCCTTCGGGAAAAGCATTCTTGACGCCATTCTGTTCTCTTTTCCCCTGTCTAGACTTACCAACTAGGCTGCAGACAGCCTGTTTCTCTGGCTGATCTTTCCTGACCTTATCATCCCCTCCCTGTTGGTTCTGTTTGTGCTATTTCCATTTCTATCTTTCAGGGCTGGAGCCAGGTGAAGGGCTTGGGTGGATTTGGAACAGGACCCCCAGAAAAACTGAGGCACGGGGAGGTGGAGAATCTGCTCCAGGTCATAGAAGCAAGCCAGTAGGGTAGCCCAGGACAAAGCCTTGGTCTTCTGATTCTTAATCCTGGGTTTGTCTGAAATTTGTCTTCAGCAGGGCTCCCACACTCCACCCTTAACCCCTATTTTGGGGAAATCCATGACTTCAAGTGCTGTCTCTCTGATTCTCTGTCTTTGTGTGTGTGTGTGTCTGTCTCTGTGTCTCTGTGTCTCTGTCTCTGTCTCTCTCTATCTCTATCTCTCTTCATCCATATGAAAAACTGTACTCTAGAAAGCATCTTATATGTGTCACTTACACTGTAGGATGAATTAAGTCAATATATGCCTCCTGGTCAGAAAGGCAAGAGTGGTAGAGTAGATAGGGGACACACCTGAGGTTCAGGAAAACCTGGGCTCAAATCCTGATGGACACATAGGAGCTGTGCGACCATGAGCAAATCCCTTCACCTCTTAACTTGCAATGGAGCAACTTTCTAAGACTGTAAGTTAGAGAGGAGTTGGAGATCTGCACCAATGGAAGGAATTTCCACACTGCAAAGTTCCCTCTCTGGGCTGAAATCATAGGCGTCCTCCAAAACCCCTAAAAAAACACTTTTAGAAGTGTTTGGACTATAAGTTTTATCTAATTAGAGAGAGAGAAAAAAAAGCTTTCTCCCACCTAGGTGACTGAGTGTATAAGAGTGCTAAATGCAGAGTCAGGAATACTTGAGCTCAAATCCCACCCCAGATACTTACTTTGTGTGACCCAGGGCCAGTCACTTAATCTTTCTCAGCCTCAGTTTCCTCATCTGTAAAATGAGGATGATAATAATGGTACCTACATCACAAGGTTGTTAAGAGGAAAAATGAGACAATATAAAGTGCTTTACAAATATTAAATCTTCATATAAATACTAGCTATTATTATTATCCCTAGTAAAAGAATTTGAGGCACCAGGCAAGAGCTTGAAAGGGAAGAAATACCAAAGAAACAGGACATCACTCGAGAGCCCTTACTCACAAAAGGAGTTGGTGACGAGGACAAATGTATGGCAAGGATGTTGCTGGGCCTAGTGAAATGCACAGGGAAAGTAAGGGGGCCGCTTGCAAATATTTGCTTGTAGTCTTGGAATTCTTACTTCCTCTACTCTGTAGACCACTTCTGACTCATCCCAGAGGATCTCGTGTTGGTTCAGAAGCCTGGGGGAATACATGAAAGGTCTCTGAGGGAGGCCAGAACTAGGAGGTGAGAGAAGAGTCCTGATGTATTGTATCCCAGGACCTCTGGCCTCACAGATATCCTAGCCAAGCCATCACACTTGGGTCCATTACCCAGGCATACCATAGTAGGTTTTCTTGTTGGCTTTTTGGGGGTGTTTTTTTCCCTTTTCTGGTGAGGTCTGCTCTCTTGTACTTAGGGGTAAGGCACATGATTACAAATGCAATCACTTGGAGACATGCAGTCCAGAAACAGGGTTTCCCAAGGTGCATTCCACAGTAACTGAGCCCAGGGGGAAGACTGCCAGACACACCTCTATCCACCATGCAGTTAGTGTTGGACCATCTTCCATTTATCATTCCTAAATACTTGTTCACAGCCCGGGCCACCAGAGGGATTGTGTGTGTGTTACACACAATATGCCTAGACCCTGTGCCAGGAAAGTTAACTATATTTCTGCTCTGGGGGGAAAAACACAGTGGGAGTGACTACGTTTGGAAGAGAACTGGAAACAGGTCAAGAACTACACTATTTCTTTGTCAGTAGTAAAAACTACCTTTTTTTTTGGCAGTTAGGTTTGAGGTAGAGCCACAGAACAGAGAGAGTTAAGAGAAGAGTGACTTTTGAAGGCATCAGACCCCATAGCACTATCAAGGAAGCAAAGGCAGAGGAAAAGTTCCCCTCACCGCCTGTATTTTTCAACAAATAAGCATTTACTAAGCACTTACAAGTCAGGTACAGTACTAAATAGACCGTCTCTCAATGAAGTAGGTCCTTCAGAAGCTGAGGCCTCCTCAGCCAGGGAACATCTAGCACTCCTTCAGCCTTCTCAACCTTCACTCATTGGCGAGTTCCTCCTGGAGTTTACATTTTGTGCGGGGGGCCAGGCCCCGTCCTGCTCCCACCAGGTAAAATCCCTCCTCCAATTTTTCAGCTCTCTTTTGTGTGTTTTCTTTCCCCTTAAAAGATAAGCTTTCTGAGGGCAGGAACTCTTCCCTCTTTTGCTTGAATTTGTATTCCCATGTTCCCAGAGCTTAGCATAGTGCCTGATACATAGTAAACACTTAATGGATGCTTTTTTCCCTTTCTTTCTCTCTTCCTCCTTTCCCTCTTTCCTTCCTTCCCTCTTTTCTTCCTTTTTTCTTCCCTTCCTTCCATGCTTTTTCCCTCCCTCCCTTCCTTCTTTCCTTCCTTCCTTCTTTCCTTCCTGGAAGTATAAAGAAAGGAAAAACAATACTTGCCCTGAAGAAATTTACAATCCAGCAGGAGAAACAATATGGAAATTGTTAGGCGAATTTATGAGATATTTAGAGTAGATGAAAGGTAGTCTCAGAAGGGAAGGTACCAACAGCTGGAGGCACTGGGAAAAGCCTACTAAAGGGAGATTTGAGCTGAGTCTTGGAAGAAGCCAGGGAAACTCAAAGCAAAAGCAAAGAAGCTTATCTTTCCAGCTAATGCAAAGGCACAGATTTGGGAGATGGAGCATTGTATGTGAGGAACTGCAAACAGGCCAGTGAATCTGAATCACAGAGTGTGTGCAGGGAAGTAACATATAAGAACACTGGAAAGATAGGAAGGGGCCTGGTTACAAGTTGCTAGAACTCTTGATAAGAGTGTGTTGGGGCAGTTAGGTGGCCCAATGGATAGAGCACCAGGCCTGGAATCAGGAGGACCTGAGTTCAAATCTGGCCTCAGACACTTACTAGCTGTGTGACCCTGGGCAAGTCACTTAACCCTAATTGCCAAAAAAAAAAAAGTGTGTTAAAAGAGAATTAACCCAAAGGTAGCCATAAGAGACCAAGAGAAGGTGCTGGAAGGGGAACACAGCTATGCACATACCCACAAAAGAAAGGTATTCCAATCTCTACTGGGAGAGGTCATTCTCTTTGCTGGGGTCCAACACTGTTTCCATAGCAATGTTCAGGGAATAGGGAAGGAGCAAGGAGAGACTTACCTAGCCAGCTACATTAGTTTGACTCAACCTTGGCTTTCAATGGGAAGGTCAACATCAGAGCTGGATTCCTCTCATATCTGAAAGAGAAAGAGTGAGAGGAAAATAAGGAAATAAAAACAGAATGTAGGCCCACCAAGGAACCAGAGAAAGCATAAACTCTAGAACACAAGGCTCAAAGACTATTAAATCTCAAAGGGATTGTAGACATCATTGAGGTCAACCTCCCCATTTTATAGATGAGGGAACTGAGTCTCAGAGAGGTGAAAGACTTGCCCAAAGTCTCAGAGCTATTGATATGGAAGAGTCAGGACTTAATCCCAGGCTTTCCAATGCTTATTACAGAGCTTTTTATATTACAACTCAACGGTTCCTAAGGTAGCTCAGTGGCACAGTAGATAGAATGCCAGACCTGGAGTCAGAAAGACTCATCTTCCTGAGTTCAAATCTGGTCTCAGACACTTACTAGCTGTGTGACCTTGAGCAAGTCACTTAACCCCATTTGCCTCAGTTCCTTATCTGTAAAATCAGCTGGAGAAGGAAATGGCAAACCACTCCATTACCTTGGCCAAGAAAACCCCAAATGGGATCATGATAAGTTGGACATAAATGAAAAGTGACTCAATGGCAATGACAAATGTGTACTCAAATTATCAAGTTGCTATTCAATTCAATTTAATGTGGCCAAAATTAAGATTTAGGTGTGGACTGAGTTATAAGATTTAGGTACTGCTCCTAAACATCTCTGTTTTGGCTCATCTCCCCTCCTCCTACCACATTCGTTGTTCAGTCATTTCTCAGTTGTGTCCAACTCCCTGTGACCCCATTTGGGATTTTCTTGGCAGAGATACTGGAGTGGTTTGTCATTTCTTACTCCAGCTCATTTTACAGATGAGGAGACTGAGGCAAACAGGGTTAAGTGACTTGCTCAGGGTCCCAAAGCTAGTAGGTGTCTGAGGCTAGATTTGAATTCAGGAAGACGAGTCTTCCTGACTCCAAACCCAGTGCTCTAGCCACTGTGCCATCTGGCTGCTCCAATACTGTCCTCCAAATGCAGAGTATGATCTTTTGTTCATAATACCACCACTCCCAGCCAGGAGAAAATACTCAGGATCTCTCGAAAGTCAACCACCTTCCATGACGCTGCACAGCCTATGTAACCCAAAGTACTAATGAAAGTCAAGGCCAAGGTTTCCCTCATCTGCATTGCAGCTGTCACTTGCTGATCCTCAGTTCTATCTCTCGCTTGGTCCAGGAACTCTAACATTCAATCCAGGAGCCATATATCAGCTGGTGCAGAAGTTCTTCAGTCATTCTATCAGAACAGCTTCATTGTGACCAGTTAGGCCTTCTGTAGCTCTTGATGGGGCACAGAAGCTGCTCCAGTTCTATCACTGTCCCATATACTAACATTCTCGGAGCTATGTGGTTCCCTCTTTCTCCTAAAATGACTTCCTTCTGTTAATTATTTCCTATTTATCCTGTAGATAACTTGTTTTGTATATATTTATATTTGCATGTTGTCTTGCCCATCAGATTGTAAGCTTTGAGGGCAGGGATGATCTTTTGCCTGTATCCCCAGTGCTTAGCACAGTGCCTGGAACAGGGTAAGCTCAATAAATATTTATTGAGTAAGTGAGTTAGTGCTACATGGCTCTCTAATAAGGATTCCCTGGTATTCATGATTTTCCCTGAAGGGGCTGTGTGGCTATGTTGGTTTCCTTCCAGAGAAATAAATCCATGTTTCTGATAATCTTCTTTCTGTCCAATCTATCAGCTCATATTCTTCTCCTCTGTTTTCTAGCTTCTCTTTTAAGGTTCAAATCTATAACCCACATGTTAACTGGCTTTGATTCGACCATCCACAATAAGGCAGCATACAGTCACAATTAGATATCAAAATACATCAAAAGCCTTATCAGATATCAGAAGTTTTATAGTCCTACCCAAACTAAAGAATAATCTATCTACAACATATAGACTAAGCAGTCATCCACCCCCAGACGGGGGAACCTTGTCCCAAGGCAGTCTATTCCCTTTCTGAACAATTTTAATGATCAGTAAGTTTTTCCTTTCTTTCAATTTAAATCTGCTTCACAGAAACTTCTACCCATGGCTCCTCACTCTGAACTCTGAGCCAAAGCAAAACCAATCTAAATTCCTCTAAATCCCCCATATACCAGTCTTTAAAATACTTGAAGACGGCTATCATGTCCATTCTAATTTTTTTCTTTTCTCCAGGCTAAACATTAACATTCTTTCAATGAGATCTCATAAGGCAATGAGATCTCTCAAGGTCCTTAACTATCTTGATCATCCCCTGCCAGATGAGGAGACTGGAAGGAAACCAGATGCCCTCTAGTTTAAAAATAATAATAATAATAATAAATGAAATTGATATAACATTTTAAGATTAGCAAAATATGAGTACAAATAAACATATATGGATACATATGAGTATATGTACATAGCATGTGTGTTACACACACACTTACATATGCAACCTTGACTCATATCTAGAGCTCTGGGTCCAGACTCAGGAAGACCTGAGCTCAAATCTAGCCTCAGACACTTACTGGCTGTGTGATCTGGGGAAAGTAATTTAACCTGTTTGCCTCAGTTTCCTCATCTGTAAAATAGGAATAATAATAATATTACCTACCTTGCAGGGTTGTTGGAGTTGTGAAGATCAAATGAGATAATGGTTGTAAGGACACAGCACAGGGCCTGGCACATAGTCATCAATACATAAATATTTTTGAGTTATTTTTAGTACTGTCTGACTCTTCATGGCCCCATTTAGGGTTTTCTTGGCAAGGGGGGAAGAAAGGGAAATTTACATGATAACTTTGTTGTGTATTTAAAAAGAGTAGCAAGTTGCACATAGTGGGTTTGCAATTTCATGCGCAATCATCTTTTTCTGTTGTACTACGTTATGGAAATACCCGTTTCCTTCCATAAATTAATAAATAAACAAAAGTACTGGAGTGGTTTGCTATTTCCTTCTCCAGGGTATAAATGTTAGCTATCATCACCATCATCATTATTGTTGAACACATCCTGAATTTATAGTAATTCTGTACTTAGAAGGACAGTTATGAAACAGTTCATGTGTATGCCTCCAGTTAGAGACCTAATATTGGGCTAGAGTTTGAGCTTCAGCCCTGTGCTAAAAAGGTCCCTCTGTCCTTCATGGCTTCTATTGTGCCCTCATGCCATAAACAAATGGATATCAAGCAACGTAAGGACTGGGTCAACCACAGGTATTTTTTGAGAAATAATATTAAATCCAGCAAATATATTCTTTACCAGAATAAATTTGAGAAGACAAACACAGAAGTAAGGCTGGGACAGGATAGGGCTTTAACAAACTCTTCTTTTTTAATTACATACTTTCTAAGTCATGGATTGCTCCTTTCTGGTACTGAAAACAGCTTGACCTAAGTAGGCCATGATACTGTCTAGAGCAGAGGTTCCCAAACTTATTTGGCCTACCACCCCCTTTTCAAAAAAAAAAATTACTCAGTGCCCCTCCGGAAATCTACTTTCTTTAACCCTTTGATGTTCTTTTTTTAATTTGGGTCATTTCAGAAAATACAAAATATTTTAAAATGATGTACCTTAAATTTAATAATTTATTATGAATTTGTGGATTTTTTCCTGCATTGAAATTCTGATGATGCAATATTGTATCATATAACCATATAGTATCATATTGTAAACAAGTCATTACATGCGCATATTGCTGCCAATGCATGCTGCACTTCCCGACAATGCACGACATGCTCACCTGCCAACACTTGCTTGTTAAGATCTATCAGAGGACTTGACCACTGATGGGTTATAACTTGCATTTTGTGTGTTTATTTGGAAAATAATGAAATCACTACAAAGTTAACTCTGTTACACAACAGACGAAACATGTAGGAATAGTTTTCCAAAATTTTCTTCTCTTCTCTTCTCTCCTTAAGTTTCCACTGCCCCCTTATTTTCATTCAATGCCCGCCAATTGCACCCGAAGCTACTACTGCCTCCCTGGATTGGTCCAGCACCCCCAGAGGGCAGTATCCCCCACTTTGGGAACCTATGGACTCTGCCCTGTTTCAAAAGCAAACAGGAGGTTTGAATCTGACTCCACAGCATTTTTGAAAAATAAATATATAAACACCCATAAAAATAAATATACATAAAAATAAATGTATATACACATATCTCTACATATATACATACACATCAGAATACATATATAGGCATACATATGTAGATATACATATACATGTAGATATATGGAGAAAAAGAAAGAAAGAGACTCTTTTTTTTGTGACTCTTGAGCTTGGCAGTAAGGATATCCCTGATCCCCTTTCCCCTAGTGATCTTACAAGCCAGCCGAGTCAAAGATGAATATGAGAAGATGTCTGGCCAGGATGTGAACAACCAACACCATGATATTCCCCACGATCATCCCACATCCTGGGCTTGCCAAAGCCCAAAGGAATTGTTGTCGCCAGCTCATTGAAGTAGCTACAGTCTGAGAGGAGAGCAGACAGCCAGGGGTCATTAGTTATCAAGGAAAAATGAGATAATTTGAAGCAATTTATATGACTGGGGGAAACTGAGCCTTTAAGTGGGAACTTGACCTTTCAATGGGGAATATGCTAAAGAAGAAAACCTGCCATCCTAATCGTTGAAGTACATAACCCATTTCTTTGTGTCCAAGAAAAATATGAGAATGTCTACCACATATATCTACATGTGTGCTTGTGTACATACACGCTTAAGCACACACACACACACACACACACACACACACACAGACACACACACACACAAACACTCCATAGAGTCAGATGATGCAAAAGTAGGACTAGCAGTCTCTCTATCCTTGACTGAAGGATGCAGTAGTCAGGGCTGTGGTCGAAGCTGGGTGAAAACATTGCTATTTCATAGTTAGACTGGCCCTCTCTAAGATAACCACTCCATGAGAGTCTTTGAGAGAAAGGAGCAAATGTGAGGTAAGGACCAGAAGTAGGTCAAGGGGTAGAAGAGCAGGAAGAGAAGAAAAAATTCTGCTAAGGTTGACTGTTAGCATTTTACCTGGCAAATATAGGCAACCGTAGGTCAACTTTCAATTAGTCACACTAATAATTAACACATATATGGGGCAGCTAGGTGGCGCAGTGGGTAGAGTACCCACCCTGAAGTCAGTTGGACCTGAGTTGAAATCTAGCCTCAGACCAACACTTGACACTTACTAGCTGTGTGACCCTGGGCAAGTCACTTAACCCTAATTGCCTAAAAATAAAAAATTAAAAAAAACCCTAATTTAGATGTAGAATTTTAAAACTTGCAAAATACTTAACAATCATTATCCCACTTGATCTGCACAAACCTGTGAGGCAAACACTAGAGGTATTATGCTAACCATTTTTCAGATGTGTAAACTGAGGCTCAGAAGGGATTTGAAGATAGTCTTGCAACAATTAAGTGTCAGAGAAGGATTAGAGTTCATTTCTCTTTTGGCTCCAAGTCCAGTGTTCTTTCTGGTCAGCCACATTCAATTCAATTAATCTAACAAGCATTTATTAGATGCCTGCTGTGTTGCAAACTATTAGGTGCTGGGGATATAAAAACAACATAGTCCCTGCCCTCAAGGGGTTTATATTCTATTGGAGTAAATAGTAGACAAGTGTGTAAATATATTTCATATATATACGTTAAACACATTACATATAATAACTAAATATATTACATATGTATTATGTAACATATTTTCTATTAAGTATATTATATGTACAAAGTTATACATTGGGAGGAGGGCTCTAGTAATTGGTAGAATCAGGATAGGCTTCTTGTAGGAGGTGAGATGAGCCAAGCCTTAAAGAAAGCCCAGAGGGGTAGCTAGGTGGCAAAGTGGATAGAGCTCTGGCCTTGGAGTCAGGAGGACCTCAGTTCAAATCCAGCTTCAGACACTTGATACTTACTACCTGTGTGACTCTGGGCAAGTCATGTAACGCTGATTGCCTCACCAAAAAAAAGCAAAAAAAAAAAAAATTAAAAATAAAAAGAAAGAAAGCTAGAGATTCCATGAAGAAAGGAGAAACTGCATTCCAGGCAGGGGAAACAGATAGGGCAAAGTCTTTTAAGAGGGTGGTGGAATGTCACATTCAGGGAAGAGCAAAAAGATCAGTTTGACCAAACCATAGAGTGCATGAAGGAAAGTAATAAGTAGTAAGTTCAGAAGCTTAGACTGGAATGAAACAGAACGGCTTTAAAGTGCCAAACATATAGCCTCCTTTTATGGAGGCTGGATAAGCCCAAAGAGTATTCCAAAATTTTAGAATATTTCAACAGAGACAAATGCTTCCTTAACACTCTTCATTTTTTAAATGTGGTCAGGTAGTGATCAAGAATCACAATTGTAGTTAGGTATTTCGCTTCTGGGTCAAGCAACACAAAACATACCCTCCAATCAAGTCTTTAAGAAAAATTCAGTTAAAAGTAGTGGAGGTGAAAGACCTTAATTCTCACTTAATTCTCCCCTTGGGGCTAGAGACTCAGAATATTTCACTTTGTCTGGGAGACTGAAACCTAGGACACTGACCCTGTGAGTAGAAAGGAATTCACCTTACATATGGATGCTCAAAGGAGGAAGTACACCATCTGGTAGCTTTCTGTTTTAGCACACACTCTTCTTTTTTAACTACATACTTTCTAATACTTCCTGATAACTAGATACTTTGTCTAATTCTCCAGCTTGAGTGTAATTCTTCTCCATCAGAAGGTGGGTGGAATACTTTATTATTCTTCCTCCAGAATCATGGTTGATCATTACATCAATTGGGGTTCGTAAGTCTTTCAAAGTTCTTTGTTTTTTACGTTACAATATAAATTGTTCTCCTGCTTCTGCTCGCTTCACGCTGCATCAATTCTTTCAGGTCTTTGCGGATTTCACTGAAAATGTGTCATTCATCATTTCTTATAGCATAATAGCATGCCATTGCATTAATTTTACCAGCATTTATTTAAATGCCTTCCAGTTGATAGCTATTACCTTATTTGCCCATTCTTTATCACCACAAAAAATAGCTACTATTTTTTTTGTACATATGGGTCCTTTTCCTCTTTGATCTCTTTGGGATATAGGCCTAGGAATGGTATCCTAGGGTGAAAAGGAATGACAAATTTAGTAACTTTGGGATCACATTTTCAATTTGCCTTCTAGATTGGCCAGACCAATCCACAACTCCAGCAAGAGTGCATTAATGTACCTATTTTCTTGCAGACCGTTTAGTATTTGTTAGTTTCCTTTTATGTCAACTTTGCCGATCTGATAGGTATGAAGTAGAATCTCAACATTGTTTAATTTTCATTTTTGCATTAGTGAAAAAGAGTATCTTTTTTTATACGGCTTCCCCTTCATTTTTTAAAAATAACTTTCCTCCATCCCCTATCCAGCAAAGTGGTGTAATGGATAGAGCACTGGGCCTGAAGTCCGGAAGGCCTGAGTTCAAATCTGGATGACACTTATTAGCTATGTGACCCTTTAAAAAAACCCTCTGTTTGCCTCAGTTTCCCCATCTGTTAAATTGGGATAAAAATAGTACCTACATCCCAGGGTTGTTGTGAAGGTCAAAAGACATAATAGTTGCAAAGTACTTAGCACAATGCCTGGAATATACAGTAAGCACTATATAAATGTTAGCTATTACTATTATCATCATCATTGTTGTTACAACAAAGAATTTAAAAAGAAAAGGAAAAAAAGAGATCTCAGAGAAACCAAACAATGCACTGTGTATGACAGTATCTGAAATGCTCCAAGCATGAGCAGTTTAGTGAGGGAAAGATCAAGACAACAAGAAAGGGGCAAGGGCAAGAACCATAGTGTTCTAAAAGATAATTATTTGCTTTATGAGAAATATCAGCTTTGGTCAGTCTACTTCTATTCATCTAACTCCAAGCCTCTCCCTATGCTAATTCTTTCCACTGAAGGCAATACAGCCCTGGGCTCAGACTTTACCATATAGCTGCTTACAAATTAGGCATTCAATAAATACTTGTTTAATTGAGTTGACTTAGATAACTACCTCATTTCAGCATTTGAAATGAAGTAAATTCTCAGCATATTAGAAATACTTTTTTATACAATTCTGAGGTTTTACTTCATATCTATCAAACTGCCAATGACAAAAGGTGAAAATAGTCAATGTTGGAAGTGCTGAGGAAAGACAGGCTTACTAATACATTAACATGTCCAAATACTTTAGAAAGAAATTTGGAATTATGCTAAATAGCACACCCACCCCCTCATTCCCAAATGGTACTCACAGATTTTGTGCACCAGGGTATTCTAGGTTCAAAGTACTGTGTGATTCATCATTCCTAAAACTATACCTCGGAAGCCCCCACTGGTCTGTTCACCTTTAATAGTCTGCCACTTGATACAGTTAACTCAAAAAAAAAAGTCATTTAATGAAATGACATAATAACAAAACATTCCCCCTATACACTTGTGGCTTGTGCTCCCACAAAAACACACAACATCAGTAGGAAGAGTGAACACACATTGAGTACACTAGTAGAGAGGCACACATGTAGAGCATACACACTGCTGAGGCAATTCGTGCCTCTGTCACTCTAGAACCTCATCACCCTTTTCCTTCTCATGATATTCTCATGCTGCTTCCACTGAGCAAAGCATCTCTGCTAAGCAGAGCTTGGGTTCCTGGTCCTGTTTCTTTCTAAAATACTAAGAACATAGAACAATATATTTAGACCTGAAAGGGACTTTAGAAGTCACCAAGCCCAGCCCCCTCATTTTGCAGAATGAGGAAACTGAGGCTCAGAGTGGTTAAGTAACATTCCCACAGCTGGTACATCTTATGAAGGGTTCCAACCCAGGTCTTCCTGACTCTAAATCTAGTGTTGTATCCATTAAACCATGCCTCTCAGTACTCCTGACTGCCAGAGAGAGCTCTCCAGCGATTCTATAGATTGACTATCTGAACCTGCTCTTGGTTGGGCCTAGCTCATCCTACTAAGTGGGCTGTATAACTGATAATGACAGAGAGAAATCTGCCCCAGCTCCATCTCCTCACCTCCACTGCTCATATTTCAGAAGAAACACAAAGAAAAAGGGAAAAAACTACAACCTCTCAAGATGTAGATCCTTCTTCCATAAATGCCTCTCTTTGGAATGACTTGAGATGATGCCTCTAGAGGATAGGACAGATCTCCTTCCATCTCAAATAACTCCAGAGCTGAAAAGCTTGCTTTTGAACAGTCTGGTTTTTGTTTGTTTGTTTTTTGCTAGATAATTGGGGTTAAGTGACTTGCCCAGAGTCATACAGCTAGTAAGAGTCAAGTGCCTGAGGCTGGATTTGAACTCAGGTCCTCTAGACTCCAGGGCCAGTACTCTATCCACTACACCACCAAGCTGCCCCAATATGGCTAATCCTTGAACAAGCCAATGGCTACCCACCCTCTGTCGTCATCATTGATTCAGGCTTTTCCTCTAAAGGAAGGATCTGGACCCTCTCTGGAGGAAGTAGCTTCTCGTGCTCCGAGGAATGATGAAGCAGATCCACAAGAGCCATCAAGTGAAATACTGTCTAATAATGGTCAATAAAATAAAGGAAGAGTAGGGATGGCTGGTGGTTTCCTCCTGAGGGAGGAATGTACAATTAATTAATTAATTACAAGTTAATTACATTTAAAAATGTCCCAAATTCTCCTAAAAGAGAAAAAGAAAGTATTAGCATTTCTTGACACTTCCTTTTCATCTTCTTTATACCTCACTGGTGAAGCCTCTTTTACTTACCTATAAAATGAAAATAATAATATATGTAGCATGTAAATAATAATAAATAAAATAATATAAAGGAGTTAGGGACTGGACTTGTATTTCACTTGCATAGGGAACTCCCAAATGAGGAATCTCCTTCTACTAATGCATGCTGATACCTTCTCTGCAACCAGAAGTTTAAGACAATTGCCTAATAATGCCAGTAATGTCAACCCAAAGTAGAGCAGCAGAATGAAGGAGGTTAAGAGTCATTCCATTTTTAGCCCATCTTTTAACACGGACTTAATCAGAGATACTGTTAATATAAGTTCTTTGTCCAATAACCTTGAGATTGATACATTAGGAGAAACCAACTACATAAATACTGATAATCTTATAATTTATGAAACCAGAAGGCAAAAAGAATTGGCAGCTAGATGGAAGGATGGCTTACAGGTTTTCCTCAGAGAGGCAATTAAAGGAGCCACCTGAGTCTGTTTCCTTGTGCATCCAAAGAGCATATAAATTCATAGGACCCTAGGTCATGTTGCCTTATAATGCTCATGACAATGACTGATATTAATATGGCTTTTCTATGTGAGCAAAATGCTTTATGTGTATTACCTGATTTGAGGCTTGCAACAACCCTAACGTGTTCTACAAGTGTGAGGACATAGTATTATTGTAAACCCAGTTTTACTGATGAGGAAACCAAGGCTTAGAGAAGTGAAGGAACTTGACCAGGACCCTGTAGCTCAAGTGTCAGAAGCATGTATTTCTGATTCCAGGTCAAGTATTTTATCTACTAAGCATTAAGATAATTTTTGTTGACCCAGCATCTACTGTACAAAATGAAGTAGAGAAATTCTGTGTAAACTGTCATGAGGCTCTCCAAATCCAGTCAATATATAATTTAGTGGTACCTTCAATGTGCAGTGAATAGACTATCAGACTAGGAATCAAGAAGACCTGAGTTCAAATCTAGCTAATGCCCTTACTATCTCTGTGACCCTGGGCAAGTCACTCAATCTTTGCATACCTCACTTTACTCATTGGTAAAATAAGAATAGTAATAGTACCTACCTTCTAGGGTCATTGTGAGGATAAAATGAGATATTTGTAAAATGCTTTGCAAACTTTAAAGCATTATATAAATGGTAGATATAATAATGATTACAATAATTGTTGCTATAATAATATTGTTATTATTAATGCCAAGGTGGGCATAAGGGAAGATGATTTTTCAAATATGTTGGAAAAGGTGATTTAAGTATAGGATTATAGGCAGTATCAACACACCAAACAGCAATAAGCAGTAGAAGTCTATACAAAACAAGTCTATAGAAAGTAAGGTTTGATGTTCAATTCTCTGTCTCTGTCTCTCTGTCTCTGTCTCTCTGTCTCTGTCTCTCTGTCTCTCTGTCTCTCTCTCTCTCTCTCTCTCTCTCTCTCTCTCTCTCTCTCTCTCTCTCTCTCTCTCTCTCTCTCTCTCTCTCTCTCTCTCTCTCCCTTTCCCTCTGTCCCAAGTCAAAACTCTAGACACCTTGTACAAGGCAAGTATAGCACTGCCTTGGTCAAAATAAGGAAGAAAAGGGAGTCAAAAGTTGAGCTAAAAGCCAGGGAGTACCCTCAGCCCCAGCAACTAAACACCTGGGTTTTGTGAGTATTTTTTGTAAGGTATTACAGTCTTACTTAGGGACAGTAACAGTCTCAGTGAAGAAGCTTCCTGGGGATTAATTATCCACAGAGAGGAAGAATACCTCAAACCATTAACCCCAGTCAGCCATAAATCCCCAGGAACTGTGTTGCGCAGAGGCTGGTCCTGCTATATTTAGGTTAAAAAAAATGTATTTTTATCAGGAATATGGATTTTTTTAAGTGGATGACGATGTCATTGGTATAAACTGGGTATTTCCAAGACAAAAATGCACTGGTGACCCACCACTCCTCTTTCCTTGGTCAACTATTCCAATTTTAATATTCCTTTTCCCTTCCCCATACCACCTTCTACTTTTTTCCTTGCAACCATAAACTGGCCAAAGACAGAAATTTTAAAAAATAAGAAAAGAAGAATATGTGAACTGAAAAGGGAGAAAAAAAGTCCAAGTATTCTATAGGTCATGGAAGTTTGTGTTTCATTTTTTTTTAGTAATGCCATTTTCCTAAGGATTGTTGTCATGGGCCCTTATTGTACAAGTTAATTTATTAGAGAGACCCAAGCCTCAGAATCACTCTGACCTTGGGCTTCAGCAGTTAGTAGTATTGAAGAGCTACTGAATGGTTTCTGCTCAAAAGTATTTCTCCCATTGACTCAAAGTACATGCATTCCTTACCATAATAATTTCTTACCCTGTGTTTTGACATTTGATAAGACTCTACCGGGGTAATGAACTGTCAGCTATTAATACCTGTGTTCTAAAAATAGTTTCCTAGATTATCTAGTAAGCCACTTAGCTGAATCATGAGGCATAGCTGGCGGGGGGGGGGGGCAGTTAGAAGTCATTGAGATAATGAGATGTTGTCCAGATGGGTCACCAGTAGGCAGAATGAAGGCATTGAACACATCGGAGTGGAAATACCAAAAGGAGGATGACGGTAAAGGAAATAAACTAAAGGGTCACAGACAACATCACCTAATTCACTTCACCACTTTGCCTAGAATGGACAGTGGTGAGAGATCAGGAAACTGAGAAGCCAGAACCAAAGGAAAAGTCAGGCAGAGGATGAAGGACAGAAGTTCAAAGGAATTAGAAGCATAAAAGGGATAAATGTGACAAATGTGACCATCATAACTACAGCCAATGACCAAATCTTGGCACTAGGACACCAGACAGTTACAAGCTACCAACAGCCCTCTCAGGCCATCAGCAAGTAGAATCTTATGAGTTTAACCCCTAACAGGGATTAAGAATTAGATAAATTATGAAAGTACCAAATGGTTGCCTTTCTTCCCCTCCCCCCAATCCATAGTAGCTACACCCCAGGTGAGTTCTTCCCTGACCCATCCTTTCCCCTCAGAAATATCCTATCTAGCAGTGACCTCTCAGTATACATTCTATACTGAGAGGTCACTGCTAGGTAGGATTTTAATAGACTTTGTGTTCCAAAGTATTTCTTCAGTGGGGTATATGGTGTTCAAGGAGTACTAGCACCTCTTAGGTGAGCCCTTTTCAGGGCTGTTCATCCACCTCTGGTGTCCATTTGACACTCAACTCTCACCTGTGGCTTCAAGAAGCTATATCATGTACAGCAGCTAGACCCTGGTAAACCATCTAGGCAGATGGGCTAAACCAGATTGAGGGTAACCAATGGACCTTAAATCTGTTGATGAGTTAGGAGGGATGTCTACCACCCTAAGCATATGAAGCTTTCCCCTGGCAGACTGGGTGATAAATACAATTTGTTCCAATGGCATGTAAGCGGCTGAAGCAGGCTCTGTGGAGTGCTTAGATTTGGTCAGACATCAAATATGCCAAAGTCATCCACTGCATCCCAGGCCATTGCCAATCATCTTGACTTTGTCCTGCCCCCTGGTCTTTGTGACTCTGGAAGAGAGAGTGAGGCTGATGACCTTGGGCAATTCTGCCTCACAACCAATTCATGCTCAAGTCAAGACATCATCCATGATGTCATTAGTCCTCTTTGAAAATGAAGGACAAACAACAACATTTCTTCAATGTTTCTTCTCCCATCTCCCAACCAAATCTGTCTTTAACAGTTGATATGAAAGTAACTTCCATGTTATTTCTCCTGGACATATTTTACATTGCTTGCCCCAGGCACCAGAATTGCTGGTTAAGTTTTGGATATTGGTGTCAACAGACTACTAGGATTCCTGAGGGATTCTCTAGCTATTGCTTGGCCCTTTACCAAATCATATCCTCTACTGCACTTTCCTGTTTGAAGAGTCCTGGCTTAGGTGACCTTCAGAAGGATAATAACTTCACCAAGAGTATCCCCTTGGGATACACACTTATTGGAGCACATTCAATTTAGCAAACATTTATTAAGTACCTACTATGTACATGTATAAGGAATATGGCATGCAATGAGGCAGAGTGGCCTAGAGGATAGAGAAGCCAAACTCTGAGTCAGGAAGCTCTAAGTTCAAGTCTCACCTTTATAAATACTGGGTAAGTGATTCTTGGCCAATCACCTAACCTGTTAGCGTCCCACTTTTTAAGACTGTAAAAAACAGGAGGTGCCATCTACATTGATAGGAGGAATTTAATCACTTAAATTAATCATTCATACGCCAATGAAATCACAAGTGTTTTCCAATGTGCCAGACACTATACGAGGGACTAGAGATGCAAAGACAAAAATAAGCAGTCCCTGACTAGAAGAAAAACTTACATATTACTGGAGAGGAGATGACATGTGCACAAGTAAATTAATACAAAGTATTAGTCAGTCAACTAGCATTTATTAAGTACCTACTATGCTCCAGGAACTGTACAAGGTGCTATGTATACATGGGTTGGAGGTACAGCTCTAACACCAGCACTCTCTTGGTTCAAGTTTGATTTTGAGACAAGATGAGGTACTTCCAAGTCACTGAATGAGTAACACAAGGAGGTTTACTTTGCCCTAACACAGCAAAGATATGGTAACAATTATCTTCAGCTTTGGTAAATATGGTCTCCCTCACCTCCTCGTGGAAATGCATCAGGTCAACATGTCATCAGAGTATGGTGACTTAGGGGATCTTGGGGTCCCCCCAAGTCTGAGAGGCCTAGATTACATGGCCTTACAAAAGTACCATGGCTAGTACATTTTAATGCCCCTACATCAGGGATGTCAAACTGAGACAGAAACAGGGGCCATTAAACCGTACATGAGGAGCCCAGTGGGTCACGTGGTGACTCAGAAAACCACATGTGTTTATATATTCCTTTTTTATTGATATATCAACGCATCAAAATCAGATAGGAACTATTTTAATCTAGGTCAGATCCCACTCAAGAGTTCTGGGGACTACATGTTTGACATATCTGCCTTATATGACCAGGAAACTGCATCTGGAAAGCCAGGGTCAATCAGGGCCCAGGGCCATCTTTGTCATCTTTCAAGCAAAGCCTCCTTCTGTTGTGGGTGGGAAGGAAAACTACTAGAGGAAAACATCAATCCTATCAAACATGTAAGTATATATACATATAAATACATACGCGCACATAGCTGATCCTCCTGAGAGCATGTACTGTCTTATAGAAACTTTGTACCTCCTGCATCCCATGTTTGGCACAGTGCTCTGCACGCAGTAGGTGTTGGATATGAGTGAGAATTTATTCTGGGGGACTAGGAGTTAATGTCTGCGAATCACATTGTGATTCTGGAAAACAATCCCTCCAAAGTGAGGGATTACTATTATAAGAAATTCTGTACATAGACAATATTGAATGGCCTCTCCATCAACATCTAACCATAATCCTTCTCTTTTCACAAAAAAGTCCAAAAATAAAGACCAGATGTCTTCAGACTGCTGACGTCGGTTGAGTATGTTCCACTAGCTCAGTGATTGCTAAACCAAGCTTCCACTGGAGGCAAAGCATCATTGTATTATTGGCTTTTTGGCCACAACTTTCCTGTTCACAAATATGGGCACCCTGTCTGCCTCCTTGAGTCTAGGATGGAGTTTTCCACTCCTTGTAAGTTATATCCAGAATAGCAGAGTGACGTTGAGTGAATGCAGATTAGAGTGTTCAGATCTCACCTATTCTTTGACAGAAATAGCCAAGCAAACCAGAAACCATCCTGTCATGAGCTCATGTCAATCCAGCTACCTTTACAGTGGGGACAAAGTGACCCCCACTAATGGCAGTGCTTACATTCTGGGTGCCTGAGTGGCCACAGACCTTTGAAATGTCCTTGCCAATGGGTTCTAACCACACTGGAATATTGGGGGGCATTTTCTGATTTTCAGACACTGGGACCTGAGTAGTGCGCTCTCTCTCTCTCTCGCTCTCTCTCTCTCTCTCTCTCTCTCTCTCTCTCTCTCTCTCTCTCATTCCCCCTCCCTCTTTCCCTCACCCCCTTCTCTTTCTGTGTGTCTGTCTGTCTGTCTCTCTCTTTCTCCCTTTCTTCCTGATATTTTGTATGCCTCATAACTGTTTCAAGGACCCATTAGTAACAAAAAGTCCTGCTTCCTCTGGGGTGGTAGCTACCATTTAACACACTGCTTGACACATGGTAAGTGCTTAATAAATGCTTTTTTTATTTCATGGACTTCCCATTCATTATGCCATCACTCCTTGCATTGTTCCCTCAGTACTTATTCCTAGAATTCTTTATGGCTCTGAGTAATTTCTTAGTATTGGTTCTTGTATCTCAAAGGATTGAAAGAGACTTTATAATTCAATTCCAAACCTTCCATGATGCCATTTTCTAATAATACTAACACTGAATTATAGGAAAATAGATTTATAGCTAGAAAGGACTTTGGAGATCTACTAATCCAAACTTTTCTAGTTGAAGAAGCTGACCAGAGGATGGTGAAGTGAAGGCCACATGAGTTGAAGGTGGCAGATTTGGGATTCAAACCCTAATTCTACCTCCAAATCTTATACTTTTTCCACTATGCCATGTTCCCTCCCCCAAATCAGTAGCATTGTTCCCTGACTTTGAATAGGCAGAAATGAATGAAAAGGGGAAGACCAAGAAAAATATGTCTGTGTGTGCATGTGTGTGTGTGTGTGTGTGTGTGTGTGTGTGTGTGTGTGTGTGTGTGCATGCACACATGGCTATGTTTTTTTAAACCACACTTTCCTTACCTCGAAGGCCCCTGGGAGGCTTTATACTGGGCATAGCTGGCAAGGTCTGCACTCAGGGGCCTCATGGTGTTTGTTGTTTGTCGGGCTCACTTTGGGCCGCTGAAAGCTGCCAGATGGGCAGTCTGGGAGAGGAAGACCTATAGTTCTGGAATGAATGGCTGCAGTGTGTTTGCTATACATACGGTGCGTGTGAATCTGAGCCATGAGAGAACTGGTGAGTGTGTCTGTGTCCTGCTAGAGTGCATATGATTGTGCTCTGTGTGAGAAGACAGGAAAGAGAAGATATTGTTCAGAGCCCAATGTCAGTCTGACATATGACTGTTTTACCACAAACCACTGAGGAAGCATGCTGAAATTTACGTATGTATGTATATGTCTGTGGATATTGATCAGTGCAGCCAAGACTCTCATACCATGGAATATTTCAGGCCACCAACAGCCCACAGGTTATTATTGAAACAGAGGAGATGATTCTGGGCCAGAGTCTGTAGACAACAAACACTTTGACTTCCAGCGAGTTGTTTGCTTGTTTTAATATAAAATTCCTCCTTAATCATAAGGGCAGAAACCTTAAGTTCTTATTGCTCTACTTTCCAAGGAATTAAAAGTACTTTATAAATGGGATCTGATTTCACCCCCACAGCGTGAGAGAGGAGGGAGGGAGGAAAGGGTATAGATTATTCTCCCCATCTCATGAACAGAAAAGTTCAGATCACACTGGTAGGGTAGCAAGCCAAACTTGGGTGGCCCATTTGTTAAGCCAATCAAGTTCAATAAACATTTATTAAGCATATTCTATATGCCAGGCATTGTGCAAGGCCCCAGGTATATAAAGACAAAAAAGGCTGTGGTCCCTAACCTCAAAGGGCTTATATTCCAAGAGGGAAGGGGGAGGAAACAGACAACATGTATAAAAATAAGGGAATATTAAAATATTAACAGTTAATAACAAGTAATTTTAAGATGGAGAGAACCCTGAAAACAAGAGGGAATTAGGAAAG
Source organism: Phascolarctos cinereus (assembly GCF_003287225.1). Taxonomy (NCBI): domain Eukaryota; kingdom Metazoa; phylum Chordata; class Mammalia; order Diprotodontia; family Phascolarctidae; genus Phascolarctos; species Phascolarctos cinereus. Next base: position 412,357,712 of record NW_027555958.1, read on the forward strand.
GTCTCCTGTAGGAAGGGGCACTTAAACAGTGCTTTGAAGAAAGATACATATTCTATTGGGCCTATGTTTTGAGAGAGTACATTCCAGACATGGAGGACAGGCTGTAAAAAGGCATGTACACATACCTATGTATTTCTCCATTAGACTATCTTCTCCTCTCTTCCCCTAGCCCCAGCCTTTCCTCTATTCCTTTTGTGTGTTGTCTTCACCATTGGACTATAAATTCTTTGGGAGTAGGAACTGTCTTTCTTCTTTGTGTTTGTATACCCAGCACATAGCATAGTGCCTGGCACATAGTAGGTGCTTAATAAATGTTTATTGAATGACCAACAGAAGATAAGATGCCAATATCTGGGATTCAGCTAGCAGGACAGTTTAACTGGAACTGGGAGTATACAACTAAGAGCAATATGAAATAACAGTAGAAAGGTAGATGGGAGTCATGCTGTCAAGGGCTTCAAATGTCAGAAAAGGGATTTATGGTTCCAGGGACATTTTGTTCTAGAAGTACTAAGGACCCCCCTGAAGATCTTCAAATAAGGAAGTGAGATGTTTGGATCTGTGTTTAGGAATATCAATTTGACAACAGTAAAGAGGATGGATGGAAGAAAGGAGAGTAGAAGCAAGGGACCAGTTAGAAGGCTATTATTGCATTAACCCCAAATGCTTCACCAAAAAAAAAAAAAAGGAAAGAAGGCTATTGCAGTAGACCAGCCAAGACGCAATGTGAACCTGACTGCAGAGTAATGGCCTTGTAAGCATTGAGAAGTGAAAAGTTTCAAGAGACATTGTGGAGGTAGGATTAAGAAGATTTACTTGATAACTGATTGGATAATGGGGGATCTAAGCTGATGGGGAGGGAAGGGTCAATGTTGTGAACCTGGATGACTAAAAAGATGATGGGGGCCTGAACAGAAAGTTAGGTTTATAGAAAAATATGATGAGCAGATAAGTGGCACAGTGGGTAGAATGTTAGCCCTGGAGTCAGGAGGACCTGAGCTCAAATATGATTTTGGACACTTACTAGATATGTGACACTAGGCAAGTCAATTAACCACATTTGCCTCAGTTTCCTCATCTATGAAAATGCAATAGAGAAGGAAATGACAAACCACTCCAGCATCTTTGCAAAGACAGCCCCAAATGGGGCTGTGAAGAGCTGGTCATGACTGAAATGACTGAATGACAATGTGTTGAGTTCCATTTTATCTATGTTGAATTTAAGATTCCTATGGGACATATATATGGAAGTGTGCAATAGGCAGGTGGTATGTGTTCTACTCCCTAGGTCGCCTTCTTATATCTATCTTTTGAAGAATATGTGTCTTTTTTTTAAGTTTGACAGAAAGGAAGAACAAAAAATCAAACAGGGTCAAGCTACCTCAGAGGAAAACCAAGCATTTACTTGTGCGTTCTCTAAAGAGAATCTATTCTTCCAGCAAACTAAGGAGAAAGCAAAGGGAGAATCAATGGCATTCTTACCATGGAAGAAAACTTATATAGAGCCACAGAGGTGAGAGAATGTCATGTATGGGGAAAAGTTAGTGGATTAATTTAGCTGAAACAGAGAGCAAAAAAGAGATTTACATGAAGTCAGTCTGGAAAGGTATGTTGCTGCCGGATTGTAATGGGAGTTAACTACCAAACACAGAGTTTATATTTTATACTAGAAGTAATAAGAAGCTACTCGAGCTGGTAGAGGAGAAGGACATGGTCATACCTGTAATTTGGAAGTGTCAACTTGGAAGCTATGTAGATGATGGATTGGTGAGAGGAGACTCTTGAACTGTGGTACCTCCATCGTTCACTCACCCAGTTTACCAGCCTTGATGCATCCCTCTCTCTCACCACCTCCCTCTACATTCAAAAGTTGCTAAGACTTGTTGAGTGTACTTAAACAGCATTTCTCAAATAACTTTTTCTCTCCAATCACAAAGTCATCTCCCTTGCTCGTGTTCTCATCACATCTTTCCAGGTATAGGTAGGCCAGGCATTGTTAGTACATCATGTTTGAAATTGGAATGAAATGAGATTCTTATAGAATATCTGCCAGTTAACATAGGAATTTTACTTTGCTATAGCAGAGGAAAGACATTCAGAGCGAGGAAAGAATATTCTGTGAGGATACAGCCCTAATTTAGTTGAGCCTTTCTGTGGCCACTGGTGCTGTTCATCGTTCATTTTCTGAGGACCAAAGACATTGAGGGTGATGTTGTGACTTGACCATGAGGTGGATCCAAGTGAGGCAGAGTTGCACAAACTCATCAATCTCACTCTCTCTTTCAGAGTCACCTTGGACAAAAGTCAAGATGACTGGCAAAGGCCTTGGCATCTTTGATGTCTGACCAATCTCTAAGTGTTCCACAGAGTCTGTGTCAGCCAGCTTCATGGTTGTTGGAACAAATTGTTCTCATCCACCCATTCCACTGGTGAAAGTCATCATATGCTTGAGGTAGACATCCCTTTTACTCCACTGACAGGTTTGAGGCCTTTCAATTATCTTCAACCTGGTTTAGCCTGTCTGCCAATATGTTTTTTCACCAGTTTCTGGCTACTGCGCTTGCTATTCTGTGCAATGAAACACAGTAGCCCCTTTCTAAATGCTTATTGACTTTGCCTATGGAATGATAAAGGGGAGGGATCCAGAAAGACCTGGAAAGACTTGTGTCATCTAAGGAGGAAGGAAATGAGCCAGATCAGGAGGCTTGCTTCTGTTCTGAGACAATACCTCAGGTACAACAGCTAGGGAAGCCTTCAGAAGGGCTTTACTCAGCCTGTCCAGATAAGAATCAAATGTGAAGGGATTTTCCTTGACTTTCAGTTGCTACAATGGAGTTGTTCAATCCTTTCAGTCATGTCTGACTCTACATGGCCCCATTTGGGATTTGCTTGCCAAAGATATTGGAGTTGTGTGCCATTTCCTTCTCCAACTCATTTTACAAATGAGGAAACTGAGATAAACAGGGCTAATTGACTGGCCCAGAGTCAAACAGTTAGTAAGTGTCTGAGGTTAAATTTGAAATAAGGAAGATAAGTTTTCCTGTGTACCAGATCCCTTGCTTAATCCACTGGGCCAAAAGAAACAAACAGGAAGAGGAAGAAGTTGGGGATGGGGGTAGGGGATAGTGCTAGGCATGCAAAAAGAGAACAAAGACCTATGTTCACTAGATAATAGAAACTAATAAGTCAAGTAATTGCCCTTGCCAGTCAGTTGTCATGAAGAAGAGCTTAAAACCAATGTGAGAGTTCAGCAATTTGGAGAGAGGGAGGAGTTAGTGCTCAAGATACCAAAGTGCCAATGAATCAATTTAGAACAGAAGAAGAGAGCCAGTGCTGTTATTGCTGCATTCAATCGCGCGTCTTTTTATATAAAGAAGTGATCTATAAGTAAGATATCGCCAGCTTCATAGACAATCCTCTGTGTCTGTAGAAACGGCTTCAGTTGCTGATGTTGCTCAAGTGTGTCTGTGGATGGACTTCATTCATCTGGGTTGGGGCTCTGTGACTCCCAGGGGTCATTGTCTCTGGCTCCAAGGTCCCTGGGATCTGCCCCAGGTATTCTGCCAGCCAATCCTAAGGAAGAAACTGGGACTCCTCATGTTCTGGCTTTAGTTCCCTGAGCCAATTCGAGCCTCAAAGGCAGTTTAAATATCTTTTTCTTCTTTTTTTAAAATTTTTTTTATTAATTTATTTTGATTTATCAGCTGAACAGTATGACTTCAGAAAAACTAGGAAAGACTTGTATGGTCTGATTCTGAGTGAAGTCAGCAGAACCAGGAGAACATTGTACACAGTAATAGCCACGCTGTGTGATGACTAATATTGATAAACTTAACCCTTCCCAGTAATATAAGGATCTAAGACATCTCCAAAGGCCTTGTGATGGAAAATGCTATCCACATCCAAAGAAATAACCATGGAAGTTGAATTGCTATCATTTTTTTTCTCTTCTGTTGAGTTTTGTTTCCTCTTTCTGGTGGTTCCTCCTATTGGTTCTAATTTTTACTTACAGCATCACAGACGTGAAAATATGTTTAATAGGAATGCATATGTAAAACCTGTATCAGATTGTGTGCTGTCTTGGGGAGGGTGGTAGGTAGGAAGCAGGAGAAAAATTTTTAAATTTTAAATATCTTTTAAAGAAAAGAACTAACCTAACTTATATGGTGGGAGAAGATATTCTTCTACCACACCTGTAGTATTGCAATTGCATTCTAAATGGTCTTTGTACTTCAAATTCTTACCTTCTGCAATCCATCCTTAACACAGCTGCCAAATTGATATTAAAGCACAGGTCTGTCCTTGTCGCTGCACTAACTCACGAAGTTCTAATAGCTCTCTCTCACCTCTAATATAAAATATTAACATATTTGTTTAGTTTTTAAAGCCCTTCATAATCTGTCTCCAGCCTCTCCTTTAAGGTTTCTTATATATTGCTATCTGCTGGAGGAAAGAGTGAGGCTGACAACTTTGCACAGCTCTGCCTCACTTAAATTCAATCCATGAGCAAGTCAAGACATTACCCATGATGTTATTGGTCCTCTTTGACAACGCAAGACAAAAAATCCACGAGTAGCTGCCCTCTGGGGACCCAATCTGCCAGTTTGAGTTGGAGAATGCTGCTATTTTTTCTTCTCCTTCTCTTTCTCCTTTCTCCACTGTCACATGTGGTCCCTCTCACTTGGGGCTTCATACCATTACATGTGGGTGCTCTGTCCAAAAGAATATAAATTTTGGTTGCTTATATTTTGTAAGATACCTTGGTATTTGGGGGTTAGATTTTTTTTTTAATTTTCTATTTTTTTTTCCAAAAAGCTGGGACAATTTATTTTTTGTCCTGTGCATTTGTGATTTCTTTAAATATAGCTCTGAAAAAAACAGATTTTGGAAAAATCTGTGATTCAAATAGAGCTACTTGAATATGTCTTTAAACCCAAAACACTCTGGCTTTCATTGAATGGCCAATAATGGGCCCCAGTCCAAGCCTCTTTTGCTCATTTTTGGGGTTTTGATGGCTCAGAGTGAGTGTTAATAGCAATTGTTTTCTGTTCTGGACAGAAACTGAAGGACCTCCCCTCCCAGATTGACGCTTTTGTGATGGTAAACTAGGCCATGTTTTGTCTCAGTTCTAACCTAGCCCTTAGTCACTGGATGGGCACTGCCTCAGACAAACTGAGACCTGGGAAAGACCTTAATATTTAAAGGCCAAGGTTACCTACTGCATTCTGGTCCATTGCCAATCATTTTGACTTTTGTCTTGCCACTTGACGCAGATGACTCTGGAGAAGAGAGTGAGGCTAATAACTTTGTGCAGCCCTGCCTCACTTAAATCTAATTCATTTGCAAATCAAGACATTGGTCCTCTCTGAGAACCATGGACAAACAACAACAATCTTCACATACTCTATGGTCCTGCAAAAATGACCTACTTGTGAATCCCCATACATGGTAACTGATCTCCCACTTCAGCGCTTTTTGCATAGGTTGTCCCCCCTCCCCGAAATTCACTTTTATCACCTTGACCTTGTAGAATCCTTATCTTTCTTCAAAGCTCCACTCAAGTTCCACTTCTTCCATGAAGCCTATCTTGATTCCCCTAGTTGCTTATGCCCATCCCATTCCTATAATTATTTTTCATTTATTTCATTTATTTCATATTTTTATCTACTTTTCTTATGCATGTTGTTCATTGCCAAAAAATGTAAGCTCCTTAAGGGTCTTTGTGCTTATCACAATGCCTGGCACATAGTAGATACTGAATAAATATTTGTCGGTAGGAGGAATGAATGATGAGAATTAATTAAGGGACTCTTGCCGTAGTTGAGAGATGATGACAGTTTGGTCTAGTGTGGTTGCGGTGTGATTGGACAGTAGGGAAATAGATATAAGAAATGTCATGAAGATAAAACTGACAAATTATAGCAGCCGATTTGAACTTACAGGCCAGAAAGAGGGAAGCTATGAAGATGTTCCTAAGGTTGTAAACCTGAATAATTGAAAGTGATGAGGTAGAAAAGAATGCTTGAGCCAGACTGAGCGAGCTAGGAGAGAAGACGTGGGATGTGACCAGCAAGAAAAGTGATCAAAGAAGACTATGCATTGAAGCCCCCACCGTGGACTTCTCTGTGTGCTTTCACAATGCACCTTCAATTCCAGAAGAATTCTTTCCCTCTTCTTTCCTGTTCTCTTTGCTTATCAGCTCTGGGCTACCTGATATCCCAGGCTTTTTGGAGCCATGCTTGCTCCTCCCATTCTCTTGCTCCCTTTCCTCTATTCCATAAAATTGTATTCAAACCATATCTTTGACCTTGCTAACCACCTTTGCCTCCTGCAGGAAGCAAAGCTCCCTTAGGAGAGTAAGGCCTACAGCCTATGCTCTGCCTCCCAGGTACAGTAGCGCCCACTGGAGCTCTACCTCACAGGGAGCAGGCCCACTTGGGTACCTCACCCCAGTGAATGCCTTTCTTTAACTTGAGACTGTCCAAGTGAATTCTTTCAGGACATTAGGACCTTCACGTCTATTCCTCATCATTTCAGGTAGCACCCCAACATTCTTGGGGTCCACCCTGAACTCATCACCAATGGCTACAGAGAAGGTCTAAGTGAATTCTTTCACACCTGAACCAGCTCTCTCAACTCTAACCTCAACAAAAGGAAAACTGTGCTTTCTTCAGAAATTGAATGTTAAGAAGAGAGATGAATTGAGGGGTAGGCAGGCAGGAAGAGAATTGTATTACATGTGTTTGAGTTGCCTTTGTAATAACTAGGGGGAGATGTTTAGCAGGCCTGGGATGATGTGGAACTGGAGCTCAGGAGTGAGACAGTACTTGGATGTATGGATTTGGGCTTCGTGTGTGTTGTAATGATAATTAAACACATGGAAGCTAATGATATCACAAAGACAATATGTGTCATGAACTGTTTTGGCAATCTAGTAAAGCATATGGACTCTTTCACAAAATAATTTTAAGTGTATAAAATAAAGTGCATATGCAAGAGATCAGTTATATTAAAATACAGTTACAAAATTTTAAAAAACCAAGTTCATGGGCACCTGGTTAGTAACCCCTAATGTAGAGAGAAAAGAAAAGGGGACCCAGGAAAGAGTTTAAGGGACATGCATACATAAGGGACAGAAAGATGGTGGTCTAGCAAAGCATGCTGATAAGAAGAAATCAAACAGAAGGAGAATAAGGAGATAGTCACTTTCCAAAACATATGTAGAAGAGAGTAGCTAAGGGGAAGAGGTGGCCAATGGTGTCAAATGCTACAGAGAGGTCAATAAAAATAGGGCTGAGGAAATGTCATTGGATTTAGCAATTAAGAAAATGTTGGTAACCTTAGAAAAGAGCAGTTTTAATCCATCAGTGGTATAAAAAGAAAGGGAATGATTGATGGAGCAAGGTCATGGAGAAGGCCATAGATAATGAGATCAAGGGCATAAGTTCAAGGTAGAAAGTCAAGAGGTGAAGATTCTGAAGTTGCTATTTGAAGTATCACTGACATAACCAGCTGTGGCGTAGAAAGGATGAGAAACCCAAAAAGGACTGACCGATTACTGAGGACTAGGAAAAAAAAAGTAGAAGAGAGAGGGTTGTCATGGTTCTATAGGTCACAAGGAATAGAACGAGCAGGTTCATCTTCCATATAATAGGTACTTAGTAAATGTTTTTTGCACTAGGATGGAGTGAAGTGTAGTAGAGTGGAATAGTATTTAGGATGTGGTCAGAGTAGAGAATTTCAGAGGTCATAATCTTGGAAGGAGAGAAGTTGTGAGCAAAAATGACTTTTAAAGAGTGTTTCTTGCTGATGGGCGACTGAGTAGTTAGGTAGAGGCTGCAGATCACTAGAGTAACTGTGAGACCTAGATGTTGTATGAGCTGTCTCACATTCATATATTAACACATCCAGGAATGTGCTGGAGCCAACTCCTATGGGCTACGCCTGTTTCTAAATTTTATGTGAGCATTTATACCTTGAAAATCAGAAAACCTGCACATCAGGATTTGATTTATTGTTTTGTTGATTGTCTAGACTGAAGAAAATGGTGGGACTGATATTAATAATGAAGATTAAACTAAAAGCATGCCATGGGTACTTTTGGGGGGAGAGGGAGCTGGTTGTTAAACCTTTACCAGCATACCACTCACTAATTATATAGCCCATGGAGATATGATACATAAACTGAAAAAAAAATGTACCACTCTCTCTACCTTTGACCACCATCTATAGGTTCATTGTCCTCTGAGAAAACCTCAAAGAGCGTTGTGATTTGCTCTCAACAAATAAAATTTAAGCTCATACTGAATCTTTAGAATGATCTAAAGAAAGTTTATTTTGAATGAAAAGCTTCATCCCATTCTCAAACTACTGCTCAGTGTGGTTAATCTGGTCTTTTTTGTTTGTTTTTTGTTTTGTTTTTGATGAGGCAATGAAGGAGGGGAATAAGGGATTAAGTGACTTGCCCAGGATCACACAGCTGGTGTCAAGTATCTGAGGCTGAATTTGAACTCAGGTCCCCCTGACTCCAAGGCTGGAGCTCTATCTACTGCACCACCTAGCTTCCCCTCTTTTTTAAATAATACTTTTCCCAATTACGTGTAAAGACAATTTTTAACATTCATTTCTTAAAAGTTTGAGTCCCAAATTCTGTCCCTCTCTCTCCTCCATCCTCTTAGATGGCAAGCAATTTGGTGTAAGTTAATACATGTGCAATCATGGCTAATTTGGTCTTAAAAGACTCGTCAAGTCCAAGGTTGGAATAGTTGAAAATTTCAGTTTAGTTTGGCAGTAATTAGATGAACTAATTGGCATCAATTACAGGTGCATGACACCCCTGTAAAATATGATGAAACCGAGGGCTAATTGAATTTTTCATAATCATACAGATAGTAAGTATCAGAAGTTGAATATGAAACTGGGTCTTCATAACTCCAAGTCCAACACTCTATTCACTATATCCTTCATGTCTTTCTGAGGCTGGTGAAGAGGCCTGAAGGTAAGAGAAAGGTATGTAACCACAGATTGAATAGAATAGCACACTCCATGCTTTGGAACTGAAAGTATCTCTTTTGAAAGTAGAAAGGGGCTCCATGCTAAAGTAGAAAGTTACAGATAATTTCTATTTTCCAGGTTATCAGGAAGAATGAAGTATTTTTTGAAAGAAGGAAAGAAATATTCCAAAGAAACAGAGAAGATAAAGGTTATAGATAGGCAGAGGGGATTTTTGGTCTGGACCAAAAGGTAGGATGGAAGAATGTGACCCAGGGAAGAATTATTAAGTATTTAAAAGCTATGTAATAAGCACTTTTTTTTAATTTTGGAGGCAATGTGGGTTAAGTGACTTGCCCAGGGTCACACAGCTAGCTAGTAAGTGTCTGAGACCGGATTTGAACTCAAGTCCTCCTGACTCCAGGGCTGGTGCTCTAGCTGCCCTATTTGTAGTAAGTATTAAAGGCAACAGAGATAAAGAGCTGGCCTCCATGTCAAGAAAAACCTGGGTTACAGTCCTTCCTCTGATATTGACCAGCCATTCGACCTAGGACAAATCAATTAGTTTCTCCAGGCTCTAAGCAATAATCTAAGGCCACAAGTTACAGATAATGCCAACCTACATTGGTAGAGTTAGTTTCTTACTTGGAGCTCACAACACAACTGAAATCACAGCTTCAGTTCCTGTCCCTGTCCCTATCCTTGTTTCTGTCCCTGTCCCAGTCTCTATCCCACCCCTGTTTCTATAATATGTATGAAGCTCTTCCTCCAGAGGAAGGATCTGGACCCTCTCTGGAGGAAGTAGCTTCTTGTGCTCCAAGGAATGATGACGTGGATCCACAAGAGCCATCAAGTGAAAGACCATCTAATAATGGTCAATAAAATAAAGGAAGAGTAGGAATGGCTGGTGGTTTCCTCCAGAGGGATACCAATGGAATTATTTGTTGAACTAACAAACAGAGAGGTCTTCTGTCTCCCTGAAACAATAGTGATAGAGCATGCTTTTGTGGTCCATCTTACTATCCCAGTGCCCTGTATTACTCTAGCATCTTTAAGAAAAGATTAGGATGATAAGAATTCTGGGTCCATTATACATTAAGGATGTCTGGATGTTTATGCTAAATTGGAATTTGATTTTTAAAACATGGAGCTGATTGTTGAGAGTAGGTATGGAAATGAACTTGAAAACTGAATCCTATTACAGCCAGGTTCCCATCAATGAAGTAGTTGCATTATTCAAATTTTCATTGCATATTTTCATTGGACTGGAACCAATAACCATATTTTGCATATAATTATAACTTCAAATAGTATGAATTTGAATAATGCAACAACTTTGCAAGATTATTATTTGTGCTGATGGGACCCAGCAATAGTTTTATTTCTACTAGCAAGTGGATTCAAGTCCGTAGCAATAGAAAGTACTTTGTTGTGGGGAGAAAATCTGCATTCACTAGGTGAGGTATTGAAAGTACATCCACATCTCCAAGACAGCTGAGGAGCCCTGGGCTTCAGTGTATGGGGGCCACAACTCAAGTGGTTTTGCAGCTGGTTCCTTTAAGATAGGTTGCTGACATGGTAAACACTCTGATGTTTTACATGTTCCTTTCTCTTGTGTACTGTTGCATTGCTGCCAAACAGCTGGAATGCAATTAAACTCAATTATAGAAACATAAGGTATAGACAGACTAGTTGAATGGGGTGTGGATTCCCTACTAACCCAATCATCTGCATCAAATAAGTCTTTCCCCATACTGTACACATTAATTCTACTAAATAAGAAAAGCTAAAATATGCAAATTGAGATGCACAAGCTAGAATGAGATATGGGGAGGGGATTTGAATTCAGAAGGTAACCAAAGAAAAAGATTCTGTTCTTTGAATTCATTCATTGAGCAAACATTTATTAAGCTCCTATTACATACAAGTTCAAGGGATAAAAGATAAATAAGCCATAGTCTCCTTCTTCATGTAGTTTACAATCTAATTAGGAAGATAAGATGTGGCCACACAGAATTAGAACACTAGGTGGTGTTGAAAGTGTGATGGGAAGAACAAAGGACTATAAGAATTCAGAGGGAAGGGGAAACTGATCCCTTATAGCTGGGAAGAAACAAAGAAGTTTTTCTGAAAGAGCTAACATTGAATTTGTCCTTATTAATTCACATGACCTGTAAAGGGAGGAATGAAGTGGGGCATAGCTTTTCCCAGGACTTGGTCTAGACCTCTGATTTCATGGACGTAGAGAGCTCTCCATGAGGAAATTCTCTCTACCGTTGCCCACACTGCTGCAGCTTATAGTCTTACATGACTAGAAGACCATTGAGAGGTGTTGCCCAGAGTCACACAGCCCATATGGATCAGAGGTAAGGCTTCAACCCAAGTTCTACTAATTCCAAGGATTCTCAAGGATTATCGACTGACTAAAAAGCATGATGTTTTTAAAAAAGAAAAATACAGGATTTGGACTTGGAAGAACAGGATTCAAGTCCACCTCCTGTCACCTCCTCTCTATAACACTTTAGGCAAGTTGCACTCTTTCTGACTCAGTTTCCTTGCCTATCGAATAAGGGACTTGGACTGGTGACCTCCAAGTTTCCTTTTAACTCTAAATCTGTAATTCCATGATCCTCTGCATCAGTCCAAAGTGTTAGAGTCAACCAAGTCAGAGAAGAAAAGCTGAGTTGAGTGAGAATACATAACCAGATTGCAGAAATCAAGGTAAAAGTCATAGCACCATCTAAAGGCCAAAGCCAGAAACTCAATAATCCATGAGATACCAGATTGAAGGATCTTTCACTGGGGTTGGTAGAACAAGGCAATTGGAGTTCATGGACCAAGAGAGATACAAACAGATCAGGGACAGAAGAACAATATGGAAAAAAAGTGGAGGGAAGGTGCTTTGGATACTGAGAAATTTGCCTCATCAATCAATCAATAAGCATTTATTAAGTACTTACTATGTGCCAGGCATTGTGCTAAGCTCTGGGGATGCAAAGAAAGGCAAAAGATGGTCCCTGCCTTCAAGGAGCTCAAAGTCTCATGGGGGAGACAATATGCAAATAACTATGTGCATACAAGAGATATATTATTTTTCTTCTTGTTATTAGTCATTTTTCAGTCATGTCTGATTCTTCACAACCCCATTTGGAGTTTTCTTGACAAAGATACTGGAATAGTTTGCCATTTCCTTTTTCAGCCCATTTTACAGATGAGGAAAATGAGGCAAACAAGGTTAAGTGATTTGCCCAAGGACACACAGCTAGTGTCTGAGGCCAGATTGAACTCAAGAAGATAAGTCTTCCTGATTCCAAGCCTGGCACTCTGTCCACTGCACCACCTTGCTGCCTATGACATATCCTAGATGTGTGTATTTGTGTATTCATAGATACACATGTAGACATATAACACACACACACACCACACACAACACACATACGCACACACACACATCAGACATAAGACCACTTCAGAGGAAAGGAACTAGAGAGAGGGATGCAGGAGACTAGGACAGTCCTCATGTAAAAGATCAGCCTCTCCCCAGATAGCAGCATTGTATGGTATCCTAGCCACACACCACTCAGCTGAAGGCAATACCATGCAGCTTGTGGGCTAGGACACTCTGGCAGAACATGGATAACATTTGTATCCCTGACATATATTAATTATATGGCACATGAAAATCATTAACTGTTCTTCGTGCATTCATTTCAGTTTGCCAAACGCTGACCACTAACTACTGTTTCTTCTCTAGGCCTACTGGTGATTGATGTGAATCAATCCATCCCCTAGGCTTTTATAGAAGCCCTCTCAGGGCTACCCCATGAAATTCTCAGGTTGGATCCCCAGGGAAACAACCACCCTCAGGTTCCAAGCACTCTGTGGGGCCACACTCCTGATACTATAGCTTATAAGCACCTATCAGTGTGCTTGCTTTTAATAATAAGCCTGTGACAACAATTAGTTGGGGCAGCTAGGTGGCCCAATGATAGAGTGCTAAGCCTGGAGGCAGGAAGACTCATCTTTCTTAGTTCAAAAATGTCCTCAGACATTTACTAGCTGTATGACCCTGTTTGCCTCAATTTCCTCATCTATAAAATGAACTGGAGAAGGAAACAGCAAACCACTCCAGTACCTTTGCCAAGAAAACCCCAAATGGGGGGTCAGACATGACTGAAAAATGAACAACAAAGCACGGTGGATAGAACATTGGGCCTTGAGTCAGGAAGCCCTGAGTTCGAATCCTGACTCAGATATCTACTGACTGTGTGATCTTGGGCAAGTCACTTAACCTGTCTGCCTCAGTTTCCTCAACTGTAAAATGGGGATAATAACAGCACCTACCTCACATGATCAAATGAGGTAATGGCCATAATGTGCTTCACAAACCTTAAAGCATGATATAAATCCTCGTTGTTAGTATTAATCCTTTACAGAGAGTTGGGGATGCTGCCTGACAGTTGGCTCAGAGGGCTCTGGGCAGCACACACCACAAGCACAGCCCCAGAAGTATCAACAAACAACAGTAACAACAGCAAGTCCATGGATGGGAATACCTTCTAGCTCCACGCTGAGCTCTCTGCCCTTTTCTAAGGACCAGCCGTTCCAAATGGGACATAAATCCCTGTTGTCTGGAGAGTTGTGTGGGGGGTGGTTTGTAAAAGGCCAGCTGCACTCAACTAGTTGACAAATAAGTCCCAGACCATGATTCCCACTAACGCCAAAGTTGTGGCAGGCTTTTAATAAGTTCGTTGGACTTTATTCTTGTTACTATGCTTTACTCATTAACTCCTTGAAAGTTCACTGATTGGACCTCTGGATAAGGCAACTGAAATCTCCAGGCTTTGGGTTCTCTTAAAGGAACTCACTACCCGACGAGGTAGAAAGAGCAGGAAGAGATCCCATAACCTCAGAGAAGGAGCTTGCTACCCTGTTCTTATTCCTGCAGGTACAGAAGGAGGGAGGAAAGGGAAGGGGAATGAGCCTGGTGAAGAGTTAGGAGCAAAATTCCCAAGACAGAATTCCAAGATGGGTATGGGATGATGCCAGGGAATAGTACTGAGGCAGGAAGTTCAGGGACCACCACCAGTGACTATTTCCTGGAGCCTTTGAAGAGTAGGAAATATACTAGAATCCAGCCGAGCTTCTTTGGAGCTGTACTACGTAAGCCAATGCAAACAGACTTTCCACAGGGATCTTTCTGCTGCCCAAAGCCTTTGTTAGTCCCTAAATGTGCTTTGGGTCAACAGAGAAAAGGGCTACCAATGGAATGGGATAAGAAGACAACTCCTATAAGAATTGCCTACCTGGTGTTCTTAGCAGGCTGATGATGTAAATTATAGCAAATACCAGCTCTGGAGTCAGATGACCAAGGTTCAGTACTTGTCTTCACTTCTTGCTCCCTGTATGACTTTACACAGGTCAGTTAACTATCCCTTGACTTCAGTTTCCTCTGAGAGGAAAGAGGAGGAGGTGGATTAGAGAACTCTGAGGTTCCTTACAATGTTAGCATTATGGTCCCATGATCCTTACTGTGTTGATCAGAAATTCCCAAATCAATCAAAATCAATGCATTGAGCACCTCTCATGAGCTCAAACTGCAGGCTAGAGAAATGTGCATCCAGAGGACAGTAAAGGGAGAGGGAAATCCAGTAAGCAGAAAACAGATGTATCTATCTCGAATATAGGAATTAAGTTTGGGAGGAGGAAAAGAAAAGGGAGCAAATGGAGTCAGGAACCAAGTGGTGAAGGCCCTTAGGAGAGAGGACAAGAAATTTAAACTGGATTCAGAAAGCAATGGAGAAGCAGTGAAGGAACTAATCCAATTAGCCTAACATAATAATGGCATAATAATCATACTGTTATGTCAATGTGGTGATGGAAGGGTAGGACAGAGAGAGAAGAGCTTTAAACTGTGTGGTATAGTAACTACGGTATAGTAGATGTGTGGGAAGGTCTCAAGTAATGCCCCTGCTTTATGAAGAACCTATTATTCAGGCATTGTTTCATTTGCTCTATAGTATTGGCTCTGCCATAGAATTTAACACTTACTCATTCTCTTTGGTGTCATTTGCTAATTTAGTCTTTCCTCTGGGGTAAGGAAAGTCCTCAATAACATGGACTGTGCTTCATACTGCCCTAGTATCACCCACAGTATATCACCTAATCTTGTCAAACAACCACATTACCCCAGACCTCTGTTCAGTCCCTCCAGACTTAGGTCTTCCACTATACATATCTTGAGGCCCTTCAGATCCCTTGAGGCAAATGGATCAACCTTATTGTCCTGCAGCATAGGAATAGAAGATGTCTCCCTATGATCTTGGAAATGAGAAATGCTTGCTTTCTAAAACAAAGGGAAGAATGAGACCAAAACATGGTTGTACCATAACACTCTGAGGCAACTAGGAACATTTTTTTTAAGGCAATTGGGGTTAAGTGACTTGCCCAGGGTCACACAGCTAGTAAGTGTCAAGTACTTGGTCTAAGGCTGGATTTCAACTCAAGTCCTCCTGACTTCAAGGCCGGTGCTCTATCCACTGTGCCACCTAGCTGCCCCCGAACATTTTTTTTTAATAAATGGACAACCTGAGGCACAGATAGGTAAGTGACTTGCCCATTTAGCCTACATTAGAATTGCTGTCTCTAGAACCAGTTTTCCTTTTATTGGGAGATGTGCTAAGGATTGGCTTGCCTGTCAGTAGAGTAGACAGCAACCTACATGGAATGATTTTAGGAGCTGAGAGAATTGTGAGAATGGGGTGAACCACTGATTCCATCTTGTGACTCCATTCTGGAGCTAGCTCAGTTCCCTTTCTATTCAATTTTGGGTCTAGTCCAATTTCTGTCGTATGAGAAAACTTTATTCATTTATGGGAATTGGGAGAAAACTCTATTGTATTGTTTGAACCTAGGCCTGTGTGGCTGGGAAGCTGGACCACTTCTACCTGTTGCTTAGAGCCCCTTAATTAAGGATCTAGGCTATGCTCACCAAAAACCCAGTCAGATCCAAAAATCAATGCAAGGAGTTTTCTCACAATTATACATCTCAAGCTACTCATATGTCTTATCTGAAAACTGGTACCATATTGGTCAATAAGTTACTGCTTCCTTGTTCCTTTGATTGAATACAGACATTTGTGGGGAGTGGGATACCTCTTTCCTGATTTCAGGGAATTGTACCTGTTCACTTTCCCCTCCCAGCTTGGAAAGTCCCTAATATTTCCACCAATTAGAAATCAGATGAGCTAATCTTGTATCCTGGTTTATATCCTGTTAACTGTTTTATTTTAATGCATAAACATCTGTCTTCCCCTGTATTCAGGGTCCAGTACTAAGCTGAGGAGGCCTGGTTCAGATTTGTTATGCGATTGGCATGCATTGCTTAATAAATAGATAGGTTTGGAAGCTCAAATCTTTGTTTCTTCAGTCATTTCAGATTTTACCTCTCACAGTGCACTGAAAGCCCCTCTCCTATGGCTCCCCAGCCCTTACCTACCTATATTTTCTCACTAGCCTGCCATAGTACAGAATTCTACCATTAGAGTTCTGTTCTTTTGGATTAAACTAATTTAGTTGCCTTTATTGAAAAGCAAATACATTTGGGGTGGGGAGGTAATAGACTAATCCATTAACAGTGGGAATTAGCTCATTAAATAATTAGCTATCACCAGGACAAGTAGAGAATTGGGCCCTAAGAGAACTAGAAAAGGCAGTAAATTTTGGTGTTGGGTAACAAAGAAAACTTCTGAAGCAAGGGCTATTGTCCATGGAAGTGGATTGGGGAATAGGGCCCTACTGGGCAGCCAGGGGTCAGCAGGAGGGCACTGCATCCCCAGACTCTGTTAAAAGAGAATGTACCCCCAAAAAGTGGGAGGAAAACTGCATGCAGTATCCAGCAAAGTCCTGTTGAGAGAAATGGAGGCAAATGATGATTAATCCCATAAATGTTATATGACATACAGTTGGCAGGGATCTGAGGACTGCCCTACTCCAGTTTGGCTCCCTTGTTATAAGGATCATGGTGGTGGCCATCAAAAACTTTTAATAAACATCGAATCACCTTAGACATCCCGCCAAATGCTATGCATCTGAAGAAGCAAGTTGTAGCGGAAAGAAAATTTTGACGGAGAATCCAAAGAAATGAGGGTTATGGCTCTGTTGAGAATTAGCTGAGATAACATGGGCAGATCGCTTCATCTTTGTAAGCATCCACTTCTGGTTCTGTAAAATAGGAATAATGATAGTATCTGTGTAGCCAACCTCACAGAATCACTGTTGGCAAAGTGCTTTGCAAACTATAAATCACTATAGAAATTGAAGCTATTGTGATTGTAAACAGCAAATTTAATGAAAAGGACCTCTGGCCTGACACTGGGGCATCATGGGACCTGCTAGAAATGGAATTCTAAGTGATTGCAGGCCTCCTCCTCTAAACATCAAAGCTATGGCAAAGTCCATCCCAGATTCCAAGCCTCAATCACACCAAAGTTACTCAGAGGTAAGGATCTCTTCTTCTAGAGATTCAGATATCATGAATGGGGTGTCTAAGCCACCTAGGCTTTCTCCTAGGTATGCCCCATCTCTACCACTCTTCTCTGGCAGGAGAAGCAACCTCTGTCAAATTGGCTCCTTCCTTAGGTGACTGTCTTTCCACTGTCTCGGTGTGTCACTCTCCTCCTGGCTACTGTCTGCTTCTACCACTGGCCCAGTCTTTCCAATGACATGGTTATTGAGATGTTAGGGGAGGTGAAAGAGAAAAAAAACTGCCCCCCTTCCAAAAACAATCCCTCTCAGAGGCCTGGTTCCAAAACTGGAATCCTCAAACTTTCAATTTGGAGCCTCCCACTGCTGGATTGGTCCACTGCTAGCCTGACTGCTATTTTTTTATACGTAGGCCCAAAACATGTCTGATTCAGTCAATAATGGTATGTTTCCCAAGCAGATCATCTGCCTTCATCCAGCGGCCAAAATCCTACTATCCTCTCAAACTGATCAACAGGTTATTCACACATTATAGAGAGGCTATAGAAAAATTCCCTGCTACCTACTTTACACTGTTGATTGGTTAAATTAAGTCTCTGGGATGTTACAATTACATTAAATGAGGTATGGATTTAACTACCATCCTTACAATGGAAAACCTGGATCTCCCTAGAAGATGCTGCATCGATGCCTACCATCTTGAGGACTATATCCTCCTTCTATAATGTAAAACAAAGCACTGGGTTAGGAGAAGAAGCAGGGTGTTCAGTTCTCATTACCACTTCTAGAATGTCCCTTTGTCACCATTACTCAGTGACTATTTTGAGGTTCGATCCATCCTTTACTATACATTCCAACCTCTTTTCACAGTCATCCACTGGCTTCCAAGTCATTCTTCATCCTTTCTCAATTACTTCCTCAAATTGCCAGTTGTCCACTCTACTTCTATAATAATCTGAGTTTGACTCTTTCTCTCCGCTCACAAGACTCTACCTTTGATCAGGTCCTTATCACCTCTGGAAGGGACAATTACAAAAGCCTCCTAATTGGCCTCCCTGATTCTAATTTCTTTTCTCTCTGATCCAACAACCACACAGTTGCCAAATTGATATTCCTAAAATACAGATTTTATCAAGTCTCTCTATTCAAAAATCTTCTATGGCTCCCTAACGCCTCTAGGATAAAATAAAAATTTCCCAGTCTGGTATTTAAAATCCTACAAAATATGGTTCTCATATACCTTTCCAGTATTATTTCATAGTACTCCCTTTTACACACTCTCTATTTCACTCAATCTGTTTGCTGTTTCCTATGTATGTCATTGTAGCTCCATCACTGTACATTTACCCAAGTAGTTTCCTGTGTCTGGAAGGTATTCTCTCCTCATCTCCACCTTAAAGAATACCTCACTTCCTTCAAAGCATAGCTCAGGTATGTTAACCTACAGAATACCTTTTCTTATTCTCTCAGTTGTTAGCACTATCTTCCTCTTGAAATTTTTTTTTGCTTTGAATATACTTGACAGTTATATATTTGCAAATATGATATATGCCCCTACCTTCAGAAGGTATGCTTCTTGAAGATAGTTACAAATTTCATTTTTGCCTTGGTATCCCCAGTGCAGTACGTACACTAGGTGTTAAATAAATGGTGATTTGGGTTGAATGGCCTCTAGCAGTTTAATTTAAAATAGGCTACGCTACTAATATATAAATGTATTCTTTTTGTAGTACTTAATAGATATTAGAATGAAAATTGGAAATAGAGCTTATAAGGATGCTGTGACAGAATCCTATAACAAACTTTCCATTGTCATATCTAGCCCTCAAATCATAGAACTGTGCTGTACAATAGCTACATTTAGTCAACATCCCATGGACTCTATGTCCTAAACTCAACTTGGAGCCCTTGGTCAAGATCAATGAATTAATAAGCATTTATTAGATAAATAGAAAGCCTGGAAAACCACAATTAGGCCCTCCAGAATTTATCAGCAATGGCTCTCTAAGCTGAGGAAAGAAGTCAGGGGCCAAGAAAATTCCAGTTCAGGTGCGGACACGGGGAACCTCCATAAATTGCAAAGGGACTTTCTGTGAATTGTGAGTATATAGATGAGATCACTACTATTATGGAAACTGACAATCCACAACTAGCTTCTAGTAGTCTCCTTCCCTGGCAGAGTAACCCCATTGCAAACTCTTCCAAGTTTCCCCACAGTACTGCCCTGCTCTTTAAAAGTAGGAAAGATGCCCATCAAAAGGTCCACTCCAGTTTTATGATTTCATCTCCTTTCTATCCAGCCTCCTTCTTCTGGCTCCTCTCTTCATTACTTATTTCATGTTCAGTGTCAGCTCCTGACTCCAACTTTCCCTTCTTGTCCCTTGGAATCCCACTCCAGCGGTAGGGACTAGTAACTTTCCTACACCACCTTCAATGGGATTTCAACTATCCCTTGAAAATGGGATAGTTACTCCCCTGTCTTAGTCCTTCATTCTTCTTCTTATGTGGAACAGCTCATTCTTTCAGACTGGAATTTCCTCAGGGCAAAGATTTTTTTCCCCTAGTGTAGTCTTCCTTGCCATGTACATCTGTGGCACTATGTTAATACTGAAGGATAATCAAATGTTCTGCAGCTGAAATATAGTGAGTGAGTCAGTGAGAAGTGTCCTTCTATTGTGTGATTAAATAAGACACAAAATATTGCATGTTGTCATAATAAAGCGAGGTCAATGGTAATCCAGATTAATGTGGATGTTACTGGTTTGTCTATGTCCAGAATGGATGGGAAATCTGGCATTGTCCTTGGGCAGTAGGGAGAAAAAGAAGTCAAAAAAACTTCTGAAGCTAATGCTTTTTGATCCTCACACCATAAAACCCCAAGGTCCATTTCCCACTACTGTGGACTGAGAAGAAGATAGAATGATTCAGACCACATGGAGCACTTGGGGAAGAGAACATGAAGTGCTGAAAACTCAACTCTGATAAATACAAAGCTTGGGTCCTGCCAACAGAAAAATACAGATTTTCCAAGATACAAATTTCATGGATAAATTCAGGGATCCAAAGGGACATTTGATCAGTTGGCAATTATGTTCAACTGGTTCTGGGTCCAAATATTTTTTCTCAAATCTTCACATCCAACTTCCCCCATCCTTTGGTATCCAGTGGTGTCAAATTCAGCCTTTAGATTCTTTTATATGCTTTTTATTTGTAAGATCTGAATAGTAAGGAAAAACAAAGAAATTAATACTGGCTCTTCTTTCTCCCCTGTCCCATCACAGAAAATATTGTCTGGCTTCTTTGTGGCGATGTCAATTCAATGTAATAAAGACAACAACATTTATTAAGCAGCTACTCTGTGAAAGGCATTGTGCTAAATGTTGGTGATAGAATAAAAAATGACATGGTCCTTGACCTCAATAAGCTTAGAGTCTACTGGGGGAAGAAGCAGACAATGTACAAAGATATATGTAATATAAGGTAGGGAAAAGAGAGATATTGACAAAGTTCTTTAAAAAATGTGTGAGGAAGGAGTGATCACTTTCTGCTAGAAGCATCAGGGAAGGTCTCACAAAAGAGATGACACCTGAACTAACCTTTGAATTGGAAGAGAAGGGTTTTGAAAAGTGAAGATAAGGAGAGAGTGAATTCCAAGCATATGGGGTGTGGCCTGAGCAACTGTACAAAGGTAGAAGACAATGTGTCAGATTTCAGAACTATTACTAATGCATTTTGTTTGGAACATAAAATGCATGAAGGGCAGTGATATGAAACAGTGCTGGACAGGTAGGTTGGATCCGGATTATGGAAAATGCTAAGGTAAGAAGTTTCTATTTTATCATATAGGCAATAGACAGGCACTGAACAGTTTTGAGTGTAGAAGTAAAATGATTAGATTTATACCTCAGGAATACCATTTTGGCAACTATATGAAAAATGAATGAGAGAGAGAGAAGGGAGACCAGTTAAGAATATATTACTCTAGTCAAGGTAAGATATTATGAGTACTTAAGATCTAGTGTGAGTGAAGAGAAGCTGATAGGACAGGACAGTCTGTGTAGGAAGAATTGACAGTACTTGGCAATGATACTACAATGCTATCATGAATATTGAGAGAGAAGAGGGAAAAGGAAGAGGGAAAGGTAACTTTAGTTTTTGAACTTCAGTACTGTGGACAGAAAGATGGAAATTGGCCAGGGGGTAGTTGCCCTGAAAAATGGTTTTGAATCATGAGGAAGGAGAAGAGTGAGAAGTAGAAGATATAAAATAAGGAGAAAAAGGGAAAGAGGAAAAAGAAGGGAGCAGAAGAAAGAGGAGAACTTTTACTAATTGCATTTAAATGATCCAATCTGAAATCCTATGAAATAACAAGATATCCTGTCTGAATCTTTAGATATAAGTAGGAATTATTTCATTCATTATATTTGTATTCCTAGCATAGTATCTGGTACATAGCAAGTATTTAATAATTTGTTGATATATTAATTGATTAATTCTATGAAGGATGGATTAGAAAGAAAAAAAAACACTTCAAGAAAGGGGACAAATTAGGAATCTATTATAATGGTCAGGCAAGATGTGAGTCCAGTTGTCTTGAAGCCACTATACACTAGCCTTATGCCAGGGCACCAGAACTGAAGTCCTAATAATTATTTCTAAAGCTCTCAAGTATACTCTCAAATTGGTGGGCCAGTCTCAAACAATTGCTGTCTTAAAGACGCTACCTCAGGTGCCTCTGAATGGTCTTATCATCACTCACTCAGCAGCAGCAAAAAGCTGCCACCCCTTCCCCTGTTCCCAGGTATAAGAGATACACCAAGCATAACCACAGCACCAAGATGCCCAAGGATGAGGAAAATGGAAGCGCAACATACTACTCTTCCCTTGGATGTCTTTCCATAGGTCAGGATATTAGGAAAGACACATAGAAGCACACTCATGTCAAAGAAATTTCCCAATACTCCAAATAATGTAGCCATTGGGGTCTCATCTGAGTATGAATCACTCTGCCACTCTGAAAAACGCTGGATGAAATGTTTCACAATAGTGGCCAGTTCAGCAAGTACTGGAAGTAGGCACCACGCTTCCTCTTCTTCATATCATACATACCACCACCACCACCACATACATACTCACCCATCCCACTTCCATAAAGGCAGCAAAATGTAACCCAGCTATGGCTGCTTTAATAGCTTTCCCATGCCTTCCTGTTGACTGTTCCCTACTAGTGTCTGCTGTTTTCCCTGACCATGGTGCTGACATAAACTCTACGATTTGCTTTGTGATCTTCTTTCTTTCTTTCTTTCTTTCTTTCTTTCTTTCTTTCTTTCTTTCTTTCTTTCTTTCTTTCTTTCTTTCTTTCTTTCTTTCTTTCCTTTTTTCTTTTCTTTTCTTTCTTTCTTTCTTTCTTTCTTTCTTCCTTTCTTCCTTTCTTTCTTTCTTCTTCTTTTTGTGAGCTAATTGGGGTTATAGTGTGCCCATAGTCACACAGCTAGTGAGTGTTATATGTCTGAGGCTGGAATTGTACTCAGGTCCTCCTGACTTCAAGGCCGGTGCTCTATCCACCTAGCCTGCCCTTTGCTTTGTGATCTTAAGCAAGTCACTTGTCTTCTCTGAACCAGTTTGTTCATCTGCAAAATGAAATTAACAATAGTACTACTATTTAAAAAGCCAGTTCTGATGACTGAATTAAAGAATAAATGTAAAACACTATATAATCTTACAATGCTGTACAAATGTTGCTATTACTGATAATGTCCCTTGTGATGAGTCATTGGCATATAGTTAATAAGGATTTTAGAAGCTTTTAGTTCATTTCAGTCCCTTTATTTTCCAGATGTGGAAAATAAGAACCAGAGAGTTTAAGTGACTTGTCAGAGCCTCTTAAGTATTAAGAGGTAGAGCTATGTCCTGACTCTGAGTCCAATAGGCTTTCCTTTACCCTTGTTACATTTTTAATGTCTCCATGACCTAAAGTCTTTTGGATCAGAAGCATTAACATGAATGATGATGAAGGTGATGATGATGATGACAATGATATTATTGCTATAACTATCTTTAAAAGTCATCAATATTGATTATCATCATCCTGATTATTATAACTCAGTCAAAGTTTTTGTAGACTCATATGTCATAGATTTAGAGCTGCAAGGACCCTTAGAGATCATTGATTATAAATCCCTAATTGTAAAGGTGAGAAAATTGAGACACAGAGAGAGCTAACAGTGATTTGATCAGGTCCACACAACTAAGTAAGTATCTATGATGGGACTGGAATACATTATCTTCCTATTCCAAGTCTAGTTGCTATCTTGCTATGCCATGCTGCCTCTTATCACTGTAAGAATTCCTTAGATCAATTACATTACAATGCAATTTTGTTAGGGCAAAGATATCCTAGTTCTATGGCAAATATCTGAAATAAGCACCAACAGTCTATGGCAGTGGTTTTTACAGAGATCTAGAAGATGCTATCCAGTAACTCTCAAGGAGTTGCTTCCAAGGCCCAAGACAAAATGGCAAAACTTTGAAGTTCCTCTTCATTTTGAAGTATAAAAGACTACTATTAACCCTTCTAGTTGGCATTTGCATCATTTTAATGGAGCTTATTGACTACTAAATGAATTACTAAAGAATAAAATTTGTGAGGAAAATATTTGTGATAATTAAAGCAATTTACATACATATATACACATCATAAACATAAACACACAAACATGTATATGTTTATGTGTCTGTGTGTGCCTTAAGATTCCCAGAATATTTAAAGTATACTGCCTTGATTGACAGTCATAACAATTCCATGAAATAGAAACTACAGGTATCATTATCACTATTTTACAAATGAAGAAACTGAGACTCTTGCCCATAAATACCAAGCTGGCATGCACCAGAAGTGGGATTTGAACCAAGGTTTCTCATGATTTGAATTCTTTTTTGGGAGGAGAGTGGGGGTAGTCAGGGTTAAGTGACTTGCCCAGGGTCACACAGCTAGTAAGTATATGAGGCCAGATTTCAGCTCAGGTCCTCTTGAATTCACAGCTGATAGTCTCTCCACTGCACCAGCTAGCTGTTCTCATGATTTGAATTCTAACAATCTTTCCATTGATCCATGTTGGCTCTCTGATCAGGGGAGCCTTCTGATCAGGAGCCCATTTAGGTACCAGTGGCTATCTGATGGAACTATCCAACCCACATTCTAGAAAATCAAGACCAGAAACTTGGCATAATCCATCCTAAAAGGTTGGTATTACAAGTATTATCTTTTGAATTTTTGCAAAAGCATAAATAATTCCACATTCATTCTGTAAGGTCTCCAGTAGCTAAATACAGTGGAACAAGTATTAGACATGAAAAATGGGAGATCTGTTTGCAAATCATGGCCCTTGTGCTTCAAAGCTATATAGCAGTAGTCATTTCTTAAGGTCATGAATCTTTAACTCTAACGCTGTCTAGTTAAAATATAAGCAGAAGTATCTTGCTGAAAGGAGGGAAATTAAAACATCAAGCAAAAGTCCTCTTTGGAGAAAACTAAAGCACCAATGCCTAATTATACAAGAATAACAAACTCTCATGGGGCCCAGGACTTTGGGAAGCCATATTTGTCTGAACAACAGCAGTAAATGGAGACCATTCCCATAACTTGCTTGGGAAACAACTGAATGTAATGACTAGAAACAGCAATGCAGGAAACTTTCTTGTCTACAGCTGGTGTGGAAACAAGGTTCAGGAAAAGATCAGGCATGTGTGAGCCATCCCTTGTGAGGTGCCAATATTCATTTGCTAGGTCTAAATTTGATACTGGATCCAAAGTGCACATTACATAAGATCCTGAACACTCAGCCCTTGAGTTCATGGCTGGGCCTTCTGCAATATCCTCCTGGCTTCAGAGGTGAATGGCCCTTAAGGCAAAAGGACATATGATCTAGAAAGCTTACACTCACATGCCTTAACTGAAGCCTGAATTTTAGACAAGTTTGCCAACATTCAGGCTTCCTTAGTTATGGCGCTTGGAGCTAGGTTTAAATCTTAACTTTGTGCCACTGGTTCTGGCCCTGGGTCCATTTATGAGCATGATATCTGATACTCTCTTTGACAATGACCTATTCCAAAAAGAATTGACTTTTTCCTTCACCCCTCAAGAAGGGCACTAGCCTGCCAGTGCTCCCTTAGGCCTCAAACATTCCATATCCTGGATGAATTCCAGGATTGGCACTAAAACAAGAGTTCCTACAAACAACTTTTTTTTACTGGACCTAAATTTCATGGGCATAAGGGACTCTTGATAATTAAACTCCTTCCACCAATCAAGAGTGGCACGTATTCTGCAATTTATAGTCTCAGGGAGGTTCCAAGAGCACTTAGAGATTGAGGGACCTGCTCAAGGTCACACAGCCAGTGTGTGTCTTCCTGATTCCAAGGGTAGCCCTGGGGCAAGGGCTTGTGCCCACAGGCATATTGTTTTTCAATAATTTAAATAAACATTATTTGGAATCATTGGACACAGACACAGTGCCTCTTTTCCTGAACATAGTAAAAAGAATATCCCAGTATGATTATTAGGAGGCTGCATGATAGAGTGGAAAACCTGTTGGAGTCAAAGGTCCTAGCTTCAAATTCTATCATTGTTACTACCTATATGACCTTGGGCACATCACCTTACCAGACTTCATATTTCTTATCTGTAAAGTGATAGAGGAGTCAGACAAGATAATAATAACTAGCACTTATATAGTATTTAGTGTTTGAAAAGTGCTTTATAAATATCATCTTGTTTAATCCTCTCAACAACCCTGGGAGGTAGGCACTGTTATTATCTTTATTTTACAGTTTGAAAAACTGAGGCTGGCAAAGGTTGTGTTACTTGTCTACTATCACACTTCTATTAAGTATCTGAGGCTATATTTGAACTCAGGCGGCTATTGAGGGTCTGAGGCTGGATATGAACTCAGGTCTTTATGAACGATCTATCCACTGTACCACCTAGCACCCTAGGCACACTCTGCTATTAATTTATAATCTTGTAATGTAAAAGAAGAGCAAATTACAGTTTCAGAGTTGGAAGGGACCTTAAAGGTCATCAAATCCAACCCCACCCTCCTTCTCTGCATTGTACAGACGAGAAAATGGAGACCCAGGGGAGCTAAATATTTGACCAGCGTCCCGTAATTATGACTGAAGCATGATTTTTAACCTGGCTCTCCTTTAATATAATTCTATCACTCTATTCATTGCACCACACTGCAAAGTGATTTTGAATATTCTTTCACAGGCTGGGGTGGAGTAGAGGGGTGGGGAGGGGGGAGGACTGTGGGCTTACTGTAGCTCTCCTCCTGCCACTTTGTCCTGCCCTTCAAAGGTCTACCAATCCTTGCTCCTATTTGCCCTGTAGTCTTTTGGACCATCTGCTTTGCCTCATTCACCCTTTAGTACTGATATTTTTCTGGTTCCTATATACAGACTAACTCTTTCAACCAATCTTGTTCAGACCCATGTTACCTGTTTGAAGTTCTGGCTTTGCCCTCACTATAAACTTTCGTGTATTTCTCTGGGTCTGCTCCCCTCAGGCATTCTCAGCCTTGTCTATATACTACGAATCATAGCTCCTCACCTTGGGACCATGATGAAGGCCCAACACTGACAATGATAGGCTCTTTCAGACCAGAACCATACAATTTCCTATATGCCTGAAATATACTTCCTTTCTCATCCCCACTCCCTAAGAATCCCCAGCTTCCCTCAAAGCTCAGTTCAAGTATTGAGACCTTTCCTAATTCCCCATCATGGTTGCTAGTGCCTCCATTCTGAAATTACATTGTATAAATTTCGTATATAGTTTGTTGATGCTTAGATATGTACATGTTGTTTTCCCTGAAAGACTGTAAGCTCTATGAGGGCAAGGATTTTTTTATTTTTGTCTTTGCTTCCCTAGCATCTCTCCTAGTGCTTAGCAATTAATAAATGCTTGTTTATTGATTGAAAATCAATGGCAGAAATTATCATATCCTCTAGATTTAAATGTAAGGACTCAAGAGATCATAAACTCTTAGAGCGAAAAAGACCTTAGAAACTACTTAGGCTAATCTCATGCTCAAAGAGAAATGTTTACCACAGCATCCCTGGCAAAGTAGTCTCTGCTTAAATATCTTGATCTTGCAGAGATCTTGATCTTTTTTTTAAAGTCGTGACTGTGGGCCAAGGTCGGGAGTAGGAGCTAAAGACTTTCTAACCATGAGAACCGTTTTAAATTAGAATGTCCTACCTATTTAGACTCTCAGATGTCTTCTGGATGTCATGATTCTCTTTCTATCTGAGAAGGTTTAGTTCAGGTTCATACTGAAGTCAGGAGATCATAACTGATCTCCCAAAGACCCTTCAAACCTGTGATTCTATCTCTGTGATCATCAGCCTCTTTAAAGACATTTAACATTATTCACTAACAGTCTTTGAGGCTACTGGACCAGATCCTCATTCCTGATAAAATCTATAGGGATTCGCCCACTGAGTTTCTTTCAAATTTTGGAGTCTGATGCAGTGTGTGTGTGTGTGTGTGTGTGTGTGTGTGTGTGTGTGTGTGTGTGTGTGTTCGTATATCTGCTGAATACAAGACCTTTGCATTAGGAGCCTTGAAATGCTTCTTTAGTCAGTGCTTTTGGCATCTTCTAGGCACAAGGTGAGTCCTGGCCGAAACTTAATTATGAATTACCAAGACATCCATTGCAGAGGAGCCATCCCTCAGTGATATTCTCCTAGATTAATCCAAGGCAGACTGTGATGGAAACTTTTGCGCCGGGGTCCAGAGGTCACACAAGAAATGCATATGTCTCAACTCTGGAAAATGATGATCTACATTCCAGCAGCAAACTGTTTTGGAAATGTCCTTCCTCAGAGGAGTTCATGCCAGACCCAATTAAAGTCATAGTCTGAAAGATTGTGGAAACATGACGCAAATGGACAGAAAGAATCAAAGACTCATTTTTTGGGTGTTTTTGTTTTTTAAGCTGGTAGTGACCAAAGAGATCATCCCATCTAAACCCTTCATTTTACAGATGAGGAAACTGAGTACCAGGTGGACTAAATGACTTGTTGTTATGTACTCTGTACAAAGCATCATGGGAAGCACTGATACTAAAAAAAAGTGACAGAGTTGAAGCTAGACCCCATTTTCCAGTTACGTTTTTCACTGGCAAGTTGACTTTCTCTTAATCCCGAACTAATGCTGGATTGTTCAAAAGGGGAAGGTTTTGGTCTGAGTTATCTCTAAAGCACAGATCAAAATGTTTTTGATTGGGAAAGGACTTTAAAGTTCATCTATTCCATCATCTGGACTTTACACATAAGAAAACTGAGGCTTTTGAGTAATACCCATGGTCCCACAAGTAGTGACATACAAAGAATAAGAAGTCCAGTCTCCTGGCACCTGGTCCCAGCATTTCCCCTCTACATTATGCTACTGCATGAAACCATCATTTTTGAAAGAGCTGACCTTAGAAACTATCAAGTTCAATCTTTCACCCAGTGCAGAAATCTGGCCTAATAATCATCGTTATCTAGATTCTGTTTTTTTTTTTAAACACTTTTAGGGACAGCAAGCTTAGTATTTCGCAATGTAGCCTGTACCATCTTTGGATATTTTTAATTGGTTCAGGTCTCTGGTATTCTATTACCTCACAGTCCCTGAAGACTACTTGGCCACTCCTAGATCTCTCCCACAGTCTTTCTGTATACAAGGTCCATCTTGTCTCCATTAAGGTGCTCAGATTCTTATAATCTAGCCACTGCTCAGATTCCTTAAGAACCTAGCCAATAGCTCACTAATGTTCCAACTGCTAGTCTGCCCAATATGACGGATGTTCTAACAAACCTTGTCTTTGACTAGAAAAAAAAAAAGATATTTTTAATTGTTAAAAAAGAAGTTGCTAGGTGGCTCAGTGAAGACCTGAGTTCAAATCTGATCTCAGATACTTACAAGCTGTGTGACCCTGGGCAAGTCATTTAACCACTCTTCCTATAAATCTACTAGAGGAGGAAATGGCAAACCAGTCTGGTATCTTTGCCAAGAAAACTCCATGGACAGTATGGTCCATGGGGTCACGAAGAGTTGGACACAAGTGAGCAACAATTGTCAAAAAGGATAATCTTCTATTGAGCTGAAATGGGTGCCCCTAAAACTTTCACAGAATAAAAATATAAAAAAATTTCAGAAGTTTTAAAATATAGGAAACACAAGTGGTAGGGAAAGAATGGCTCTGGAGTCAGAAAACCTAGGTTCGAATCCCTGCTTTGGTGCTGACTACCTATGTGACCTTGCACAAGTCACTTTACCTCATTAGGTCTTCGTTTCCTCACCTATAAAATCGAAGGAGCAGAGCTAAGTGGTTTGTGAGGTCCTTTCCAATTCTAGACCTATGAAGCCCCTACTCCCTGGTAGTCTATTCTACATTTTTGGAGAGCTCTTATTTTTAGAAAGTCTTTTCTTACCTGAACCAAAGTCTGCCTCTCTACGACTTCCACCTGCTATTCCTAGTTCTATCTTCTGGAGGCCAATTAGAAGAAACTTCAGATGCAAAATTCAATTCAATTCATTAAGCACCCACTATGTGCCAGACATTGGGGATAAAGAAAAAAGGGGGGGGAAACATAGTTCCTACCCTCAAGGAGCTTACAATCTAATAGAAGAAAACATGCAAAAAAAAGGAAGCTGAAGATGGGAGCGCGACACTGGAAGAATGACGGATGTTCCAGGGAGTTCACACCAAGCAGAGCTGTTTATGGAAAGTGGAGATTAATGCACAGAGTAATAAATAGGAAACTGGCTCTGCAGTGAGGAAGACCTAGGTACAAATCCTATCTCAGATAAGCAAATCACTTAACTTCTCCCAGCCTCAGGTGCTTTTGAAATGAGATGACTAGCACTGACTAACTTCTAAGGTCCCTTCCAGCTCACTTCTATGATTTTATGACAAGTCATTTAACCTGTCTGACAATGATTTCCTTTACCTGTAAAACTGGGGATATCTGAGGTCCATTCCAACTCTAAATCTATGATTGTTGTTGTTTTTGTCCTCGGTTTTCAAAGAAGGCCAATGACATCAGAAAGGTGATATCTTGACTTGCAAGTGAATTGGATTTAAGTGAGGAAGGGCTGTGAAAAGTCACCAACCTCATTTTCTTCTCTGGAGCCATCTGTGTCCAATGGCAAGATTTAGATCAGGATGACTGGTTGATTTTTTAAGCTAAGGTCTTTCCCAGGTCTGAGTTTGTCTGAGGCAATGCCCATTCAGTGATTAAACCTAGGTAAGAAATGAGGCAAAGATGACCTCTTTTACCTAGTAAAAAAAAAAAATCTGAGAGGGGAAGACTCTCAGGGTTTTCCAAATCTATGATCCTAAGTACATATAACCTTACTTTCACAACAGCTTTGATGATAGCCATCATTTTTCCTATATCCCCCAACAAGTATTCTCTTCTCCAAGTCTAAAGTCCCCAGTTCCTTCAACTTAGTAATAGGAATTCATCCATCATAATTGTGATCTGGTGAAATTTTTTAAGTCCTGGGGAGAAATCAAAAGAGTAAGGGAAGACCCCACTATCTCCACTATCAGAAAGTGGAAAAGTTCATTTATGAAGCAAGATTATAATCACAGTTGCCAATAATCTTTGTAAAGGCACCAGTTTCTTCCCACTCTGAGGATAGTGAAGCTCTGAGTTGATATTAGGCCGTCTATTATGAAAAAAAAAGGATTTATTTTTGTTGTTGGATTTGTTGGGGTTTGTTTGTTTGTTTGTTTGTTTGGGAAGAAAAAAAGAGTAAAAGAGCCAGGCAAGACCTCTTTGGAATAGAAAAATATACCTTGACTCTGCTTGTTTGTTTGTGGATTTCCCTGTGGTTCTAGGAAAAATCTTATACATTTGGGCTGTGTTGTGAACTGCTTAAGGCCTTGACACAGAATGCCCTAAAGAGCTGAGCAGTAATAACTCAATGTCACAAAATCAGTTGGGAGGTGAGTGAGAATGGTGATATGAGTGCTTATCTATTTGGGTTTAAGAGAGTCATGAGACTATTACTGAAAGGTCAATGCCCCTTCTCCCTAAGAAGGAAAGAGTAAAATATACTAGCAGGAGACAATGGTGTCAGAGAAAGTGCAAGTGACTGGGGAGATGGTAGGGGGAGGGAAGGCTCTGGGGGTACTGGAAGTATTGCTCCTGAAACATTAAAAGACTGCAGCTAGAGCAATTGTCTGCTGAGGCATAGGAGCTACCACAGTCTCTGAGTCCAAGGAATGTTGGGAGCTCAGTGTCCTAGTTGCTGCTAACTCTGCCTGGATCAGGGTTGTTTTGCTCATCATTTGTTCTGGAAGAGAACCAATGACATCAGGAGGGTGATGTCTTGACTTGCAGGTGAATCGGAGTTAAGGGAGGCAGAGCTGTGCAAAGTCATCAGCCTCATTCTGTCCTCCAGAGTCATCAGAGTCCAATGGCAAGGCAGAGGTCAGGATGACTGGTGATGGCCTGGGATGCAGTGGGAGATCTTGGCCTTCTTTTTGCTTGGATCAAGGAGTGAGCTGATGGGAGGAGGCTGTAGTCTTTCTTGTTTGTTGAGAACTACAAGTGGTGAAACTGCTCTCTCAGATCTTATATCACTCAGGGTCTTGTGCTGAGTTTAAATAAGTCATTCTTTATTTCCTCAAAGACTCTTTACTTTCTTATTAGCTAAATGTTCCCCAAAAAACTAGTTTCTCTAAGAAATCAGTTTGTGTGTGTCTGTGTGAGTGTCTGTGTCTGTGTGTATCTGTGTGTTCTTGAGAGAAAAGTACGATCAACTAAGTGGGAAGCGATGAGCACCCTGGGACACAAAGGAATAGAAGGCAATTGATTGTCTTTCCAATGGCTGGGATCGCCAGCTGGAGGCTTGAAAAGAATTGAAGAGATATTACTGACACCCACTTTTACATCTCTCCAAAAGTGGGGAGGTGATAGGGAATGGTTAAACAAATCCAGAAAAGTAACTAGACACAAACTGAGCCAACAGTGTGGTGAAAGGAGAAAGTTTGGGAAGAAGAAACAGGACATCATTGCTGTCCCATACTCAAAGTTCCTTAGTCCTGGTTTGGTTGACTACATAGGGAACAGAAATTATACTTAGTTCAATTTTTGTAGTTAGGGAGAGGAAGATTTTGTACCAGGTTCCTGAATGGCATAGTAGATTTGGTATCTATCTTATGGACTTTCCAAACACAATCCTTTCAAATTGTCAATCCTAGAGATTCTAATATAATACTTACAGATCTTCAGGGCCCAGGCTCCTTCCTCCCTCAATGGGGTGAATCACACAATAAGATTTTGAAGATACAGTCATGTCACCAGAGACTTGAATAATCTCACATTTGCCTCAAGTATGCAGGGGTGGGGAACCTGCAGCTTCGAGGCCACATGTGATCCTGTAGGTCTTCAAGTGGGGCCCTTTAACTGAATCCAAATTTCACAGGTTCCCCACCCTTTGGACCCTCAGAGCTAAGAGGAAACCTGGGATGAAGATGTTGAATATGCCACCCTAAAGGGACTGAAGATGAAATATTTTTTAAGACAGGGTCAATCATCCACAGAAGGAACTTAGCCAACCTACAACTCTCCCCAAATCAGAAGCTCTTTCTATAGACTTTATAATAAAGGGTCATCTTTGGGATCTTTGACTCAGGACAAGGCTCAAGAACAGCAATTTGACTCTGGGGTCAATGGAGAAGCCCCAAGAGACAGCAGTAGCTTTTTCTAAAATGTCTAAGGGAGTCTCTGATATCCCATTAACTGGTTCTGATGTCACGCCATCAGATTTTAAAGTATGAATCCCCTCGGAAACTTTCATTTGGAGGGGAGATCAGCAACAGTAGATGTAGTCTCTGGGGCTCCTGCCATATATTCAGGGATTATAGAAATGAGTAAAGGACCTTCACTGGATCTGGAAGCAAGTCAGGAACCGGAATCTTGGAGGGTATCACATAAGTCTATGAGAGGGCAGTGGTGGTGGCTTTGTGAAGATAGCTGATAACTCTGGTCTCTCAAGGGTTAATGCTGCTATCTCAGGGGTTACTCTAATATAATCATTGAACCCTCTTCCCACCTGCTGTAAATCATAGAGGCAGCTTTTTGCTGGCACAAGGCCCCAGGATGGGCTCTTTGTATCTCCACCAATTTAGTAGACTTATAAAAACCTTGAATATACAGCCTGTAATATCTGTCTTTGTTATTTCCCCTAGCACTTTTACACTATAGGTACTTAAATGAAACTATGAGTTAAATTATAATAAAAATTCAGGTCACGACTGCTAATCGTGGGTGTCCCACAGAGGTCTATCCTGGGCCCTCTTTTCTTCTCCTTCTATACAGTCAGTTCTGCTATAACAATATACAAATTCCTAAAAATCACCAAATTATGCAAAATATTGCAATAAAACCACAAGGTTTCTGGGGAAATGGGGTTGGAGGCGCATACTCAAAAACTTTGTCAGTGACACATTTTTTTAAAAGATAGGAACCTAATGAAAAAGGGAACACAGCTTTATATGTGTTAAATGTCAAGAAATACATAAATGTTCCAATAAATAGTAGTGGCATCCTCAGCCTCTTGGCTGCTTGGCACCTGGCTTCCACAGGCAAGCATAGCCATGAGGAAGGCAAGGGAGGGTGGATTGTGGTGGGTATGGACCAGCCTTCCTCCACCCACAGCTCCTATGGCACCAGAAGATATACAATAAGTACAGCACTTTACCTTGAAAAAGGCCTGAAGTTTGCTTATGGAGGTAGTGGTCTAAACTTAGTTTGGAAGTGGAAGCCACTCCAACCTCTACGTAAGGCAAATCCTCCCCTTGGTCTGGGTCAGTAGTCATAATGTGAGACACATAGCATGGTGTCTGTGAGATACCACATAGGACTGCCCATCCAATGATGCCTGGCTGCCACCTTCCAGCCAGGCTGGGTGCCACAGCCATCTCCTGGATGGCTGGGAAGGCCAGGCTTTTCTCTAGGCAAGTGGCTGGGAATTGTCAGGAGTCAAAGGATCTAAGTCAGGGGCATTGTGGGTGGGGGTAGACTGTCACCATCCTTCTCCCTTTCTCTCTCCATTATAGTCCCTCTTCCCAGTAGTTTTCCACATTTCTGGGTCTAGGAGGATGATCAATGCAGTTTTCCCTGGGTTGGCAAGTAGAACCCCACCACAACAACCATCTGAGTGCTTTTCTTCTAACCCATCTGTCAAGGCCACTCCCAATCATAGGTACCTTGAGCCTGCCATCTCAACCACGATGCATTTTTTTTTCATTTTTGCTGTTTCCTGAGGGGAAAAAATATGCATAAGCAAACACAAAATTCAATTATGCTCAAACTGTTGCCTAATATATTAATTGCACTGGAACAAATTGATGTTTTCAAATCAAAGATTGTAGCAGAACTAATTGTACAACTTCACTTGATGCATATTGTCTCCCCCATTAGATTGTAGGCTCCTCTATCAGCTCCCATGGATTCAATTATCATCTCTATGCTGATTCTCAAATCTGCTTCTCTAGTGCTATCCTCCAGTCTTGCATCTCCTGCTGCCTGTTAGATATCTCCGACTAGATGTCTTATAGACATCTTAAATTTAACATGTCCAAAACTAAATGCAGAATCCCTCCCCTCTCCTACCTTCCCTGCCATTGTTGTTTGTCTCTCGTTTTTGAAGAAGACCAATGACATCACAGGATGTTGTCTTGACTTATGGGTGAATTGGATTTAGAAGAGACAGAGTTACATGAAGTTGTCAGCCTCATTCTCTCTTCCAGAGTCATCAAGTCCAATGGTAAGACAAAAGTCAGGATGATTAGTGATGGTCCAGGCTGCAGTGGATGATCTTGGTGTCTCTGATGTCTGACCAAGCTCTAGGGAACCCACAACACCTACTTCAGCTGCCTTCATAGCCATTGGAACAACTTGTTCTCATCCACCCATTCCATCAGAGAAGTCTACACATGCTCAGGGTAGACACCCCCTAATTCACCAATAGATTTCAGGCCCATTGGTTACCCTCAACCTGGTTTAGTGCATCTGCCAAAATAGTTTACCAGGGTGTAGCCACTGCACATGTAGCCACAGGTGAGAGTTGAGCACCAGGTATATACCAAAAATGGGTGAACAGCTCTGAAAAGGGTTCAGCAAGCCCTCAAGCCAGAAGTCCTAGTCCTCCTTGAACGCCCATACACCACACTTATCTATTATTATAGAAGGTAATACTACCCTCCCAATCCCCCAAGATTATAACTTAAATGTCATCCTCAAATGTTCACTATCTCCCCACACACATACACATCCAATCCATTGCAGAGACCTCTTGATTTCTCCTTGACAAGATCACCCCAATATCCTTCCCTTTCTCCTATCTGACACTGCCACCACTCTGGTGGAGGCCCCTATCACTTCTGCTAGACTATTGCAATAGCCTACTGATGGCTCTGCCTTCCTCAAGTCTCTTTCCATTCCAATCCATTCTCTATTCAACTATCAAAGTGATTTTACTAAAACTAGGTACTGCCGTGTCACTCCTCTATTCAGTAAACTCCAACGGATTCCTATTTCCTCTAGGATCAAATACAAAAGCCTCTCTTTGATGTTCAAAGCCTTTCATAACCTAGTGCCCCCCACAATCACCTTTCCAGTCTTCTTATACCTTACATCTCTTCATGTACTCTTCCACTCAGTAACACTGGCTTCCTTGCTGTTCCTCAAACAAACCATTCAATCTCTTGAGTCCTGATGTTTTCACTGGTTATCCTCCATATCTAGAATGTTCTCCCTTCTCATTCTGTCTCTTGGCTTCCATCTTCCTTCAAGTTTCAGCTAAAATCCCACCTTCTAAAGAAAGTGTTTTTTAATCCCTCTTAATTCTAGTGCCTTCTCTCTATTGATTGTTTCCTATATATCCTGTGTGTAGTTTGTTTGTACATAGCAATTTACATGTTGTGCCCCACATTGGATAGTAAATTCCTCCAGAGCAAGGAGTGTCTTTTGCACTTCTTTGTATCTCTAGTGCTTAGCACAGTACCTGGAATGCAGAAGTTGCTTAACAAACGCTTATTGAGTGACTGACTGGAAAACAATGACCTTGTCTCCATAGTCTACCTTGTGTTCTGGCTCAAATTCATTTGCTTGCTAAACCAGGGACTTGGGAATATCTAACTCTATGTATTAGATAGATAACTGTAACCAAAAGCTTTGATCCCAGCCTAGACACATGATTAATCTTACCCTAGGATATTCTGCCTAGCATTTGATAGGTGGGCATTGGGCTTCTGATTAAAGAGCTGTCAACACATCCTAATTAGAGAGTTTCTAACCACTACCCTAGCATACTAGTGCTGAATTAACCAAGAGGTGGCCCTTCCAGAATCTAGAATCCAGAAGTTGGAAATGGAGAGCAAGGTTCAGCAAAGATTGCTATGGCTAGTAGCCACAAGACTAGATGTTCAGCTTATATTGGCAGCCCAGTAGCCACCAGAAAACCAGCCTGTCCAGTGGAGATGCTATAAGACCAACAGAGCACCATGATAACATCAACAGAAGACATCAGTGGTCCTATAGCTTCAAAGACATGAATAAACCCTCAACTCATACACCCTAGATACATATTCCTACATCTTTGCTCCTCATGTATCATCCTGATGCATGGCTATTATGATTGTATGCATATTTGTGGGAAGAATTTGTGGGAGGAATGTTCCACATGGCAGCCATTCAAATACTTGAAGGGAGCTATCTTATTCCCTTGATTCTTCTCTTCCTCAGGCTAAACATCCCCAGTTTCTTCAATGAATTTTCATAGGTCTAGGCTTTGAGGCCCTTCCCTATCCTGGTTTATTTTATCCAAATGCTTTTTACCATATCAATGCTCTTAAAATGTGATGCCCAGAATTGGACAAAATCCTCCAGGGTAATTTGACCAGGACAGAGTGCTTGCCATGCTTCCCCTAAAGCCCTTTGGCCAAAAAAAAAAAATGTAGAAGACCTACTGGGGATATATCTAGAGCTATACAATAGGAGTGGAGGAATCTGAGATTTAGGCACTTACAGACTTGGAGGCTTGGTCAAGTATACGAGGATTAGTGGGTAAAAATTGTCCCAATTGTTTTTAAAAGGTAAGAAAACAATCTATGAACTCTAGGCTACTGAGTTTGATTTTGATTCCCAGGAAAATTCCAGAATGAATCATCAAAGAGAAGGTTAATAAACATCTTGAAAGAGAAATATGACTTTGTCAAGAACAGGTCATGCCAGACCAATCTTATTTCCTTTTTTGGTAGGTTTACTAAACTTGTAAATTGAAGGAATGCCATCTATAGGTAGCTTAGCTAAATGTTAACAAGGCAACTGATAAAGTGTCTCATGCTATTCATGTGGAAAGATGTGGAGGTATAGATTATATGATAACATAATTAGATGGCAAAATAACATAGTAACATAATCATTAATAGGTCAATGTCAAGCTTGGCAGGAGGTCTCTAATGGAGTGCCCCATTGATCTGTGTATAGACATGCCCTGTTTTACATTTTTATCAGTAATTTGGATAGAGGCCTAGAGGGTATGCTTCTCAAATTTGCAGATGACATAAACCTAGGAGAGACAGCTAACACATGGCTCAGAATAAGGATCTAAAAAGATATTGACAAGGTAGAGCAATAGGCTGAATCTAATAATATGAAATCCAACATCAATAAATGTAAATTATCACACTTAGGGTCCAAAAAGCAAATTCATAATTACAGAAAAGCAGAAGCATGATTAGACAACAATTTTTCTGAAAAGATCTAGAGGTTGTAGTGGACTTCAAGCTTGATGTGAGTCAGCAGGGTAATGTGGAAGCTTAAAAAAAAAAGCTAATGTGATCTCAGGGCTACATTATGAGGGGCAGAGCCTCCAGGAAAAAGAAAGTGAGAGTCCTAACATATTGTCCTGGTTGGACCACACTTGAAGAATTAATTATATTCAATTCTGGGTACCACATTTTAAGAACACTGGTAAGCTAGAAAGCATTGGGAGGAAGGAAACCAGCATAGGGAAGGGCCTTGAAGCTAAGATCCAAGAAGATTGATTGAAGAAACTGGAAATGTTTAGCCTGAGGAAGAGAAGAATCAAGGCTTCTTTCAAGTATTTGAATGACTGTCATATGGAAGAAGGATTCGATTTGTTCTGCTTGGCTATAGAGTACAGAACCAAGAACAGTGTATGGAAGTTGTAAAGAGGCAAATTTTGTGAAGTTTTGAGGAAAAAATTCTTTATGATTAAAGTTGTCCCAAAGTGGAATGGCCTGCCTTGAAAGGTAATGGGTTTACCCTCATTAGGAGTCTTTAAGAAAAGGCTGCATAACAATTGATGTGATGTCATGTTAACAATTCTTTTGAGGGATGAGGTGGATTTGATGGTTGCTGGACTCCAAATTCGGTAATTCTGCTTGAGAGTCCTAGTCATGGTCACTAGCAGGATTCAGACTAACTATTAGGGGTTAATAGGATAATCCATTTAGAGTAGGTAGCAGGAGTACACTGGTAAAGGTTTAACAATTAGCTCTGTAAAATGTATGCACAACACGCTTTAATGGTTAACCTCTATTATTAACATTTTCTCCTTCACTTTCCTTAGTCTAGGCAATCAACAAAACAATAAACTAAGCCTTAATTTGTAGCCTTTGCTGATTTCTGAACTTTAAATGCTCACACTGAAAAAAAAATTATCCACTGAAATACAAAATGAGAAAAGAATAAAAAACATCGCCATGTACACCACAGACCATAAGAGAAGATTCAATATAAAACAATAACTTTCCATCTCAAGAAAACCTATATAATAACTACTCCACATTTTTGCAAAGTTGCCCAGCTTTTCTTTGCTTCTTTGTTGGTTTTCTTTTGCTCTTTGCTGTGCACTTTTTACTTTATTTCTCCTCCTTCCCCCACTTCCCTAAAGAAAGCTACAATTAAGCGTGAATAATATATACCTAAACATAGACATCTATAAAAACACACACATACGTAAACACTCTTACATATATATGTAAGACTGTACTATGCTTATTTCCTCCTATCATCTATTTCTCTTGAGGTGAATAGCATCTTCCTTCATAAGTCCAAGTCCTCTGTATTTTTCTAAATCAACCCACTCCTTACATCACAGCAATATTCCTTGCTGAATTCAAACAGCATCTTCCTTCATAGGATCTTTGAGATTAATTTGGGTATTTATAACAGTCAGAATGGCTTGGTTGCTCAAAGTTCTTCTTAAAATGATACTGCTGGAAAAAAAAACCCGATACTGTTGTTACTGTATAGAACATTCCCTTGGTTCTACTAATTTTGCTCTTCATTATTTCTTTGAGGTATCTCCATGCTTTTCTAAAATCATTCGGTTCATCATTTCTTATAGCAAAGTAATATTCCATCACATGCTGAAAATTTAATAACTAGCTCTTGAGACCTGGTTCAATCTGGCTCCGGAGCATCACTGATTATAAGACAGCCAAGAGGTCAGCTAGTCTAATGCGCTCTCTCTCTCTCTCTCTCTCTCTCTCTCTCTCTCTCTCTCTCTCTTCTCTCTCTCTCTCTCCTTACAAATGAGGAAACAGACCCACAGAGGTTATATGTGTAGAGGTTATGGTGTGTATTGCACTGTTTTGCCCATGTAGGTTATATGTGTCCACATGGGTCTGTCTAGATGTAGCTTGAAGGAAAGCAAGAATAGATATCTCTAGGATTTCCTCCAAGGAAGGAAACCTTCTCCAAAGAAGCCTTTCCCCTCCAAGAAAGGGGAAGTAGGAGGCTGTGGTCAGAAGCTGGCCACTTGACACCCCTCAGGGAAAGAAGTAACTGGACTACAATTAAATCTATCTGTTTCCCTAAATAAGTTTAATCTAAGGGAAAGAATTTTTAGGTTGAAGCTGTGCTTCTGATAACTATTCCTTAATGGAGAAGTGCCTCAAACTGTACACAATGAACACATGTAGCAAATAGCACATAGACCCATTTATCCAAGTGGAGAGCAAAACAGAAATCAGAGAAAATATACATATGGGAATATATACCAGGCAATGCAGAATGAATGAGCTCCCCTACAGGGGATAAGAAAACTCAGCTCAACCAAGACAGAGAGTCTGAGATCTCGCTCAAGAGGAAATTCTCTGAGGTCTCTAGTGTAGTAGGCTGGAATTGGGACATGATCAAAGTGCAAATTCCTCTATATGTCAACTTCTTCCCAAAGCCTTTCTCTCACTTCAGGGAAGAAAGTGTGAAACCATGTAACTTTTTCTCTCAAAGCTGAAAGGTTGAACACCAGAATCTTTCTTCTTTCCACTATCAAGTAGACACAGAGGATTGAGTAATCAATCCACCTCAATCAGAAATCTTATGCAAATGACCCTTTGAGCAAGTGGTTACAGATAATTCACTCTAGGTTACAAATGTAGAAAGTGGAAGAGTCAAAATTTTATATTAAATTATTTTTTTCAGTGAGGATAAGTTCCTTAACCTCTCTGACTCAGACTTTCCTCATTTTAAAATAAAGGGGATGTACTACATGATATCTAAGGCATGCTCTAGCTTTAAATCTTTGATCTTCTGCTCCTATCCTTTTTTTTTTTTGGTGAGGCAATTGGGGTTAAGTGACTTGCCCAGAATCACACAGGCAGTGAGTGTCAAGTGTCTGAGGCTGGATTTGAACTCAGGTCTTCCTGACTCCAAGGCCAGTGCTCTATCCACTTCACCACCTAGGGGCCCCTATTTTCCCCCAATCACTTGCTACAACAATTTTTAACATTTTTTTAAAGTTTTGAGTTCCAAATTCTATCCTTCCCTCCCTTTCCCCTGTCCCTGAGATGGTAGGCAATCCAATATAGGTTACAAGCGTGCAATCATGCAAAACAAAAAGCTAAGATTTAAAGCCAGAGCTTCTGATTAGAAATCAAACACTCTTTCCCCTGTGTCACACTGAAAGAAGGCATATGCACTCTGGAAGCAGTATAAACTCTAGCCCTCTAAACAGAATAAAAGCCCCAGGCCCCTAGCTACCCATGTCTGGGGTGGTCACTTCTATCTTGCCAGTCTTCTTACTCTTTACTCTCCTCCATTTACTTTAGAATGCAGTTAGACTGACCTACTTGCTGTTCCTCACATATAAAACTTTATATCCTGTCTCCTTGACTTTGCACTGACTGTCCCCATGATTGCAGTGCTCTCCCTTTTCATTTCTACCTCTTAGCATCCTTCAAAAATCAGATCACCTTCTGCAGAAGATCTTTCCCTCTCCTTTCCTCTATCCTTCCACTATTAATACCTTTCCTCTGAGATTACCTTTTATTTATACTAGATCTGGGGTGGATAGCCTATGCCTTAAGACCACATGTGGCCTTCTAGGTCCTTAAGTGTGGCCCTTCAACTGAACAAATCCCCTTAATAAAAGAATTTGTTCTGTAAAACTTGGACTTAGTCAAAAGGCTGCCCCAGAGACCTAGAAAGCCACATGTGGCCTCAATCCTTCAGGTTCCCCACCCCAGCATTACGTAGATAGATAGATAGATAGATAGATAGATAGATAGATAGATAGATAGATAGATAGATAGTTAGATAGATAGATAGATAGATATTGTATGAAAATAGTTATTTCCATGTTGTTTTCCCCATTAGAATGTGAGCCCTTTGAGGAAAGGGACTCTTTTTGCTTTTCTTTGTACCTCCATCATTTAGTACAGTGTTTGGTACATGGTAAGCAATCAATAAATACATGTTGACTGGCTGACTTAAGGGATTTAGATCCCATGCCATCCCTACTTATTTTAGCAAGATGATAACTTTCTCTTGTTCCTTTTCATCAGATTCTTCTTCATCTAGATTCCAGTATTTCTCCTGGACTTGGATTGGGATTCTGGAGAAAGAACCTTAGAAGTCTAAGCCTACACTCAGATTTCTAGTGGTCAATCACCAACCAATAAACATTTATTAAGTGCCTAATGTGGGCCAGGCACAGTACTGGGCTATGGAAATATTAGAGACAAGACCAAAATAGACCCGATCCTCAAGGAGCTTACATTCTAAGGGTGAAGGGAACAACATGCATATATGTAGGTACACAAAAAACATAGGCAAAGTAGATATAAGGCAGCCTTGAAGGAAAAGTTACTGTGGGCAAGAGGAGGAGATCATCAATTGGATCGTGCAAAAGGTGATACTTGAGCTAAGTCTCAAAAGAAATCAAGGATTCTGAGAGGCTGAAGTGGAGAGGAGAGTGTTTCAGTAATGGGGAATGAGAGGGTGAGGACCTCATGCAAAGACACAGAGATGACATATGGAATGTCCTGTGTGAAATATTGCTAGAAAGATAAACAAAGAGTGCTTGGAGTGGAGTAATGTTTAAGAAGCTTGGAAGGTAGGATGGGGCCAGGTAATAAAGATCTTTAAATGCCAACCAACAGGTTGTTTCTATTTGATCCTAGAAGCAAAAGGTATCCCACCCTGCCTCTAACACATACTAGCTGTATAACCTCACTGAGTTTCCTCATCTACAAAAGGGAGAGAATGCTATTTGCTGTGTGGGTTGTTAGAGGAAACAGCCCTGTAAACCTCAAAGTAGCATAGATATATAAACCCTTCTTGATGTATATTTTGCTTCTCTTGGTTATGCACATTTAAAGAAGCCTTTCTATTTGAGCTACTGGATTTCATTGAGTTTGTGTATGACATAAGTAGACTTTCACTTGAGGAAAATCACTTTGGCAAATATATGGAGTATACATTGGAGTGGGGAGAGACTAGAGGCAGGGAGGCCAATTAGGAGCTTATTACAATAGTCTAAGCTTAAAGTGATGAGGGCTTGAACTAAGGTGCTGACTGTATAACTGGAGAGAAGGAGAAGCATGAACAAGATGTTGTGAAAAGAGAAATAACAAGATTTGGCAACTGGTGGATGTGTGGAAGAAAAATGAGGAATCCAAAATAATACCAATGTTGCATATCTAAGTACTAAAAGAATGGCAGAAATAGGGAAATTTAAGAAAGGGATAGGTTTGAAGGGAAAATTAATGAGTTCTGTTTTGTATATGTCAAGTTTGAAATGCCTACAAGAAATCTGCCTTGAAATGTCCAATAAATTGTCAGTTGGTAATGGGGGACTGAAGGTCAGAAGAGAAAGCAGGACTGGATATGTAGATTTGTAAGCCATTTGCATAGGGATAATTTAATCAATGGAAGCTAATAAAATCACAAGTGAGAAAGTATAAAAAGAAAAGTGTCAACAAGTCAAAAGCATTTATTAAGCACCTACCTACCATGTGCCAGGCACTGGAGTAAGCACTGGAAGGTCCAGGACAGAGCCTTGGAGTCCATCCAGTTAGTTGACCTGCCACAGCTGATGATTCAATAAAGGACCAACCAATGCCAGATTTCCCCACCGAGAAATTAAGAAGAATTGTGGCTCCCATAATAACAGAGAGGTGTTAAGGAGGTAATTAACATCTTGCTTTTGAATTACTGCCAGAATCATCTGCAACAAAAGGGCCATGAACCTGATGACCAAAGTATTTGATTTACATTTAAATTTTGCATTTTTTTTTACCCTTTGCCCTCACTATAATGGGGTGGGGACGTTATTTTGTGTTTAAAAAGAAGTTAATTCATATTCTATTTCTTAGTAAAGGTATATACACATACATATATTTCTATATTTTAAAAACAGTGTTGAGCACTCACATGCGATGAGGGGTCAGGACAGCACAGTAGCATCATTTAGAGCCAAAAGGAAAGTTAGTTTCCAATTCTCTAACTTCACACTACAATACAGTACAGGCCGAGCTGAAATGTGGACGTGTAGGCAACAGCAGGGCTGAAAAGAGGGCAGCAAAGCCTAGCAGGTGTTGGGGAGGGGGCGTTAAATGGTTTTACTTTTCCTCCCTTACAACACTAGGATGACATTCATTTGAGGTAACCGGTGGAAGTTTCTAAATATTTGCAGCTGTTCCAAATGGGAGCTCTTGTAGATTCTCAATATGACACACCTCTCTGGGCCTCAGTTTTCTCACTTGTAAATGAGCATAACAATTTTCACAAGAGAGAT
Organism: Phascolarctos cinereus; assembly: GCF_003287225.1. Taxonomy (NCBI): domain Eukaryota; kingdom Metazoa; phylum Chordata; class Mammalia; order Diprotodontia; family Phascolarctidae; genus Phascolarctos; species Phascolarctos cinereus. The sequence goes on from NW_027555958.1 coordinate 412,402,305, forward strand.
GAATAAGGCAGAGTGAATAGAAGCGGAGTCAAGAAGACCTGGGTTCAGGCCTTACTTCTGAAGTATACTGGCTGTGTGACTCAAAGCCTCAGTCAACTGCCTAATACTATAAAGTAAGGACAAGTTGTATCTACAGAGTTTCCGTGTAAGGATTGCTCTACTTGGATGAAATCACAGTTCAATACCAAAAACAAACAAACAAAAAACCCCAGAAACAAATGACAAAAACAAAAACTTTGCACTGTCTACTTCATGGGGCCTTGTGAGGAAAGTGTTTGTAAACCTTGAAACACCATATGAATATAAGTTATTCTTACTATCGTTGCTGTGACATCAAACAGAAAAATGATGGTGAGAAAATCGCTTTCCTTGTCCTCCCAGCTATCTAGGGAGCAAAGAACAGAAACATTTTGAGGGAGGCTTTGAAATTTTGAATCCATTTGTGTGAACCCAAGATAGCTTAATAAAAGGTTTAAAAACAAACTGCCTTTGACAGAGATCTTTTAACACATCTGAAAGTTGGATAAATTGCATTAACAATTGCAACCTGCCTGGCTGTAGCCTTGAAATGTATCATTCCTCTATAGTAGGAGCACTGCTGACCAATGAAAGGAATTTGCCCTCCCCCTTCCTCTTCCTTTTCCTCTTCCTTTCCTTTCCTCCTTCTCCCTTCCTCCATTACACTCTTTCTCCCTTCCCAAAATGTGGCCCAGCCATCATGACAGTAGGACCTAGGATCAGATTCAGTACCTGGAATGCCTGGACTTAATTTCAAAGTCTTCTTCCCTCCCCCTTCCCCAGCCCCGTTATGAAAACATACACCTTCATCAAGATCAAAATGCCAGTGAGCAAAAGCAGTAACAAAAGCAGTCACCCTACTTTGAATTTGTGCAGTGGTCTTAATGTTGCAAAGCATCTTAGTAGAGGGGTTGGAGCACTAAACTTAGAGCCCGACAGACCTTGGGTCAAATCTAGCCTTAGATATTTTATTGTTATATGACCCTGGGCAAGGCACTTAATCTCTGAATCTCACCTCTAACAGATGGGGGGTGGGAGAAGAAAGAGAGAAATAGATAGATGGGTGGATGGATGGATGGAGAGATAGGTAGCTATATATACAGGTAGAGATATATTTCCATAAAAGTAGAATAATAATCACTTCTTGGGTTCTTAGTAAGTGCTTCTTAATGGATTGATTTCCTCATAGGGTTGTTGTGAGAGATCTTCTTCCTCTATACTATGAAATAATCACAGTTCTAAGGACCTGCTCTGGGTGTAAAATTGTTTAGTCATGCCTCAAATCTGACCTAAAAGATGTCATCCCCTTGGCTTAGATGTAATCTCTTACAAAAAGCCCTTCCTACCCACCCATAAATCATGATTGCCTTTCATTTGTCAAGGAAGGTCCCAATGCTGTACTCTCAGGAAGAACTTATCTAGATTTAAAGGGCCCTGAGATGCTCACTTCATATCTTTGGTTACTGAGAGAGACCAATGATCTCAATTTATTGGTTATTGATAACATAAGGTCAATCATTCCCAGAGGAGGAGGAGGGGGAGGAAAAGGAGGAAGAGGAAGAAGAAGAAGCAGAAGCAGAAGAAGAAGCAGAAAAAGCACAAGCAGAAGAACAAGAAGAACAAGAAGAACAAGAACAAGAACAAGAACAAGAAGAACAAGAAGAAGAAGAAAAGGTCTTTCCTCTCCAGATGCCAGTGCCTCTCCCTTCAAATTGCAAGGCAATGTTACTGCATAAATAGAATGATAGAATGAAACCTCCTTGAGGGCAGGGATTATTTTATTTTTGCCTTCCCACTTAAAGGCACAGTGCCTAGCACATAGTAGTGGTGCTGTTCAGTCATTTGAGTCATGTCTGATTCTTCGTGACCCCATTCTGGGGTTTTCTTGGCAAAGATACTGAAATAGTTTTCCACCTCCTTCTCCAGCTCATTTTACAGATGAGGAAACTGAGGCAAACAAGATTAAGTGACTTACCCAAGGTCAGACAGCTAGTAAGTGTCTGTGACTAGATTTAAACCCCGGGAAGATGAAAATGCTATTAACGGACAAACCCTTAAAGGCATACATGGGAGCTATTGTGATTATTAATTTCTTACCAATTCAATTTAACACTTTCTAAGCTCCTACTCCATACTGGTCTTGTTTGGGGATATAGAGACAAAAACAAGACAGGCCCAGTCCTCAAGGAACTTATAGTCTACTGAGGGAGACAATGCATACCCAGATAAGTAGATAACGAGGTTCTTTGTGGAGGATCAAACATTAACAAATGACAGGGGCAAGGAAGATTTCATAGGGAAAGAGATGCCTGAGATGAACCTTGAACAAAAATAAGGATTCCTGGTGTGATTGGACTACAAATGTAAAGAGTATAGGAGCAGAGGACTATAGATTTAAAGCTAGAGCACGTCTTAGAGATCGTCTAGTACAACCCCTTTATTTCAAAATGAGGAAATTCTGGGTCAGAGAGGTTACCCAAAGTCACACAAATAATAAATGGCAGAGCTAAGATTTGAACCCAGGTCCTCTGACTCTTGAATGAACCCTCTAAATTATTTTTAAAGATAAATCTCTATTAATTTACATCCCATTTGCTATTTTCTCATAAAACTATAGAGTACAGGTATAAAAAGTATGGGACTGGGGTATGTTTTTTTTAAAACTTTCTGGTTTTTTGGATTCTGGATAAGGAGAACTTATATTATCTTTGGGATTTGGCTAAGAAACAGACAATAGCTGAAATGAAAGAGCCAATTACACCTTCGTATAATGCAGGTAGTAAAAGAATACAAAAGTAGAGGATGAGTAGATAGCTCCTTTAAGTCCTAAGAAGAGAGAAGTAAAGAAGGCACAGGAAAAGCATTGTACAGAGAATGAGAAGACCTGGGGTCCTAATCCAAGATTTGCCACGAATTAGCTGATTGGTCTTAGCCAAGTCCCTGCATCTCCCCGAGTGTTGGTCTCCTCTTTTTTTTTTTACAATGTGAAGATGATAGAACACTCAACCTCTTACATTCCCTCCTAATTCTACTGTCAGTGATTCTCTGAAATCTCGAGGAGAACCGCAAGCATAGAAAATATCATGGAGGTACCCAAGATACTTCCTTTTGGCTGGAAAGTTTGATTAACAAACTGGTTGACCTGTCTCCAAAGATCTCAATCCCATCCATTTGGAAGGTCTCCAGCCTTACAATCTCACTTGAAAGGTGCATGGGTAATGAAAAAAAAAGTATTAACAATACCCCATGCCGCCTCAACCAGACCACAGCAGACCATTGGCACCAATCTGTTTATCTGGAAAATGGAATAATGCGGACTCTGTCATTAGTGTGGCTAACTACAATAAAATCTCTGAATTGGAAAGCCTAAACAATACCCGTTTACCACAAGAGCCCACAAATTGAAGGCCACCTTTGCCAGTCATGGAATTCCTGAAAGGATTATCTCTGACAATGAGCCACAGTCATCCTCAGAGGAATTTCTTCACTTTGCCAAAAACTTGAGATGTTAAACACATCACAGTCAGTTCACGTTACCACAGAGCTAGGACCTTTGCAAGGGGCTGGTGGTGAAATGCTCAAGGAATGAAACCATGAGACACATTGGATGATGCCAAGGCTAATGACCAAGTCCCCTACCTCAGCCTATTCAGGGAGAGGAATGCTCTGTGGGCAGCTCAAAAGTCCCTTTCCTGGCTATTATAGAGCCAGCAACTCTGCTCAGTACTATAGACCATGCCTGGAATGCTGGGCCCCAAGGCAGGGAGCTCTGGATCCCAGCGAGAGGCTGGATGACAACCACTACAAAAGTGTAAACCTCAACCAAACTGCTCACACCACTAGGTACTGGCCTGCCCCTTTGGTATGTGTGAAATGCCAGCCCTCGGAAATCTGTGGTTGTCACTAAACATGACTAGGAGGTATTTCTGCATGTGTTTATGTTTAAGGCAATTCCACAACCCCAAAGGGTAGGTTCCAGAGGCGATCAACAAGTCATTCAACAAATATTCCTACAGTACCTACCATGGACTCAACACTAGGAAAGGGCCGAAGGGGAGACCAAAAGTCTTAGGCTATATTCAGGGAGGCACAGAGTTCAGAATGAGCGAGGTGATGGTATTATTATACTTTGTCATAATCTGAGCTATTATGTTCAGTTCCAAGTACCATACTCTAGGTAAAATGTTGACAAACTGGAACATGTCTATAAGAGGGCAACAGGATGGTGGTGAGAGGATCAGAAACTATACTTTAGGAAGATCCACTGAAACTAGTGATTTTTACCCTGGAAAATAGACTGTTTGGGGGACAGCATATAATAGTTGGCTTCAAGTATTTGAAAAGTTGTCATATGAAAGAGTCTTTTTTTTCTTGTCCTCTCCCAAAAGGGCAGAATTAAGAGCAGTGTATAGAAGTTGAAGGGGAAAAGATTTAATTAAGATAGAGACATATAGATATAGATATAGATATAGATATAGATATAGATATAGATATAGATATAGATATAGATATAGATATAGATATAGATATAGATATAGATATAGATATAGATATAGATATAGATAGATATAGATTATAGATATAGATATAGATATAGATATAGATATAGATATAGATATAGATATAGATTAGATATAGATATAGATATATAGATATAGATATAGAGATATAGATATAGATATAGATATAGATATAGATATAGATATAGATATAGATATAGATATAGATATAGATTAGATATAGATTAGATATAGATATAGATATAGAGATATAGATATAGAGATAGAGATATAGATATAGATATAGATATAGATATAGATATAGATATAGATATAGATATAGATATAGATATAGATATAGATATAGATATAGATATAGATATAGATATAGATATAGATATAGATATACACACACAATACATACATACATACATATATATATATGTATATATATTAAACATAATATAATTCTTTTAATGATTAGTTGCCCCAAACTGCCTTGGGAAGTAGTGGTGCTAACAATAACAATAATAATAATGATAATAAAGATAGATAGATAGATAGATAGATAGATAGATAGATAGATAGATAGATAGGCAGATAGATAGACAAATGTATATAGCACTTTAAGATTGCAAAGCACTTACATATGTAACTCATTCAACACATAGTGGGTTCCTCTTTTTTTTTTTCAATTAACAAAAGTTTATTTTCTCTCCTTTTTCCCCAACACACACACACACACACACACACATATTTGAGGGGGAAAAAAGACAAATAAAAATAAAACCATTGCACCAAATATGCATAGTGAAGCCAAGCAGATTCCTACATTAGGCATGTCCAAAAATATATGTGTGTCCTGTAGCCTGAGTCCATCACTGTTCTGCCAGGAGCCTGAATAGAAAATCTTCAAGCAGAGGCTGCTACACCTTCTCAAGACTACTATACAGAGAGTTCTTGTTCAAATAAACTTTGTTCTTGATTCAATTTAGTAAGTACTTATTAAGCACCTACTGTATGCCAGGCACTTTGCTAGGTGCTGGACAAGAAAGGCAAAAACCAGAGTTCACACCTCAAAGAGTTTGTATTCACCTAGGAGTGGGGGAAGGAGCCACATAATATGCACACAAATAAGTAAATGTGTAAAATAGAGTATGTTCAAGGGTCACAAGCACCATTTTCTCTTTGAGCATTACATTACAGGGCAGCTAGGTGGCACAGTGAATAGAGTACCAAGGCTTCAGACACTTGACACCTAGTAGCTATGTGACTCTGGGCAAGTCACTTAACCCTGTTGCCGAGAGAGAGAGAGAGAGAGAGAGAGAGAGAGAGAGAGAGAGAGAGAGAGAGAGAGAGAGAGAATTGCTTTTTGCAAGGGACTCGGTGTGGGTTCAGCAAGTGACAATGTTGTTGTACCTGCATCATGGATTCTGGTTAAATGGATGCAGGCTAGAGACCAGGATGGCATAATTGGTCCAGAGGGAGGATGAGAGGGAGATAAAGAAAATGAGGAAGAGGAAGAAGAAGAGGAAGGAAGAGGGGAGGGGGAGAAAACAAGGGGGAGGAAGAGAGAGAGGATCTTTAGGAAGAAGATTAAAGGGGAAAGAAGTGATCTAGTAGAGCCATTTTTAACACCAGCCTCTCTAACTGATTCATGAATAAGAAAAACTGTCTGTATCCTTCCCTCTTTCATTGTAGTATAGATGGGGAGATTTGAGAATAATGAATAGGGAATGAAATCCTAGTTTCCAGTTCCCAGAGACAATTGGAAGTAGCAGCCTTCGGGGGAAAAAAGCATTTATGGAAGTGACTTTCCTTCTGAACCCCTAAAATTGGACCCTATAATCAGAGATATTTGAGGGAGCAGATAGATATAATCCCAATCTATTACCCCTCTTAGAGACTGGAACAAAAAAGCACCCAGTTCGGTGGCGCTACTAAGGTCTATATGCCTCGGGAAATACAGACTCTCTGAAGAGGTGGTCCACATTCCAGAGCTATGTATCCTTATCATCTTGAAAGCTACCTCTACACATTTAGACGTCCTATTGGGACATATCAGCTATGATAGGTTATAATACTGATAGTGATCGTGATAGTGATCGTGATAGTGATCGTGATAGTGATAGTGATAGTGATAGTGATAGTGATAGTGATAGTGATAGTGTAGTGGTAGTGATAGTGATAGTGATAGTGGTAGTGATAGTGATAATAGTGGCTTCTTTGTTGTTGTTTAGTCATTTTCAGTCCAGTCCTCTTCGTGGCCTTTTTGGGGATTTTCTTGGCAAAGATACTGGAGAGACCATTTCCCTCTCCAGCTCACTTACAAATGAGGAAACTGAAGCAAAGAGCATTAAGTGACTTGCCCAGGGCCATAGAGTTAGTGAGTGTCTGAGGCCAGATATGAACTCAGGTCTTTATGATTCCAGGCCTGGCACTCTATCTACCATGTCACCTTCTCCTACATCCTATGTTAAGTAAAGTCCTTTGTTTTGCTATAGTGTTACATGTTTATGCTGGGGAGATACTTTTAAAATGAGGAGCTTATGAACAGTGGCTTGCGATGATTACCTTTTTGAGATTCTTGGATCTAGAGGTGACCAACGTGGGGGTGGTATCAGAAGGAACCTTGCAGTTACCTAAAGCTAAGATACTTGGAAGAGGGTAAAAGCATTAACTACTGAGAGGATCATAAAAGGTTTTACTAGAAGGTGGCGTCTGAGCTGAATCTTGAAAGAAGATAGGGCTCCTAAGAAGCGGAGGTGAGAAGGCAAGGGAGCTGACATGCAGATAGGAGAGAAGTCTATAACTATAAAACATAGGCCTTAATCTAGTTGGGGAGCCAAGATATACACACATGTATTGAGCGACAGTACCAAGCAGTATATGACTAACTCTGAGCAGCAGCCTCACCCAAGAACCCAAAGCCAAAGGAAGGCTTTGGCTCTGTCAGCATTGGTGCTAAAAGAGCTGGTCGATTTAATTTTGTTTTTTGAAAAGTACTCTATTTACTGAAGAAGGAAAAAATCAAGTCAGTTGTTGGATAATGTATAGACAATGATACATTTTATTTGTTTAGTGCTTTATACTTCATGAAGTTAGCTCAAAGATATTGTATTTCACCCTCATAACAACTTTGAGAGATGAGCAGCTCGGGTCCTGTTATGGGCATTTTACAGATTCTAGCACCTCGGACATATAGACTAAATACAGGCGGTATACAGGCAAATACAGACCAAAAACATTACCAGAGCCAATCATAGAACCAGTTGCCAGAATGGACCATCAAGGGAATGGAGGTTGAAATTGATGGATGCCTTCAGGATTCATATTTGTAAGCCATGCCCCATAACCAAAGCTTTGTGCTGTACAGAAATAATTCAATCTTCTAAAGGCTTGTAGAGGCTTCTCTCGAAATTCTCTTTGGTTCATGCCCCCAGCCATGGTTTCACCTGGAAACTTTGGAAAGGATCAAATCTCTCTAAAAGCCCATAGCTCCCAAAGAAATACTCAAGTTAATATAGCATCAAATACAGAACAAGTTTTATTTACCTGAGTGGGGAAAAAAGACTAATACCTAAACCTATGAAGTCAAGACAAATTCCTTTCGGTTGGTCCCACCTACACCAAATAGCTATATCGTCTTTTAGATTTATGGTAATACCCTGGATAGGAATCCAAACTGCACGAAAAAGAAGCCAGAGTTGTTAGAGAGTCAAGCAGTGCTTCCCTCTGTTGAGTCTTTATATAACCAGGGACCTATACAGTCTTCCAAAACTATAGTACTAACCTTAGCACCCTGCCTTCTCTCAAGAGGAAAAAACTCAGTTTTGCTCTGGAGTCAAACAACCCACAAGGCAATATAACTCACAAAACCTGAGAAGGGTTAGGTCAAGGTTGTTTCTTTACAGCATGGTTTCCTGTAGTACCAATTCTCTTCTTCCATGTTCCAGATTCCCCAATATCAGACCCTGCTTCCTCCTTTCCTAAGGAGTTGTAAGGGTCTCTGAAGGGACCACATGGGTACCCAACCCTCTCTAAAAAGAAGCAAGCTCATGTTTGTAGATAGCCTCTCTCTTTTTTTATCTCCAACAATAAGTCAAGCCTAATGTGTTACAATGAAGTCTCAAAACTTTTCAGCAGTAGGAGCACAGGAAGGGTACCAAACCCTGCCTAGTGTCTAACAGATACCTTGTTTATACTTCAGTTTAAATGACCTGTCCAAAGTTACATGGCTAGTTAGTAGCCAGAGCTAGAATTAGATTCCATTATCTCCTAACTCCGTGCTTTCTAGGACACAATCCTGCTCCTCAACTCAAGTTGTTGGGAGGGAGAAGAGGGAAAGAGAACAATTAATTGACTTGTAACTGATCTTACAACCAAGCCTAAGGTGCTGTCAAATTCCTGAAAGGAGACATGATTCTTAAATGGTGAAGAGGATGCTCAAGTGACACTGATACCTGGATAAGGGACAGAGTTAAAGCCAGACCTTTTGGTGGTAAAAGGCAAGAGTAATTCCAGAAAGTCTTCAGGAAAGATTCATGGACAGAGAACACTCTAGGGTGAAGAGAGAGAGAAATACTTGAAAAGCTGCAGCCAAGTAGGGTAAGTCAGCTCTTCGATACGTCCCTAATTTCCAGCTCCCGAGAGATATAGGGTGGAAAGAATTTCACTTTATATGAAATGAGGGTTTCTTTCTTGGTTTGAGCTGAGATCATATCTCACTCCCAGAAGAAGAGCTCATTGACTCTTCTATATTTTCTGGTATTTTCTAATATGTACAAATTCTTCACTTCTGTATATTGTTTACTTACTATTCACAAAATGGGCTTATCTTTTTTTTATACCTAGCATGTGAGGGGAAAAAGCCAAGCTCATTGGGTGTAAGCCAAGGGCTAGAAAAGCTGACTTTCCTTCTGAACCCCTAAAATTGGACCCCAGAGATATTTGAGGGGGCAGATAGATATAATCCTAGTCTATTGCCCCTCTCAGAGATTGGAACAAAAGAGCATCCTGCTTGGTGGCACTATTGAGGTCTATAAGCCCCTGGAAATACAGACTCTCTGAAGAGGCAATCCAGATTCCACAGCTGTATAACCTTACCACTTGAAAGCCACATCTACACATTTAGACATCATATTGTTACATATCAGCTGTCTTCCTGATGAAATTATATTTGAATTTATCTTTTTTTTACATTTGGAAATCTCAATGTAACAAAGCAACAGTTTCATAGGCCATTGAAATAGGAAGAAAAGGGAGCTGGCAAAGTTGTAGCCTGCCACATAGTATAGTAGGTCTACATCAAATCCCCATAGACCCCAGGCAGGAATGTGGAGTCAAATGAAGGCACACAGAGAGTAATAGAATCCTTGAAGGCATATAATGCTCAGAAAACTTGATGATATCAGAAAAGGGGCTCTCCATTGTGAGAAAAGTGTTACCCAGGAGCTTGACACCCTGAGAAGCTAGCTGATGGAATGAATGGAGAGAGAAAAAGAGGAAATGAAGACAGGAAAGATAAAACATGCAGGGAAAGTGAGAAAATTCAACAAATGACTTTAAAGAAGAGAACATTGTTTTAAACCTAAATATTGAACATGAAGAGCACAGTCAGATTCATAACATTAATTTATAAGCTGATTTTGTCAATGAAAGTGAAAGGTTTAGGAGAGGGGGAAGGCACAAATGGTTAGGATAGAATTTATAGAATCATAAATTTAGATCTAGAAGGGTCCTTCTAGGTTGTCTGGTCTATTTATTTTATAGTCGAAGAGACTGAGACTTGTAGAAATTAAATGACTTGCCCAAGGTCAGATAGGTAGTAACTTGCAGAGTAAGGATTTGAATTCAGGTCTCCTGACTCCAAAGTTATCATTTTGTCCACAGCATTATGCTGCTTCCCGGAATGAAAGTGAAGAGATCTAAGATAGAGGAGCAGATCAGTGTTCTTAATTGTCCTGATGATTGTCCTGAGTAAGTTCAAGTCCCCTGACCTACATGAACTCCAGAGTCCTGAAATGATTATGCTGAGCTATTAGTGACTTTTAAGGATCATGAAGAGTGATACTTTAAGACCAGAAACAAGTACAGGTCATCTTGATTTCAAAAACAAGGACAGAACATGGATTCTTGATTCCATAGACCAGTAAACTGCCTTCCACTCCTTGTAAAATCTAAAATAGGTCATTGAAGGACAGTTCGTGGCACTCATAAAGAGAGGATGTAATTGTTGAGCACCAACATGGATTTATCAAGAATTATTAAGAACATGACTATGCTAGACTAACTCTATTCCCTTTTTCAACCCAATTCCTAGACCTGAAATAGATTAGGAATAGATTCCTGGACTTCAGAAAGTCATTTGACAAAAATCTTGCTTGATACCCTTGTGAATAAAATGGAGAGATTAGGACTGGATAATAGTACAGTTACTTTTGGTTCAGAACTGGTTGACTGACTAAATTGAAAGAATATTGATGAATGGACTGGTATCCTCATGGGGGAGTGGCCCAATGATCTGTCTTTGGCTTAGTTCTTTTCAACTTTTTGATCAGTGAACTGGACAATATGATTTCCAACATCCCTTCCAACTCTATGATTCAATGATGCCAATCCCATCAATAAAACTCCCAAGCTATCACTTACATGAAATGAATCTGTAATGAATCCTCCCCGGTTAGTACCGTGAAGACCACCTACTTTATCTACAATCATATTAGTTGATCCTCATTAGCGGTAGAAAAAAAGGAGGCCATCATTTGTCCACACCTCCAGAAAACCACATATCATCCAAGGAAATTTTGTTTGTCCAAAACACAGGGCACACACAAGTGGTGTTTCCAAACTGGTATTTCCATGTGGTGGCCATCCACCTGGAAATATGTAGCAGCCAGTGTTATACCCTGCACAGAAAGCATTTATTAGCTAGAACATTGGTAATGATGGGGTTGACAATGAACATAGTGAATAAATTACCAATGCCAAACATGGAACCCGGATCTCAGTTAAAGATCAAAACACTTTGACCTCATAAGCTGTCTCCTTTCTTTCATATTCTTGAGGTCTAAGTGAGCTGCTGCCCTTTGACACCAGCAGGAATCTCCTTTGTCTATTCTTGGAGATCTCTTTGAAGTAAATGGCAGCTCCTAGTCAAAAGAAGCACAGATGTGGCTGCTGGGGTGGAGTGGAAGGCAGGAACCAGCCTCCAACTCAAAAAGGACATTCCATTGTACAGACTGTTATGCTTATGTTGTTTCAATGTTAACATCTGAGGTAGCTATTCTTGTCTGTTTACATGTCCCATTCATTGGAATCAGCCAGGCAGAATTTTATTAATATTATTGATGGTTGCCATAACAATAAGTGTGTGAAGATTGTCCTGCAAGGACAGTGTGACAAGTATTGCGCTGATCACAGTCCGTAAATTGCATCAGAAGGATGATCTCCAAGGGTGAAGGGAGATGGAATTGGACACGACATTGCTATTTGCTTTGATCTTCTTGGGGGATTTATATAGTGACTGGTCCTGAACAACTTCCTACCAGGGGCCTTGCTCTGGGTGTGGTTTGGGGGCTGTCTGACCATTGGAGAAGAGCCCAAAGTCTTTTATTGGGTAGTGAAATGAGACCAAGAGTAATGTATTAATTATGCTCACTCCTTTAATCCTTCCCATACCTCATTCTTTTCTTGACCATCAGAATTTGTGCCGTTACATGGATTGAGTAATAGACTGGAAATCAGTGGCCTAGTGACTTTGTCACAGATTTAGTATGTGACCTTCAACCAATGAATCAAAAGATATTTGTTGAGTATATACTATGTGCCTCACACTGTGCCTCACACTGCGCAAAATATAAGATATGGTCCCTGACTTGCAGGAGCTTACAATCTTGATAGAGGTAATTGAGGGATTCTCTTTACCCAACTCAGACAAGATAACATATAAAAAGCTTGTGCAAGCCTTAAAACACTATATAAGTGCAAGCAACTATCATCATCATCATCATCATTATTTTAAAAGAAGAAGAAATTTGTGTGCCCTTTACTACTCCCATCCTAACTCACAGAGGAAGGACAGAGATGAAAAGGTAAAAAGGAGATAGGAAAAGGCAGATGCCTATCATATATAGAATACAAAGTCATAAGAGCCAAGGCTTGGTTCCCTCAACTACTTTTTCTTCAGCCAATGTCTGCCTTGGGGCACTAATTTGTACTTTAAAAGGAGTCAGTTGGGCTTCCAAAGATACCCATGATAAAGCTTATACTCAGAGAGAACCTGGCACAATAAACGTTTAGCTACCACTCCATTGTCTCTTCCAACTCCCAGATGTATCACTGGAATGAATGGAATGCTATCTGTGAAATCTTTGAGTGATTGCTTTAGAGAAAGGTGTTCTGTAAATAGAGCTTGTATTGTAGGTTGCAATTGCTAACCATGATAAAAATGGCACCCAATTGAAACATTTCATTAAATTTACTCCTCTAAAAGGAGAAGAATGAACAGGAAGGGCAGCCTCGTTGAACCAATGCTCTGCAGACTGGGAAAAGAGCAAAGGAGAGCCCAATCTCTCTCAACCTTCATCCCATCTTATGTTTAGAGACACAAGATTCTTGGTTTTCTCTATGGAGGTGGGAGCATAAGAATGATATGGTAGGGGATATGGGTCCCTATTTGAAACATTCCTATGGAAACAAATAATAACACATTTATATAGCACTTTATAATTGCAAGATTTATTACCCACCCAGGTAAAGCATGTAAGTAGTCACAGAAGGCCAGATTTGGAGAAGACACTAGAATTCATCTAATTAGTTGTTAAGCACCTACTATGTGCAAGGCACTTTGCTAAGCACTGGGGATCCAAAAAGTGGCAGAAGATGGTCCCTGCCTTTAAGGTGCTCACAACCTAATGAGGGAGACAATTAGCAAGCGTATATGTACAAACCCACTTTGTGCAGGATGAATGGGAAATAATTAACAGGGAGAAGGCACTAGAATTAAGAAAGGAATCTAGTCCTATTTGTACATGAACAGAAATCCCCCTGCCCCTTCAGTTTCCTCATCAGCATAATGAGGAGGCTGGAGTAGATGGTCTCTGTGATCCTTTCTGCCTCTACAATCCCCTTATTCTATCACCTCTCACATGTGGTCACCCCTTTGGAAGACCCTGGGTGATGGAGAACTCACAACTTCCCAGGCCTATCCATTCATCTGTCATTTTTCAGATAAGATGATTGAAACTCAGTAAGATAAATGACAGATCCAAGGTCATGTCATCAGTAAGCAGGAGCAGAGCTGGAGACTTGAATGAAGAGCCTTCTGATAGCAAATCCTTGCATGCTTTTACTTTTATACCACAATACTTCTCTAAAAAGCAGGTGATTCTTCTCCTGGTGGCTGTATATTTATATAAATACTTTGTAATTGCAACGTTCTTTATATATGTTAATCCTCCTGCCCAGGTAAGACATGTAAGTAGTCATAGAATCCCACATTTGGAAGAGCCATCAGAATTCCACCAGCCCTCTCAGCTGAAAAAACAAAACAAAATCTGAAATGCTACCCATTCCTATTTACCTTAAGCACTGACTTCTGTATAATGGTAAGTAATCATATCTAGTATTTACATAGTGCTTTAAGGTTTGCAAAGAACTTTAAAAATCTAATCTCATTTAATCCTCACAACACCCTTGGATGGTAGATGCTATTATCCCCATTTTACAGATGAAGAAACTGAAGCATGAAGAGGTTAGGTGACTTGTCCAGGGTCACACAGTTAGTAAATATCTGTGGTAGGATTTGAACTCAGGTCTTCCTGATTCCAAGTTCTACACACTATCCACTGTACCACCTAGAAGCCTAGAGAATAGAGAAGTAGAAAATGAGGATGCTGGCATAGGTATGTGAGCTCACAGAATACACTGAGCTCCTGTGCCCAGTTAAATTTCTCTGAAGTGTGTTGATCTGCAGGAGAGGTTCATACTCAGAGTTACTTCATGGAGAACCCCCTGACAGAACTATAGATGTACCCATGACCTTTGGGTGCATATCAGGAGAAACAGGGGCTGTCATCTAGGTAAAATAAATAGTATATGAATTCCCTTTTGGGGGAATCTCTCTAATCTCTCCCACAGGGGCCTGTTTTTTCTCTCTTAGAATCTACATACTCCATAGCCCCCAACTCAATTTAAAAACAAAAAAGCCCCTTTCCAAAGAACAGTAGTTCCAGACCTCTAATTATATTACAGGTGGTAAACATCAATATTGTATGGTATTTGTTAAAAGGTTAGAAAATCAGATCAGCAGGCTAAAATTCAATTAGGACAAATCAGAAACAACTCAGGATCCAGCATTTTGCAAACACAAGAACATAAATTACTTGAGGAAGAAGTTCCCAAAGTCAATAGTGGCTATGTAGTACAGCGATAGAATTCAAAATCCAGCTTTAGACACTTATGAGTCATATGAACCTGGGCAAGTCACCTAACCCTTATCTGTAAAATAAGCTGGAGAAGGAAGTGGCAACCACTGCAATATCTTTGCCAAGAAAACCCCACTTGAGATCACAAAGAGTCAGAAATGACTGAACAATGACAAAAAATCTCTGATAAGGGCACTTTAACCGTCTCCCATAGAGAATTAGCACAGATCAGACAGAACTTGAGTCTTTGCCCGGTGGTTATGATCAAAAGACATGAACAGCTTTCAAAAGAATAACATATTATTAAAAAACCATAAGAAATATTGTTTCATATCAACAATAAGAGAAATGCATGCCAAAATAACTCTGAAATTTCACTTTGTACTAGAATATTGGCAAGGATGTGACAAAAGACAGAAATAATCAATACTGGAGGCCCTCAAAAAGTCAGGCACACTAATAAGCTGTTGGTGGAACTGTGAATTAGTCCAATTATGCTAGAAAACAGATTTGAATTATGATGGTGGTGGGGTTTTTTTTAAATTACTAAAATTTCTGTCCTCTTTGACCCAGAGATTATGTTCCTAGGGATATATCCCCAGAGAAGTCATCAATGGGAAGGATAAATAGATGATAGATAGATAGATGGATAGATAGATAGGTAGATAGATAGATAGATAGATAGATAGATAGATAGATAGATGATAGATAGATAGATAGATATACATATATATCCCAAAATATAGGCTGTGGCTCTTTTGTGATATTAAGGAATTAGTACAAAAAAAAAGATGCCTATTGATTAGGGAATGGCCAAACAAATTTTGATACATGAATGCAATTGAAAATTATTATGTCATAAGACACTATAGACACGAAGAATTCAGAGAAGCATGGGAATACTTACATGAACTGATGTAGAGCAAAGTAAGCAGACCCACAAAAACAATCTATACAATAACAATGAAAATGGAAATGACCAAAAAGCTAAAGCTGAACACTGTGTACTTCTAATGACCCAACTTGGCCCTGGAGAAGAGTTAAGAAAATTCTCCTCCCCCTCCACCTCTCAGAGGTGGGAACTGTGTATTGAATGGTGTATACCCTGTCAGACTTCAGTGATTTGTTTTTTGGGGTTTGGGAACTGTTTGCTTCTCTCACTCTCTCTCTCATCTTTCTTACAAGGATTAGCCCTAGGAGAGGAGAAGAAGGAGGTATCTATGTGCACATGAAGGTGATGTAAAGAAAAAAAATCAAGAAAACAAACATTTTTGAAGGTACTGGTCCTCCTAATCTCTACTAAGGTTTTAACTCATAATTAAGGTGTTCATAAAAAAGAGCTTTTGCATCTTAATAGACACTACTAAAGCCCAAAAAGCCTAGGTTGGCAGAATGGCAGGAAATGTGGAGGATATTTGAGGACTGGCAGACCTGTCCAGGACTGTCTCAAATCATACCATATAGGCAGATGCCCATCTAGCCTACATATAAAGCCTGACTAAGATGTCTGTAAAATCCTCCAGATGTCAGGGAGCTAGTCAATAAGCATTTATTAAGCACCCACTACATGTGAAGCAGAGTGCTATAAAATTCATTACTTCTTGATCTTCCTTACAGCTATTATCAACCACCCTTCTATTAGCATCTGAACGTATTTCAGAGACTTTCGTCAAAGCAGGTTTGATTTGGTTGGATGGGTTTTTTCTTTTTTTCCTCTAAGGAGAACACGAGGTTACCGAGTGCTATAGGTATCTAAGAAAACAGGAAAAAAGAGTCCACCAAATGGGGAATTTAAAGGCTCTTGCTTCATTATTTTACCCAATACTGACCCTGGAAATCTGTTCCAGGGAGAGTTTCCCCTTGCCTTGGTTAAATGAAAACATGAGTAAAGCCCAAGGTTTTGAGAACTAAACTAAATAAGTCTTTAAGCTTGTCAGATTCTCCCCTGGGGGCTTGCAAATACTCTTTGGGTCAAGGAAGGCAAATTTGCCTTTTAACTTACATTAGCTGACATTTATGTGAGCTTTCAAGTTTACAAAACACTTTAATACATTATCTTATTTCAACTTCAAAACAATCCTTTGAGGTAGGCACCATGGTTATTCTTATCCCCATTTTACAGATAAGAAAATTGAGGCTGGAGAAATTAAGTGATTGCCCTTGGGTCACATGGCCAGTATGTGCCAGAAGCAGGTCTGTCCAGAATCCAACACCACTCTCCCCTACACCATGACAAAGCTCCCTTTATCTTTTTCAATCTATAGAGCAACTGCTTTTACTGACCAGCAAGACTCCTTTCTCTTGACATACATCAGTCAGTTAACTAGCATCTTATTACATACTTACTATGTGTCAGGATCTGTGCTACGCTCTAGGGATACAAAGATAGCCCCTGCCTTCCAGGAGCTTACAGTCTAATGGCAGATATGTACAAATATGTATATGTATGGCTTGGGGCAATTCCAGAGAACGGGAAACACAACCTGTGGTTTTCCTTGTCTGTAAAATGAGGGAGTTAAATTCCCATAGGAGAGAGGGGAAAACATCCTAGAACCAATTTCCTATAGACCTTTGAGTAAGAAACAAGGAAAGAGGGTGGGGTGTGTTAGTACTGCCCTTTGCAGCTGTCAGCTTCCTTGAGGTCTGGATAATTACTGAGGTAGCCTTCAAGGACTAGCGCCTGAGATGCCACCCATAAGGGGAGTCCTGCAGCGAAAAGCAACAGCGACAGATGGCAAGTTTTCTCTTGGGGTACGAGCACCCTCTGGTGGCTCATTTTTATATTGTGGACAAGCAGTGCATGAGAGTCTGTAGATCTCATCCAGCTCATTCTCTTGCCTCCAGGCTGGACTGAATAATAAATCATCCAGAATGATGAGTGTTTCAGAATTTCTGTCAGGAGTCCATTCTAGAGTCCCTCCTATTCAAAAAAAAAACCCTCTGTTTTGTTCTTTTCTTTCCTGTTCAACCTTTTCATCAAATACACTCCAGTCTTGGTTGGAATCAAAAAATCATTTTTTGTTTTTCTTTCTTTTTGTTGAGTCATTCCAGTCATGTCTAACACTTCATGACCCTTTTGGGGGTTTCCTTGGCAAAGATACTAGAGTGAGTTGCCATTTCCTTTTCCAGCTCATTTTACAGATGAGGAAACTGAGGGAAACTAGGTTAAGTGACTTGCCTAGGGTAACATAGCAAGGAAGTGTCTGAGGCCAGATTTGGACTCAGGAAGGTGAGTCTGCCTGCCTCCAAACCCAGTGCTTTATCTGCCACCCAGTTGCCTAGGTTTTTACTGGGGTGTCTTTATTGTAGTATTCTTAAGTATGTCTGAAGTACTCAGTTGCTGTCCTATATCCAATCTTCCTCCTCACTCTCCTACTCAAGAGCCTTCGCTGGCTCCACATTGGCTAGCCATCTCCTTCAAGGCCTGAGGGGAGATGGGGTCAAAGCAGTTGTGTTGATTTTATTTGCCTGGCACCTGCTACCTCCTGTCTCTCTCTCTCAGGATGCCCTACTGCTTCAGCTAGGCTGGACTTCCTTTTCTGTAAGGGTCAGTTGGCTGGTAGTTGGTGAGGACTGGGAATGGTGGACCCTTTCTCCACAGGAGTTACTTCTCTGAAAGATCACTGTGGGAGCTGGGCTGGAAATAAGCCAGCCAAGAGGATCTCAGAGGAGTACTCCCCTTGGATTTTCTGGCCCTGGTTTTATCAATTGGCTCCATCAACCAATGTGCCTTTTGAGAGGAAGATCACAGAAATTACTGCCGCCATATTCTGAAAAAGACTTGGGTAGTTCAATAGTTCAATAGCTTCATAGTTCAATAGATGGCAGATTTGACTGGGGCAATGAAATCTGGGCATATGACCTGGGTCTGCCATTAACAAGTAACTATGAGATCTTTGGCAAGTCATGTCATTTTTCTATGCCTCAGTTTGCTCATCTGTAAAATGAAAGTATTAAACTAAATTATTTCTAAGGTCTATTCCCATTTGGAATTCTGTGAATAAATGAGACTAGCATACCATATCATCATCAGTATCATCATCATCATCATCATCACCACTAGCACTTATCCAGCACTTCAATGTTTGCAAAGTGTTTACACATTTTATCCTCACAACAACCCCATAAGGTAAGTATAATTACTATTTTCATTTTACAGATGAGAAATTGAAACTGAAAGGAGTTAAGTGACTTGCCCAAGGTCATATACCTAGGGCAAGCAGCATTCAAACTCAGCACTGTACCCACTGCTCCCCCAAGTGGGAAGTTAGATTGGATGACCTCTAAGATCTCTCCAACTGCACCAAGATTCTAAGATTTTTTGATGTTTCAGGAGTTTATGAATGTGAAAAAAGGAGTTTGTTATACTGCTTAGCATGGACATTTCTTAACGTTCCCTGCATTCAAAGAGACACACAGGATCCTGGTATTAACCTAGGCCCTAGATTCCTTGCATTTTGCCATATATGGAATTGGAAAATGAACTGTGCCTGGATAAGTACACTGAAGTAATTAGCATTAGATGGACACTAGGGATGCTGAGTTTATGAGCAGCTTAAGAAAACTAACCTTTGAATTCATGCCAAATATATCTTTTCAGGCAACTTTAAGTATATCAGCCCTGGGAATAATGATAATAATGTTTAACATTAGTATCACGCTTTATAATTTTCAGAGTACTTTATCTTTGCGGGGGGTGGGGGGTGGTATAGAATATTGGTATCAGTCTTCCCAAATTACAGTGAAGTAAGGCTAAGAATTTTGGGCTGGGTACCATAGCTGTGACCAGAAAATCACAGGGGTGATTATCTCCATTTTAGTTCTGGTCTATACTTAGCCTCCCCTGATTTCAGTTGTGGAGGAAAGCACCAAAATAATCAGCATTTTGAACTAATTCAAATGTGTCCAAAGTAGACTGAACCAGCACAAATCACAATCCTAAAGTAATTCTAGGAGGCTTAGCCCACTGTGCCCAGCACAGCCACATGGCTGTTCTGTGGGACAAAAGAAAAAAAAAACACAGACAACAGAACCTCATTATTGGGATATGGCCCTTGCATTCAAATAGGATCAGGTTAAAATCCTAATAATAATATGACTCTGTGCTTAATGTAATCCCTTTGCAGCCTAATGTCCTTTGCTAAAAGCATCACTAGCCACACCTTATCACTTCATCAAGGAAGTAGAAAATTTTATTTTCTTCACTATGTTACAGATGAAGAAACTGCAGCTGAGAGCTTTCAGCATTTTGAAATTAGAAGGGACCAATCCAAATCTTTCATTTTACAAAGCAGGAAACTGACACTCAGAGAGCCTAGTTATTGGCTAATGACAACTAGTCGTTAATTGGCAAAATCAGAATTTAAACCCTGGACTTCTGACTCTAAATCCAGTGATCTTTCCAGCATTTTGAAATTAAGTAAACTGATCATACTTCCATCCAGTCCAAATTGAAACCCCACAATTCTTTCTATTTTGAAATTTTCTATTCTGACTACAATTGCTTGGGGCATGGTCAGAATCTGCTGCAAAATTGGAGTTTGAGAATAGAGATGTCAGGCAGAGACTAATCATTAAAACTTCCCAATGGGGATGACCTGAGGAGGTAGGAAATAGGGAGCGAAGCATGGGGCTACCCACCTTTCAACCACAGTCTCACCTATCAGTTATGCTTTTGGGCTATTTGGCCTCAAGCACCCCCTTCATGGACAAGAAAATCTAACAGGTCAAATGGTCATTAAGTATTTATTAAGTGCTTACTATATATCAAGCACTGTGCTAAGGCTAGGAACAAAATTATAAGTAGAAAGACTGTTCCTGTCCTCAAGGAGCTTGCATTCTAATGTCAGAAGACAAAACATTGGGGAAAAAACTGAAGTGGGGAGGGACATGGCATGGAGAGAGGATTGTAGAGGAAATCTATAGTGCAACCTAGAGAGGAATGAGACATGGCTGAGCTAGGAGCCCTCCATAAATGGAGATTCTGGAAGGATCCATTCAATGAGAAAGACAGACAGACACACAAACACAGACAGAAACAGAGACACAGAGAGAAGGGGGAGGGGGAGGGAGAGGGAGAGGGAAGAGAGAGAGAGAGAGAGAGAGAGAGAGAGAGAGAGAGAGAGAGAGAGAGAGAGAGAGGCTACAGAAGAGAATGGTGTGGGTGGATTCAATGGGTGAATTCCAGGGCTGGAGTGAGGCTTCAGGATAAAGAGCTAGGGCAAGGGAGACAAAGTCTGGTAGTGCAGTCTAGAGAGCATAGCCAAGGCCAGAGTTGCTTCAGAACCTTGAGGACTTGGAATCCTCACTTTGGATGGGACTTTGCAGAGGAGCCTGTCGCATTAACTTAGGTGGCCCCACTGCTATAAGCTGCCACACCCTACTGCTTTGGGCTCACTCAAGAAAAAGAGAAGACAGGTATAGTGGCTTGTACCAGACACTAGGGGTAATCTATGTGACTATGTATTCTCTCCTGAAGCAACTAGGTGGCGCAGCAGAAAAAGTGCTGGACCTAATGTCAGAAAGACTTGAGTTCAAATTCTACCATAGATAATTACTAGCTGTATGACCCTGGGCAACTCACTCAATCTCTGTCTGCCTTAGTTTCCTCAACTATAAGATGGAAATAATGATAGTATCTACTTCCTAGAATTGTTGTGGGGATCAAATGAGATATTTGTAAAGTGCTTAGCACAGTGCCTGGCACTTAATAAATGCTTGTCATCGTTGGCATCATCTCCTCCTCCTCCTCCTCCTCTTCTTCTTCTTCTTCTTCTTCTCCTCTTCTCCTCCTCCTCTTCTTCTTCTTCTTCTTCTCCTCTTCCTCCTCCTCCTCTTCTTCTTCTTCTTCTTCTTCTTCTTCTTCTCCTCCTCCTCCTCCTCCTCCTCGTTCTTCTTCTTCTGTCTCTCTCTGTCTCTCCCTCTGTCTCTCTCCTACACACACACACTCACATACACTCACACTCACATTGGAGATGAGACTACTCAGACACACATCTATTCTACATGGATTGAGGTATTAAGGAAACTCCTGTTCCCTTCATCTTAGCTGTCATTATTAGTAGGACTTTAGAGAGGTGTGTAAAATGTACCCATGAGACACATTTAAGTTTAATTTGCATTATTAATATCTCCCTCACTCTCTGAAGTCTAGACAATCAACCAAACAATAACTCAAACCCTGATTTGTAATATTTGCTTATTTCCAAGATACAAATGCTCACACTGAAAATTTAACAATGAACTTTCCTGAGTTGATTGGAGCTGGCTGTAGCACACCCCTGGATTCAGGTCAACAGAAAGAAGGGGAAAAAAAATTTTAAGATGGGAGACCCGCCTGAGCAATGTCCTCGAGACAAAATTATAGAAGGATATGTGTACATTGGACAGTGACTAGAGGAAGAGACCTGGATGAAAGAGTACTGACTGACAAATGCAAATTGTATCATGATAAAACAAGAGAGAAAATAAGGAAATGGAAAACAAAGGAGTATTCTGTTGAAATCTGCTCTTCATATTTTTTCTCACCAAGCAAAAAGTGAGAAGCAAGAAAGAAACACTTTGGGGGTTCAAGAAGTACTGTTATCAAGTAGTGTAAATTACATTTCAAATTATCATAATCCTTCCAAACACCTCCTCAGGTCTGATGCTTCTACACTCCCTAACTGCAAAATTCCTATTTCCCAGTAAAGGGCTAATTAGGCTTGTCAACATCTTTCTAGAATATTAAGATTTTCTTTTGCTACTGTAGAAAAAGAAAAAATGCATTAAATTGCTTATTAAATTGAAGTGTTACTAGGGGAAGACCAAATCTATTGTAATAAGTTTCTGAGCTTGCTTTTGTTTTACTGTACTCAAATTTTAAGAATAATTTCATTTCAATCTGTAGCCAAACTTTGACTTCAAAAGTTTTGACCCAACCTAGCTCAGAGGGATGTTTGTTAGTCCTATTCAAACTGGTTTTTCTACCTTGATTGAAATTGGCTGATTCGTTCTTCTTTACCTCTCTTGTATCTGCCCCTTTCTCTTCCTGTCCCTCTCCATCTTGTCTCTGTCTCTGTCTCTCTTTGTCTCCTATGTCTGTCTGTCTATCACCCTGTGTCCCTATCTAGTCCTCTATGTTTATCTGGTTCTGGTTCTGGTTCTGGTTCTCTCTCTCTTCTCTCTCTCTCCTCTCTCTCTCTCTCTCTCTCTCTCTCTCTCTCTCTCTGTCTCTCTCTCTCTCTCTCCTGTGCATGAGACTGTTTCACACAACTTGCACACAACTTACTTGGTTCAAAACTGAAAGGCCACATGATCTTGGAACAAGTAAGCCAGCCCTAGAAGAGCTTTTGAGGTCTTTCTGGTCCTTTCTTGCCTTGTTTTAGGTGGCCAGGATCTAGCTCTCTAGGCTACAATGAGAGAGTGATAGATCTGGGGTGGGGGTTTTCCTCTGAGTTTGTCTTTTTAAGTTGCCATATTTCCCAGAAACCCTGGACCCAGGGTGTGCAGGAGACCCTGAACGTGTCAAGGATGAAGCTCCCCCTGTACTGACACATTTTGTTGTTGTGCCCCACACTGGATTCCCTGTGCGTCCTTGGGAGGCAAGTCAGGGACCAGCTAGTCCATGCCAGGCTGGGATAATGCTTGTGCCCCTGGAGTCCTTTGCAGATAAGCGGACCCTTCTATCTTCATAGTCTAGCAGTTCCCAAGGAAAAAGAATTTGGCTTTTGTCATCACCTTGCTTTGCTTCTACACATGGGAAATGGTCTTGCCCTTCCCCCCACCTTTGCTGCACCCTTTCTCCCTCCCATGTCAAGCTCCTTCCTAGTATTCCCTCCTCCCTTTGTCCTGCTATTAAAAAAATGTAAACTTGTGTAAGGACTGTGAACTCCTTGCTCTTGCTTTGATTCCTACATGCATGTTCATTGCTCTTGTAATAAACCTATTTTTCATGTAAGCTTTGAAAGGTATGATTTCCTATTGACAGGGGTGAGCAAAAGTGTTCTTATGAGCACTGTTCCAGAAAAAAAAAATGGGGGACTAAACATGTCTCCCTACCCCAGCCAGTGACATTGTAACCATTTTACCAAGTAGCTAAGAAAAAATTGAAAGAGCTCTTTAACTATCCAGCAGTCTGTAATAAGAAGGGCTATATATCAGGAATTTGTAAGCACATAGGCTTGGGAGAATTCAAACATGCAAAACCATTAAAATGACTCCAGTAAATTTATGACAATAACTTTAAATAATAACCCTACAGATACATGTGACCCGGGCTTCTCTGGCCATACCCAGTTTCCCTAACATGGAGATGCCATTGAGGGACCTTTTGAGCATGCCCAGTTTGCCTAACATGGAGCCCACTGCATCCTTTACCCTATGGGCAGGGGGAGCCTCCTTTGATTGACCACCTGTGTCTTTAAAACTGGAAAGACTGAGCTGGTGATTTTCTTTTCCGCATTTTCTGCTGTGCTTTTTTCAGCAGCTCTTATGTACTGCGCAGAGAGGATGACCATCCCAGTTCATTCCTAATGAGGACATCATGAATTAAACCAGTGATGGGGGAGGACTTGATTTCTCCTGCTCCCTCTCCATGAAATGGGCCCAGGAAGTATTCATTTCTGTTCTGTGTTGTTTGTCCTTCTCAGTTTCAAGTAGCAGGAGTGATCACCACAGAACCTTGGAGTTTGAGCTGTGGAGATCTTAAAGCAAGGATTGAAGGTAGGGCAGAGCTCCAGCCCAGCATGAAAGCCCTGAGAAGTCAGGCTGCCTGGGATTCAAGCTAGGGTTTTGGAACTTGGAATTGAAACTGTGCTGCAGAGGAATTAAGCTGAGCTATGAATATGATCCCTTTCATTTCCCCAGAGACTGAGGTGAGGCAAGGAGGGAAGAGAATCATGCCTCCCACATGTTAGGAGAGTTGTATTTATACCTTCTGGTGCAAATGTTTCCATGTAAAACTAATCCATCAGTGGCTAAATGGAACTGGAGTATAAAGAACACACACCTACAGTTGGGGGAACACTACCAGTGAGGCTGGAGCCATTTACAGTTAACCTAGTTACCCCCAGCCCCCTTAAGAGTACCAGAGCACCCTGGGGGAGGAGTGATAACATAACCTAACTGGCCTTCAGGCGGGGGGACCAATGTGGTCTATTCAGTGCTTCTTAAACTGTGGACCCTGACCACATATGGGGTCTCAACTCACAGTTTAAGAAGTGCTGAGGGGCAGCTAGGTGGCACAGTGGATAGAGCACCAGCCCTGAAGTCAGGAGGACCTGAGTTCAAATCCATCCTCAGACACTTAACACTTACTAGCCGTGTGACCCTGGGCAAGTCACTTAATCCCAAATGCCTAACCAAAAAAAGAAAAAAAGTGCTGAACGGGTAGTGAGTGGAAAAAGTTTAAGGAGCCCTGGATTATACACAAGGATTACCCTTCTCCACGTGGAAGGGGATGGAGTGGGCTTCATGTTGGGCAAATTGGTTATGCTCAAAAAACCACTCGATGGCATCTTCATATTTGGATAACTGGGCTTGAAGGAAGCCTGAGGCACATATGGCGGTAGGGGGAGTTAATAAAACATAAGGTGCTTTGCCTGCAAGAAAGAAGTTACCTAAAGAAGATTCACAGGGCAGCTAGGTGGCACAGTGGACAGAGCACTAGCCCTGAAGTCAGGAGGACCTGAGTTCAAATCCAGTCTCAGACCAAACACTTGACACTTACTAGCTGTGTGACCCTGGGCAAGTTACTTAACTCCAATTACCTAAAAAAAAAAAATCACAAGATTGGGTGAATTGAGCAAGTACCAAAAAAAAAGTCATTTGATTTCATTTTCCTGGATTGAGATCTGGGCTTTGAGGTCCCCACTGTACAACTCAGTCAAATTGCAGAGCTGTGACGAATCCAGCATATCATATTTTTCTGTCTACATCTCTCTCAGTCCTGTGCTCAAGTGTTATTGCTTAAATTTCTGGAGCACATCAAGGTTTATGAAACTCTTCCCTCAGAGGACAACCCAGTTAGTTAACAAGGCATTTACTATGTGCCAAGCACTGAGCTAAACATTGAGGATAAAAAGAAAGGCAAAAGGCAATTCATGCTCTCAAGAAGCTCACAGTCTAATGCGGGAAACATGAAAACAACTAGTTGTTTATATACAAGATATAAAGTGGATAGAGCATTGTGCCTAAAATCAAGAAGACTCCTCTTCCTGAGTTCAAATCCAGCCTCAGACACTTCCTGGCTGTGTGACCCTAGGCAAGTCACTTAACTCTGTTTGCCTCAGTGTCCTCATCTGCAAAATGAGCTAGAAAAAGAAATGGCAAACCACTTCAGTATCTTTGCCAAAAAAATTTCAAAATGGAGTCCTGAAGGGTCAAATACGACTGAAACAATTCAACAACATACAGGATATATCCATGATAAAAGGGAGATAGAAGAGGGAAGGCATTAGCATTCAAGGGGATTGGGAAAAGCAGATTTAGAAGGCAGGATTTTAGCTAGATCTTGAAGGAAGCCAAGGAGTCCAGGAGACGAAGATGAGGAGGGAGAGAATTCTAGGTAGGCCTGGAAGACAGCAAGGGAAAATGCCCAGAGGCAGGAGATGGATGGTCTACTTCAAAGAACAATGAGGAAACCAGTGTCACTGGATAGTGGGTATAAGGAGTAAGGAGCCTAGAAAGGTAGGAAGGGATCAAGCTATGAAGGGCTTACAAAGCCAAAAAGAGAATTTTACATTTGATCCTGGAGGCAATGTGGAAATAGGTAGAATGAGAATTATTATCTCCACAGATGAGGAAACTAAGTCTCAGAGAGGTTAAGAGACTTGTGTTTGGTTACATAGAGGGGTTACAGAGCTAAGATTTGAACCCAGGACTCCTAGTTCCAAGACTCATGCACTTCCTTCATACCTCTTTATAATAATAATTCACATTTCCATAGTGCTTCAATGTTCACGAATCTTTCTGCACACACACACACACACACACCCACAATGTATTCTTCCTTATGCCTAATTCAGAACTTCCCTGTGCTTTAGTGGTGTGGTAGATGGAGTGCTGGACTAGCAGTCTAGCAGACCCACCTAAGACACTTAACTGTTGTATGACCCTGGGCAAGTCACTTAACCTCTGTCTTGCCTCAGTTTCCTCAAATGTAAAATGAGGGTAATAATAGCTACATACCAGAATTATAGTGATAATCAAATGAGATAGCACTTGTAAAGTGCTCTGTAAACCTTAAAGCATTATATAAATGCCAGCAATTATTCTATCTGACATAGAAAACATTTTAAAGCAGCAAATGAACAACTTCTGTAATAATAGCATTTGAAACAGTTGAATGCTGTTAGTAGCATGAAAGCTTCTTGAGGGCAGGGGCTGCTTTCTTTTTGTCTTTGTAAAATCCAGTGCCTTGCTCATATAAACTAAAGAAAAACATAAATATGTCTTGAGTTGAGTTCATCAGATTTTTTTTTATTTTGTTTCTCTGAGACCTGATCCCATTTCTGCATATTCCTGAAAAATCAGAAGCATAAAAACAGAACAAATACTAAAACAAAAGCCTGAGAAATGCTGAGCACGATAAGGAGATTGTATAATTTCTAGCTCTTTCATATCTTATGCCATTTGACACACTCAAAGAAGTTAGTTTTATATACATGTGTACCACATGGCTGTGTGTGTGTACATATATATATATGTATATGCGCACACACACACACACACACACACACACACACACACACACATATATATATATATATATATATGCACATACATGCATATGTATGTACAATTTTCCTGCCTGACTCATTCGACTACGTGCTCTGTGGAAGTAAAATTAGATTATTTCTAATGTCTCTTCTGGCTCTAAATCCTAGAATCCTAGGATCTGCTATGATCATCAGGTATTTCTATATCTATTCTGTTATTTCTCAATTTAATACTTTGTTTTTCATTCCTATTTATATTACCTGATACTTCATGAGCTCGAGGTAGTTGAGTAGTGAAGCAGATAGAATACTGCCCTGGAAATCAGAAAACATATTCAGATCCTGCCTCTGACAACTTCCTCTCTGACTTTGGATGAATCACTTGATCTCTCCGAGTTTCAGTGTCCTCATCTGTCGAAAGGGGGATTAATATCTTGCATCACCTGCTTCACAAGGTTATATGGAAAATGACTGGGAACCTTTAAGCCCTACAAAAACATAAGCTGTTATTATTAATATCGTTATTACACATTTGGGGAGAATTCTACCCCAAATGACATCCTTTTTTCAGCCCTCTGTTTCAAATGGCTGTGATATAGAAGAACAGAGTTTTCAATCTGTCAGATTCATTTTTAATATAGTTACATCAGCATTGACACAGCACTGGCCATTTGGAAAGGCTTTTGTACTTATTAACACTGTACTATAGAATGCCACTGAAGCATTGTGTATGTGTGTTAAGAATCTAAGCTTTTCACTTCAGTTCAGGGGTACCCCATGACCCCATGAAACAGACTTGGAGTTTGCTTTCATCTGTTTCATTGTTCTCCCCACTATACCCAGAATTGAGCCACGGAAATCTTGAGACCAAGATTCCAGGCCACATGTTTCAGCCTTCTCAGTAAGGATATCTGGGACTAGAGCCCAGGTCGGAGCTTTGAACTTAGAACCTTGTGGGACTGTTCTAGATAGTAATGAAGCAAAGCTGTTAACTAATCCCTTTTCTCTCCCCAGAGACTGAGGGGATACAAGGGGAGATTGTGTACCAGGTGTATGGGGCATTATTGTATGTTTATTCTTACATCTTTGAAGCAAATAATCTTTTTGTAAAAGCTAATCTGCTGGATAAGTAGATTAAATGGTTAGACAATTAAATGGAACTAGGGTGCAAGGGACTCCTAAAATTTGAGGAACCCCATTGGTGGAGGTCAGAGCCAATTGAATCTCTCCAAATCCCCTCAAGAGTATTGGAGAACTCTGGAGGAGGGGTGAAATATGATATACTTGGCCTTCAAGAAATGAGAGCCAGAGTAGACACTATTACATATTTTTATTACCAGTGCTTAGCATAGTGTCTGGCACATAGCCTTAATAAACACTCTATCTATATCTGTATGTATATAGAGCTATATACATATGGACATATACATGTGTGTGTGAAAATGGGTATATATGTATGTATATAGACATATACGGGTATAAGTATATATATTCACATATATGTGCATATAGTTATATATCCCTCCATCCTTAAGATAATAAGACAATCACTGTTTTCAAGAAACCAAATTCTATTCAAGAGAAAACTCATAAAGAAGAGTTAGTTCAACTCTAAGGTAGGTTGAAGATCCTGGTGACTCAACCGGTATAGATAACAAAATCCAGGGACCCCTGGACAGCAGTGACAAGTCAAATAGTGATTGGGAAGATCAGAAAGGCCTCAATCAGGAGGCAGTTTCTAAGAATTTGTTTGCATTAAAAAGAAAAGGGGGGGGGGTCAGTTAAATATTCCTGCTATAGGTCAGTTCCTAATGGGTGAGAAATGTTCATGTTATCCAGAGACATTCATGAAAGTCTCCTTTTCTTTGCTCTCCAGCAGGTTATGTAGTGATTTCTTTGATCAATTCAGTCTTGGCCACGTCCTTTTATAAGCTGGTTGGGTAATGCTGGGCAAATGTGATTAAACTTTTAACTACCATTGGATGTAGAAATCCTTTTTTATACCTGTGGGCTAACAGCACTATCTACTTGCTCCTTCGGGATACTTTGTATGCTTTGTAGACACCAGGTGCTGTAACCACCCTCTCTGACTCATCAGAGGTACAATACGCTTCATGTCCCTGTGATACCCTACTGAACCAGGACTGCACATTCGTGCATTACTGGTCTCCAGTGTATATTTCCAGCACCATCTGGAACCAAGCCCCCACTGGTCAGGAGACAAATAGGCAACAGCACCATCTGCTGGTATTTAAAATAAATCACAACTGCTATTACCATCTATATGATTGTCTAGATGTTGCTAGGTTCTTAGATTCAGAACGGCAAACGATCATAGAGGTAATCTAGCTTAATCCCTTCATTTTATAGATGAGAAAACTGGGGCCCAGAGAAGTGAAGTGACTTATTATGGTAGATCTAGTTACATTTTATTGACCTCCTGCCATTGAATAGGACATTCCCATTGGGTAAGCTGACATTTGCCTGAAAGACTTATATGGAGAACCTAGATTTGGAACACTTTGAAAATATAGAAGGAAGAAGGGAGCAATGATGTGCTATATTCTCCTTGATGATCCTGCACATGACCTACATACAAATAATCATACTAATTTACAAAGCCAGATGTTATCTAATATTTTCAACCTGCCCATATAAACGTGTGTGGTTCAGAAGATCACAGATTTAAACTGAGAAGGAAATTTAAAGGCCATCTAGTCCAACCCCCTTATTTTTCATATGAATAAGCTGGCACATAAAGAGAGAAAGTGACTTTCTTAAGGCCATAGAAGTAGTAAGCAGCAAAGCTGGCATTTAAACTCAGGTCCTTAAGCTATAAATCCAGCAATCTTTCCATGATTGTGCTCCACCTTTTTTTTAACCTCTAGAATCTTTTGTTCCATTTTAATAAATGATCTGAGGGGGCTAACTTCCATTCAAATCCATGTACAGCAGAATGAGATCCAAATCCCAGGTCTGCCATTTACTACCTGTGTGACCTAGGTCACTTAACATTTCTGAATCTCAGTTTCCTCATCTGTAAAACGAGAGAGTTAGACAAGATGCCCTCTAAAATTACTGCCTGCTCTATATCTGAGGTGCTAAGATTCAATATATTTTATTCAACAGGGCTTGGTAATATTGCTCTGAAGGAGTAGAGCTAATTTTTCTAGGATTCTACCATGCCTGGATCCTCATCAACAACACTGATTAATCAGATTGCATTTTTATTGTATACCAGATCACCCCTAATATAAGTGCAGACCTGACTTGACCCTGGGAATGGTGTGTCTATATATCTCAGACAACTTTCTAGTATTAATATACTAAGTAGGAGGCTACTTGAGTAGAGAGAGGGGAGTTCTCACATCGTAAGAAGTTCTTCACGCTGAGGAAATCACAGATCCTTCCCCTAATCACTAGCTCATTATAGACAACATGGTTTTTATTTGCTAACAAAGATGGTGTAGAGGAAAAGGCACTTAAAAACTGTTTCTTGATTGACTGACTAATGCTCTAAAAGCAATAGAAACTATCCTTGTGCCACTCCACATTATTGGGATACAAGCTTTAGGTGCCTAAAGTGCTCAAATCCTATTTTCTCTCCAACAAAAAACCTAGGGTAGAAATGAAGTCTATATCATTGGTTTGAAAAGGGTTGTCAACACCTTTTTCATGGGAAGGAGTAAGGTTTAGAAAAGGAAGATGCTGAAGATCAGAAACTACTTGAAGAATAGGAGGTGGTTACTAATGGCTAAGGGACAGTTGGGTGGCCCAATGAACAGAATGCCAGGCCTAGAGTCAGGAAGATACATGTTCAAGTATGGCCTCAGACACTGGGTAAGTCACTTAATCCTGTTTGCTTCAGTTTCCTCATGTGTAAAATGATCTGGGGAAGGAAATGGCAAACCACTCCAGTATTTTTGCCAAGAAAACCTCAAATGGGATGATGAAGAGTCAGACATGGCTAAAACAACTGAACACCAACACTAATGGCTTGGACCAGTGCCTTCCCTCTATTACCTCAAATTTATCCTGTACATAACACACACACACACACACACACACACACATCATATAGAGAGATAGATGGATAGACATAGCTTATTTAGTTATTTACATGTTGTTTCCCCAACTAGATGGTGAGCTCCTTGAGAGCAGAGGCTTTCTTTTGCTTTTCTTTGCATCTCTAGCACTTAGCACAGTTCCTGGCTCATAGTAGGCACTTAATAACTGTCTCTTGATTGACTGACTAATGGATTAAAAGCAGTAGACACTGTCCTTGTGCCACTCCACATTATTGGGATACAAGCTTTAGGTGCCTAAAGTGCTCAAATCCTATTTTCTCTCCAACAAAAAACCACCTGAAAGTTGCTTGAAAAGAGTTTTCTTGGGGAAAATCTAAGCATAACATTTTTGTGGTTTATCCTCTGCCAGTGGATTCTTTTCCAAAACCTGAAGACAGCAATAGCTGGATGGTTGGGACAGGAGGATGTATTACAAGATGCATTCTCAAAGCTGGGCAAGGAGTCAAAACAACTCCTTTGATAAGTGAAGTCTAATTTTTTGTCAAGGTGACCATGCTCCTGTGGTCTAACCTCTAGTCTAGAAGCTTTCCTGCGCCCAAAATATATTTGAGATCTAACTCCATTCCCCTTCATTCTTGTCCTATGTACCATCTTCTACATTAATCAGGAATTGATCCTCAGCATTTAATTGTGTGTGTATGTATATGTATATGTGTGTATGAATGTATGTATGTATTGAATTGTGTTGTATGTGTTGCCATCTAGGACAGAAAATTGTTCAAGCAGCTGTCCAAGATTCCTTTTTTTGGGGAAGACACCAGTTAAGAAGCAGACAAATCAAATAGTTATCCAAAGGGAAATGTATGAAAAGAGATTTTGGAGTTTCATTTAACAATTGTTTTCACTTATAAATGAGTTTAATCTATATTCATTTATAAAGTATATGCTGTAGAAATATATTCTGGTCAAATATGAAAAATCTTTTATTTCTCATACTGAATTTCACCATATGATATTAATTTGGAAAAAGGCAAGAAAAAAATGGTTACAGCACAAAAAGTTTTATACTTCATTGCTATGGGTCTTCAGAAACAAGGAAAGTATCTAAGAAAACTCATTCACATTTTCATGCACAGAAATTATTACATTGTTTATCAAATATTATTGTTCAATATGTTTTTACTTTCAGCAGAAGCAAGATGGCAGAGGAAAGGCAGGGACTCACCTGACTTCTCCCAAATTCCTCCAATCAAGTTTAAAATAATGCCTCAAAATGAATTCTGGAGTGGCATAAGGACTGGCTGAACCAATATTCTAGACCAAGACAACTTAGAAGGTCAGCAGGAAAGGCCTGTTTCAGGAAGGTAAGAGGGGAGCTCACACTGTACCCAATAAGCCAGTAGTGAGGCCTTAAGCCCCAGTGTAAGCCAGCAGTCCAGCACAAGTCAGCACCATTGAGGCCCTATGCCCCAGGGCAAATCAGCAGCAAGGCACTGGACCCCTGTACAAGGCAGTCAGCAGAGGGCCATGCCTGCTCATATAAACCAACAATAGGCATTGGGGATGACAGAATCTGTGGCAGAGACTTCCAGAATTCTGAGCCCATAGAATGTAAGGGGGTCAGAAGGAGACTACATGGGACCCTTAGTTGGCACTGGGTGCAGAACTCTGTTGCTCATCCCATACAGGGATCCTAGTTGTGATCCCAGGGCAAAGAGGAGCACAAGTATACTACAGTTCCTGGCCACAGTACCCTGGTGACAGTTCCAGGGCAGAAAAGAGTGCATGCGGCTGTTCCCAGACCAGAGCATAGGCCCAAAGAGTAGTGAACACACCTCTCCTCAGATCATACCACCTTCGAAGAAATGGAAACTTAGAGACCCCCAGAACTAACTCTGAAAAATAACAGAACAAGAACATCAAGGTTGGGACAGTGCCTCCTCAACCCCGGGAACAAAGCCCAACTTTAACATAAAGTTAGAGGTCAAGAAATAGTCTGGAAAAATGAGCAAGCAACAAAAGGATGACCCCAATCATAGAAATTTACTGCGGTCATGGGGAAGAGCAAAACTACAAAGAGGACAACAATGTCAAAACAGTTACATGCAAAGCCTCAAAGAAAAGTGAATTGGTCTCAGGCCCAGTAAAGATTTAGTGGAAGAGCTCAAAAAAGAATTTTAAAAATCAAGTAAGAGAAGTAGGGAAGAATTGGGGAAAAGAAATGAAAGTGATACAGGAGAGAGTCAACAGCTTAGCAAAAGAAGTACAAAAAAATGGGAAAAGATGTACAAAAATTCAGGGCAGCTAGGTAGTGCAGTGGATAGAGCACTGGCCCTGAAGTCAGGAAGACTTGAGTTCAAATCCGGTCTCAGACACTTGTGTGACCCTGGGCAAGTCACTTAACCCCATTGCCTAGCCCCCCCCAAAAAAACATAGAAAAATGTTTAAAAAAAGATGTACAAAAATTCACTGAAGAAAACAACTCATTAAAAAGTAGAATTGGTCAAAAGAAAAAGAGGTATAAGAGCTCACTGAAGAAAATGAGTCCTTAAAAAAATTAGAATTGGACAAATGGAAGCTAATGACTTCATGAGGCATCAAGAAACAATAAGACAAAATCAAAATAAGGAAAAAATGGAAGAAAACATGAACTATCTTATTACAAAAATAATTAACCTGCAAAATAGAGGAGAGATAATTTAAGAATTGTAGAACTACCTGAAAGTCATCATCAAAACACGAACCTAGACAGCATATTACAAGAAATTACTATGGAGAATTGTCAGGATATCATAAAACCAGAGATGTATTGGGACATAAAAACTTTACAACCAAATGCAGAAAAGTAGAAATATTAAATCCATCCTTTTCAGATCATAATGCAGTAAAAAAAAATGTTCAACAAAAGGCTGCAGAAACATGCACCAAAAATTAATTGGAAATTAAATAATCTAATCCTAAAGAATGAATGGGTCAAATCATAAAAATAATAAAATATTTCATTAAAGAGAATGACAATAATGAGACAATGTACCAAAATTTATGGGACACATCCAAAGCAGCACGTAGGGGAAATTTGATGTCTCTAAATATTTACATCAATAAAATAGAGAAGGAACAGATCAATAAACAGGGTATGCAGTTAAATAAAAACTGGGGGGGGGAAGCAAATTAAAAATCCCCAATTAAACAACAAAGTGGAAATCCTTTAATTCTAAAGGAGAAATTAATAAAAATAAAAGTAAGAAAATCATTGAGCTAACAAATAAAAGTAGGAGCTGGTTTTATGGAGAAAAAAAAACTAAAATAGATAAACCATTGGTTAATTTGACTTTAAAAAAGAAAGAAGAAAACAAATTACTCATATAAAAAAATGAAAAAAATGAATCCACTACCAAGGAAGAGGAAATTAAAGCAACCATTAAAACAATTTTGCCCAACAATATGCTAATAAATCTGACAATATAAAGTGAAATAGATGAATATTAACAAAAATATAACTTGTCCAGATTAACAGAAGAAGAATACTTAAGTAACCCTACTGTAAGGGGAAAAAAGTTTAACAAGACATCAATGAGCTCACTAGGAAAAAAAAATACTTAGGACCAGATAGATTCACAAGTGAATTCTACCAAACATTTAAAGAATAGTTAATTCCAATATGACATAAACCATTTTTTAAAGATAGGCAAAGAAGAGTCCTACCAAATTCCTTTTATGACACAAATGTGGTGCTGATACCTAAACCAGAAAGAGTGAAAACAGAAAAAGAAAAGTATAGACCAATTTCCTTAGTGAATATTGATGCAATTTTTTTAAAATAAAATACTAGCAAGGAAATTACAGCAATACATCACAACCCTATACACTGATAAACTGATAAAATTGTTACCAGGAAAGCAGAGCTGGTTCAATATTAGGAAAACTTTCAGCATAATTGACCATATCAATAATAAAAACCAACAAAAATCATGTGATTATCTCAATAGATGCAGAAAAAGCTTTTGACAAAAAGCAACACCCATTCCTATTTAAAACACTAAAGAGCATAGAAATAAATGGAGTTTTCCTTAAACCAACAACAAGTATTATCTATAGTGGGGATAAGCTAGAAGCCTTCCCAATAAGATCAGAGGTAAAGACAGGATGCCCATTATTACCTCTTTTATTTGACATTGCACTAGAAATGCTAGCTATAACATCAAGAAAAGAAAAAGAAATTGAAGGAATTAGCATAAGCAATAGGGAAACAAATCTATCACTCTTTACAGATGATATGATGGTATACTTGCAGAATCTCAGAGAATCAACTAAAAAACTAGTTGAAATAACTAACAACTTCAGCAAAGTCACAGGATACAAAATAAACCCACATAAATCATCAGCATTTCTATATATTCAAAACAAAAAGTCCAGCAGGAAGCAATGGAAAGAGAAATTCCACTTAAAATAATTATAGACAACATAAAAAACCTGGGAGTCTACCTGTCAAGATAAACAGAGGAACTATATGAAAACAGTTACGAAACATTTTTCACACAAATAAAGTCATATTTAAACAACTGGAAAATCCTAATTGCTCACGATTGCAAGCCCAGCCAATACACTAAAAATGACAGTCCTACCTAAGTTAATATATTTATTTAGCACTATACTAAACTACCAAAAATTATGCTATAGAGCTGGAAAAAAACAATAATAAAATTCATACAGAAGAACAAAAGGCCAAGAATATCAAGGGAATTAATTTTTAAAATGAAAAAGAAGTTGGCCTAGCTGTACCAAATCTCAGATTGTTTTACAAAACTGTAATTATCAAAACAATCTAGTACTGGCTAAGAAATAAAGTGGTGAATCAGTGGAATAGATTAGGTACACAATACACAGGAGGAAACTACACAGTTTTTGATGAACACGGAGATCCAAATTTTTGGGACAAGAACTCACTATTTGGCAAAAACTGCTGGAAAAATTGGAAAGCAGTTTGGCAGAAACTAGGTATAGACCAATACCTCACACCACACCATATATCAAGATAAGGTCAAATGGGTACATGATTTAGATAAAAAGGGTAAGACCA
The DNA here is from genome assembly GCF_003287225.1 of Phascolarctos cinereus. Classification (NCBI taxonomy): domain Eukaryota; kingdom Metazoa; phylum Chordata; class Mammalia; order Diprotodontia; family Phascolarctidae; genus Phascolarctos; species Phascolarctos cinereus. Next base: position 412,439,055 of record NW_027555958.1, read on the forward strand.
TAAGCAAATTAGGGGAGCATGGAATAGTTTATCTGTCAGATCTATGTAGAAGGGAAGAATTTATGCTCAGACAAGAGATAGAGGCCATTAAAAAAATCTAAAATGGATAATTTTGATTATATTAAATTAAAAATTTTGGCATAAACAAGACTAATGCAACCAAAATTAGAAGGAAAACAGAAAGCTGGGGAACAATCTTTACCACAAATGTCTCTGATGAAAGCCTCATTTCTCAAATATACAAAGAACTGAGTCAAATTTATAAGAATACAAACCATTTCCCAACTGATAAATGGTCAAAGGATATGAAGAGGCAGTTTTCAGAAGAAATCAAAGCTATCTATAGTCATATGAAGAAATGCTCTAAATTACTGTTGATTGAAGAAATGTAGATTAAAACAACTCTGAGGTACCAACTCATACCTATCAGATTGGATAATATGATGAAAAAAATGACAAATTTTGAATGGGATATGGGAAAATTGAGACAGTAACACACTGTTGGTAAAGTTGTGAACTAGTCTAACCATTCTAGAGAAAAAATTGAAACTATGCCCAGAGGGCTATAAAACTGTGCATACCTTTTGATCCAGCAATACCACTATTAGATCTATATCTCAAAGAGATTAAAAAAAAGAGGAAAAGGATATATATATATCTAAAACTTTTTATAACTGCTCTTTTTGTGATGGCAAAGAATTGGAAATTGAAGGATGCTTATCAATTGAGGAATGGCTGAACAAGTTGTGGTATATGATTGTGATGGAATACTATTGTGTTGTAAGAAATGACGAGCTTTCAGAAAAACCTGGAAAGACTTACATGAATTGATGCAAGTGAAGTGAGCAGAACCAGGAGAACATTGTACACAGTAACAGCAATACTGAATGATGATCAATAGTGAATGATAGCTATTCTCAGCAATACAATGGTCTAAGACAATTCCAAAGGACTCATGATGAAAAATACTATCCACCTCCAGAGAAAAAACTGATGGAATCTGAATACAGATTGAAGCATAATATTTTTTACTTCATTGTTTTTGTGGTCTTTTTTTTTTGGTCTATTTTCTTTCACAACGTGACTAACGTGGAAATATGTTTTGAATGATTGCACATGTATAACCTTTATCAAATTGCTTGCCTTCTCAAAGATGAGTTAAGGAAGAGAAGATCAGAGAGAATTTGGAACTCAAAATTCTTTTTTTAAAAAGGGGTGGGGCTAAAATTGTTTTACATGTAATTGGAAAAAATAAAAAAAGAAAAATATTTTCCTTTCAAATACATGTGGAAGAGTCATTGTCTTAGCAAGGAAAAAATGGAAAGAAAAGAAAAAGAAAAAAAGGCCCAAGAAAACCAAAGGAAAAAAAAAACTTATCATAAGTAAAATGGATATAGTTTTGCTTTGGCAGAGTTTATTCACAGGTAAAAATTGTATAAAATAGGAAAAAATTGTTGTTTTCTCCCATAACTAAATCATGTTTAAATTCTTATTAGAGGACCATCCAAAATGATATTGTTATCCAAGAGTTGAAAGGTAAATGAAAATGTAACTGTGAGGAGAGGGTTCATCCCAATCTAAATGGGCAAAATGGTGTCATAGAGTACTGGATGTGGAGTCAAAAGGACCTGGGTCCCATCTTTGACACTTACTAGTTTTATGACCAGTAGTGAATTAATTTCTCTGCCTCCATTTCCTCATCTGAAAAATGTGGATAACAATACCTCCATTAAGTATATCTCCACACGATCTATGTGAAGTTCAGATGATATTCAACAATTCCATTCAAGTAGTTATTAGGTACTTACTCTGTGTCCAGCACTGTGCCCAGTGCTAAATACAAAGTCAAAAATGAAACAATTCCTTAAGGAGCTTACCTTCTACTGGGGGCAAACAATGTGAAGACAAATAAGAATATCATTGGATACAAAATAACTTTTGGGCAGAGTGTTAATAACTGTAGACAACATATTATATAAGGTTGGTTATTATTATTATCCAAGACATTTTCTGTGTACACAGATCTCTTCAAGTGACTAAATTTTATATATTGATTGAATTTAAGTCAACTACACTCCCCACCCAAAAATCAAATTTAAATGACTTTTGGACAGGGGTAAAACATTGAAAATGTCAACTCAAAAGTGAGTCCTTCCCACCCCCACTCCCCTAAAACTTGTGAGTAAATGAAAACATGATCTGGGGGAACATTTTTCTTTTTTGGTATCTGATGTGGCATTGACCATTTCCTGTGCCATACCTGCTGATGAGGCATTTGGCATGAGGTATCCGAAGGAACCCAGTCATTGACATTGACATTATTTTTATATTATTACTATTTTATTATTTATTATCCATGACATTATTTTGCCAGAGATTTCAGCCTGCCAGCATTATTTTCCAATAAAAAAATCTCTCCCAAGAGGGACATGGTTGCCTTTTGGAAACCTGGGAAGTCTTGGCAATCCCTATGCTGTTTACCACAGAAACTTGCACTTGGATAGAATTACAGTGTGTGACCTGATATACGCATGGATGGATGTTTGATGTCTGATCTTTTCTCTCTGTGTTTATTTGGGAATTGTAAATCATGGAATTAGATGAAATGGCTCTGATCTTGCCAAGTCATCAATGATGGCATGGGGTTATACCTGAATAGGCTGGAAAATGTACCAGCAAATAACAGACTTTGTTCAGGAGAAGATTGACTGGTTTGCTTTTGATTAATTTACATCTTATTACTCTGAGTGAGATTGAAAAAGAAAAGGAGACTTTGTAAGCATGGATGATCTAACATCTGCTTATCTGTTGTGTTTTTTCTTTGGAAGTTCTAAAACATCATATGACCTCAAAACGACATTGACAGTTTATTAAAAGAAAAGGGAGGAAAAAAACCACACATCTGCCTAAAAATAAGTAGACATTATTCATTTACCCTTGTCTGTTTAAAGCATCTGGTCCATAATTGGATTGTAGATATGTTTTTATGTTTTGGGGAAATGGTTAATGGTCTAATGGAGTACCTTGTATTTTACATTACAATCATGTATGTTTCTGATTAAGTTTTAAGAATTGTATATTACATATATTTATCATCTTGGATGTGACTCGATGATGAGGAATAATTCTTTTATCCCCCTACTGAGGATTTTAATAAGAATAGAATGGTAATCCACTTAATGAGGCAGCTAGGTTGGATAGAGTGCTGGGCCTATAGTCAGGAAGACCTAAATTCAAATCCAGCCTCAGACACCTCATACCTGTGTGATCCTGGGCAAGTCACTTAACTTCTGTCTGTCTCAATTTCCCCATCTGTTAAAACAGGGATGATAGGGGGCAGCTAGGTGGTACAGTGGATAGAGCATTGGCCTTGGAGTCAGAAGGACCTGAGTTCAAATCCAGCCTCAGACATTTGACACTAACTGTATGACCCTGGGCAAGTCACTTTAGCCCATTGCCTGGCCAAAGGAAAAAAAAAATAGGGATAATACTACCTACCTCCCAGGTTTGTTGTGAAGATCAAATTAGATAGCACATGTAGAGCACTAACCTTAAAGCAGTCTTCAAATTCTATTATTATTATTAGCTATTATAAGTTTACCTCAAGGAGTATTAAATGAGGACAGAAAAGAGTGCTGCATTAGAACCGAGGCCTACTTGTAGATTTATTCATTCACCCAATCAATATCTAAAAGGCTTATGACTCTGTGCCAGGTGCCAAACAAAACGAATTAGGTCAACATAATCCATGTCCTTTTCTAGCATTATTATCAACCCTGATTGTTGGTTTCTGTTTTTTTAATTATCTCAAAGAGTATTCTGGAAGTCTCAAACAAAATTTAACTAAATATATTTTTAACTTTTAAAAGTGTTATTGGTCTCACTATATACAGTAGGGAATTGTCACAAATTCAAATCAATGGGACATTGCAACTTCAAAAACTTTGGGAATCTCTAATCTCAGACGTTATTTATTCACTTGCTGAGCTTGCAGTCATATCTATCCTAGGGCTAAGCCCAACCAGTAAGTCTAGAAGTTCCATTCCCAACTCCCGTCTTGGCTTTCTACTTCCCAACAGCCAATGCCAGTATCCCAGGGCATCATGGGGTAACAGTATGCAGAACCCACTGGGCACAGAGGTCAAGTAGGTGGTTGCCTGTATGGCAACTAGTTGCCATATAGTAAGCCAGGGAAAGACCAACCTTATTAAGAAAATACCTGCTTCACTGGATTGCCCTGTAACAGCCTGAAAGTCTTTTAACAGGGAAAAACCCTTCATCCTGCAATCAGAGAACTCAAAATGAAAATAGCCCTGGATGTGGGAAAACATTTATCTAAATTCACACTAAAGTGTAAAAGATTGATAAAAGTTTTTTTTTCTCTTTTTTTCTCATTATCATAGAGTGTTAAAGCTGGAAGAAACAGAGTTGATACTGAGTAAAGGTTATGCTAAAAGGGAAGGAGAAGATATCAAGAGGGAACTTGGATACTAAAGAACACTGGAATGGGAAAGAGTACAAAATGAAATGGCTATGGGTACCCTAAACACATTATATATCAATTTTATTTAGGTTCAGCTTCATGCTGCTTCTATTCCTACTGTTGCTACACCCTCTGGTCAGCCACTCTCTTTCTTCATCATGACCATTTTCCAGCTCTCTACATTTCCTTAGGAGTGATGTAGCAGATAGAGTACTGGGCTGGGAGTCAGAAAGACCAGATTTCAAATCTGACCTCAGATACTTACTAACTACGTGACCCTGGGCAAGTCACTTAACCCCTGCCTGCATAAAACTGAAGAAGGAAATGACAAACCACTCCAATGTCTTTGCCAAAAAAAAAAAAACCTGTGGACACTTGGTCCATGGGGTCACAAAGAGTTGGACACAAGTGAATAACAACAAAATTTTCTTTTGGCCATTTCCTGTGTTGCAACCAGCCTTTACCCTGATGCCCTGCTTAATAAGGATCGTGATGGCCCAACTCATACTTTGGGGGAAAAAACTAAACTGAAAGAGAGGAAGGCAACATCTAAGCCAAAGAAAGGTTTTATACTGAGTTGTCGAAAACCCACACTACCTTCTGAATTCTTATCCCTATTCTCATCATTCACATGAGCTTTCTTCAATCCCAGATCACCCATCATTTAGTCCATTCCATTGGGACCTTTCAACCCTCCACTCTATCATCAACAAGTACACTTAAATCTTTGACCTTTTCAACCTTATCCCCTGCCTTTAATGAAAACAGGGCTTATCCTGAGGACATAAACATGCTTTGTAACACTGTACTCATGGCCTTTCCTTCTTCTACTCAGCCCAACTTACAAGACCAGAAGAAGTACTGCGCATCCTCCTTGATCCCAGCTTCCACTCCCCAACCATTTTTCTACTGCCATCCTACAATGGCATTTTCTTTCTGACTTCAATATAATCTACTTCTTGCCACACTTGTTGCCACCATTTCTTGACATTCATGTCATTCTCACAACTTGTTCAATGACTTTAGTGCTATTTGGTTCACAACCTGCCACCATCCTTAGATGATTTAATTTTGACAATCTCTCCGATGACTAGAGCAAGAAAACCCAGAAATTTCTCAACTCTTTCAAGCTTCATCACTTGACTTCAGACATAGTTACACCTTAAATCTCACCATCTCACAGAAGTGCACTGTCTGCAAGTTACAGAACATTGAAAATCCGCTGTCTAACCACAAATTGATACCCTCAAATTTCTCCTACTCTCTCATTCACACTATACCTATGTTCCCTTTTATCCCTGGACTCATCCCTCTTCTTCTAATCCATCTCCCTCACTCTGGCTTCCTTGCCATCATCATTATTACATGCCTTTCAGTAGACACCATTAATTCTCCCCAGTCACCTAAATTGGAAAGGAAAATGGAAAAGAAAGGAGAAAAATTCCAAAACTCAGTATGTTTGTTATTGGAATGTAGAGTAAGATTAGAAAATAATGTAAATTAAAATTTCTTGGCAAAAAAAAATAACGTGTCCTTATTTATCCATTAAATAATTTCATCCCCCACATTCCCTTCTTTTTCATTTATTTCTCATTTTTGCATCCTCTTTGGCCCTGACTCTTTCCCACACCATCCATCTGTTGTCAACTAAATATCTCATTTTCCTCTATTCTTTAGGAGCACCAGGATAATTTAGCCTGAGCACTGGGATAATAGCTTAATTAGTAAGACTTCCTTCATTTTCCCACCAGACATCCCATAAGATTCTACAAATCCCTATGTAGGCTGAGATATTCCAAAGGAAATGCATATTTAGAAAGATTGTAAGGCTAATCTTGCTATATTAATAGATTCATAGCAAATAACTTCTATGGTTAAGGGCATAAAAGAGTTTCCACTGGAGCCCACATGCTTAAAACTTTCTGAAATGTTCTCCTTGTGGGTTGAAATGTTCCATATTTGATGTCAGATGAAAAATTATATTTCTGGAACACTTGAGGTAAATCAATTTGGCTGGGTTTTTTGAGGTACATAAGTATGAAAAATGACACTCTAATCCCTTGAAAATTTTATTTGGTCATTTTTTAAAACCCAATTGAAAATGGTTGAATCTTAGAGCTTTATGTGTGGGTAGATTTCAATGAAAGAGGCAATTTTAGTTAACTGTAGAAAAAAAAAATAATAAACTGAAGTTAAATGCTATTTGAAAATACCTCATTGGGCAAATTGGATGAGATTTCCAAGGATTTCTAGGGTAAGTTTGGCAGGTTTATTCTTTTGAGCATTTGGAAATTGGATATGGTCTAATGACCCGTGACTACAAGAGAGCCCAAACATAAAGTGATTATGTTCACTAAGTTGGACAGTAGAATGCATCTGGGCCAGTTCCCTCAATTCTGGAAGTAGCCATTGGTCAGTAGAGTAAATAAATCTGAAAAGTCTGTCATGTCAAATCCTCTATGACTAGTGAAACAAGAATATATTAATCAGTCAACGAGTATTTACTAAGTACTACTTAGGCACCATGTTGTGTTCTAGGGAAACAAAGGCAAAAGTAAAACAGTAAAACAAGAAGCTTACAATCCAATGAAGATGGGGGAAATGTGCATATGTAGGCATATACACAAGACATAAAGGCACTGGGTAGGTACATGGCAGATCAGGAGAAGTTTCGCATAGAAAGTGTCTCTTGAGTTGAGCCTTGAAAGAGGCTATGCATTCTGAGGCAGAAAGGAGGAAGAAGTGCATTCTGGCCCCCAAAAAGTCAAAGAAGCAGCAAATGTGTGGAGTAGCAGCAGCAGCAGCAGCAGCATGGAGCCATTTAGCTGGACTTAAACTGGTGCGGAGAAGAAGAATGTCTAATAGGGCTGGAAAGGTATGTTGGGGTCAAGTTGTGAATGCCTTTAAGTGTCAAATGGGGGAGTGTAGATTTGATCCTACAAGCAGTCAGGAGCCACTAAAGCTTATTGAATTGAAGAATGGCAGACCTACATTTTAAAAGGAAAGTCATTTTGGCTTCTGCATGGAAAATGGATTAGAATAGGGAGAGACTTGAGCCTTGGACACCAGTTAGAAGGTCATTGCAATAGTCAGGCAAGAGGTGATGAGTGTCTTGTATAGGGTTGTGTCCTTGGGCATAGAAGGGTAGGGGCATGATTCAGAGATAGAAATGACAAGACCTAGCAAATAACTGAATACATTATGAGAGGAAAAGGGAGGAATTGAGGATGATGGCAAGGTAGCAAACCTGGGTGACTAAAAGGATGATGGTACTCTCAGTAGTGATAGGGAAGTTTGGGAGAGGGATGAGTTTCAAGGAGGAAGATAATGATTTTTGTTTCAGGAATGGTGAATTTAAGATGACCATGAGACACCCAGCTCAAAATGCCCAATTGGCAATTGGTGATATGGGACAGGAGCTCAAGAAAGATAGCAGAGTAAGTAAATAGAGCTGAAATTCATCATCATAGAGATGATTGGGAGCTGAGAAAGGTCACTTAGAGAATAAAGAAAAAAGAGAAGGCTAACAACAGAGCCTTGGGGTATATACAGACTTAGGGGATGGCATAAGGATGATGATCCAGCAAAGAACATGGAGAAAGAGTAAGAACTAATACACATTTCTAGCTTCTGGGTATTAAAAAAAAAGCCACCTGAAATAATTCCTACCCTCAAGAGAACTGCAGTGATATGGCATGTGATAAGTAAATCTAAAGTAACTTGAGAATATAGAAAATACTAGCAATTTGTGGGGCAGAGGGATCAGAAAGGATTCGTGTATTTTTTTTACTGTAGAAAGTTAGAAGAAAAAGTGAGTCTATCCCTTGAGAGACTGCTATGGACTGATAAAGGGAAAGAAAAGAAATTACATTTAATTCATTTTATCCAGAATGGACCAGAGTTGCAAACTTTCAACTGCAACATAAACTAACAATGCTGAATATCTGTGCATCATATATTACCCAGTTTTCTCTCCTAGCTCTATCAAGGACAACTGGAGGCGCTTAAGCCATTCTGATAGGCGAGAGTAAAACAATTAGGTGAGACAAAAGACATCTGCAGACATTAACCTTTGTACATTTGTGGGATTCAGAGAGTAAAGTTTTGCATTGACTAGAATACAAAAAAAAAGGCTAGGGGATAGATGTGGGAATAGAGTTGTTACTAGCAAATATGCATAATTCTTTACGAGGATCTTTGTCTGAAAAACCCAAAATGTGGGCCTTTTTTCTCACTCAACTTTATTTGCATGCCAATCAAAAAGGGATTTGAAGAGCTAAATTTAAAAATATGTTCCATGTCTGGCTGGAAAAATATACATACACACACTCCCTCACACATATCCTGGGGCGATTCATGAACCAGGTATTATTTTGAATGACTATTGACTCAATACTTGAACCTGGAATAACATTTCTAGAGGCCCACATTGTGAGAGTATTCCAGGTGCTACACCTGCATAAATATGAAGACATCTTCCTTCCACACAGATTTATGTTCATCTGCTTCTCTTCCCCAATCAAAGGATCAGGTTAAATGAGCCATGTATGATTTATAAAATTAAAAATAAAGGATTTTGTCCATTTCTGAGAATAAGCTTATTAATATCAGTTGAGTCATTCTGGTCTTTTTGTGCTTCTCTCCCAACTCTAGATTCCTTCAGCTGGGCCTTTTCCCTCCTTGCTCAAACTTTTCCAATCTATTCAGAAAAGATGGGAGATGTTTCTCTAGCCTCACGTGAAATTCTCATGATCTTCTCTATAAAACTGTAGTATGAGGATTTGGTCATCAAAAGATATTGGGTGCCCAGTTCTTGTGGTAAGGTTCTTTACTTCAAGTCCCAGTTATACTGGGGATTATATAGATGACACTCAAAGTAGACATGCAGTGGTGAAATTACAAGTACCATGGGTTAGTCAAGACACAGTATCTAAGTAGAAATTGGGGAAGGGTGGCAACTGGAGGTATTAAAGCTGACCAATCAGTTTATAAATGTTTTCTTTGGGCATGATTTGTTGGTCTTGGCTTGAGACTACTGCCCTAATATTGCAGTCATTTCATCATTGGTCTCCCAACATCCAGTCTCTCACCTCTCCAATCCAGCTTCACAGTGACTAAAATAACTTTCCTAAATCACAGGTATAAATATATCATTTCCTAGATGAGTCAACAAAAATTTATTAAGCACTTTCTATGTACCAGGCATTGTGCTAAGTACTGGGGCTACAAAAAAAAAAAAGACAAAAATAGTTCCTAAACTTGAGAAGCTCACAATCTAACTGGGGGAAACAAGCAGTATGTATATAAAGCTATACACAATATAAATAGGAAATAATTTATAGAGGGAAGGCACTAGAATTAAGAGCCATTAGGAAAGGCTTCCTATAGAAGGTGGAATTTTTTCAGATTTAAATGAATTCAGGGAAGCCTGAAGATGAAGATGAGGAGAGAGAGTATTCTAGGCATGAGAACCAACAGAGAAAATGCCCAGAGTCAGAGATAGAGTCTTGTTCGTGGAACAAGGAGGCCAGTATACTCTTCGTTGTGTCAAAGATTGTATGGTGCGTAGTAAGATGTAAGAACACTGGAGAGGTAAGAAAGGACGTTGTTATAAAAGTCTTTGAACACCAGAGCATTTTGTGTTTGATCCTGGAAGCAACAGGGAACTATGGGAGTTTATTGAGTGTAGTGGTGACGTTATCAGACCAGTGCTTCAGGGAAATCACTTTAGTAATCGAATGGAGGATGGATTGGAGTAGGGAGAGAAACAAACAGACCCACCAGCAGGCTATTCTAATAGTCCAAGCACTAAAGTGTCAGATGAGAGAAAGGAGAAGATAGGAGAGATGCTGCAAAGGTAAAATTGATGGGCCTTAGCAACAGGTTGGATGGAGGGGACGATGAGAGATAGTGAGGAGTACAGCATGACACCTAGATTGTGAGCCTAAGGGTCTAGGAGGAGGGAGCTGACCTTGATAGTAATAGGGAAAATAGGAAGCACAGGAGGAGTTTAGAAGGATAGATGAGTTCAGCTGAACATATTGAGTTTAAAATGTCTACTAGACATCCAGTGCAAGATGTTAGAAAGACAGTTGAAGATGTGAGATTGGAGGTCAGCAGAGATTTTAGGACAGGATAGGTAGATTTGAGAACCATCAGCAAAAGAGATGGTAATTAAATCCATGGTAGCTAAGATCATGCATGAAGTATTATAGAGGGGGAAGAAAAGAGGGCCCAGGACAGAACCCTGAGGGACACTTATGGTTAGAGAGGAGTAATCTGGAAGATGATCCAATAAAAGAAACAGAGAAGGAGTGGTCAGAAAGGTAGGAGGAGAATCAAGAGAGAATGATTTCCTGAAAATCTAGAGAGAAGAGAGCATCAAGGCAGAGAGCGCTCAACAGTCTCAAAGGCTACAGAGGAGTCAAGAAGAATGAGGACTGAGAAGAAGCCATTGGACTTGGCCTCAAGAATCTTCAGTGGAGCACCCTCATGCCCCCAGGATAGCACACAAACTCTTCAGCCTGGCACTGAAAGCCCTTCACAATCTGGCTACAGCTTACCTTTCCAGAATTCCTCTTCAGGCACACCTATCATGCTTCCTGTTGCCCTAATTCTGAATTCCATCTCTTGACTGTGAGCCCTCACACAAGCTAACTCCCATCTCTGGGGCAGTCTCCCTCCTGACCTCTGCCCCCTGGGAATTCTTTTGCTCCTTTCAGTGTTCATCTCTAGTGCCACTCACTTCAGACACTTTACACTTTGCATCTATATTGCCTCGATGATGTATTTATTTCTCTTATCTGTGAAGGTGTTATTTTTTGCCTTAGCAGAATGTAAGTTCTTGAGGACAGGGACTATCTCAATTATGTATTTATTTCTACTTAAGGACTGGAAAGTCCTTGGCACACAGTAAACTCTTAATAATTCTTGTTCATTGATCCAGTGCTTAATAAATGCTTGTTGATATATTGAATATTTTGAATAAAGCAACCATGAAAACACATCCACTCTTTTTAATGAAAATAAATAGATGTCATCTAACTCCATAAATTCACTACAAGTGACAGTGAATTAGTGCATAATTTAACATGGCTTGCACATAAAGGACAAATCACATTCTGGTGGGACCCCAGCTAATTCGTGACTATAACTATGACTGTAGGACTAAGTTGAGGCTAGGGGAGGAGGAGGAGAGTGAAAAGGCTGAAAGATCTGAATGAGGGGCCACCCTGAAACTGCTTCCCTTCCTTCCTTCTTAGCTTCCTTCATACCCTGCCTTTATTCCATCCCCTTTTCCCTACTTCACCCCTCCACATACACACATACACACATGCACACACACACACACACACACACACACACACACACACACACACACGCACACAAGCCTTTAGGGTTGTTGGAACTCAAAACAATGCTGTTACAGTGCTAGGGTTTCCTAACTGTGGGTAAGATACACCTAGCAATAAATTTTAGTCTGGTTCTTTGGCAGCAAGGTTTTGCTTGTAGATAGAACAGTACCTTGCCCATCGGTGGAGGGGGAAACAGTAGATGGAACAGTAGACATGTTTTCTAATCTCTCTGTTTAGTGCCTAATCATACTTCCCAACCCACATTCAATTCAACAGACATTTATTACACACCTGCTATGTGCCAAAGACCGTTTCAGGTCCTGGGGATAAAAAACAAAGATAAATTGAAGCTATCTTTACCCTTGAGAGGATTACTTTTTTGGAGGGCAACAATTCATACACATTTAAGTAAAATACAAAATATATACAAAGTCCTGAGGGAGAAGGGAGAATACAGGTCTATTTATGAAAGGCAAATTAATATTAGAACAGGGATTGCAGAGGAAGGAAAGGGTACAGGAAAAAATCACATAGGGAAACCTGAAGGATAGGACTCACATAGATAGGTATGAAGGAACAGGGAGGGCTAATGAGAGCAGGAAACATTAGCCCAAGTAGCCTTAGGATTCTAAATATAGTTATAAGAAAGTACATTATCTTTCTATTCTTAGTAGCATAGGTAATGTTGATGCATTGGAAAAAAGGACTGAGTGAGTGGGCAGGGGCCATAGGTTAATGTCCAGTCCCTGGTCCCCCTAGATGAGCAAGGTTTTGGCAGGGGAAGGAGTCTGAAAGCTAGGCTGGGCCATTCTGGCTCAGAACTTATTCCAATTATGAGTAAATTATTTTGCCTCCACCCCCCACCCGAGGAGGTTGAGCTTTGAAGGGGCTCAATAAAGGCTTGTGGATTGCTTAATTGGTTTTCAGCCCTTGTGGAAGACCTCTGCCACCTCCAAGTCAGTTCATGTAGGCTCATGACACAAATGAGTTATGGTGGCTAGCTGCATTTAAATGTCAGAGTTAAACAATCCTAGTAAGGAAATGAAAAGTATAGGTTTTAAAACTTATTTTTATAGTTGAATAAAAGTACTAATATGTAAGTTCATCCTTTGTAAGCTCACTGAAAATGTCCTCAAGTCAACTGCTGTAGAAGACAGGACAATAGTGTTGATGTATACATCAACAGATTCCCATATGATTTAGGTCTCCTCTGCTATGGCTCTATATTTGTAAGGCTTTTTGTTCTCTGTAATTTGGAAATTATAACCATTCAGTTTGATGACATCTGTTAAAAACATTGCTCTTAAGTTTTTATGCATCAATATTATATCCTGGCAATTATGGGCAACAGTTTGGTCTGTGATAATGGTCTGGCTCCAAGTCAGTTTATTGGTTGAGTTCTCCAGGAAACTTTGAGGTCTATATTTATAGACTGAGGATTTATCATCTGTCAGTCTATGAAAGATGGCAAGCTTCTGCTGCATCATCATTATTATCAATATCGTTTTGTTGATATTAGCGGGGGATAGTTTTTCAGGTATGGATTGAACTAGATGGCACTTAGTCTTCCAGTTTTAAACATCTGTAGTTCTGAGTCTAATTCTGACTTGAATTCCTATTGAATTGCATTTATTAGATTCATCCCAAAATTCTAGTTCATCGGCATCTCTTCACATCTTTACTCTCATTCAGTATGTCCTTCCTCCTGGTTTTGTGCCATATACAAATCTGATGATCATTCCATCTCTTCCTTCTTCAAAATCATTAATAAAGTATGAAACCAAACAGGCCCAAGAATACCTGCCTGGGGGTGTTGCTTTATTTGGCCTCATGGCTGGGTTAGAGCAAAGATCCAGGTTTGAGGAATTATATGAAGTTGGCACTCAGGAAGCTAGTACAAGCTCGAGAGTTATTACCATGTGGCGCAGCAAGCAAGCAAACATACACACACACACACACACACACACACACACACACACACACAACATAGCAATTCAGACAGAGATTCGGCCACACACTGGTTCAGGCTCAACTACATGAGAGACAGAGATGTGTACCATGCAAAGATCTCTGTGGGTGTACATTCTTGGATAGAGTCTGAGCAGGGAAGTTTTATACCTTAAATACAGGCTTGGTTGAGAACAAGTAATTGATGCCAGATATGACAGGAGTCATTCCTAATCAAACCCAGAAGTGGCAGAGAAATTCCCCTGGGTCACTTATCAATACCAGAATCCAGTGGGAGAGTTTTCTATTTGGGACCAGTGAAGGTTCAGATTGGCAATTAGGATTCTAGAAATGGGTGTTGGCTGTCCAATTAAGAGCTATGTTCATTTACACGTTTGACATAGGGTCAGAATGAGTCAGGACCGTGGAAGAGTATGAGCTGTCTGTCATTGCTTAAGTGCTTATGGTCATTAGGATCACTTAACCTAAGTCAGGGATGGGGAACCTGTGACCTCAAGGCCACATGTAGCCTTTGAGGTCCTTGGGTGTGGCCTTTTGACTGAGTCCAAGTTTTACAGAACAAATCCTTTTATTAAGGGGATTTGTTCTGTAAAGTTTGGATTCAGTCAAAGGGCCACACCTGAGCATCTAGAGGGCCACAGGTGGCCTCGAGACCACACCTCTGGCTTAGTGATTCCATATAGGAGTCCTGTCACTTATAACTACAGCATCAAACTATGTACACCACACACACACACACACACACACACACACACACAGAATTATGGTTACAGTTATAGTTATAATTATATATCTTGTTGCTGTTTGGTTACTTCAGTTGTATTTGACTTTTTGTAACCCTATCTAGGGTCTTCTTGGCAAAGATACTGGAGTGGTTTGCTAGTTCCTTCTCCAACTTATTTTACAAATGAGAAAACTGAGGCAAACAGGGCTAAGTGGCTCACCCAGGGTCACACAGCTAGTAAATGACTGAGGTCAGATTTGAACTCAGGAAGATAAGTCTTCCTGATTCTAGGCTGGCAATCTATCCACTCACTGTACCACATAGTTGCCCTAATTACATATAGTTATATTATCATTATATTTATGGCAGCTAAACAGGACAGTGAATAAAGTGGTGGGCCTGAAGTCAGGAAGACTTCCACTCAGCTGGGTGACCCTGGGCAAATCACTTAACCTCTGTTCAACTCAGTTTCCTTATCTGCAAAATGGGGATAATAGTACCTACTTCCCAGGGTTGTTGTGAGAATCAAATGAGATATTTTAGCATTTAGTGTAGAGCCTGGCACATAGCAAGCACTATATAAATGTTAGAATACATACATATGTATACATATATTTGTATATACACACATATTATATATTATATATAATCACAGTTATCACAGTTATTCTACCAGGGACCTCCTTCCAAATATTCAAGACAACCCCTTGTATCTAACCATGCAGCCAACTCGGAATCCTCATAGCTATATGATCATCTAAACCACCTATCGATCTTTTCCATAAGATTAGCATGAGGCATTCTGCCAGATTCACTGTTCAAACGAAGGTAAACTATACCTCCTCTGATCAACAAGATAAGGAAATGAGGCTAAATAGAATGACCTATTCATAATGAAGCCAAGATGGCTCCTTGTGATTGAGTTCTCTTGTCAGAAACTAAAACTGCTTTTAGGGGATCCAAGACAGGTCCATGTTATATAAAATTCTACTTTATAACTGTGGTGTTACAATGAGGTTTTGAAATATTTGCTGACAATTCCATGAAACTGCATGAAATACCAAATTGGTTACTGTTCCTATTCTGATGACTTACATCAAAATTTTAAATAAATATTTTCAATAAAGACAGAAATGACAGAGATTTAGTTACTGTATAACCAAAAAATTCCCAGATGGATAAAAATAGAAAGCAATCTACTATATCTCCAAAATTAAAATTCCCCAAATTTCTTCCATAGTGTGTCTTGAATTATAATGGAAAATATCCTTCAAGAAGAAGTTTTTGAATATGATCTCTTACTGAATAATCATTTAATCCCACAACCTGAAACATAGTGAGAAAAGCAACATCTTTGATAAGCTCATAAAATATAAGGGTATTAAGTAAGAATTATTTATTTATCAAGCTGGATGTATGTGTAACTAATTTCTTCTAGGAAGACAACCTCTTTCAATGAGATATCTTTTTTCATCTCCCTTTCCATTTTTTGTGGAATTAGAAGAAATTCAAAAAGTTTGCCAAGATAGAGAGTACAAGCAGTCTCCAATTTACAAATGGGTTGTGCTCCAAAAATTCATTTGTGAGTTTGTCCTTTGGAACTTGGAGTGCATTTCCCCATAGAAACAATTCTAAGCATGATGGTCAAGTTGCCAGACCAATCCACACCAGCTTATTTAACCCATAATGCACTGTACAATAGTCTAATACAACCCACCCACCATGTATAAAAATGTTGGTATAAGAAAAGTACTTCAGAATTCCAAAACAGAGTTCTTACAGTGTATCTCTACTAATGAATTATTTCTTGACAATGAGAACTCTTCCAGTGGCCCACTCCTATGGCCTGGGGGCTAGAATTGGCAAAACTGCAGAAGTGGGTCCAAGCTCTAAGATATAAAAACAAGAAGTAAAAAGATGGGTGTTCTGAAGTGAGGAAAGGCCTGGAGGACTGTGGACAGGGACAACTCTGGGAATGATCAGCAGAACAGAGGATGGAGGGTTTCAAATACAGGGGATGGGGTGGGAGGCTGGGTACCAAGAGGTAAGGTTGGGTATATGGGGAAAAGAGAATAAGGATGACAATAGAAGGATTGAGGAAGGAGCTTGTGGTTCTTATCCTGAGCAGGAGGTCAGAAGTAGAGGGATTGATGAAGAAATGGTAATAGATTTTTTCTATTGCCTACTCCTTCCTCTTACTTTTCCTCCATTCACTGAATGTTTGAAATACACTCCCTACTGTGCCCAAAGGGCAACAAATCATATATACCCTTTGGTCCAGTAAGGCGACTACTAGGTCTGTATTCCAAAGACATTATTTAAAAAGGTAGGGGGGAGATAAGGACCTACATATACAAAAATATTTATAGCAGTTCTTTTTGTGGTGGCAAAGAATTGGAAAATGAGGGGATGCTCATCAATTGGGAAATGGCTGAACAAGTTGTGGTATATGAATGTGATAGAATATTCTTGTGCCAATAAGAAATAATGACCAGGCAGATTTCAGAAAAACCTGGAAAGACTTACATAAAATGATGCAAAGTGAAATGAACAGAACCAAGTCCCTATTAAATCAATCAATCAAATACTTATTAAGTACTATGTGCTATGCTAAGCACTTGAAGACATAAGGAAAGGTAAAAACAATCTCTTCCATCAAGGAGCTCACATTTTGATGGGGGAGACACTGTAAATAATTAGGTGTAAACAAGATATGTATACTCACCTCTCCCTTTCAAAATCATCTCCCTTCAAGGACTACCTTGGGTACCACATCTTCCATGAGAACTTCCTAATCCATGAAATCCATACTCAAAGCAGTCTCTTTTTCCTCAAATTTTCCCAGAGAACTAAAAAAAAAAATTAGAGATAAGCATCATACATTATTAGTATGATCTATTATAATAGCATCATTAATCTATAGATTACAATACCAAAAAAATTACCATTGGGTTATTTTCTAGAATTATATAAAATTCAATAATCAAAAAAAGGCCCTAAACCATTTTATGGCTTTTTATTTATCCCTACTGTGTGTTATACATATCTGTACATATGCAGCATTCATCCAGTAGAATACAAGCCCCTTGAGGTAAAGGACTGTAGCATTTTTTGTCTTTGGATTTCCAGTACCCAGGACAGTGTGTTACATACACTAAGTACTAAATGTTTACCATATTGAGTTCCCCTTCACCACTATTGGTGGTAAGGTTAAATTGCTATTGAATGGGGACAGACTAGCTGGTGGAGGAGAATGTGGGGTCCATAGCAATTCTATCCCTGCACCAAAGGAAGCCCATTATAAATTCTGGATTTGTCGTGTTTAAATCCACAATTATTATTTTGCTCTTCAAACCCGCTGCTCTTTCTGCTATCACTTCCCCTATCACTGGCATTTTTATTCAAAACATCTCTCAGGTTTGAAGCCTAACTGGTGCTTATACAACACTATGAGGTCTGCTAAATACTTGATACGGGAAGCTGGGTGGTATAGTCAATAGAGCATGGGCTTGTAATCAGGAAGACTCCTTTTCATGAGTTCAAATCTTGCCTCAGACACTTACTAGCTATATGACTCTAGACCAGTCACACAGTTTGCCTCAGTTTCCTCATCTGTAAAATGGAGAAGGAAATGGCAAACCACACCAGTATAAATTCCAAGAAAATCTCAAACATAGTCAAGAGTGAGACAGGACTGAAAAACTCAATGATAACAAAAGTACTGGATGTACACTATCTCCTCTGATCCTCAAAACAACCCTGGAAGGTAGGTGCTCCAAGTACTACTAGCCCCATATTGCAGATAAAACTTTCCCGGAGAAGTGAAGTGATTTGGCCAGAGTCACACAGCAAATATCAGAGGTAAGATTTGAAACCAAAGGAAGTCCAGTCCTTTTTTCAATATATTCTGTTGTTCTCTGGTTACCTTTGACTATTACTTCTAACCAGGCAGTTATCAATATCATACCTGTTCTGCATTGTTGTTAAAGACCATTCACTTTTGGTCTTGCATACCACAGACTCCAGCTCTACTCACCTCACTATGGGTGCACATTCTTCCAAGAAAATAGCATGTGATGTTCAATCTGTGTCCATTCAGACAATAATAATGATGCTAATAAAAATAATAACTAGCATGTATGTAACACTTTAAAATTTGCAAAGCACATACATTACTTCATTTGATCTTTTAAAAAAAAACTGGATAGGAGGTGCTATTATTATTTTAATTTTGCAGGTGAGTAAACTGAGGTTGAGAGGTTAAGTGACTTATCTACCATCACAGCACAGTATCTAAGCTGGGTTTGAACTCAGGTCTTCTTGACTTTTAAGTCCTGTACTCTACCTGTCAGACCTGGTAGCTGCCTGTGCAGTGTGTCCCAAAAGTCTTGGTGTAGTTCCAAGCTTCAGTAGCTTAAAACTGTACCAAGGGGCAGCTGGGTGGCACAATGGATAGAGCACTGGCCCTCGAGTCAAGAGTACCTGAGTTCAAATCCAGCATCAAACACTTACTTGCTGTGTAACCCTGGGCAAGTTACATAATCCCAATTGCCTCCAGAAACAGACAAACAAAAAAACAGCATTGTACCAAGACTTTCAGCACCCTACATACTGAATCCTTAGTTTCTTTCCAGGCTCACCTGAGATGTCACATCCTCTGTGGAACCTTTCCAGTCCTCTCAAGTTGCCAGAGCTCTCTGTTATTATTGTCTTGCATTTACTTATCTATCTATCTATCTATCTATCTATCTATCTATCTATCTATCTATCTATCTATATCTATATCTATATCTATATCTATATCTATGTCTGTATCTATATCTATATCTATATCTATATCTATATCTATATCTATATCTATATCTATATCTATATCTATATCTATATCTATATCTACTATACCCCCCCAGTAGAATATAAGTTCCTAGAGGCAGAGACTGCTTTTGTTTTTTTGTAGATATTTTCTAAATGTTTCAACTAGTACCAGAGAATTTTTATACAGCTTTAAATTATAATTTGAGATCTGGCAGTGAACTCCTGCATCCTTAGAATACTCCCATAATTCCCTGTGATATTCTTCTTATTTATGTAATTCTATGAAGAGGCCCATTGATATGTTGATTGGTCTTGCATTGAAACTACAAATTAGTTTGGGATAGTGTTGCCATTTTACTATATTGGTTTGACCCAGCTATATGTATTAGCAATCTCTCTAAATTACTCAATTTATGCTTCATTTCTGTCAAAATTGCTTTGCATTTTTTATATAGGTTTTCTGCATGTCTTAGTAAGAGGACATTGGGGCATTTGGTGCATTTTATTGTTACTGTAAAAAAACTAATTATCTTTCTATCCATTTCTCCTCATTTCCATTAATCATTTTAAAATACAAGGTTATCTTATCTTATCTTATCAAGGTTTATCTCATATCCCACTCTCTTGCTAAATTCATTTATTAATTATTTTGTGTCTTTTGGGTTTTCCAAATAATAATATTGTCTTCAAATAAACATATTGTAATATTTTATTTCCTAGTTATTATCCATTTAATTTCTAATTATTAAAATATTACTAAGCTAATATTTCTAAATTTAAGATAAATTATAATGGAGAATCCTATTTTTAGTGAAAATTACTTTAATATTTCTCATTTATATATAGTGCAAGCTATATGGAGAATTCCATGATTGTCAGACAGCCAATGAAAACGCACAGTCAGGAGATGAAAGGTCTTGATCAAGGAGGCCTATGTCACTGAAACCTGAAGTAGGTTGAGGGCCTTAAAATGTAAGAAGAGAAGGCAGCTAAGTGGTGCAGTGGATAGAGTACTGGCCCTGGAGTCAGGAGGACCTGAGTTCAAATCTGGCTTCAGACACATACCATTCACTGTCTGTGTGACTCTAAGAAGTCACTTAACCGCAATTACCTCACCAAAAATAATAATAATAATAAAATTTAAAATGAAATAAGATAAAATAAAATATAAGAAGACTAGAAAGGTAGTAAGAGGGCAGGTTATGAAGGACTTTAAAAGCCAAACCAAGAATTTTATATTTTGTGATGGAGGGCTTAGGGAGACATTGAAGTTTATTGGCTAGGAGAGTGACATGATGTCTGTACTTTAGGAAGATTAATTTGATAGCTGAGGGGAAGACGGACTAGAGTGAAGGACTAGAGTCCAACCATTCCAACAGTTCTAACTGACTGTATTATTGTCTGAACCATATTTTCCCATCCTTATACCTCCTAAATTGATTGACTATTCCACTTACCACAGCAGCTTTTGCAAACCTTTTAATTCTTCCTCAAACCTCCCATGGCTCCTCTCCCTGACCTTCTCAGCAGAGAACTTTGTCTTCACTAGGAAAAAATTGAAGCCATTTGCTGAGAGCTCTCTCTTTTCTGTTTCTCAGCTCCTATCACTCAGATGCCATCTCTCATTATCTTCTCCTTCACCCCAGTTTCATATAAGAGGTAGCCTTTCTCCTTACAAAAGCAAAATTCCCTCTACGTGTACCAGCGATCCTATTCCATCCTGTCTTTTCCAGTAGTTTGCACCACTATCATCCTACTCTCTCATTAATCTTCAATCTCTGCCTACTGGATGTTTCCCTACTATAAACATGCCTGTGTCTCCCCCATCCTAAGAAAACTTTCACTTGATCCTTTCATTCCTGTTAGTTATTGTTCTAAATCTCTCCTCTTTTGTGGCTAAATTCTGTGAGAAGGTCCTCTGTGGTGGGTACTCCATTTTCATTCCTCTCACTCTCTTCATAACTCACTGCAGTCTGGCTTCTGACCTCATCATTCAACTGAAACTGTTCTTTCCAAAGTTACCAATGAGCCAAATCTTAACAGCCTTTTTTCAACTTCTTTTTTCTTAGCCTCTCTTCAGCCTTGACACTGATGATCTACCTTCTTCTCTTTGATGTTTTCTTCTCTCTAGGTTTTCATACACTGCTCTCTTCTGGTTCCCCTTCTAACCTTATGGTCATTCTTTCTCCATTTGCTTTATAGGATCTTTATCCTAGTCATGTTCACTAACCATAGGTGTCCCACAAGGTGTTGTCCTGGGCCCTCCTCTCTCCTCTTTTCTCCTCTCTTCCTTCTATACTATTTCACTTGTTGATTTCATTAGCTCCCATAATACTCAGATCTATTTATCTAACCCTTACCTTTCACTTGACCTCTAATCTCACATTTTTCATCATCTATTGTACATCTTATATATCTATAGGATATGTCCCATAGACATCTTAAACTTGATACATCCAAAATTAAACTCATTATATTTTATGTCAAATCCTCTCCTCTTCCAAATCTTCTCTAATACTTTCGACGGTACCATCATCCTCCCACTCACCTGGCTCTCAACCTAGGTGTCATCCTCGACTCCTCCCTCTTTTTTACCTCCCCATATCCAATCTCTTGTCAAGTGTGTCATTTCTACCCCAGTAACCTCTTCCATACACCCTCTTCTCTCTTCTGACACTTCGACCACTCTGGTACACTCTAGTCCTCTAATATCATGGTCATTTCTGGACAACACAATTTAAGAAGGACACTGATAAGCTGAAATTTATCTAGAGAAAAGCACTCAGACTGGTAAATGGATTATTAGCCCACATCATATAAGGATTCTTGGAAGGAAGTAAACATGTCTAGTAGAGAGAAAACAACTCCTCCTCAGGGAGGAACCTATATTGTAGAATAAGTATTCTTCCTACCCTGGAAAGTTGCAAAATTCAATCAACAACTCTTTCGTATGGCTCTGAGCCCCCAGTCAAATATCACAGTTTCAAATCTACATTTCTCCCCTTCATAGAAGGCTGTCCTTCAGCTGCCTCCCAATATTAGAAATCAAGTGTTTAAGAGCTCTAATCACATGTGCTGGCTTGAGACAAAAAGAACTATTTAAATACAGAAAAACAATTATTTTTTTCACAAAGTAGGTTAAGCCTCCATTTCCAGGGAAAGGAGTGGGGCTTAAAGGCAAGGGAAAAGGAGGAGGGGGAGGGGAAGGATCACTGGCTCCAATACACCAAACTAGTTTCAGGAACTCAGAATCTTCCCTGTGTCTCATATAAAATTCCATCATGCTGCCTCAGTAATAGAGGTCCCGGAGTATACTAGCTGTCCTCCTGCTGTCTATTTTCTTGATCTTTCACAGCTTCTCTGTGTCTCCTCCCCACAGTCTCTTAGGATGGGAAGATTTAGCTTGTCAGGCAAAATCAGTCCCTGTCAGTCCCAAAGTAGGTTGAAATTCCCTTTAGGGATAAAGGAAAATGCTGAAAGACTTCCAGGGACCAGCAGGCATCCCTCTCTAGCATCCTGTTACACTAGGCTTTAGGAGAGCAAATTTTATAAGTATTACAAAATCCTAGAACCCGAGTTGGAAGGGGACTCAGAGGACAACTGGTTCAACTCATACTTAAACAGAAATGCCCTTTCTAACATCTCTAACAAATGGTTATTCAGTCTCAACTTGAAAACTTTCAGTTGGCAGGGCTCTGACTCCATGCAGTGGCAGTCTACTCCACTTTGGATAGTCAGTCAATAAATGTGAATAGCTAAGTGTTTATGGATAGCTCTAATTGTTAGGAGGATTTTCCTCATATCAAACTTAAATCTATCTTTTTCCTATTTCCAGCTTTGCTCCTTGTTTGTTCTGCCCTCTAGGTCCAAGCAGGTCAGGTTGAATCCCTCTTGCACACAGCAGCCATTCAAATACTTCAAAAATAGCTATCATATCCCCCTCAGGCTTCCTCTTCTCTTTTTGTTTTCTGCACACCAACAAGCTTTTATTCATTCACATTCAGTTAGTAATTCAACTTATGTTTATCGAACACATTTCAATTTCTTGTAGCTACATTGTTAACTGATTAAATGGGGCATTAACATCAAAGGAAAACTGGTTTAAATAATTTCTGGGTGTTTTCTTCTTTTTCGTCCAAACCCAAATACTCAAAGAGTGGTAGTGATTTTTACTGTTTTTCCTCTGAGGTCAAATTTCTCGCTTTTAAGCTGGCTGTTTTTGACTTTGTATGCACACAACCAAAATGCAAGAAAATCTATCCTCATGACTTCACCATTCTGTTTTTTATACCTAACCACACCTCCCTTGTCCCTTCCTCCCTCTTCCCTTCTCCAATACACCACAGCCCCTAGATGGACTAGTCCAACTTAGCCATTCATCTCAATCTCCCTAACATCATCTTCATGGGGTATATGAAAACAGTTAAGTAAAAATGGTTACTTTTAAAAATCAGGAACCATCCCCTTCAAACTCTGTCTCTGCCACCAGCTCTCACTCTCTTTTCACCAGGATCGGACCCTCTTTTGATCTATCTAGTACCCCAAAAAAGAGAGCTTTAATAAAAGTTGGGGGGTGAAAGTATCAGTAGAGTGAAAATTTTGGTCTTATATTCCCTATTATGACTGAGATATTTCTGGGAAACACAAATAAAACCTAGTCAGCCAGAAAATAAGCCGTGAAGGCTAGGCACAGCCACAAAGCAAATAAATGAATCATTGAGATCCTTTACAATAGGTCTTATTTGAAGAACAACCATTCTGAAAAAGGTCAACTAGATTTTTCTTCTCTTCCCAGAAGACTATACTCCTTAAAATGTCTAGAAATCAAAATGGTACTTGGACCATCTCATAGAACTTCAGAAGTTTCTAGACATTGTTAAATTGATGCACATTAGGAAGATGTCTAAACTAAATATGTTCTCCCCAAAACAGTGCTTCTCAAAGTGAGAGTAAAAGCATTTCTCTTATCTCTTGTGGCATGATGGCCCTAGTAGGATAATGTCAATAACTGTTCCTTGGTATGACAATAATTTACTTAGAAATTACCTCTTTCATCTCACCAATTAGGGGGATTTTTACCATTTATTCTAGTGAGGAATTGCACAGAAGAAGTAATATGAAGGATGTCATCAAAGAAATGTGTAAAAGAAGAGAAATCCTCATATATTAGTGTAAACATGGAAGGTCTAGACTTCTCTACTGACTCTATCAACCAAAAGTACAAACTAGAAACTCATAGCGCCTTGGAATTACCCCTATTACCCTGAGAGGAAAAATGATGGCCACTTGCCAATGAAGGTAGGAGTTGAGTAAGTGATGCAGAAGAGATCTGGAAAATGGGTTGGTCATATAGAAAAAGCAAGATAAAATGAATGAACAACCTGTGGGCTCCATTAGTTATCTGTCAAAAGATGGCAAGAGAACTTGAAGAAGACCCATAATACAGCAAAACACCTTGGCAGGCCACCTAATGGAGATCTATGCTACAGTGATTTATGCCCTGAAAACCCTTCAGACCTATAGTTCTAAAATCATAGAGGCAACAAGATATCTGAACAAGGAGTTCCAAGCAAACAACAGCATTTTAGAGTCAGATTATGTAGTTCTTTCTTAGAGCCTTTATCTGAAACTAAGAAATTGATACAAGGACAAATTGCTAGAATAAACAAGCCTTCCTTAATCATCAAGGTGAGAAGAGGGGAAGAGAAGAGAATAAACATATATAGCATCTACTAAGTGCCAGGCAGTTTGTTAAGCACCTTGCAAATTATTATGATTTGATAAACCTTTGGCAATGCATTTAGAGATTTTCTTTTTTTTTCTTTTTTGGCTTGTTTCATTAATTTCTTTTTTCAAGTTTTTAAATTTATTTTTAACTTAAGTACAAAATAAGAAAATTAAAAAATCACCATACACACAGCAGAATGTAAGAGAGGATTCAGTATAGGGCAATAAATTTCCATGTCAAGAAAACTTGTGTTACAAATACTACACATTGTTTTCAAAGCTGTTCAGCTTTTCTTTACTATCTTGTAAGTTTTCTTTTGTTTTCCAATGTGCACTTTTTACTTTATTTTTCCCCTCCCTTCCTCTCCTCAAGAAGACTACAATTAAGTGTACGTATGTATGTATGTATGTATATACATATATACACACACATATTATATATATACATAGATATCTACAAACATACATGCATATACACATATGCACTCATACACATATATGTAAGATTGTACTTTGGTTATTTCGACTTGTCATCTGTTTCTCTGAAGGTAGATAACATCTCCTTTCATATGCCCAAGTCTTTCCATGTCTTTCTAACTCAACCAGCTCATCATTTCCTACACCACAGCAATATTCCAACCCAATCCCATTCTATCTGAGAGATTGTCTATGAAAATGTTTCCTAATTTTTCGCATTCTTTCCATTCTTAGCTTCATAGGTTTTATTTATACAAGAAACTTCTAGTTTAAAATAATCAAAATTATCCATTTTACACTTCAACAATGCTCTCACTTTATAATATGGTTTAGGGTCTGATACCACTGGATCTGCTTCCTTTGCATCTTTTTTTTACTGTTTCTTTAATGTTCCTGACCTTTTGTTCTTCTAGATAAACTTTAATATTATTTTTTCTGACTCAGATAATTTTTTTAGTAATTGAATAGATTAGTTAGGTGAAATTGTCATTTTTTGTTATGTTGACTTTACCTAGCCATGAGCAATAAATATTACTTTAATTTTTTTAGATATAACTTTATTTGTATAAAAAGTATTTTATGTTTATATTCATATATTCCTGTGTCTCCTTTGGCAGATATACTGTCAAGTATTTTATACTGTCTAGTTATTTTAAATGGTCTAAAACAATATTAAATAATATGGCTGACACATAGTACAGTTTCCTTATTTTTATTTTTCAATTAAATCTATTTCAGTTTTAACTTTAATCATGATTACTGCTCTTGCTTTTTTATATAACAGATTCTACTTCTGACCTTTCTTTTATGTTTACATGTATCTCTCATTTTTATAGCATTTTCTGAAAGTAACATATTGTTGAATTCAAATTTTTAATCTTCTATCAGTTTCCATTTTATGGGTAAATTCATCCCATTCACATTCTAAGCTATAATTAACCATATATTTTCCTCCTTCCTATTCTTCTTCACTATCCTTCTCACCCTCTACCTCTCCCCACAACCCCATCCCTTTGGCCTCTTATTTCTTTCTGAATATAGAAGACTTTTATAGCTTCTAGATATAGATAGATAGATAGATAGATAGATATAATAATCTATTACATATATATGTTATATATATATATACATATATGCAGATATATATACACATATATGCTGTTCCTTCTTTAACCTATTCCCAATGAAAGTAAGATTTCAGCACTATGTGCCCTCCCCACTTCTAACTTCTTCTGTATCAATTTTTTCTTTTTTGCCTCACTTGTATGAGATAATTGCTCCTTTTTATCTCTCCCTACAGTTGCTTTTAGAACCATCCCATCATACTCAACTCAGCCCAAGCCTTTCTTTCAAACTATCCAAATAAAAATGACAGTCATAATAGAACTAATAATATTTTCATATATAAGAAAGAAATTATTTGACCTTATTGAGTTCCTCATAATTGATCCTTAATTTTACTTTATATATAGTATACTATTTATGTGTGTGTACTATATATTTACTTTATATAACATATGGATGTTATATTTCAAATTTTCCCATTAAGTTGGGGGGGGGGGTTGTCACAAATACCTGACAGTCTTTCAGTCCATTAAATATCCATTTTTTAAAATTCAGGATTATACTTAACTTTGCTGGGTAACTTACCCTTGGTCATAACCTCCACTTTTCTGCTCTACAAAATACAGTATTCCAAGACCTACAGTATATATAGTAGCTGCTAGGGCTTGTGTAATCTTTATTGTAGTTCCACAATATTAAAATTGTTTTTTTTTTCTTTTTGCTTCCAATATGTTCTCCTTAACTTGGGAGTTTTGAAAGCTGGCTATAATACGTCTGTAAGTTTTCCTCCTGGGATCTCTTTCAGGTGATGATTGGTGGATTTTTTTCTACTTCTGCTTTGCCTAGAGATTTTCTTAATAAAAAGTTAAAGCTAAAACTGTGGGTTGTTATAATTCAGGTGTGCCCTGGCAAATTTTTAGCAACCAGCTCTCTGCCAAAAATAAGTGTACCAACAGCAGACTTTTAAGTTAAATCTGCATTGTCACCATTTTCTGTGTCACTTTCTTAAATCTAGGCAATCCACAAAATGAAAAATCAAGCCCTGATTTACAGCATTTAACAATTGCTAGGGTATGATTGGTCACACTGAGGTGGCTCTAGCAGACCCCTGGTTTCCATCTTTGAATGACCATCAACAAACTTCAGGCTTTTTCTTGACATCTCTCACATTTATAGGATCATTGATATAGTGTTGAAAGAGACTTTAAATGCCATCATGTCCAGTAAGGAAACTGGGGCACAGAGAAATTAAGTGACTTATACAAGGTCACACAGGCAGTAAGTGATAGAACTAGAATTCAAATCTAATAACTTCAAATCTATCACTGTTTCTACTGCACCACACTTCCAGAGGAGGAAGTTGAAGAGACAAACTGACAGAAAATGTCTAGATTCAGCTAGAACAAGGGAACAACAAGGTAATACCACAGTGAAAGTTTTGTGTGGTTGGGTTAGTTTGCTTGTTTTTGGCAAAGGCAATCAGGATTACACAGCTGGTGAGTGTCTGAAGCCAGATTTGAACTCAGGTCCTCTTGATTCCAGGGTTGGTGCTCTATCTACTGCACCACCTCATTGCCCCTTTCCTTTTTTTTTTTTTGGCTAGACAATGTCCAGAGTCACACAGCTAGTAAGTGTCAAATGTCTAAGAACAGATTTGAACTCAGGTCCTCTTGACTCCAGGACCAGTGCTGTATCCACTGCGCCACCTACTTGCCCCACCCTTTCATTTTTTTTTAAATAGACCTTAGAACTGAAAGAGGCTGAAAGAGGCCTCCTGATATCAGTTCACTAAAGGGGGTTCAAGGTCCAAAGTCTTGGTCAACAAGAGACCAGACAGCTGGAACAAAAACAACATGGGATACCCTATTGCTGTGTGAATTTCCCAAGTGTCTCCTGCTTCCTGTGTAATTTCTAGCCTGGATTTCAAGGGCAGAAGGAAGTGCAAGGTGAGAGATACCAGGTGAGGCCCTTTTCCCCAGCTGCATTTCTGCATAAAGTCTGTACAAAAAGTTCATCCATGGTCAGATAAACAAAGCCAGCACCACCTGTGCAGGAGGGTGGCAAGGAGAGCCAGAAAAGGGAACAAATGAGTCAAAGATGGAATTAAGTGATTGTTTTCAGATCAGCAAGCCCTGATAAGAGGCATTTGGGGATATTTAAAGTCTGGGATGAAATTATCACAGAAAATATATTTTACAGCACAGGGTGAGCTCCTCAGAAATGGACATGGATCCTATCTTTAAAGAGAAAAAAAGATATGCCTAAAATTTACAGTCTGGTCACCTTAACTTCTGTACCTGCAAAGACTATGATCATCCATCAATCCATTTATATAAACTACTAGAAGATCATGGGGTCTGGAGAATAGTCAACATGACTTGGTCAAGCATAAATCAGGTTAGACCAATCTAATACCTTTCTGCAACAGTCTATCTCTTTATCTACAAAATACAGTATTAATGTAAAGAGAAACAAGAGATCTAATAGATCTTGGCTTCAGTGAGATTTTGATTCTGCACTTGCAGGACATGGTCATAAATAAAACCAGGAAAACATAATTTTTAAAGTATATTATAAACTAAATACCAATTTGGTTAGAAGGTGGGGCCTAAAGAGTTGGCTTTTCCTCTTTTGTCCAGTAGCATTAGACTAGCTATGCATCTGTGGAAGGAAAAAAACAAAAGCTTCTCTCCCCCCATTATTACATCTCATCTCCCCATCAAGGGAGCGAAGGGGGAACAAGACCAGCATAGCTAGAGATAGAAGAACTAAGGGTAATTGGGAGGGTGTGTGTGTGTGTGTGTGTGTGTGTGTGAGAGAGAGACAGAGACAGAGACAGAGACAGAGACAGACAGACAGACAGACATTGAGAAGCAGAGACAGACAGAGACAGAGAGACAGAGACAAAGAGAGGCAAAGAGAGAGAGAAAGAGAAAGACAGAGAGAGAGTATGTGTGTTATAGGCCCTGAGCATTCATAAAGAGACAGAAAAGAATAGCTGAAAATACCCAGCTGGAATTTAGAGTATACTGGCAGTAGTTGAAGCCATTTAGCAGCATAGAAGTTAGTAATGATAATTAGTTAAAATATAAGTTGATAGATGGCAGGCTTCAGTAGAGAGAATTGCACACACACACACCTCCAACCCTACTCCCCTCCTGCTTCTTCTCCCATCAACCATCCCCCGACCTATATCTAGTACTAAGCCACAGCAGCCTGTCCAGCACCATCATTTTTGTGGTATACCTAGATTTCTATCTCACCCCAATAGGATGGCATCCCTTCAAAACAGTAGTAGTATCCAGCATTGATATAGTGCCTACTATATGCCAAGCACTGTGATAATTGCTTTATAATTATTATCTCATTTGATCCTCACAAATTTGGAGGATAGGTGCTATTATTATCCCCTTTTTACAATCAAGGAAACTGAGGCAGACAAAGGTCAAGTGACTTGTACATGATAATACCGCTAGAAAGCATCTGTAGTAAAGACATCTTGTGCGCCACTTGCTCCTTATCAATTTCCATATCACTTGTCTGACAAAAGGGAGAATCCACATTTTCCCAGACCTGTATGAGTAAACACAATGAGCAGTAATCCACCCATTTCCCTAAAATTAGAATTTCTTTTACTGTCTTTTATTAGATCTTAGTCATCCTGGCTGAGTAAGTCTTTTGAGAAAGATTTCCCACACTGGTTGATTTCTGCATGAGGAAGGAGAAAAGGGGAAAAACCTTAGTCCTGATTCAATAACAAATTATTAAGTACAATAGAGAAATAATCATTTCTCTCACTTTCCCTAGCACCAACACGCATGCAGTCACCCAGGATTAAAACTTTTAAATCATCTCTGACTTATTTCCTTCCTATCCCAAATTAAAAGCCCATGTATATTTCCTTGAATGTATCTTTAGAATATACCCCCTTCCTTTCTATTCCCTTATTAGGTCAGGCCCTCATCTCTTCCATCCTTCAATGATGAAAGAGTCTCCTAACAGACCTTCCTGGCTCTGTCCTTTCCTCCCTCTAATCCGTTTCACAAAGCTGCTGAATTCCTTTTTCTAAAACAGTACCCTCAAAGCATTACTCCCTTGGTTAGGAACCTATTATGGCTCATTACCTAACAAGTGAGCTAATAATGCTGATGCTTGTTCATCGAGTCTAAATTCCTCTACCTAAATCCAATGCCCTTTATAATCTGTCCCTTTCCTACCCATGCAACCTTATTTCCCACTAATTCCCAATATCTATATTCAATACTTATTTTTTATACTAAAGAATTACAATGATTTTTATTTTTGTGAAGGCTACATTAGAATGGTGATTATCATGACTGTGAGTTGGAGCCACAATCATCACTCCCTAGGCTTTGCCTTAATCACATCCAATTCATAAAATGAGTGCCGGAACGAGTGCCTCTTCTGTCCTTTAACTACATTCCAATCTAACCAGTCATTCTAACAGAGAAGCAAAATCCAAAGGGGATGAAATTGATAGGCTATTATTTGCCATTGATATAGAATGTGCAGTATCTGAAATGAGCTCCATTGATGACTTTAGTAAAACATTAAGTTATGAGATAACTCAGGGGAAATCTGAGACAAGTTCATCATCCCTGAACCCACAGTGCTGACTGGAATTTCAAATGGGATAAAGAGGAGATAAAGTATTTAGAACTCTGAATGTTTAATGGGCTTAGGCTGTGATTTGTCATGGAGTTCTACTGCTCCCTGGGGCCATATAACTCCACAATTCTCCTAAAGGATGATCTAGTGTTTTTCGATTCGGAGAACGTAGAACACCTATACAAGCTGAAAACATCGAACTTTTTGTGATGCATTTTAAGGAAATTATCATTGTTGGGGCAGCTAGGTGGCGCAGTGGATAGAGCACCGGCCTTGAATTCAGAAGGACCTGAGTTCAAATCCAGACTCAGACACATAACACTTACTAGCTGTGTGACCCTGGGCAAGTCATTTAACCCCATTGCCCAGCCAAAAAAAACAAAACAAAACAAAAAAGGAAATTATCACTATTTTTAAAAATCTTCAGTGTTTGAACATAAGCTCCTTGAGGAGAAGAATCATAGGGGATGGGGGGTTTTTTCTATTTTCTATCCTCCATTATAGCTGACAGAGAACTAAACTGCACATAGCAGGTGCTCAAAAAATATCTGTTAAATAAATGAAAAAAACTCTAATAAAA
The DNA here is from genome assembly GCF_003287225.1 of Phascolarctos cinereus. Lineage (NCBI taxonomy): Eukaryota > Metazoa > Chordata > Mammalia > Diprotodontia > Phascolarctidae > Phascolarctos > Phascolarctos cinereus. The sequence continues at coordinate 412,470,878 of NW_027555958.1, forward strand.
GACTAATGAGGTTGAAAGATACAGACTTTCCATCCAAGGTTACCTTTGGTCTCCTTAGTATGTATGTGTCATGAACATGCCTGTCTGTATAGAGAACTCTCTATATAGAATGGAAGCTACTTGAGGGCAATAGATCCTGAAGAGGCATTATTGAGCACCTCCTATATGCTAAATGCTGGGGATATAATTAATACAAAGAAAGACAGCCCCTGCCCTCAAGAAGCTTACTCTCTAATGGGCAGTAGGGAGAGACAATACACAAAAGGAGGCCAGAAAGGGAGGGGAGGTAGTTCAGGGAGTACTGGAGCCTGCAAATTCCTACCTTACCTTTAATCACTGAATGGGTGTTGCCCCAGACAAATTGAGACTGGGGAAAGCCCTTAGCTTAAAAAGGCTAGGGTCTCCCACTGCATCCTGGGCCATCAGCAGGAGGAGAGAGTGAGGCTGATGGCTTTGCACAGCACCCTGTCACTTAAATCCAATTCACTTGCAAGTTAAGACATCACCCTCCTGATGGCATTGGTCCTCTTTGAGAACTAAGGATGAGCATCAACAAAGCTGGCCTATCAACTAATTAGTCCAAGGAGTTGATGCCAGACAGAGTAGCAGACGCCAATACAAATCAATACAAAGCAGAGACTGTTTTAATTCTATGTTTGCATAGTCGATGCCTAGCACAGTGCCTGAGATACAGTAAGAGTTTGATCAACTGCTTGCCCACTTGCCTGAAAACAGATTCCTCCGAAAGTTTAAAGCAGCATTTTCTTTTTGCACTGTGCCTTAGAAGATACAAGTCTACAGATCTTATATTCCTTCGGTCTGCCTTAATCTAGATGAGATCTTCCCATTCAATCCAAGGTAACATAGAAGATTTCCAAGGAGGCCTTGAGGGCATTTATCCTTTAAATGCTAGTGAGAAACAAGGACTGGCCAGAAATTGACTGAATAATCTCATTCAGTGACTTGAGAGGGTAAATTTGCAAGTCATCTGGGTGTCTTTTTTAGCTCTTAGACTACTAGGGTGTAATGCATGGAAAGGGTGGACAGCATAACACAAACTTAATTTTTGAAAAGCAGAAAAGAAACCAGTGTTGGATCATCCTCAGTGGAGGTAGAATGAGCATCTGGGGCTTTAATTAGGTTGGTTGGTGGGCAAAAGAAAGATCCAATGGAGCAAGAATATAACACCAAGGCTCATCTGCCAGGTTGGGTGCATGTTGGGAGTGAACAAGCTTCAGCAAGGAGCTAATATCTCATGCTATGGAGGACAAGGGCTCTGTTCCAAACATCAGTGGGGTATCAAGAGGACAATCCACAAACTACCCCCATGTTCCTCCCAGCATAAAAAAATTCAGTGGGTTCTACCTCATAGTCAATACCTACCTAGGCACTTGTACACCATTCTAATTATACCCTTGAAGTTAATTTTGGTCCCTTATAATTGATTCTCCCCATGCATGATGGCTATCCATTTCCTACATTCTATACCTGTGACCCAGGGTATGTTATTTAATGACACCCTTTCAAAAGTTTAACAATCAGCTCTTTTAAAATGTATGCTTAACATCCTTTTAAGTTTATTCTGCATCATTAATATTTTCTTCATCACTTTCTTAAGGCTAGATAATCAACAGAACAATAAATAAATCTCTGACCTATAGCATGGAATGACTTCCAAGGTGGAAATGCTGACACTGAAAATTTAACAGCTGACTCTGTGAGCCAGTTTGAACTGGTTCCAGCCCCCCCTACTCCTCACTTAAAATTTAAAATGCCTAAGTGAAAATCCCTTTTCCCTATTATTTCTTCTTATACTATCATCCCTATCCAGCTTAATCCTAGTCCTCCTCAGTGTCTCCTATATTCGACTTCCTTTTCCATTGTGTCCTCTGGAACCCTTCTCTAGTTTTATTTTAACCACTAGGTGCCATTGGTAGCCACTATTCTTTAAATAGAAGGATCAGAAGCTGAATGATTCTTATACCTACTCATTTACTCTGGCAATATGGGCTCCATTTCACCTAAACAGACATGTTGGGGAAATATTAAGCTCTCATTGTTTCTCAGAATGGAAGAACTTCTGTCCTCTAGCTTTACCTCTCTTAAAGTAGCCAGTGTCTTCGTTCAATTGGGTGTGGAAATCTGTCTTACCCTACAGGAAAATAGGGAGAGAAGGGAACAAGAGAGCAGGGGGGATGATAGAGAGGAGAGCAGATTGGGAAAGGGGGTAATCAGAAGCAAATACTTCTTAGGAGGGACAGGGTCAAAAGAAAGAATAGAATAAATGGGAGGGCAGGATAAGATTAAGGGAAATAAAGTTAGTTTTTCACAACATGTCTACTATGGAAGTATTTTACATAGCTGCACTTGTGTAACCTATATTGAGTTGCTTGCCTTTTCAATGAGGGTGGGTGGGGAAGTAGGAAGGGAGAAAATTTGAAACCTAAAGTTTCAAAAACATATGTTTAAAAAAATGTTTTCACATGCTACTGGAAAATAAGAAATACAGGAAATGGGGTACAGAAGTCTATCCTGCCCTATAGGAAAATAGAAGGGGAAGGTGATAAAAGAAGAGGGGAGAGACAGAAGAGAGGACAGATTAGGGGAAGGGGTATTCAGAATGCATGCCATCTTGGGGGTGGGGGGAGGGGGGAGATGGGGTGAAAATTTGGAACTCAAAATCTTGTGGAGGTAAATATTGAAAACTAAAAATAAACAAATTTATATTTAAAAAAAAAGTAGCCAGTGTCTCATAAGTCTAAGGAGTGTGATGAATTCATATACTTCTTAATAGAAATGGCTCTCCAGCCCCCAACTACTGAACAACTCCATTTGCTCACTGAATATACAATATTCCACTGAATCCTAGTCATCTGACCTTATCATAATGAAATCAGCTTCCCACAAGGAATATTTGAATACTATGCAATATTTTATCCTTTCTATAGAATTAATAAAAGCAGGGGGCAGCTGGGTGACACAGTGGATAAAGCACAGGCCCTGAAGTCAGGAGGACCTCAGTTTAAATCCAGTCTCAGACTAAACACTTGACACTTACTAGCTGTGTGACCCTGGGCAAGTCACTTAACCCCAATTGCTTAAGAATTGTAAATTTTTTTAAATTAGAATTAATAAAAACAACTCCCATGACTTCTATACCCAATCTATCTCAACCACTCATAGAAGTGGTCATACTTTACACTCTTCCTGATAAACTATATTTTCACCCAATGCAGAAATTTCTAGTTATAGTTCTGAGAGTGGATCTAGCACCTCTTTAGCATAAGTTCTTTAGAGATGTACTATAACATGGAGAATTGGAACACCCAAACCTAAGAAAAGGGCTCTCAGACACTGCTGGCCAGCCCCAAAGTTCCTCAGACAGAAAGGTATTCTATCTTAGTGAGACCAAATCTGAAGTATTATATGCAGTTTTATGTGGTACATTGTAAGAACTGACACAAACAAGCTGTATTGCATCCAGAGAAGAATGAGCAGGTCGTTAGGGATCACAAGGCCATACTATACAGTGAAATATTGAAGCGAATGAGGTTTTCTAATCTTTTTTTTAACCTTGAGAAAGGAAGACTCAAGGGGAATATGATATCTTTCCTTAAGTAACAAAGGGGCAACATGTAAAAAACACTGAATTTAGGGCCAAAGAAGCTGAGTTCAAATCCCATTTCCCAGTTACTACCTGTGTGACCATAGATAAGTTCATCTGTAAAATAAGGAAATTTAGATTAAATGACCCCTAACATCCCTTCCTACTATATATCTGTGATTGTACGATCTTACTTCTCCACTATTTGACATCTGTACACAAAGACAGTCATATCCTTGATCTTGCTGTTATCCAACTATTCCATATCCATGTTCATGAACTCTAATTTTTTTATCTGATCATAATCTGTTGTCATTCCACTTCTCGCTCTGCCTTGCAACTCCAAACTCTATCTTCAACCTCATAAATATTTCTAATTCCTCCACCCAACAGTTTTTTTCTCATTTTCCTCATCTGCAAAATGAAGAGATTGGACTAAATGACCTCTCAGGCTCCTTCTAAATTTGAATCTTTTGTCTTTTGGTATTATTCCATATTTAGGGATAATCAAATTGAAATGCTTTCCAAGAGTCCCCAAGGGCATACTGTTTTCATAGAAGTTCACCTAGAACCTAGAACCCTCTCCTTTCAAAAATACTGCTCCATCAACCTACATGAGTTGCCTCTAATATAAAGAAAGAAAAGTCATAGCCTTTTAAAGGAAATTTTTAAGACCATGTTGTAGCCTCATATTGTATCCCTTTCTCTACCTCAGAGAGGTGTCCCAGGAAGTCATGAAAAGCAAATAGTTAAGAAAAAATAAAGGAGATGAGAGAAAGCATGGCAGAATAGATAGAGTTTAGACTTGGAGTCAGCACAATCTAGGTTTAAATCCTGCTTCTGACTCTTGCTGGCTGTGTGACTGAACAATTCAATAAACATTTATGAAGCACCTATTATGTGGTAGGCATAAGTCACTTAACCTCTCTGAATCTCAGTTTCCTCATCTGTAAAATAAGTGAATTAAACTGGATGACCTCTAAGATCCTTTCCAGGGCTCACTCTATGATCCTATGAACCTGTGGTAAAGAGTTGAAATAAAACTGAAAACCAGAATAGTTCATGCTAGGGGAGAGAACTAAAGACTGAACAATGGAGGACATCAGAGGTAAATGGGATGATATCCCTTTGTGACAACATTATGCCCATGGCCCATAGACCAAAGTAGAAAGAGAGAAAAAAATTCCCTTCTAGAATAGAGAGGGATTATAAATACTTTAGAAGCAATCATCATAAAAATCTAAGGTAAGATTTTTTGGAAGGAATAGAGGCATTATGACTAAATAGGTCCACTTCAAGGATCGTACCCTACTTAAGACTTCTTCATATTCATAGGACCCATCAGAGCTTATAATTCACTGGCATAACCTTTGAGGAATCGAGGTCATCTCTGTTTAGGACTTTAGTCAATTCAACAAGATATTTATTGAATGCTCACTATATGTAAGACATTCTGCTGGGCACCAAGGAGAATGAGTAAGATACTACATATGTCCTGAAGAGAGCCCATGATATATAATCACAAGATCTAAAACTGGGAAGTGACCTCAAGGGTCATATAATTCGACTAACCAAATTTAAAACGACTTGCCTAAAGAGGAAAATGGGAAAGCACTGATAGTATATGGGAGGGGAGAGGTCCAGGTTGCTTAGGTACCCTTTGTCCCAGGTTTTTTGTCTAGTTCCTTGAAACAAGAAGGGTAGACCAGAACAGACTCTGTCCAGTGATAACATTTGTGCAGTTATCTGAAGGTTCTTACCTATGCAATTGGGACTGGAGAGTATACAGTCAGGAAACGAGAGGATTTGAATAATCCTCTTTATGTACAGCATGCCCAATCTCTGTTGGGGAATTGACATCCTATGTTTGGTCCTTATTTTAGCATGCTGGATTTTTTTGACAGATTAAATAATACTAATGCACTTGGTTCTTACCCAGAAGTATTGCCGAGGACTTTGACTATGTGTAGTTCTGAAGAAGTCAGTTAAATCAGATCCAGACTGCTCCTGTTCTGGATATTGCCAGAATTGCCCAAGGACTTCATTAAATATAGCAAGCATTATATATCATGGGGTAGATGGATGGCAGATGGAGATCCCCAGCTGTCACTAAGAGAACTAATACAAAATGGAAGCATAAAGATTTTGGCCCTTGATTTTACTCTGATAAAACTACCCTTCATTTATACACAACTTTATGCTTTTCAAATCACTTTCATACATATATTTTAGCTAATTGGCGCCTCACCCCAATCTGGTGAAGCAGACAGGGCAGGTGGCATTGTCTCTATTTTACACAGAAAATTAAGGCAAAGAGTTTAAGTGACTTCTCCTTAAATTTCACAGCTGGTTAGTGAGGGAGCCAGGCCCACCATGCCTTCTTTCATAACATGATGCTCCCATTCCCATCTAACCTTTCATACCATCATGACATTCAACTTTCTCTCAAAGAATTCATTGGAGACCCACATTTTAAATTGATCCTTGTGCAATGCTCCTTAATGTATGCCATTTTAAATATAGTGTTTTACACACACACACCTTTTCCTACCTTATTGTTGGCTATAGTCACACTAGGTCAGTAAGAAACTACTCCTAACTGCCATCAGCTGGCTTATACCTTCTTATACTATCTGTTGAGAACCCAAGAGAGACATATTCAGTAGTATTACTGGAGACATCTCATCAAGGCTCATGAAAGCCAATTGTTAAATTTTCCGTGTGAGCATCTACAACTCAGAAATCAGCAAATGCTACAAATCAGGACTTGACTTACTGTTCTGTTGACTTAAGACTCATAACTTCATTATGGTTTCCACGTATTTAAGTCTGTTTTTGACATATATGTGGCCATTTTCTCTCTACTCTCTTACATTTTTATTTACATCAATAAAATGGTTCTTTAAGCATGGATGCAATAATAAGACACAAATTTAGTATATTCTTTGACAAATCTCTCTCTTTTCTTGGCTTGAGTCCTAGCATTAAATCCTAGTCTTGGCTTAAGATCTAATTCTGATCATATTAAGAGCATTATTAGTAGAAAATATTAACATTGGTGGCAGCATCAGCTTCTAATGCTAACTACTAATATTTCATATTCATTCTGCTATGGTATGTATAGTATAGCAAGGAAGTGAAAAAAAATTATGGGCCAAGATAACATAGCAGAGAGGCACTCAGTCAAATTCTCCCAAATTCCTCTCCAAACAAATCTAAAATAATGCCTCAAATTGAATTCTGGAGGGATGGAATCAACAAAATATCAGGTGAAAGAATATTCCAGCCTAAGGCAACTTAGGAGGCCAGGGTGGTGGTTGGCAGGCCTAGAGCATGGGAGAGATCAAAGAGTAGAGGCCAAGCCTCAGCAAGACAGCAGCAGGACTTCAAGGAAGCTGCATTGGCTGTAAGAGTGGCTTCAGGAGCTCTCAGCCCATAAATAATAGGAGCATCAAACAACTGGTCAGAAGGAGATTGCAGGAGACCCTTTGCTTGTGCTGGGCTCAGGACCCTGTTGTGTTTCCCATACAAAGTTCTGGGTTGCATCTCCAGGGCCAAAAGGAGCCATAGCACTTGTGACTACAGGGAACAGGGCCCTGGTTGAAGTTCCAGGGCAGAAAAAAGCATTTGTGGTAGCTTGTGGGGGAATAGGAACTACAATCTCAATTCTAAGACAGAGGGGAATGTTAGCAATTGTGGCTGCAGGAGAGCAGGGGACTTGGTCACAATCCCAATGCCAAAAGGAGTACTAGCACTTGTGGCTACCAGAGAACAAGGTCCCTTCCTGACTAAATACCAGAACACAGATCCAGTAACTGCACCTCTTCTTAGAGCACCACCTTGGAAACACTGAAAACCTGCAGACCGCCAGAGCTAGCTATGAAAATAGCAGCAAGAAAGGCCTAAAATTTAGAACAGTGTTGCATCTACCCTGGGAGCAGAGACCAACTTTAACTCAAAGTTAAAAGGGAAGAAATAGGCTGGAAAATGAGCAAACAGCAAGAAAAGAACCTGACCATAATAAGTTACTATGGTGGTGAAGATCAAGGCACAAACCCTCAAGAAGACAACAATGCCAAAGCAGCTACAATCAAAGCCTCAAATAAAAATGTGAATTAGATACAAGTCCAACAAGAATGCCTAGGAAGACTCAAAAAAAGTATTTCAAAGAAGACAAAATTAGGAAAATAAATGAGAATGATGCAAGAAAATTACAAAAAAAAAAAGAATTAATGTCTTGGTAAAAGAGCAAAAAAAAAAAAAAACACCCCACTGGAGAAAACTATACCTTAAAAAAGAATTGGCTAAATACTAAAAGAAGCACAAAAATCCACTGAAGAGAAGAATGCCATAAAAAAAAAATCATAATTGACTGAATGGGAAATGAGATACAAAAGCTCACTGAAGAAAATAATCACTCAAACATTAGAATGAGACAAGTTGAAGCTAATAACTCCATGAGGCACAAAGAAACAATTTTTTAAAAAATCAAAAGAATGAAAAACTGGAAGAAATTATGAAATTTCTCACTGGAAAAACAACTAACCTAGAAAATAGATCCAGGAGGGGACTACCTGAAAGCCATGGGGGGAAAAAAAAAGAGAGCCTAGACATCATATTCTAAGAAATTATCAAGGAAAACTGCCCTGATATCCTAAAAGCAGAAAGTAAAACAGATATTAAAAGAGTCCACCGCTCATCTCCTGAAAGAGATCCCAAAATGAAAACTCCCAGAAATATTATAGCCAAATTCCAGAGCTCCCAAGTCAAGGAGAAAATATTGCAAGCAGCCAAAAAGAAACAATTAAAATATAGAGCCAGAGTCAGGATTACACAAGATCTAGCAGCTTCCATATTAAAGGATCAGAGGACTTGGAATACAATATTCTGAAAAGGAAAGGAACTAGGATTACAACCAAGAATAATCTATCCAGTAAAATGGAGTAAATATTTCAAGGGAAAAATAGATACTTAATGAAATAGAGAACTTTTGAGCATTCCTGATAAAAAAAGACCAGAGCAGAATAGAAAATTTGATTTTGAAAAGTCATAAGGGAATCAATAAGGTTAAAATGTTTGTGTTCCTATATGGGGAGATGATAATTATAACTCCCAAGAACTTTGTCATTATTAGGGCAATTAGAAGGAGTAAACATAAACAGAGGGCATGGGTATGAGATAACTATGAGGGGATGATTTCAAAAAAAACAAAATAAAGTGGTGGGAAAGAGTAATATATTGGGGAAAGAGTGAAGGGAGAGGAAGAATGGGGAAAATTATCTCATGGAAAAAACAGCACAAAAGGAAAAGATTTTACAGTGGAAGAGAAGGTGGGGGAGGGAGAGAACAGGCATTGCTTGAAACTCATTCTCATCAGAATGGGCTCAAAGAAGGAATAATATACAGTCAGTTGAGTATACATAGAGAGAAAAGAATAAATAGGGAAAATAGGATGAAGGGAAATGAATAGTTGATAATTTTAACTGTGAATATGAATGGAATGAACTTACCCATAAAATGGAAGTAGATAGCAGAATGGATTAAAACCAGAATCCAACAATATATTGTTTGCAAGAAACACATTTGAAACAAAGAGACATACAGAATAAAAATAAGGGACTTGAGGAGAATCTATTATGCTTCAACTGAGGTAAAAAAAAAAGCAAGGGTAGCAATCATAATCTCAGACAAAGCAAAAAGCAAAAAATGGTCTAATTAAAAGAGATAAGCAGGAAAGCTACACCTTGCTAAAAGATACCATAGACAATGAAGTAATAGAAATACTAAACATATATGCACCAAATAGCATATAACCAAATTCTGAAAGGAAAAGTTAAATGAGATATGAGAGGAAATAGACAGTAAAACTATAACCACTATTATTCAGTATTGTTCTAGAAATACTAGCTATAGCAAGAAGGCAAGAAAAAGAAATTGAAGAAATTAGAATAGGCAAAGAAGAAACAAAACTATCACTCTTTGGAGATGATTTGATGGTATATTTAGACAATCCTAGAGAATCAACTAAAAATAACTAGTGGAAATAATTGATAACATATTATATATCATGTACATATACAACATTATAATATTAAGTTGCAGGATATAAAATAAAACCACAAAAAATCATCAACATATCTATATACTACAAAAACAAAGCAAGAACAGAAAGAGAAATTCCATTTAAAATAATTATAGATGATATAAAATATTTTCAAGTCTACCTGCCAAGACAAACCCAGGAATGATATGAACACAATTACAAAACATTTTTCACACAAGCAAAGTCAGGTATAAATAATTAGAGAAATATTAATTGCTCATAGGTAGGCTGAGCCAATATAATAAAAATGACAATTCTATGCAGAGGGAGGAAGGGATAGAATTTGGAACTCAAAAGTTTTTTTAAAAAGTTTAAAAATTAATTTAACATGTAATCAAGGGGAAAAATTAAATATTATTAACATAAAAAAGAGTGTATGTTTCAGAGAAGATGCCAACATGTATCATTAAAGGTAGTTCTCTATACCAATGAAATCACAGGTCAAGTACAATATACTTTTTTTTACTTTATTATTCTTGGGGTTGTTTTCTTTTGCAACATGGCTAACATAGAAATGTTTTGATTGAGTGCACATATATAATCTATATCAAATTGATTGTCTGCTAAAGGAGGGTGGAGGGGAAAGAGAGAAATTGGAACTCAAAACTTTAAAAAATGAATATCAAAAATATTTTACATGTAATTGAGAAAAAAATAAAAGTACTCAACATTTTTTTAAAAATGATTCACTGTCCTTCACTAGGCCTATACTTAAAATCCAGCTCAATAGTATCTACCAAAATTTGTTCTTGAGGGACAGAACCTTCAAGAATCCTGATTTACCTCCATGGTATAATGAGGCCATGAAATCAGATTTTAATAGACATGCATATATCTAGATAGCTAGATAGCCCTATTTTAGTTAAATAAAACTAAATTCACTTTTGGACATTTTATTTGGAGAATTTCTCAAGAGTGTAAAAGAACTGGAGACATCTTAGGGTCTCATGAAACCAGTTGTGTGAATCACTTTTCTAGATGTATTCTAGAATGCATGCTTCTATTAAAGACCATTTATTTAATTGCTACTTTTATTTTTAGAAAAGAAAATAAATTATAAACTGTCTGGAGTGTGTCTTAGGGATCTCTGCTCCCAGCCAGTTAAACAAGCATTTATTTTTTAAGTTCCTTCTGTGGGCAAAGTACTATGCTAGAGATTGGGACTATAATAGACAAAAAGAAAATCAGTCCCTACTGTCAAGGAGTTTCTATTCTTGTATTCTTTTCCCCTTAGTATCCCAGTGCTTTCAAACAGAATTTAAATAGGATACATAAAGCCATGTTAGCTACTGATACCACTAACATAATAGTTTGTATTACTTTAGGATGTCATTGATCTTGAGTATTTGTATGAAAAGTAAATTGGTACCATCAACAAAGAAAATCCTTTAGGGAGAGTAAAGGAATTATTTGCATGGAGAGGACAGGGGAGTATTCTTTTGCTCTTCCAATTAAAGAATACTAACAATTTTATCATACCATATAGTGGAGTATGATTCTGATTTCCCATTTTTCATGGCTCAGTTCAAATGCCACCGCTTCCATTAAGCCTTCCCTGACCTCTCCAAGTCAGAAGCAATTTCCCTCTCATTTGTTTGCCCAAGGACATCTTCCAACCATGCCTACCCACTGCTGCTAGTGTAGTATCCTCTAAACCAGAACTCCAAAGACCACATCCTGGAATTGCTAAGCCGCTCAGCTTTGGAATTCCCATTCTGGTGTTGTCCTGATAGGTCAAAGCTCCTTATATCAAGGAGCAGATCCTTAATCATGCCTCTTTTCAGTCATCTTCTCCCTTACTACTCTACCATGCTGCTGTTGCTGCCTCTTTTACTGTAGCTGTGCCCTCCCAATCAGGGCCCCAGCAACAACTGGCTGGAGGATCTAAGCCATTTGCTGCCCTGGAATTATACTGTCTGAATAAGTGAACGCACTTATAACTATATCTAGACAGGCTACAGTACAGATCCCTCACCATGCTTCTCCCTAGACATCTTTTTGTCATGCCAAGCAGTCTCCCTTCACTCTCCCTCCACCTCTCACACTGGGAACAATAATCAAATCAACATAAAATTGTTTCTAGAAAAAACATGTATATTCACTGTTCTATGGTTCCACTCATCATCCCTAAAAGTTTGAGTCCAAAACACCCTTCTCAAGCCAGCACTCCCTTCCATTCCATACATTGCCAGTAAGCACTGTGAGAAAATAAACTCCATGAGATCAGGGACCATCTTTCTTTGATATTTATATCCCCAATATGTGCATAGAGTTTGAACACAAGAGCTCAATAAATGCTGTATCATTCATTCATCTTAACTGCTATAGCACTTTGTTTGGCAATTATCACATTCTATCATTTTGTGTTATCTGTATTTGCCTACCTATCTCTCTTTTGGGGATACTATTCCCCCTCTCCCTTCCCAGAGGTTAAGCCAGGGCCACAATTCCTTGAGACTATGACTTAAGATCTCCTTGAAGTGGACACAAGACCCCAGAGGATGGCTTGGTCAGGTGGAGCAGTCTACAACAGTAACAGGAGGGAGGGACCAGAAACAAGTGGTGAGTTGTTTGAAAGGGCAAGGTGAGTACTCTCAAGGTAGCAGCAGGCAGGGTCCAGAGATAGAAGGCATTTCTAAGATGATAGGACTTTGAGTTGCTAAGGCCAATAGCAGTCATCTAATCGAACCCCATCATACTAGATGGAAAAACTAAAACCCACAAGGTTAAGTGGCTTTTCAAAGATCCCCCAGAGAATAAGTAGCAGAGGAGGATCCAGAAAACCAAGTAAAGAATGTGGCAGCATTGTGATCCAAAGGTTAAAGCAGGCAAGGGTTGTCTAAGCTAAGGCTAAAACCCAAGAAACCAAGCACCAAATTTGGCAATTTGACTCAATCAACTCAGCAACTATCCCAATATCCTTTTGAGTTCTATTATTTGGGGTTAATTTCACCCACTTTGATCTTCCAAATGGACTTTAAGGAGGTAAAGTGGTTTTGGAATCAGAAAACCTGGGTCTGGGTTTTTCCATTTGCTAATTGCACAACCTGGCAAGTCATTTTCACCCCCTCTGAGCCTGTTTTCTCCAGATCTAAAATTGGAGTAAAAATATTTGTACTACTTACCTCAAAGGACTATGTTGTATATGTATGAGCCTTAGAGTAAACCACAAAGGCAGCTGCCCCCCACAATGTGCATTTCCCTGATGAGAAATAGTTGTTTAGGTAGCAGCATACAACTAGATTGCAAGCTCCTTGAAGGCAGGAACTGCATCTTGTTTATATTTATATCCTTTCCACAGTGTCAGGAACTGACAACACCCCCAGGGTTGGGGTTGACAAGCGTTGTACATCAATAGGACAAGGGGGGCCAGAGATTCGAGACTAAGTATAGTATGTATCTGAACTAGTTAACCATGAGTCTGGGTGGGAGAAAGTAAAACCAAAGGAGAGGTCATGAACTAAGAGGTGCAGGAGGATTAAAAATAATGGTGGGGATGAAGAATCAGGTTTGGAGAAGTGAGACAGAGATAGAGATAGATGTTATGATCGAAAAAGAGTTTCTGTATTTTGTTGTATTTCTGTATTTTGTTGATAGTACAATTCTGGGTGATGATATGATCACAAAATGTAAACTCCTTGGGGCCAGGGATTATTTCACTTTTTTCCTTATATCCATAGCAGTTAGCACAATGTCTGCCATATAGCAGGTGTTTAAGAAATGCTTGTTATTTGATTGTATTTTTTCCCCTCAGCATCCCAGTGCTGAGGTTTAAAATTCTGAGCATGATCAATTTATTAGTTGGCTAGCAGTAGCCAATAAATTGGGTCTATGGCCCATCTATCACAGCTGGTTTCCTCTGTGAAAACTTTGGGACTTTGCCTTCAGCATATCACCCTATTTACTCTTTTGGATAGTAAAAATAGCATTTATATTGCATTTTAAGATTTACAAAGCACTTTACAAATACCATCTCATTTTATCCTCATGATAGCCCTGGGAGGTAGGTGCTATTATTGGATGACACAACTGAGACAAATGATGTAACTAAGACAGCTAGTAAGTATCTGAGGCTGAATTTGAATTCAGGTCTTTCTGAGTTCAGGTGCATCCATCTATTTACTTTGCCACTAAGACACACACACACACACACATCACACACACACATCACACACACACATACACTGAACCATGATCTTTCCTCCTCTCTCCCCTTATCTCCCCACACATTTTTTTCCCTTGAGGGCCTGGTTTTTTGCCCACTTTCTGCTTGGTGGGAAGGTACCTGACAGTCTTATCTCATATCAAAACAGAAAACAAATCCCCAAGCTGGCTCAGTCATTGACAGAGTCACATACTGCCTGCTTTGCATGCCTTCCCCCAGAATTTTCTTCTCCAGGAATGGCCAAATTAGACTGGCTAAAAGCTGGCTTCATTCCAGATGGTCTTCAGAGTCATGAAAGTACATGAATGCCTTTAGGAGTGGCAAGAACCAGCTCCTCTGCCCATTAGGGCAGAGTTCCCAGCCCCCAAGTTCATTCCCCAGATGGACAGAGAAATTCCCAGGCTTTCTGATATACTGCAAGGTGTTAATGGACCTGGGATCCCCCCTGGGCCTGGATTGGGTAGTCTTTTGCACGCCATAGACCAAATTGCTCAATTTGATAGGAGACTACGATAACTTCATCCTGCCAGGTTTTCTATTTGGAAAGTGCTTCTCATGGTCCTGCTCCAACATCACAAGGCATTCCACTAGATACCATTCTCTAAGTAATTGTTTGCTTTGGCTCCCCTATGGATCTATGTAAACTATCATACATAATTACTATAGAGACCAATGACTCTAACGTCACATTGAGGGCCACCTCATAGCCCTTCCCTGTGCCACGGTACTTCACGGCAAAAACCAACCAAACAAAACTATACTACGAGAAAAGCACCTACTCACAGTAAAGTTTGCCTTTGGCTCATAGAGACAGTCTTAAGGGAATATCACCCACTGTTGTCCACTCCAACTATAAGGATCTGGAATACTCCCAGACACACCATTGGCTCATAAAGTCCAAGAGATGGAAGGTTCCTCAGGGATCACCCACTCTAACTTGCACCTGACCAAAAATTATTTCTATAAAATTGCTACAGAATCACAAATGGTCATTTAGTCTTTGCTCAAAGACGCCCACTGAGAAGAAACTCCCCACCTCCAGAAGTTTCCCTGTTCAGTTTGTAAACAGCTTTAATTATTAATATTTTGGTTACATCCACTGGATCCAAGGAAAAGAAGACTTCCATATAATAGCTTTTCAAATACTTAGCATTAAAGATGAGTAGGAAAAAAATAGAGTGGAACTATTATTATTCTGTCCACTGTGCCTCTGTTAATACAGCTAAAATTACATTAGTTTTTTTGGCCACCATATCTTACCCTATTAACAAATCTTCAGCTTATAATCCATCCACTAAGACTCCCCCTGCCCAGTTCAAATAACATCCAATTCACTAGTTGTGATTAATGAATAGATTTAACTTCATGATCTTCTATTTCTCAGGACATTGGTTCTCTACAACACATTGTCACCTGTATGAATAAGACTCATAGATCTATTTATGTAATCCAAGCTTCAGAACCATTTCACCAACTGCTTATGGCCATTTCAAACTAGTCATTCCTGGAGCATCTCAAACACAGTATAAACACATCAAAAAGATTATCTCTCCCCACAAAGCCAACCATCTTCAAAACCTCTCTATTTCTATCAATAGGGCCGTTGTTTTCCTTATCCCTCAGGCTTATAAATTTGGTATTATCCTCAACCACTCACTCTCCATCCCTCATGGTACATAGCTAATCAGTCACAATGTCTTTCCATTTCTACCTCTACATCTCTGGCATTCAGCCCCTTTTATTCTGTTCACACAGCCATCACCAATTCAGGCCAACATCACCTTTCATCAAGAGTACTATAACAGCTACTCAACTCCAGTCAATCCTCCTTAGTGCTGCCAAAGATTTTCTTTAAGCATGATCTGACCACATCACCTTTCTACTAATCAACTCTAATGGCTCCCTATTTCCTTTGGGACAAAACATAAACTCCTCTCTTCAGCTTTCAAAACCCTCCACACCCTAACCCCAAACTCTTTTTCCAACCTCATTGTACATTATTCTCTGCCACACGCACACTCTATGATATTGCCAAACTGGCCTTCCTTTCATTCCTCATGCGTAGTATTTCATCTTGCATCACCATGCTGTTGCATTGGCCAGTCCCCCATGCTTGGAATATATTCCTTGCCTTTTTCCCCCTCACATTTTCTTTCAAGACACAATTTAAGCACAACCTTCTTGACAGAAATTTTTTCTGTTCTTCCCAAGTGCTACTGCTCTATCTCTCAAGATACCTGATACTGAACTACTTTATATCTATTTTAATTTTTTATATTTGTTCTGTGTTTTCTTATATATATATATATGTGTGTGTGTGTGTGTGTGTGTGTGTGTGTGTGTGTGTGTGTGTGTGTGTCTCCCTAATTGCTTCCATTCTGCCCCCCAAGAAATGTCATTTCCATGTAAGAGGGATTATTTCATTCTTTGTACTTGTATCCAAGACCTGGCCCAGCTCCTGGCACATAGTAGGTGCTTAATAGATGCTTGTTAATTGATTGCTTGGGTAAAACAGCAGTATTTCATTCAATGTGCCATATTTTTCTCCTGCTGAAGCATTATTTCTAAAATAGAAAAGAAAGAGCAGGGAATCATGACTCTGCCATAGTTACAGGATCTAAAATGCCATTTCTCAACTGTTCCCTGCAGAATTCTGTCGCAATAACACAGTTTATTAATCCACCCCAATCATACCCCTTTACCCAAAGTAGCATTACTTTTAAAATTTGCTTATGCCTTCTATCTTTGTCACTGCAATCATTTTCAAACCTATTCCATTCCATTGTACCCTCTCTTGAAATAAATAAAAAATACAGTTAAGTAAAACTCACCAACAAAACCGACTGATGTTTTTTCATCCCTCCTCCAAGTCCAAGTTTGGTCATTGGCATTAACCTGAGTTCAACCACCTCTTAGCAGAGTTTTTATTTACATTCTGTAGTCATTCTTTATATTGTCCCCTAGCTCTGCTTATTTCATTATATATCAGTTCTGAGGGCAGTTATATGGCACAGTGGATAGAGTGCCAGGCCTGGAGTCAGGGAGCCCCAAGTTCAAATCTGGGCTCAGACACTTACTAGGTGTGTGACCCTGGACAAGTCACTTAACCTGTTTGCCTCACTTTCCTCATCTCTAAGAAGAGCTGGAAAAGCAAATGGCAAACCACTCCAGTATCTTTGCCAAGAAACCCCAAATGGGGTCAGGAAGAATCAGACATGACTGAACAATAAAGTCCATTCATATATTAGTTGTCTTATATTTCTCTAAATTCTCCATTTTTTAAAAGATAAATTATCATTCACCAGCACCATATATTTCTCCCTCTGTGAGGCTTGCCTGATGTTTTTCTGTGAAGACCCTCTCTTAGAATGGGAGCGGTTGACTATTCCTTTTTTTTTTATCTTTATTTTCAGTTCCAAATTCTCTCCTTCCCTCCACTCCTTCCCTACCCATTGAGAGGGCAAGAAATGTGATACCCATTATGCATATGAAGTCATGCAAAACATATTTCCACATTAGTTTTGGTATTAAAAAAAAGCAAGAAAAATAAATAAAGAAAAAATTATGCTTCAATCTGCACTCAGACTTCAGTTGTCTCTCTGGAGGTGGATGGCATTTTTCATCATTAGCTCTTTGGAATCATTGTATTTGATGCTGATGATTTCAAAACTCTTTGCCTAGTTTTCTGGACTGGTTACCTCTGAACTCTTTCTAGCTTTAAGCTTGGCAAGACACATCTGTTTACTTGTTCAGAGTGAAGCTTAAACAATACTGCTTTTCCTTCCATCCCTCCCCAGGAGTCTTTCTTTCCTTTGAGCCTATAAATTATTCCTAATCACTAGTACCTGCTGGTCCCCATACTGTTCCCTAATCCCAGAACCCTCTACTCCAACAGCTGGCCAGCATACCTTTAGCTAGTCCTTCTTTGTGTTTCTGGCTATTAGATCTCCTCTTGTGGTTGACCATATTATAACCCACCCTATACTGTTGATGAATTCCTAGACAATGAGCAGCATTTATCAAAAACTAATGCTTGCTTTCCTGAGATTGCAAGATGTTTCTATCAGTTCCACTCTTTTACAAACTGCCTCCTCCAAGCTTCCTCTCATGGACTACTCATATCCAATTCTATCCATTCCTTTATTTGGCTTACTCTCAGGTTTTAAGTGCTCATGGTGATCCTCTAAATTACTTCTTTGGAGACTATGTGTATGATTCTTTGACATGTATACTTTGACAGCAATCTTACCCACAGGTAGGGAACCAAAGAAGGACCAAAAACTTCATGCTATAGTTTGGAACTCTTGTTAAAAGGTACAGCCTCAGTTACCAGACTGATATCACTATTCCAAATAAAGCCCTTGTGATGCTCAAAATGAGGAGACTGGAAAAGATTGGATCCTGAAAAAGGTACCTATACAGCACAGGAGATCAGATGCCACCAAGGTGACAATTTGTCTTCTTGCTTCTGATCTCCCTCCTCAGTTCATTTTTCACATAGCTACCAAAAGAAATCACAGATTGGAACACGTCAGTTCCCTGCTCAAAATGCTTTTGTCTCTATTGCCTTTAGGATAAAATGAAGACTCCTTATCCTACTAAGTCAGCCTTTGCAAATCGGGTCTCAGACACTTGACACTTACTAGCTGTGTGCCCCTGTGCAAGTGACTTACCCCAATTGCCTTGCAAAAAAAAAAAACAATTTGTTAGCATAAGCCTTCCAGCATAAGCAGCCCCCCATGCTTGGAATGCACCCCTTCTTTTCCAGGGATCTCAGAAGCCTTGTCTTCCTTTGAGGCTCTGCTCAAGTGTCACCTCATTCAGGAAACCTACACTGCTCCCCTCAATTGTTATTGTTCCATCCCACCTCCAATTACCTTGTATTCACTTCTCTGTGGAGACATTGCATCATCCCAGTAGCGTGTAAACTCCTTGACTGAGGGGAATTTTGTTTTTGTCTTTGTAGCCACAGTGCCTAACACATACGCATAGTAGGGATTTAATAAATGTCCACTGTCATACTGTTGAAAATATCTGGCCTGGGTAACTGCTATAACAGGAGAAAAACAGGAATATTTACTGGTTTAGGGAAGGTCAGAACCCTGGAAGATGATTGATGGGGGTGAAGTTAGGAGGTCCAAGGAAGGCTGGAACTAATTTCGACTGTCTTGAGGTCTGGAGAGCTTCAAAGCCAGGGCAGCCTGGGGTCTATTTGGGGTCATTTCAAATTCTGTCAGATGTGAGTCTATGGGATTTGATACTAGGAATTCAGGATGTATAGAGTGCTAGAGACACTGTGAGTGAAAAGGGATGGAAAGATAGGAAGAAGGAAGGTAAAAGTGAAAGATAGAAGGAAAGAGTAGGGCCTGAGTCAGAAGAAAAAAAGGAATATAAATTTAGGATGACAAATAAGACAAGTTAGAAGTACAGAATCTGTTTTTTAATCCAGGTTTAAAACATGGGTTAGGATTGTTTTGTTTTATTTTTAAATTTGGGGCAATGCCTACTGATACACAATCATTTGAGAGCTACATACACACACACACACAAATTCAACTTTCTTTTAGAGAAAAAGCAGTATAAAATATTCAAAGTGCCTATTTTTTAAATTGGAACAGGGAAGAGAAAATATTACTGATAATAATTAAAAATATATTCTAGTTCCATTTCTAACTGAAAATTCAGTTGAATTAAACTATCATTTATACATCTGGGTATCATGCATGGTATTGGGGGAGATACAAAATTTGAATAAGACAAAGCCCCTGCTCATATAATTTAGAGTTGGGAGGGGGAATAATATAACATTTACACAAATAACTATAATATAGACACAATCAGGACATAGTGCTACAAGAAATTAGTAAATCTGGCTAAGAAACTAAGATATAATCTCCAAGGAATCATGTGGATTCTATTGAGGCAGGGGGTTTAAGATCAGATTTCAATCATTCCAAAATGATTCCTTTGACTTGCAGAGCTTACACTAGTAGGCACTATCACACAAGAGTTGACCCTTAGACCCTCATGTTCAAGCAATAGGGCATGTAACTGGAAGCAAATAGCCTGATCTGACCAGAAATACTAAGCAGAGTATCCAGATTTTGGCTTTTGCCTTCTCTTTCTGTCACTCTTTTCCTTTCAGCTGCTAACAGCAAGAATAGTTGCCATCCTGGTACTAATCCTAAATTTTTCTACCTTTGTGGTGTCTAGAGAAATTAAAAGCTTCAAGGCTCTTCTACAGCCTTGCTCCTTTCCTCAGAGGGCAAGAGAATTCCCCATGAGGAGTTCTAGAGAAGTATTGACATTTTACTAGATTGAGAATTTAAGGAGACTCAACAACTGGTAAAAGTTGAGTCCTAGGATTAGGGTTAAAGGACCTGAGTACAAATCCCAGCTCTGCCACTTACCTGTATGACCTCTTAGGGCTTATTTCCTCATTTTTTAAATGAAGGGATTGAATTATATGCCATCTAATGTGCCTTCCAACTCCAAATCCATTATTCTATGATTCCAGCAGGCTGATTAACCTTGGGGTATACTACAAAACACCTAAAGAGAAAACTGATCAGAAAGCCTAGCATACAAGCATCATATGTGTGTGTGTGTGTGTGTATGTATGCATATATATATATATATATGTATATATATATATATATATACGTGTGTGTGCATACATATATATATATACGTGTGTGTGCATACATATATATATATATATATATATATATATATATATATATATATATATATATATATATATATATGTGAAATAGTGATAGAAGACTTCAACATCTAGACATCTTTCCAAGCTCTCTTTCTGACAAAAGCAGGGCAGCCGATAATTTATTGTCTTGTCATCCTTCAAGAAGTGGGAGAACCAACAAGGGGAAATTCTATTCTGAATCTGATTCTCTGTAACAATAGAGAGGATCTCTTTGCTGGAGTAAAAACACTAGGAACCTTGTGGGAAATAAACACTCCATCATACAGCTTGTAACAGAAGAGAGGAAAGCCCAGCATACTCTGTCATTCATCTTAGATTAAGGGAGAGCACATTTTAAAGCGTTCTGAGGGAGGATAAGTAAGATTTCATGCACTAAATTTCTACAGAGGAAGATATCCCAGAAGGGATGGGAAACTTTCAGGAATGAAATTCTGAAGATACAAAGGGAAACAATTTCTATGCAGAAGAAAAGGCAAAGTTGTCTAAAAAAACCAGTGTAGACACACAGGGAGCTTGTTGACCAGTTTGGCTTTTAAAACTATATGTATCACATGCAAGAAACACATCTGAAATTAAGACACATACAAAGTAAAAATGAGAGGCTGGAACAAAATTTATTTTGTATTAATTGATTTCATAAAAGCAGGATTTGCAATCATGCTATCAGACAAAGCTACAATTAAAATTCATAATATCACAAGAGGTAAAAAGCATACATTATGTTTAAAGAAATTGTAGACAATAAACTAATATCAACAATATGTGTATATGTGTGTGTGTGTGTGTGTGTGTGTGTGTGTGTGTGTGTGCACCAAAAGGTATAGCACCTAAATTGACAAAGGAAAAGTTAACTGAATTGGAAAAAGTCACAAATAGTAACAAAAATTATATGCAACTTTAATCTTATTATCTTAGAGATGGTTAAATCTAAAGGGGTGATAAAACAGAAAGTGAAATATAGACCTGAATAAACTGTTGAAGAAATTAGAGCTAAAAAGCTTATGATAGATCTATAATATCAAAGTAAATAATGACAGGAGTAGGGACAAAAAGAGAATTGCACTCTGAGACCTCAAACTATATTATAAAGCAACAGTCATCATAACCATCTGATACTGGTTAAAAAATAGAGAGATATATTAATGGGAGAGACTAGACAAGGAAGAATCAGAAGAAATGGAACTCAGTAATCCAATATTCAGTAAACTGGAAAACATAAATTATTTAGTTAAGAATTCCCTGTTTGATTTTTAAAAAAAACTCTTGGGAAAACTAGAAAACAATCTAACAGAAATTAGGCTTAGACCAATATCTTACACCATATTACAAAATACATTCTAAATGGATAAAAGACCTTGGTATTAAAGATCATACCATAAAAAAATTATAAGAAAAGCAGATTGTATGCCTCTCATAGCTATGGGAAGGAGATATATTCTTAATTAAACAAGAGATCGAGGCACTTATAAAAGTGAAGAAATCTTTTTGTATCAAATTTCTCTGATGAGAGTGTGGTAGGCATATGTATTCGTGTATATATTTGTGTGTATGAATACATATATACATGCATGCATACATACACATACATGCATGCATACACATACATATACAAGAAAAGTCCGTCCCCAATAGATAAGTTGTCAAAGGATATGAAAAGTTCTTAAAAGAATTGCAAACAATTAACAACCATATGAAAGAATGCTCCAAATTATGAATAATAAGATAAACGCAAATCAAAACATCTCTGAGGTTTTACCTTATATTTTACAAATTGGCAAAGATGACAGAAGATGAGAATAATTCAATGTTGGAGGAAGTGTGGAAAGGCAGACACACTAGTGCATTATTGGTGGAACTGTAAATCACTACTTTTAGAAAGCAATTTGAAATTATGCACTAAAATGACCAGACCCTTTGGCCTAGAGATTCCACTACCAGGCTTATTCCTCAAGGAAGTCATTGATAAGAAGAATGCCTCCTTATTTACTAAAATGTTTATAGTAACATTTTTCATCATAACAAAGAATTGGAAACAAGTTGAAGCTCAGAGGTTAATTCCCTACAAAGAGAGAGAAAGTTCCATGTGGTTTTCCAAGTTTAGCATGACAATATACATAAATATATATGTATATACATATACAGGCATATATGTGTGTATATTATGTGTATATGTGTGTTTATATGTGGGTATGTAGATAGATAGATAGATAGATAGATAGATAGATAGATAGATAGATACATACCCCTGCCCAAAGATAACATTATTTATGAGCAAACACTAGAAATGTTCCCAATACAAAAAAAGTCTTACCCTTTGACCCAGCAATAACACTTCTAGGGCTATATCCCAAAAAGATCACAAAAATGGAAAAAGGACCCACACATACAAAAATACTTATACCAAAAATGTTCTTTTTGTGGTGGCAAAGAATTGGAAATTGAGGGGATGCCCATCAATTGGGGAATGGCTGAACAAGTTGTTGTATATGAATGTAATGGAATACTATTGTGCTATAAGAAATGATAAGCAGGCAGACTGAAAAGACTTGTATGAACTGATGTTGAGTGAAGTGAGCAGAACCAGGAGAACATTGTACACAGTAACAGCCACATTGTGCAATGACTAACTTTGTTAGACTTAGCTCTTCTCAGCAATGCAAGGATCTAAGACATATCCAAAAATCTCATGATGGAAAATACTATCCACATACAGAGATGATCAAAGCATACTATTTGCTCTTTTTTTCCTTCTGTTTTGTTTTATTTCTTCTTTCTTATGGTTCCTCCTATTGGTTCTAATTCTTCCTTACCACATGACTAATGTGAAAATACGTTTAATAGGAATGTATATGCCCAGCTTATATCATATTGCACGCCATCTTGGGGAGTGAGATGGGAGTGGGGGGAGGAGAAAAATTTAAAACTCAAAAGCTTATGGAAGTGATTGTTGAAAACTGAAAATAAATTTTTTTTTTTGGCTTTTAGGCAACTGGGGTTAAGTGACTTGCCCGAAGTCACACAGCTAGTAAGTGTCAAGTGTTATGTCTGAGGCTGGATTTGAACTCAGGTCCTCCTGACTTCAGGGTCAGTGCTCTATCCACTGCGCCACCTAGCTGCCCCTAAAAATAAATTAATTTTTAAAAAAAGAAAAAATATGCCTAATACACCCAGTGTTATTTGACATAGTCCTAGAAATGCTAGTGATAGCAATAAGACAAGAGAAAGAAATTAAAGCCATAAACTTTGGCAAATAGCAAACACAATTATCTATATTTGCAGATAACACAATGCTTTACTTAGAAGACCCCAGAAAATTAAGATAATTAAAAATTAAATTTAATTAAAATTAAAATTAATAGAGATAATGAATAGCTTCAGTAAAGTAAAAAAAAATTCAAAATCCCTGAAAATCAATAACATTTCTATATAGCAATAACAAAACCAAAAGGAAATAATAAGGAAATTACATCCAAAAAAACTACAAAAGGCTCTGTTTATCTTGGAATCAGTCTATCAAGACACATTCAAGACCTAGGTAATAGCTGGCTTGGTGGCACATGCCTATGATCTCCTGCTAGTAGGAAGGCTGGGGCTGGTAGACTGATCTAAGAAGTTCTGAGCTAATCAGGTATCCATGCTAAGTCCAGTGCCAGTGTGGTGAACCTCTAGAATAATGTGGCCATCAGGTGGTTTGTAGGGAGGGTTAATGCAGCCTTGGTTAGAAATGGAGAAGGATAAAATTTCTGTGCTGATCAATAGGACCAGGCCCTTTAGTAGATAGTGTATTTCCAGCTTGGGTAAAATAGGAAGACCAAGGGAGAATTGGTGGCACGGTCCTGGAGTCAGGAAGATGTGAGTTTGAATCTGGCCTCAGACACATAACACTCACTGGCTGTATGACTCTGGGCAAGCCGCTTAACCCCAATTACCTCACCAAAAAATAAATACAGGGGCAATTAGGTGGCACAGTAGATAGAGCAACTGCCCCAGAGTCAGGAGGACTTGAGTTCAAATCCAGCCTCAGACACTTGATACTAGCTCTGTGACCTTGGGCAAGTCACTTAACCCCCTTGCCTAGCCCTCCCCTTCCAAAAAAATAGGGAGACCAAACCTTGCAAATGAATGAATGAATGAGCTAATTAAATAGCTACTGCAATTGTGAGCAATTTTCAAACATTAATAACTTGGAGACACCTGCATTGCTCTTGGTTGGCTGTACCAATGAAAATTGACAACACTTTCAATTCTTATTTACAGATTTAGTTCCCCGCCAACCAAATCACCCAGGGAGCCAGACAATGCAATAACCAAATTCATTCATAGAGGTAAAAGTTCCAAAAGCCCAAAGGAAATAATAGGGGGAAACATAGGAGTGAAGGTGGAGCTGTGTTTCCAAACCTCAAATTGTATTCAGAAGATATTATCATCAAAATAAATTTGCAAAAAAGATAGAAGAATAGGAAACTAGAACTGACTGGATCAGGAAGAATCAGGAAAAAAGTCAAATTCAGTAACTCAACATTGAATAAACCTAAGAACAGAAATTACTTGGGAAAGAACTCCTTATTTGTAAAGATCTTCTGGAAATGATCTGTGGAGGCCCATAGAAGGGCCTTATATTTCTTTTTCCTGACATAAGTGACCCCATCTTAAAATTAGCCTCTAGTTCTGGAACATTGGGCAATGACATACACTTCTTGGAATCTGAGGTCACCCCACCCCATAATCTTGCTCCCTGCACATTAGGCCAACTGCAGATAAAGAAGAAGCCCATGTTCCTGCTGTTCCCTTTCTTTCTGGTCCAGACTTATTTTCCTATTTTCTTTCTCTCCAAGAAACAAGTTGTCTTTTCCAGAGGATAAAAGCTCATTCAGTGGGATTTCTCCATCTGATCCTCCTGTCATTATATATTTCCGATTAACGTTTTCTTTGACCCGAATCTGGCAACCATTAAATTGCAATCTATGATTCTTGTCAGAAAAGACGCCAGTATCATGGCTGTGAATGCAGTACACCAACTACAGGAGAAATAGCTATGCATTGCTCTCCTCCCTGCTCAATAGCACCACACTGATTGATGGCTCAGAATCTGACAAGTGTATATAACTACCCATTTTACCTGAAGTGATGGCTAGTTGACTATGGACAGTAAGGATATTTCTTTTTAAATCTCTATTAAGAGTACTAGAGGAGGGCTACCTGCAGCTTCTATGCTTGTCCAAGGTATCTGAATTCCCCTTTATATAAATAGATCAAAAAAAACCTTTTCCTCCCTCTTCTATTTCTATAACAACTGGTTCCATGAGTGGAACCCTATAGGGAGATATCATGTAAGCATACCCATTCAAGAAAACCCACAAGACAGGTTTAGGAAGAATAAGCTGTCTGAATTGGTTGTCCGTAAGAGTGTTTACTTGAGGGACTGTACAAGAAGTGTGGAAGCCTCTGCAGGTTTCACAACAGGGGCTCTCATCTGCTACCCAGCTACCCATCACAAAAGCCATCTCAGCCAGTGACTGAAGGTTCAAGTAAATATGCACATTGCAAGGGGTAGGTAGGTGGCGAAGTAGATAGAGCTCCAGCCTTGGAGTTAGGAGGACCTGAATTCAAATCTGGCCTCAAACACTTGACATTTACTAGCTATGTGACCCTGGGCAAGTCACTTAACCCTGAATGCCTCACCAAAAAGAAAAAAAAGAATACACATTGCTGAGCATCAACTGTTCCTGGGGCTTTTCTCTATCATCCCTGTTCATCCTGAGTACATCTGTGATTATAAACCATCTATTTGTCAGAACTCTGACTTCTACCTCAGCAGAATCCACATCACAGACAGTATTAATTCAGGAGGTATCCCTTGCAGGGATGTGAGCTGTATGCTGGTATGAAATGGTATGAAATGGTACAAAATGCTCTGCTCATTTCCCCATTCATTTGTAATGGGACTGGGTCAGTCCAAGTAAATTGTAGCACCCCACCCCCAAAGAACTCCAGCATATTAATAATGTGTGTGTGTGTGTGTGTGTGTGTGTGTGTGTGTGTGTATGTGTTCGTTATGTTCAAAGACTTGCAAGTTTTTGAACAAATGGAACTTATACACTAGGGGCCATCCCACTAAGCAATTCCTTAAGTAATGAACACCAATTTTGATGTTTGTTGAGTTTGTAATAATAAAAAAAATTCATAAATACACAGAATAACATAAAAGGAGAAAAAACATCTTGATTAGGATTGAATCTTTATTGCAGTTAATGTAGAATTTCTAAAAGCTGAATGAGATCATGCTTCAATCTGAGACTGAGTTTGAAAACTTGATCATTACAAAGTCAATCTATAGAAGTAGATTACTACTGTTAAAATAATTGTATAAATTGTTTTCCTGGCCCTGCTCTCTTCACTCTGCATCAAAGAAAGAAGAAAAGAACCTATATGCACAAAATTATAATTATTGGAGCATTTTCTTTTAGAGCAAAAAAAACCCCTAAAAACAAAGTGGGTTTTATCCCTCCTCTTTCATCCTTCTTCCTTCATCCAAAGAAGAAAAGAAAAAGGGAGATTGTATATGACAACATAAAACTATTACATGTAGCTTTTAAAGAAAGAATATATAAAATGTAACAGTAATTCCAATACTGCTCTACTTGTCTGTCTCCTAAACTTCTTTATGCTTTCTTTTGTGCATATTCTTTTTAATGTTTCATAAATGCTTTTTTCTTCTTTTTCTTTTGTTTCTCTGTTACTACTCCCCATCTCACCCATAAATCTCATGCCCCAAATAAAAGTCCTTTCTTGTATCAGAGCTAAACAAAATAAATCTATACTTTGGTCATATTCGGATGGCCATGTCTTATTGCATGTAACGTATGTAGTGTATGTCTTATTCTGGTACCTCTAGTCCATTACCTCTCTGCAAAGAGATGGGAAGCATGATTCACCATCAGTCTTCTGAATTATGATAGATCAGTGCATAAATCAGAAGTTTTAAGTCTCCCACAGCCATTTTTTACGTTATAGTCATTGTATAAGTTGTTCGCCTGGCTATCCTCACTCTACGTTGTATCAATTTGTATTGTATTGTATTGTATTGTATGATATGATATGATTGTATCAATCAATCATAATATCTTCCTAGGTTTCTCTCAATTCATCCCTTTTGTCCTTTCTTATAGCACTATGATACACTCATACCATATTTTCTTTGGCCATTCTCCAAATAATGGGGACCAACTTTGTTTCCAATTTTTTTTTGTATCAAAAAGTGCTGATATAGATAGATAGATAGATATAGATATAGATATAGATATAGATATAGATATAGATATAGATATAGATATAGATATAGATATGTACATATATATATACATATATATATATACACACATATACACACACACATTGTGCTATGAGTACCTTCCTTCTTTCTTTAGTTGCTTTGCAATATATGCCTAGTAGCGATATCACTAGGTCAAAGGGTATGTAAAATTTAGTAACTTTGGTAGTATAGTTTCAATTTGCTTTCTAGAATGGTTGTATCAATCCACATCTCCAGCAACTATGCATTAGTGTGCTTGTCCTCTCACAGACCCTCCAAAAAGTGTTATTTCCGTTCTCTGTCATCTTTGCCAATCTGATTGGGTATGAGATGGAATTTCACAATTGCTTTCATTTGTATTTCTCCAAATACTAGTTATTTTAAGCATTTTTCATATTGCTGTTGATAGTTTGTCTTTCTTTTTTTTAATGGAATGTTATTTTTTTCCAATTACATGTAAAGATAGTTTTCAGTGTTAATTTATTATTATTGAATTAATTTATTTTTACTTTTCAACATCCACTTCCATAAACTTTTGAGTTTTAAATTTTCTTCCGGGGGCAGCTAGGTGGCACAGTGGATAGAGCACCAGCCCTGGATTCAGGAGGACCTGAGTTCAAATCCAGCCTCACACACATAACACTTACTAGCCATGTGACCCTGGGCAAGTCACTTAACCCCATTGCCCAGCAAAAAGGAAAAAAAAAGAAAGAAAACATAAAAAAAAATAAAACAAAATAAATTTTCTCCCTCTCCTTCTTCTCCCCAAAACTATGTGAAATCTGATATAGGCTCTACATATACATTCCTATTAAACATATCTTCACAATAGTCATGTTGTAAAAAAAAGAATTACAACCAATAGGAGGAACCACAAGAAAGAAGAAACAAAACAAAACAGAAGGAGAAAAAAATAGCAAATGTTATGCTTTGATCTGCATTCAGACTCCATAGTTCTTTCTCTGGGTGTGGATAGTATTTTCCATCATGAGTCTTTTGGAGATGTCTTAGATCCTTGCATTGCTGAGAAAAACAAAGTCTATCAAAGTTAAGTCATTGCACAATGTGGCTGTTACTGTGTACAGTGTTCTCCTGGTTCTGCTCACTTCACTCAGCATCAGTCCACACAAGTTTTTCCAGGTTTTTCTGAAGTCTGTCTGCTCATCATTTCTTATAGCACAATAGCATCCCATTACATTCATATACCACAACTTGTTCAGCCATTCCCAAATTGATGGGCATCCCCTCAATTTCCAATTCTTTGCCACCACAGAAAGAGCTGCTATAAATATTTTTGGTATGTGTGGGTCCTTTTTCCATTTTTATGATCTCTTTGGGATACAGCCCTAGAAGTGGTATTGCTGGATGAAAGGATATCCACATTTTTATAGCCCTTTGGGTATAGCTCTAAATTGCTCTCTAAAATAGTTGGATCAGTTCACAACTCCTCCAACAATGCATTAGTGTTCCAGTTTGCCTACATCTTCTCCAACATTTATCATTTTCCTGTTTTGTCATGTTAGCCAATCTGATAGGTGTAATGTGGTACCTCAGAGTCATTTTGATCTGCACTTCTCTAATCAATACTGACTTAGAGCATTTTTTTCATATGACTGTAGATTGCTTTAATTTCTTCAAGTTTGTCTTTCTTTTGAGAATTGTCCATATTCTTTGACCATCTAATTGACAAAAATGGCTTTTATTCTTTTATATTTGTATCAATGCCATATATATCTTGGATATCAGACCTTTGGCAGAAAAATTTATTGCAGATTTTCCCCAATTAACTATTTCTTTTCTAACTCTAACTGCATTGCTTTCATTTGTGCAAAAATGTTTCAATTTTATATAATGAAAACTGTTCATTTTATCTCCTGTGATTCTCTCCATTCCTTGTTTCTTTACCTTCATATTTATATGCTGTGTTTCTATACCTCAAACCTTGTTTGGTCAAGAACTCTTTGCTCATGTATTCTTATGAGAGAGACTTTCTTCCCAGATCCTCTAAACTGTTTAGTAGAGGGCCTTTTTTTTTAAATCTAAGTCATGTGTCCACTTTGAGCTCATTATGATATAGTGTGAGATGTTGATTTATACTTAATTTCTGTTAGACTGCTTTCCAATTTTTCTGATAGTTTTTGTCCTGATCCCTATAGCTGGAATTTTAAGGTTTAACATGCACTAGTCTACTATATTTGATTGTTTTTCAACCTCATTTATCTAATCAGATCCAATGAATGACCTCTCTTTTTAAATCACTACTTTGAAATAAATATTTTTCTGAAGTATATTTTGAGATCTGGTACTGCTAGTCTCCTTCCTTTGCATATCTTTTTCATTATTTCCCTTGAGATTCTTAACCATTTGTTCCTCCAGATTAATTTTATAATAATTTTCCTAGTTTTAGAAAACGACCCTTCATAATTACATTGGTACGGCACTAAATCTATAAATTAATTTGGGTTATATTGTCATTTTTGTTACATTAATATAGTCCAGTTATGAACAATTGATATCTCTCTAAACTTCTCTTCAGTTCTATATAGTGTGCTTTGTAGTTGTATTTACCTAATTCCTGAATTTGTCTTGGTAGGTAGATTCCCAATTGTTTCACATATTCTATATGTTTTTAAGAGTCATTTCTTTTTCTATCTCACCCTGCTGAGTTTGTTGGTAATATATAATTTGTTGGGGTTTTCTTGTGGGTTTATTTTATATTCTGCAACTTTACTGACATTATTAATTGTCTCAATTAATTTTAGTTGAGTCTTTAGGGTTCTTCAAGTAAAGAATAATATCATCTGCAAAAAAAAAAAAGAAAATTCTTTCTCTTCTTTGCCTATGCTTATTCCCTCAAGTTCTTTTTGCCTTGTTGCTATACCTAGAATTTCTAGACCTATATCAAAATCCAACCTATGATCATGTCTTCAATATGAACTGGTAACACTTTCTTGAACCTAAGGATATCTGTCTATAATCATTCCCATATCTTATTAGGTGTCCTTGCCCATCATAGAGAAGGGCTCTAATTTATTACAATGCTGCAGGTACTTTACTCATACACTTGGCCACAAATTCTTCTCCTTTCATGAGATGATTGTGGGATTTAAATAACCTAATCTTACTTTTAATCTTACAGGAGTCTTCTCAGCATACCCAGTGTACTAAATGGTCTCGTATATGGATTTATCCAACCCAGATCACTGCAGAATCCTGCTTGCCTAATAGCCCTACTGAACAGTGGGTATCAGCATGTGTTGGGATTATCTGCATTGTGATTTCATCCTTTTCTATAACTCTTCTTTTTTTCTAGGACACCTTTAATTCATTTCACTTATGGCAAGTAAAATCTCAACAAAGGTAGGCTGAGATACAGTTTTCTCCAGGGCGAATTAATATTTTACTGATAGTAATGTGTAAACTATTAGTAAAATGGGTTATGTCAGCTATTTCAGTCAAAAAGCCAGGGACCTGAGCATGATCAATTCATTAGTTGCAATAACCAATACATAGAGTCAATGACCTCTCTCAAAGACCAAAGACCCCATGTGAAGGCCAATAGAGTCTTTCAAACCTAAGTGTGTCTTCCTTCTGATTGGCCCAACAGTTCATCATTTGGCCCTTCCCTGGCAAAAGTAAGACATTCCCAATTGGTGGACATTTAAATAAGAGGTGGATTAAGAATTAGTTCAGCTCCTCCCTGTTAACTTCCTTCTTGGGAGACACCAATAATCTTCAGGTGATAGGATTAGTCTGCAGGTGGGGAAAGTGGGCTGGCTTTCAGGTGTGCCTGATTAAGCTCCTCTCTGACATTTAAGGAATGCAAATTGTTTTCTGAAAGCCACCAGTCTCTAGCAGTCTTGGCTAGGAAAAAAAATCTCACTTAGGTTTCCCCCTGGTTTGGCCTCACTTGACAGGTCTCCTATTTGATAAGGAAAAGCAAGGACAGGTGAGTTGTCCCTTGGGGAGAGCCAAACCCAAGCTCTGTTTACTGGCAAACAGAAAGAGAGAGTTAACTGGCTGCCCCAGGACTAGAAGTGATAGTATTCCACGGCCATGACTTAGTTTGTATTAGGAGAAGTCTCCTTTTGAGCTAGGCCAAGAGATAGGGTTAAAACAAAATGAGGGAAAGGATGTATTACAGAGTAATATTAATATTAATTATTAGTGTATATTCTCCACATAGGGTCAAATCCTACCAGCTATGCCAAGGAAGCCAGATAGCACAGTGTTAATTACATTACATTAATTACATTAACCATTACAAAATTAGAGACTGACTTCTTAACCCTATATTAGGGGTTCTTAACCATTATTGTGCCATGAATCCACTTTGCAATCTGGCAAAACCTATGGAGCCCTTTTCAGAATATTTTGAAATGAAGACCCAAGTTCAAATCCTACCTCAAACAATTACTAGTGATGATGATGGGAGGTAGACCCCCCAAAAAGCAAAAACCCCAGACTTTCCCACATGGCCAAATCTCTGGTGTTTGCCTAAGGCAACTGGCCTTTCATTATGGCTATCCCCAATCCCCCAAACCTGTTACCCTTAACCTAGCCTAGTCCTACGGCCCCCAGCCATTTCCTACTCTTAATCCTAGCTAGGCTCCATTCTCCTTTGGCCACAAGGTCCAGGTCCTAGGAGTTCTGTTCACCCCAATTTACTGGCCATTCCCATTCAGATCTTCCTTAGACCCCTCTCCCAGCCACCCCAAAGTACTTGGCCACTCCTAGATCCCTCCCACAATCTTTCTGTATATAAGGTCCATCTTGTCTCCATTAAGATGCTTAGATTCTTAAAATCTAGCCACTGCTTAGATTCTTATAATCTAGTCAATAGCTCACTAATATTCAGACTCCTTAAGAGCCTACCCAATATGACCAATGTTCTAATAAACCTTGTCTTTGGCTGAAAGAAGGCTTGGGTAAAATTCTTTTGGGCAGGACCCGTGTGTTATGATTTTAGGGTCTTGGTACCCCTGAACCCTTAAATCTCAACACTAGCAGTGTGACCCCAGGGTAAGTCAATTAACTTCTGTTTCCTCATAAGTAAAATTGAATAATAAGAGTACTTACCTCATAAGGTTGTTGTGAGAATCAAAGGAGATGATTTACAAATCTTAAAGAACTATATGAATATAGACTTAAAAAAATTGATCAGGTTAGCTAAAGAACTTGTCAAATGTGTTAGTCTTTTCAAAATAAAAGCTTTTATTCTTGTTTATTCTTTCTCTGGGCAGCTAGGTGGCATGGTGGATAGAGTGCTAGGTCTGAAGTCAAGAAGACTTACCTTCCTGAGTTCTAGTTTAGCTTTAGACACTTATCGGCTGTGTGACCCTGGCCAAGTCACTTAGCCCTGTTTGCCTCAGTTCCTCATCTGTAAAATGAGCTGGAAAAGAAAATGGCAAACCACTCCAGTTTCTCTGCCAATAAAACCCCAAATAGGATCACAGAGAATTGGAAAGAATTGAACAACAACAAAATCATTTCTCTAGTTTTTATTTTCCATTTTATCTGTTTCTCCTCTAATTTTCCAAAATTTCCTCTTTATTTCTTATTTGGGGTTTATTGATTGATTTTCTAGTTCTTTTAACCCCAATTCAGGAAGAGACTTCTAAAAGACCCTAACCTTATTAAGTAGGAAACCGTTATAGCCTGGGGGCACTAGTTAACTAGGGCAGTTTTATGTATTGTACTAAAAAGCTTGGAGCCTGGGGCAAAGAATGTCCTTTTGAAAAGGAAATGTCCAATGTCATTTATGACTCTTGGAATATAAATCTGCTAGTGGGGTGAGTAGTTATTAAGGGTATTTCTTTAGTCCAAAGACTGGTTCATTTTCCATTCTCCTTTCTCAAGAAGCTGTAACCTAAACCTTGGGCTTGGCTAAAAAAAAGAGATGGCAAAGTCTACTTTCCTTCATAAGTGAAAGAGTTAGCACCTTAGCTGAAGGCTCTAACTCAAGCCAGAAGCTGGGAGCAGAGAAGCTCCAGTCTCCTATTCTGTAGATCCATGACTGGCTAGGACCAGAAGCCACCATGGGACCAATGGGGCACTTGCAAGCATTTGGTATCTAGGAACAACCAGCTGTAGTGCCTGGTAGAGACTAAAAGCTATTACTACATGAAGATACTACTCCTCAGTTACACATCTTACAGACATTATATATCTTACAGAAATTAAATGCTGTGTGAGAGAGAACTGTGGGGCCCAGTGAAGCAGGTAAATGACACTAAGAAAAGACATTTGAATCCCTGCAGTGTTTGGGGCTGAGTTGTCCTTACATGTGTTTTCTTCTGTTTCCACTGACATGGGGTATATTTGTGGGAGAGTATGACCAAGAATTATGGGGGCAATATTTTATCTCTGCCTTAAAAAAAAAACTATTCTATTTCATTGATTGCATTTGCGTTTAACTAACTGGCTGAATAGAAACAGTAAACACATCACATTGGGAACCTGTGAATTAGATTTAGTTTTGAAAGGGTACCTATGGAGTGATAAGGATGGTATCTAGACCCCAAAAAGGAAAAACTCTGGACTTTCTCACAAGGCCAAATCTCTGTCATTCACCTGCCGATATAATCCCATCAACTGGTCTTTCTTTGTGGCTACACCCAATCTCCTATTCTCTGTTACCCTTAACCTAGCCTAGCCCTTCATTGTCTTACCTCCCTATGGCCCCCAGCCATTTCCCACCCTTAATCCTAATGTGTGAGATGCGACCCTTAAAAAAAAAACTTAGAGGTATCTCAAGGTAGGAACAGAGAGTTTATTTTCAATTCTTGAGAATTGGGTGTCCCTCCACCAGTATGTTCTGGTGAAGGGAAACAAAGTACAGAAGCAGAAAGCCAGGTTAAACAACCCTAATGGGAAAATTACACCTCCCACCAACTGACCGATATTTGGCTGACAATCTAAGTGTGAAAATCTACCCCCAGAGACAGAGAACAAAGAAACAACATACATATCCATATTTAGCACCTTAGTTAACAATTAGAATGTGTGGTCAAGCTAGACACTGATGTGGCAAGGTCACCGTGACCAGAATGCAGCAACAGGATATTGGGGTGTTTCAGCGGTTTCAGACTTGGCAAACTTTAACCGTTGATGTGGTACTGAGAGAAAAGGGGAACCATAGAAATCTGTACTTAATCCTATTCTGCCTCTTGAATTTATCTCAAAATTCAGGATAGTCTTATCCCAAACCTTAATTACACTAAGAAGTCTTCATAGGGACATCCCACTCACTTGCTAGGCTCCCTTGGCCTGTCCAGATCCTCCTTAGACTCTCCTTCAGTCACCCCAAACTACTTGGCCACTCCTAGATCTCTCCCACAGTCTTTCAGTCCATTTTGTCTCTATTAAGGTGCTAAGATTTTTGCAATCTAGCCAATAGCTCACAGATGCTCAGATTCCTTAAAAGTCTGGCTAATAAGGTGGATCTTTAATAAACCTTGTCTTTGGTTGAAAGAAGGCTTGGGTCAAATTCTTTCTGACAGGACCCGCATGTCATGATCTTGGGGTTCCAGCACCCCTAAACCTCTAGCTGTCATCATGGAGTACTTTGATCCTGAGATAACTTTTCATGGGGGATCAACTATGAAAGTTGGGAGGTGCCTCCCCATGCTACATCGTGGGAGCTCATCTGCAATTGCCATCTTGGATAGAGATCCACTGGAATATCTCCCCCCCCACACCTTTTTTCTTTTTCCTTTTCAGCCCATGGTTCGAGAATCAGTTCTCCAATATATTTCCTTTACAAGTCAAACTAGTTTGCCTGGTTGTATGTTTAATAAGTACGGGTGTCTTGTACTATTGGGTATGTTATTGATGGGATATGGGCCCAAGCCAAGATCTTTGCCCCTTTTCCTAGAAGAATTTGGGTCCCATTTGAATTCTCCTACTTGATCAAGGAAGTTTCTAGTTTGTCTGAGGCTATCATTCTATCACCTGGCCTTTCACTACCACCTATGCCCAAATCTCCCAATTCTGTTACCCTTAACCTAGCCCAGACCTTCATTGTCTATTTCCTCCAGATGGCCCCCAGCTACTTCCCACCCTTGATCCTATCTAGACTCCATTCTCAACCTCCCAGTCACTCCCATCAAGATCCTCCCTATACCCTCCTCCAGTCACTCCAGCCTACTGGCCACTTCTATCAAGATACCCCTTCTCCCAGACCCCTCCTCTAGTTACCCCAAACTACTTGGCTACTCTTAGATCCCTCCTTACAGTGTTTCTGTATATAAGGTCCACCTTATTTCCATTAAAATGCTGAGATTCTTAAAGTCTAGCCAATGCTCAGATTCTTAAAATCTAACCACGGGCTGAGACTTGCTTGAGCCTGCTTGTCTTTACAAATATTGAGATTCCTTAAGAGTCTGGTCAATATAGCTGATCTTTAATAAACCTTGTCTTTGGCTGAAAGAAGGCTTGGGTTGAATTCATTCAGGCAAGACCTGTGTGTCATGATTTTAGGATCCCAGCACTCCTACAACTCTAAAACTCAGCATTATGAGTATGGGAGCTGTTGTTTTTTGTCTTTCATACTCAAAGAAGACCAATGACATCATGATGTTGGGGTCAAGGTACAGTGTGTTCCACTGTGGCTGATCAGACCAATACCAGCTCAGAAGGTTCTACCACTGGTCAGGCACAAACAGTCTATTTGAACATTTGGGATGGATATGTCACTGGATTTGCACAGCTCATGTTTCTTTTGTACTGTGATTCTGCACAGCACCTTCTTTGATGTGGGCATGTCATGATGAGCGGTCATGTGCCTTTACCATGAGTTCCATGAAGCCATTGTTAAACTAGGAAGAAGTTTTATTAACAGCCTGGGAAGGCTGGGCATCCCACATGTAAGAACATGCATGTGAGAGCACATGTGTTGACAGATAACACACTTTTTATTCCCTATTCCCCATTCAAATTTCCTTCCCTCTTCCCCATTTGCAGGGTACTATAGAGGGTACAGACCATCCAAAGCGCCTAATTTCCCACATGACTCTCTGCCCCTGTTTACATCTCCCATTCCTCACAATTCAGAGACCCCTGCCCTTATTTACTTTTGCCCTTATTTGGGTATTCCCACACCCCTTCTGCTTGAGATGTGGATATGTTGATCTGAACTGGTTTTTGCTGGTTAGTCTATTCACCCACCAATTCTACTTCATGGTTCCCTTTGTTCAACTTCCACCTAGCCCTTAGATTACATTTTTGTGGAAATGAAAACTAGGTATTTCTGAGGCAACTAGGTGGCACAGTGGATCAATTCAGCCTCAGACCAAACACTTGACACTTACTAGCTATGTGACCCTGGGCAAGTCACTTAACCCCAATTGCCTAAAAAACCCCCCAAAACTAGCTATTTCTCACATTACCTCCCAATTTAAACTGACTCCAATGTTGTTACATAGGCATCCACTTCTTGATTGTGTGATATGCAGAAGCAACATCCCCAACCACATTTTCCACATGCCACTGTCTCCCATGTCTCACAATTAATTCCAAAGTTCTTCAGAAATCTTGAGAATATCCTTTCTTCTTCTGACCTTTGCATGAGTGCTTGTGCAAGTTAAGTAAAAGAGTGGATGGTAGATGATGTTCTGCCCATAAATTGGATTTAAGTGAGGCAGAGCTGCACAAAATCATCAGGCTCACTCTCTCTTCTAGAGTTATTAAAGTCTAGTGGCAAGAGAAAAGTCAAGATCGCTGTTGGTGGCTCAGGAAGCAGTGGATGACCTTGGCCTCTTTGATGTCTGACCAAGCTCTAAGTGCTCCATGGAGCCTGCTTCAGCCACCTTTGAGGCCCTTTGCTGCACATGCTACAGCTTCTTGGAGCCACAGGTGAGAGTTGGGTGACAGGTGGACACCCAAGGAGGATAAGCAGTCTGGAACAGGGATCAGCAGGCCCTCATACCAGAAGTGCTCCTCCCTGAACACCCCATACACCCCATGGGAGCTAAAGTAAGCCATATGAATGTCAAATCTTCAGAACAGTGGTTCACTAAGGCAGGAGGATATTCACTAAGGCATTGGAAAAATACTGGGTCTGGAACCAGAGGACCTGGGTTCAAATCCTCACTCTGTAAGGTCACTTTTGTGACCTTGAACAAGTTACCTAACCTCTAAGGGCATTGGCTTCTTCCTCTATAAATTGACAGTATTGGACTCCCCTTCATCTCCAGATTTTTATCCTATTATTTCTAGTTAAAGAAATACCTTGTGACCTGGGCAAAAAGGACACAGAGATTCCTCTGCAAGACTCTTATACAAACTGGGGGAGAAAGAAAGTGCTTATTAAATGACATTAAGTGATGATCCAGACAGTGTCTGTTTCCTGTAAATTACCTGAATGAATAGATTATTGCAAAATTCTTAGTGAATTATTTGGAGAGTACTTGCAAACTGATCACTAAGACTGCTCAGGAGATGAGCACTTGCTTGGAGTATGAAACATTGTTGTATAGAGAATTGTGTCTGTACGTAAATAAAACTAGCTAATTAATAAAAATATATGATTAGAAAACACTCTGTTTTCATTGATGGAGGTGTCTAAATATTCCCTACCCCAACAGTATCAGCAGGATAAAATAAAAACTCTCTCAGGAATAGATGTAAGCTACTGAAAAGCTTTTTTATTTATGCAAAGTCTAAAGGCTATAAATCTTGAGGTCACTTGGAAGGAATAGTTGCAAAAGTTCAGAATTTTGCTAAAAAGACAACTAAGATGTCTATATCTTTTGCCTCAGAAATTCCACTGAGAGGCACATTCCACAAGGAAGTCAAAGACAGAAAAAAAAAAGGTCGTTAAAATATTTATAGCAGCACTTTTTGTATAGTAGCAAAGAGCTGAAACAAAGTAGATGCTCATAGATTGGAGGATGGCAAAACAGACTGTTACATGAATGCAGTGGAATGTTGCAGTAGCATAAGAAATTATGAATATGATGAATACAGAGAGGCATAGGGAGATGTACATGAACTGATACAAAGTGAAGTAAGTGGAAACAGGGAAATAACATACATGATGACATAGATAATGTATACACGATATATATAATATAAATAGATAGAACAAAAAAAAACTGTAATTGAGTGCTATGAAGTTATGATGAGCTGGGCCCAAAGAAGAAAGATAAAATGTATCTCCTTCCCTTCATTCACAGTCAGAGTACAATGTATATAAAACATTGCATGTGCTGAACTCTCTCTCTCTCTCTCTCTCTCTCTCTCTCTCTCTCTCTCTGTGTGTGTGTGTGTGTGTGTGTGTGTGTGTGTGCTTTTTAGCCTTCTCTTTAAGTTATTGTTTGTTACAAGGGATAGCTCCTGGAGTGGGGTGGGAGACTAAGATGGGTAGGAGAGTATATTTGGAAATGAAGGTGACATAGAAACAAAGGATATTAATAAAGATTTAAAATTTTTATGGGCAAAGGGATGGTGCAGTGAATAGAGCACCAGCCCTGGAGTCAGGATGATTTGAGTTCAAATCTGCCTCAGACACTTACTATCTGTGTGACCCTGGGCAAGTCACTTAATTCCAATTGCCTTTAAAAAAAAAGTTGGTTTTTTTTAATTAAAAGAAGGCTTACAAGGACCAGAGGGGCAAGGAGGCAATGGGAAGACACCATGGCAAATTTATGCTGAGTTTTTCACCCTTACTTTTCAGCATAAAGGGAAGAAACCCTCTGGGTTTTGTGATTCGTGTGAACAAACTACTACACAAGCTGATAGAAAGAGGAACAGTAAAATCGAAGGAAACAACTGAGGTCAAACAGCACACGGTGATGACAGTACAGAGTGCCACAAAGAATGTGTCTAATTGGTAATACAGCAGAACAGAAAAGACTGGATTGTGAATGGTTGTTCCAAAGTAAGTTGGGTCTAGAACACTGGATCTGCAAAAAAGTAAGCTAAGACAAGGAAGTGGATCCAAGTGAGCTCCAGAACATCTCCTGGATGAGCCACAGAATTGGGTGCAAGGCCATCATTGGCCACCCAGACTCCCAGGAAGGAGACAACAGACTTGTTACTCAGAGAAGCAAGAGTTCAGGCTGATGTAAGGACAGCACCAAAGGAGAGCAGCAGGTGTGCCAGA
Source organism: Phascolarctos cinereus (assembly GCF_003287225.1). Taxonomy (NCBI): domain Eukaryota; kingdom Metazoa; phylum Chordata; class Mammalia; order Diprotodontia; family Phascolarctidae; genus Phascolarctos; species Phascolarctos cinereus. Next base: position 412,510,895 of record NW_027555958.1, read on the forward strand.
ACTGTCTCCTGTGAACAAATAGACATATATTGAACCAGATAGACATATACTGACGGTTGAACACAAATTTATGCCAGCTGAGTCTGATGTCCATGGAACTATGGTTCACTCTTCTCCTACAGATGGATATTCATGGAAGAGAGTAACTCGGGTTTATGAGAGGACTGTTTTATTTCCAATTTTCTTAATATTCTGTTTCATTAAATGCCATTGCTTTGGAACAATGGTGTCCTCTGTCTGACTGGTGGAAAAATGCATATATTGGTTAGGATTTGTGAGCTATAGCTTTGATTGGCTATAGATCCACAAAGTATCTTGAATATAGGGTAGGCTTGCCTGGGAAAACTCACAATGGGAATTGGGAGTTGGGGGATGGGGAGAGAACACAGCTGCTACATATCCAAATGTGGAATGGGTTGTTCCAGGTGACAATAGGTTCCCCTTCCTGGAAATCTTTGTGTAAAACTGAATACTCATTCATTTGTTGTGTGTATTGTAGAGAGAATTTTTGTACAGAAATGTATAGGACTGGATGGCCTCTGAGCTTGCTTCCTTTTTTTTTTCTTTCAAGGTAATTGGGGTTAAGTGACTTGACCCGGGTCACAAAGCTAGTGTCTGAGGCTGGATTTGAACTCAGGTTCTCCTAACGCTAGGCCCAGAGCCCTATAAATTGAACTACCCAGCTGCCCTTTCTGAGTTTGCTTCCAAGTATACTAATCTATGATCTTAGTCTGGCAAGTCTACATAGCTAGGAATTATAGTGGGGTACAAGGACAACTTCCTAGAATGGGGGACACTTATGTTGGATTTTAAAAAGTAGGAAGGTATTCAGCAGAATGAGGGAAAGAGAGAGGGATGGGGGGCGGAAGACAATGGGTATATGGAATAGTATAAATAAAATCTCAGGGAAAGGAAAGTATAGGGCATAAATAGAAGAGAGCAAAAGGTTCAGTCCATTAGAGTATGTGATGGGGAATAAGAGGATATAAGACTGAATACCAGGGTAGAAATAGATTGTGGAAACCTTTGAATATCATACTAAGGAGTATGAACTTTATTCAATATGGAGCCACATGAAGTTTACTCAGCCATGGAGTGACACAATCAGATCCATGTACCACGAAGATTAATGTAGCAAGAGTGTTAAATACGGATTGCAAGGAGATTGGGCAGACTTGTCAGACCTGTTGGAATAGGGCAACAACAGGGTGGTAGCAGTGAGGATACAAAAGAAGGAGTGGGTATAAGAGGTTTGTAGAGGTGTACTTGGAAGATTGTGGGGACTAGATATAGGGGTGTGAGAGAGGAATGAATCAAAGAAAGTGCCAAAGATGATATCATGAAAAGCTGAATAAATGATGATGCAAACTAAAAGAAATAATCAGGAGGAAAAGCAGGTTTGGGGAAAAGATAAAATGCTCGGTTTGGGATGTAGCAAGTCAAGACTTCGATCTAGTTTTGGCTTAGAGAAAACACTCGTCAGACTGATCCAACCAAGCTCTTAAGGCTTTGAGTATGGGCCTAGACCATACGTCTGTTCTTCAAGGACTAACCTAGATGAGTACAGAAAGGGTTGCCACCAATCTATGATGAAAGTTTTGGCCGTGGTAACTCTTGAAGACATTCTACTTAGTTATAGATACATGAGGATATTGGATAGAGTCAGGAAGACCTGAGCTTAAATCCTACTTTTGACAATTACTAACTATATGGGCATGGGGAAATCATGGCATCTTCCTGAGCTTTGGTTTTCTCATCTGGAAAGTAAAGCTAAGAGAGGTAGTCTGGCATAATGGATATAAAGCTATCTTCAGACTGAGAAAGATCTGGATTCACATCCTGTCCCCAACACATACTGGCTATGTGACCCTGGGCAAGTTAATTAACCTCTTAGTGTCCCAAGCAACTTTCTACGGTTTAAGTTGTAGAGAAGGAACCAAGCTGAATTAGTAGAGGAAGTTCCTCACAGGAACCTTCCTAGACCAATGAAATCATAGGTCTAGTTTTTTAAAAAGTGTCCAGTTCAAAACTGCATTCTTATGCTTTAACTCTTGCTATATCTTTTAAGTAAATAATGAAAGCTTGCTGATGTTAATTGGCTAGCTGTTATCAGGGTAGCAATCACTGGCTATTGATATCAGAGAAGGACTTCTGAAGTGGAAGCTTGAGCTTAGAGCACTAGAAAGACACATTTCTGGGATACTTGGACTCTGATAGATGAACTTTTGCCTCATCTTGCCATAACCAGGCCTCCATGTCACTTCCTGGACATCTCTACACTAAATTGTATGACCGTGAGGGCAACTGAAGCAGGTGCTGTGGAGTTCTTAGAGTTTGGTCAGAAATCAAGGATGCCAATATCATCCATTGCATCCTGGGCCATTGCTAGTCACCTTGACTTTTGTCTTGCCACTGGACTTTGATGACCCTGGATGACAGTGTGAGGTTGATGACTTTGTGCAACTCTGCCTCACTTAAATCCAATTCACAGGCAAGACATCACCCCATTGGTCCTCTTAGAAAATGAAGGATGTAGGGGCAGTTAGGTGTCACAGTGGATAGAGTACCAGCCCTGGAGTCAGGAGGACCTGAGTTCAAATCCAGCCTCAGACACTTGACACTTACTAGCTGTGTGACCCTGGGCAAGTCACTTAATCTCCGATTGCATCACCAAAAAGCAAAAAACAAATAAAAGAAAATGAAGAATGAACAACAACAATAACATCACCAAACTGTGTGTGCCTTCCCCTCCTGTTTCCAACTCTATCTATAGTTTTCCCTCATTATAATATCTGTATCTATATCTCCTGCACTAGTACATAGTAAGCATTTACTCAGTGTTCAATCTATCATCTATCCATCCATTCATTCATCATCTTTTATCTGTCTCTCCATTAACTGATTTGTCTCTCTATGTCTCCCTTAAGTTTTCAAGTCAACTTAGCAAGCGTGTATTAAGCTCACATTACTTGCAAGTCATTTTCTCAGGTGCTAGGTACATTGAATCTGGAGCACTCTCCAGATGACCCATCCTCAGGTCCTTGAATGGCACTGGATTCAAACATCTCATTATTCTGGCTGTCTTTCTCTGAATGTACTATCACATGTCAATGTGTTCCAAGAGCATGTTACTCAGAGTACAATTCTTCAGTGGTAGTGTAGGGCTGTCATCTCTATAGCCTTCTTTTTCATGGAAAATAGTGTTTCTTTCTTATGTGGCCATTTTATTTCCTGAAAGGGACAGATAAAAGATATTTATGTGGGATGGGGACTTGAGAGAAAACAGGCACTAAGAGGAATTGTTGGAAAGCATTTCAGAAGCAATAGCATTGACTGTCAATCTGTCAGCAAGTAATTAGTAAGCACTTACTATGTGCCAGGTACTATGCTAAGCACTAGGGGTACAAAGAAAGGCAAAAATTGTCCTTGCCCACTAGGAATTTACATTTTAATGAGGAGAGACAGCATATAAATAATCAGGCACATACAGGAATATATACAGAATAGGTTGTTGAAGTACATTGCTTTCCAGATGCTAATTTGAATATGACTTTTCAGGACTTTGGAATTAATCATTGAATAACTTTGAATCAAAGAACTGTTTTGGGACTATTGTATAGCAATTTTTTGTATTATACCTGACAGAAATATGTATTTGGAGCTTTTCATCATAAGGTGGAAATGAGTCATTTCAGATGAGGAGGCACTGCTTTGAGGCAAGAGAAAGCAGAGAACAGAAGCCAAGGGTAGAAGCCAATTGAAAAGAGAAATACAAGAGAAGCCACACAGAAGAAAGAAGCACAGAAGTGCTACATATGCTTTTATTATTAATGTGTCCTAAGACGGATTAGCTTTTCTGGCTTTCATGGCACAAAGCAGATCCATGTTGAACTTATATTTTACTAAAACTTCAAGGTATTTTCCACACCAACTATTATAGTCTAGTCACATATTTCCTGTTTCCTCATTCTTATCTTGTAAAGTTAATTTCTTAAATCCAAGTGTAGAAGTTTAAACTTATGACTGTTGAATTGAATCTTATTAGATTTAGCCCATCATTGCAGTCTGTCAAGATATGCTGAGATTACAATTCCATCATTTAAAAATATTTGCTATCCCCTAACTTCCTTTCATTAACAAATATGCTAGGCAAATGCCTTCTGTGCCTTGATCTGTGTCATTGATAAGAGTTTAACAGTATAGGGACAAGGGCCAACCCACTTGAGTATGTCCTTTAGGTTCACATCAATCTATTAATCACTATATTTTGGGCCTGGTTATTCTGAATCTGTTCTGAATCTAGTTCTGAATCTACCCAATTATACTATCATCTTCTCTGAATTTTAAATCTTATTCCTAAGGATCTTATTGGAGGGTTTGTTAAATGCCTTGCTGAAATCCACATATAGTATCCTTTTACCCTAAAGGGAGTGTTGCTCCTTTGCCATATGCGCTTTCTAAGCTTGAGCCCACTCTCCCTTGGAATCTCTATATACCTGAGGGAGAATGTGTCACAGACTTTTAGGGGTGGGAAATCTTTTTTTCTTTCTAACTCATTAAATGCTCCCCTTAAAAAGACTAATTATCTCTGGATGGCTAAATGATAATCAATTAAATATATCACTGTTGAATGATAATTACCTGTAAGGCCCTATTGATAATCATCCTCTGTCTAGGGGAGTAGAAGTTGGGAGAGGGAGCCCAGTGCATCATGATGAATAGCAATAATAGCACCTGTAATACTCACCACACAGTGTTGTTACAAAGAACAAAACAGAGAATATACGTGGAGTACTAGATGTCAGTTGTTATTTCTTTGCTCCATATGAGACTCAGTTGTAACTGTGTAACCAGAATTTTATCACTCTTGAATCAGCTTCTCTTCTCAGGTCATAGAATCGTATCTACTCTTTCTACACTCTTTGAACTCTGGTAACTAGCACATTGTAAGGGCTTAATGAATGTACATTAATTTTTAAATAGTTATTTAAAGTTTAGAATACAAGTCAGACTATGCTTGGCCTTCACCTTTTTATCTACCACAGATTCTAAGATGGCAAAGTCCCTGCCTCCCACTGTGTCTGTCATCTCTACCCCAGCAAGCATTTCTTTCTATTCAAATCATGTTCAGAAGAGTAGTACCTCTTTTCACTTTCTCCACTTTTTGAAAAATGAAATTTTGAACAAGCAAAGTCAAGGATTTCCTGAAGAGAATACTTAAAAGAGATTTGTTACACTGTGGACTTCTTGGAAAGGAAGTATTTATTATATAAAAGGGGAAAAGACAATAAAGAAATTATTGTTATCAGTCAACACAAGTAATTCATGAGCACTTTCTCTTTTAGTTAGTTCTTTCGTGTCACTGAGCATTAGTATATGAGCCAGGATGGTGCTAGGTCCTGTGGGGAGAGACCAAGTACTGTATTGTGTCTGGTTTAGAATGTAAACTCTGTGACATCCATAGTGGTAGTAAGTCTCAAGAACCAAGCACGGGGGCCTCATCTAGAATTATTTTTAATATGAGACACATGTTTGAATTTAACGTAATATATAGAACTTGAAATCAGAGTCTTTGCTTTATTAAAAACATCCAAAACCAAAGGGAGAATAACAGATCAAATCACATATAAATGAAAGCAAGTAGTTGGGGAAATAAAGCTTCCAAAAGCCAGCTGCTTTGTCTGACCTTCAAGAAGGAACAAATTCTATATCCTAGGGAACCTGAAAAAGTATTTATATAGTATCTACTTTGTGCTTGGCTCTTTATAAATATTATCTCTTTTGATCCTTAAAACCACCCAGAAAGGATTATCGTCTCCATTTTACAAATGAGGAAATCGAGGCAAAAAAAGATTAATTGACTTGCCAAGAATTGCAAAGCTAGTAAGCATCAGAGGCCAATTTGGACTCAGATCTCCCTGACTCTAGCTTTATCCATTGTTCCACTTAACTGCCTCTAGAGACAAGGATCAGAGATAAAAGCAGGAGGCAATGGCTGAGAAATAAGAAACAACTCCTCACTCCAGGGACATAGCCGATAGAAAACTTCACCCAGGTGTCACTCCTGGCAAAGAGATAAAACCCAGGAGGACCACAGACTAAACTCTAGGCATTCAATAAGCACTCATTAAGTACTTACCATGGTCAGGCATTGTGCTAGGTGCCAGAGATACAAATGCAAAAAAAAATTAAATAATTCCTACTCTAGTTTACCTTCATTGTAACATATCACAAACTCCTAAGTCCGTTTGTTATCCTTACATATTCTCACCTGTACCTTCTTTTCTCACGATTACAATTATGAATTATAGGAATTAATTGTTCTTTGAAAGTCTGATAAAATTCACATGCAAATCTGTCTGGTCTTGGAGTTTTTCCTTTAGGAGGTCATTTATGGCTTGTTAAATTTCTTTTTCTGATATTGGGTTATTTAGTCTAGTTCTTTTGTAAATTTGAGTATTTCATACTTATAAGTAGTCATGTATCTCTTTTAAGTTATCAGTTTTGTTAAAAGTAATCGGGCAACATTGTTTCTAATAATATCCTTTTTTTACTTTTCAGTTGTTACTTTTCCTTTTTTATTTTTTGGTCTAAAAACAGTATGGTTTTCTCCTCTTTTTAAATCAAGTTAACTAAATTTATCTATTTTATTAGTTTTTTTAAAATAGCTTCTTTTTTGTTAACTCTGATCTTTTTGCTTTCAATTTTACAAATTTCTTTATTTTTCAAATTTTATACTTTGTTCTTTAGCTGGGAATTTTAAATTTGTTAAAGTTCAATTTTTTAAAATTGAATGACCAATTCATTGACTTGTTTCTCTTTTGCTGATAAAAAAAAGTTTAGAAATCTAAATTTCCCCTCAGAATTGCTTTAGCTACATCACAGAATTGGTTTAGCTACAACACAGTTTTAGTATGTTATCTCATAGTTGTCATTTTCTTTGCTGAATTTTTCTATTATTTCTCTAATTTGTTCTTTGACCTACTGGTTTCTTTCTTTTTTCTTTTTTTTAATTATACTATCTATTTAGTTTCCAATTACTTTTGTATTCTTTTTTTTGAGGGCCCTTAATTGAATGTAATTTTAATGGCATTGTAGTCAGTACTTGATGTATTTAGTATTTCCACTTTTCTACATTGTTGATGAGGCATCTATGCCCAACACAGGACCACTTTTTGTAAATGTGCCATGTACAATTGAGAAGCATGTAGATTTTTTCCTGTCTCTATTCAGCAATCGCCAGTGATCTTTCAAATATATATGTACATATATTATATATATATACACATATATATATACGTATATATATATACACATATATATGTATATATGTATGTGTGTGTGTGTATATATATATATATATATATATATATATATATATATATATATATATATATATATATATATATTCCTAAAGTTCTGTTCAGGTCTTCTTTCTTGTTCATCTTTCAGTTAGATTTGTCTAGGTCTAGAAGGGGCACAATAAGGTCCTTGACTATTATAATTTTACTGTCTATTTTCACCCCAATTCAATTAACTTTTCTTTTAAGTATTTAAATGCTATGCTATTAGGTGCATATATATTAAGCATTGATATTAATTCATTATCTATAGTGTCTTTGAACATAATGTAATTTCCCTTTATGTTATCTACATTTACTGTAGCCTTACCCAAAATAATGATTGCTACTCCCGCTTTGTTTTTAGCTGAAGCATAGTAGATTTTGCTTCAGCTCCTCATTTTAATGCTATGTTAATCTCTGTTTCAAGTGTATTTCTTGTAAGCAATATGTCAGAGTCTACTATCTAATCAATTTTGTTATCCTTTTCTGTTTTATGGTGAGTTCATACCATCTATATTCAGTATTATATAAGTGAAAAAAAACCTGTTTCCTCTTTGTTGCAACTCTTCCCCTTACCTCACCCTTGATCTCAGGTTTTTATTCTTTCTTTTCTTTTAATCATCCATTTATATTCCTCTCTCAAATATGTTGTTGTTCAATCATATCCAACTCTTTGTGACCCCCTTTGGAGTTTTCCTGGCAAAGATACTAGAATGCTTTGTCATTTCCTTCTCCAGCTCACTTTTACAGATGAGGAAACTGAAACAAACAGGATGAAGTGACTTGCCCAGAGTCACACAGCTAGCAAGTTTCTGAGGCCGGATTTGAATTCATGAAGATGAGCCTTCCTGGTTCCAAGCCTAGTGCTCTATCCACTGTGACACCTAGCTGCCCAACATCTGGAGACTTGTTTGTTTTTGCTTGTTACTGTTTCCTTCCTCTCCTCTCCTGCTTTCCCTCTTAGCCTCCTCCACCATCCCTGTTCACTCCAATTTTCCTTCTTAATTTAATGTATTTCTATGGCAAGCTCTCTATTTGTCTTGGGGGTGGGGTGTGTAATTAATTATGTTCATTTTTTCTTCATCCAGTTGGGATGAAAGTGAGGTTCATGGGATGCCTTCCTCCAAGACTATATTCTCTTCTCTTTTGCATTTCTATTATGTGATAGCAATTTCTTTCTCCTCCTTCAACCTTTCTTCCAGGATTATAATCCCCCTTTCCTCCCTATTTTGTTTTCTCCCAAAACCATTAAAATAGAACAAAACCACTCACAACACCACCTCTCATTTTAACCTTTTTAACCATTTGAGTTCTGAGAAGACATTTCTTATCTCCATATCAACAGAAAAGCAATTTTTTTCCTACTTATTCCCTTTCAATTAGACAAATACATATACCTGTGTTTCTCTCAATACCTGTGTTTCCATTTCCAAATATCTATTCAGTTCTGATATTTTTACCAGGAATTCTTGGAAATACTGTCTTCCATTGAAGGTGCTTTTATTTTCCCTCTCTTCCCTTCCCCCTTTCCATCACCACTGGTAGAATTACATTTAATTTTGCTGGATAGGCTAGCCTTGTATTGTAAACTTTTATCTCTTGCCTTTTGGAATTTCATAGCATATTCTGTTTTCCTAATCTTTTTGGTGGCAACTGCTCCATCTTGGGTGGTCCTTATTATGGCTTCTTGGTACTTGAATTCCTCTTTGGATGTCCATACTATTTTATCTTTGTCCTAGAAGTTCTGGATCTTTTATATGATGTTTCTAAGAGTTTTATTTTGGGATTTCTTTCCAGAGGTGACCTATGTAGATCCTTTCTATTTTCACTTTGCCCACTGGTTCAAAGAATGCTAGAAAGTTTTTCATGATAATCTCTTGAAATATGGTATCCAGACTTTTTTTTTCTGATCATGGTTTTCAGATAGTCTGATAACACTTAGGTGATTTCTTCTCGACCTTTTTTCCAGGTCAATTATTTTAATATTTTTTATATTTCCTTCTGCTTCCACCCAATCTTTTGGTTTTGTTTTTAGTATTTCTCATCTTATGGAATCATTGCTTTTTGTCTGGCTCATTCTAATTTTTCTGCACATTCAGTTATTTTTTTGCTTTTTTTTTTTGATGAGGCAATTGGGGTTAAGTGACTTGCCCAGGGTCACACAGCTAGTAAGTGTTATATGTCTGAGGCTGCATTTGAACTCAGGTCCTCCTGACTCCAGGGCCAGTACTCTATCCTCTGTGCCACCTAGCTGCCTCTAACATTCAGTTCTTAGATGAGGTTTTTCACTGTTTGTTCTAATTGTCTAATTTTCCCTACCATTCTTTTCTTTTCCATTCTCTATCTCATTTCATTTCTTCTAGGTACTCCTGCAGTCCCTGTAGGTAGGACATAGTTTTTAGTTAGTTAGTTTGTTTGTTTAGCTTTCATTTGGATTTACTGTGGGGTTGCTATTCTCTTCAGGTTTACTCCTGGGCAGCTTTCAAAACAAGGATTTCCTCATGATATTTGGGAAAGGGTCTCTCTCCTTTTACAGACCTTAAGAGGGGGGCAGCTAGGTGGTACAGTGGATAGAGCACCAGCCCTGAAGTCAGGAGGACCCAAGTTCAAATCTGGCCTCAGACCAAACACTTGACACTTACTAGCTGTGTTACCCTGGGCAAGTCACTTAACCCCAATTGCCTAAAAAAAGAAAAAAGAAAACCAGACCTTAAGAACCTATAGTGTCTTTGAACTGGAAGCCAGAAGACTATGATCTCTCTTCTCTCCCATGTTCTTGCCATCCCTCATGCAGGCATGGAACACCGAATAATCAATTTCCCATCAATGAGGAAAGTTTCATACAAATAGGCCTTGAAACACTTGTTACATATGTATATTCTACGTTCAACTATGTGTAAACATGTATCCTGCCAGTAGGATATAAGCACTTTGAGGGTAGGCACTCATTTAAAAAAAAAAAAAGAATTTATAATACCTAGCACAATGCCCTACACGTTGATGGATAAATTGATTGAACTTCTGAAGAAAAAAAAAGTGTGTGTGTGTGTGTACACACATATATACACACACATACACACAGTATGTAGATAAATATTTGAGGAAGTAGTTTTATCCTCTCTAAGGTCAGTAAAGGGACAGACCTATATGTAATCAGAGTCCAGTGGCCTGCTGCTACTTCTCTGTAAACCACCCTATTTAGAAAATTGTGGCTTATCTCAAAGTCCACCAGAAAGATGCCTCATGAGAAGTCTAGTTTCAGTAAAAGAGATACTCCAATAGAAATAATGTATATTGCTATGTGATTTTAAACAAATCATTTCCCTCTCTGAGCCTCAGTTTTCTTGAAATGAAGCAGTAGGATTAGATGATCTCTAAGGACTCTTTCAGTTCCACATACTATAGTCCTATAGGACTGGTATTAAGCTTCAAGAAATTAGTTCCACTGTATGTATATGTGTGTATCTATACATACCATATAAAAGTGTTCTGAATACAAGTCTTTTTTTCTTTAATTCACAAACCTTCAATTCAGTTTAACAAACATTCTAGGTTCTGGGGAAACAGGCCATGAGGAAAGCTGCCCTCTTTGCTTCCATCTAACAATGTATGCTAACTCAGGTCTTGGGCATTTGGGGGCTGGCAAACTCCTTGGATGCTTTTTTTGCCAGCTACATGTGACTTGGCACTGAAGATTCTTTTAGATGATGAAGCAATCTCTTCATTGACTACTGAACAGAAAAGCCAATGACTCCGGACCTTTAAAAAGGGAGTGACTGGTCCTGTGTCTCTCTTCTATTAACATTTCAGGTGGTGATGAGGTCTAGAGGTTAGGGGTCCTGGAATTCCAAAATCATGACACATGGGTCCTATCTGAAAGAATTCTACCCAAGCCTTCTTTCAGCCAAAAACAAGGTTTATTGTAGATTTGCCATATTAGCTAGACTCTTGTGGGCTATTAGCTAGATTTTGAAAATCTGCACATCTTAATGGAGACAAGATAGACCTTATATACAGAAAGACTATGGGAGGGATCTAGGAGTGGCCAAGCAGTCTATGAGGTAATTGAATTCCAGGGAAATGGAGGATCTAGGAGTGGCTAGTAAACTGGGGTGAACAGAACTCCTGGGACCTGGACAATGAAACCTAGATAGGATTAAGTGTGGGAAATGGCCTGGGACCATAGGGAGGTAAGACAATGGAGGGGAGATTGGGTGTAGCCACAATGAAAGGCCAGTTGATGGGATTATAGCCTCAGGCAAAAGCCAGAGATTTGGCCATGTGGGAAAGTCCAGGGTTTTTCCTTTCTGGGGCCCAGATCACAACCCCATCAGTGGCATCAAGTAATTCTGAGCATAGATACAGGAGGCAGCTACATGGCACAGTGGAAGTCAGGAAGACATTAGTTCACATCTGGACCCAAACACTTACCAGCTGTGTGACCCTGGGCAAGTCATTTAACCACTGCTGGCCTCAGTTGCCTCATCTAAATAATGGGGATAATAACACCTACTTCTCAGGGTTGTTGGTGAGGTTCAAATGAGATGATATTTGTGCTATATAAGTGCTAATTATTATTACTATTGTTGTTGTTGTTATTGAAGCTATAGCACTTGTCCTGCCTAATTGGGCTTGAGATTAGATCTTAGAGCCCTAGATGCCTCTTCTATTTTCTGTTTCTTTCCTGGGGTGAGTATAGGTGAATGAACATCGACATTGAGATGGAATGGTCTAGGCTTGGAGGTGACCTTGTGAATTTAAGGGATAACTTGTTAGTTTAAGAGATTCTGGGTCCATTAGATGAAGCTGACTGATAGGGAAATTTCTGCATCAGTCAAGATGACCACTGACAGGAGGAAAAGTCTAAACCCTGTCTTGGCTGGCAAGTACAGATGGACTTTGAAGGAACAGTAACAATGCTTTCTTTCTATACAAATTGCTTTATATTCTAATGAAATTTAAATATTAATTTCCTAGGAGAATAATTTCAGTGAAGTTATTGAATCTTGTTTTGTCTTTCTGGCAACATGTGCTTTATATTTTGGATTTTGGATTTTTCTTGTTTGTAGAAGATAAATACCTGTCCTATACCTGATTTATATTTTTTACATTGAGTTCCTTTCTGCTGATTCCTTCGGGGAAACCCTAGACATGAGCCAAACTTAAGCTTTAAGTAAATCTTCCCCAGGACATTGAATTGGAAGTTTACCTAGCTGAAGAGTATGAGAAAAGGAGCTTTAATCCTCTCATTAGGTCAGACTCCCACAGGACTGAACCCAGGCCAGATTACACAGGTGGATTGAGAGCATATTGGGACCCTTGGTGGAGAGGGTGCAGTAACTCAGTCCCTGAGGCTCAGCAGTGATTTTAATTGTTACATGGAGAAATAAACATCTGTCCCATATCTGATTTACATTGGACATTGAATATTTTTCTGCTCCACTCTTTTGGGAGACCCTAGAAATGAGTCAAATTTGAACTTTAAGTAATTGATCCCAGGGAACCAGGGTTGAGACATAATGAGCCAAAGAGTTGAGAAGACAGCCTAACTTCTTTCATTGGTCCAGGATCCCTTAGGACTAAACCCAATCCAACTGAGTGCTTGGGTCCAGAAGTGGAGAGGGAGAGGATGATCTTAGGTCGCTTGGGCCTAGCAGAGGGTTTTACTTGTTAAAAAAGAAAAAAAAAACAGCCCTTGTCCTCAAACGTTTTCATTCTACTGGACTTGAAGTCAGAATACCAGAACCCCCAGTTCAAGTGGCTCTGTCATTTACTACCTAAGGGACCTTGAACAATTAATTAATCTCCCTGGGCTGAAATTTCTTCACCTATAAAATGGGAATAATGCTTATACTGCATATCTCAGAGTCACTGTAAGAATCAAATGAAGTCATATGTAAAGAGCACCCCCCATGTGACAAAGGCCCACATATAGAAAGGGGTTTTGTTGTATGACTCAACGTGAGGCAGAATAAACATCTTTAGCCTTTTCTCCCCCAACCTTTCTCCAAGGGGGACTTTAATTTCTGACAGGAAAGGAAGGAGGAAGTTGGGGCCAGAGGCCACCATTCCGCTTTCTTCAGAAAGAGTGGGTATGGGGAGAAAATTTTATCTATATGCTCTCTTAAATATCATTAGTCTAGAGGTTAAGATCAATTTCAATCTAACTTCTGATTATTGGGGGGAAGTAGGACCCTCAAGATCAATATTCAAGGCTTGACCCATCTCTCATAAAATATCAGTTCTGCAACATGCATCCACAGCGAACAGCAAAGAAACCTATTTATCTAAATCATAGCAAAACAGAAATTAGAGAAGGTATACATAGGAGAATATATATATATATATATATATATACACCAGATAATATGGAGCAAAGGTGCTCTCCTGCTGGGAGCAATATGGCAATATAATTCAGCTCAACTCAGAGAGAGAGAGAGAGAGAGAGAAAGAGAGAGAGAGAGACAGAGAGAGACAGAGACAGAGACAGAGAGAGAGAAAGAGAGAGAGAGAGACAGAGAGAGAGAGAGAGAGACAGAGAGAGAGAGAGAGAGAGAGAGAAAGAGAGAGAGAGAGACAGAGAGAGAGAGAGAGAGAGAGAGAGAGAGAGAGACAGAGAGAGAGAGAGAGAAAGAGAGAGAGAGAGAGAGAGAGAGAGAGAGAGAGAGAGAGAGAGAGAGAGAGAGAGAGAGAGAGAGTTCTGGATCTCAGCCAAGGGGAAACTCCCTGAAGTTGCTAGCATAGCAAGCTAGGGATAGGGACATGATGGAGTCTGCAAGCTCCTCTCATGTCTTCCCACAGTCTTTTACTTGAGCAACCTTGAGTTCAGTTGATCTCTTCCATTTTCCCTCTCAAAGCTGGAAGATAGAGCATGTGAAGCTTTAACAGTCCCAAAGAAGACTGTATGAGAGAACTCTTAACCTTACCAACTTTGTCTTGCCCCTCATATAGGGTTGAACATTCATCTCCACCAATAAGGACAGAGTCCCATAGCAATGGGCTTTGGGACAGCATGCATTCATGTTTAGCACTTTGATAACCTTAAAGCACTGAAGAGAACAGATGAGGGCTATTATTATAAGATTGTACATACCTGGCAGAAGAAAGGGAAAACACAAAGATTCATTATAGTGTACTATCTTGTTTTTGGAATATTTTTTCACATTTTTTTAATATTTGTTCTTAAAGAAGCTATTCTCATATACCTTTTTTCACCCTCCACGCTCCTTTTTCTTCCTTTATTATTGCATTTCTGAGTTCCTTTTTTACACTTTCCTGTTTAGTGACTCTGAGGTTTTCCCTTCTGCTTTCTCACATTTCAAAATCTGGTTTCATGTTGAAAAACTTTTGCCAAGGGAAATAACAAGAATCACGTAGCTCATTACACACTAAATTCTTTGTACATTTCTCCAGCTGAAAAGGGAGACTGCCTTGTATCCCACTCACCCATTTTCCTTGGAGATCCTAACTATGAATGAAAGAAGATGGCATTTAAACAAGCACTGATAAAGACAATGACAAATTGCCCTACAAGTACGCCTAGGTGGGCCCTTATTGCTTTCCTTTACAATAATTATACTTCCAAGTTTCCAACTACAGGCCAGGGAATATGTCAAATTTAATATGTCAAATTGTGTCCCATGAATCATCACTTCAGGCAATACGTCAAATTATGTTCTGTTAATCGTGACTCTAAAAGGAGAGATTTAGAAATGATCTCTAAGGTCTTCTCAATCTTAAATTCTATTACCTTATGAACCTTTCCAGACTCTCAAATCTTCATCACTAGCACTAGTCTTTTATGTTTGTTTTGTTTTGAGCTTTATCCTCTTTCTCTGCTGGGCAGCATGACCTGCATCCTCCCCTTGTCACTTTTAACCTCACTCAATGTGTTTAAAGTTAAATTCATTATTTTCCCTCTAGTTCTCTCCTTGGCAATTTCATTTATGCTAAAGGTATCATCATTCTCCCAGTTATGTGAACTTGAAATCTTGGGAGTCATTCTTTACTTTTCCTTATTTCTCCCCCATTATCTAATTAGTCACTAAGATTTCCGTTATTTTCTTTTTCTTCTCCTTAAAGCCTGTTTAATCAGTTCCCCTTTAATTGCATATTTACTGTCAAGACCTTACTCCAGGGCTTTATCATTCAAGCCTGGCCTACTATGGTAATTGTCTTTTACCAGATCTCTCTGCCTCCAATTTTCTCCATCTTTTCCCCCACCCTCATTTATTCTTCAATCAGTTGTTAATATTTTTAACACATTGAATTTTTTTGATCCAACCCCTACTACCACCACACTTGGAAGATAAATTAAGACTGCTTAGTCTGTCATGAAAGGGCTTCCACAGTATGCCCCTTTTCTATATCTTCAGTTTTAAAATAAATCCTCTACTATTGTCAAAATGGTCTCACTATTGCTCTTTGAAACACCATGTACAATCTCAATTTTGTACAATCTCAGCCGGGTTTCTCTTTCTCCTATTCCTCATTTATCTAAGTCTTACGCTTTTTCCAAGGTCTAAGTCAAATCTCACCTCCTAACAGAAGAGGTGACTGCCTCATATGGATGTCCTTTATGCCTTACACTTCCCTCCACACACTCTGTGATCCAGTAACACCAGCTTCCTTGCTGTTCCTTGAACAAGACACTCTATTTCTCTGTTTTCAGTGTTTTCACTCTGTCCCTCATGTCTAGAACTCTCTCCTTCATCTCTTCCTGGTGTCCTTTAAGTCTCATCTGAAGTCCCATCTTCCGCAGGAAGCTTTTCCCAATGCCACTTAATGCTTGTGCTTTCAAACCTTGATTGTCTCCAATTTATCCTGTCTTATGTTCCCTTAGTTGTTGGCATATTGTCTCCCCATTAGACTTGAGAGCAAGGACACTCTTTTACCTTTCTTTGCATCCCCACTGCTTAGTACATTGCCTGGCACATAGAAGGCATTTAATCAGACACATAACACTCACTAGCTGTGTGACTCTGGGCAAGTCACTTAACCCTAATTGCCTCATTTTTAAAAAAAGGCATTTAATATACTAGCTGAATTGACTAGACTATGTGAAAAAGTATATGCATTTTTCCATGCATATAGTAGGCACTAAATGCTAGGTGATTGTCCTAACTACTTGTTTGTACAACTTATTTGGTGGCTCCTTCTCCTTCTTATATATCCTTACGTATACTGTGAGTTCTTGAAGGAAAGAATGGTGTTCTAAGCTTTTAATTCCCAATGTTCAGCGTATTGCCTTAGGTCTATAATAGCTCTTCAGTAAAATATTAGCTGAGGATACTTACAGGATACTTAATTAGCATTAATTTATATTTGACTTATAAAATGTCCAGTGTATTTTCTATAAAATGAAACTTGTTCAAGGAAACTTTGGTTTTTAGTAATGCTAAAGTATCATCTCAAAACTTAAGGATTTTATACAATTAGATCCACTTATGATGCTGGTGTCAAAAGATTGAAATAACCAAACCACTTTATAGGTTGGGGCTCAGCTGTGTGTGTGTGTGTGTGTGTGTGTGTGAGATGGACTCCCTTCAGCAGTCTGGTGAATGTTTTAAATGCATAAAATTACAAAGTAAAGTAATTACACTGAAATAGTTATCAAAATATCAAGAAAATTAAATGTATGAGCCTTCTAAAATCTATATATTTACCCCATGTTAAGAATTGATGTAGTTGCCAAAGGTTTCACTTTTTTGGAGTAGATGGGTATAATTCCATCATTGGCATAAGTAAATTTGTCCATTATGACAAGCAGATATAGTTTAATTTTATAACTTTTTTTTGTAGGAAAGGTAGTGTCTGGGTATTTCTGAGACTCTGCAAGTATATAGCTGGTATTTCGTTGCTCCTGAATGCTGAGGTTAATCCTTAATCCTTGGGTTTGGCTCATAAGTAGGTAGTAGGTAGGGCAGGTGTGCCTGAAGATATTGGGTGTCACCTTTGTAACAATGTACTTTCCATAAAGGCAGTCCAGGTGAGTGCCAGGGTTGCTGGGCCTTCCCACCCAGGCCCTACCCAAGCCCTTGCCTCTTCTGAAATTTGCTTTTCCTAGGGCAAGCATCTAGAGGACTCTTAAGGTCTTCCACAAACTTCCCAAGTAGGGTTGGTTAAAAACTGAAATCTCTATTTAGGGGATCAAAGAACGTTGGCCCTGAAAATGATCTAGTCCAATCCCCTCGTTTTGCAGATGAGAAAAAGGAAGTCCAGAGAAGGGAGATGAGAGGCTGAGTCCATAAACATTTATTAAATAACTATTCTGTGCCAGGCACTGGGCTAAGCTCTGGGGATACAGAGAAAGGCAATTGCCGACCAGTCCCTGCTCTCCAGAAGTTCATACTGTAATGGGGGAGACAACATACCAACAAATTTACACAAACAAGCAATATACAGGATAAGTTGGAGACAATGAGGAAGGGAGTAGAATTAAGGGGGAAATCAGGTAAAGCTTCCTGTAGAAAGTTGAATTTCAGCGGAGACTTGAAGGAATTCAGGGAAGCCCGGAGGCGTAGATGAGGATGGAGAAGTGTGGTCTCCTAATTGCCAGCTCCTGAACAAACGTTAGTGGAACTGTATTGCACCCTCTGCACCACCGCAGGCATTTTTGTGCCTGCTTTGAGTCTCGCTTTCTCTACTGAAACACTCAGCCTGCTTTCATCAGCTAACTTTCCTTTTCTACTCGCGGTCCTCGCCCTCCTCCTCTCCCTCCTCCCTCCCCTTCTCCTTCAGGAATGCTCGGGAATCCTGCGCACGCGCAGTGCCGGAAACCACCCCATGTCACCCACCTCCCCCTAGGTCTCCTCACTCTCAGGAATGAGGATATGCACGGTCTATAATGCGCTTGCGCAGTCGTTTGAGGATTCCCTTGCCTCGGCTCCTGCACTCTGGACCACTCTCTTCTCTGGGCTCTTCTCATCACTCCGCCCCTTGCTCATTGCCCTCCTACCCCGCCCCACTTCCAGCTTCAGCTGTACGTTGTGAATCAATAAAGCTTTCGACAAGGAATTCTTCCGTAGCTAGGCAGTGGTCGCCGTCGCCATGGGTGTGTGTTGTGTGTACGAGACGGCTGCCAATAAAGTTGTAGCTCTCGGGCTTCCTCCGCCCTCCCCATTCTCTCTCGGCCTCCGTCTCGAGTGCGCGCGCGCACGCTCTCCCCGGCCTCGCTCGGGGTTGGCTGCCGCAGGACTCGGGCTGGGAGCTGCGCCCTCGAGAGCGCATTTTTTTCCCCTCCCTCCCCCTCCCGGTGTTTTAGTTCCCCGGCTTCCTCCCGCCGGCTGCCGTTTGTTTGGTTTTTTTTTTAAAACAACTTTATTGTTCCCTCCCGGGTGGCAGCCCCCGCCTCCTGCGCTGTGCGCGTCCTCAGGATGCACTGAGGCTGCAGGGAGGCGGTGGCGGCTGCGGGTCCCGGTCCCCGGTCCCCGGTCCCTCGCCCTCTCCTCCGACTGCCCAGCCCGGGGAGGGGGGAGTCACGATGTCCGGCAGCCGCCAGGCTGGCCCCGGCGCTGCTGGGACAGGGCCCGGCTCCTCCGCGGCCTCCTCAGTCACTTCCGCCTCGTCGTCCTCGTCGTCGTCGTCGCCGTCGCCCCCGTCCCTAACGGCGGTGGTGGCCGCTGCGGGGTCCAGCGGGGCCACCGGCTCCGGGGGCCTCGGGGCCACCGTGCGGCCTCTGCTGGTGGCCGCCGCCGTGTCGGGCTCGGGCGGCGGAGGAGGCGGGGGCGGGGGCGGTGGGGCGCTGGCCGCGGGCCTCTCCCGGCTCGGGGGCTCGAGCAGGCCCGGGAGCGCCGTCAACGGCGGCGGCGGGGGCAGCTCGGGCAGCGGCAGCAGGAAGCGGCCTCTGCTCACCCCGCTCTGCAATGGGCTCATCAACTCGTACGAGGACAAAAGCAACGACTTCGTCTGGTGGGTGGAGAAGCATCCCTCCTCCCCATCCGTCCAGCCCCCTCCCCTTCTGCTGGGTGGGATGTGCGGGGAGAGGGGAGGTCTCGGATGGTAGCAGGTGATGGAGGGCGATGGCAGTGTGTGCTCGAGGCTGAAGCTTTGGAGCAGATGGGCGGCGGGTGGGTGTCTGGGGGGCTTCCACGGGAGGCGGTCCTGGTGGATGGGGGGGGTTACATCGAGCAGGAGACGGGGGCGGGGGAGTGCAGAATCGGGGTTAAGAGGAAGGAGTTAGGAAGGCACAGCTCTGAGTTCAGCGAGCGCCGGGCGCAGGAACGCCAGTACTTGTTGAATGGAATTGAAGTGCAGGAGGTATCGTTGGTGGAGTTGTTGAGAGTGAGAATGGAGGCCCTTGGGATGCCGAATGAATTCCTTGGGCATATTCAAGTTTATCGAGGGGATGGTCAATAAAGAGCATGCTTTGGGATTGCTATAAGTGAAACGATATTGAGTGCCATTAGACTGTGAACTTTCTGAAAGTAGATTGTTTTTTGCTTGACAGCAATGCCCAGAACATAGGCGATGCTTAATGAATGGTAGCTGATAGACTGATTACCTGCAAATGTGCTAAGCATTGTTTAAAATAAACACAAATGTACATGATATCTCACTACTCAGTGTTAGCTCATATTCATAGTCTGTGTACAGTGAAACCTGCTAGTGAGACTATTAGTGTATTTGAAGTCAATGAGAAGCTATCCTTTTATGTCTTAAGCAGGTTTCATTGTACCACATATATTGTACGTTGTGTTAAACATAATTTGTAGCACTTCAAGGTTTATCATAACATGTGTTTATTAAGCATCTACCATGTGCCAGGGTCTGTGCTAAGCATTGGAGGTGAAGTATAATATAAAACTGAAAAACTGTTACTGTCCTCATGGAACTTATGTTCTAATAGGGGGGATGTACACATGCTTATATGCAAGTAGGTACAAAACAAACTGAAAGTAGTTTTTGTAGGGAGGGAACTAGCCACCAGGGAGAATCAGGAAAGGCATAAAGAAAATGATAGTAAGCTGAGTCTTAAAGGATTCCAGGTATTTCAAGAGATGGAAGTAAGGAGGGAGTGCATTGCAAGCATTGGGGACAGCCATTGCAAAGGCACAGATGGAAGATGGAGCATCATTATGTGTGAGGAGCAGCAAATAGGCCAGCATGAGTTCTTAAGAAGACTGGGAAGGTAGGAAGGATCACACCAAAACCTTTTGAGTTAGGTAGTGTAAGGAGTACGTTACCATTGAGTTAGGTTGTGTAAGGAGTACTGTTACTATTTTGTACATGAGGGAACTGAGGCTCAGATGAGTGAAATGACTTACCCAATGTCAAACAGTCAGTAAACGTGAGAACTGTGATATGAATCCAGCTTCTGACTCCAATCCAGTGTGGCGTGAGGCAGCTGTTGGCACAGGGGGTAGAGGGCTGGGCCTAGAGTTGGGAAGCCCTAAGTTCAAATCCAGCCTCAGATACTAGCTGTGTGACCCTGGGCAAGTCACTTAACCTGTTTGCCTCAAGTTTCCTCAGCTGTAAAATGGAGATAATAACAGCACCTACCTCTCAGGTACCTACCTCAGTCCTGTCAGTACTGTTGTGAGGATCAAATGAGATAATATTTGTAAAAAGTACTTAGGATAATGATAGGCATATCATAGCTTCTTTGTAAGTGCTTATTCCTCTCCCTGTCCCCTGTATGTAGGTTACTAGAGGTTGGATGGTTGTGATACAAATTGTCTGTGGCAACTAGTAGCCATATGTGTGTTTGTGTGTGTGCATACATACATAGATACACATATACACATACACACACACACACACATATATTTTGGTGTGGAGTAGTTGGGCTCCACCCCAAAGAAAGATGATTGTTACATTAGGAGCAGTTAGAATTTGGGATTATCTTCAGTGGGTAGAGTTTTGGTAGAATGATAACTAAAGTTGTCTAGATTGATGACTGTAGTGGAATTTGGAAGTTGATGTTAATGACTTACAGTTGTATAATCACATATATAAGGATGATCCTTTTACAGATGCAGATTGCAGTCATTTGTATCTTAGTAGACCACCTTCATGAGTTGCTGTAGCTGACAATAATAATAATAACCAGTCTTCTGGGGATGAGCCTCCTGATTTAGACAGGCTGGTCTTTTGTCTCCAGATTGGTAGTTGAAGCATTTACAACTTAGTAGGACTTGTCAAAGCTTGTTCTTCATTAGCCTAACCTTCAAAAACCCAGGGTCACCTCCATACCATGAAAAGTTGGATAGAGGAGGAAGCAAAGGAGGGAGCTGAAATTCAGGTGGGCGAAGTGATATGGTAAATGTCACATGACTAGTTAGCTTTGGAGGTGAGACATGACTCCATCTTTCCTTCAACATTTATTAAGCATCTTTTGTGTGCCAGGTACTGTAGGCCCTTGGTAGTACAAAGTGAAAAAATGAAACAACCTTTAGAGGACTAAGGGCTTGGAGAGAGTGATACAAAGTTTTAAATAAGATACTGTCTCTCTCCTTATGGAATTTACAACCCAATCCTGCAAGCATTTATTAAGTGTCTATTTTGTGCAAGGAGCTGGGGATACATAGATAAAATGAAAAATGAGATAAGACACAGACACAGCAGCTTTTGACACTATTGATCACTCTTTCCTCCTTGATACTCTCTCTTCTCTAGGTTTTCAAGGTACCCCTCTCTCCTGGTTCTTCTTCTGTCTGACCACTTCTCAGTGTCATTTGTTGGATCCTCCAGATCATGTCCTCTAACTATAGGCATCCCTCACAGTGCTCTCTTGGGCCCTCTTGTCTTTTCCCTCTATACTACTTTACTTGGTGATCTTTTTTCTTTAATTTATTTTGAATTATCAACAATCACTTCCATTAGCTTTTGAGTTTTAAATTTTTCTCCCCCTCCCTCCTCACCTGCCTCCCCAAGGCTATACTTATACATTCCTATTAAACATTTTCACATTAGTTATGTTGTAAGTAAGAATTAGAACCAATAGGAGGAACCACCAGAAAGAGGAAACAAAACACAACAGAAGAAAAAAGAATAGCAAATAGTATGCTTCGATCTGCATTCAAACTCCATAGTTCTTTCTTTGGATGTGGATAGCATTTTCCATCCTGAGGCCTTTAGAGATGTCTTAGATCCTTGTATTGCTGAGAAAGGTTAAATCTATCAATATTAGTTATCGCACACCATGGCTGTTACTGTGTACAACGTTCTCCTGGTTCTGCTCACTTCACTCAGCATCAGACCATAGCAGTCCTTCTAGGTTTTTCTGAAGTCGGCCTGCTCATCATTTCTTATAGCAGAATAGTATTCCATTACATTCATATACCACAACTTGTTCAACCATTCCCCAATTGAATGGATATCCTCTCAATTTCCAGTTCTTTGCCACCACAAAAAGAGCTGCTATAAATATTTTTGTACTTGTGGGTCCTTTTTCTATTTGTATGATCTCTTGGGGATATAGCCCTAGAAGTGCTATTGCTGGGTCAAAGGGTATGCACATGTTTATAGCCCTTTGAACTTAGTTCTAAATTGTTCTCCAGAATGGTTGGATCATTTCACAACTCCACCAACAATGCATTAGTGTTCCAATTTTCCCACATCTTCTCCAACATTTATCATTGTTCTGTTTTGTCATGTTGGCCAATCTGATAGGTGTGATGTGGTACCTCAGAGTTGTTTTGATTTGCATTTCTCTAATCAATATTTACTTGGTGATTTAATTAGCTTCCAAGGATTTAATTACCATTTTTGTGCTGATGACTCTGCCATGTACTTATTTTGCCCCAACCTTTCTGCTAATCTCCAGTTTCCCGTCTCCAAATGCCTTTTGGACATCTTGAACTGGATGTCCTGTAAACACCTTAAACCCAATATATCTAAAACAGAACTCATTGTCTTTCTCTCTAATACTCCCCTCCCACTTGCCTCCCATCTTCCTTCTTCCTAGTCCCTCAGACTCAAAACCTAGGAGTCACCTGGGCTCCTAATTCTCTCTTCCAACCCATTCTCCACCCCCACCCCCCTTCCCCTCTGCAGTATCCAATCCCTTGCCAAGGCCTGTTCATTTCACCTTTGCAACATCTTTTCAATACACCCCCTTCTCTTCTTTGACACTGACACCATCCCTAATTGCCTTATGCTTGGATTATTGCAGTAGCCTGCTGGTGGTCTGCTTGCCTCTAGTCACCCCCCACTCCAGTCCATCTTCCATTCAATCACCAAACTAATTTTCCTAAAGCTCAAGTCCAACCACAGTCACCCCATTGTTCAGTAAATTCCAGTGGCTCC
Source organism: Phascolarctos cinereus (assembly GCF_003287225.1). Taxonomy (NCBI): domain Eukaryota; kingdom Metazoa; phylum Chordata; class Mammalia; order Diprotodontia; family Phascolarctidae; genus Phascolarctos; species Phascolarctos cinereus. The sequence continues at coordinate 412,534,486 of NW_027555958.1, forward strand.
CTGGTTGCCTCCAGGATCAAAAACAAAATGCTCTGTTTGGCATTGAAAGCCTTATAGCCTAGCCCCTTCCTGCCTTTCCAGTTTTCTTACACTTTACTGCCCATGTGTACTCTTTGATCCAATGACACTGGGCTCTTGGCTGTTCCATGAACAAGACACTACATCTCTGGGCTCTGGATTTTTTCTCTGAATATCCCCCCATGCCTAGAATTCTCTCCCTTCTCTGCATTGATGACTGACCTCCCTGGCTTTCTTTAAGGCCCATCTAAAATCACATGTTTTATTGGAAGTCTTCCTCATCCCTTTTCAATTCTTATTGCTTTCCCCTCTGTTAAGTATTTCTTATTTATCCTGTACATAGCTTGCTTTGTGTATATTTGTGTCCTCCATTATATTGTAAGCTCCTTGAGAACAGGGATTGTCTTTTGCTTCTTTTTATATCCCAGTGCTTAGCACAGTGCCTAGCAAATAGCAGGTGCTTTATGAGTGTTTATTGATTGATTGAAGTGCATTACAGAGTTGCAAATCAAAGTCATTTCATGTCTTATGTGACTAATAGAGTTTGGGAAAGGAGAGGGAGTCAGGGAGAACACTGCAGGTCTCTTAACTCATTGAATCATAGTATTAGAGCAAAAGGGACCCTGGAGATAATGATAGCTGATGTTTATATATTACTTTAAAGTTTGCCAATTGTTTTACATACATTATCGTTTGAGCCTTATGTTAATCTATGAAGTAGGTGCTGCAGGTGGTATTATTTCCATTTTATAGATGAGAAACCTGAGCGTTAGAGAAAGTGATTTGATCATTTGTCACACAGCTAGTAATTGGAACACAGGTATTCTTTACTCCAGATCTAGCACTTGTCTTCTCTATGCCATTGTGTCTTTCAAATCCTTTAATATAATTCCTTCATTATGCAGTTAGGAAAATTATAGCCCAGTGAGACTTAATGATTTCTCCAAGAGGATACAATTAGTAGCAGGATCCAGATTTGAACCTTGGTCTTTTGATTCCAAATTCATTGCTTTTCCCACTACAGTGGGCTGCTTTCAAAATGAAGTCATTTTTCCCTGCCTGGGATTTGAACCCTGGTTGCCTTGAGATCATACTGTATGAGCAATTGGTTGAAAAAAATTAGTGATATTTTGCATGGAAAAGAGAAGACAGTGGAGATGTGATTACTCTCTAGATATTTGGGAGGGATGTGGAAGTAGAGAGGTTGACCTTAGTAAGGCATGAGTCAGCTCTTCATGTGAGACAGGGGTGGAGGGGGAAATAGTGGTAGAAGGCGTATGAGATGAGGAAGAGGGGAGGAGAGGGAGCTCATGATGAATGGCCTCAATTTTTTCTGTAAAATAAGAGGCAAGTTTCTCAGCTGAAGAGGGCCAGGGAAAGGAGAGCCATGGGAAGTTTGAGGAGGAATGAAAAGGTTCGGAAGAGCCACTGTAGAGAGTAGGGTAGTGAGTTCAAACTGAAGATAATACTTATGATAGGCCTGGATTGGATGGATGGATGGATGGATGGATGGATGGATGGATGGATGGATGGATGGATGGACAGATGGAGTAAGCATTTATTAAGCACCTACTCTATCATACTGTTTAAACATTTAAAAAATATTATCCCATTGGATCTCACAACAACCCTTTGATATAGGTATTTTTATTGTCTCCATTTTACTGTTGAGGAAATTGAGGCAGATAGAGGTTGACTTCCTCAGGGTGACACAGCTTTGGTAAAGGTCTAAAGCCAAATTTGAACTTAGGTTTTCCTAAGGCCTCAGGCCCAGCAGTCTGTTCATTGTGTCATCTAACTGCTTCCAGGTGTCTAGGGACAGTATGCTCCCGAGGGCTCTATACAGGAATTTTATGAATTGGAAAATGTTGCTGGTTTTGGTTGTTGGAATAAAGGTAATTCCTGCTGATGCTTTCATTCATTCCTATTTTATCAACTTTCCTGTGAAACCACCTTGAGCATTGAGTGAAGTGATATTTTCATTGTACCCTTTTTAAAGGGTACAGTGCTCTTCTCTTGAATACTAGATTAGTTTTGAATGTTGTTAAACAGGATTTGATTAAGTGGCAGATGTGTTGGCACTCACAGGGCAGAGAGAAAATGCTACCTAAAGCTGAAGGGAATGTGTACAACACTACTGTATTCCAAAATTGAGACAAACATTTAAAATAGTTTGTACTTTTCATTTTATTACTTATTTGCATTTTGATTGCATGCTATAGTGAAAACTCTAGATCTACAGTGAAAAGATTTCATTAGAATTCCTGGGTTTGTCAGTAGTTGTGGAAAAATCACTTAATATCCCAAAGCCTCAATTTCCTCATCTGTAAAATAAGGATAATATCTGTAGCGTCTGTCTTATAGAGTTGTTATTTTCACATTTCATCTAAAGGTCTTAAAATAATGTCGGTGAGAAATAATTTAAATTATGTTTTATTGATATGGCATCTAAGATACAGAAGAGAGATTTGGTTAATTCAGAGTTATATTACAATTCCTTAGCGTAAAAGTAATAAAACAATAACCTGTTTAGTGAGGAGGCATGTAGTACAGTGGATAGAGAGCTGACTTCAGAATAAGGACCACTTGGATTCAAGTCCTGCTTCTGACATACTGCCTGTGTGAACTTAGGCAAATAACTTAAAAACCATTCGGTGTCCCCAGGTAACTCTTTAAGACAAGAGCTCTTAACTTGAGGGTGAGTAAACATTTTCTTTAAGATGATTTTTTCAAGATAATTGTTTTTTTTTTGTAATCCTTTATGTTTTACACATTATGCCTTGAAAAACATTATGTTGAGAAGAGGTCTGTCTGTAGGTTACAGCAGACTGCCAAAGGAGTCCATGACACAAAAGAGTTTAATAACTCAAATCAGGGATTTGATCTGCATTAGTAGAAGGATTTAACCCACTGGGAGTCTCCTATACCATTAAAAATCACAGATTTGAGAAAAAAATATAACTCATATTTCTGTAGTGCTTCAAGTTTAAAAAAAAATACTTCCCTCACAACTACCATGTATTCTTTTCTGTAAGGGAAATAGTATAGTGAATATCTCCAGTTTACAGATGAGGAAACAGAAGCTGTGAAAGTAGATGAATTTCCTATGAATACACAGTTCTTAAGTGAGATGGAATTGGAACCCAGACTTTTTCACTCCGAACCCAGTACTTTAACCACAATTCCAGAAATATAATTTTCTTTTCTTTCTTTCTTTTTCTTAAAGTGAGGCAATTAGGGTTAAGTTACTTGCTCAGAGTCACACAGCTAGGAAGTATTATGTGTCTGAGGCTGGATTTGAACTCAGGTCCTCCTGACTCCAGGGCCAGTGCTCTATCCACTGTGCCACCTGGCTGCCCTATTTTCTCAAAAATTTTTTCCCAGAAACTCTTTTAATGTCTAGTTGAACTGTTTAATTTTGTTTACATTTGTAAACATCCACATTTTCCTTCTGTGCAAGTCCTCTGCCCATGTTTAGAAGGTGGGATGATGTTACTACAGATATTTCAAGAGTTCTAACTTCACTACAGATATTTCAAGAGTTCTAACTTCTGTAAGAAGTTTTGGGCTTCTGCTTTAAACACCTATTCTAATTATTTAGAGAGGAGTGGGGAGGAGAAAGGAAAATATCAATATGAAGAGACTAAAAATGGTTGGGAAATATTGGTTAATTTTAATATTCAGTAACCAGTTTCTCTCTGTGATACTATGGCCATTCTTTTGGTCATCAAAACTCAAAGCTTTGAAATTACCTTTGACTTTTCTTTCTTCCTTACCTTTCCTTTCTTTCTTACATACTGTCATCTAGTTTTGTTTATCAGGTCTTCTATTATTCTCTTTTTTTGAGTTCCCATTGCAAACACCCTTTTCCAGCTTCCTGATCTTGTATATGGGTTGTTGCAATGGTCTAGTGTTATGTACAACAAAAACATAGAATAAACATTTATTAAATTCTGACTGTATGTTCTGCTACCTGTTGAGGGAGTTATAAAATTCATATAAGACATAGTAGTCCTGCCCTCAACGAGGTGAATGTCTTTTGGGAAGATTAGATACCAATATAGGCAGTACACAATATTGTGATCATGTGATCATAGAATTAGAGCTGGAATGGACCTTAGAAGACAGCTAGTTCAACCTCTTCATTTTACAGTTGAAGAGACAGGCACAAAGAAGTTGTAAGTTGCCCATGGTTACATAGTCACTAGGAATCCAAGGTAGGGTTGATCCTCAGACTCTGAATCCATTGCTTTTTTCCTCTGTACCATGCTGCTTCTGACATGATACCTTCAATTAGCAGAAATTATTGTGTGAGCTGGGAGAGGAGGGAGGTCTAATTTACCAGCTTTGGGGATCAGGAAAGCATTCCTGGGAGATAGGATTTGAGGTAAACTTACCTTAGGCAAACTACTAATAGATAGTAGTGATTCCAGTAGGTGCACATATGTGCGCGGGTGCACATGCGCGTGCACACACGCACACACACACACACACACACACACAGAATAAGGTGAGCAAAGACATGAGTGCTGAATGTTAGGACACTTCAGCATATATAGCGATACTCTTGCAAACACCCTAACCTCCAAAGTCCCTCAACTTATTTCCCACAACCTACTCCTCCACCCCAACTCAGCTACACACAGAGATGATCATTACCTACAAATGCACCACTTCCACATTCAGGAACTGAAATTTCCTTACCTGATCACAATCAGTTGCCATTCACTTTTCCCTTTGCCTTGCAACCCTAAATGTCGTCATCACATCCTTCAATTTTGACCTTTCAGTTGTTTCCCAGGCCACCAATCCTTCAATGGCTCCACTCTCTTCCTTTCCTTATCTTGACCCCTTATTGAACCAGTTCAACTCTACACTGTCATTTTCTCTCAAGTTGCTTGATCTTCCTGCCAAATCCCAACCTTGGAGTTCTCCCACCATCTGCTGTCTTTGTTCCTATGCATGTGCTGCTAAACGAAGCTGGAGAAAAATCACCAAACTATACTGACTGGATCCATTATAAGTTTGTTACATAATCTCAACTGGGCCCTCACTACAGCAAAGCATGTAGTATACCTCCTTAATTGACTTACCATCTCACTCATGGTGGCTTTTCCAAACCTTTTCATTGCTCCTCATACTTTACATGACCACTTCACCTTATTCTCTCAGCTGAGAATCTTGTTTTGTATTTCACTGAAAAAATTGAAGCCATTAATGGAGAACTACTTCTTCCTTTCTTGTCTCACACCACTCAAATGCCTTCTGGCACTATCTCCTTCCTTCACTTCCATCTTCACATGAAGAGTGCCCTTTCCCCTTGCCAAAGCAAACCCCTCTAAGCACACAAATCCCATCCCATCTTCTCTAACATATGGCCCCGTTTATCATTTCAACTCACTGATCTTCTATCTCTTCCTGTCTCCTGGCTGCTTCCCTACTGCCTACAAATATGCTTATGTCTTTTCATTTATCTCTACTCTCATCCTTAATCTGACCTTCCTTTTGTGGCTAAACTTCATGAGAAGACCATCTACAAGTAGTACCTCTATTTCCTGTATTCTCTAGGTTTTTTAGCTCTGCAGTCTGGCTTTCAGCCTCATCATTCAATTGAAACTGCTTTATCCAAAGATACCAGTTATCTCTTCATTGCCTAATCTAATGGCCTTTTCTTGTGTTCTTCATCCTTCCTCACCTCCCTTCAATCTTTGGCACTGTTGATCATCCTCTTTTCTTTGATATTCTCTTCTGTCTAGATTTTCATGACACCATTCTCTCCTGTTCTCCTGCCTAACTGACCAATCCTTATCCTTTTTTGGATCTTCAACCAGATTGTGTTTGCTCACTGTACACTGTTACTACACTCTACTAATTCCTTTTCATTAGATTGGACTCATCATTCTAGGCTGTTGCTAATTTTTGATCTTGGCTCTTAGCTATGTGTCCTAGGGATAAAAAGCATTGGGTAGTTCTTCCCATCATCCACTATCTTTGTCTCATCTACTTAACAGCAGTTCTTTTCTTCAGAACTTTAATATAAGATCTTACTTTCTTCAGCTTTTCATTCTTGAGTACTTCCCAGCTCTCTTGTGCTTGCCTAATCTGCAAAATTTTAGGCCGTGGGATAACATTTCTTTGAACCCTTTGAAATTTGCTTTCTTACATCTAAGGTACATGTCAGACCATCTTTCACTTTGACCTTTCCCCAGTAATTCTAAGGTAGAATGGGCCATCCTTCTCAGGTTTCTTATTGCTTACACTTCATAAGCTAATTTTTCTTCATTGATAAGAATCAGTTCTAGAATAGGTGTACCCTCTACTTGGTTTTTCCACCCTTTGATGTATACACCAAGAATTTCTTAGCTGCTTTGCTTTTGGCAGAAAAAGAGTAATGGGCTGAGGGGAGAGTTGGGAGGGAACATAGAAAGAACTCTATAAGATTTTTTTCACACTTGAGTTTTCCATCAGTTATCTTTACACAGATTGCTGCCAGATCTTTATATTAAGCCCTAATTTCTTATATGATCTCCAGTCCCACATATCAAACTGCTTGTTGAACATCTCCACTATGATAACTTGTAGGCTTCTCAGTCAATGAACATTTATTAAGTGCCTACTATGTGCCAGGCACTGTGTTTATCAGTGGGGAAACAAATATGAAAAAGATAGTCCCTACCCTTAAGGAGTGGAGGAAACAACACACAAAACGAAGCAAGAGAGTGTATGGAGCCCATCCAAGGGGTCCAAGCAGGTGGGAAATGAAGAAGTGACTGGCCTGCATACTCATATTCAACGCCTTTCACAAGCTGACCCCAGTGTATCTTTCTAGCTTTAATGTACTTTATCACCTGTCTCTATATCTTCTCATTGGGTCTCCCTACCAGGAATGTATCCCCTTCTAACTGCCACCTCTTGGAATCCCTTATTTCCTTAAAAACTATGCTCAAATGGCACCTTCTTCTTGAAACCTTTCCTGATTCCTCCCTGTCTTCTCTTCCCTCAGAATTACTTTGTATTTATTTGTTATGTACTTCTATATACATGTTGTCTCCCTTGAAAATGTAACCTCCTTGAGGCAAGAACTGTTCCACTTTTATCTTTGTATCTCCATCATCTAGTACAGTACTGGCACATGCTATTTAATAAATGCTTTTGTTGATTGGCGTTCAGAATAACTCATCTCAGTCTCTTCTAGTTCCTTCCTTGTTTTTGTTGATTACTTTCCATCCTAGTAACCCAGTGTGGCAACCTCTGAGATAGCCCTGAGTCTTCTTTCTTTTTATACCCCTCCATGTCTAGTCAGTTGTCAAGTTATATAACATTTACCTCCACAGTATCTCTTGTATCCTCTCTACTCATGTAGGTATCACCCTAATTCTGGGCCTCATCCCTACCTGTCAGTATTATTGTAGTAGCCTCATCTTGGTCTTTCTGCTTCCATTCTTTCCCCTCTCTAATCCATTATTCACTACAGCTTCCAGAATAATCATCTTAAGGCACCAGTGTGATATGATGCCCCTCCACCCCCAAACCTGCAAAGACTACCTATTGTTTCTAGGATAAAATCCAAAGTACTTAATACTTTGGCCTTCATGGTCTTCCACTATCTGTTCCTAAGCTAGCCTTCTAGCTTTAAATTACTTCTCTTCATGAATTCTATGTTCTAGCCAAACTGGATTATTAGTCTGAACTTGTTTATCTATCTCTTGCCTTCTTGTATTTGTGCTGGAATACACTGTCTTTCAGAAATCATTATCTTCCTTCTACACTGAGCTCAGTTTTCAAGTCTGTCTCAGAAGTCTAACTGGAATTGCTCTCTCCCTTCCCAAAATTATGTTCTACTTATTTTTATTTCCTGCTGATTTTTTTCTTTTTCTTTTTTAATTTTTAATTAATTTATTTTGAATTATCAACAATCACTTCCAAAGCTTTTGAGTTTTAAATTTTTCTCACCCTCTCTTCCCACCTCCTTCCCCACGACAGCACGCAGTGTGATATAGGCTATACATATGTATTCCTATTAAACATATTTTCACATTAGTCATGTTGTAGGTAAGAATTAGAACCAATAGGAGGAACCACCAGAAAAAGGAAACAAATATGTTTTGTTTCTTTGTGTATATATTGTGTCCAGAAGTGGAAGTAAGAGTAAGAACTGTTTGTTTTTGTATCTTTAGATCTGAGCACAATGCCTTGCACATAGGCATTTAGTAAAAATAATGACTGAAATGAATTAATCTCAATTTATAGAGGTGGTATTGTAGGCTTGGAGAGGTTGCTACTTGACCATATTCATCTAGTAAGTGCTATAGCCAGAATTTGAATCTAGGACTTATTTCAATCTGGTTCTTTCCCCACTACAACATGCTACCTCTATATTGTACATTTTCTTTTAAAACCCTATAGAGCTAAGAAAGAGCTGGCAGTTTTGTTTCTGTCTTGAAGGTAACTATCTAAAGACACAGGGATTGACACTTGTTCTACAGATCACATGTATATTCAGTGGCAGAGGTAGGGCTAAAATCTTGTTCTTTTCTGACTAAGGAGTAAAATACTCTTTCTGGTAGCCCATGTTGCTTTCCTCTAACACAGGAAAAACAGTTAGTAGAGTATTAAAGTGTGGGGTTTTTTTAAAATTGTAAAATAATAAACAAGAAAGCCAGGAAGCAGTTGAAATGATAATATGACAAAATCATATTCAGTTCTATTCAGTAAACATTTATTAAAATATTTAGTATTTTCAATGCATGATGCCAGGTACTTGGGATACAAAGACGCAAAATAATAGGATTTCTGTCACCAAGAAGGGAATCACGTAGTCTAGTAAAAGGGACATTGCATGTATATAAGTATGATAAAAATTAGAACTTGATAAGGGGTAAAGGAGAATTCTAGGCAGAGTACTGTAAAATAATTGGTGGCTTAGATCACTTTCATGGGAAGGGATCAGGGTAGACTTCATAGAGAAAGTTCTATCTGATCTAGTTCTTGAAACAGTGAAACATTTCAGCAGGTGGAAATGTGGAGGCAATATGTTCCAGGCACGATTCATGATACTTTAAGGAAATTGAGATGAATATTGGACCCTACATAACTCATTGCTGACCTTGGTCCCAGCGTTAAGATGCTTCCTTCTGCTACTTAGAATTCTAAAAAGTGGAAGCTGAGTCCTATCTTACTTTTGAGCTCTAAGAGCCTGAAGGTATCTGGAATCACAGAATTTTTAGAGCTAGAAGGGTCCTCAGAAAGTCATCTGTTACCCTCTCTAAATTTAAGCATCATCCTTAAAATGGAAAAGAATTGGTGTGGGTGTTGAGATCTTATCTAATAGGCCTATGAAACTGGCATTTGAAAGTGATAGGGGGAATGCTAAGCCTCTCTTCCTGAGAGGTATGGGCCACTGGTGAATACATGAATGAATGAATATAGCATTAATTGAGTACTTTCTACGTGCAAAACACTGTGCTGATCCCTGAGGATACAAATAGAAAAAGGATGGGGGAGACTTGACATATGGAAGATTTCAGCTGCAAGTCAAATGGAAAGGTCCTGTGTTCATGAGGGTGCAGTGGCAAAGCAGATGGGTAATACCTCTTTTTTAATATCATATTACACTGATAAAATCATATCAGTTTCTGATGTTGAAACATTTGACAATGTCAAGGATTTGGGTGACTAGAACTTTCTTTCCTGGATCTTCAGTAGCTGTGGCTATAGCACTTGCAGAAGCAGTTGCCAGGCTATGTCTTGACAGAGGTTGCTTCCCAGGATGATGATTGTGGGTTCTGGGCTGGAAGCTTTACTATTCCCAAAACTCTTGGGCCTAAGGTCTCCAAAAGACTCTGGAGTGAGATGGTAGTCAAGTGGTGGTGGTGATTTGACTTGCCTGGCACCTGCTGCCTCTTATCTCTCTCTCTCTCTCTCTCTCTCTCTCTCTCTCTCTCTCTCTCTCTCTCTCTCTCTCTCTTCTCTCTCTCTTTCTCTCTCTGTCAGGGTGCCTCACTGCTTTAGATAGGCTGGCTTGCTTGTCCTGTAATAGCAGTTGGTGGGGATGATTGACCTCTTCCTCATAGAATTTGCTCCACTGCAGAGTAGATTCTGGGACTGGGACAGTGACTTGAGTCTGTTTGAAACCTTTGCTTACTTGTTTTTGCTATTTTCCATGAAGAAAAGTGACCTGTGAGGGCACTGCTGCTTAGAAGACAAATTGTTCCTCAAAACTGATGTGTTGCTTTGTGAACAACAGGTCCTATACATTGGGATGCTTTTTTCAGTTTGTAAAGATGTAGAATATTTGACACAGGAACATCACCGGGGGGGGAGAGAGAGAGAGAGAGAGAGAGAGAGAGAGAGAGAGAGTGTGTGTGTGTGTTTGGTCATAGCAATTCATGCAGTTGTTTACTGTTTGGTTTTTGAGGAATTTTGCTCTTCCCTGTTCAGTGAAGTTCTCATTCTTTTGATATCATGGATCTTTGAAATATTGAAGTATGTGGATGAACATCACTGAAGAAGGCCCTATGATACTAGTGGTAGGGAAATGGTTCTCTCTAGGAAGTTTGATAATTAGATCAAAGGAAATTAAGGGTGAAAAATCAGGTTCAGTTAGAGTTGAGATTTGCAGGTAGCATGAAATGACTGATAGCATTTTTTGTTATTACTTCAATAATAGTAACACATATTTATATAGTATTTAACAAATTTAAAAAATATATTTTTATCTTTTGGAGGCAATAGGAGTTAAACGACTCCCAGGGACACACAGCTAGTAAGTGTCTGAGGGCAGATTTGAGCTCAGGTGCTCTATCCACTTTGCCATCTATTTGTCCTTATATTGTATTTTAAAGTTTGCCAATGATTTTACATACATTATCTCATTTTATGCCTGTGAAGTAGGTACTCTTATCCTCATTTTACAGATAAAGAAACAGAGGCATAGAGAGTTTAAGTCACATATTAGTTGTGTTCCTAATGAATGTTTTCCTTTTTTCAACTCCAGCATTTTATCAAACCAGAAATTATTAACTTTTTTTGTATCATAGGCACTAATGGCAGTCTGGTGAAGCCTATGGATCTCTTCTCAGAATAATGTTTTAAAATGCATAAAGTAAGATATACATAAACATAGGATTACAAAGACAATCAATTATATTGAAATAAGAATGTAATTTTTTTTCCACATCCAAGTTTATAGATGCCAGGTTAAGAGCACTGGCATTAAATAATGGCAAAAGAAGAGAAACAAAGGCATCTGAAAGGGCATTTCAGGAGTGGGTGAAAGAAAGCATATTTATAGAATGTCCCAAAGATTTTAAGCTTGAATATCTGAAAACTACACTTATGAGTTTTGGGATACTCTCTATCTTGACAGTTTAAAATTTTGCTTCTTATTAGAATGGCTCTTGTAGAATAAAATTTTATATAGAAAGTGAAATATTTTTAATTTAGTACACTGCTAATTTTTTTTACTCCGAGAATTACTCTCAAGATGTTCTTCCCTATTGCAAAGAACTTTTGTTTTCCAAAAGTCTTATATAGTTTGGCTCCATATGATTAAGGTAGAGTTTTAATTCTTTTTCTTGATAATATTTGAATCGCAGGTGATTCTTGGATTTACGTGCCTCTGTTTAGAGGTGATGGTGGTTCTCTATTCTAGGATGCATTGCAGAGATTTGGAGTGGCTGTTCTTTAAACACCTAAAATAACTACAGCTACAAAAAACTAGTTTGTTCTTTCTTGACACATTGTCTTGCTATTGGTTGGATGAAAGTTTTCCATTAAAACTATTACCACTCTTAGATGCAGAAAAATTTCTGTGTTGTAAAAACTAGGTTTTTGTGTTTTGTTCCTGTTATTATTTCATATCTTTAAATTTGTGCTAGGCATTCTTGTTATCTCCAGTGTATCATTTATTAAGTTTGCATTGTGAATATTTTTAATCATAATCTTTATGGAACTTAAAAACCAATTTCAAATAGAGTCTGTTTAGTGTGTACTGGGATTCATTGGGTAATGAATATGTGAAGTTTTCTATCTGGGATTTGACCTAGTCATTTATTTTGTGAAGTTTTCTTCCCATTGAATCTTTTAGTCTCACACCTCATACCACATGAACCATGGTGTTGGTTATAGGATAGATGCTCTATACTAAATGCCATTGTAAATGGCTTCTGGACATCTGAAGAGAATTGCTTTTTTTGTATTTGCCTTTAGGGCCTAAATAACGTTATTCACAAACAAGCATAAAGAATTTGAATTGTGTTGACTTTTGCTTTTAACATAGCAATATAGGATTTGGAGCTGGAAGGTACCTTTGAGGTCCACCCCATCTTTTTTACAGATGAAGAAACTGAGGCCCAGAGAAGTGAAATGATTTGATTAGTTTTATGCAAATAGTAGCAAGTCAGAATTCAAACTTACATCCTTTGACTTCAGATCCAGGGCATTGGTTAATTGACCATTGTTTTGCTTTTTGTACCTTGTACATTAAAATCCGTTGCTTATCTCTCTGTATTTTCATAGGCTGTCCAATATGTCAGGAATGCTTTCACTCTTCACCTTCACTTATAATCATGTTCTTTCTTGTGTGAGAAGCCTTTCCTTGATTTCCCTAGTTGTTAGTGCCCTCCCCTCTCCCAGTTACCTTGTTTGTATGTTTGCATATCTGTGTATATATATATTATATATATATTTATCTTTATACTACCTCCTACTTCCCCTCCTCACCTTCTCCTTTCTCCTGGCAGGATGTTAAGTCTCTATAGGGCAAGGCCTTTGTATTTTTTGTCTCTGTATTTGTCACCTGGTAATTGGCACATAGTAACAGATACTCAATTGAATTGAATTAATAGTAATATAATTCTATTATGTAATTTTTTTAAGGGTTATCATCCAAATTTCATGGTTTGCCTTCAGATAAGATTTGTTCTCCTCTGAAACAATTTGACAGAGACTTTTCAGTTAGGGAACAAGTAAGCTCTATCTATTTAGGGACATTCATAATATTATTTCTGAACTTTCTAAAAGCCTTTTCAAATATGCTAACCTGATACCGAGAATTTAGTACATGAGAAGGATTTTTATGGTGTACTATGACTGTGTCTCTTTAGGTCTCAATTCAGAAACATTTCCAGTGACTTGGCCTGGATATTTCCACCTTGACATCCTACCATTGGTTCATGCTCTATAGTTGACTATAAATATTTATAGTTATAAAATTGATTCAAAGATACAGTTACATGAGAATCCTCATTTATTGTTAGTCTATCTCAGAAAGACTTGCGGCAACAAGGTATATCCCATTCTATCTTAAAATCATACAAGATTCCTTGTTAAACACAACAATAGAAAGTTTCATTGGATCCGACTGACTTTGGTTATATAGATGACATCCTGTCTGATGATGTGACTTCTGAAGGGAAAAAAAAATAGGATTAGTATAAATTAGTATTGAGAAATCGATAAAGTATTTTTTGGAAAGAATCAAGATAAGTATAAATTGACAAGCCTGTGTTTTGATTATGTGCTCAACATGTAAGCTTACAATTTTGATATTGGATTTTATATTACTTGAGCACATTCATGTGCGCTGACCATAGCATAGAAAAGGTAGGAGAAGATGACAAATAAGGCAAATCAGAAAAACAACATTATTTGATCATGTGGATAGTAAAATTGAGCTTAGCTGCACTTGTTGATCAAATGGAAGATTTTAGCATTTCCAACAAGAATTTGCAAGTAATAATCAGAGGAACAGTTTAGAGCATATAGTTAAGAAGTACAAATGGTTTTTGGTAGCTGTTTGTCTCTATATCTTAAATATTGCTCTCTGTCCTTATATCTAATGAAGCCAGAATGATGGTTATTAGGTGTGTATTAAGCATGTAAAAACTTTAAAATTGATAAGCATTTATTTTCTTTCTTCCTACCTCTCGTCCCACCTTGGGGGGAAAAAAGAGAACCCCAACCCTTTTAACAAATCTGAATAGTCAAGCAAAACAAATTCCTGAATTGGTCATAAGCAAAAGTGTATCATCCTACATTTTGAGTTTCTAATCTCTCTGTCAGGTAAAGAACATGCTACCTCATTGGTGCTCTGAAATTCTGATTGGTCATTTCATTGTTCAGAGTTCTTAAGTCTTTCAAAGTTGTTTATCTTTACAGTGAAATGTTCTCCTGGTTCTGCTCACTTCACTCTATCTTAGTTCATGAGAGTTATACCAGGCTTATCTGAATCCATCCCTTCTGTCCTTTTTTCTTTTTTTTTTTTTATGGTACAGTAGTATCCATTACTTTCATATAATTTGCTTAGCAGTTCTCCATTTGAGTACTCCCTTAGTTTCCAGCCCTTTGCCTCTACAATAAGAGTTCCTGTAAATATTTTTGTATATGTGGATTCTTTTCCTCTTTCTTTGATCACTTTGGAATACAGGCCGAGTTAGCGGTATCTTTGGATCAGAGGACACAGACTTAATTTAGTGACTTTTGGGGCACGAGAACTGGAACTGCTTTCCAGAATGGTTGGACCAGTTTATGGCTCCATCAACAATTCATTAGTCTTCCTGTTTTCCTACAGCTTCTCCAACATTTGCCATTTTTTGACCTATTTGATGGGTATGAGATAGAATTTCAGAGTTGCTTTAAATTTGCATTTCTCTAGTTATTAATGATTTGGAGAATTTTTTATTTTTTAAATTTTTTTTTTGGTGAGGCAGTTGGGGTTAAGTGACTTGCCCAGGGTCACACAGCTAGTTAAGTATCAAGTGTCTGAGACTGGATTTGAATTCAGGTCCTCCTGAGTCCAGAGCCAGTGCTCTATCTACTGCACCACCTGGCTGCCCCCTTGGAGAATTTTTCTATGTAAAAATAATAGCTTGGATTTCTTCCTTTGAGAACTGTTTATTCATATCATTTAGCATTTATCCATTAGTGAATTACTTTTATTTTTATAAATTTGAATCAGTTCCTTATATGTCTTAGAAATGAGACCTTTTTAATGCATATAAACAGGCAGTTTTCAAAGGAAATTTAAACTCTCCATAGCCATGAAAAAAATACTCCAAATACTTAGAGAATTTATAATTTTGTTAGCAGATTGTCTATTTTATCTTCTGTGATCTTTTCTACCTCTGGTCATAAAATAAATGCCTATCATAGATCAGAAAAGGAATTCCTTCTTTGCTCTTCTCATTTTTGGTGAGGTTACATCATATATCTATTTGGAGATTATCTTGGCATTATTTTTAAATATTTGTATAAACAGAATTTCTGCCAGACTACTTTCTGGTTTTCTGAGAAGATTTTGTTGCATTGCATGAGTTCTTACCACAGTAGCTCAGGTCCATTTGTCAAAAGCGATGGATGTCATCCTTTTCTAAATTCCTGGTCGAAAAAAAAGGTACACATAACATGAATGAGTCTCCATTGTTAAACAGTTAGACCTTTAAATTAAATGAGAGCAGAATAGGTGGTAGGAAGATTTAGCATAAAATATCCCTCAAATATAATCAGTCAACCAAAAACCATGTGTTAATCCATGTATTACTCTCCAGCTGTGTGCCAGGCACTGTGCTATGCACTGGGGATACAAAAGGAGGTCAAAGCCATTCTGTACCCTAAAGGAGCTCAGTGTAGTAGGAGTGACATATCTATATCTATATCTATATCTATATCTATATCTATATCTATATCTATATCTATATCTATATCTATATCTATATCTATATCTATATCTATATATCTATATATCTATATCATCTATATCTATATCATCTATATGTATATCATCTATATCTATATCTATATCTATACATCTATATACACACACATATATACATACATATATATATATGTGCACAGATACAGAAAGCAAGCTATGTACTAGATAAATAGGAAATAATTAACAGAGGGAAGACACTAGAATTTAGAGGGGTTGAGGAAGACTTCTTCTAGAATGTGGGATTTTAGTTGGGATTTAAAGGATGTATGATGTCTTCAAGTAGGACTTGCACCTCTGGTGTGATTTTGCTGAGCCCTTTTCAGGACTGCTCATCCACTTTTGGTGTCTACCTTTCACCTAGCTGTCACCTGTGGGTCCAAGAAGCTGTAGCATGCATAGCAGACACACTCTACAGCAGATAGGTAATCCAAATTGAAGGTAACTGACAGGCCTCAAACCTGTCAGTGAGTAAGGGGAATGTCTACCCCATGCATGTGAAGCCTTCCATGGTGGAATAAATCCATGAGAAAAGTTTGTTCCAGTAGCCATGAAGGCAGCTGAATCAGGAGCTTAGATCTTGGTCAGACATCAAAGACTCCAGGGTTATCCATGATGTCCCAGGCCATCTCTGGTTGTCCTGACTTTTGTCTTGTCATTGAACTTCGATGACTCTGGAAGAGAGAGTGAGGCTAATGACTTTGTGCAACTCTCTGCCTCACTCAAATCCAGTTCACATGCAAGTCAAGACATCACCCTGTAATGGTATTGGTCCCCTTTGAAAGTGAAGGACCAACAAGAGCAATGGAAAAGGAAGCCAGAGAGGTCAGTAGTTGAGATGGAAGAGAGAGAGCATTCTAGGCATGAAAAACAAGCACAGAAAATACCCAGGTCTGAGAGATGGAGCATCTTGATCATGGAACAGCTAGGAGGCCAGTGTTACTGGATTGAAGAGTGTGTGTTGGAGTAAGGTATAAAAAGACTGGAAAGGTAGGAGGGGGCTGTTGTGAAGGGCTTTGAATGTCAAACAGAATATTTTGTATTTGATCCTGGAAGCAGTAGGGAGCTACTGACATTTATTGAATAGTGAGGTGACATGGTTGGACCTTCATTTTAGATAAATCACTTTAGTAGCTGAATGGAGGATGGATTGGAATGGGGGGACACTTTGAGCCAGGCAGATCCATCAGCAGGCAATTGAAATAGTCCAAGTGTGAGGTGATTAGGGCCTGCACTGAAGTGATTGTAATGTAAGAGGAGAGTAAGAGGTGTATTGGAGAGATGGCATAAAGGTAAAATCAACAGGGCTTAGCAAGATATTGTTATGGAGTAGTGGTGGTGAGAGATAGGGTAACTTCTAGGTTGTGAGTCTGAGGGACTGGGGGGATGGTGTTGCCCTCTGTTGGTAGGGGAGGTAGAAAGTGTGAGTGTGGTGGGAGTTTTTGGAGAAAGGAAACAAGTTCCATTTTGGACATGGTAAGTTTAAGGTGTTTACTGACATCCAGTTCAAGAAGTCTAAAAGGAATTTAAGAGATACGAGATTGGAGGTCAGCAGAGAGTTAGGGACAGGATAGGTAGATTTGAGACTCATCATCATAGAGATGGTAATTAAGTTCATGGGAGCTGATGAGATCATGAAGTGAAGTAGTATAGAGGGAGAAGGGAAGAGGATCCAGAACAGAAACCTGAGAGATACCTACAGTTACAGGTTGTCATCTGGAAGAGCAGGAGACAGAAAGAGAATACGTAAGCAGGAGGAGAACCAGGAGAGAGTCCTGGTGGTGTCCTGAAAGTCCTGGAGAGGTGTCCTAAAAACTTAGAGAGAACATAGTATCAAGGAGGATAGAGTGATCAATGCAGTCAAAGGCTTCAGAGAGGTCAAGAGAATGAGGATTGAGAAAAGGCCATTGGATTTGGCAACTAAGAGACCCTTATTTATTTTGGAGAGTAGTTTCAGTGGGACAATAAGGTTGGAGCCAGATTGTAAGGAGTTAAGAAGAGAGAAAATGGAGGCACCTGTTGTAGTCAGCTGATACCAAGATGGAAGGATCTAATGAGGACTTTTCAGGATAGGAGCAGCATGGACATGTTTGTAGACAGTAGGAAATGAGCCAGAAAAGAGGGAGAGATTGAAAATAGGTGAAAGAGTGGGATTGATGGAGGGAGCAATTTGTTGGAGGAGACGGGATATAATAAGATCTCTTGAACAAGTGGAGGTGTTGCATTAGTAAAGGAGTAAGGCTACTTCATCATTTGAGATGGGTGAATGAGGAGAGTGGCAGAAGGCATATTTGATATATGTGTATATATACGTATACATATTCATGTTAGAGCCAGAAGGTACTTTGAAAATTATTTAACTCCCTAATTTTACAAATGAGGAAACTGAGACCCAGTGAGAAGAAATGACTTGCCCAAGATCACATCTTTGCATCAGTAAGATTGAGAACTAAAGCCTAGTTTTCTTGATCCTTAGTCAAGTCTTTTCATTGTGCCATTGTGCCATTATGAGTCATAATTCTCAGAAACTTTCCTGGGTGTGAAATTTCTTGTTATGCCTCAGTTCTCACCTCAAAGATAGCACTCATTGGTTCAGAGGTTACCTTCTGCATGAAGCCTTTCTAGATCCACTCCATTGGTAGCATCTTTGCCTTGAAATTACTTTGAATGTACGTTAATATTTTTATGTGTAAATGTTGTTTCCCAGAATTTAAGGAATGTTAGCTCCTTGAGTGCAAGGACTGTTTCAGTCAGTCAACATTTATGAAGTGTTTGCTGTGTCCTAGACACTGAGTGAAGCTCTGGGGATACAAAGAAAGGCAAAATAAAAACTCAGAAAAACTGCACTAGAAACAGTTACCAGTCCCTACTACAATGCCCAGCACTGTAGATACTTAAATACTTGATTTATTGATAAATCATGTAGGAGAAAACCTAGGACAGAGGGAACTCTTGAATTTTCCCTATCCTGGTCCCAGGGAGACCAGTGGAGCATTACAGAATCTCAGATTTGGAAGGGACCTCAGAAACTATTGAGTCTAATCCAAAATTAAGGAAAAAGTTTTTCTACAACATATTCCCACCCAACACCCCCTAGTCATTGGAATTTAGGTATGTGACCCAACTGTGAGACAACAGAAGACTTCCCTGAGAGTATGAGGGAGCTGTCTCTACCTCCATCCTTCACTTACTGTTTGTCTGCAGTTTCATTGAGAACACTTTTATTAGTTCTTATTAATGTACAGTTTTAAAAAAAGCTCTTATAAAATATGATGATTCTAAGCATTGTTTACAAAGTGATTTGTGAGAAATTGATAGGTTTATTAATGATAAATCTATTTGAGAGCCTGTTGGAATCCTGAATAATTTCCATTCTTTCACAGGAGTTTACAACTAATAGAAAATGTGGGAAAATTATACTTGATATGTTTGAATTATAACCCAAGTACTTTAAAAATTCAAGTGTATAATACTATGTGCAAATGTTTTTACATGCCTATGTTTATGTTTAGTATGTAAATTTGGATTGACTTGATTTTGTCAGAGATAAAATTGTTAAACTTTTTTTTTGGACTTATTTAAAGAGGTAGTAAGGATAAAATAGGAGTTTGCATTTGATCAACAGAAGTTTCATTAGTTGAAAATTTCTTTTAATAAAAGTTTTGTTGTATTTTAAAGTTTGAGTAGATATTCTAGCCAAAGTGTACTACTTGCTATTCTCCTAACTCCAGCATTTGATGTCTTCATGCCTTTGCAAAGGCTGCCTCCATTGCTGGAATGTGCCCATATCACATCAGTATTTAAATCTCTGATTTTAAGTTCATGTGCTTTCTTTAGGGGAAAACCTTTCCTGATCCCTTTAACATTTACTTAGTTATGTATGCTGGGCAGATCACTTAACTTCTGTGTCTCAGTTTCCTTATCTGTAATATGGGGATTATAATAGCAGGTACCTTACTGGGATGTTGTGAGGATCAAATGAGATAACATGTAAAGTCATTTGTAAACCGCAGAGCACTGCATGTTAGCTATCATTATGTTAGGCACTTAAATGCTTTTTGGTATTCTATTATACTCTAGTTGTAGTAAAGTTTATCTTACCTTCAAGAGTCAATTTCAATATGTGAGCAAAGCCTTTTAAAGATGGAGAATAAGTTTTTATCCAGTGCCTATGTGCCAAGAATTGTGCTAAGTGCTTTACAAATACTGTCTCATTTGATTACCAAGCAAACTATTTTCTTTCTAAGAGAGGGAAATAGGATGTTCTGGTTAGTGGCCTTCTTGCTGTTTCTTAAACAAAACACTGCATTTTCCTACTCTACATTTTTGCTGGCTAACCCCCATGCTTGAGATATACTTCCTAATCTTGGCCTCTTAGCTTCCCTGACTTCCTTCAAGTCCGATCTAAAATCTCACCTTCTAGAGGAAGCCTTTCTCAATTCTCCTTAACTCTAGTGCCTTCCTTGTGTTGGTTTTTTCCAGTTTATCCTGTGTATAGCTTGTTTGTACATAGTTGTTTCCATGTTTTCTCCTCAGATTGTGAACTCCTAGAGAGTAAGGACTATCTTCCTTAGAACAATACCTGGCTTATAGTAGATGCTTATAAATGCTTATTGAATAACTGACTGAAATCTATTATTGTCAGTTACATAATTCTTTAAGGTTTGTACAGTCCTTTACATTCATTCTGGTATCTGAGCCTCATAACACTCATAATAGTGCCTTTTCCAGACCTTTTCATTTTTTCTCAATCCTTCAGTGGTGCGCACTCCTCTCATTCTCTGAGCTGAAAATCTTGCCTCACATTTCCTTAAAAAAATTGGTAGTTCCTTCTCTCCTCCTCCTCCTCAAGTCATCCTACTCATATGTCTTCTGGCACTATCTCCTCCTTCCCCTTTATCATATGACAAGACACCCTTCTTGCTAATGCCAGCCCCTCTACATGCACAAATCATCCAATTCTATCCCATCTTTTCTAGCAGATTGACTTGTCTATCATCCCCACTCTCTCATTAATCTTTCATCTCCTCCTATCTATTGGCCCTTTCCCTACTGCCTACTCACTCATCTCTCTCCTGTCCCCCCAAAAAACCCTCCTCACTTGATCTGTTCCACCCGTACTAGCTGTTGTCTTAAATCTTTCCTCCCTTTTGTGGCTAAATTTGAGAATACCACCTACAGTTGGTACCTTTACTTCCTCTCCTTTTGCCTTCTTCTTAACTTTGGTTCTATAAAGTTTTCTTCAAACCTCATCATTTAACTGAAATGATTTTTTCCAGAGTTACCAACAATTTTTTAAATAGTTAAACCTGGTAGCATTTTCTTATCTAGCCTTTGACACTGGAGAAATCACCCTCTTCACCTCAATATTCTCTTCTCCCTAGTATTTCATAACACTGCTGTCACCTGTTTCTGTTACCAGCTAGCTAACAATTCTTTCTTAGGCTGCTTTGCTGAATCTTTGTCCAGGTCACCTTTACTAACCTAAGGCTCTGTCTTGGGCCCTTTTCTCCCCCAATTTTATTTGGCTTGATGATTTCATCACCTCTCATAGATTCAGTTATCATCTTTACATTGACTATTCTCAGGTCTACTTAGCTAGTCCTAACCTCTCTCCTGACTTCAGTCTTATATCTTCAGTTACCTATTGGACATTTGCAGTTGATTGTGGTACAGATATATTAAACTCACCATTTCCAAAATTGAATTTATTATCTTTCTCACCAAGCCTTCTTCTTAACTTTCCTATATCTGTTTGAGAGGACCATCATCCTTGAAGTCACCTAGGATCCTAATCTAGGTGTTGACTTCTCACTCAACCTCACCTCTCCATATTCAATTAATTACTCAAGTTCTGTTGAGTCTACCTTTGCAGTATTTATCTGCTTTTATTCACTTTGCATTTATATGCTCCATTATCTGCTTGGGCACTGCTGCCATCTTGGCGCAGGCCCTCGTTATCTCATGCCTGAATTGTAGCAGTAGCCTTCTTAGTTTCTCTGAAGTCTCTTGCATCCTTCACTCAGCTAATTGATTTCTCTAAAGAGGTCTGATCATGTGAAACTCTTGTTTAGTAAATTTAAGTGGCTCTCTGTTCCCTCCATTTATTGTTATTATTATTTTTGGGTATCATAGCCCTTTATAATCTATACCCTTCCTACCTTTACAGTCTTCTTATACCTTATTTCCTAACCCAAGTACCCTGGGTTCCATGACTGTTGCCTCCTTGTTGTTCCTTGATTAAGGCACATTTCCTGATTTCAGATAATTTCTCCATACTTTTTCATCTATCTCTGTTCCCCTCTCCAGAATTTTCTCCTTTATCTCCTCCTCTAGGATTCCTTGAAGTTCTGGCTAAAAGCTTACCTTTTATAAGAAGTCTGTCCCAATCCCCCTTTAATTATATTTTTTCCCCACTATTGCTTATCTCCAATTTATTCTCTATGTATCTTGTTTGTATTTAGTTGTTTGTTTTTTCCCCCAATGAATTGTGAGCTCCTTGAGAGCAGGGATTGGTTTTTGTCCTTATATCCCCAGTACTTTGCATTGTGCCTGGCACAAAGTAGCTTTAACCAACTGACTGACAGTACTTTTATGAAGAACCCTGTACAGATATTATTTTCCCCATTTTACGGGTCAAGGAACTAGGCTCAGGGAGGTCAAGACATTCCACTAATAAGTAGTGGAAGTAGGATTGGAGCCTAGATCTTCTGACTTCCAATCCAGTTCTTTTCTTATCTACTATTCATACTGCTTCTCAAAACTGTAGTTAAAGGAGTGATAGCATAAATATTATGGGTAGCTTAAGGGTCAAAAAAAATAGAATACAAGTAAAATATAGTGCTTTTTAAGATTTACAAAAAACTTAAGATATCATTTTTAACATATCATTTGACCCTACAGCAACCCTCTGAGGTAGGTGCTATTTTTCTGCCTGTCTTATAAAGGAGGAACCTGATGCTTTATGAGGTTAAGTGACTTGCTTGTGGGCACACAGTTAATATTATCAGGCAGAATTAGAACCTAGGTGTCTCTTGATTACCATTTCAGTGCTTTTTCCATTATACATCACTGGCTTTCTTATTATCACCGTTTTTCAGATGGAAAAGATCTTGGAACGGTCTGTGGTCAGATACCTGTTAAATGTATGAGGTGGGATTTGAATCCCAGATTTTCTCATTTCTGTGTCCAGTATTACTTTGAGAATACCACACTGCATCCCAAAACATTATTCACTTTATTGTAAAACAGAAAGGATTTCAAGATTTTATGCTTCTTTGGGGTCAGCATCATGAACATCAGTTATAATTATAGTGGTGAACTTTGGAAATTGAAGTTAATTAAAGTTGATAGGAATTCTAAAAATCATACTTTTTGTTATTTTTCTGGTGTTGTTACTGATTCCTCTTTAAAACTGTGATGTTTTGTGTTTTTTATTTAAATACTTTGTCATAGTAACTTCTTGCTTTCTTTTAGCCCCATATGTTTTGATATGATTGAAGAAGCATACATGACGAAGTGCGGCCACAGTTTCTGGTAAGATACTTTTGTTTATTGAAATAGTGTTTTTGGAACTTCTAACTAAATTCATTCACTTTCCCAACTTACACATTGTTTGTATTTCAGCAATTTCAAAGAATGGTAAAAGTCCAGTTAAAATGAGTAGTTGCTCTGAAATTACTAGATTTATCTTAACCCTGTAGATTGATTTAAAAAAGTTTCCTGTCATGTCTTGCACCTCAAGGCAGTGAGTATAGATAGCTTGAATATAATTACTGGTATTTAACTTTTATTGACATTTAGTGCTTTCAGAATTCTCATTTTATTTTAGGCTGAGTTATTTCTGTCAACTTGAGCCTTTACTTTGGAGTTTTTAACCTTTAGTTTCTATTTTGGGTTTTTAAATAAATTTTAATTTTCTGCAGATTTAACTTGATTTTGAAAATAGTGTTCCCAAATTATCTGATTATTTCCATAGCAATATAGTTTGGAATTGTAAATTTACTACTCCTGTTTAAAGTTGGTAGGATGATAAATTGAAAACTTTTAAGTATTCAAGATGAGGTGGAGATGGGGAGAGGGAAGAAGCAATTTATTTAGTGTCTATTATGTATCAGGCACTGTACTAAGTGCTTTACAAATATTATCACATTTGATTGTGAGAACAATCCTGGGAAGTAAGTGCTGTTATTATTTCCATTTTATAGTTGAGGAAACTGAGGCAAACAAATTAAGTGACTTGCGCAGAGCCACACAGCTAGTTAGCATTTGAGGCCAAATTTGGACTCAGATCTTCCTGACTCTAGGTTTAGTGCTTTATCCACTGTGCCACCTAATTGCCCAATGGCTTTTAAGCTAGAATCAACAATTAGTAAGCCCCAGCTGTGTGTCAGAAACTCGTAGTAGGTACTGGTTGTTCTGAGACAGAAAATGAAAATCTCTACTTGTAAGGGGCTTAAATTCTAATTGTGGAGGCAACGAGTATATACAAGTATATAAAGAATAAATATAGAGAGAATGAATACCAATAAATACAAAATAGTTATTCAGGGTATTTTGGGAGAAAAGACATTAATAGTTGGGGAATCAGGAAAGTTTTCTTATAGAAGTTGGTGCTTGACTTGCCTCTTGAAGGAAGAGAGGGATTGATTGAAGTGGAGTTGAGGAGGGAGTGTAGTCTAGAAATTGTGAACTTCATATGCAAATAACCAGAGCTTGGTGATGGAGTGTTGCGTGAGGAGCAGACAAAAGGCTAGTTTGGCTGGATTTCAGTATCTGGAGTGGAAGTGGGGAGGGAGCGGAATTAAGCCCTGTGAGGCTAGAAAGATAGGTTAAGTACAAGTTATGAAGGGCTTTAAAAATGAAACAGGAGTTTCTATTTTATCCTAAAGGGAACTGGAATCCACTGGAATTTATCAAGTAAGAGAGTGATAAGATCAGTTCTGCATTTAAGGAAAATCATTTTGGCAGTAATGTATAGGTTGCTCTGGAGTGGGGAGACACTTGAGATAGGTAGATCAATTAGGAGATTGATTCTAGATGATTAGTGCTGAGGGCCTGAATTTAAGGTGGTAGCTGTGTGACCAGAGAGGTTAGATGCAAGAAATATCGTAGAGGTAGAAATGGCAAGATTTGGCAAGTGCTTGGTTATGAGAAGTGAGAGTGAGGTAGGAGTTAGTGTAAAGATTACAGTCCTGGAAGTCTGGAATAGGTATAGTGCCTTTGATAGAAATAGGGAAGTTTGAAACAGGGGTAGGTTTGAGAGTGGGAGAAAGATGAATTCTATTTTGGACATTCTGAGTTTTAGATGATTTCACACTGGCATATCTAGTGTGAAATGTTCAGTAGTCACTTTAATAGGATATTATCAAGATGAGAATTTAATCATGGGTGTTAATGAAATTTCCAAGAGAGTATATAGAGAGAAAAAAAAAAGAAAAGAAGGAAGGAGGTTTTACTACAGATACAGAGCCTTGGGGAACACCTATAGTTGGGGGAGGCATGCCATATATCATCCAGAAAAGAAGCCTGAGGAGTGGTCAGGCAGGTGAGAGGAGAATCCGGAGAAAGAGAGACAAGAAAGTAGGAGCAGAGCCAAATGCAGCATGTAGAAATTGAGAAAGATCAGGACTAAGAAAAGACCATCACATTTGCCATTTTAGAGATTATTTATAACTTTGGAGAAAGCAATTCTAGTTGGAAGCCAAATTTGAAAGGGTTGAGTGAGTAAGAGGAAAGGAAATGGAGGCAGAAGCTGTTTCTGAGAACTTGACTAAGAAAAGAAGTGATATATGATAATGTCTTGAGAGTATGGTAGGGCCTAGTGAAATTTTTTCTTTTTTTTCTTTAAGGTTAAAGGAGACAGGTCAGTTTAAAGTAATGGACAAGGAAAATATGAGAGGGGAAGGAGGTGTAGAGAGGAAGGCAGGAGGGAGAGGAAGAAGACAGGAAGAAAAAGGATAGAGATGGAGAGAGGTAAGAAGAGGGAGGGAGGAGGGAAACAGACATTGTGATTGTAATTGTAATTATGTGGGCAGAAAAGGGATCCAAGGCACTGGTAATATGATTGGGCGATGAGGGAGTGGAAGATGATGTCATGGGCTTTTGAGATGAAATGAAGGGGAGTTTAGAGGGTTTAAGTTGAATGGCCTCAGTTTTCTTTGTAAACAACCATAATATGGGCATAATATATATGTATATATGTGTGTGTGTGTGTGTGTGTGTGTGTGTGTATATAACATAATGGAAGCACATAATTATTTTTAGTTTGTATGATAATCTAGTTTATTAATTTGTTGCAATATTGTATTTGCTTATCTTGTTTCTGCCACTTTTTAGATTACATTTCATAAGGAATATATGAGATGTGTAAAACACTTTTCAAACTTTAAAGCATTTAAAATTTTAGCTATTATTATTATTATCATCAGTATTATTACTGTTGTTAAAGGGCAGTTGATGCCATATGTTTTAACCTTAACAAATATGTGCCTTTTCTGTGCAAGGCACTGTGATAGGTTCTGGGTTATACAAAGATGAAAAATGATATGGGTACTTAAGGAACTTGAATGAATGAATGAATGATTGAATGAAAAAGCATTTATTATGTACTTATTATGTGTTAGGAACTGTGCTAAGCACTGGGGATACAAATGCAAAAATGAGATAATCCCTGTTCTAAAGGAGCTTATATTCAAATAGAAGCAGCTAATAACATTGTATAGCACTTAGGCACAGTGGTTGGCAAATAGTAAGTCCTATATAAATGTTAGTTGTTGTTGTTATTGTTAAATTATTACTACTATTACGTATAGGGTAGTATGGTAGCCAGGGAAAGGTGTTTTGGTCAGGTAAGACAGTAGGGATTGTAAATGAAATAATGGAGCAGTTGATTGATATGTCATTTCTAGAAAGCAGTGGTAATGTTGCATTAGTACTAATACCAGAGCAAGAAGTAGAAAGTGTGGGGCTGGAGGAGAGCCAGAAGATGGCTGAGGTGAAATATAGTTAGGCTGGTTAGATAAGGTAGGCTTTTTGCCAATCAGAGTAGGAGTGCCATTCCTAAGTGACTTAGCTCCTCTAGCCCATGATAGCAGAAGAGAGAGGCAAAAATCTGGAATGTTTCTGTAGAGCTCTCTACTGAGAATAAGGATATCTGGGTTCTATAATCCGTATCCATAATAACATTTTAGAATCATAGATTTAAATTGGGAGGGACCTCTAATTCCATTCCCTCAATATACAAATGAATAAACCAAGAGCCAGGAATGTTAAGTGTGTTATTCATGGTCACAGAAATAGTAAGCATCACAAGTAGTTTTGGAACCTAAGTCCTTTGATTCCAGAAAGCACTTTGCTTTCTGCAACCTTAGGGGCTAAAAAATCCTTTTAAGTTCAGTGCCTGGCACATTGCCTTTCCTCTCCAACTTCTGCTGTCATAGTAGGGCACTTCAACATACATATTGATACTCCCTCAACTATTTAACCTTCCAGTTCCTCAGCTTACTCATTTCTCATAATCTGCTTCTCCATTTTACCTCAGCTATACACAAAAAGAATCATATACCTTGATCTTTTTATCATCCACAAATGCACCATTTCCATGTTCTTTGAGCTTTGAAATTCCTTTGTTTGATCACAACCTATTGTCATTCCACCTCATCTTTTGCTTTGCAACCCTACACCCTATTCTTAGTCCTTGTCATGTTCTCCAGTCTCTCAGTCCCTCAGTTCTTTCCCAGAGCATCATCACTCCTTAAGTGGCATCACTGTTCTCCTTTCCTGATTTTTTTTTCTCCTTTCCTCATCTTGACCCCTTGGTGAATCAGTTCAACTGTATGCTGTCATTTTCTCTCAGGACCCTTGCCCTCTTTTCATATTGCTGATTTTCCCCTGCCAAACCTCCACCTTAGATTATTCCCACCATCTGCTGCCTTCACTCCTTTGTACCTGCTGCTAAACAAAGCTTGAGAGAACCACCTAACTGTACTGACTGGATCCACTACAAGTTTATGTTACATAATCTCATCTGGGCCCTCCCTACAGCAAAGCAATCGTTTTACACCTTAATTGACTTGCTATGCCACTCATGGTGGCTTTTCCAAACCTTTTGTTGTTCCTCAGACTTTCCATTAACTTCCCCTACACCTCTCCTTTCAACTGCTTGCCTTATGTTTCACTGAAAAAAATGAGGCCATTAGCAAAGAGTTCTGTCTTCTCCCCTCATCTCACTTTACTCAAATACCTTCTGTCACTATCTCCTCTTTCACACTTCTCACATAAAGAGGAGGGTCTTCTTTGATTTGTTAAATTAGAATGCTGTGACGAACTGGTTGCAGTGGTTTCTTCTGTTTCTAAGATTCTGTGAAATTTCATATTTTTGCCTCAGATTTATGATATGCCTATAATTTTAAAAATTAAATAAAAATGACTTTGGCTTGGTGGGTGAGTGAGATAAGTATTATTTGAGAATAAGAAGAAAAATTTAGAATTTCAGAGTGTCAGTCTAATCTTGTAATAGTTGTTCGAAACTTTCCATCTCCTTGTCCTAAAGTTAGGGATAAGAGCTGATCAAAGAGCTGATAGATATAGATCTTTGACATTGTCTGGGGAGAGAAAGAATATTTGGAAAGTTAATGAAGATGCTGTATCTGAGCAGTAGATGAAGATTGGGGAGATTTTGTGCAAGATGATGCCATACTGTTTTAACCAATGGAGATTTCTATACCAGTTCTTGGCCTCTTCTGCCCTTAACTTTGGTTAGTTTTCTTTTTTTTTTTGTTATCATTTGTTTGTTTTCTTTCCTCCTTTCCTTTCCAGGAAGAAAGTGAAAAAATTGAACCTAGTAGTAAGCTGGTATGGTGAGTAGGTTTTGAGGGAAATTCATGTATGGTTTTTTTGTTTTGTTTTGTTTTGTTTTGTTTTTTAAGGGATAGAGGAGGAAGACATTACAAAGTATAAATATGTGGAGTTTAGATATAGAATAAAATAAGTTTCTCTTTAAGATTCAGTGCTTCATAACATTTTTTCCCCCTCAGCTTCTGTCTTTTTTCTTTTTTCTTCAGCTTCTGTCTTGCAGCCAATCAGTTGCCAAGTCTTATTGATTCTACCTCCCCAACATCTTTGGCATGTGTCATCGTCTTTTTACTCAAATAACCACCATCCTAATTCAAGTCCTTATTACTTCTCAGCTGTTAATAAAATAGCTTTTTAATTGTCGATTGGCTTCTAGGTTTCCCCTATCCAATCCATTTTACACACAGCTACCAAAATAATCTTCCTAAAGCATGTGACATGTCATATTTTTTGCTCAAGAATGTTCACAATTTTTCTCTTCTAGGTTAACTTACAAACTCATCAGCATGACATTTAAAGTCCTTCATATTATGATTCTAGCCCTTTTCCTCTATCTAGAGTTACTTCATCTTATTCCCTTTTATGTTCAGTGTTCAGTGTTTTCTAGTTTAGGTGGGTCGCTTTATGTTATATGAATTTGTTGTTTACTCTCCTATGTCTTAGCTTTTGCATTTCCTTTTATCCCCACCTGGGTACCTGGAATTCCTTCCTTCCTTGGCTCTGCCTCAGAATTCTTAGCTTCTTTCAAGGTTCATCTACTATATAATTATAGATTTAGAGGAGAAGATCTTCAGATATCTCATCTGGTTCAACCTCCACATTTTTTCCCTGCTTAAAACTTTTCCATAGCTCTTTAGTTATTAATGTTCTTATCTTTTTCAAATTATGGTTTATTTACTGATCTGCTTCTGTGTCATAACCCCCAGTAGAATATAAGGTTTTTGAGGGCAGGACTGTTTTTCAGTTTTGTCTTTGGATCTCCATATCCTAGCACAGTATTTGGTGTGAATTAGATTGAATTTTTGTTCAGGAGAAAACTTTAAAAAAGTTTGGTTAGTCATAAGTCCAATTTGATAACCTTAGAATTACATTAAAATATACTTTATTTCTTTTAGAACTGGAAGGGTCTTTAGAGATCCCTAGAACAACCTCATAGGATCATAGCTCTAGAGATGGAAAGAACCTCAGAGGCCATGTGGTACAACCCCCTCAGTTTAAAATCGAGGAAATTGAGTTCCAGGGAAGTTCAGTGAGTTGCCAGAGGTTACACATATTACATGGTAGAGCTGGGATTTAAACCTGGGCCCTCTACATTGAAATTCCCCACTTTTTCTACTGTACCAACACTGTTTCCTATACCTCTTTTTGCTTTGGGATGACTTATAATCACCCCACTCAATAAATAACAGTAACTTTTTCAGATTTGTGATTTTAAATGTGCTTTTTGAGAATGAGCATTACAACTAATTATGCAACAATTCATGTTGGCTTCCTAAGGACAAAATCCTACAACTCAGAGGCAGAGCCAAGATGCTGGAGAAAAGGCAGCAATTTGCCTCAGGTCTCCCCAATATACCATTAAAGAATGCCGTAAAACAATTCCTGGAGCAGCAGAACCCACAAAAGGATAGGGTGAAATAATTTTCCAGCCAAAGACAACTTAGAAGGTCATCAGGAAAGATCTGTCCCATTGGAGTGAGAGTGGAGTACAAACCAGCACTGCCTGTACCGACTGGACCCTAGCAAACCAAGAACAGGCCTTGGCAGTCACTGAATCTGTAGCAGTAGCAGCTGCTTCTGGAGCTTTCAGTAGGGGGAGGTTGAACACCTGATCAGAAGGAGATCACAAGGGTCTCTTTGCTGGCGCTAGGGACAGGACTCTGTTGCTTTGCCCATACTTGAGTCTGTGTTGCAGTCCTGGGTGGCAGTCTCAGGGCAAGGAGGAGTGCTAGCACACCAAAGCTTATGGGCTGTAGTGGAGCAGAGACCCTGATCTTAGTTCCAGGGCAGAAAAGAGTGCTTGTGGTTACTTGCAGACCAGAGCACAGGCCAGGAGAGTAGTAAACACTCTCCTTAGACCACCTTGGAAGAACTAAAAACTTACAGGTCCCTAGAAGTGTCTCTGAAAACAGCTGCACAAAAACTCTGAAGCTTGGGACAGTGCCCTGGAAGCCAAGCCCCACTTTAACAAAGAGTTACAAGTCAAGAAACAGACTGGAAAAATGAGCAGAAAAAAAATTCTGACCAAAAAGGATTTTGAAAATCAAGTAAGAAAAATAGAGGAAAAATTAGGAGAGAAATGAGAATGATACAAGAAAATCATGAACAAAGAGTCAACAGCTTGGTAAAGGAGGAACAAAAAAAATACTTCAGAAAATAACACCTTAAAAAACAAACTAGGCCAAATGGTGAAAGAAGTACAAAAAATCCAAAGAGGAGAAGAATGCATTGAAAAGCAGAATTGGCCAAATGGAAAAGGTGGTACAAAAGCTCACTGAAGAAAATAATTCCTTAAAAATTAGAATTGAGCAAATGGAAGCTAATGACTTTATGAGAAATCAAGAAGCAGTAAAACAAAACCAAAAGAAGGAAAAAGAAATGGAAAGATAATGCAAAATAGCTTATTAGAAAAATACCTTACCTGAAAAATAGATCTAGGGGAGATAATTTTAAAATTATTGGACTGCCTGAAAGCCATGATCAAAAAAAGAGCCTGTATATCATCTTTCAAGAAATTAGCAAGGAAAACTGTCCTAATGTTGAACCAGAGTGTAAAATAGACACTGAAAGAATCCATTGATCACCTCCTGAAAGAGATCCTAAAATGAAATTCCCAGGAATATTGTAGCCAAATTCTAGAATTCTCAGGTCAAGGAAAAAAATATTGCAAGCAGCAAGAAAGAAGCAATTCAAGTGTCATGGAAACATAGTAAAGAGAACACAAGATTTAGCAGCTTCTACATTAAAGGATTGGAGGGTATGGAATATGATATTTTGGCAGTCAAAGTAGCTAGGATTACAACCAAGAATCACCTGTCCATTAAAACTGAGTATAGTCCTTCAGGGGGAAAAAAATGGATATTCAACAAAATAGATGACTTTCAAGTATTATTGATGAAAAGACCAGAGCAGAATAGAAAATTTGCCTTTCAGTTACAAAACTCAAGAGAAGCATGAAAAATTAAACAGTAAAGAGAAATCCTAAGGGACTTAATAAAGTTAAACTGCTTACATTCCTACATGGGAAGATGATACTTGTGACTTATACAGCATACTTGTATCTCCTCATTAGGGCAGTTAGAAGGAGTATACATAGATAGAGGACACAGGTGTGAGTTAAATATGAAGTGATATCTAAAAAAAATAAAATTAAGAGGTGAGAGAGGAATGCAATAGGAGAAATAGAAAGGGAAAAGTAGAATGGGGCAAATTATCTCACATAAAAGAGGCAAGAAAAAGCTTTTACAGTGGAGGGGAAGAGGGAGTCAGTGAACCTTACTCTCATTGGAATTGGCTTAAAGAGGGAATAACCCACACTGAACAGGGTATAGAGATATATCTTACCCTACAGGAAAGTTGGAGGGGAGAGGGATAAGTGAAGAGGGAGTGATAGAAGGGAAGGAAGATTGGGGGAGGTGGTAGCCAGAAGCAAAACACTTTTGAGGAGGGATAGGGTGAAAGGAGAGAGAATAGAATAAATGGGGAAAGAGTATGGAGGGAAATACAGTTAGCAGTTTTAACTGTGAAAAACATTTTGAAGCAAGTTTCTCTGATAAAGGCTTCATTTCCAGAATATGTAGACAGCTGAGTCAAGAGCCACTCCCCAACTGATAAATGATCAAAAGATATGAGCAAGTGTTCAAATGAAGTAATCAAAGCTATCTGTAGCCATATGGAAAAAAAATGCTCTAAATCACTATTGAGTGGAGAAATGCAAATTAAAGCAATTCTGAAGTACCACCTATTAGATTGGCAAATAGGACAGAAAAGGAAAATGACAAATGTTGGAGGGGATGTGGGAAAAATAAGACATTAATGTACTGTTGGTGGAGTTGTGACCTGATTCAACCATTTTGTAGAACAATTTGGAACTATGCCCAAAGGGCTATAAAACCATGCATAACCTTTGACCTAGCAAAACCACTACTAGGTCTGTGTCCCAAAGAGATAAAAAACAAAAAGTAAAAGGGTGTAGATTTACAAAAAAATATTTATATCAGATTTTTTCTGTTGGCAAAGAATTGGAAATAAAAAGGATGCTTATCAATTGGGCAATGGCTGAACAAATTGTGGTATGTGATTGTGATGGAATATTATTATGCTATAAGAAATGATGAGCAGGATGCTGTCAGGAAAACCTGGAAATACTTGCAGAAGCTAATGCAAAATGACATGCACTGTGTACAAAGTAACAGCAATATTGTAGGATGATCAGCTGTGAATGACATATCTATTGTCAGCAATACAGTGATCCCAAGACAAATCTGAAGGACTTAGGATGAAAAATGCTCTCCATCCCCAGAGAAAGAACTGATGGTGTCTTAATACAGATTAAAGCATATATATGTGTATATATGTGTGTGTGTGTGTGTGTGTATATATATATATATATATATATATATATGTATATATATATATATATATATGTATATATATATATATATATTTTTTTTTTACACTTTATTTTTCTTGAGGTTTTTTTTATGTTTTCCACAACATGATTAATATGGAAATATGGTTTGCATGACTATGTAGTATAACCTATATTGAATTGCTTGCCTTCTCAATGTGGGGTATGGGGAGGTAGAAAGGGAGAGAATTTGGAACTCAAAGTTTTAAAAATGAATGTTAAAATTTGTTTTTACATCTAATTAGGGAAAAATAAAAATACTAAGCAAATTTTTAAAAATCATGCAACTCATACAACCTACAGTAACTTTTTGAGTATATAACATGTCATCGATGTAATTTTTTTCTTTTTTCTTTCCTTACCAATAGCTACAAATGTATCCACCAGAGCCTGGAAGACAATAATAGGTGTCCCAAGTGTAACTATGTTGTGGATAATATCGACCATCTTTACCCTAATTTCTTAGGTGAGTATTTGGAAATGGTTTCTTTTAGATGCCATTTATTGTGTAGTACCTGATAATTAAGATTTCTTAGAGATGCCAAGTTAGAGACAAATAACTCTAGTATTTTGTTGCTATAAGACTTGTCTGTACCTGTTAGAAAAGCAATACTTTAACTGTTTAACCTAAAACTAGTATTTTGTGCAATGTCCTGTTTGCTTTTTTTAGGATGTATACATCTGATTAGTGGATGTTGCTTTTGTAGTGGTTGTCTGTTTCTTTTTGAGGAAAGCTAGGTGAATAAAGTGCTGGACTTGGTGTAAGGAAGATTCCTTAGCAGCTTATTAGTTCTGTGATCCTGGGCAAATTACTTATTCTCACTAAGCCTCAGTGTATTTTTTTTATCTGTAAAATGGTAATAATAATAGCACCTTCTTCATCTGGTTGTTATGAGGATCAGTTGAGATAACACATGGAGCACTTTGCAAACCTGAAGGTGTTTTGCTAATTGAATAATACTGTTTTAACTTCATATGGATAAAATAAGGTTACATTACGTAAGTAAATGTTTTCAGCTTTTATTCTTCTTACAAAACTTTATAATGATTAAAGAGATATAAAGTTAAATTCAGTTCTCTCTTTGCATCAGTAAAAGTTGGAAGGAACCCATTGAGTCTGAATGGCTGTAGTCAATTTAGAATCTAAAATCCTTGGTGTAATAGCATATTATAGAGTCTTTTTTATGTAAGATGTAGTTATGTGTTTTTTAAAGATTAAATTCCATAGTAAGGAAAGATTATTATGTCAGAGTAGAAATGTATCACTAGGAATATAATTTAGACAATCTAATTTGTTAAAAGATCTTTACATAGCATATATGGTATAGTTAAAGATTTTCTAGGAATTATAATAAATTTAACATTCCTGCCTTGTATGGAATTTTGCTCTTGATTTTTTTTTACTCTTTTTGCATCTTTATGCTTTTCCTCTCCCATGGGCTCTTTGATTTTATACATACATACATACATACATACATACGTACATACATATATACAAACAAGAGGTATTCCTTGGTAGGTAAATGGTCAAAAGATAGATATAAATATTCCTACACTCACATTATATATCTAAGTTCCTTATACATCTTGGACATCAGTTCTTTATTGGAGAAATTTGCTGCCAAGATTTTTCCTCTTGCTAATTATTTCTGTTCTAATTCTAACTGTATTACTTTTGTTTGTATAAACAGTTTTCAATTTCAGATGATCAAAATTGTCCATTTAGTTTCTTGTTAAACTTTCTATTCCTTGTATAATCAAGAACTCTTCCCTGTGCATAGTTGTGAAAGGTATGCTGTATCATATCTAAGTGATAGATTTAGATTTCTTAATTCCCTTTTAGGTTCCAAATAGAAATTTAGATTTCTGTTCTAAGAATAGGTTTCTTAGAATCTATTTCAGATTTCTAGAATAAAGAGTCTGGAATTTTAAATTTCTTTTTAGGACCATGACTTCTTGTTTATAATTTTGTTAGTTTTTTTAGGATGAAATGAGGCATGTTCAGGTCCCCAAATATTGTACTTTTTCTATTTCTCTCTGTAATTTGAGTAACTTTTTCTTTAAGAACTTGGATGCTTTTCCATTCAATGCATATATATTAAATATGGATATTATTTCATTATCTATGATGCCTTTAGAGGCATTAGGTGGTACAGGGGGTAGAGTACTGGATCTAGAGTCAAGAAGACCTGAGTTCAAATGTAGCTTTAGACAATTGCTGGCTTTGTGACCTCAGGCAAGTCGCTTAAACTCTGTCTGCCTCAGTTCCCTCAGCTATAAAATGGGGATAATAATAGCACTACTCTTCCAGGATTTTTATGAGAATCAAATGAGATAATATTTGTAAAGCATTTAGCACAGTGCCTGGCACATAGTAGATGCTTAATAGATGCTTGTTTCCTTCCTTCTTTCCTTTTGTTAAGTATACTGGTTTTTCTGCTTCTCCCTTTTGGTTGTATCTTTTTTAATGTTCCTATTTTCAGATTAAATTGCTATTCCTGTTTTTTTCAGTTTGCATGAAGCATAATATATTCTCCTCCAACTTCTAATTTTAATTCTGTGTAAATATGTGTGTGTATGTGTGTGTGTGTGTGTGTGTGTGTGTGTGTGTGTTTGTGTTTACTGTAAGGAGCATATTGTTAAATTGTTTTCTAATCCATTCTGCTGCCCTTCTCTATTTTCTAGGTGAGGTCTTCTAATTTACATCATTGTTATTGTAATTTGCATATTTTTCTTCATATCTTTTTATACTTTTTCCTCTTTTTCCTCCCAGCCCATTCTTTATAAAGTTGTTGTTGTTGTTTGTCCTTGTTTGTCCTTGGTTCTTGAAGAGGCCATGACATCAGGGAGGTGATGCCATGACATGTAAGTGAATTGGATTTTAAGTGAGGGAGGGCTGTGCAAAGTCACCAGCTTCACTTTCTCCTCTGGAGCCATCTGGGTCCAGTGGTGAGATTTAAACAGGATGGACTGGAGATGGCCCTAGATGCAGTGGAGACCTTGGCCTTTTTAAACTAAGGTCTTTAATAGGTTTCAGTTTGACTGAGGTAACACCCATTCAGTGATTAAGGCTAGGTAAGAAATGAGCTCTTTATTAAAGAAAGGGATAGAGA
This sequence comes from Phascolarctos cinereus, assembly GCF_003287225.1. Lineage (NCBI taxonomy): Eukaryota > Metazoa > Chordata > Mammalia > Diprotodontia > Phascolarctidae > Phascolarctos > Phascolarctos cinereus. The sequence goes on from NW_027555958.1 coordinate 412,570,814, forward strand.
AAGAGAAGGAATTTGATCAGTACTAGTTATCTATAATTTATATGGTCTTTTAAATCTGTCCTTTATGATAAACTCAGAAATTGAAGTTTTCCATGTGACAGCTCCTTTTCCTAACTCTATTCTCCTTCTTAGACTCTATTTCCTTTATCCTTTTCCATGTGTATTTCTCTGTTGAGTTACACACCGAACCTTGTATGTCTCTCTGTGTGTATGTGTGTGTTTTCATTCCTTCTTTGTTTTGTTCAGATGGGGTCATGTGATACTGTTCCCCAGACTACTTTCTTTATGTTTATAGACTTTTCTTCTTATGTGCCCCATTTATCTGAAATAGTAAGCTCCTGTGTTCTTCCTCATTTATTCCATACTGTGTTCTTTTCTGTACATTTTATTTCATTTAAAAAACTGAAAAAGACCGTCACTCAGGCCTTGTTTTTGTTTTATTTCCTTCTCTCTGTAACCCGTGAAGACATAACACATCCCTTCTCCGTTGTTTGGTCCCCTCTAATTATTCTATGTATTTACCTTCCTATGTTTCTCTAGCCTGCAGTCTTTGCATTTCATATTGTGTCCTCTCCTTTGGTATTTTCATTAAGAATGATTGAAAGTTCCCTATTCTATTTAAAGTCCATTTTTCCTCCTGTGTGATCACTTTTACAGGATAAGTTATTCTTGGGTTTAAGTGGTTATCTTTTGCCTTTTTGTATGTTATATTCTATGATTTTCTCTCCTTTAGGTAAGTTGTGGCCAAGATTTGTTTGATCATGACTATGGTTTCTTGGTATTTGAATTTTTTTTCTGCAGGTTAAAGAATTATTTTTTTGCTTTGCCTTTTGGAAAGATTAATATCTTTCCAATAACATTCTTGGGACTTTTCTGTTTGTGGTTTCTTTCAACAGGTGATTGGTAGATTCTTTCTATTTTCACTTTGTTCCCTTGGTTCTAGTAGATCTGGGAAGTTGTTTTTGTTTTGTTTTTTTTTTGGTCTTTGATTTCAAGGATTTTGGTGATTCTTAAATTTTCTCTTCTGTTTTCTCAGTTTCTGATGGTAGGTATTTTAAATATTCTTTTTTTTGGTTTTAAGAATTTGTTTCTTTATGATGTTGTCATTTTCTAAATTGTTCTCTTGGTTCTATTAATTTCATTCTGCTTCATTTCATACTTTCCTGGATTCTCTGAAATTATCTCTTTCTTCCTTTCTTATGGCATAGTAACATTCCACTAGTTTCATATACCACAGTCTCCAGTATTTTCTTCAGAATATAAGAGGCAATCTAAGGCATCCCCTTATAAGGTATCACTAATTCCTGAAAATAAGGCCTTATTTGGTTTCTTGAACATCATTCACCCTGGTGTAATTTTTTTTCCTACTTCTTTTTTTTAAATATAAATTTATTTATTTTTAGTTTTCAGTATTCACTTCCACAAGTTTTTGAGTTTCAAATTTCTCACCCCTCCCCCCACCCCAAGATGGCATGCATTCTGAATACCCCTTCCCCTGGTCTACCTTCTCTTCTATCTCTCTCCCCTCCCTTCTCTTATCCCCTTCCCCTTCTATTTTCCTGTAGAGCAGGATAGACTTCTGTACCCCATTTCCTGTATTTCTTATTTCCCAGTTGCATATGAAAATATTTTTTTTAAACATGTGTTTTTAAAACTTTGAGTTCCAATTTTTCTCCCTTCCTCCCTCCCCACCCACCCACCCTCATTGAAAAGGCAAGCAACTCAATATAAGTTGTACATGTGCAGTTATGCAAAACACTTCCTAGTAGACATGTTGTGAAAAACTAAGTCTATTTCCCTTGATCCTATCCTGCCCTCCCATTTATTCTATTCTTTCTTTTGACCCTGTCCCTTCTCAGAAGTATTTGCTTCTGATTGCCCTCTTTCCCAGTCTGCCCTCCTCTCTATCACCCCCCTGCTTTCTTGTCCCTTTCTCCCCCTATTTTCTGGTAGGGTAAGACAGATTTCCATACCCAATTGAATGTGTATGTTATTCCTCCTTAAGCCAAATCCTATGAGAATAAGATTCCCTCATTCCCTCTCACCTTCCCCTGTTTCCCCTCCACTGTGAGACTTTTCTTTTCTGTTTTTTTTTGTGAGATAATTTACCCCATTCTACCTCTCCCTTTCTTCTCTAGTATATCCTCTCTCATCCCTTAATTTTATTCTCCAGATATGACCCCTTAATCTTCAACTCACCCTGTGCCCTCTATCTATCTATCTATCTATCTATCTATCTATCTATCTATCTATCTATCTATCTGTCCTTACATACATATATACAGTTTTTTTCCTTCAACTACCCTAATACTGACAAAGTTCTCATGAGTTATAAATATCATCTTTCCATGCAGGAATGTAAACAGTTCAATCGTAATAAGTCTCTTATGATTTCTCTTTCCTGTTTACCTCTTCATGTTCCACTGAGTCCTGTATTTGAAAGTCAAATTTTCTATTCAGCTCTGGTCTTTTCATCAGGAATGCTTGAAAGTCCTCTATTTCACTGAATGACCATTTTTCCCCTGAAGGATTATACTCAGTTTTGCTGGGTAGATGATTCTTGGTTGTAATCCTATCTCCTTTGCCCTCCGGAATGTTATATTCCATGTCCTGCGGTCCTTTAATGTAGAAGCTGCTAAATCTTGTGTTATCCTGATTGTGTTTCCACAGTACTTGAATTGTTTCCTTCTGGCAGCTTGTAATATTTTCTCCTTGACCTGGGAACTCTGGAATTTGGCTATAATATTCCTAGGAGTTTTCCTTTGGGGATCTCTTTCAGGAGGAGATCTGTGGATTCTTTCAATTTCTATTTTGCCCTCTGGTTCAATAATCAGGGCAGTTTTCCTTGATAATTTCTTGAAAGATGATGTCTAGGCTCTTTTTTTGGTCATGGCTTTCAGATAGTCCAATAATTTTTAAATTCTCTTTCCTGGATCTATTTTCCAGGTCAGTTGTTTTTCCAATGAGATATTTCACATTGTTTTCTAATTTTTCATTCTTTTGGATTTGTTTTACAGTGTCTTGATTTCTCATAAAGTCACTGCTTCCAATTGCTCTATTCTAATTTTTAAGGAAGTATTTTCTTCAGTAATCTTTTGGACTTCCTTTTCCATTTGGCCAATTTTTCTTTTTAGGGCATTTTCTCCTCATTGGCTTTTTGGACCTCTTTTGCCATTTGGGTTAGGCTGTTTTTTAAGGTGTTATTTTCTTCAGTATTTTTTTGGGTCTCCTTTAGCAAGCTGTTGACTTGTTTTTCATGATTTTCTTGCATCACTCTCATTTCTCTTCCCAGTTTTTCCTCTACTTCCCTTACTTGCTTCTCAAAATCCCTTTTGAGCTCTTCCAAGGCCTGGGACTGATTCATATTTTTCTTGGAGGCTTTGGATGTAGGAGCTTTGACTTTGTTGTCTTCTTCTGGTTGTATATTTTGATCTTCTTTTCACCAAAGTAAGATAATATAGTCTGACTCTTTTTGCGCTGCTTGCTCATGATCCCAGCCAATTACTTGAGTTTTAAACTCTTGTTAAGGTAAGAGTCTGCTTCCAATGTGGAGAGTGTACTGTCCCAAGCTTCAGGGGTTTGTGTAGCTGTTTTCAGAGATACTTAGGGACCTGTAAATTTTCAGTTCTTCCAAGGTGGTATGATAAGGGGAGGTGTTTACTCCTTTCCTGGCCTGTGACCACAAGTATTCCTTTCTGTCCCGTAACTGTGAGGAGGGGTTCCTCTCCACAGCCACTACAAGCTCCACCACGCCAGTGCTCCTCCTCACCCCAGCACTGCCGCCCAGAACTGTGACCCAGATCCACACACGGGCAAAGCAAGAGATTCCTTCCTGAGCACTGGCAAAGAGATCCCTGCAGTCCCTCTCTGATCAGGCACTGGATTCCCCCTCAGTCTGTTGGCCGGAAGCTCGGGAAGCAGCTGCTGCCTCCCGCCCCCACCCAGGACCACACTCTTGGGAATGGAGCTGAGACCCCGCCTTCCTCTCTGACCACCGACAGAAACAGACTTTTCCCACTGACCTTCTAAGTTGTCTTTAGCATTAGTGGGTTGAGGAGTCTGGAAACCTCCACAGCTGCCTGCGATACAGTCATCTGAGGCCTGCTCCAGGTTTGCTGTGGCCTGCGCACCCACGCTGCGCTGCGCTCCCAGCCCTGTGTGATACACCTTTCTGATCAATCATCCGGGTTGTCTTGGGCTGGAAATTTGTTTCACTCTGTCTTTTTGTGGGTTCTGCTGCTTCAGAATTTATTTAGAGCCATTTTTTATGAGTATTTGGAGGGGTTTGGGGGAGAGCTCAAGCAAGTCACTGCTTTCACTCTGCCATCTTGGCTCCGCCCCCCTTTTTCCTACTTCTTACTGGAGTAGCTGTTGAGGAGCTCACTTATTTGACTTTCATTCAGACAGCCATCATTCAGGCAGGAAGTCTTGTCGTCACTATCACTGTCACCATCATCATTATTAGCTCTCCTTTTCTTTCTACTCCTCCATTAAAAAAATTTAAAAAACCCCAACCTTCTTTGTAACAAATTAGTATAGTCAAGCAAAACAAATCCAAACAGTGGTTCTGTCTGAAAATGTGTATCTCCTTTGCACCTTGAGTCCATTACTTTTCTCTCAGGAGCTGGGTATCATTCATCATCGTTAGTCCTTTGGAGTCATGGTTGGTCATTGCGTTGATCAGAATTATTAAGTCTTTCAGAGTTGTTTCTCTTCGTAGTATTGTAGTTGTTGTATGTGTTGTTCTTCTGGTTCTGCACATTTTACTCTGCATCATTTCATAGCACCAAAGATTTAATACTTGAAGCCCAATCTGTGATCTTATAGATGAGGAGACATAGATATGCTTGTATAAATATGGTTTTCCTGTGTAAAGAAATAGTCCCGTAGTCCCTTTCCAAATGATTTTGTTGTTGTTGTTTAGTTATTTTTCAGTCGTGTTTGATTCTTCCTGACCACATTTGGGGTTTTTCTTGGCAGAGATACTAGAATGGTTTGTCATTTGTTTTCTCCAGCTCGTTTTACAGATAAGAAGACTGAGACATATAGGGCTAAGTGACCTGTCCAGGATCACACAGCTAGTAAAAGTCTGAGGCCAGATTTGAACTCTGGAAAAGGGGACTTCTTGACTCCAGGCCTGGAACTCTATCCACTCTGCCACCTAGCTGCCCCAGAAGACAAGGCCTTATAATTGGGGAGCAAAGGCATAAAGATTTAATACAGTGACTGAGACATAATTATGCATTAATATTATTTACCTGTGTAAGTCCAAGTAATACAGTATAGGCAAATCGAGAATAAGATAGTATATAATAGGAAAACCCACTTTTTTTGTTTGTAGTTACCATTTTTTTGTCCAAAGGCTTGAGATTATTGGGGGGGAGGTGCGCACGTGCACGCATGCATATGTGTGTTTGTGTTTTGACACTGACATCTGCTAATGGGTTGGTAATATGACTGCTAAGAAGTCGAGACACATGATTGGGATATTAGAGTGGTAACTGACTTAGTGATGTTAGAGATCTTTTCAGGCTTTGAGATCCATTAGTGGATCCTGAGCTACTAGTTGGAGACAGTTTGTTTCCCTTCCTTCCCTTAAGGGTCTTCCTCTTCCCTCAGCAAGGATAGAAATAGACAGGCATAAATAAACAACAGTTCATATGAGAAAATCCTAGGGATTTCATTGTACTGCAAGCTTAATAAGTGTGATGTGGTAACCAAAGCAAGTCAAACAGTTTTAGTCTACATTATTAGAAACATAATGTCCAGAAATATGTAGATAGCAGTCATGGTATACTAACCATGGTTAGACCACATCTGAATTCTATCCCTTTTAATAGTACAGTAATATTCCACCCCTTAGTTTTATTTTTTAGCAATCATCCCTTCATATTCAGCTCACCGTGTACCCTCTGTCTGTGTCTGTCTGTCTGTCTGTCTGTCTATCTATCTATCCATATAATTTTTTCTCCTCCAACTACCCTAATACTGAGAAAGGTCTTATGAGTTACAAATATTATCTTTCCATGTAAGAATGAAAACAGTTCAACTTTAATAAGTCCTTTATCATTTCTCTTTCCTGTTTACTTTTTCATTCTTCTCTTCAGTTTTGTAACTGAAAGTCAGATTTTCTATTCTGCTCTGGTCTTTTCATCAAGAATGCTTGAAAGTCCTCTATTTCATTGCATATGCATTTTTTTCCCCTTGAAGGATTATACTCAGTTTTTCTGGGTAAATGATTCTTGGTCTTAATCCTAGCTCCTTTAATCTCTGGAATATCATATTTCATACCCTCCAATCCCTTAATGTAGAAGCTGCTAAATCTTGTGTATTACTGAACAGGTATTATGTTTATTTCAGTAGATTTGCCCATTCTTTGAAATGGTTAATAGTAAACAAAGCAAGAGAAAAAGTCCATATTTTCTGCTTTATGTAAATTATTGTATGTTTTGTGTTTATGAAATTAAAATGATTCAGCCAATTAAAATAGCCAAGCCTGATACATATAAAATGATAAATTCTTTTTCTTCCCAGTGAATGAACTCATTCTCAAACAGAAGCAAAGATTTGAGGAAAAGAGGTTCAAGTTGGACCATTCAGTGAGTAGCACCGTATGTTTCAACTCTTTTTTTAAACTACATTTTATAACTCATTTTGTTTTTACCTAACAGTTTAATCTTAAGGAGATTAGAATAATTTATCATTGATCTAACTGAAGGAAATTGTTTGGTCTCTATAGGATTTTCCAAATAAAATTTTAAGAATTACCTACTTATAGTAATTTGTATTACTTATTTTGTTTGTGACTATCTGGAGCAATTAATGGGTAAAGTTAGTCTCCTTAAACTTTAAAATCTGTGAAAACAATGACCAAATTTTTAGTCAGCCTTTTTTTAACTACATAAGTGCCTAGTCAATTGTGCTTTTAGTAGCAGCCACTTAATAAGTATTGAATTTGATTAGAATAAGCCCTAATGAGAATGAAATGGGATTTTGAAGAAAAGAATTGAGATTGAGGAAAAGAAGATGAAATTACTGTGAGAAAAGATTTTTGATAATCTCTCCAAAAATCTTGTATTTGGGAGGACTGGTCCTAAATGGGTTCTAACTTACATTTGGGTGAAGGAACTATACAGTATCTCATCAAATAGACCCTTGAAAGAACTATTTGAGCTCACATTATCATTAGCAATAATAATAATTCCAGTAATAACTCATCCTTTAAACATTCTTTTAAAAAATACTGCTGTTTTTATTGTGCTGAATAACCAACTTAGTGTGATTTTTACTCTTTGGAGTCCTTTCACATATTTTATTCAGATAATCTGATCTGGAATTAAATTAAAGTCAAGTCTGTTTAATTCAATAGAGTATAGCCTATGAAACTAAAACATGGTCCCAATCATGCTCCTAGATGAGTAAGCAATGAAATATTGAGGGTTTTAAAGAACTTCCTCCTGCATTTGTACACCAATCCTTCAGATCATCTGTCAATTTGATCAGAAAGTGAAAATGAATTCCCTTTATTGTAGATTTTTGGCAGTGTAAGCAATGGCACTGCTTATATTTAATATGACTAACAATTCAGGAGAATGTGCTTCCTGTGAGAGTATAAACTCATCAAGGACCAATGCCATTTCTTAATTTTTGTTTATAATGATAGAATGTTTTACACAGAGTAGCCTTCTGATAAACATTTCTGGAATGAATGTTGTACAGCAGTGCATATGAGAACACCTCAAACTTGAACAATATCAGATTTTAACTATTAACATTAAAATTTGCAAAACACAAAATCCTTAGCTCTAAGAAAATATTTTATTTCTATCTAACAGACTGTTCTGATTAGACCCAAGTCATATGAAAAATAATTTTCTCATAACTTTATTCATTTCTCTATATTACATTTCACTAGAGTCTTGCATTATTTACTCTTTAGTTGTATATTTTATAGTTTGAGAGATATTTAAAGGTTTATGGAAATTGTTCCAAATTTCTATTGAACAGAAACTTTACAACAGATCTTATATATATAAATGTATACTTCTTTATGAAACACAATAATTAGTGCTTTAAAAAAGTACTAAGGACTGAAGTGCTTATTAAGTAGTTGGGCCTCAGTCTATGCCTGTCTCTGGGATGAGAATTGGATCAATTTTTTGTTTCTTTGCTTCTAGCATCAGTGGTGTAGTGTCTTAGTCATAGGCTTCTATCTTCAGAACCTTAAACCCTAGGTGATTTAAGATTTACATATATTCTATCACTTGCCATAGGGGTAGACATATTCAAGCCAAGGTAGTGAGCATGTGTAGCTTTTACTTGAGGGAAGAGGAGCTTTTTGGGAAAGAGGAAGGGCATTCTGTTTTTTAGATCAGAGCTACAGCCCTCCTTGTCTGGATGGAGAGAGAATATCCCTCCTAGGTTCTTACAGAAAATGTTCAGTTATTGGCTTCAAAGCAACTGAGTTTTCTCAGTGAACTTAATGGAGCACTAAAGACACTTTTTATTAAAATATAAAATCTTGAAATAGCTTTCTAACTTAGAGATTTAATTAATGCATCTTTTTTGTGTATGTTCTAGAATAATAATAATTAGCAGTTTATCACTTTATTTAAGAATGAATGACCGGTTTGATTATTTTTGGCATGAAGGTGCAAATGAAGAAGAGTCAAGATTTTTGCTATGAAAGTAGAAGGACATAGCCATGAGGGTGAAGACAGAATGTTTAAATTTCATCCAGAAGGCAATGTTGAGCCATTGGCAGGGAATCAGTGGCTTGGAATGTGGTAGTAGTATGTTTTTGAAGACAGCATAAAAAGCATAATGGAATCTTATAATTTAAAAATATATTATAGAAGCATGTAGAATATACTTTTTGTTAGTTAAGGTTTTGTATTTCCTCTCTCTTTTCATTTCTGCTATTTCAGAATGGCCACAGGTGGCAGATATTTCAAGATTTATTGGGAACTGATCAAGATAACCTTGACTTACCCAATGTCAACCTGATGCTGGAACTACTTGTGCAAAAGAAAAAACAGCTGGAGGCAGTAAGTGGAAGGGTTTTTTGGTTTGTTTTTTGTTTTTCTTGTTTTTTCTTTAATCTTGCCCTATATCAGGTTTGTTATTTAAATAGATATGGGAATAGTTTTAGAAGTAGGAAGATGATGTAATTCAATCTACCTTTTTTCCAGTTCAGGCAGGCAAAATCATTTCTTATTTTCATTAGCACCCCCTCTTGAATCAAAAGGCAACTATCAAAATTAATTTCTTTTTGCTGAAAATAAATGGAATAAGTAAACAAGGCTGTTGTACTCTGCATCACTTAAACATGTCTGGATTATTGGGTCTACTACTGATGGGTGCCACATTTCAGAAGGGACATTGACAATCTGCACTTATTCAGAGAAGGTTAACCTTGATGGTGAAGGGGTCTCAAAAACAGTGTTAGATGAAGAATTGGTTAAAGGACCTGGAGATGAATGTTTAGCCCAAAGAATAAAAGACTGAAGAGGAGATATGGATGCAGTCTTTAAAAAGGTTGATAGGTAAAAACACATTTAAATTGTTTTTCCGTGATCCCAGTAGCTAGAACTAGGCTCAGAGGGTAGAGTAAAGGTTAATAGAGAAATGTATTTCAACTCAACATAAGGAAAAAACTCCTAACATTTATAACTATCAAAAAGTTGAATGGGTTACCTTTGGAACTAGTGGATTTCTCTTCACTTAGAGGATTCTTTTTGGAGTATGGGTCAGACTAGGTGTCCAGTGAAGTCCTTTCCAACTAAGAAATGTGATTATGTGTTTTAGGAACAAAGTCTTTTTTGGTAGTAATAAATCTCAATTGCTTATATTTTGTATTAGTCTCAATAAAAGCTATGCCCCCTCCCCCACTGCCTAAAATTTGGCCCACATAAGATTTGAGTACTGCTTGTATTCAGTCTTATTTTTCAGCATATACATATGCGTGTATGTATATACATTCCTATTGAAAGAGTTTTCATTTTAGTGCCCACAAAAATATATTTTGAACACTATAGTAGTTGATATTAGTGGGGAAATTGAGAAAAAGTTAAATTTGATTTAGAGATAGCTTTTGAGAACTGCATTTTTGTATATATGCTTAATCACATCATGGCCATTATGTTCTTTTTAAAGCACTTTGAAATCTTTTTTTTTTCTTTTTGGTGAGGCCTTTGGAGTTAAGTGACTTGCCCGGTGTCACACAGCTAGTAAGTGTATGAGGTTGAATTTGAACTCAGGTTCTCCTGACCCCAGAGCTCTACTCACTGCACCACCTAGCTGCCCCCACTTTGAAATCTTAAACAAGAAATGTTAAAACTTTGTTATATAGCTGTCCTTCCAGTGGAAAAGCTGCCTTTTATCGTTAGGTTCAGAGTGTAGTCAGTCAATAAACATTCATTGTTTTCATTCATTTTTTCATCTTTGTATTTCTTAGACATATTTGATCACTTCCCCTTCTCTTGGCTTCTGTGACACTTCTCATTCTCTTCTTTGCCTGTCTGACTATTCCTTTGCAGTCTACTTCGCTGGAACATTCTTACCTACTGCCTCTTAAACGTGCCTGCTCACAGGGGTCTGACATCTCTTCTCTCCATGTTTTCAGAGATTGCTTCCAAATCTATATATTCAGTCTAGATCTCTTTCTTTGAATTCCAGTCTTCCATTTCTGTGGACTGATGAACTACTCTGAATAAAGGCTTGGCAAACCTCCAGACCATGACTCTTCTGTTGGTTCTGTTCTCTCTGCTTGTATCATCACTACCCTAGACCAGGCCCTTTTCTTGTCTAGACCATTGTAAAAACCTTCTAGTTGGTTCCCTTTCCTCAAGTCTTCTCTCTCCCTTCTGTCCCCTACTCTGATTTCAGAGTTGTCTTTCTAAAGCATAGATAGATGTGACTGCTTACCAGTGCCCAAGTCAAGAGGCTTCAGTGACTCTCTGTTATCTCTGATGGGGGTGGGGTGGGAGGAGTGTTTTAACAAATTAAAAAAAATCATTTTGATAACTTCATTTCAATATAATTAATTTCCTTTGTATATAATTTACTTTATGCTTTTGAAAAATTATTCTGACCTTCATAGGCTTCAACAGACTTCCAAAGAACTCTATTATACAAAAAAGGTTCGAAGCCACTGCTCTAGATTAAATACAAATTCATCTGATATTTAAAGCCTTTAATGCTCCAACCTTCCTTTTTAAATGGATTACACATTACTCTCCCTTAGGTACTCTGCTTCTAGTTGAACTGACTTGCTTTTTTCCTATTCAGGATATTTCAAACCCCTGCTGTGAATGCTTTCTCTCCTCATCTTTATCCGTTGGACTCTCTAGCTTTATTCAGAGCTCATTTTGTGTCACTGATTATATATGGCATCTCCACCTACCTATTGCATATATCATATTGGATGTTCTGAAGCATCTTAAACTCAGTATGTTCAAAACTGTACTTGTTTCTCCCCTCCCCTCTTTCCTTATTTTTTTCCCCTTTTACTGTTGAGGGGACCATGGTTTTCCTTATCACAGAGGCTTACAACCTAGGTGTCAGCCAGGAGACAGCTAGGTGGCACACTGAATAGTACCCTGGGCCTGGAGTCAGGAAAACGTGACTTCAAATCTATTTCATCTACTTACTAGCAGTGTGACCCTGGGCACAACAGTTGACCTCTGCCTCAGTTTCCTCAAATGTAAAAGGATTACAATCTTGCCTCGCAGGGTTGTTAAAATATCTGTGAAGGGCTTAGCACAGTGCCTGGAACATGTTGTCATTGTTCAGTCATTTCAGTTGTGTCCGACTCTGCGTTACCCCCCATTTGGGGTTTTCTTGGAAAAGACAGTGGAGTGGTTTGCTGTTTCCTTCTTCACCTTACTTTATAGATGAGAAAACTGAGGCAAACAGGGTTAAGTGACTTTTCCAGGATCACACAGCTAGTTAGTATCTGAGGCCAGTTTTGAACTCATGGAGAGCAGTCTTCCTGACTCCAGGCTCAGCACTTGTATCTGCTGTGCTACCTAGCTGCCCATACTATGCCCAGCACATACTAGGCACTTACATTCTTGTTTCTTCTCTTCTTCCTTGCCTTGAAATTGTCACCCCCTATATCCATTCTGTTGCCAAGTGCTGTTGATTTTGCTTTCATTATGTCTCTTGTATATGCCTCCTCCTATCCTCAAATAGTGTCAGGCCCTCATCTATTATAACAGCTTTCTGGTTGGTCTCCCTGCCTCAAGTTTCTCTCCTTTCCATTCCATCCTCCACTCAGCTATTAAAATTGATCTTCCATGTCACCCCCTTATACATTAAACTCCTGTGGTTCTCTCTCATCTTTAGGATCAAATATAAATATAAAATTCTCAGTTTGGCATTCAAAGCCCTTTGAACCTGATAACCACTTTTTATCTTTCCAGTGTTTTATACCTTGTGCCACCCTTCCTTCCCACCCAAATGCTCGGTGATCCTGTGATAACTGGCTCCCTTCCTATTCCTTGCAGAAGACACTGGATCTCCCAACTCCATGAATTTTTGCTAGTTGTTTCTCTGTGCCTGAAATTCTTTCTCTCATTTTCATCTTTTGACTTCTTAGCTTCCTTCAAATTCCAGCTAAAATCTCACCTTCTACAGAAAGCTGTTTCTGATTGTCCTAAATGCTGGTGCCTTCCATCTATTGATTATCTCCAGTATATCCCATATGCTTTTTGTTTGTAAATAATTGTTTGCATGTTGTCTCTCCTATTAGGCTTTTAGCTCCTTAAGGGAGTATCTTTTGCTTTTTTTTTTGTATTCCTAGTGCTTAGCATTGTGACTGGTACAAAGCAGGCACTTAAAGCTAGTTAATTGACTGATAAAGCCAGTACTTAATAAATGTATGAAGTTAAAAACAATGAACTATTTGATATTAAGATATTGAATGAAAAACATTAATTTTTAACTGCTGTATGGGAATGAATGAAGAGACTAATTTTGGATGATCATATAACCCAGATTCTCAACCTTGGAGTCCTCCTCCATCTCCTCACCCCACATAGCCAGTTGCCAGATCTTGAATATACAATTGAATGATACACTTGCTTACTATGTACTTGCAGCTGTGCTTAACTACTATACAGATACAAGCAAGCAAGATTGTTCTTGCCCTCAAGGAATTTACATTCTATATAGAGCAGTAGAGGCCAGGGAAGAACATTGATTTATATAAAAGTTTTGATTCTGCCTCTGCAGTATTTTTATTTCTTTCTCTCATCATACAGCTATCACATTAAATTACCTTGTATTATTTATAGGCATATACACATATGCTTTTTTTTTTGTATGTAATGATATGTACATCGTGAATCCCCCCTAAAGAACGTCAGCTCTTTGAAGGCAAGGACACTCATATTGTTCTTGGTTTCTCCGTCACCTAGCATCATGTTGATGCATAATAGGCTGTTAAAAAATCAATTTTGAATCATCTTTCTTCATCAATATCAGTTATACACATTTAGTATTTCACAGTTTTCTTGAATAAATTTTATTTATTATTGTCCACTCCATAGGGTTCTTGTGAGAAATGTGCTTTGTAAACCTTAAAGCACTGTTTTAGTATGACCTATTATTCTAAAATATTTAGGCTTGCAGCTGGCATTATACCAAATCTAGTTCAAAGTGTTTGAGTCTACAAGTTAAGATTATCAATGCAATTTTTAGATTCTTATGCTGTCATGCAGTATTGCATAGTCATGTTTGTATTGCTGTTACTGTGTAAGGGTATTAGGTTTTATCTTCTTCCTATGAATCATCCCCTGGTGGTTGTCTCATAGAGCAGTGAAATAACTAAGTAGTAGTCATTAGCAAGGTGAAAGAGAAGATGTAAAATACTTAGAAAATGCCTAAAGCAAGTTATTCTTTCCTTTGTAATTGAAATTTGATTGTCTCATTTCTTTTGGGACATTTATGCTGATATCTTTAGGAAATATGTTAGCATAAAGAAAATTTAAAAACTGGGTAAGTTAATAAGAATAATTATCTTGAAATCTGTATTTCATAAATCGCTTTGCATTCATCATTAGCCTTGATAATCGTTTTTAAATGAGAATTTTATAAATTTGTGGCTTTATAGAATTTGATTTGTAATTCATTTTAAGTAATATTAATGCAGTCTCTTTGTATGAAGCCATGAACTTTATGACACTGTAAAAGTATGTCCAGGCATCAAGGTTTAGTAGAACAATAGACTAGCTCATAGTTAGGAGACCTGGGTTTTGTCTTCCTATTCAATTAGCTAGTTATGCATTCTGGGATAAGTTACATTCTCTCTTTTATTTTTATCATTTGTAAAACAAGCAGGTTGTACTGGATGTTCTTTATGGGTTCTTCCATTCATAAAATTCTGCAATTATAATAAATGTTTGTAAAGAATGATGTCCGCTCACTGGTTCCTACCTTTAATGAGGGGCCAAAAGACCTCACTGGTCTCCATTCTGATAAGTATAGTATGTTCCCTTGTATTATTTAATCAACATTTTAATATGACTTACTTTACTCTTAATATAGTTTTCAAAAATATTTTTCTCTATTTTCTTGCGTATTTGCTTTTTGTTACGCTGACCCTTACTTTGTCATTGGAACTAATCAATATGAACTGACCTAGATTTACTAACCCACAGAATTAGCTGCATTTTGGGGGGGCCTCCCAGGCAAAGGGGCAGGTGTGTGGGGATTCTGTGTAGTCTGTTTTCCTCTCTCCTTGAATTGGCTCACAGTATCACTTTTTTTTAGTAGTCATATTCAAGTCCTGTTTCTGGTGAATGGAAATTTAAGTACATAAATGGACTTTGAAGATAACATGGCCAGTACTTTGTCAGAGAGCTCTCTGAACTTGTTGCTCAGGTGAATATTTGTTAGCTACATTGTTATATTAATTCTTTATGGAAGGGTTCTTAATTTTTTTTGTATCATGGACCTTTTGGGCAGGCTGTTGAAGCCTGTGTATTCTTTCTCAGAATCATGTTTTTAAGGCATAAGTAAAATACACAGAATTACAAAGGATGCCATACACACACACACACACACACACACACACAATTATCAAAATAGAAAAAGCAGTTTCAGGAATCCAATGTTAAGAAATCCTGCTTTGCAGTATGTAATGGAGATAAAGCCTGTGACTAGTGAACATAGCATCTTGAGACATGCAAACAAAGCAAAGTACATCATAGGAGAATGGAAATATATTTTAGATGCCAAGAAAATTGCAGTATGTCTGGGTATTTTCTTTTCTTTTATATTTGGTCATCGTTTCTAACTTTCACCCTTTTGGAGAATAATGTTAGTAAACATGCAGTGGGAATTTTAATTACAACTGAGAACATTCATTGGCAAGGCAAATGGATAGTGGGGGGAAAAAACCTTTGAAGCATACAAATAGAGACTCGACTTAGAGTTTAAACTGGCTGGTTTTAATTTACTTTTAAAAGTACAGTACATTCAACGCAGGGGAAAATCTACTTTATTTACTTCTTTAACTTCAAGTTACCTTGTTTTTCTTTAACAGTTTATTTTGCTTCGTTAATTATTATGAATATTTTAATGTGATCAACAGATTAGCACCAACCACTTGTCAATGGGTATTATAGTTTTGGTGCTTTTAGAAACTTCTATTTTATTTTTCTTC
The DNA here is from genome assembly GCF_003287225.1 of Phascolarctos cinereus. Lineage (NCBI taxonomy): Eukaryota > Metazoa > Chordata > Mammalia > Diprotodontia > Phascolarctidae > Phascolarctos > Phascolarctos cinereus. The sequence continues at coordinate 412,586,484 of NW_027555958.1, forward strand.
TATAACTGAAGAATGAGACTGGGTTTCTTTACTTGATATCTTGATTCAGATTTGCTTATTCTTTTCAGTGCTTGTCATTGAAGAGGGACTGTCATCTTTTTTTAGTTTTTAGTTGTGACACCTGTGCCACTGTGACTATAACACCTTAAAAATTTTTCTCTCTTTTTTCTCTAATGAATTATCTCATCTACAGTGATTCTGTCCCTAGTTCAGACTGAAATAGTTGATTTGTCTGATCTGAGAGGCAATTAATGACAGTTCTTCTTTATCTGAGTGATATATGTCTGGTTTATTCTAGTCACTGATTTGGATTGTTTGTATTTTTTTCTTCTCTTATCTTAAAGTAACAAACACTTTTTTTTTGCTTCCTCATTTTCCCATAGACATACATTTACGCATTCTTGCAGTATTTATATGGGAATGTAGAGTTTTAATAGAGTTTTCAAGTTGGTTTTCTAAAAAACAACCCATTTATTATCTTTAATTTTTCATCTTGTATGATTAAACAAGATCTGTGGAACGTGATTATTTTAAGGATGAATAATTCTTTCAGAATATCAGTTATTTTTCTTGAAACTGCACTGATTCTGTACTAACTTTATTCTCTGTAAGAGTAATTGGTTAGGTAGGAGTTGGAAAGTTGAAGTCAGAAAGGATTTGCCATTTTCCATTGTTTTCTTATGTAAGCAGCATAGTATAGGTCAGAGGTAGCCATATGTGGTAGATAGATTACTGGCCATTCAGCCAGAAGAACTTGGGTGTTAAATCCTGCCCCTGACACTTATTAGTGCATTAGTTATGTGGCTAAGGGGCATTTAATTATTAATTTAATTATGAAATCTAAAGGATTTCCTAGATCATCAGATCATAATAGATTTAGAGCTGAAGGGGACCTCAGAGGATATTCAGTCCAAATCCTTTGTTTTATAAATGAGAAAGATGAGGCACAGAGAGGTTAAGTGACTTATTCAAGATAATTTTCTGATTTTAACCCAGGCCTTCCTGATGTCAAGCCCAGTGCTATATCCATCATATCATGGTGCCTCCCAAGTTATAGAAAGATTGTTTTCTCTCTTGGTTTAGGGAAATTTCTAAACTGTAAGTTACTGTGGATCTCTTATACTGATGAAGTCATGGATAATTCACTATTTCCTATGATTATAGCTATGGTGTAATTGTGGTATCATGAAAGGGTAGTGAAGAAATGGAAAAACTTTTACATGATAGACAAAGAGGAAGGCAGTCAGTTGATTGGGGAAAATAAACTTTATATTACATACTTCAGATGGAGGTTTGCTTTTTCCTTGTGGATAGCAGTCAGAGGATATGAGCAAACAGTTCTCTAAAGAATTACGAAGTATTAACCATAAAAAAGATTGTTCCAAATCACTAATGATAAAAGAAATGCAAGTCAGAAAATCTGAGGTTTGTAGCATATTGTCAGTGATGAGAAAGGATGATGTTGGAGGGGTTGTGCAAGAATAGACGTATTAGTATACTTTTGATGGAGCCAGAAATTGCTCTAACATACTGGAAGGTAATTTGGAATTTCATTTAGAAATTTATCTAAGTGTTCATACATACCCTTTGACCCAGAGAGCTCACTGCTAGACAGATACTTCAGAGTGGTCAAAGATAGAAAGGAAAGTACAATTTCTACTGACATTTATAGCAAAGTATATATACATATATATATATATATATATATATATATATATATATATATGTATATATATACACTATAGTAGCAAAAAACTGGGAACAAAAGTAGATAACCATTGATTAGGAAGTGATTAAACAAACTTTAACACATAAATATAGTAGAATATTGTTATGATGTAAGAAATTACAAAAATGAAGACTACCTAAGGCAAAGTGAAGTGAGCAGAAGCAGAAAATAGTTTATACAATGGCTGCAATAACTTAAATGGAAAGAACAACAACTAAACAAAAATAGAATATTTTCTAATTATTAACCAATCTTGGCTCTGAAAAACAGATGAGAAAATGTGCTTCCGTTTTTGCAGAGATTGGAGACACTGCATGTGTTCAGTTGGTGTGTTTGTTAATATGGCAGAACTGATTAGTTTCTCTCTTTTTATTCATTGTTGCAAAAGATGGTTCTCTGGGTAGGGGAAGAACGTTTGGAAATGAAAGTTTTGCTTTTTTTTAAAGATAGTACTGAACTTGTAGTCCAAAAGAACTGGTTTTGAATTTACCATATTCCATTAAAATCTGGTGGAGTAGAGATTATGATGAATTTAGAGTCTGCTGACTTCCCTGTGGATCCTTGGTCACCTCATTTCAATTCTTTGGTTCTGGGTTTCTTCATCTGGGGACTGAACCGATTAAAGCAGATCATCTAAGAGGTCTAATTATTTGATCCTCTGTAGCCACTTAACCATTTCTTAATCTGTTTCTTAATCTAAAATATGAAGGGGTTGGATGCTGGGCCCTTTTTGACACTAAATCCTCTGCTCTTGAATTTAGACCACTACTCTTGTAATCTTCGAAATAATTTTTTTGAAACTTTTTAAAAACCTTTTTGCCAAATGAGAAGCTTTTAAATGAATGCATAAAATGATACATAGCTTAATTGGTGGTAAATATACTTCAAAATTTATATAAAGCTCTTTTATCCCATTCGTGCTGAGCTTTTTAAAAGCAATATATTTGTGATCAAAAGTTTTTCTTTTAAAATGTAGTTTTCTTTTATAGGAATCACATGCTGCCCAATTACAGATCCTTATGGAATTCCTCAAGGTTGCAAGGAGAAATAAAAGAGAGGTATATCATTTTGTGTTTGATTTACTGAATGTTTTTTAAATATTGCTACCTTTTCTTATTTTGTAATAAATTTTTCATGTGGGCACAGTGTTAATATTTAAGTTGAACAAATTTGAAAAATAAGATTTTAAGGCGAGATTCTTGATCACTTCATTTTTTAACTTCTCAGTTGATACAGTTGATTGATTCTTTTGAGGTGGGTTGAAAAGTTTGTCAAGGAATGGTTGTTAAAGACCTGCACTAGAATTTTGGAGAAAAGATGAGAGTGTAAAGATGGGTAAATATCTTTTTCACCTAAGATTAAAGTGATTGAGATTTTTCATCGAATGATTTAGGATTTGTTTTGTGATCATATCTGTTATGGATGAAAAGAGAGGCAGAGCACAACCCTAATATTTGTAGTCACTCTTAAGGATGGTGGAGGGATAGGAAAGAAACCAGATAAAGCCTAAACAATTTGAAAGGTGAAATGTGAAATGGTATTGGGAATATTTTGTGGAGAAGAAAACAGTAAATTACCCAGAGTACAGTGAAATAAAATCATAGCTATTCATTGGAATTTTAACCTTTGGAAGGTATGTAATAGTAACAATGTTATGGAAGATCATTTTAAAACTCGGAGAATATTAAATATTTCCCTGTTTAAAGTTTGTAAAATTCATCAAACTTTTTATATATTTGAAAATGTGGTCAAATACATTATTGTAATGATGATGATGATGGATGATGATGGATGATGTTACTACTTTAGAAAAAAATTAAGTGAAGATCTGCCATTTGAAAATCTTTTTTATTTAAACCTTTACTTTTTTCAAAGCTCAGCCTTTTATGCTTTATAATTAGTTTAAGAGGGGTATTTGTTCACTGTCTCCACCTTTTGAGGAGGCTATAAAGGTAAGAAATTATTTCTTTTAAAAATTATTAAATATTATTAAATCATTATAATTCTTTATTATTATTATTATTTTTAAACAAGCATTGTGACAACACTTTTAGTGTTCCTTTGTGTGATGGCTTTTCTGAATATGTACCATTTTACATGTGTTGTGGTTTTTTAATCTCTGGATTGTATGCTATTTTTGTTATCATTGGAGTGGTTTCTTGCCAGGGTTGTTTAGTGAATATGCTATGATGATTATATTTACATCTCCTTATGTGGCATATGAATCTTTTTCCTACTCTAACCTTAGAACTTTAGTAGCTGGTAGCTTGTTTTTCCTTTTTTTTAAGCAAAATAAAAATTAACTTTAGTTAGGTGAAGATTTGGGTTTTTTTTAAATTATATTTTAGTCCTGCAAGCAAATGGCTGAAGTCTCATTTTTTCTCCCAAATAGAGAAAAAAGTACTGCATTTTATAGAAGGTCATTAAGGAAAGTAAGCAATCAGCAGCCTAGCCTGTCATTTTCAGTGAGGGTTCCTTAAAAAAAAGACTGGCTATTGGTTTGCCCCCATAATCACTAGTATATATTTGGTATATATTTAGGTAGTATGTATGTTATTTTCCATAGTAGATGGAAAGCTCAGTGAGGGTAGGGTCTTTTTTGCCTTTCTTTTTCAGTGTCTAGCATAGTATCTGCTGTATATTAGATGCTTAATAAATGTGGATTAATTAACTAGTTGTACTTTAAGATATTTATCAGGACTGAGATTTATCAAGCCATCTATCTCATGCTTAAGGTAAGGGAATGATTGTGACAATGAAACACCTTTTCTTGATGACTCTAATTTGCCTTTTATTCTCTGATATAGCGCTCGTGCCCATTGGTGCTGTGCTAGGCCTAGCTATCAGTAGATTAAATAGATATTATGATTATTATTAGTTTTATATATCTAACATATAAGATGTAATATAATGACAATAAATGTTGTTAATACAGCTCTATTGTAGAGTATACCACAGAACTTGAAAGGTCTTTGTTTTTTCTGTTGATTGACTTGGATCACTACATCTCATTTTCTTTCTGTAGGCTACTTAGCCATGCAAATTCTAAGTTTTTCTGTCTTTTTCTTTTTAACCCCCCATCAATGTAGAAGTGTATTAATTTACACTTTTGGGATTGATAGTGGTTTTTAGGACTTCATTGTAAATTACACAAAAGACTAGGCAGCCAGGTTTAACAAATTTAAAAACCGAAACATTTATTGGCACTTCTATAACTTTGACATTTTTAACTTTGCGAATGGGAGATATAGCTTAACTACAAATCCTTAAACTTTAGCTCATGAGCAGATAGACTTAAGAATATTCTAGATATTTCTAAGGAAACGTAGATATCTTTCTTTTTAGGAAGATACGACAAAGTATCCTGGCAGAAATAATAAAAGAAAATTTAATATCAGATAATTTGTCTTTAATATTGGTGCTGTTACTTCCTAAATTTAAATATGTTTTTCACTTGCTTCAGTTATTGTCACATGTGATACAGTTAATTGTGGTATAAATTTTATAATTGAGATTTTTTTAAAAAAAGAGAAGTAGAATATTCTGAGTCTGCAAAATCAGAGGCTTACCTGTAATCAGGTATGAGTTATTTTCAATGGTCTGATAAATTTAGTGATCCAAATAGGTTTGATGACTAGCATTTAGATTACTATAAACAATGTCAATTCTGTCAAATTAGAATTACTTAAATAGCATTTTTTTATGTCATGCTTCCATTTTATCCTTCCCATCTGGCTTTCTTCCTCCTATGAGAATGAAAAATCCCAATTACTTTTCTTAGTTATCCTTTCTTCAAATGAATACATAAGGCATTGGATTCTATATGGAAAACTTAAAAGGTCCATCAGCATTGGAATGTCTGCCTTTTGGATGTCAACTGAATTTTTGGTAACTCTTTGAGGTAACTCTGATGTTATTGTTGGTAAGCCTGCTTTTCTGTGCATTTTATCAAGTTTGCATTTTAATGTACAACTTGATTTTTAAAGCTTCCATGGATATGTTCCTTCTGTGAAATAGGACATGATTGGAATCTATTAACAACGGAAAAGACTTGCTTGAGTTCATTTCACATGAAGGAATTAATTTTGATGGTGGTTCTTCCTTTGAATTAAATTTATGTTCATTTGAGTGACTGCTTACCAGTTTTCTTTGAAGAGTTTACAAAGAGGTTTCTTTTATCCAGCTCACATATATCTTTAGGAGACAAGAGTTGTAGTCTGGTTCCACAAACTTAATTCATCTAATATACTAAGTAGCTGTCAGAATTTTTAAATTCTTTAAAATATATATATTCACGCAGATAATGCATTCAGAATCTCTGAAATCATACCATCAGTTAAAATCCTAAGAGGTCAAAGAAAAGACTATCAGGATCATATAGATCAAAGCTTATAAACATAGAGGGGGATTTCTTTCCTTTTTATATTCTGCCAGGGATGTTAAATGAGACATCTCAATTTTTAAAACTTAAGTAATTTAATTGGTTTGTTCCCTTTAACAGGGAATATTGCAAGGCCACTTACCCTCTTTTTCTTGGACATGAATTCATAAATTGCTGGCATCAAAAAAAATCCATAAATTGGAGACTGACCTTGTGTTATGACCTTCAAGCTTAGCTATTTTAGTTCTTGAATGATGGTCCCTTGCCAGACTCATATTTACTCTAATCAAGTCTAAATGGATTCTCTTTCCTATATGGATACCAAGTCTTCAAAAAACAAACAAAAATCCCCACTGGATTTTGAGCCAATTAAAAAAAACTTGAAAGGGATTAAATGCTAAAACATTATTTTACAATGATTATGAAAAAGTATGTTCTTGTGTAAAACTGTTAGAATGTACGTATGGGTTGTGTAATACAGAGGCAGATTTTAGTACTTTTGGTCTGTGTCTTGTTTTAGTGTTTCAATATGTATCAAGAAAGTATGTGTAGGAGATTTTTTTTTTTGAGGGGGAAAGGTAGAGAAAGTCAGGTCTTGTTCTGTGTCAATCATAGTTTTTTTTTCATTTTAAAAATTGTTTTTAATAGCTCTGGGAGCTATTAAAATAGCTTTTTATTTTTTTATCTTATTAATTTATTTTTAGTTTTCAACATTCACTTTTTTGATTTTGAGTTCTGAATTTGTTTTTAGGCAATTGAGGTTAAGTGACTTGCCCAGGGTCACACAGCTAGTAAGTGTCAAGTGTTTTGGTCTGAGTGCGGATTTCAACTCAGGTCCTCTTGACTTCAGGGCCAGTGCTCTATCCACTATGCCACCTAGTTGCCCCAAAATATTAATTTTTTAAATTTAGTTTTTATTTAGTTTTTTTGTTTTTCCATTCAATTGAGTCGTTTCATATATTGATGTGTCATTTGCTATAAATGTATTAGGGTTACCCTGTCTCCGACAATTATTTAGATATCGGATGTTATATACTGTTATTTTTTTTTCTTAGATTCAGAACTCTGATCTTGTAAGCAGATTTGATCCAATGGCTTGTCTGTTGCCACTGCCAGTTTGTGATTGATTCCTGCTTTTTCTTTCTACAGCTCCAAAACATCACTTCTTGGAACCTTTCTTTATGTTATGAATCCAGGTGTTGCCTCTCAGCATTGTGAAACTTGTTTATAAATGGAATTTAGCCTGGCTTTTATTTAATTCCCACTCAACTTTTGCTTTGGATGCACTTTGCACTTATTGTAGAGCAAGGGACATCCAAAATGCTGCTCTCTAGAAAACCTAGGGTTGACTATGCTGTCCCCTAAGAACTAAATGTTTTCTTGAGGTTACAGCATTAAGAAATACTATGAAACATGGAGCAGCTAGGTGGCGCAGTGGATAGAGCTCCTGCCTTGGAGTCAGGAGAACCTGTGTTCAAATCAGGCCTCAGACACTTGACACTTATTAGCTGTGTGACCCTGGGCAAGTCACTTAACCTCAATTGCCTCACCAAAAAGCAAAGAAAAAAATGCTATGAAATAATTAGTAAAAAGTGTGTTGTCTTTTCTTTAGCTATAGTATAATAAAGTATTTGCCTTATAGAGGCAAAAAAATATATAATGTAATGAGTGCTGAGCTATGATTTGGGAGATCTTGATTGTAGTCTTTGCTCGGCCACTAATGACCTTTCTAAAACCTGTACTGTCCTTACCATCCATATGAAGAGCCTTAATGTCATATAGATTTAATGTCCTATACATTTATAAGAAAAAGAGCCATTCCCTAATTGATAAATGGTCTAAGGACACCTGTTTTTTTCACTCCTGACTAAAATATTAGCACAGCTAATTAGCACGCAGCTCCTTTACCCTTTTTCTCAGGATTCTTGTATTTGTATTTCATTGTTCCAAATTAATTCTGGTCTTTTTTATGAGAAATGGTTGAAGGTCCTTTTTTCCATTAGAGGTCCATTTCCCCCCTGTAGTATTTTATTCAGCTTTGCAGGGTAAGTTTTTCCTGCATCTTTTGCATGTTGTAATTATATCTTACAAGATCTTCTCATTTATAGTAGAAGCTGTATGATTTTAACATGTCCTTTAGTGCTCCTACTTTTTGAATGCTTAGATTTTTCTTTGATATGGTGGCTCCAGGATTTGATTGATATTCCTGGGATTTTTCTTTGTGGGATTTCTTTCAGGAGGTGATGGGTGAATTCTTTCTATTTTCACTTTACCTTCTGGTTCTCATAGATCTGAGCAATTTTCATTTATAATTTTGCCCCACTCCTCACTCCCTTCTTTTTTGAGTGATGGTTTTCCAGTGAATCCAGTGATTTTTAAGTTATCTTTACTTAACCCATTTTCCAGGTCTGTTGCTCTTTTCAGATCTTCTGTTTTCTTAGATTTTTCAGTCTTTTGATTTTGTTTTAATATTTCTTGATTTCTCATGGATTCATTGATTTCTGTTTACTGTTTTCTGATTTTTAGCAAGTCTATTACCTGGGTAAAATTTATCTCATTTCTCTTCTAAATTCTTTATTCTCCTTCTAGTTCTTTCTTCCTGAGCTTTTATTTCATTAATTTTTTTTTTACCTTCTTTGAAGTGGTCATATATTTTTGGTGGAAAATACACATTTCCTTTTGAGTCTCTGCTTACAGTTATTATGATGTAACTGTCCTCTAAGTATCTCTAGATTTGCAATAATTTTTTATACTTAGTGGTATTTTCTATTTCTTCATCTTTAAATTCCTCTACTAGGTTTTTGTCCCAGGGCTAGATTCAGCCCCCCTGCTGTACTTGTGGGTGGAGTGGTCAGGCCTTCCTGGTTTTTCTCTGGCACTTCTGCTCAATACCTTCTGACATTAAACCTCCCTTTATTATTGAGGTTCAGAGGACTGGATCTTTAGGGCCTTCTGTGGCATCTCAAGACAGGGTGCTAGAATCTTTGGCCTTAAGATGTTCCAGTCTGAGTGTTCCTAGGCTGCACACTTGTTGGCACTACTAACTGCTGTTTGTCTCTACTTTGAAGATCCCTGCAATAGCTTTCATGGGGGAGACTTACTATTGCTGTGGACACAGTCTTTTAGGCTTAGATGTCTCTGGTAATGCCAAGTAGCCTTCCTGCTTGTGGAGACTACTTTTCGTTTTGCCCTTCTGCTTCTGGCTTACCTCTTATATACTTCTTGGGTACAAAAAGCTACTTACTCTGTTTTCTCAATGGATTTCTTGATCAGTATTCAGACAGGTGCAAATTTTAGGGTCTTATTGGAGAAAGTACTTGACAGCTAGACCACTTGCCTCCCATTCAGGCAAACAACTTGTCCAGAAGCCTGCAAAATTTTGGTTTTTTCTGAAGAAGACCTTCCTAACAATTAGAGCTGATCAAAAGTAGAATGGGCTGCTTTGGAAGGTGATGGTTTCCCCCTTAGTGGAGGTCTCTAGATAGAGATTGGATGGCTGCTTCTCAGGTATGTGAGGATTTCTTTTCAGGAATGGATTGGATTAAGTGCTTGCTAGGGACTCTTTGAACTAAAATTGTTCTTTGACCATATATCCTAACTTTAGCAGATAAAGAGAAGCTGAGCTCACCTAAACTTTTATTTTGTGGGTAAGAGGGGGCTTTTCTGGAATATAGCATTCTGGGAGAAGAAAGCAACCCCAATCAAGGTAAACCATGATGCTTTTATGGTACTGATGCCCTGCCAGTAGCTGGGGATGAATATGTGGTCCCCTTGGCTAGTATTAGGGAAATAGGAGGAAGCATTTTGTGGGAGTCTGGCAGTTGGTGGCTGTAATGCATCCTGCAAAGATACCTCCCCATGGGCAAAGATTTACATGTGTAAAGTCCCCTTTATCTCATCCTAGCTTTATTAGAAGAAGTATCCAGGAAAGGGGGACTTTATTTGTCCTGGGATAAGGGATGGTGCTACTTCCAAACTTCGGGGTGGCCTAAATGCAGTGATTAATGTGTGAGTGTGTGTGTGTGAGTGTGTGTGTGTGTGTGTGTGTGTGTGTGTGTGTGTGTATGTGTGTGTGTTTTAGCTTATGGGCATGGTATTGGGCATGTTGGAGGTACTTATGATATTTTTGAAATATTTTATTGATCGAGTAATGATATACTTTGGATGAAACCACCCTGAAAAAGAGCCCTGGATTTAAAGTCAGATTGCCTTGGTTCATGTTTCACCTCTTGTTTAGTACCTTTGTAATTTTGGGCAATTTTCTTAATTTCTTAGTCCTAAATGTATTCATTGCAAAATGAGAGAGTTGAGGCAGATGACCTCTTGGATGCCTGCCAGCTCTAAATCTGTAATTGACAAACATGTATGCTAAAACAGTTGCGTTTTGCATCAATTTTCCTATTCAAAGATGCATCAAGGATACATTCCAGGATAGCACAAAGATGGTTGTGCTATCCATGTAAATTAAAGGGCAGAGAACATGTGACTTTTTTCTTTACCATAGATTGCCTAAGATGTTGTCTTTGCTTCAGAGAATGTACTATTCCTTGGAAAGTATTATTGATGGCTGTAACTTTGATGGGTTGCTTATCAAATTTGCTAAAATTTATGCTTATTTTTCATTGCTTTATCTTGACTGTGGGGTCAGTAGTGATTATTTCCAAGATTTATTTTAATATATGTGGCATTTGTTGTCAGCTTTATAATTTTTTATATTATGATTTCATTACCGAGAAAGAGCTTATTCATCTCAGCAAAACAAAATGAAAACTGGCTGTTTGGATATCCTGCCACAGGTTGTGGTAGAGGACTGTGACCTCACAATTCAAATAATAAAACATGAGCTTCTTGCCAGTTTATTTTACATCAGTATATTTGTTCTTCAGTTTTCTTTTTGAGAATTTCTATGGTATATTAGAAATATTTTATTATGCACTGAACTTTAAAACATAAAACCAAATAATCATTTATACCTTGAAGAGATCTCTATATAAAGTAGTAGTTATACTTTTTATTTCTTCTAATTGTTCACTCATCTCTGTGTTAATTTTCTATATTTTGTTCTGTTTTCTTGTTCTTTGTTTTGAATTATTTCAAATAAGTTTCAGATTGTTCATAAGTTCTTCAGTATGTATTTATCAAGTTCCATACTAGGTACCTGGGAAACAAAGACCGAGGACTAAACAGCTCCTGTTCTCAGTGAACTGACATTCCAACTGGGAGGGAAAACATATGCATGTATAAGTAGTATGTACAAAATAAATAGATACGAAATAGCTCCAAAATAAATATTACATAATTAAGTACAAGATATTTAGGGAGGACACTAGCAGTTAGGGATGGAGAGGGAATTAGGAAAAGCTTTGTGTAGAAGATTGTATTGAGCTCAGTCTTGAAGGAATTAAGAGGACATATCCCTCCACACTGCCGCCCAAGTGAAAACCACTTAAATATAGACCTCGCCATTTCACATGCCACTCCCTTACTCCAGCTGCTTCCTCATGCCTCTAGGATTAACTATATAAACTTTCTTATTTTGACTTTTAGGTGTTTCACAAACTAGTCCTAACCTATCTCCAAGGTTTCATTCAACATTACTCCCCTTCCTGCATTCTACGAAACAACCAAACTAGCCTTCTTTCTGTCATAGACATAGCAATCTATCTCTTTTCTCCATGACTTACCAGTAGTCTATCTTTTTTTGGGGGGAGAGGGCAAGGAAATTGGGGTTAAGTGACTTGCCCAGAGTCATACAGCTAGTGAGTGTTATGTGTCTGAGGCTGGATTTGAATTGAAGTCCTCCTGACTCCAGGGCCGGTGCTCTATTCACTGCGCCACCTACCTGCCCCAGTACTCTACCTTCTTAAGACTGCCTCGCAGGACCTCTTAATTCCTTCAAGTATACTACCTTAAGTTTAAGGTAGTGATTGTGCTGAAAAAAATTCTTTACTCATTATTTTAAGTGCTTTTTAAAGTAATGAATGATTATTGGATTCCATGAAAGGCTTTTTTTCATTTATTGATATAATTATATGTTTATATCTTTTCTTATGTTAATACTTTTTTTGATGTTGAACCTGCATTGTGTGCCTGGCATAAACTCTGCATTGTCACAATGAATTCTTAATGTACTGATGGGGTATTTTTTTATTTTCTATTTATTATTTTTATGTTCATATTCTTTAGTAAAATTGTACAAAATTTTGTTTTAGTATGTGTGCATAAGTGATCATTAGATGCTTTTAAAAAAGCACCATATTTACTTCACAAAGGTACAGGGTAATGAGCTTATCTTTATATTAATGAATGAAACATGGGGATTATTTGACTTGAGAAAGTTTAAGAAATTCTGCTGCAAGTGGGATTTTTTTCACCCCACCCCTGTTTGATGGTTTGCCTTTTTTTCCTACAAAGATTTGTTTGCTTATATTACAAATTTTTTGTCTTATTATTGGATAATTTATATTTTATAGGTAATTTTCTACTTCCTTTAATTTTCCAATTTCTTAGAAATAGTGTACAGCAATTCCCTAATGACATTCTTAGTTACTTTTGTCTTTGCTGCAGTAACTTTCTAATCTGTAATTTTACTGATTCACATTTTCTTTTTTTCCTCTTCTTCTGAAGCTAGTATTTTGTTGTTTGTATTTGGTCTTTAAAATAATTCGGATTTTATTAATCAATTCCATGTTGTTCTTTGATTTTCAATTTTTCTGTTCTTATAATTTGTCTTCATGCTTTCTTCTGTCTTTTTAAGTGTCATCTTCATTCATTTACTACTTTTCTTAGACCTTTAATACAAATTTGCCTCTGAGAATGGCTTTGTCTGCATTGCCTAAATTTTATTATTTGGTATTATTTTATTTTAAATTCATTTTTCTGATTTCTTCTTTAAACTTAGTCATTGTTTAATAGATACTTTCTCACTTTCCATGTAGTTTACAACTTTTGCTCAAATTGTTAGCATTTTATTCCAATTTATGATCCAGTTTGGCATCTAAAGGTGCTTGAGCTGTGTTTTGAAGGAAGAGGGAGCTTCTAGGAGATGGAGGTGAGGAGGGAGGCATTCTAGGCATGGGGGACTCTGTGTTTTTAGTTTTTAATCTGACTCCAGTTTATATTTTCAGTCTTATATTGCTGTCTTTGCACATGATATGTTCCAGACAAACTAGGCAATTTGCTTATCTCCGTGACATTTTTTTTGTTTGTACTTTTGAACAGGCTGTCTGGGCATGCTAGAATGCTCTCCTTTGCCTGGCCTCCAAGAATCCTTAGCCTTCTCCCAATACTCAGCTCAGTGGATACCGCCACCACCGAATTGAGGCCTTTCCAATTTTTTTTTCTTACACTTTTTCTTGGTAGTATTTACTGATCTGTGTAAATGTTATACCTTCTTCCTGTCCCTGTCCATCTCTTGCTCCCCCATGTGGAATGTAACAGCCCAGGGCAGTCTGTTTTTTTTGTTGTTGTTGAATATCTAGCCTCTCCCAGTGCTTTATATATAGTTTTTATTTAATTATTAAATTCATAAGAGCATTGCTCCTTTGACACTAACTCTAGTAATGTTGTATTGTTTAAGATGCAAGACGTTTTTTATGAAATAGTTAAGTTAGAGAATGCTGGTATTGTGATGGCTAGGACTCTTATTCATGTTTAAAGCACTTAATAATTTCAGTGAAATAAATTCATTTAAAATTTTATTTTAATTCTTTTTCTCTCCACAATTTTTCCCTCAACTGACATTCATCTCCAACCTCAAATTATTTATGCATATTAGGATTCCCTATGTTCTGCAGAAAGATTGTAAATTATTCTTTTTTAAAAAATGGTCTTTCAGCACGCAGAAAACAATTTGTGTAAAGAGAGAAGGTGAAGTTGTAAAGACTATTTGGCATCTAATTTAAGGTCACATTATAGATGTTGGTAGCCACATATCTGATTTTCTGGCCTGTCCTTTTATGTTTTTGTTTTTGTTTTTCAGGGAAAGCACTGGACTAGGAGCAAGGGTACTGTGTTCTAGTTTTGATCCTGTCACTAACTTGATGTGACTTTAGGCAAGCTATTGAACTTCTCCGGAGCCTTAGTTTCTTTTGTAAGATAAGGTGTTTGGACTAGTTGATTTTCTGTAGCTCTAAAGTGTTGATTCATTGAATGCAGCTACTACACACTTTAGATATTGCCTTTTGTCTTATTCCTTTCCTGTCCCCCTGCCCCCCCCCCGCCCCTTGGTAGCACCCAAGCAGAAGGTATTATCACTTCTTTTTTGCTGTAAGACTTTTAAGATATACTAACTGATTAACAGCTGCAAAGGTAGAGGTTGTCATGACCATTTTCTGTTCTAAATGGACTCTTGAAAGTTCTGGGCTGGGAGGCTTGGGAGTGAACTGTATATAGAGTCTAATGGTGAAAGTAATTTTTTTGTATTTTCTAGTTGTAATACATAAATTTCACTGATTTTAAAATAATTGGAACTTCCTAGCTTGGTTTCATTTTAGGCAAAGTGTAATTAGTGTCAAATTTAGGTTATAGCAAGAAAAGACTGAATATCGCTTAGTCCCTATCCCTTGGAGTTTTAGGATTCTTCTGGTTAGTTTATCTCCCTTCTACTCTCTAGTCCACCATTGTATTATTACAATAAAAGTTGCTCTTTGGGTTTCTAGAAGAATTAAAATTTTGTTGACTTTTGGTCATATTAGAACTTCACAGCCACCCTTCATCAGCTCAGTTGTTACAACTATATGCTTGTTCTTGGAAGGTTTTGTTTCTTCTCTCTTTTCTTAGGTCTTTAACATAGCTCTTTTGTGAGCCTTTTTCTTTCTGTGTCCTCATACTTTGTCAGTGCATTCAGAATTGTATTTTTTCTTTTACCTTTTCTCAGTAATTTTTCTCTAAAAGTACTCTGTAGCTTTCCATACCTCCATGTGTCTACTAGCTACTCATTCCACCCCTATAAAATTCATCTCGTTCCATTATTGATAAGCATTGTGGTGTTTATTTAACTTATATGCAGAGCACATTATGTGAAATGCCAGGCTGGATGATTCAAAAGCCAAGATTACAGTTGCTGGGATAAATAATCAACAATCTGAGATATGTATACAATACCAGTCTAATGGTGGAAAACAAAGAGGAGTTAAGAAGCCTTTTGATGAGGGTGAAAGAGGAGAGTGTAAAAAGCTGGCTTGAAACTTAACATCAGAAAAATTAAAACCTTGGCAACTGGTCCCATCACTTCCTGGAAAATAAGAGAGAAAAGAAATGAAAGCAATGTCAGATTTTATATTTTTGGGCTCAAAGATCACTGCAGATGGTGACTGTAGCCATGAAATTAAAAGATGCTTGCTCCCTGGAAGAAAAGGTTTGGCAAATCTGGACAGCATACTAAAAAGCAGATATGTCATTTTGTTGACAAAGGTCCATATAGTCAAAGCTATGATTTTTCCAGTAGGAATGAATATCTGAGAGTTGGACTGTAAGGAAAGCTGAGCACTGCAGAATCAATGCTTTAGAATTATGTTGCTGGAGAAGACTTTTGAGAGTTCCTTGGACAGTAGGGAGATCAAATCAGTCAATACTTAGAGAAATTAATTCAGGCATTGATTTATGAATTAAATGAAATTAAAAGTAATTTGACTGGAAGTTCAAATAATGAAGCTGAAGCTTAAATATTTTGGCCACATACTGGGAAGATATAGGACTCATAGCAAAAGACCCTGATGCTGGGAAAGATTGAAGGCAGAAGGAAAAAGGGCATGGCAGAGGATGAGATGGATGGAAAGTGTCATGGAAACAATGAACATGAACTTGGACAGATTTTGAGAGATAGTGAAGGACAGAAGGCCTGGCTGTGGTCCATGAGGTCATGGAGAGTCAGACACTACTGAATGACTGAACAACAACAAATAGTCCATAGAGTATTGGACTCTGTTGTCAATAGAGTGTCAGGAAGAACTGGATTCAAATGTTGCCCTGGTTTTTATTAGCTGTGTGAACACAGACAGAGGACAACCTATTTCCCTTTCCTTTATTGAGATACCTAAAAGACTATTTTATAGAGGACTCACACAGGGCAAGTGCTCACACGGAGGTCAGAAGAAGTAATACAGGTACACTCAAGGTCTCAGTGAAGAACTCTGAAATTGGTTGTGAGACATGAAACACTGGCACAGGACTGTCCAGTATAGCGTGCCTGCATCAAAAAAGGTGCTGTGCTTTGAGAGCAAAGCAGAATTGCAGTAGTTCAAAAGAAATGTGAGATGCACAAATTTAGAGATATTTCCACTCCAAATGTTCATATGGACTGTTTGTGTCCAACCTGTGGTAGAGCCTTCCGAGCTCTTATTGGTCTGATCAGCCACAGTTGGGCGTGCTGTGCTTTCACTCTGACATAGTGATGTCATTTTGGTCCTCTTTGAGCACAAAAGACAACAACTAACTAATGAGGATGTAGACAAGTCACCTAACTTATGTGATCCTCAGGTAGCTCTCTCAGACTATAAATTATGATTTGCCCAGGAAGAAGGAATTCCTACTCTTTGATTCATCCCTTTATGATTTCTCTGTTCTGGTTTTCACAGTCCACATTTACATATTAAAGGTAACTTCTTTCCTGCCTGTGGAAGTCTCCCCTTTTCCCTTAACTTTTAAAATAACATTTTTTAAAAACTGAAATAACTGGGACCCTCTAGTTGATCAGCGATTTTGAGGAGGGGACTGTTTTGTAATTTATTACTTCAATTACCTGAATTGGGCCAATATCTAAGGTAGAAGAGTTAACTTGTGGCTGTGCTGATGCCAATTCAAATTACTTTAGATTTTTCTTTTCTCCTTTTATCCACAGCAACTGGAACAGATCCAAAAGGAGCTAAGTGTTCTGGAGGAGGATATTAAACGAGTGGAGGTGAGGATCTAGATATTGTTGAAACTCTGGAAAGTTTTCATATCCATCAAATTGCCACCTTTGTTGCATATGTTAACTTTATGGGATTTTTCTCTATAAAGGAAAAAGTAACAGTTATTACTCTCACTTTAATTAGTATATTTACTGACCAATATTAATTTTTGTGGGAAAAAAGGTTGAAACATGTTTTCAGGCTATCAGTATATAGTCTCTGTTTGGTTTTGTGCCACCATGTTTTTTGCAGCTGGATAGAGAAAAATTCAGGTTCATCTTAACAGCTCTAAAAAAAAAAGCTTGAGTATTAATGTAAAAGTAATTGGTTGCTACTTATTCCTTCAACAAAGAATTATTAAGGGTTTATTATATATGAAAGCACTATGCTTGGTGCTGAGGGAGGTACAAAAGACATGTAGGCCTGAATTCTCATTCATTAGGAGCTTAACATCTAGCAGTATAGAACTAATAATTCTTAATTATCTAATTAAAATTTTAAAATACATTTTTTTATTGTGTATAATTTTGTGTGTACAAGTTGTATTACTGTAGTAATACAACTAGTATTGTTGTATTACTAGTAGAATGTAAGCTCCTTGAGGGTAAAGACTATTTCATTTTTGTAATTGTACCCTTACCTTCTAGCATAGTGTGCCTAAATAGGCAGTGAGATGGGTAAATGGATTTGGAGGAGGAGCACATGAGCTCACTGTGCCTGTGACTCTTACTAGTTGTATTTGTGACACTTAATCTTTCTTAGCCTCATTTGGGAGGATGGACACTTAATAAATTTATTGACTGACTGAGAGACAGTATCTTCTCCCTTACTTGATGTAACAAAGCAAAGCTCAGTGACCATTGGTCAGTTTTGTGGAGATTGTTGTTAAGTTATAGATAGGTTACACTAGATCAGAAATTCTTACCTTGTACTTGTTTAAATTTTTTTTTTGATATCTGTATTTCAGCATAATTGGTTTTTTGTAATCTTATGTATTTTATTTTGTGTGTTTAAAAACACTTTTCTGAGAAGGAATACATCACTCTTCCAGACTGTCAAAGGGATCCATGAACCAAAAAAGGTGAACCCTTGACTTAGATGGTGCTGAAGTCCCTTTTGGGTCTGGGATTCTGTGATTAGATGGCAGTAGCCAGGTACCAGATGTTCATATGTTACTGTAGGTTGAAATAAACATCCTTACCTATCATATAACTTCAATATGGATTTATTTTGCCTTGTTTATTATGTTTTCTGTAGTTTTTTTTTTGTATCACCAGTGGTGAATAAATTGAATAATAATGCATACATATACACAGTGCATACTATATTAATAATACACAGTATTCATAACCTATCTGAATTAGAGCATTTTCTTTCAACATTTTCACAGAATTTATTGGTACTGTTATTATTTTTTTTTGGTTAGGTTTTTTTGTAATAATATAAGTTCTAAGCAAAACTTTGCTTTTGGTATTCAGCCAGCTTTTGTTTCATGAAATGAAAGTGATTGGACTTGGATATATGAATCGTTGATGTATTTTTAATGCTTCAATTCACTTTAGTCAATTAGAGGAAATAGAAACAATCCTGAAATTTCATTTTCCTTTATGTTATTAAAGTAGAAGATAATTTTTTCTTTAGTAATCAGTGAACAAGCATTGATTAAATGCCTACAATATGCCTTGTATAAAGGGACATTAGTAAGAATTTGGTATATTTTTTTTGATATATTCAGACTTTCCTTTTACTGTTAACATTTTAGTTAGTGTATCAGTTCACTCTGCATAGTTATCAAATTCATTACATTTTGGCATAAAAAGATTAAACAATTCTTTTATTCAAGTGCTGTGTTAGGTCAAGTCATCAATTCATTGAGCAAATAGTCTCTTCCCTCAAGGAGCTTACATTCTAATGGAGGGATGAGAACACATAAAAGGGAAGCTTTAAAAAAGGGTTTGGGGGGCTGGAAGTGGGAGTCATTCGAGTCAAGAATGGAACCTGTAGAAGAATTAAGACATAGCTAGCTTAAGTGTTTTCCTTAAAATGGGTAGGACCAGCCATTTAGAGGAAGGGGCAACAAAGGTGGAGTGCATGTTCGGTGTGACAAGGCCATGAATGTAGTGACTGATCAGTGAATATTCCTTTCTTTCAATTATGGAAGGTTTCTGTTCTAAGATGTATGTATTGAGATGGACACAGATAAATATTGTCATAAAAATATTCTTATGAATCTGTACTAGGTGTTTTTTTTTTCTGAAGAGTCTCCCAGATCCTTAAACTTGTCCATGTAGTAAATTTTCATCAGTGATCAATACCTACTCTTCAATTTGTGGACTTAGAGCAGGAGTTCTTATTATATTTATTTATTTATTACCTTTTAGTTTACTTTTTAATTTTACTTTTATTGTGTTATGGACTTTTTAGGTAGTCCTGGAGTCAGGAAGTCCTGAGTTCAAATCTGGCTTTGGACGCTTAAAACTGTGTTACCCTGGACAAATTAGTTAACCTCTATTCACTTCAGTTTCTTTTACCGTAAGATGGGGATAACAGCAGTACCTACCTTAGTACCTACGTTCCAGGTTTGTTGTAAAGAACCAATGAGGTAATACTTGTAAAATAGCACTTAGTACAGTGTCTGGCACATCATAGTCTCTATAAGTACTAATTCCTTCCTTTTCCTCTTATATGCATAAAATGAAATATCTACAATTATGAAGGAAACCAGTTATTGAAATTAAAATGTAAATTCATGGACCCCCTAAAATCTGACCACAGATGTGGTTTGTGGACCCCAGGTTAAGAGATTCTGGCTTAAAGAGTTGTCTAGGGGCACTGAAAGAGTTAGGTGCCTTGTCCAATGTTGTGCAGTCATTGTGTGTCAGAAGCAGGACTTGAATGAAGGTCAGACCTCTGTCTTTTATTCATTAGCTGCCTATAGTTTAGATAATATGTAGGCATTATACAGAATGAATTATCAGAGACTCTCAGCTGAGATTTTCATGTAATCTATACCCCTTATTTTACAAATAAGAAAAATGAGATCAAGCAAGAAGTGAGGTGGCTTGCTAAAGTCATAAACTTAATTATGGTAGTGAAGTTAGAGCTAGGTCTTAAGATTCCTGACTCAACCCATGGTTCTCTCCTTTATATTATGAAGGAAATAATTTTTCTTCCGTATTTTAAGACTTCCCATTCTCTGCCCTTTTTTGTGTTTTGGCTGTTGACTACTTATTTCACAGAATATACGTAGTCTCAATCTTCTCTTATTAAATCTTGCTCAATAAAGACCATATAAATTAATACTAACTCAAATTTGTACTAAAATATAACCAACAGTGGTATACACTATTTCTTTTAGGGTTATTTTAGCAAGGATTAAATCCTTAAGATAGTCAGCCAGCCAGTCAACAAGTATTTATTAAGCTCTAGCTATGTGCTAGTCACTGTGCTAATCACTGGTGATACAAAGAAAAGCAAAAACAATTCCTCCTTTCAAGGAACATAATTCTAATGAGGGAGACAACATATAAATAACCAGGTATGTACAATGTATATTTTTGGAATAGATGGAAGATAATCTGAGAGGGGAAGACATTATCATCTTTGGAAAATTGAGAGAAATCTTAAAGGAAGCCCAGGAAACCAAGAGATGAAGGTGAGGGGGCAGAAAATTCCAGGCATAAGGGACAACTAATACAAAGTCATGGAGATGAAAGAGTATATGTGAAAAACTATTAAGTAGGTGAGTGTAGCTGGATTGGATGGTGGAGTGAGTAGAGCATAATAGAGTGAGAGAAGAGTTGGAATGGTAGAATGAGGCTAGGTTATGAAGAGCTCTAAGTGCGAACATAATAGGGAACTACTGGAGCTCATTGAGCGGGGAAGTTCAGGAAGGGTCACTTTGACAGCTCAGTTGAACTGGATGAACTGGAGTGGGAAGAGACTTGAGATATAGAGATGAACCAGAAAGCTGTTGTACTAGTCCAGATGTGAGGTAATGAGGACTTTCACCATTGAGTGCCAGAGAAGATAAAGGGGTATATATGAGAGATGTCACCAGGTAGAATTAACAAGATTTGGCAACAAATTGGATATGGGGGGTGGGTGGGAGAGAATGAAGAGTTAAAGATGACACCTATGTTAGGAGCTTGGTTGATTGGGGAAATGGTGGTGCCCTCTACAGTAATAGAGAAGTTCAGAAGGGGAGAAGGTTTATGAGAAAGGATAATTCTGTTTGTGGCATGTTTGTTCAAAATGTAGATGGTGATATAGGAGCAGAGATCAAGAGAGACTAGAGCTGCATAATAATGCTGGTGAATGGGTGAGGAATGTATGTTGGAACTTCTCAGCACTGATCTGAAGTAACCTGCCTGATAGGCAGTTGGACTTAACATGTAAAATTGACTCTTCCTTGTAGCATGGCCACATTTATCCAGCTTCGTAGCAGGAGGGTGAAGTAGATTTATTTATCAGATTTAGTCTTATTTTCATAACCATTTTAAATAATGGAAAGACAAACCAGTAAGGTGGAATTGGTGAAGTTTGTGAGATATCCTAAATGTATTTTATCACTTTATATTTTGAAGCTGTTCATTTATTCACCAACCTATTAAGCACAAACTAGAGTTCTGTGTTACTGGAGTGGACGAAAAGTTAAAAAAGACATGGCCTTGCTCTGGTGGAGCTTACAGTCTTGTAAGGTGATAAGCCACAATTAGTGACAACCAACATGCGCAAAATTTTGTTCTGAGTGCTATAGAAATGTGTAACACAAAATGGTATGTGAAATTCTAGGGAAAATTTTCCTTTTGAAAGGGGTGTTTAGATTTTTGATTATAATTTATGTGTTCTTAAGATCCTGCCCAGAACTTCATTCTGCATATTTCTTTTGTAATGAATCTTAGTAATAATAAGCCCATTAGAAAATGGGTTTCTGCCCTCTGAGAAAGGATAGTTTAGATGCTTCTACTGTTCAGAAAACACTTGGCCTTAACCAGGTATAGTCCCTTTCTGTAGTCCTAGGAGGAATATAAAATAGCTTATGGGTATACAGTAGGCATACAAAACATATGCTTCTGAAGTAAGATCATAGAATCATAGATTTTTGAGGCCACTGATTCCAGCTCCCTCATTTTACAGAGGAGGCAACTGAGAAGAGAACTTGATTGATTTGCCTAGTCACATAGCTATAAGTGCATGCTGAGGCAGGATTTGAGCTTAAGTCTTCCTGACTCCAAGTCCAGGGCTCCATCCATAGTGCCTCTAGAATTGCTTGTCAAGACAAAAACTCTTGTTACTATATTATTAAAGTATTTAGACAGTCTATTGAATCATATTGCTCCAAAGATGACAAAATAATATTTATATGCAACTCTGATATCAAAATGAGTAGCCTAGCAGGTGAAAGTCAGGGTTGTCTACTAGAGCCACTATTTTCCAATATATCTTTCTTTTGAACTTGTAGAACAATCTAGCTATGAAGGATCCTAATATTAATAACTCTGTGCACAGGTCCTGAAATTTCTTTAAGGTATTATAGTTACTTTGGTGTAGTCCTTGACCCAGCCTCCCGTTGTCACTTTAATACTCTACCTTTATTGTCATGCAATAATCTCTCTTCCTTTTAAGTTCATTCATACTCAGTCTAGATTATTTTGTCTCCTTTCTCAAGGGGTTCAGCACCTAGCTCACTATCTTTTCTTTCATAGCTCTTTCTCCTGTCCTAGGGCACTTCGTGATCCACATTGCTCCCCCAAACTTCCTAATTTACTAATTCCTCACTCTCTTTAAGCCTCATGACCAATTTCTTTATTATATTTTAGCCACACACTTAGGGATGTTCACATCCTAGATCTTATCACTACATTCTCATGTGTTCTACTTTAATGAAAAATTTTGATATTCCTCTAACTGGCCATAGTCTCCTACTATTATATCTTTTTGTATTCCCTGCTCTTCCTAAACTTATTATTTGCCCCCATAGAGGTGTTTAATCCTTCTATGTTTTAGTACTTTTTTAGTTAGCCCTCTTTGTAACTTCACTTTGCTCTTTCTAGTCTTGACTTAGCCAGTTCAACTTCATGCTGCCCTCAGCTCTCGAATCCCTATCCCCCTTTATCTATGTCTGGTCACCTTTTTGAAAACCTTAGCCCTGGATTACTCTCCTTGTCTGCATTCTCCTCTCATATAAGGAAGTCATACAACTGTGCTGATATGGTACATTACAAATCTGTATTATTTTACCTCAACTGGGCCCTCACTGTAGCAAGACAGTGCTTCCCTAATTGAATCCCTATCTCAGTCCCCACAGAAACTGATCTAAGGATAGAAAAGACTTCTCTATTTAAAGTTCCACAAATTCCACTGTCCACCACTCTTCAGCTTGAGGACCATACATCTTTATTGAGGAACAAAAGAGGAGTTCCCTCTTTTTAAATTTTCTTCATCTCAAAACTCTTTGACATCATATCTCACTCTTTCTTTCTCCTGGTATCTTTGATAATGAGGTGGCCTATCTCCTTGGCCCTGATCAATTCCTTGATCCCATCTTCTTTATTTTCTAGCATTTTGCAACATTGGTCATGTCTTCTCTTTCTTTCTCTTGTTCTAACTCTGCCTATGTACTGATTCCTTTCTATTGTATTCAGATATGTCTTTGTCTAGTCCATCCTTAAAAAAACCTTCCCTAGTCACTACTGTCTCCTCAAGCTATTGACCAATATCTCTTTTCTGTTGCTCAGCCAAACCAATAGAGAAACGACAACAACAACAACAAAAACTATCTACACTTGCTGCTTCTGTTTCCTCTTTTCTTATTCCCCAGCCTTGTGCAATATGGTTTTTGATTTTATCATACAGTTGAACGATCTTTAATTGCTAAATCTGATGGTCTTTTCTTAGTCTTTATCCTTCTCAACCTAAGTTAGACAGTGTTTATCACCCTCTCTGGGTTTTGTGACACTGCTTTGTTCTTAATATACTTGTCTGACTGCTCCTTTTCACATTTCTTTTGCTGGCTCTTCTTTTATATTATGCCCCTAACTGCTGGGCATTTCCAAAAACTCTATCTTTGGCAGCCCTCTGCTCTTCTATCCATTCTCTTTTGGTAACCTGATGAGCTCCCACAGACTGAATAATCATCTCTATGCAGATCTATATATCCAGGTTTAGTCTTTCCCTTGAGATATAGTCTTGTATCGTTCATAACCTGTTGGATATCTCAAATTGAATGTCCCAGAGACAAACTTAAGATATCCCAAACAACATATTATTTCTTCCTTCAAATCCATCTAACTTCCATACTTTCCAATTTGTATTAATGGCACCACTATTCTTCTTATCTCCCATATTCATAACCTTTATGTTATCTTTACCTTTTCTGTTTCCCTTGTGCTAGTTATCCAGTCAGTACTTGCTGTGGCATGTCCTCCTCCCCTCTTTCAAAATGACATCAACACTATTAATATTAATAATGAAATAGTGACATTAATATTCTATGAGAAGTAGAAATATTTTTTAAGCTAGAACTGAGAGTTTTACTTTTTAAAAACAAAAAATTAGTAGGCTGCTTATGCTTTTTTTTTTCCTACATGGCATGTCCTGTGCCCCTCATCTTGTTCACCTCCCAGTTTCTGTTCATCCTTTGTAGCCAAATTCAAATACTCTTTTCCCCCCACAAAACCTTCCCTAATCTTTCTAGCCAGAAGTAATAATTTTCTCCTGTGAGCTACCATGATGCTTTGTACCTCTTGATCACACTTTCACATTAATTATAACTTGATTCCATATACTTAAATACATGTATTACTTCTCTTAAGAGACTATAACTTCTCTTATGGCAGGGTCTGTATCTTATTCTTTGTATTCCCATAACACCTAGCGCATAGTAAGTAAGCACTCAGTAAATATTTGTTGAATTAATGCCAAGTTAAAAACAACTGCATAAAATTGAATGACAAGCAGAAAATGTTTTTTAAAGAAATATTTAGTTGTTTTTGTTTTTGTTGTGGAATTTATATTATAATGGGGCTGTAATCTTATTGATGTGAGTACTTCTTTCAGTGATACAAATCATACCCATCTATGTCCACACTGCATGACTCTTGCCCTTGTCTTACTGCAAGTCTACATTGGGATTCATCTGGTGTTCTTGGGGGTCTTCATTGCATTTTCAGGACAATTTATATTTTATCTGTAACTTTTTTTTTGTCTTTTCAGGAAATGAGTGGTTTGTACTCCCCTGTCAGTGAAGATAGTAAAGTGCCTCAGTTTGAAGCTCCCTCTCCATCACACAGGTAAAGCTTTGAGTTCTCATTTATCTGAGATTTGTGTTAGAATCCACATTTGGTACTAGTGTTTGGAAGCCCTTACTGTACAGTGTTATCAAACCCTATAGAAATTACATTTCAGTAAGGTTTAAAAATTAGATTCAGATAATCCATCATTTTTCTTAAAGTTTTGTATTTCCATATCAGGAATAATTGGTGAAGAGACTGCTATAATGTTGTGTATCCACAATTGGTGTGTTTTCTTTATTGTTGACTTCACTTTTATTCTTGGCATACATAACAGGGAGGGTACAATCTGTAATGAATTAAATGAATGACTGTCTCTTGACAATACTAATCAGTTAAGGGCTGTGGTGGCTTATTGAAAGACATTCATGGAAAGACCATAATCAGCTGTTTGTATCAGCCTGATATATTATCAGGAAAAATAATGCTAGGCCAAAAGATGCCTGTAAGCATTTGAATAAATGGATTTCTTGGTAGAATATAGTATGGAGTACACTTGAATGTTTTACCTCAGTAGTAGCTTATTTGGAAGTTTGGATGTCTGAGAGGCCTAGTTTTTTTTGTGAGTCACCATCTGCCTTTTTTTCTTTTTTTAACATTCTAACTCTTCTGAATCCAGTAAGCAGAAACTCTCATAACTAAGGTCAAGGGTTATGTTTTGATCTGCCTGCTGAATTTGCCACTCATTTCATCATACACATGGGCTTAGGATTTCCTGTTCATACTATCTGATGTTTAATTTTAGTACACTTTACGGATTGTTTCTACTGTGATTATCCTGAAATGCCATTCATTCTCTTAGGCATCTAGATGTATTGGAAAAGAGCTCTGGGCTCGAAGTTAGGAGAAGACTGGATTGCAACTTCAGTTCTGGCCCTTACAAGTTGTTTGTATGACTTTATCACCTCTCATCCTAGAGTAATGTTTTATAAGTTAATATCTGTAGTATAAACTGTTATATTCTTTTGTCACTCTTAGGAAAATTGAAATTAAAATTTGAAATTAAAAAGTCCTTAAAGCTTAGTGTTACAGTATTTGTTGAATAAGTTCTTCTTCAATCTGTGCAGAATCTTTACTGACAAGCTTTTTCTATCTTGGAGAGACTTTTCCTGTTGTTCTTTCCCTGCCCAAATCCCAGTTTTAAAATCATTCTTAAAGCTTTCTTTGAAAGTTACCTCTAATGTTTTTGTTCCAAGTTTTGGCTGAGCATATTCAAAATAAGTCCTTGTAACAGTCCTGTCACAGCTAACTTTATTTAGTTTGATGATTTCTGCTTTACTCTTTCATAGTAAAGAAATAACTTATAATCTTAATTTTTTTTATAGTGGAGTAGTAAATAGTAAATGAAATAGATAAAACATTATTTTTAAGTACTTCTACATAATGTTCTAGGAATTCCTCAGCTCCATAACAGTGTTAAAAGCAGATCAGACTTGCCATGCTTAATTCTTTCACAATTCCCTCTCTTTCTGAAAATTTAGCCAGGATTGGTATTTCTAAATGTAATGGAATAGTAGATTCAGACATGTTTTATTTACCAGAATTTAATGTTTATTTCTTTTATGCATATATAAATTATCTCAGAGATTTTTGTAGCTACATTGATATTTTCTGGTTGCCTCATTTTGGCAATGTAAGATCCTTGATTTTTTTTTTCTGAGCGTTATCTTTCTCTGTTTCATGCATCTTGAGAATTCCACAAAACCATCCTCTTTGTATATTCAGTCTTCCAATCTCAGTCTAACTACTTTTTTTTTAAATGCCATTTATACTTCATCATACAATACATTTAGGGACCAATATTAAAATTTGTTGGCTCCACTCTCATTGAAAGAGAAAAGCATCAATAAGAATATTTGTAGATCTTTTCCATTTTTCGTCTCCCTGTTATTTCAGTTTTATCCTTAAATGTTATGGGGATGATGTGACTTGGGTCCCTTGCTAAACTGTAAGTTTTTTTGCCCTCTACTATTTTCTCCTTATTTTAGAAGTTGATTTTGCCCACCATATTCTAACATACTCCTCCTTAAGATTTTACAAAAATTTATTTTCTAAACCTGTTTTGTCCTTGGATTTGAAATCTCTCTGCTTAGCTAGGAGATCAAATGTTTGTTGCTTGAGGCATTTTAAATTTTTTTTTAATAATATTTAATTTCCCCCCAATTACATGTAAAAACTGTTTTTAACATTTTTAAAATAAAGTTTTGAGTTCCAAATTTTATCCCTCCTTCCCTCTTCTACCCCGAACTTGAGATGTTAGGCAAACTGATATAGCTTGTACGTATACAGTCATCAAAAACATTTCCATATTAGTCATTTTGTGCAAGAAGACTCCAACAACAAAAAAAAGAAAGCGAAAAATAGTATGCTTCAGTTTGTATTCAGACAGCATCAATTCTTTCTCTAGAGGTGCATAACATTTTTCATCATGAGTCCTTTGGGATTGTCTTAGATCATTGTGTTGCTGAGAATAGCTAAGTCATTCACAGTTCTTCGTCGTATAGTGTTGCTGTTACTGTGTACAACATTCTCCTGGTTCTGCTCATTTCACTTTGTATTAGTTCATTTAAGTCTTTCCAGGTTATTTTGAAATTATCCAGCTTATCATTCTTGTAGTGTACACACACACACACACCCTTATATATATTCCATTACAATTATATACCACAACTTGTTCAGCCATTCCCTAGTTGATGGAGAATCCCCTTGAGAGCTGCTATAAATATTTTTATATAAATAGGTTCTTTTCACTTTTTGAAAAATCTCTTTGGGATATAGACCTAGCAGTGTTGCTGCTAGATGCAACATGTACAGTTTTGTAGCCCTTTGGGCATAGTTAAAAATTGCACTCCAGAATGGTTGGATCAGTTCACAACTTCACCAACAGTGCATTAGTGTCACAATTTTCCCATATCTTCTCCAACATTTATTGTTTCCCTTTTTTATCATATTAGCCAATCAAATAGGCGTGATGTGGTTTTAATTTGAGTTTCTCTAATAAATGAAGATTTAGAACATTTTTTTCATATGGACTAGAGGTAGCTTTGATTTCTTCTTCTGAAAACTACCTTTTCATATCCTTTGACCATTTATCAGTTGGGGAATGACTTGTATTCTTATGAACTTGTCTCAGTTCTCTATATATTGGAGAGATAAGGCCTACTTCAGAGATACTCGCTATAAATTTTTTCTCCAGTTTACTATTTTCTTATTTTGATTGCATTGATTTTGTTTGTGCAAAACCTTTTAATTTTATATAATCAAAATTATCCATTTTATATTTTGTAATGCTCTTTTTGTCTTCTTTTGTTCTAAAATCTTCCCATATTCATAGATCTGACAGGTAAACTATTCCATGCTCTCCTAATTTGCTTTATGGTATTATCCTTTATGTGTAAATTCACATAGCCATTTTAACCTTGTTTTGGTATATGGTGGGAGATGTTGCTCTGTACCTAGTTTCTGCCATACTGTTTTCCTGTTTTCCCAGCAATTGGGATTGTCAAATAATGAGTTTTTGTTCCAAAAGCTTGGATCTTTGGTTTATTAAACACTAGATTACTGTGGTTATTTCCTACATTGTGTTGTGTACCTAATCTATTCTACTGATCCACCATTCTGTTTCTTAGCCAGTACCAGATTGTTCTGATAATTATTGCTTTATCATATAATTAGAGATCTGGTATGGCTAGACCATCTTCCTTTACAATTTTTTTTTCATTGATTCCATTGACATTTTATTCTTTCAGATGAATGTTATTATTCTTTTCTAGCTCTATAAAATAATTTTTTAGTAGTTTGGTATGGCACTGAGTAAGTAGATTAATTTAGGGTAGAATTGTCATTTTTATTATATTGGCTGGGCCTATCCATGAGCAATTAATACTTTTCCAGTTTTTTAGATATGACTTTGTGTGAAAAGTGTTTTGTAATTGTGTTCATATAGTTCCTGGGTTTGTCTTAGCAGGTAGGCTCCCAAGTATTTTATGTTATCTACAGTTATTTTAAGTGGAATTTCTCTTTCCATTTCTTCCTGCTGGACTTTATTGGTGATATGTAGAAATGCTGATGATTTATGTGGGTTTATTTTATATCCTGTAATGTTGCTAAAGTTGTTAATTGTTTAAACTAGCCTTTTAGCTTATTCTCTAGGATTGTCTGAGTACACCATCACATCATCTGCAAAGAGTGATGATTTTGTTTCCTCATTGACAGTTCTAATTCCTTCAATTTCTTTTTCTTTTCTTATTGCTGTAGCTAGCATTTCTAGTACAATATTGAACAATATTGAATAGTAATGGTGATAATGGGCATCTTTTCTTTATCCCTGATCTTATTGGGAAGGCTTCTAGCTTATTCCCATTACAGATAATTGTGGCTGATGGTTTTAAATACATATTACTTATCATTTTAAGGTAAGCTCCATTTATTTCCATGCACTCTAGTGGCTTTAATAGAGATGGATATTTTCTTTTGTCAAAAGCTTTTTCTTCATCTGTTAAAATAGTCATATGATTCTTGTTGTTTTTGTTATTGATATAGTCAATTATGCTGATAGTTTACCCAATATTGAACTAGCCCCACATTCCTAGCATAAATTCCACCCAGTCATAGTGCATGATCCTTGTCATATATTGCTATAATCTTGCTAGTATTTTATTTAAAATTTTGCATCAATATTTATTAGGAAATTTGGTCTGTAGTTTTCTTTTTCTGTTTTCACTCTTTCTGCTTTAGGTATTAGCATCATATTTGTTTCAGAAGAGGAGTTGTTTTGTTAATTTTGTTAATCTCAATCCTAGAGAATAAGCTAAAAAGCTAGTTTAAACAATTAAAAATATAGTATTGTGATTAATTGTTCTTTAATCATTTGGTAGAATTCATTCGTGAGTCCATGTGGTCATAGGCATTTTATTTCCTCTTTTGTTAATCTGGGCAATTTATATTTTTGTAAATATTCATCCATTTCATTTAATTCACTCTTTTCATTTTTGATGCTTGCAATTTGATTTTCTTTTTTTTTAATCAAATTAACCACTGATTTGATTTTCACAATTTCCAATAAGGTGTTTATTTGGGGATTTTCAATTTCTTTTTTTCTTAGTTCTTTTTTTTAAAGTTACATCCCAATTTGTTGATCTGCTCTTTCTTTATCTTACTGAAGTGCTGCTTTGGCTGCATCCCATAAATTTTGGTATGTTGTCTCATTGTTGTCATTCTTTTTAACAAAATGACTGACTGTTTCTATGATTTGTTCTTTGATCCACTTATTCTTTAGGATTAGATAATTTAGTTTCCAATTAATTTTTAATTTATCTTTCCATTGCCCTTTCTTGAATGTAATTTTTATTGCATTATGATCTGAAAACAATGCATTTAATATTTCTACTTTTCTGCATTTGGTCCTGAGGTTTTTACGCACTAATACATAATCAGTTTTTGTGTAGGTGCCATGTACTGCTGAGAAAAAGGTATATTCCTTTCTGTTTCAATTCATTTTCTCTGGAGATCTGTCATATTTTACCTCTTCCCACATTCTAGTCACCTCTTTAATTCCTTTCTTGTTTCTTTTTTGGTTAGATTTATCTAGTTCTGAGATGGGAAAGTTGCGGTCTCCCGCTAGTATAGTTTTATTGTCTGCTTCCTCCTGTAACTCATTTAATTTCTTTAAAAATTTAGATGCTATACCATTTGGTGCCTATATATTTAGTGCTGGTATTATTTCATTGTGTATGGTATCTTTTAGCAAGATATAGTTTCTTTCCTTTATCTCTTTTAATTAGATTTTTTCTTTTGTCTGAGATCATGATTTCTACCCCTGCTTTAAAAAAAAAAATTCAGCTGTAGTGTACTAGATTCTGTTCCAGCCCCTTATCTTTACTCTCTGTGTATCCCTATGCTTCAAATGTGTTTCTTGTAAACAACATGTTGTAGGATTCTGCTTTTAATCCATTCTGCTATTGACTTCCATTTTATGGGTGAGTTCAACCCATTCACATTTATAATTATGATAACTGTGTTTTTCCCTACATCCTATTTTCCCCTTTTTTTTCCTTCTCTCTATCTTACCTTTCTTTATCCTATCCTTCCTCATAACTGTTTTACTTCTGATCACTACCCTACCTTCTTATCAGTCACCTCCTTCCCACTCCTATTTTCTCTGTCCTTTTTTCCTTTCGTTAAGATAAGATAGGTTTCTATATCCAACTGTGTGTATGTTAATCCCTCTTTGAGCCAATTCTGATGAGAGTAAGGTTCAAGCTTTGCCTGCTCCTTCCCTTTTTCCCCTCCATTGTCACAGCTCTTTTACACCTCTTTTAAGTAAGACAGTTTATCTCATTCTGTTGCCCCATTCCCTCTTCTCTCAGTCTTTCTCTCCTCTTACTTTTGTTTTCTTAGACAATTACTTAAGTAACTTACGTAGGGTCACACAGGCAATGTGTGTCAGATATGGGGCTGGAATCCAGGTCTTCCTGTTTCCAAGGCTAGCTCTGTCAACCACACTATATTTAATATATAACTATACACAGAATAAAGGTTAAAATAAATACAAAATAACTAAATAGAATGTCATTCAGGCAGGAGGGTACTAGCATTTCAGGGGATCAGGAAAGGCTTCATGTTGAAAGTGAAGATGCTGATGAAGAATGAATGGTTCATGCTTGCTTCAAGGTGATTGAGCTGTATCTTTCAGAGAGAGATTGTAAAAGGCAGAGGTCATGATGGAGAACATTCCAGGTGTGGGGTATAGCCAGTGACAAGGCACAGAGATGGGAGATGGAATATTATGAATGAGGACCAGAGAGAGAAGAGTACAGTTTGGTTACATTGCAGTTTGCTTACATTAAGCCTACATGTTCAGTGAAGCTTAAATGAGAGGTTGAGGCCAGGTTGTGAAGGACTCCTTTGCATTCTTTTCTTGGATTTTGTCTCATGTGAATTTCTGAATGCCTCAACTGATATTCTTCTTTCTTCTTTGGCTGTTCTCTCTCTCTACAATATCACTTTGGATGTGAACATAGACAGCGTTCTTTGATTCTTTGAGAACATTGAACTGTCTCTGTTTTAAAATGCAACTTCCTTTTAGATTCTGGTTTCATTGGAAGAGAAAATGCCAAGATTAATATGACTCAATATAGTATATATCTGATTATGTTCACTTGGTCACTGTATATGGTCTCAATTTGATTTGATTTGATTTTTTGCTACTTTTAAAAAAATTTTTAAAAATTTATTTTATTAATTTATTTTGATTTATCAACAATCACTTCCATATGCTTTTGAGTTTAAAATTTTTCTCCCCCTTCCCCCCCACCCTCCCCAAGATGGCACACAATCTGATATAGGCTATACATTTACCTCCTATTAAACGTATTTTCACATTAGTGATGTTGTAAGTAAAAATTAAAACCAATAGGAGGAACCATCAGAAAGAGGAAACAAAACTCAACAGAAGAGGAAAGAAAGGATAGCCATTCAACTTCCATAGTTCTTTCTTTGGATGTGGATAGCATTTTCCATCACGAATCCTCTGGAGATGTCTTAGATCCTTGAATTGCTGAGAAAGGGTTAAGTTTATTAATATTAGTCATTGCACAACGTGGCTGTTATCGTGTACAACGTTCTCTTGGTTCTGCTCACTTCACTCAGCATCAGACCATACAAGTCTTTCCAGGTTTTTCTGAAGTCAGCCTGTTCATCATTTCTTATAGCCCAGTAGTATTCCATTACATTCATATACCACAACTTGCTCAGCCATTTCCCAGTTGATGGGTATCCCCTCAATTTCCAATTCTTTTGCCATCACAAAAAGAGCTGCTATGAATATTTTTGTGCATGTTGGTCCTTTTCCCATTTGTATGATCTCTTTGGGATACAGCCCTAGAAGTGCTATTGCTGGGTCAAAGGGTATGCACATTTTTATAGCCCTTTGGGCATAGTTCCAAATTGCTCTCCAAAATGGTTGGATCATTTCACAACTCCACCAACAACACCTTAGTGTTCCAATTTTCCCACATCTTCTTCAGCATTTATCATTTTTCTGTTTTGTCATATTGGCCAATCTGATAGGTGTGATGTGGTACCTAAGAGTTGTTTTGATTTGCATTTCTCTAATCAATAATTATTTAGAGTATTTTTTTATATGACTATAGATGGCTTTCATTTCTGCATCTGAGAACTATCTGTTCATATCCTTTGACCATTTATCATTTGGGAAACATGGTCTCAATTTTAGAGTGCCAACAGTGAAGTTAGGATTTAAAGATAGTCCATAATATTTGTGACCAGAGTATTCTATGCCCCCTTCCCTCTTCCCCACCAGTTTGCAATGATCACTGCAGAAGTGGAGGGTATTACACAGAAATATGGGCTATTTGATATTTTTCTTTGTTTTGTGCCAAAATAATTCATCTCCCAAGTAATCAGGGCAGTGAAGTAGAAAAAATGCTGGAGTTAATGCTGCTTAGTTGAAGATTAATAGAAGCTTTTCAGTTTGGTTTTCCCCACTTCTTAAACATACTGGCTTGAAAAAAAAAAGCTTTCCAAAAATATAGGGCAGGGGTGGGGGAACCTATGGCCTTCTGGGTCCTTGGGTGCAGTCTTTTGACTGAGTCCAAGTTTTATAGAACAAATCCTTTTACTAAGGCCATTTGTTCTGTGAAGTTTGGATTCAGTCAAAGGGTTGCACTTGAGAACCTAGAGGGCTGCATCCCTGCCTGAGGCTGTTCCCCTCTTCTAATGTAGATTAGCATCTCCTCTGCAATTTCCCATCTTAGTTGCTTGGTTAAGGTACTACTTGCTCAGAGTTATAGAGCCAGTCATTTTCTATCCAACTGTACTCCTGAATCATGGCCTCTAGAAACTCATCATCCTGAGAGATAATAAATGTTTATTGACTGAGTACCCTTTGCCGTCTGAGACCTCTCCCTCTCTGATTGAAGAGGGTAGAGCTGAACATGTGAGAACTCTTCTTAGATCCTCCATTTAATCCAGGGAGCCATGGCATCATTTACCACCCAGCTGTACTCTAGGACTTCATAATATCCTTAGCACCCCTCCCTCCCACCCCAGCTTCTTTTAATATATTTATCTTCTCCTATTAGCTTTTGAGCTCTCTGAGGGCAAGGACTGTTGGCTTTAGTTTTTGTTTTTGGTATGCCTGTACTTAGCATAGTACCTGGCACATAGTAGGTACTTGATAATGATTGATTGACCAGTCAGGGATTAAACCTCTATCTATAGTTCTCCAAGTCTGACTCTATGTCTACCAAGCCACACTGTTAATATACCTGCATTGGGTTAGTGAATCAGGGAAACTATAGGTGTGTAGAATACAGGCTTTTTATTTAACTTCAGCTTCTCTAAATTAATTTTTATATAGATTTTCATAGTTCACATCCATAAAACTACTCATGTCATCTCAATA
Organism: Phascolarctos cinereus; assembly: GCF_003287225.1. NCBI lineage: Eukaryota > Metazoa > Chordata > Mammalia > Diprotodontia > Phascolarctidae > Phascolarctos > Phascolarctos cinereus. The sequence continues at coordinate 412,621,207 of NW_027555958.1, forward strand.
GATGGCCACTTTCATTCATCAATCTTTGAAGACGCATTGTGTAATTTCCTTTACAGTTGACTCTTAGAGTAGGAACATATGATGCTGCATTCTTATTTTGTGAATGAGATTGAAAATAGGCCCATTATTAATTCAGAAAAACATCAGTGTTATATTTATTTTTTAAAATTACTGAGATAGGGCATCTGGTTTCAAGATTGTGTTTTGAAAATATGAAAGGCATCATTTATTATCTTTCCATTTTGGTGTTACCATTGATAATATGAGTATCTAAAGGCCATATAGTTGTATAATTTATTTGGCATTTGGAACATGTTTTAAAGAACAAACATGCTTGCTTCACTCATAGAACTTTTGTTCTGTTGTGTGAGTGAAGACAAATAAAATTGTAAACAACAGAAACATAGGAATAGAAGTTAGACTTTGATTTCATAGATCTTGGGAGCTCCTGGCTGAGGAACTTCCTTTACCAGTGTTGATCAGCAGTTTCTCAGCAAATTATAGTTTTTGAGAGTTTCCTAAAACACTGAGAGATTAAGTGAGTTGTCCAGAATCACAGAGTCTTCATGTGGCAGAGGCAGGACTGGACCTAGGGTTTTCCTAGTTTCAAGGCCTGCTCTTTCTCTACTACCCTACATTCCCTCTCCAACAGAAACACGCTTGTTATAAAATTGAACTAAATATAAAGGGGGCTGCACATTGCTTTGATAGACTGAAGGAAGACAGTTGGGGAGATTACATTACATGTGGCAGATTACTAAGGAAGGAGATTATTCAAGTTTCTCCAAACATATGGAATCAAAGATCTGAATGTAGGAATAAAAAGCTTAAATAAGTGGATCAGTACGCAAGTATTCAGTGCTTACTATATTCTAGCCAGTGTTCTGGGTGGATGAATTCCAAAATGAGGCAGTGCCCACAGGATGTATACAAAATAAAATACATAGTGATGGTGTACCTAACCACTCTGGGGTAATCAGAAAGGGCCCCTTGAATGTAGGAGGTGGTAGTTAAGGGAGCTTGTCTTGAAGGGAGCTAATGGTTCCTAGAGAAAGAGAGAAAGGATAGAAAAAATTCAGGCATAGACAGAGCTGGGTAAATACACTTGGATGGGGGAGAGAATGCTGTGTACATGGAACAGCTGAGAGACCCATGGCTGGAATATAGATTAGGTGAGGAGAAATAATATGTAACTAGTCTGGAAAGATAGTATGGGACCAGATGGTGAAGGAAATTTAAATGTCAAACAGAGGAGTTTGTATTCTATCTTCCAGGCAGTGAGGGGTACTGAAATTTCTTACTCAAGAGAGGAACATAGTGTTTTTGTCATGTCATGCCATTTTGGCAACTGTGTAGAAAAAGACAATGGTTTGGAGAGGGGAGAGACTGGATGTTGGGCAGTTGATTAGAGGCTTATTTTGATGATCCCAGGAAGGAGGGAATAAGGGGCTGGCCTGGGGTATTGTGGATTTAGGTCAATAAATATTATTTGGTAGCCACATGCAGGGCTGTTTGGGCACCCTTAACATGGGGACACTTACCTTTAAAGTTGATAAAATGATCATTCTCGCTAAGAAAATCAAATTGATTTTGATTCCATTTTGTAATTAATTCTATTTGTATCACCCCCAGTATGTTGCAAAATTTTGTAAGCCATGTTTCTTTGTCTCTGAGTTAAATTTAGCACTTCAGCTTTCCTATCTCAGCTAAGTTGTTCCATTAATCACCTTAATTGAAAGAAATATATTGTCTCCCCATATCTTACTACTCATGTATGATTAAGAAAGACCTGTTAACTTGCTAACAATTAGCCTTGCAAGATGGATGCCAGGAAGTCTGTTATCTCTGCCATGCTGTCTGTCCTTCAAGAAAGTCTGGACTGTTATCCATTCAGGTGTACATCACTGGTACATTTTCCCTAGCAACAAAATGGAAGGAAGAGTTGTTGCTATCCCTGCATTCCAAATTTACATTCAATCACATTGTTTTCTATCATCTATGATACTTCATACTTTTTAACCAATCGTACTGTTTAAGCTTCTTGTTCTTTGTTCTCTTGTACTTCCCAAAACTATATTAAGGCTGGTGAACCCTACCTCAAGGTCTTTGGTCATTGGTCATTGAGACAGACCATTGACCCAATTTATTGGTTACTGCAAGCCTAACTAATAAATTCATTATGTTCATATCCATTGTCTTTCAGTTAACATTAATTTTTTTTTAAGTGAGGCAGTCAGGATTAAGTGACTTGCCCAAGGTCACACAGCTAGTACATGTCAAGTATTTGGTCTGAGGCTGGATTTGAACTCCAGTCCTCCTGACTTCAGGGTCGGTGCTCTATCCACTGTGTCACCTAGCTGTCCCTAACATTAATTTTCAAATATAATACCCCCTAGAGAAACTTAGAGCATCACCTTTTGTCTGTGAGTATTATGCAAAGCATAATGTTACAGGAGTTAACAGTTAGGCAAAAAATGCGATGAGAAATTTAGACAGATTTGTACTTCTGTCTAGAATATAGGGAGAGGTCAAGGACAGCTTCATGGAGGAGGTTGCTCCTGAATTGGGCCTTAAAGGAAAGGGTGAGGTGTTTCTGACATGAGATGGAGCATAGCCCTTGAAAGAATAGGAACTAATAGTAACGGCACAAAGATGGGAAAAAGTAGAGTGAAAGTAGAAGATGAAGCATAGTAAAGTTTGTTTGGTACTTGGCATGTGAAGAAAGGTGTGAGAGAAGACAGGACAGGTAGGTTGGAGCCAGATTGAATAATTCTGTAGACAATAGAGAGTCTTTAAATGTAACAGTGATGAGATAGTGGTACATTAAGGGAGTGTTGCGTGGAAGTGTAGAGAATGGATTGAGAGAGTATAGAATGGAGTCCAGAAGATCAGCTATGATTACCTGTGTCTAAGGGAGAAGAAATAAACTCTTGCCCCAGTAAGTTGCCTTGAGGAGGGACTCTTCGTGAGAATAATAGCCCTGCTTCTTATAAAAGATTTCTAGAATCAAATGACAGGACAAAATCTTGTCTCCTCCTTTTAGTTAGTTCTCTTGGAGGATGATCAGGAGTGAATGCCCTGGCTTGTTTTATAAATCAGTGAAATCAATTTGATGCTTTTTAATTGTTAATATTTGATATGGATTTTTCAGGACAATGTTCATTATATCTGGGATGTTGGATAGAAGAGGTGGTAACAGGTTATTATTGTATTTTGGGCAGTGAATTTTTCCTGTAATGTAAAATTCAAGATGTTAGGCACTTTGTGTGCTATTGGGATTTTCTATTGATAGTAACAAGAAAATAATATTAGCATCATTGATGAAGCCAAATTTCTTTCTCTTTATTTTGCAGTAGTATTATTGATTCCACAGAATACAGTCAACCTCCAGGTTTCAGTGGGAGCTCTCAGGTAAGAAGCTACATTAATTGTTCCTTTTTTTTTTTAACAAAGAAAAGATGGAAAGTAACCACTTGAATCTAAGAAATTTGAAACACTTCTTCAGAAGTCTAATTACATTAATAAACCTCCCTTTAAAGTGGTAATATTGTTTCAACAACAAATGTCAACAGATATTTATAAATTACTTACTGTGTACTAGGACATTGTTAGGCATTAGGAATACGGAGGGGAGAAAACAAAATAGTCCTTGCCTTTAGGGAATTTACAGTTGTAATAAGGGAAATATGACATTTACAATAGGAAATATTATACAGGGTAGAATGTGACAGGATCAAATGATACAGATTAAGACAAAATATTCTAGGATAAATGGAAAATTTGAACTTTTGTATCCTGAACAACTGTGATGGAATAGTGAGGAAAAAGATGAACTTCTGGTTCCTGCCAATTATGTCATTAAACTTTATAAAATAGAAGCACTTTATACATCAGTATAGTCTTTACCTTGTTGTGTCTAGTTCCCGTTGACTCTCTAACAATGATAAAGGAGTTTTGAACTTGCGCATATGACAGTTGTGTAACCTATCAGGTTGTGATTTTCTCTGTTAAATAAGTGAAATTTGAATGCTAGTGATAAAAGCTGCTTTAAAACTGTTGGGATAATCACTCCACTATTTAGATAGTATTTTATATTTCCTTTGTCATCTTAAATGGTGAGCTTAACTATGGGAAACATTTTGCAAAGTCTTGTGCTGGTGTTGGAAGACTACCGTTTAATCTCTGGAAACTTCTTTATACTATATTTTCCTCATCTATAATATGGGGATGATAGCACACTACATATCTGATTGGATTGTTGTGAAAATATAGTAATAGTAAATGTTGAAAAGACTTGAAAGTAATAAATACGTAGATCCAAGATCCTTTGTCTTAGAAATAGTGAGAATTTTTTGCCTTTCATCATTTTGTATCTGTGTTATTCTTATGATTGTTTTGGTATAATTTTTATATGTTGATTGGATTGACCATTTTGTTTAGAACATAGTAAGTTGAATATCACACTGAATGATTTTTATTTCTTTGGGAGTTTCTTTTTCTTTCCTTTTCATTTTAAAGAGTTTAATTGATTTAACCAGACTTAATTTCAGTATCAGGAAATTTTTTAATGCTTGAGGTAAGACGTCAGACATAAATTGAACTAGACTTTTAAAATGTAAAGAATGTGCCCCCTCTTAAATGCACATATATGTTGCCTGGTAGACTGAAGATAATGCATTTTGAACAGGAGACATTATTTGAGAATTTATAAACACTTTCAGGTTCTTTCCATCTTTTTTTTTATGATGAAGTTTATAGTAGAACCTGAAGTTTTAACACTAATTCTCTAGGTAAGCATTTACTTGTTGATTAATATTTAAGTATACTACTTGACAGGATCTTGTGAACGAGCTTCAGAGTGAATTGGATCGTGCAGTTTTTGGTTTGTATGCGTTCAGACAAACCATTAAGTACTCTGACTCTTTTTAGGATTTATTCACAGAGTTCAATTGTGTTGAGAGAAACCTGGTTCCCTAGTTACTTGGTAAGTTTCTATTTTGCTCTTCAGTTGAAATCTTAGTAACTGGATTTGTGGAGTTTAAATGAGAATTGGTCTCAGTTTTCACATTTTGAAACAAGTTAAAATAGTTCATTGCTAGTTAATATAGTGCATAGGTGTATCAGTGTTTGGTTGAGGTGATTCCAGCAGACAAAGCTACTATGTCATATAGTCAACATAATTAAGCACCGGAGTGTTTGACCTCTGTCCTCCATGAGTTTATATTGCATATTGTTTAATTAGTTCAACAAACATTTACTAAGTTCCAGTAATGTACCGTACTAAGTACTACAGAAGATACAGACACTAAGAAGTCCCTTTCCTCATGGAAATAAGGGTGACATAATAGAGCAAGTGACATTTGAATTAAGCTTTGAAGGATGTGTATCATTTCAATGGCCTAAGACTGGTGGAAGAGATTTTAAGTTTAGAGAATAGCACAAAAGCAAAGGATGTAGGAATGAGGGTAGGAATAGGCAAGTTTTTCAGAGGAAACCTTAAATGGTTCAGGCTGGAATATGTATATTAGGGAGTATATGTTAGGGAGTCCTATAGGATATGGATTGATGACAGTGCAACCAGATATACTTCTAAGATAGGCATAGGATAAATATTTTTCCCCCACATTGTTGACTGATAAACTTGAATTCGATCCTGACAAAATTCTAGAATATACTGTTAGAAGAATGGTTTGTGAGTCTTTAAAAAGGGAAGCAGTGATCACTAGTAATCAGTATTAATTCATCAAGAATACTTAATGGCAGACTAACTTAGTTTACTTTAATAACAGGATTTTAAGATGGTATGATAAGGAGAATGTTAGAGAATACTTGGCATTTGACAGAAACTGTTAATAACAGACATACTTAGGTGATGAGTTAAATGAGTTTGGAATGTGTTGCTTGACCAGATTTTAAAGAACGGTGATTAATGGATTATTGTCTTCCTGATATGAGGTCTCTAGTATAATATTCCAGAGATTTCTCCTTGGTCCTATTGTGTTCAAGACTTTTTATCAGTGATTTGGATAACAGAAGGGCAACCACCGTAGTGAAAACCTTTGAGTTGATTGAATGAAGGATTTGGAGTTATTTAGCCTGGAAGTGACAAAAATTGAGCTGGAGTGTGTGGTAGATAGAGCTACAGGTGCTATCAAGTAGCAGGGATTAAATTTGTTCTTCTTGCCCCAGAAGTCAGAACTATGAACACTAGGTAGAACTTGGAAAGAGGTAAATGTTAAATTTGATACAAAGGAAACCTTCCTAATAGTTATAGTTATATAACTTTAAAAATTTTAAATGCGCGTGTGCACGCGCGCACACACACACACACACACGTGTTCTCCTTCCCTTCTCTCTTTTTCTCTTCCTCCTGTCCTTGGTCTCACACTTTTTTCTTCATCTTGCACTTGAAAATCAGTATCGTCAATATCAGTATATTATATCTGGCAACATTTTCTAGTACTGGATGTACTTTCCTCATGTGCAACAGCATAACGGACCTGGAACAATAGTAGAAACACTGCTTGCTTTCTCAGCTACCTTCACTAAGTAACCTCTCTTCTTTTGAAACTCATTCTCAGCACAATTGTATTGCCCTGTTCATGTTCTGATTGTTTTAATGCCATGGATCTCAAGTTATTTCCCTTGTTTTTCAGGGAGGTCAACACCTAGTTCACAGTATTTGTTTACCTGAATCTTTACATTCGTGCTTGGAACTCTTCCTGTACATATTGAAGTCCCCTGAAATACCCTGGCTTTTGAGTTCATCAACTTCCTAAATTCACATGATCTTTACCTTCACTCTACCTCAGTTACACATATGGCTGATCATATTTTTCATCTCATCATTAACTATAATGCATAATTTTTTAAAATTTCATTTCATTTTCATAAAGGTCCGCCTTCTCCCTTCTCTCCTTCCCCACCGTTTAGAAAGCCAGAAAAACAAAATCTGTTGCAAACATGTAATCAAGCAAAGCAAAAGTCCTTTGCTGACCCTGTCTCCCCACCAATTTTTTTAATTTTGTGAGTTTTTTGTTGTCTTTGCCAATATGATAGGTGTGAAGTAAAATATCTAAGTTGTTTGGATTTTTCTAATTATTAGTGACTTAGAGCATTTTTTCATATCAATTGAGGCAGTCCTTACTCTCATTGAGCTTGACTCCTCTGTAAATAGAGGGAATTGGAGCAAATGGCTTCTGAAGACCCTTCCAGCTGGAAATCTTTGATCCTAAATAAAGATATTGTTTATATATGGTGATATATAAATAAAGAGGTAGACATTCCTTGTAACTGTGAAAATGATGCAAGTCTTCAGGTATGAGGAGGCCTGAGCTGTACGCCCTTGCATTATTATCAATCATTGCAGAAAACCCTTGGACAGAATAGGACATTTATGTTAAAAATATAAAAGAACTCTTCCTTAATATCAGTTAACAAATGTGTTATATACCTACTGTGTGCCGGTAACTATACTAGACAGTAGGGTACAAATGTAAAGAAAAAATCGTTTTTCTCAAGGAAAGATAAAAAATATTTACATAAAATCAAGAGCTAGCATTATTTTTTATGTGAAAACACTGAAACGTTTCCCAAAAAAGGTCAGTGGTAAATGAAGAATGTCCCATGCCTGCACCATTATTCCATATTGTATAAGGAATGCTGCTGGTTATGGTATCAACATGGGAGATATAAATTGTGGGAATAAGTATAGACAAAATGGAGGTAAATTATGTCTTATTTGCAGATATTATGATTCCACCCCCCCCCCCCAACAATTATCACAGTTGAGCTTGAACCCTTTTGGGAGAACAAGACTTGACCCAGAGTCATGGTAGCCAATAATAGAGTTGTTTCCAATACAGCCATACCTATTCTTATACCCCTAACGTTTTCTCATTCCTTTCCACTCCCTTCACTGAGAAAGTTCCTAGCTTCCTCCTTCTGAACTCCTCCACTTCCAAGCTAAGCCCACTACCTGAGCACACACAGAAATTGGCATGCCTCAACACCACTGGGAAAATTCTCCTTTCCCTTGGCCGTAGAATACCAATTCCAAGGTTCTGAGATCATCCAGTGGAGGTGTCAGGTAGTCCTTAGAGGGCTTCTCTGTACCCTGAGGCAGTAAGCAGTGAGAAAGGCTTTCCTCCTCACTGTCTCTCACTCCTCCTTCATCCTTCATATCCAGTCTGCTTCAGGGTGTAGGGTGTGTTCAGGGAAGACTAGTGCCTCTTTTGTGAGGGTTGCTTTCCACCTTTGGTGTATCCACCTAACTCTTAACTTGTGGCTCTAAGGAGCTGTAGCATGTGCAGCATCCACAGCTGGGTAAACCGCTTGAGCAGACTGGCTAAACCAGGTTGAGCAGTGGTCGCTTAACTACTGAAGACTTGTGCATCTCATGACCTTCTTATCACCAACACTGTCTTCCATTTACATAAATGCACTAAAAATTCGCAGATGCACCTTTGCAGCAAATGTTGGCATTTAATAGGCTGTGCCATTGTAAGGAGAAGAGACAAGATGTGAGAGTGATGAAGGCAATATGTGGTGTAGAATGTTAGACTGATCATAGACTTAGCCTCTCCAAGCTAAATATTCACATTCAACAAAAGTGGTGGCTGTAAGGCAGGACAAGATTAGAGCACTTCTATGAGCATAAACAGTTCATAGCTAACTGGAGCAAAAGTTGAGTCAACACATAGTTGGCAACAGTGGAGCCGAAAAGGAGTGGGGAACTTTTAGAGTGTATTTGCTTATGTGGGTCAGAACACTGTCAAACATCAAGACTGGTTTGATGAGTATGATGGAGAAATTCAGAAGCTGCTAGTTGAAAAATGAGAACTCTACAGGGTTTATTTACTAGCAGGATAGTTCATCCATCTCTATGAAGGCAGCATTTAACTCTTATCAGAAGCAAAGTACAAGTGAAGGTAGGAGAGATGAAAGATTTTTGGATCAGTAAGAGGGCAGATGAAATTCAGTTTGACGCTGATAGTAACGATCCAAAGTGCTTTTATGATGACCTGAAAGCTGCTTATGGGCCAAAGGTGTATGGTGAATCCCAGCTACTCTGTCCTGATGGAGCCACAGTGATTAGTGATAAAGGACATAATCCTGGAGAGATGGGCTGAACACTTCCATAATGTTCTTAACAGACCATCATCAATCAATGCTGAAACCATTCACTGTATACCTCAGGTTGAAGTCAATCCCTATAGCCAAATTTCCTACTGAAGAAGAGGTTTTAGATGCCATTAGGCTCCTTTAGTATGGCAGAGCACCTGGTGTTGATTCTGTTCTACTGAGATTTACAAGGAGGTGGGCCCATTGCTTATACAAAAGCTGGCTGAAATTTTCCAGATTACATGGCAAGAAGAGATTATCTCTCAGGAGTTGAAGGACACCTCCATTGTTCATTTCTATAAAGGTAAAGGAAATAGATTGTCCTTTGACAATCTCTCTCTTAGTCATTGCTGGCAGGATTCTTGCCAGAATCTTCCTTCTGATCCTTCATTGGAGGATGATCATCTATCTGAGGGCCGGTGTGGCTTTAGAAAGGGCTGAGGAATGGTTGATACAGTGTTTGTTGCCTGACAACTCCAGGAGAAATGCCAGAAGCAGAACAGAAGTCTGTATGCAAACTTCATTGATCTGATCAATGCCATTGATACTCTGTCATTAGGGCTTATGAAAAATTATGTCAACATTTGGTTGCCCAGAGAAGTTCATCAGTATTGTACATCAGTTTCATGACGGCATGTTTGCCTGGGTTCAGAATAATAGATGGTGCTCTTGTACTTTCCCAGTCACCAGTAGAGTGAAACAAGGCTGTGTGCTTGCTTTCATGCTTTTTAGCATGATGTTTTCAGCAGACCTTCAGTGAGAATGAGTACAGCATCAAGGTCACCACACTGATGGTAAATTATTTAACTTGAAAAGTCTACAAATCAAGACTAAAGTGGAGAGAGAGTTGGTGCATGATTCTTTTGTTAGTAGATGATTGTGCATTCAATGCAGCCTCTGAAGCTGAGATACAAGGTATGGAATCCGATCTCTGCCACTTGTGGTAATTTTGGCTTAACAATTAACACTAGGAAAACTCAGGTGCTCCACTAGCCAGCACCATACCATCTGTACATGGAACCATTGGTTACAGCAAAATGAGAAGTTTTGAATTTGTGGATAAGTTCACTTACCTTGGCAGTATACTTTCCAGGGATGTATACATTGATAATGAGGTTGATGCATGCATTGCTAGAGCTAGTTCAGTGTTTAGGAGGCTCTGAAAGAAAGTGTGGGAGAGAAGAGATATTAGGCTGCCTACTAAACTGAAGGTCTGCAGAGCTGTTTTGCTCACCTCATTGTTGTATGCCTGTGAAACCTGGACAATGTACTAGCACCATGCCAGAAAACTGAACTGCTTTACTGGCCTGATCAGATCACTTCTTCTTTTAGAAACTCGGGCCTTGGATTAGAATAATGTTAAAAAATTTAAGTACGTGTAACTATTTTGGTATCATATTTAGAGAAAGACTGATAATGTTTTTCCTTCAGGTTAGATCAAGGACTTTAGAGGTAAGTACTGTCCTAATATAATTTTGGAAAAGGTAGCTTAAGTAGAGAATGGGTGGGTAAGTCTTAGTTTGTTTCCACAATATTGCCATCCAGTATTACGGTTCCATATTTTAGTCAGTCATCAAACTGATTAATCACTTTCTATGTGCCTAGCACTGTATTAAGTGCTGGGAATATAAATATCAACCAAAAAGAAATTTAGCATCTGTCCTCAAAGACTTTTCATTTTAACAAGGAGGCTAACACATGCAAGGAAGCTCAGAAGCATTGGGTTGAGGGGGAAGATGGTACCTGGTGTGGGATCATGATGGAGATATTGAGAAGATGCACATGGGTGGGAAAAGAGATGTATTGCTTGGGCTCTGTCCTGAAGTGTAGGCTGTAATGTCATGCTTTCATATCAATAATCTTTTGGTTTTTCCAAACAATTTCTAAGTGTATCTTTTCCTATGATAGATTCATAGCTGAATTTTTGATTATTCAGGAGACATTTTTTTAATGTAGATGTTTCACATTTCCTGACATTAAACAGACAAAAACAAAAGTTTTTCTAATTAGGTATACCAATCAGTGGACCGATATTCGTCTGTTTATACAGGACATATTGCTTTCATACTTATTATAAATTCTGGATCTTTTTGAAACTAGTTCAGGTTGTACCCAGTAACCTTAGCCAGTAACCTTGTATGTTGTTTGTGATGTTTGTCTGACATTATTTGACTTACATCTTGGATTCATTAATCAAGTCGTTTGTAATTTTCAGGTTTTTTTTTTTTTTAAGATTTAAGACATTTAAAAATAAACTAGGCGTGATAGCCATTTGAGTTTGTAATGTTGACTTACGCTGAATTTTTAGTTGATTTGCTTTGTACTTTCCAAGATTGGCTTGCTGTTTTTCATTATTCTTATGTTACACTGAAAAGAAAAGAAAAAAAACCAAACCTGTGTTTATTGCTTAGCTGAAAGATTTATTTTAAGATTTTTATTTTGTACTTAAACTTTCTTAATTCATGGTCTTCTTATATATATTTTTAAATTAGTTTTTTTTTCCTTTCTACCTCCTTTCCACACTTGACAGAGATCTTTTGGGAAATCTTTTGGATGTTGTGTTTGTGTCTTGATAACTCTTTTAAATTCTTTACTTTTAATCCTTAAAGGTAGGCTTTAAAAGTCATGGGTTCCTAACTGCTGGTTTATTTTGTTTTGTATGGAGCTCTGGAATTTTTAAAGGGTACAACATAAAGTAATAAATTTATTAGCTTTTATTCCAGTTTTACTTAGAAAATAAGTTTGGTATAGGATTCATTCATATCTTGAACACTCTACAAAGGTCCACAATATAATTAACTATTGTCATCCTAATGTAAGATTTGACACATTAATTATTGGACTTGAGAATAAGGGGCTTTGTTATGATGTCATTATTTCTGTTATTTTTTTATTGGATCAGCAATTAGAAGCATTCATCTTTAAATGATTTCACTGCTTTTATATTCTTGGCAAATTGCTGAGACAGAATATGTAATGGAATATTCTCCATTGTGTTTCACCTCTGTTTTCAATTTAATCCCATTGAGAATCAGTTTTTGTTGTCATGAGATTTTTGAAAGTTTCTTTTTTCAAAAATCATGCACAGAATTGCCTTCTTATTATTGACTTGTTCTATGATGATTTTAGCTTGTTGTGGTTAATTTCATAGCACTGTATACCTTTTCATTTGTGCTTTTTGCTTCAGGGTTTGAAGAGTGCATGCACACATAGATGTCTTGTCTGAGGTGGAGATATGTTGGAGTTCTTTTAAAGTATTTAGTAGTTGTAAATCTAACATGTAGTTGATACCTTGTTATATTTCTTTAGTAATAAATTTAAAAGATAAAGTTGATAAAGACGTTAAGAGATTACAAGGAAATGTTTGTGTACTTCTTAATAGGATTGTAGCGAATGTGCAATTTATTTTCATTTTCTACGTGCTTGCACTGTGAAGACCTCTAAACTTCTTGTGGTGTTTTAATAGGAGAAGTGGCTTGACTGCTCACTCAGCATCTCTTCTTGGGTATTCCTCAGGCATCTTAAAGTCAGGATGTCCAAAAAAGAACTGATTGTTCCCCCCAAACCTATCCATCTCCCAAGCTTCCTATTTCTTTTGAGGGTGTCATTTACCCAGGCTTGCAACTTTGGAGACATCCTTGGCTTTTCCATCTTTCTTCCTCACCCATTCTTCCCTGTTGTTAAGGTTTATCAACTTGGCTCATCTCCTTCTTACTCACACAGCTGCCTTCATTGTTTAGCACATCGTTGCCTATTGCTAGGGCTCTTGTAGTTTATCTCCCTGCTTCCAGACTGTCCTTACTCTTCTCTATCCTCTATACCAGAGGAGTCAGACTTCTGTTTGCAGCTCCCATTACTCCCCTTGTGCTCCATTGTAGCTACCAATTTCTTCTAGGATAGAATAAAAGTTCTTTGCAGGGCATTTAAATCCTGTCATGGAATGGCTTTTACCTATGTTTCCAGTCTTATTCCCATAATTCCCTGTAAGTGCCGTATGTTCTAATCATAATTGGCCTGATAGTTCATCCCTATATATGATATTCCCTCTCCTGCCTCCATACTTTTGTGAATAACATTCCCTCTTCAGTTTCCCTCTGGGTTCCTTTCCAGCCTGTGGCACACAGCCCAGATACTACCTCTTATATGAGTTTTTTCCTAATCCTTCCTTTTATTCTCTCCTTCCATGCTTCATCCCTTCTGAAATTACTTTGTATTATTTTGTATATTTGTTGTATTTTCTTATCTTTGTATTTGTTATGTGCTTTCTATTGTCCATATATGTTATGTATATTTTATTTGGTGATCTCACTAGCTCCCATGGTTTCAATGGCCATCTTTATGCAGATGACTTTCAGATCTACTTGTCTAGCCCAAACCTCTTTCCTAACCACCAGTGTGTATTAGACATCTTGAACTAGATGCATCACAGATATTCTAAATTCAGTATGTTGAAAACTGCACTCATTATATTTTTTCCTTAACCATTCTTACAACCTTATTCTTTATTACTGCCGATGTGGTTACTTAGGCTCATATACTCAAGGGTCATCCTTACTTCCTTACTCTCAACCCCAATCAGTTGCTGATTTTTAAAAGTCTTTTCAGTTTACCTCCATAACATCACTTAGCCCTTTTCTCCTCTTGACACTGCTACCACCATGGTGCATGCTCTTGTCACTTCCCACCTAGACTGTTGCAGGAGTCTGCTGGTTGGTTGGTCTCCCTGTCTCAAGATTCTGCCCACTCCACTCAGCTATCAGATTGATCTTCCTAAAGCCCAAGTCTGACCATGTTGCCACCCCTACCACTCACCTCCATTCAGCCCTACCAGTAGCTCCCTATTACCTTCAGGATCAAATATAAAATACTGTTTCGCTTTTAAAATTGTTTGTGATATGGTCCCTTTCTACCTTTCTGGTCTGCTTATGCCTTATTCCCCTCTAGATATTCTGTGATCCAATGATATTGACCTCTTTGTTGTTCCTTGAACATGTCATTCTATCTCTTTTCTCTGAGTATTTTCACTGTCCATCTTCTGGTTTTCCTGTCTTTCTTCAGGTCTCAGCTAAAGTCCCACTTTCTACATGAAGCTTTTCCCCATCCTTCTTAATCCCAGTTAGGCTACCTTGAGTTCATCCTGCATATATCTTTTATATAGAATTGATTCTATGTTGTCTCCTGCATTAGACTTTGAGCTCCTTGGCAGAGCTTAGCGCAAATAAATGCTAGCTGACTTGACTAGACTTGTTCTTCAGTGAAATAAAAGTTTCTTGAGTACAAGTCTTTATATCCCCAGCATTTAGCAGTCTCTTGCACATTTTATGTACTTAATATAAGTTTGTTGAACTTGAATCATAAATGGGATTGTATTTTCTTCTGCCGCCAAGCATTTTCTTGAGTTGTAGAACCGTTTGCCTCAGAGTAACGCATACCGATATGATCATTGTACAATTTAGCTGGAAAAAAATATAAACATGTGGAAAGTTAAAATATAATACAGTTTCAAAATGCCAAATGAGTGTGGACCAAAAAAACTAGCAGTTTCTAAAAGGCAAGAGACCACTGTGGATTGAAGTGATCTGGACATAACAGAATGCAGGTGGATACCAGTAGCTTGAGTAAACATGATTTGAAAAGTAAATTTGTCACGTAAAATCATGAGCAAAAGCAAATCAAAACAAAAGTATTAATGATTAATTACTGTTTTATATTATCTATTATCTCTCTCTCTCTCTCTATATATATATACATACATATATATATATATATATATATATATATATATATATATATACACACACACACACACACACACACACATATACATAATTCCCTATTTGTGGAATATTGTAACAACATTCCTAATATCCCACAATGATTTTATTTGTGTCCTAATACCATAGATACATTAAGTATGGCCACTTCAGAACAGAAATGATAAATGAGATAGCAGGTTTTCTCTAAAAAACTCATTTTTGTCACGTGATTTTTAAAATATATTGTTCATTATAGACCAATAAAGCCATGATATAAATCATAATATAGTTTGGTGAACATTGCTTTTAGCAGAATTCATGTGCCCTATCATTTTATTTTAGGTGATATGTTGTTCCAATTAACTAATAATATTTCTAAAATAATTATTAAACTATTTAAGTAGGGGCAGCTAGGTGGCACAGTAAATAGAGCACCAGCCTGTGCTCTAAGTTCAAATCTGGCCTCAGACACTTGACACTTACTAGCTGTGTGACCCTGTGGCAAGTCACTTAACCCCATTGCCTACCTGGAAAAAAAAGAAAGAGGAAACTATTTAAGATAGTTCTCCTAATAAAGATAGAGTCTGGACTCGTGATTTCATTATGTAGGAATCTCTAAGTGAGAAACAACTTCTACCAATGCATTTTACAATCTTAGAGTGTAGCTTTATTCAGGGGTCACATAGCTAATATACGTCAGAGACAAACTTGGAACTCTGGTCTTCCTGTTACTGAGGCCAGCTTTCTTTGCTCTGTGCTGTGCTAGCCCCTGGAATTAGTTATTTTTTAAAGTTTTAAGTGATCTGTGTGTTGTTTAAGCATGTATATGTGTGCTCACATGCTTGCGTAAAGGTCTAGAGCCTCTTTGCAGGCCACCAAATCAAACAATGGATCCCAACTCACAGGCTTATTTTATTGTGAAAGTTTGCTGATTCTTTCTTGCATTTTACTTTGAGTAAGGCAGACTTCAGATATTCTTACTATAGATTTTGAATCATAGATGGAAATTTCATTACCTTTAATCATAGTCTGTCTTTCACACACAAATTAAAAATATGAGGTATTCAGTCTCTGCTATTTCCAGACACTGTTAGACAGTGGCAGTGCAAATTCAAAGAATGAAACAGTCTTTACTTTCAAAGAGCTTATATGCTTACAGAGGATTTTACATTTTTAATGGACAAAGTATCATACTTGGTCAATGTAGTATAACAGCCACTAATAAATCTGAAGTAGTTATTGTAATTATTTACTTTAAAATCCAAGTATAAGGATGAACTTACAAGCAATAATGCATAGACAAATAATGGTTTATATAGTTTGCTTTGTATTCTAAATAAATCTGTCCTTTGTCATCCCCTTCTCAGACAAAGAAGCAGCCTTGGTACAACAGCACATTAGCATCACGACGGAAACGCCTCACTGCTCATTTTGAGGATTTAGAGCAGTGCTACTTTTCTACAAGGATGTCTCGGGTCTCAGGTAAATGCTCTATTTGTGCCTAAAATATCAGTGCTTAAGGGTTAGATGAAGTTTGCAATTTTGTTAAGCCTGTGTTGTTGAAAAATGTTCCCTATGGTTGGGGATGGAGAACACTAGTTGAAATACATTCTTTATGTAAAACCAAACAGTAACTTCAAATAGCTAGTGTTTCCAGAACTTAATTGGAAGAAAGGAGCATCTACATTACATTTTCTAGGAAGAGAAGAATTTCAATAGTCATAGATCATTAATCAGCAAGTATGCTCTTATTAAATGCCAGGTACCATACCAAGTTCTGGGAATAAATGAAAAATAAGTATATTTCAGGCATGGAGTCCAGTTTATACAATAGCACAGAGACTAGGGAAGACTGTAGGGGAAAGTAATTTGAAACAAGATTGGAAATATAGGTAAAAAAATCTGGGGGGGTTTTCTAGTCTTTAGAAGCAAACTGCTGAATATAAAAGAAAAGCAGTAATAAGTACATATGTTCTCAGCAAAAATGGAATTCCTGTATTGTCACTGAAGAAGCAACATGGCCTTTGACTTGAGTTAAAATCTTGCCTTTTGACACTAAGCTATGGGATTGTGTAGGTCACTTAACTATACTGAGGCCCACTTTCCTTATCTGTAAAAAATGAAGGGGTATGATGTCCAGCTTTAAACAGGATATATTCAGGATAATATATTCAGGATACTGAATGTATTATTCAGGATACCGAAATCCTTGTTCATAATAAATCGTCATAGATTAGGTTTTCTGAATAAATCCTGCTCGCCGTTTTGTCAAGTCATTGAAATAGGGCCTAAATTTTCCTTTGTGTAATCCTGTTTAAAATCCTTAAAACATCCTAGGTTATGGCTATTATGAATGTAGGTAGAGGCAGATTGGTAGAATACAGTGATCTCAAACTCAAATAGAAACGTCCACTACACCAGACCTAAGGATCCCAGTGACTTGAAAATTAAAATATTTTGACTTGAAAATGACATATGAACATTATCTATGTTCTTTTTTCATTTTCCTTCATTTTGTTAACTATTTCCTAGTTTCATTTTAATCTCGTTTGGGCAGCACTTTGGAGTTAGCTCTTTGTTGGATACCTCTGGTGGAATGAATAAGAGCCATCCCCAGAATCAGAAAAGCATGGGTTTAGATTCCATCTCACAGTCCCTTAGGTGATTCTTTAAAACGGTCCATTGCAGAGCAGTTGTCCACCTACGTCGGAGAAACCATTTATTCAAAAGGAGTTCCAACTACAGTGAAATCACAGATCTGTCCCCCTCCCCCTTTATTTTATTCTCTCACACTCATTATGCGTGTTTCTTTTGTTCTTATGATTTTTAGCAAAGTAAGCAATAATGGCATATAGGTTTGCTTGAAATTGATGAAAAAGGTTTTTTCTGATGAAGAACTTTCTTTGTTGCTTAATCCCCATTGCTGTTCTGCCATCTTGAATTCACTGTCTACTGTCTTTTTTTTTTTTTTTACTTTTTGGTGAGGCAGTTTGGGTTAAGTGACTTGCCCAGGGTCGCACAACTAGTAAGTGTCAAGTGTATGAAGCCAGATTTGAACTCAGGTCCTCCGGACTCCAAGGCTGGAGGCTGAAGCTCTTTCTAGCTGTCCCCTTCTACTGTCCTTTTTTTGATGAAATTTTCTATTTCTATAATTTGTTCTTTGAACTACTGATGCTTTATCATAGTGTTATATAGTATACAATTATTTTTGTGTTCTTTCTTTAAGAATTCTTTATTGAATTTAAGTATTATTGCATTGTGATCAGTAAATGATTCATTTAGTAATTCTGCTCTTCTATGTATGTTTTTGTTGAGTTCTTTATGCCTGAACATGTGGTTAATTTTTGTTAGGTTGTCATGTACAGCTAATAATTGAATAATCACTAGATATATATCATATCTAATTTTTAAAATATTCTATTCAGATGGTTAACTTTTTTCTTGTTCACCTGTTGATGAGATTTTTCTAGGCCGGAACTTAAGGTTTCTGACTGTTAATAGTTTTACTATCCGTATCTCCCTGTAATTCAATGAACTTCAATGAAATCATGATTGCTGAATTTGCTTTTTGGTGTCTAGTTGAAGCATAATAGTTTGTTCTATCTCTTCACTTCAACTCTGTGAATCTTTGTGTTTCAAATGTGTTTTTTTAGTGACATATTGTCAGATTCTGTTTTCAGATCCATTCTATCTTCTTCTGTTTCATAAATGGGTTCATCCCATTCACATTAAAAGTTATGATTGTTAAATACATACTTCTCTCCATCCTATCCTCTTGTTCTGAGTCCTTTGTTCCTTTATCCCTCTTGAAACATAAGAAGGTGGTAAAAGAGGAATTCATTTAACATTTGTGATCTATAAATAAAATAACCTCTGTTTCTTCTTTTGCAACTCTTCTCTTTCCCTTCCTCTGTCCTGTTGCAATATTTTTCTTTTTTTCTTTTTTTGCTTTTAATCCTTGCATTATGTTTCTCTCTCCAACATAGGAATTTGTTTTGCTTATGACTGTTCTCCTACCTATATTGCTCTCCCTCTTTGGACTTGCCTTTTTTCAGTCCTTGTCCTTTCATCTTCCTATTTCCCTTTTGAGTTTAATATATTTCCATTCTGAGATGTCTACCATTTTTATCTTGTCCTGTCCAGTCCAACAATTATTTTTTTTTCAGTAGAGAAGAGAAGGAAAATAAGAGTTGAGAATCTCTGCTGTTTCTCTTTTATCTGTTATCATCCCATCCAACCTGACTTGTTTTGTATTCCTTCTTTAATCCACCTCTTTTCTCTAGTATAGATTTAATAATATCTAGAATGACAACAAAACCTTTATTCCCCCTTCCTTGTTCCTTGTCAGTCTTGGCTCATTTGGAACTTTAGCTGTCCTGACATTATTCTTAAAGAACTTCATCATGCTTTTGTATTAATCTTCTTTTACTTGCTGTTTTTTTTAATGTATCTTTTAAAAGATGTGAGTCATTGACTTCCTTTTTTTAGGAGATTCCTATTTTTCATCGGAATAATTTTTCTTTCTGTCTTTTGAATTTCATTCTTGACAGCTTCACTTGAACACTGAAAGTGATCCTCCCTTCTCTTCTGATACTTATTGTTCTATTCTTGGCTTTTCTATTCTTTTGTGTCATCATATTTAAGATTAGGATTCCATTTCTCCAAAGCTTCCTCTTTCTCCATCTGATCAACCAAGTGTCTTTTATTTGTGAAATTTAGATCTAGGATAGAAGTTCACCTCTTTACTTCCTCCATCTTTTGAAGGATAAAATTATCATTAGTGGAAATCCCATTATTAGCCTTCCTGCTTCTTGCAAGGAGTTCTAGCAGTAGTCCAAATAATTGAAGTTCCTGATTATTAATGAAAATATGTTGAATTTATATGAGAGGCAGTCTAGCATAATTGACCAGAGTATGAACCTGGAGGAAGAAGTATCTGGATTCAGATTCTTGCCTCTGCCGTTTGTTGATCATTGTGTGGTTGCTTAAACCATTTACCCCCAGTTTCCTCATATATTCAACAGTGATGACAATAATTGAAGTACTTGCTGTATAGGATTTTTGTAGGGTTAAATAAGATGTCTACATAGAATTTTAAAATATTTTTGTTGCTCATTGTTGTTCAGCCTGTTGTTTGTTGTTCAGTTGTTCAGTTGTGTACAAACTCTTCATTATCCCATGGACGTAGCATGCCAGTGCTGTCTGTGAGGTTTTCTTGGCAAAGTTACTGTAGTGGTTTGCCATTTTCTTCTCCAGTAGATTAAGGGAAGCAGAGGTTAAGTGACTTGCCCAAGGTCACACAGTTAGTAAGTGTCGTGTAAATCTTAAGGGGCTAAATAAATATCAGATGCTATCATTATTATCATCTTCATTGTTATGGGGTTAAATTGAAAATTATCCCCCAATTTGAAAATTTTCTTTCCTTAGTAACTTAGAGCTTAAAGGATAACAAGTTAATGATTATCCTGTCTCTTTTATATTCTTGCTTTTGTATTTGTATCTTTATTACCTAGCATATAATAGATGCTGAATTAATGCTTGTTGGCTGATTGATTAGTTTGTTGCTTTAGTGTTACTCATTTCTGTGGAAAACAATTGTTTGCCCATAACCTAGAATAAGAGACATGATATTAGAAATATAATATTGCCCATAGCTGTTTCCTGGGAAGCTAAAGAAAACATTTCATTCTTTTGCTTGGAAATCCAAATATGATTCTGTGCATTGCTTTGAAAAACAACAAATATCTCTTCATTTATAGTTTATATGTACTTCTTTCACTGTATAGGAGAATGGACTAATATTTCAAGGTCCCTGCGAAAACTATCATTTTATAATTTAATTCCTAAGTGATCAAACTATTGAGAGTTCATTAAAGAAAACTATCACTTAGGATTTTTGTAGTATGCAAGTCCATCTTCATGCACATTTGTTTTAATTTTTTCCTTTTATAATATTTATCATGAATTTTCCTTTAAGCAGTAAAAGTCGTTAAATAAACACTTGAAGCTAATTAGAGGAGATAGTTTTCAATATATTGATATTGATAACTTATCTCTTTTCTTCCACTGTATTTCTTTCCATTATCTTTTTTGTTACACTCACCGTCTATGTGTGTGTAAGTATTTTCAGTTGACATATGCTTTTAGATAGATAAAACATTTAGTAAGTACTTCCAGTATGCCAAGTACTATGCTAAGTGTTGTAAATACAGCTACAAGGAATAAGGGAGACAGTCCTTGCCCTCAGTGAGCTTACTATCTAGAGGTGTAAGACAGCACTTATTATATATGCCAGACTTTAAGTTACAAAGAAAGGAAAAAAAAACCAGTTCATGAGCTTACATTCTAATGACAGATAAAGACAACATGTATATAAATCGATACATGCAAGGTAAATGCAGAGGAAGGGAAGCAAACCCAAGAGAGGAATGCTCAAATATTTGAGAGGTGAGGACCAGAAAAGTTCTGTAGATGATGACATTTAAGTTGAGCCTTGAAAGGAAGCCAGGGATTCTAAGACTGAGGTGAAGGGTAAATATCTAGGTGTTGGAGCAGCTGGTCCAATCATACAGTGGTAGTCAGTAAACCTTTAAATACCTGTTATGTGCCAGACATTGTATTAAGTGCTAGAGATGCAGAGAAAGATAAAAGGCTACTCCTGTTCTTAGAGAGCTCACAGTCTACTGGGGAAAACAATATGTAAACAACGATGTACAAGCTATATAAAGGATTAATTAGAAATAATTAACTAAGGGAGGGCACTAGAATTAGGGGGAATGAGGAAAAACTTCTTGTGGAAGGCAGAATTTTAACTGAGCCTTGAAGGAAGCTAAAGATGACAGAATGTAGAGATCAAGAGGGAAAGCATTCTAGCCATCATGGGGGACTGCCAGAGAAAATGCTGCTTGAGAGATGTAGTATTTTGTTTGAGAAACAGCAAGGAGGCCGGTGTCATTGGATTTCAAAATATATGCTGAAGTGTGAAGTGTAAGAGGACTGAAAAGGTGGGAGGAAGGTAGATTATGAACACCTTTGAACACCACACAGAGAATTTCATATTTAATCCTGGAGGTCAGTTTATTGAATGGGGAGGAGGAAGGGTGACATGGTTAGACCGATGCTTTAGAAAGATCACTTTGGTAGCTGATTGGAGGATAGACTGGAGTAGGGAGAAAGGCTTGTGGCAGGGAAACCAGCTAGCAGGCTATTGCAGTAGTCCAGGCATGTGGTGATAAGAACCTGTACCAGGATGGTGATAGAGTCAGATGAACAAAGGGGTAATGAGATGTTACGAAGATAAGATCAGCAGGACTTTTTAACATTGCCAATTGATTGGTTGTGGAAGGGGGGACAAGAGTAGAAGTCAAGGAGGACACGGGGTTGCAAGCCTGGATGACTAGGAGAATGGTGAGGAAGTTAGGAAGAGGAAAGGGTTTGGAGGGAAAAATAATGAATTCAGTTTTGTACTTGTTGAATATATCCCCGGGGACTTGAATATGAAGATTCCTATGGACTGTATATTAACTTAAAAAACCACATTGTCTATGTTCTTTTGTACTTTATTTTATTAAGTATTTCCCAGTTAAGTTTACTCTGGTTTAAATGCTCCCATCAAGTGTTGCGTCTGCAGGCCACATATTTGACATTTCTGAATTGTACTGGTCTGTCTAGCCATTCCTTCTCTGCGTATTGTATGCTGGTTGCTACTCCTGTATTATTTTATAAAAAAGTCCTCATCTTTTTCTTAAGGACAGCAAGCTTAACAGAAGAGCTGAGTGTTTCCATATCTCCCTGTATAGGAATATATTTATGTTGTAGCTCAAGCCTAACATGGTCTTGTATCATATTTAGAATAGAAAAAAAAATTAGTAAATTGTGTGTTCTTTTAGCCATCCCCTTCTAAGATAGCTTGCCCTTTTGTTTAAAAAGTAGTTATTTCTAGCCAACTTAATAGCTCTTAGCAAATGAAACCATTTGGAATTTCACAAGTGTGCTTCAGTTTCCTGAGTTTTAGATTTCCTATCATAGAGACAGTTTCAATAAATATACTTTCAAATGATAATAGCTCTGATTAAGACCAATTTCTTTATTTAAAAGAATAGCTAATTTTGCCAGTAGAAACTTTCAGAGAAATTCCATTTCGCAGCCAATTTTAGTTATTTCATTTGCCTGTTTATGTAGGCTTTGTTCAGGTTTTTAATGATCCATTCTGGAAAAATAAAATGATTGAAAAATGCTGTTTACCAGATCATGGTGTATATCTGAATGGATAGCCTGCTGAATTAGCCATTAAATATATCTTGGACAGATGTACAGATGGATATTTGCTGCATTGTTTTCATTTTTCCATCAAGACTTTATGTATGTATATGTGTGTGTTATTCAGTTTCTTGAAAGACATTTAAATATTGACTTTTAAAAATCATCGTTCCACTGCAATTCTGCATAACTTCTCCTATTAAGTTGGGCATTCAAAAAAGTATGATGTAAAAGGAGACTTCTCTTTTTATTTAAAATAAAATTTATTGTGAAACATGGTTTGGAAATAAAAACAGAAATAATCGTATAACTATAATCTTTGTAAAATGTTCTTTAAGACCAACAGGTGTTTCTTCTGGTACTTTTTTCGTGTTGTAAATTTTGTTTAGTTTTAACAAAACTATTTAACCTGATCTAGGCCAAGAGAGCTTTCCATTTTCAAGAAATTATTGGTTGATATATAAAGGAAGTTATTAATGAGAAGAGGAAAGTGAAATACTTTCACTTTGGTATCACAAAGACTTAATTTTCATTAGATAGAATTGTATTTAAGAAGTGCTGAGTAAGAGGTCAGAAAATTAATTTTTGGATAGTAGTTATCTCCAAATGCTGTGCCCAGAAAATAGCTTATGAACTTTTTGATATAAATTTATTTATTTGTAGTTTTCAACATTCATTTCCACAAGTTTTTGAGTTCCAAATTTTCACCCCATCTCACCCTCCCCCCACCCCAAGATGGCATGCATTCTGAATATCCCTTCCCCTAGTCTGTCCTCTTTTCTTTCTCTCCCCCCTTCTCTTATCCCCTTCCCCTTCTATTTTCCTGTAGGGCAGGATAGACTTCTGTACCCCATTTCCTGTATTTCTTATTTCCGGATAGCATGTGAAAACTTTTTTTTTTAAATATATATTTTTAAAACTTTAGGTTTCAAATTTTCTCTCTTCCTCCCTCCCCACCCACCCTCATTGAAAAGGCAAGCAACTCAATATAGGTTATACATGTGCAGTTATGCAAAACACTTCCATAGTAGACATGTTGTGAAAAACTAACTCTATTTCCCTTAATCCTATTCTGCCCTCCCATTTATTCTATTCTTTCTTTTGACCCTGTCCTCCTCAGAAGTATTTACTTCTGATTACACCCTTTCCAATCTGCCCTCCTCTCTATCATCCCCCTGCTCTCTTGTCCCTTCTCCCCCTATTTTCCTGTAGGGTAAGACAGATTTCCATACCCAATTGAATGTGTATGTTATTCCCTCCTTAAGCCAAATCCTATGAGAATAAGATTCCTCATTCCTCTCACCTTCCCCTGCTTCCCCTCCACTGTAAGAGACTTTTCTTTTCTGTTTTTTTTTTGTGAGATAATTTACCCCATTCTACCTCTCTTTCTTCTTCTCTGAGTATAATCCTCCTCATCCCTTAATTTTATTCTCCAGATATGACCCCTTAATCTTCAACTCACCTGTGCCTTCTATCTATCTAACTACATATACATACATATAATTTTTTTCCTCCAACTACCCTAATACTGACAAAGGTCTCATGAGTTATAAATATCCATGCAGGAATGTAAACAGTTCAATCTTAATAAGTCTCTTATGATTTCTCTTTCCTGTTTACCTCTTCATGTTCCACTGAGTCCTGTATTTGAAAGTCAAATTTTCTATTCAGCTCTGGTCTTTTCATCAAGAATGCTTGAAAGTCCTCTATTTCACTGAATGACCATTTTTTCCCCTGAAGGATTATACTCAGTTTGCTGGGTAGGTGATTCTTGGTTGTAATCCTATCTCCTTTGCCCTCCGGAATATTATATTCCATGCCCTGCAGTCCTTTAATGTAGAAGCTGCTAAATCTTGTGTTATCCTGATTGTGTTTCCACAGTACTTGAATTGTTTCCTTCTGGCAGCTTGTAATATTTTCTCCTTGACCTGGGAACTCTGGAATTTGGCTATATTCCTAGGAGTTTTCCTTTGGGGATCTCTTTCAGGAGGAGATCTGTGGATTCTTCCAATTTCTATTTGCCCTCTGGTTCTAATATATCAGGGCAGTTTTCCTTGATAATTTCTTGAAAGATGATGTCTAGGCTCTTTTTTTGATCATGGCTTTCAGATAGTCCAATAATTTTTAAATTCTCTCTCCTGGATCTATTTTCCAGGTCAGTTGTTTTTCCAATGAGATATTTCACATTGTTTTCTAATTTTTCATTCTTTTGGATTTGTTTTACAGTGTCTTGATTTCTCATAAAGTCACTGTCTTCCAATTGCTCTATTCTAATTTTTAAGGAAGTATTTTCTTCAGTAAGTCTTTTGGACTTCCTTTTCCATTTGGCCAATTTTTCTTTTTAGGGCATTTTTCTCCTCATTGGCTTTTTGGACCTCTTTTGCCATTTGGGTTAGGCTATTTTTTAAGGTGTTATTTCTTCAGTATTTTTTTGGGTCTCCTTTAGCAAGCTGTTGACTTGTTTTTCATGACTTTCTTGCATCACTCTCATTTCTCTTCCCAGTTTTTCCTCTACTTCCCAAAATCCCTTTTGAGCTCTTCCAAGGC
The DNA here is from genome assembly GCF_003287225.1 of Phascolarctos cinereus. NCBI lineage: Eukaryota > Metazoa > Chordata > Mammalia > Diprotodontia > Phascolarctidae > Phascolarctos > Phascolarctos cinereus. The sequence goes on from NW_027555958.1 coordinate 412,646,892, forward strand.
CTGGGACTGATTCATATTTTTCTTGGAGGCTTTGAATGTAGGAGCTTTGACTTTGCTGTCTTCTTCTGGTTGTATATTTTGATCTTCTGTTTCACCAAAGTAAGATAATATAGTCTGACTCTTTTTGCGCTGCTTGCTCGTGATCCCGGCCAGTTACTTGAGTTTTAAACTCTTTGTTAAGGTAAGAGTCTGCTTCCAATGTGGAGAATGTACTGTCCCACGCTTCAGGGTTTTGTACAGCTGTTTTCAGAGATACTTGTAGGGACCTGTAAATTTTCAGTTCTCACAAGGTGGTATGATAAGGGGCATGGTGTTTACTCCTTTCCTGGCCTGTGACCACAAGTATTCCTTTCTGTCCCGTAACTGTAGGGAGGGGTTCCTTTCCACAGCCACTACAAGCTCCACCACGCCAGCGTTCCTCCTCACCCCAGCACCGCCACCCAGAACTGTGACCCAGATCCACACACGGGCAAAGCAAGAGATTCCTGCCTGAGCACTGGCAAAGAGATCCCTGCAGTCCCTCTCTGATCAGGGCACTGGATTCCCTGTCAGTCTGTGGGCTGGAAGCTCGGGAAGCAGCTGCCCTGCCTTCCCCTGACCCTCTCAGGACCAGGCTCTTGGGGAATGAAGCTGAGACCCAGCCTTCCTTTCTCAGCCCTGACAGAAACAGACTTTTCCCACTGACCTTCTAAGTTGTCTTTGGCATTAGTGGGTTGAGGAGTCTGGAAACCTCCACAGCTGCCCTTGATTCAGTCCTCTGAGGCCTGCTCCCGGTTCTCTTGTGGCCTGCGCTCCCACGCTGCACTGCACTCCACTCCCAGCCCTGCCTGATACACCTTTCTGATCAATCATCCAGGTTGTCTTGAGCTGGAAATTTGTTTCACTCTGTCTTTTTGTGGATTCTGCTGCTTCAGAATTTGTTTAGAGCCATTTTTTATGAGTATTTGGAGGGGTTTGGGGGAGAGCTTAAGCAAGTCACTGCTTTCACTCTGCCATCTTGGCTCCGCCCCTGAATTTTTTAAGTTAACCCTTTTAAAATGGATATTAATTTGTTGTTTATTTCCAGATAATTTTTGACTTTTTTTTTTAAAATTAACTCTTTGTTATCTCAATTTAGATGACAGTAGAACTGCAAGCCAGTTGGATGAGTTTCAAGAGTGCCTTTCCAAGTTCACTCGATACAATTCAGTTCGACCCTTGGCTACCTTGTCTTATGCTAGTGACCTCTATAATGGTTCAAGCATAGTCTCCAGGTAAGCATTATGTGTTAGTGGGGAAGTACATGAAGCATAAAGTCTGTTCTTTGTTGTGAGAACATGTGAAAGGTCATTGTGTTTATATTTTTAATATGGGATAATGGCCTGTCAAGATGTTTTTTGGAAAACCTCATGTTATGGTTATAGTTTCCTTTTCCAAGGCCACTTGTTTGGATTCTTCTTATTAAGAATGTCTCATTGATAACTAAATTTAATTATTCTGATAATTATTTCTTATACATATTGGGGAATGTAAACTTTTTTTCGTGAAATGATCAGTATACATATCTGCTTCAGTGAGTGACACTTGAATTTAAGCCACATAAAGCCACAGTTTGAATTCCATCATCAACTCTAGTTGTACCTTAATTTTTGAAAGTCAGTTATAGATTTATCATTCAATTAATTAGTTTATATGTATTTTGATAAAGTTGTTGTATCTTTAATCTTGTGCTGAAAGTACCTGGAGCATCACATAAATGGCATATTATAAAACTATGCCATTAATAAAAATAAGAATAGGTTTCATAAAAATGTAACCAGGCTAAGAAATTTCACATATTGCCATTTTCATAGAATCAAAAGAATTTTCTTGTAAAACAGTAAAAAAATTAAGCCATGTATTTCTTAGCAGAAATTGATAATTACTGAATTACCCATGAAAGTCAGACTTACAGTACACATCAGGTATGACCCAAATGTAACCTATACTGATTAAGTTCACCCTAGTGGGAATTGAATGCAGATGAGAGCCCTCCCAGAGGGGACATGAATTTTGATAACTGACATAAGTTTAGCCTGAATTGGTTTTGATCTTGTAAAAAATTCTTTCCTTTCTTGATCTATTGCAAGAACATCACTAATGTAGTATTTGCTTAGAAAATACTAGAAGAGTAGCAAATTTCTTGATATTTTCAAAGAGGAGAGTGAAATTCATTGTATGTTAAGTTTTCTTTTGCTATTATTGAAAATTTAAATGATCTTAGGATCATTTTAGCCTGAGGTCAGGAGATGGACTTTTGTTACTGTTAACAAACTTAATCCTGCTGAGGAATTTTCATATTATATCTTATTATTTTAATCAGCCATGATCCTCCCCACTCCCCCTCTCCAATCTCAGCTTCCCATCCCTGGTTGAGAATGCAAGGAAAAACAAAACGCATTACAAACACTTATACTCAATTAAAACAGATTTCTGCCTTGACTGTGTCCAAAATAATATGTCTCAGTCTGCATTATGAATCTTTCACTTCCCTATCAAGAGGTGGGTGGCATGTTTCATCATTAAGCCTCTAGAGTCCTGGTTGGTCATTACACTGATAACAGTGATAAGAGCTCACCACAGTAGTATTCCATTAAATTCATTTAAGTTCATTCATTCTTCAGATTACCATTCTTTGCCACCTCTAAAAGAGCTATGAATATTTTTGTACCATCCTTAGAGTTAAACATGTAGAACAAATCCCTCCCTTAATCTATCCTTCTCATTTCTCCTTCTCCTTCTCCATCTCCATCTCCCCTTTCCTTCCTAATTCCATGTTGATTGAAATGTATTTCTGAACTCAGCTCTATGTGTGTTCTTCCTTCTTTTTGGCTAGTTCAGATGAGAGTGAGGTTTAAGTGTTAATTCTTCCCACCACCACCTTCTTCTTGATTACATAGAAGTCTACTTGTACACCCTAATTATGTAAGATAATTTCTTCCCTCTCCTCCCCCAAAGTGTATTGCTGTTGCTCTTTCTTTCCCTTCTTAAGATCATGGAGACATATCAGAAACACTCCCGGGCCTGTCTAATTACACTCCCTCTGTGGACCCCAATGACAGTAGGGTTCAGAAGAGGACACGTATCATCTTTGATTATGTTTGAATGTAAGCAGTTTATCATTGTATAGTCCATTATCGTTCTTCATTCATATTTACCTTTCATGTTTCTATTCACTCCTGTGTTTGAATTTCAAAGTCTCTTTGCTTCTCTGGTCGTTTCATCAGTAATGTTTAGAAGTCCTGTATTTTATTAAAGATCCATTTTTTCCCCCATAGCATTATGCCACACACACACACACACACACACACGTGTGTGTGTGTGTGTGTGTTTATCTATCTATCTATCTATCTGTATATATGTATACATGTACATGTAGCCAGGTAGATTATTTTTGCCTGTAAGTCTATATCCTTTGCTTTCTCTAGTAAGTTTTCCACTCCTTTATAGTACTGGCTACTGAATTGTCACTGATCCTGACTGTGATTCCTCGATACTTGATTTTTTTTTTCCCTAGCTGTTTGATATATTTTTTCATTGACCTAGAAGTTCTGGATTTTCCCTGTGATTTCCTGGGAGTTTTCATTTTGCTTTTTCATTTTTTTCAGGAGGTGACCTGTGGATTCTATTTCCATTTTACCTTTTGGTTCTATGAAATCTAGGCAGTTTTCTTTTAAAATTTCTTGAAATATGATGTTTAGGGTCTTATTATGGTCCTAATGTGCAGTGATCCTTAAATTGTTTTCTTCTTGATTTGTGTTCCAGGTCATTTGTTTTTGCTATGAGATAACTTTACTTCTTTTATTTTTTCAGCCTTTTGGCTTTATTTTAAGATTTCTTGTTGCCTTATGGAGTCATTGGCTTCTATTTGGCCCATTCTATTTCAGGGACTTTTTTGCATGGCCAAAAGTTTTATTCTGTTTATTCTCTTTTAAATTCTTTCTTTCATATCTTTCATTTCTTTTCTAATTTTTTTTCTCAAACCACTCTCATTCCATTTATAAAACATTTTTAAACTTTTTAAAAACTCTTCATCTCTTTCAGAAATTCTAGTTGAGTTTTCCCTAAGATATGTTTTTCTCTGAGGCTTTGCTTATAGATGTTTTATAGTCATTCTCTTCTGTGTTTGTGTCTTGAATATCTTTTCCATCATAATAGCTCTTTATGGTTGAGTTCCTTTTGTGTTTGCCTGTTTTTTCCTGTCTACTTCCTGACTTCAGACTAGATCTTAGAGCTGGCCTCTGCCACACTTCTGGAGCAAAAGTCTGGGCTGGTCCTGTTGTTGCTTTCTTGGGCCATTGAGTGTTGTATTATTCTAAGATTTCAAAGATAGGATGGTGATCTGAAAGCGTTCAGTGCTCCAAGGCAAAATCCGATTGCTACTCTCCTGGTCTGAGTTCCCCAAGTTCCTGACCTGAATTTGTGTCTGTGCGAGAGCAGACTGCTGCTTGACTCTCTCCCCATCAGCCAACTGGAAAACTCTGTTGGTTCTTAGTGGCAGAATTTGGGACTCCCTTTAGTCTGAGTTTCCTGCCGTTGTTATTGTTTTGCAGACTGCTTTAGACACTGGAAATGAGACCCTGTTCGGAGTTTGGGTTTGATTCATGCTGCTGCTGCCTTCTGAACTTCCTTCTTGCTCAGTACATACGCAGGGCCTCCCCACCCAGAGAATGCTGCTTACCTACGCAGGGCCCCTTCTCAGCCTGGTCGGGATCTGTGACCTGGAGCTGGGGAGTAGGCAAGCAAGACTGCCAACTGGCATCTGTCACTGTCACAGTGACCTTGTTGGGGTCTGGTGGTGTCCCCTAGAGATTTAGGACCTCCTCTTGCCCAGAGGTGCAGTTCCCTGAGCACTAGAGGGCTGTGTGGTTGGCATGTGCTAACCCAGCACTGGCCCCAGGATCCACACAACTCCCCATCTATCTTCTTTATGCTGAACTGAGTTGGACAAATGATTTTCTGGATTTTCCTGTCATTATTTGATCTGATGCATTTTCTAGATCTGTTTAAGAGCAGTTTGTCTGGGGGAAATTAGCATAGTGGTTCCATCACTTAACCATCTGTTTTTAAAAAATGTGTTGAATACTTTAAAATGGCTTTGTTTTGTCAGGGAAAGAATAACTTTCCTCAGAATTCTGACTGCACAATTAATACAAAGTATATAGGATTGCATGTGAATCATTCATTATTCCTCTGGAAAGCATTGCAAAACACACTGAGAGGCAGCAGTCTTGGAAAATACTAGTTATTAAATTTGTCTCTCTCTCTTTGATCTATTTATCTAATAATATGAGTCCACAAGGTGGCAGCCTTTGTTCAGTTTGGAAGTAGTTAAAGAATAAAGCTGAAAATATGTGGAAGTTAATGTCTTATATTGATAGACATTTCTTAATGATGTATGGGTTAAATGAAGGCCACTAATGGAATAGGATAGAGAAAGGTTATAGAATTTCATACACACACACACACACACACACACACACACACACACAAATATGTAACAGTACCAGTACAGACTGTTTTTTCATTTCAATTTTTGTACTTTCGGTGCCTTCCCAGCACAGTCCTTATCACATAGTAGACACTTGTTGATGGATTAATTGCTCTTTAATATTATTTTTTCTGATATGAGATATTCCTTGATGAAATTAATAATAGTAAGTTGTTAATATATATGCGTATTAGAAGTGGCAGTTATTTCTTCGATTCATAGAATCTTATAGCAAGATGGGGTCATCTTAGAGACCATATTCTCTAAATTTTCAATTGGAAGGGGTCTCAGTAGACATCCATTTCAACCTATACCTAAAAACATAATTCCCTTTTAGTCAGATTTCATTTATAAAATGAGAAAACTTAGGCCCAGAAAAGAGAGAGGAATGACTTGCTCACTATCAACATCTCTAATTGAAGTGTTTCTCCTTCCCTTTCAGTTTCTCTATGCCCAGTAATTGTTTATCTTTAAGCCAGGGATTTGTTCTGTGAAGTCTGGATTCAGTCACTTAAGGACTTCGAGGGGGCCCCACGTGGCTTCGGCTGCAGGTTCCCCTGCAGGCTCCTGCCTTAAACATTACTGTACATCTTTGCTTAGAGATAAGATAAAGAATTGAGAGAATCAAAATTTTAGCATATTATTCCACGTACCTTTGACTGGATTTAAATCACAGTGCTTGCACTTGCTACCTGCAGTAGGGTTGGCCAGTCACTTAACTTCTTTAGATTAAATATTCTTTTGTCATGGTAAAAAGAATAAAAACAAAAACAGACAACTGGAAAGTTTTCTTTTAAGGCAGCTAGGTGACTTAGTGGATAGAGTACTGGATCTGGACTCAGGAAGTTGTTGTTCAGTCTTTTCAGTCATGGTCAATTCTTCATGGCATTTAGGGTTTTCTTGGCAAAGATACTGGAAGAGTTCACCATTTCCTTCTCCAGCTCATTTCACAGATGAGGAAACTGAGGCAGACAGGGTTAAGTGATTTGTCAAGGTCACAGAGCTAGTAATTGTCTGAAGTGGAATTTGGATTTAGGTCTTCTTGACTCCAGCTTTGTGCTTAATTCATTGTGCCACTTAGCTGCCCCAGGATAGTCATACCCTTGTCATCACTCACAAGTGTTCCACTTCTACCGTGAACTCTGAAATTCTTATGTCTGTTCACTATCTGTTGTCATTCCAGCCCTCCCTCTGCCTTATAATCCCAAAATTCTTCGTCCTCACCATGACATCACTTTTGCACAGGCTTCATTCTTCACTTCCCTATCCTGACCCCTTGGTGAACTAGTTCAGCTCTACTCTTGTCTTCTTTTGAGTTTCTTGCACCTTTATCCTATGAGAAATTTTGCCCTTTCTAGCCTTACCTTTGGATTACTCTCACTATCTACTGCTTTCACTTCTACAGACATGCTGCTGAAAAAAAAAATCATGAAGTTGTGTTTGCATGGTTCCACTAAAATTTTATTTTGTTATTTTGTTATTGTTTTAGTTGTTGTTGACTTTCAGTTATCTCATTTGACCATAGCACGCCAGGCCCTTCTCTCAGCTATAGTCTCTTGAAGTGCGTCCAAATTCATATTCGTTGTTTCTGTGATATTATCTATCTGTCTCATACTCTGCTGTCCTCTTTTCCATTTGCCTTCAATCTTTCCTAACATCAGGGTCTTTTCCAGTAAGTCCTAATTCTGGAAATGTTTTACTATTTCCTTTACCTTAATCTTTTTCTGGAAGCAAATGGAAGTAAAATAATCCATGGATACACATTTATAATTTATAGCCTGAGTTACCTGACAAAATAAATGTTTTAATATCATGGTTTTGAATCTGGAATTTGAATCTGATCTTATGACGCATTATACATCCAGTTATACATCCTTTTTTAAAGTTTTTGTTTTTAAATTTTATTTTCTTTTCAGTATGATTTGAGGCATTCAAAATACATGCAGATATAGATAGAGGAAGCAACAAAAATACTAAGTCTTAATTTAGAAAGTTATTAATATTTATTCACACACTTAGTTTTTGCATTCTTAGAGCTTTAAATCTTTTCTCTTAAAATTGATATTGGGGAGAAATTATTCTAGAGAAAATGTTTTAATGTATAAAATATGCTATTTAAGATTGTTATCCTAGGTTGTTTTTTTTAAATACTAATATTATATTTAGGTAAGGATACGTTTCAGCAAGATTTTGTGATACCCTTCAGTGAGGTTAGTTAAATGAAGACTAAGTTATTTCTTTTTTTTCCCTAAAAAATAGGAATTTTGCCTTATACCTACAAAAAATTAACTCCTACTTTTTTTGAAGGATAGCTCCTTCTGCATAGTTGTTTTTATATATTTGATAGAGCTTTAATTTGGGATCAGTAGTCAATAGTAAATATTTATTAAGCACCAACTATGTGCCAGGCATTGTGCTAAGCACAGAAATATAAATAAATATGTAAAAAAAGACAATCCCTGCCCTCAAGGAACTTACAATGAAATGGGAGGAGACAACACATAGAAAGAAACTGAAAAGTGAAGTGGTGGTGGTGGTGGTGCATTAGGGAAGGTACCCAAGTAGGGAAGATATGAAAAAGTCGGAGAAGTGCCGAAGTAGTGCAGCTAAGTGAGAAATGAGTCCTCACCTAGACTTTTTCCTTAAATAGAGGTTTTGGAGTTCATGACTCTACCCTCCAATCAGAGGGACCGGGCGGGTGGTGATGAAGTAGAGTCCTTCATTTGTATACTGTGACATTAAGAGGTCAGTGAAAGATATAGAGTCACTATGCTGGAATTCTATTTTATCTTTGTAATTTTCAAATATCTGGACGTGCTCTAGGATATTATTCCCATTAAATACTGTTAGTATTTAAAAGCTGTCTCACTTACTGGTAATTAGGTGAGTTTCTAATTCCAGTTTAAGTTACATTTTTTTTTAAAAGAAAGGTTTGGACTGGTTGATTAGATTTTCATATTTTAGTTAATTGCTTTGACAACCCATTTTGCTTTATATTACCTCATAACAACTTCAGATATCCTAATAAGCCCTTATCAAAATACTTCTTGAATTATGAAAACAGTTTTGTCCTTATGTCCTTAAATAACACCTCTGTACTTTATGGAAATTAATATTCTAGCCTTTTCTCATTTTACCCTCAAGTATATTTGATGATTTTTAGAATAGACTTGGGAAAGTTTTTTTTTTCCCAAGGCTTCAGGAAAACATTAAATGTATAGCAATGATTGGATTGCATAGGATGTCCCCAAAAGTTTTAGCCCAGTTTTAAGCTAAAGCTTTAAATTAGAGCTGAGTATTGTGCTAAGACTTGGGGATATCCTGTACATTCTTCACTTCTTTAGAAATTGTCATATTCCTGATCTCTTTGCTATATAGCAGCATAGGTAAAATTTGTTGGCATTTTATAAAGATTCCGTTGTTTCCATAGGAAGCCCATGGTCCTTAAAAGAGTTTTACAGTTTCCCCCGGCAGTCCAAATCTGGCTGCTTCTCTTTCTCCTGTTCAGCTCTGGGCCCAGCTCATTGTCTCGTTGTGTCATCTGTCTGAGGTGCATAGAGGTTTTTACAGGGTCTTTAAACAGTTATTTCTGATGTCACATCTTTCACAGAATCTTGACGGATTTTGATGTGTAGCTGAGAAATACCTTATTGGAAATGAATCCTTCAGACAGTGTTTTGTATAGGTGACGGAGCAGATAGATAGTTTGGAAGTAGTTGATATTCTGTTGAGGTTGCTTTATGGCAGCAAGATAATAACTAACATTTATATAGCACTTGCTAAGCATCAAACACTATACTAAGCAATTTACAATATTACCTTTCCTAATCCTTGCAACCACCCTGAAAGGTAGGTGCTGTTATTATTCTCCTTTTATAAAGGAAGAGACTGAAGCAAACAGAGGTAAAGTGACTTGCCCAGGGTCATTCAGTTAATGTTTGAGGCCAGATTTGAACTCCAGGCCCAGTGCTCTGTCTCATGCCTCCATCCCTAGACATGGAATACTGCAGTTTCTAAAGAATTAATGGTGAATATCACACAGAAGGCAATGGAGAGGTACGTGGTGTGAGCAGACTGTAGTCTATAAGCATTGAGAAACATTGAAGAAGTAAAAATTGCCCTCAGAGATTTTTATGAGAGTGAAGATGGCTTGGTCATGTGGTAAGAGCAAGAAATGACAAGTGGACAGCCAATACCTGTGCTCTTGGAATGTCTGGTGGACCTCTGTTGCAAATTTGTGGGGGGACATGGTCAAGAGTCAGGATAGATAGTAATAGATTGGTTGAGAGTGAGTCTCTTTGAAAGAGCCTTTATGTATAATAAATAACTTTTTAAAGAAAAAATAGAAAAGAATAAAGAGGAAAAAAGCTCAACATAACTGATCAATACATAGAGTCTGAAAATATGTGCAGTTTGCTGTACTTTGGGACCTGTGACCACTGAAGTGGAGTAGGCTGAGGAGGTATCTTCTTATATCTCTTCTTTGGAGCCATACTTGCACTTTGTAATTTTGCAGCATTCACTTTGGATTTTTTTGTGATGTCTCTATTTACAGTGTTGTAGTCATTGTATATGATACTTTCTTGGCTCTGCATCATTTCATGTAACTCTATGTATTACTTTATCATATTCATAATTTCTTACAGCTCAATAATATTCTATTATCTTAGTCTAACATGATTTGGTTAGTAATTCCCCATTAGATGGGTACCAACTTTGTTTCCACTTCTTTGCTGTCGCAAAAGTGCTTCTGTTGGTATATTGATGTATATGGACAATTTCTTCTTACAAATGGCATCCTTGGAGTATAAACCTAGCAGTGCAATCTCTTAGTCAAAGCTTATGTACATTTTAGTCACTTTATTCATGTAATTCCAAGTTGTTTTCCAAAATGGTTGTACTGATTCACAGTTCCACCAGCAGTTCACTAGTATCTTCTGACAATAACTCCACCATTGTCTATTATCTTTTGTCATTTTTGCCAGTTTTCAGGGTGTGAGGTGAAACCTCCAAGTGGTTTTGACTCCTTTTATTAATAGCAATTTTTAGCACTCTTTCATATGCTTGTTAATAGTTTGAAATTATTTCTTCAATATGTATTTGTTTATATCCTTTAACCACTACATTTTGTGTAATGGCTTTTAGTTTAGGACTTGATTTTTTATGTAACACTGAGGAACTGGTTACCGAATTGGAAACGAGAAACTAGGAAAATTGTTACTGTAGCATAAATTTATGTATAGTATGAGGATATTTGAATATTGTGCTCTAGTTTTTGGGAGAATAAATTTCAAAGTGGTCATAAAAAGAACAGGTGGGAAGTTGCCCCAAGAAGCTCTCAAGAATGAAAAACTGAACACAAAAGCAGAGATGCTCTAGTGAGGAAAAGGAATTTTGCTGAAAGAACTGGACACTTGCTCACTGTCATAGTCAGAATTTAAAAAGGTATGTGTGGAAGATAGAAAAAAGAATTAGTATCTCAGAATGAAAAGAAAGCATGAGCACAGTTCTTTAGAAATTCTAAGATTTGCTGAAATCCAGAATGAGTCATCAAGGCCTGACAGTGATTATAAAGGGCAATAAAAAAGGGAGTTGGTGTTTGTTTTCATTTTTATTTTGTTTTGTTTTTAGTTATGCTCAAGGACCACTGTTTAAAGTAGATGGGATATTAATAGGAGGATGATTTTAAAAAAAAAACAACCTGAATGTATACTTATTTGGCTTTTGTTTTCCTTTTCAAGGAAAAAAGACCTTTCAACAAGGAAGAGTAATATAACAATATCAAATAATGTAAAGAGAAGATAACTGGGGAAACTAGATCCCATGTCTTTCATGAATTTGAGTCTGTAGATCCAAGCTCACTTTGTCCTAAAATGTGGCAAAAACAGGCAGATATGACTGCTGAAACACTCTTGGTAAACTGAAAGATTTTCAAGAACAGAAGAGTTAACTGTTTTTCAGTTTTTTTTTTCAGATTTCAAAAAGGAATGTTGTTTGTAGTTGTAGATCAAATTAGCTTGACTTCTGTTCTTGGTAAAATTGTAGAACACAATAAAGGAGTTTTTTTATGAGCCTTGGGAAAGTGATTCACTTTTCTCTGAAAAGTAGACCATCCAAGACTAAGACTTTGATCTGAAATGAATAGAATTAAATTTAATAAGGATAAATGTAAAGGTCTACACTGCGGTTTCAAAAACTAGTGCTACAAATAAAATTTGGAGTAGGCATGACTAGAAAACAGATCTTTTGAAAATATTTGGAGAAACATTGTCTACAAAGAGTAAAGTTCCAATTATTGAATATATTTTTTGGTTCAGACTTAGAACATGATTGCTTTCTCTAAGCAATTGAAAGGCTGTTATGTGGAAGAGAGATTAGAGTTGTTCTGTGCTGAGAAGTAGAAGTAAACTTCATTTAAGGAAAACAAATGGAACCAGATAAAAGTGGAATAAGATGGAGGAAATGTTGAGGGCTCTTCTCAGTGGAAGTCTCTAACTAAAGGGTTTATGACGACTTGTCGAATGATTGGTATAAAGTAAGTTCTTAATAAACATTTATTGATTTGAGGATGTTATAGAAGGGATTTAGGTCAAACATGTTAGTCTTTGGGATCCCTTCCGACTCTTAGATATTATGTTATGCTTTGAACCCCAACATAGACTTTGTCAGTGCTTATTTTGTGCTCTAGTTCTCTGTCTTCAACCTTATAAAAACATTTTTGGTGCTTGTCTTTGGTATGAGTAGTTTTAACAATTTTAAGCTTCTAACCCCTGACAACTAGGCTAAAAGAATTTCTGGGTTGTGTGTCATGAAATGACAAATATTTGGTTTTATGGAATACTGTACCTTAACTAGTATGTAAAAGTAGATCTTAAAAAATGAAAAAAAAATTAGGAAAGACTAGATTACAAAGGACTAGAAAAGTTTAACATTTCATTGCAGAAGAGCAATTTATTAAATAGTTTATGACAGTTTTGAGATTTAATGTACTAGTTGGAGCTTACTGGAATGAATGCATTGTCATTTGAGATTTAAATAGAATCAATTGTTACATTAATATTTTCCTGCAAAGGACTGATATGTTTATGCTTTTAGATTTAAGACTACATGCTTAACATATGGAGCATTGTACATTTCATTGTTCCTGTGTTAGTCTTCATGTGATAATAACAGTGACAGAAGCTTAACAAGCGTTTTTTCATAGACTGTAGATTTTTAAGAAAAGTTTTTATTATTTGTGAACTTTTCATTCATTTTTAGCTGTCCAGATTAATATCAGTCATAGAAAACATTTTTTCCTCTTACCATCTGCCTACTTAGTAATTGGCATAAAAATGTTTTCTTGGAACTTTTTATTTAGAGAGATATTGAAAATTTAAGTTTACTGTTCCTTTTATATGAATCCATAGAGCAGCAAATAGTAAATGAGAATCAATTCAATTAATAATGCAGGTTAAATAACTCTATTGGGGTACTATATAGCTTCATTTTATGGGAGGGCAGATTAAGCCAAGAAGACAGCACCTGCTGAAGTTATTACAAAAAGAAATGGCTCAGTTTTTTTTTTTTATACATATAAGTCCCAGGAACTAAGGTGGTAGTTGGTATCTTTTTAAGTCCTCTTATACAAAATAATCCTAGTTCATTTTCACTTATTTTCCTTACCTTAGCCACCATTGCAAATACTTCCAATTAAATCAGGACTTACTGTTAACAATTTTTTTTGCCTTTTGAAAGTAATTCCTAAAAGAATGCTTTTCATTGCGAATCTGTGAATGAATGAATATATCAGTTACCAAATATTTTATAAAAATCTTCAATGTGAAGATTGATTTGCCAGGTTTTAGAGTGGGTTTATGTTTATAGATATAATTCCTACAAATTGAAAAAATGGGAAGTTAAGCTCTTTACATTGTGTACATACTTACAAATTATAGTGTTTAACCTTCTAAATTGAAGAAATTTAACATCCGGGATATGGAAAAAATTGATTCAAGATTTGGAATCTTAGGTAGTTGTCTTCTTAGGGAAGAGCTTTGGTTGATTATTAATCAGTTGACTTGTAATTGTTTCAAACTGTGGGGTATGTCTCCCCTAACACTCTCTAAGAGTAAGGGAAAGAGCAAAACATTGGCTAAAATTACTGGATATTTTAAATACAAATCCCACATAAATACATCTGCTTTTTAAAAATCAAAATAAAGTTCAAATCAAAATTGGCAAGTGAGACAGTGAAAAGTACAGCAGACTTGGCGTAAGAGTACCAAGGTACAACCCCAGTTCTCATACTTATTACCTAGTGATCTAGAGCAAATCACTTAACCTCATCTGTGAAGTAAAGGGGATGGACTAGATGGCCTTGAAGGTTTTCCCCAGCTTTCAGTCTGTTACTCCTATCATTCCCTAAGACTAAAAGCATGAATCTCATTCAGCTGGTGGGAGTGGGGTAGCAGAAGGGAGAATGTGCCCTTGCTTGACCATGTGGGAGGTGGAGCACAGTTTCTGATGCTTTCCTTCTCCATTCTTGCACTGGATCCAGCTTCTCCCAGCAAAAGATGGTGGTTCCTAAAACAACAACAACAACAACAACCACCACCACCACCAACAAGCTGTGTGACCTTGGGCAAGTCACTTAACCCCGATTGCCTCACTAAAAAACAAAACAAAAAACCCAACAACGACAAAAGGTGGTGCTTCAAGGGGCAAGTGCCAGGACCTTCCACTCAGGCAACAAAGTGGGCACTTATGACAGCATACCATGAGGAAGTTTGAATGCCTGTCATCAGTCCCCTCCAACAGCCATATTTGCTCTTGTAAAACACTGTTCACCTCCTCTGGAGGCTGGCAGGATGTTTCATAATGCTGGCCTATTGTCCTTCTGTGGGACAATACAGAGGTTCCCTCAAGCTGGGAAGGATGCCAGATGAGATGGTGTAGTTTATCTCCAGGGTAACGTGACCACTCTCTTTCTGCTCCTTAGCCTTGGGGCCTAGGTATGGGTGTGGGCTGGGGAGAGCCTCTGCCTCTGTCTTCCCCTTCTCCTTCCCCTTACAGGGGGTCATATGGTATAGTGAAAAGTGGGCTGGGTTGGGAGTCAGAGGACAACCTGCATTCAAAACCTCTCTTGGCCACTTGTCGTTATGACCCTTCTCAAGTCACTTAACCTCTCTGGACCTCAGTTTCCTCAATTTTGAAATAAGGGGAGAAAACCTTGAATGTCCTTGTCATCTCTAAATGTAGGAACCTAAGATACAATGCAGCAGTTGTTATTTTATATGGTACTTTTATTATATGTTTGAGTTTTGTCTGTGTCACAGAAGATAAGTAAATTCTAAAATTTTGAAACAAAATACAAGCCTAGAAAATTGCCAGCATAGGGGCAGCTAGATGGCGCAGTGGATAGAGCACTGGCCGTGAAGTCAGGAGGACCTGAGTTCAAATCCGGCCTCAGACCAAACACTTGACACTTACTAGCTGTGTGACCCTGGGCGAGTCACTTAACCCCAATTGCCTAAAAAAGAAAAAGAAAAAGAAAGAAAGAAAATTACCAGCATCATAGATTATTTAACAAAAAGTGTGTATTAAATATTTTAAGCAAAAATGAATTGCTTAACAAAGTTTGGCAATTGCTGCCTTATCTGTAAGACTGAAAAAGTCAGTAGCCTTGAATTTTAGTCTCATCAAAGTTTCACAGCAGATCTCCACTTAATGTTTAGGTTTTTATTAGACCCTTTAAATTTTTGTATGATGATAATGTTCTGTTCCATCCCCACCCCCAACCCTCATCTGCTTACATACTTTCAAAGCTTGCCACTAGGACTAATTTGTTAAGTATTTAATATTAATATCTGGGAAACCCCATCTTCCACCCTAAAAAAAAAATCGAGGTATAGAAGAACCTGAAACATCTTAAGAAATCAGTTGGTAATCAGCTTGTGGTTTCTTTATTCATATGCCAGTATCAAATCTTTTTTCACTATTCTCACAGTGTGATATATTAACCTTATTTGATTATGTTGTCATGTAGTCAGTAAAGCTGAAGTAAAAAACATTTTAGATGGCTTATAAGCAAAAATACCACTTGCCAGAGGGATAATGTGAAGTGATACATAATTTTTTTCTCCTTTCAAAATGATGTGGCTTGATAATGATTTAGCACGGACAGAGGAATCCAGCACAGTTTGAAACTATTTCAAGAAACCATCTTATATTGGGAGACAAAAACACTAGGATTAGAAAACAGCAAATCCTGAAGTATTGTCTTAGTTAATGTCATAGGGTTTTGTATATACTTAGTTGCTAACCCATATACTTTTTTTCATTAGTATTGAATTTGACCGGGATTGTGACTATTTTGCCATTGCTGGGGTAACAAAGAAGATCAAAGTATATGAATATGGGACAGTCATACAGGATGCAGTAGATATTCATTACCCTGAAAATGAAATGACCTGCAATTCCAAAATCAGGTATGCATGTTGCTTTGTGCTTTGATTAATATGGTACATATAAATAATTTTATTGTTGTCAGTTTTTTGATTATCAATTCTTTCTCAAGTTCTTCAGGTTATCAGTTCTTTCTTAAGTTCTTACCATGTGGTAAGTCCTCTGCTTGAACTTTTAAATAGTATATATGGAGTATGTTCCCTATTAACTTATATGTCAAACAAGGGTGACAGACAAATACGATATGTATTGTTATTTTTCTTTAGTCAGAATGTGAATGCAGAGATCAAATAATCAAATCAAATGTTAACTTGATTCCATTTTTTTTTAGTGGAAGATTCTTTGTAGGAGGTGGGCTTTGAAAGATTTAAGTAGTATTTTGGTATATACAAAGTGGAATTATTTGGTCTAGTTACATTGAGCTTCTTAAACTATGAGTACCCATATGGGGTTAAGAAGCGCTGAAGGTGTCGTGAGTGGAAAAAGTTTAAGAACCCCTGGTTCTAGTACAGTCTCTTTAGGTCTGAAGGGTCTTTATACTGTGTTGGGAATCCTTCTAGATAGCTTGTTACCATTGAACATTTTTCACAGAACCATTTGTCACAGTGCATAGAATGTAGCTGGTATACAAAATAAAGCTTGAGTCACATTGCTTTAAAGGATTTTGCGTGGTGGTAATAACTTTAGTAAAAGTGAGTAGTATAACTCCTAGCATTAGAATCTTGTTGTTCAATTGTTTTCAGTTGTGTCTGACTCTTTGTGACCCTATTTGGGGTTTTCTTGACAGAGATACTGGAGTGGTTTGCCATTTCCATCTCCAGTTCATTTTACAGATGAGGAAACTGAAGCAAAGAGTTAAGTGCCTAGGATCCCAGAGCTAGTAAGTGCCTGAAGCCAAATTTGAATTAGGAAGAGGAATCTTCCTGACTGCAGACCTGGCACTCTGTCCCCTGTACCACCTCGCTGTCCATTGGTATCTTAGCTTCTTGATAGTAATTGATCCCTTTTATCTTCGTAATTAGGAGATACCCTGGTGAAGATTTCCTTGGCTGCCTAAACATTTTTGGTGACACAAAGATTTATATAATGGATATTCCTGGTTTTTACAAATTATCAGTAAAAATAATGTTTTAATTCTCTTTTAGCTGTATCAGCTGGAGTAGTTACCATAAAAATCTGTTGGCCAGCAGTGATTATGAAGGCACAGTCATCCTGTGGGATGGATTCACAGGACAGAGGTCAAAGGTCTACCAGGTAAAGAAGGTTCTAGTTTTTTTTGTTATATGTATGCAAATAAATAAAAGATGATTAAAGAATCACATTTTTACTTTGATTTTGCCCCTCGGTTGTAGTTTTTTCGGTGTTATTTAGTGTAGTAGTACCATTTGAACTTTGAATTCTTTGAAATAGGAACAGTGCTGAAAAGCATCTCCTCAGAACTGCATTGCCATAAAGTATATTAGATGAATGTCCCTGAAAAGAAACTTATGTGGAGTTTTTATAAAAAGTTTCAGAGCAGCATTATAAGTTACAGAAAAAGTTCTTGCCTTTCATCTATCCTTAATTTCACATTTCCCTCTTCATTATAACAACACATTGATACAAAAATACTCTTACTTTTAATTTGCTTATTTTTTACATTTGAAGATAATCTTTTTACTGAGATCGCCTTCTTTTCTTTTTGGAACTAGGAGCATGAGAAAAGATGCTGGAGTGTTGACTTTAATTTGATGGACCCAAAACTTTTGGCTTCAGGTTCTGATGATGCAAAAGGTACTCCTCTTATCTTCCCTGTCTTACTTCTGGCAAGGATGCAAACTTATCCTTAGACATTATAACAGAATTTTAGGATTATTGAATTCCATTTCCAGAAATTGGTACAAATTCTATTACTTGGCAATTTTAGGAAGAATAGAAATCAGTATTTTGGGGCTTCACAGTATTTCTGTCTTATGTTTTCATGCTATCATTATGGGAGAACTAATTAGATAATCACATTCTTGTAGGAGTTCAAAATCCTTAAATCTTAACTGGTGAGGGGTTCAGTCTACCTCATTTATGTTGAAATTTCTCAGTCTTGCATATTGTACCAACTTTCACTGATATTTTACATGAAATTCACTTTACTTGAAGACAAAGAATATTGTCTTTACCTTTTCCTACCCCTTCTAACAGCTTAATGGCCTTTTCTTTTTTTTTCTCCATAGTTTATACTGTCCTTTTTTCTCCTAAGTCATATCTCTGTTCTTTGATTATTTGAGGTTCTCATAGTCCTAGATTTGCGCATTATTTTTTACCAGGCATTTTTTATTTGTTTCATCCTGTAAAACATCCATACTGGGGCTGTAATAAAGAAATATATAAATATATATAATATATATAGCCTTTATCCCAATCCTTTATCCCAATAGAATTCTTTTCTTTAGCACCATGAGAGTTTCTGCTGGCTTTTTTCTCTCATTTGACTATATGAAATGGAACCATGATAGTAAGAGACACATCATGTTGCTGTGCTAATGATAGGACGAGACACATCATATTGCCTTTCTGTATGTTACATTTTGCAAAGGGGATTAGGAAGATAAGAGAAGGGCAAATATGCATTTATATTAGGCCTACTATGTGCTAAATGCCTTACAAGTATTATTTCTTATGATTCTCATAACAACCCTGGGAGGAAGGTGCTACTGTTATTCCCAATTTTATAGTTCGGTAAACTGAAGATAACAGAAGTTAAGTGACTTGCCCAGGGTCACACAGCTAATGAATGTTTGAGGTCAGATTTGAACTCTGGTCTGCCTGGTTCCAGGCCCCAGCACTCTATCCAATCTATATTAAATTTATAATTATAAAATGTTTTCAGTACATTTACTGGGGAAGGGGGCAGGAGAGGAGACAGACCTATGATTTCATTCATATGGTAGAATTTTAGGATGTTACTCATTCTCCCCTTTCTGATTGTCAGCTTTCTTCCAACTTGCAGTCTTAAATAGTTTGCTGATACATTGTGAAGTTAACTGGCTTTCTCAAGGTCTCAAAGCTAGTTTATGTTAGAGTTAGGACTTGAACTCAAGTCATTCTGTTCCTAAGCTCGGTCTCTCTCATTATATCATAGTGCCTCTCTGTACTTAATACACTATCTTAAAATAAACCTGTAGCCTAGCCTTAAAATTGTTCTTGCCTAAAAATGGAAGTTTTCTAGTCTCCTTTCCATCTCCTTTGGATAAGGAAGTTGAAGCCTAAGGAAGTGAAAAGATTTTCTAGGATCACCACAGTAGTAAGTAGTGAAGTTACAACTAGATCCTAGACTAAATGTTCTGACCTCTAGAGTAGAGATTTTCTGACTGTATCAAGTAGTTTTGTCCTTGAAAAAACAATAACTACTGAGATTTATAAGCTGAATAAAAGCTAAATTGGAAAAACAGCCTCCAGAGACTAAGGACAAGGAGTAAGGAATAGAATGTGCCCAACAAATAAAGTTTTTCTTCCTAGCCACAAGGCAGCAGAGGCCCTTTCTGTATAAGGCGCAGAGAACAGTGCACAATCAAGTCTAAAATTAAGAAGTAAGTTGGAAAATTGAAGAAGCAAAAAAAGAATCTGACCATAAAAAGCTACTGTGTTGACAGAGAAACTCAAACAACAAACTCAAAAAAAGACAGTGCAGTGAAAACTACTGCAAGCAAAGCCTCAAAGGAAAATACAGATTAGACACAGCCCCAACAAGAATTTCTTGAAGCACTAAAGAAAGAAATAAAGCACATTAAAAACAATTATTTTAAAAATCAAATATGAGCAGTAGAGGGGAAAATGGGGAAAGAAATGAAAGGAATGCAAGAAAATTATGAAAAAAGAATTAGCTTGATAAAAGAGGCACTAAAAATATTGATGAAAATAATTCCTTAAAAATCAGAATTGGCCAAATGTTCAAAGAGGTATGGTATCTCACTGAAGAAAATTACTTTAAAAATTAGAATTGGTTAAATAGAAGCTAATAACTCCATGATACATCAAGAAACAAGAAAACAAAAGACTGGGAAAAAAAGAGAAGAAAGTCTTAAATATCTCATAAGAAAAACAACTGACCTGGAAAATTGATCAAGGAGAGATAGTTTAAGAGTAGTTGGATAACCTGAAAGCTATGAACAAAAAAAGAGACTAGAAATCACATTTCAAGAAATTATAAAGGAAAATTGTCCAGGTATTTTAGAATTAGAAGGCAAACTAGAAATTGAAGGAATCCACCTCTTGCTTCCTGAAAGAGATCCAAAAATGAAAACACCCAGGAATATTATAGACAAAATTCAGAGTTCCCAGGTCAAGGAAGAAGTACTTCAATCAGCTGAAAAAATTCTAGTACCATGGTGCCACTGTCGGGATGACACAAGATTTAGCAGCTACCAACTAAAGGAGCAGAGGACTTGGAATATGATATTCTGGAAGGCAAAGCAACTTACGATTACAAACAAGAAAACTACCTAGCAAAACTGAGGGTATCCTTTGGGGAGGAAATGGACATTTATGAAATAGAGTATTCCAAGAGATCCAGATGAGAGATTAGAACTGAATAGAAAATTTGACATTCAAGTACATGACTCAAGAGAAGCATAAAAAGGTAAAAAGCAGTGAGAAATTGTAAGGAACTAAAACAAAGTTTTACTGTTTACATTTCTGTATGGGAAAATGATACATGTAACCCCCAAGAATTTTATCATCATTAGGGCACTTACAGTCTACTTAGACAAAGAGGATAGGTATAAATTCTGTTATGTTGGAATAATCTCAAAAGAAGAATAGGAAGGGTGAGAAAGAGAGGTGCACTGGGGGAAGGTGGAGGATAGAATAGAGGAGATCGTTTCACATAAATGAAGCACACAAGGAAGAGTTTGTATAATGGGAAAAATATTGGAGGGGGAATGGGCAGTACTTCAACTTTATTCTCATTTGTACTTCAAGAAGAGAAGAATTTACATATATGAATGCTTGCGTATAGAAATTCCATCTTACCCAGTTGGGAGTAGGGAGGAAAATGGGTTATGTAAAAGGGGGTTGTCATGGTGATTAGAGGGAGGGTAGATATAGGGAACCACTGGTCAGAAGTAAAACAGATACTTGAGGAGGAGACAGGGTAAAAAGAGAAGGATAAGTATAAGAGAATAGGATGGAGAGAAATACACAGTTAGCAATCATAAATGTGAAAATGAATGCGATGAACTCACTGATAAATTGGAAGAGGCTAGAAGAGTGGATTAGAAACCAGAATCCAATAATACGTTTATAAGAAATATACTTGACATACAATGATACAAAATTAAAATGAGAGCAGAATAAGTTTTTAAGGAGCAATATTTAAGTTAAAATGAGGAGCAGAATCTATTTTACTTCAGCTGAAGTAAAAAAGACCAAGTTAGCAATCATGATCTCAGACAAAGCAAAAGCAAAAATAGACCTAATTAAAAGAGATAAACAGGGAAATTGCGTTTTGCTAAAAGATACCATAGACAAAGAAATGTTGACAGTAACGAACATATATGTACCAAATGATACAGAAATCAAATTCTTGAAGGAAAAAGTTAAATGAGTTACAGGACAAAATGGGAAAACTATACTAGTCAGAGACCTCAATTTACTCCTGTCAAGTTTATGTTAATCCATTAAATAAGAAAGAAGTTAAGGAGATATATTTTAGAATTTAAGAAAGGCTAAATACTATAGACTTCTAGAGAACATTGAATGGGAATAGAAAAGAGTATATATCTCAGATGTGCATGGCACAATGACAAAAATTGACCTTGTAGTAGGGATTAAAAATTTCACGAAGAAAAACAAATATTAAATGCATCTTTTTTCTGACCATAATGCAATAAATAACAAAGGTCATTGGAAGCATAGATTAAAAATTAATTGGAAATAAACTAAGTCCTAAAAATCAAGTGGGTCAATGAACAATTTCATTGAAGATAATGACACCAATGAGACAATATGCCAGCATTTAAGGGATGCTGCCAAAGCAGTATGTAGGGAGATAATTTATAATCTCTAAATGCTTACTTCACTAGAAAGGAGAAAGCAGATCAAGGAATTGAGAATACAACTGAAAAACTTCAAAAAGCAGCAAATTTAAACCCCTTATTAAAGATCAAAATAGAAATCCTGAATATTAAAGGAGAGATTAATAGAATTAAAAGTAAAAGAAAAAAACCCCAAACATTGATCTAATAAATAAAAATAGGAGTTAGTTTTACAAAAAAAAATCAACAAAATAGGTAAATCATTGGCTAATTTGATTAAATAAAGAATGAAGTAGACCAGATTGCTAGTATTAAAAATGAAAGGAGTGAATGAATGCACAACCATTGAAGATGGGTGAAAAACAATTATTAGGAGCTATTTTGCCCAACTTTATGCCAATAAAACTGATGATATAAATAGAATGATTTAATATTTACAAAAATATAAATTAACTCAGATTAACAGAAGAGGAAATAGAGTATTTAAATAACAAGCTTTATAAATAATAAAAATTTCATTCTCTCTTCCTCTCCCTCTCTTCACACATATGTGCATATATGTGTCTATATGTAGGTATGTATGTACATAAACGTATATGCCTTTCAACATTATCTACTCAAACTGTACCTGAACATCCATGTAGCCCAAACTGATATCAGAATATGAATTCTGTTGTAGAATATATATGACAAATAGTTATCTACATTGAATGATACCCTCAGAACTCAGAGAGTAAAGAATGATAATACTAATCCATTAATAATTATACCTTCAAATAATATATCCCCAAAAGCCCAACCTATCTTTACAGGATCTTTGCAGGAGACTATAGACATTAGTAATTTAGGGTAATGTCAGGTTGCCAATATGGTCATGCATTTACGTGCCCTGAGACTCCTATGATAGCATCAAAGACCTTGCAGGAATGTTGAATTCCCAACAAATTGGACTGTTGTGATATCAGTGATTGAGTTGGTACTGATCAGCGTGATGTAATTTTTCCTGTGAATAAAAGAAATAGATTGGGGTAGCATTATGTTGGAGGCTGGTCATTCCTTGAAACCTTTATGGTTATTCATTTACTTAACATGTAGAACAATGGAGCGAATGGTACTTCTCCTTGTTAGGGCACTGTAAGACCATATTTGTATTACTAGCAGAGTGCTTTACTTGTTACTTTGAAGACTGAACACGTCTTTGTGAGCTTTATTAGCAGTACCAATTTCTCACCTACTGCAAATGCTTCACTTTGGATAGTACTCATCTAGTAAAGTAGCAGTTCACAAGTACACCTGGAAGGGACTGAAAATCTGAATCCTTTTCTTATATCATAACAGAATTGGAAATGAATCTCAATAGTAGTAGATAAGTTTCGTACTGGTTTTTGCCAACAGTAATCAGCTGCAAGTTAGATAAAAATATATGTAAGACCAATCAGAAATAATAGCAACTCAAATCTCAAATTAAATTAAATAAGAGCAGAAATTGAGAAGTTGCTCTAAGTCATTGAAAATCTTCAATTTAGCCAACTCTAGAAATCCCACCTAATAACAAAAGAAAAGATAAGAACAGTACTGTTATCTCAAATGATTTTGAAGGCAAGATAGATGTGCATGGACTGGAATTTGGAAAACCTTATTTTGGGTATGAAGGTATGAATCCATCTATTAGATCAACAATCAGAGAAGATCATGTTACTATAACCTGACAGAAGTGAATACCTTCTCTCAAAATATTTGATAATGAGAAAATATTTCCAGGCTTAAAACTCAACGGTGTTTGTGGCAGTTGTTATACTACTCAGAACCAAAAGAGGAGAGCTGGATCTATCAAAGAATATTGTTCCTAAAGACAGTCATCAAACACCACCATTACTCAGGTTATTTAAGAAAACTATTTAAGACCAGAGGAAAGACATATATCTTGACATAGATATAGATATATAGCTAGTATTTAGTTATTCTTTCCACATTGCAGGGATTAAGGGCAAGGCACCCCTGAGATTTGAAAAATCTGCCTAAAATTTTTTGGCCCTCCCGTTATATCAGAGAAGTCCTAATTTTTTCTTTTTCTTTTATGAGATGTTTACAGTACCTTATTGTAAAATTTATGTTAAGTATTTGGTCATAGGTTTTGTGTCATCTGCTGGCCTTCGCATATTGTCTGTGGCTTCCACAAAACTCACAAAAAATTCCCACTTAATTTCCTATGCTGACTCACGATATATCAAAACTGTGGAGAAAGTTGTGCTATGGAAATTATAACTGTATTCAGTTGAAAACTTGAGGGTATATTTCCCAATTAAAGGTAACAGGAAAGAAACATGGAATAAAATCTGGAAAACTAATGTATGTTAGAAGTTATAGATTCCCTTTTACTACAGTTGAAAGCAGAAGTCAAAACATTAGTGTGATAGCAGGAGTCATGGCAGTGCAAAGAAAAGAATTCAGTATCAGTGAAAAGCTATGCTTCTGAGGTGTGGAGAAGCAAAGACATTAGAGTTGAGAGAGAGAAAGATGTCCTCCGAGGAAGGAGGATGTGAAAAATTTCTGATCTTCTGTATGGTTGCAAGAAGTCCAACATAGTGAAAATGAGTGTTGGATCAAACATGAAAGAGACTTTCAGTAGTGTTAACATAATAAACAACAGAATAGTTTTCTCAAGAATGAGATGACTAAAACTCAGCTTCTCTATAAGTCTAGATAGCTGTGGCATCAACCAAGATCCATAATTATTAGTTTAAATATTTCACAAGGTTTAAAATGCATGAATTATTAAGAAAGCATTTTCTAAACATTTTCTGAACACCAATGCCATTTTTCCTAGCAGAAAACATAACATGTCTATTACCAGAAGATAAGAACAGCAGTGATCTATTTAAATACCAATCAATTACATATTAATATACTTTATACAACTCAATTACAACCTGCATCACCATGGGGGGAAAAAAAAGGGAAGGAAGGAAAAAATGAAGAAAAAAAGAAAACTCTTTAAACCCTTAAGAGTCAACAGTATATTAGCTGTGAGACAAAATGTGTATGTCAGAGAGTTCCAAGGATAAAAAGAGCAACTTTTTATCAATTATTTATTGGACAAGTGGACCCAAAGTACCATAACATAGTGCCTTTATATTATGTGTTATCATAACACAGCCTTTATTTATGTTTCTTAGTTGTGTCTTATTCATGTACTACAAATTATATAAAATAAATTAAAGTATCTGTTTTGAAACCCATTATCATCTCTCTTGAATACAACTATTTGTATCTTCTAAGTTAAAGAGGGAAGTCATATCAAAACATCATATTAATCATTTGATTACAGTGATGGTACTTTCATATAGAGGCAGTTAACAAGTCAGAAAGATTGGAGTTTCAGATTTGGCCTCATTCACTTATTTAAACTCTTTCTGCTTCAGTTTCCTCATAAATAGGGATAATAATAGCACCTATATGCTATTATTGGAGTCAGAATTAAATGAGGTTATTTTTGTAAAGCGCTTGTCACGCAGTGTCTGGCACATATAGATACCTAATAAATGTTTATTCCCTCCACCATCACCTTTTCTTTCCCCACTCCCTGTATAGTCATATTACATATACACATACACAAAAAAACTTCTCCATGTCATGGAAGTGTTGTCTACAAAGTGTCACTTGGGCTAGGTAATTATAAAATTTTTGATGGTTGCCAAAGAATGGTAGAGACAGAAGGCTTTAGCATAGTTCTTAAAGGCAAATTTAAAGAGTAGGTGAAGGTGATTGCAGAAGTCTTGGTTTCATCCAGTCGAGATACACTGAGCTTAAAGCTATGAAGGAAAAAGCAGTGATTTTGTTTGTTAAATGACTTAGGGGAATCCTGAAGTCAAAGCTCAATGAGAAGAGCATGTTTAAAAAAATTAACACTTAAACTGTATCAGTCTTGACATACCAGCGTACACTTTGAATTGGAAAATTGTCCAAACAACAGATTTGGAAAGTATTCTAACAAAAACCCTTAATAATATTAAGAAAATTCAGGTCTTAATTACCCTAAGGTCGCCATGGACATATTAACACTTCTTCAAAATGGAGAAAGAAAATAAAGAGATGTTCTCAGAGCACAATGATACATATGAAATGTTACAGAAACTCTTTTGGAACAAGCAGATTTGATTGAGCAATAGCAATGGCTAGTGATACTCTGTTGGGTTTGTCAAAAGTAGTCATGAGTGGTTCAGCTCTTGATAGGGCCTGATAGTAGCCACAGTCCAGGAGCAGTCAGAGAGCTTGTAGGTGGCATTCATGCATTCAACTAACAATATGTAAACAAAGAAAGATCAAACAAATGGTTAAGTCAGCTCGAGACAGCCAGGGAGAACACTGGGCTTCAGTCAGGAAGACCTGAATTCAGGTGTCTCACTAACTGTATGATCCTGAGCAAGTCATTTAGCCTCTATTTGCCTAAGTTAATCAAGTAAAATAGGAAGTGCACCACCTTCAAACCCTAACCCTAACCCTAACTCTTCTACCCTGTTGTGGTTATAAAATGAGATACTTGTAAGGTGCTTTGCAGACCTTAAAGCAGTATATAAATGTTATTATTGATTCAAGTGGATTTTTTAATAGAGAATGAGGAGTCTGGGGATAATCAAGGATCAGGTTACTACCACTGGAAATTACAGATTTATTATTGAGGTGCCAGGACTTACTGAATCAAATTTTGCAAAGAAACAAAAACTCCACAACACATCATTGTAACTTGGAAAAAATTAGCACCTACTGAATACCTAGCTTAATGGCACTTGGTGGCTATAATTATATACCAGGAGCTTGCCATCTTTAATAACTAACATTTGAAATATACCTGAGCCGAAAATATTGACCTGAAAGTATCCTTGAAAATTCAGTAAGCAAAAATGTCTTTGAACTACGGCCATTATCATTGGGAAAAATGTTTCTTATAACCACTTAGGCATAACATTAATCCATAAATATTTAAGAACATTTTAAATAGATGTTGCCATGCCAAATCCTTCTAATCTTTGAGTTTCATTGAATGAAAACCTTTCAGAATACAGAGTTATTACAGACAAAACACATTTCCATCATTCTGTCTACTAGTACAGTGGTCCCAAAGGTGTCTTTTAGGGAGCTTATGGAGGATGGATATATGTACCACTTTTATTTAATTATTTAAAAAAATTTTAATTTGCTCACTTGTGCAAAAGTCTGCACGACATTAACTATCCATGCTAGCATAGTTATGTGTACCAAGACCATTTCTATCTCAACTCAAGACTGATGAAAGAATATGTTAAATAGTAATTATAACAACAAAAAAATCATGTGATTTGTTTAGCACTTTATTATGTATAAATTATCTCATTTGATCCATAGAGCTTTCAGTGGGAAAGGACTGGATAGATCATATAGTTAAAATTGAAATCCAGCTAAATTAAATTACATGTGTAAAGTCACGTGTATTAAATAGTATTTTTACAGATAGGGAGACTGTGGTCCAGAAAGGTAGAAGTGACTTTATCCAGATTATATGACTAGTAAGGGGTAAATATACTAACAAACTGGGGTCTTTTACCTCCCAATCCATTTATCTTTCTGCTCTTTCAAAGTATGTCTCTCTTCCAACCAATTGTCCATTTTATTTTGATCAGTATTCAGTAAAGGTAACAGTTTACCAAAGTAATTTGGACAGTCACTTTTAACCTTTAAAACCATTCCTATTATATGGAATCTTTGTTTCCACTGATTATAAAGCCTCATATTATGAGCAGTAGTATTTGAGAGGCAAAATGATATTTTCAAGTTAATAAAAACATACCCAATTTATATTTATTTGACTGGCCCTAGAGTTTTAAAAGTGAGCAATGTCATATTTCTTTATCTGTTAGGTGACTTAATTATAAATCTTAGATCTTAAGTAAATTTGATTGGACATTGGTTCATATGAACAAAATAAATCCAGCGATATTGCTTGCTAAGAAATGGCAGTCCCTTAATGCCAATGCACTTTCGTTTCATATTGTTCCACCTCCAAGAACAGAGAGGAATCTTTACATGCCCTTAGTTGTAAGTTAAAAGTGAGCTGTTTAAGTAGCTGTGAGAGTTAAAACTATTTCTATAACCACCAAGAAAAAACCTTCTTATATGCACAAATAGCTTAGCAGTCAAAGCTATTAATGATTGCTCTGGAATGACAAATTAAATTTTCATGAAATATTTAAACTCTACAATCTGCTGTCCCCTAAAATGTTTTTAAAACTCATTTCAAATGAAAGGCATTTAATGTTGCTTAAATGTGTTTGATATTCATAGGGTAATTGGTAATTTTCCCTACAAAATGCTGCCTTTGTGAAAATTTCATATTACAGGGATATTTTAAATTGCTTTTAATAGGTTCTGTTTTACTTTTTAATTCTTATTAGGTTCATGACTATTTCTTATACAATTAAGTGTTGTAAGTCTCTATATAAACAATCAACCTTTTCATCATCCAGTTCTCCATTCATGCTGTGCATTATCTTTCAGGTATTATATGCATGTATTTGCATGTTAAGAAGCTAACAGCCTGTGACTGATTAAAAAAAAACCAGAAATTTATAAGCTAAAAAAATTTGGCTAATGATTCTGATATACCCAAGAGTTGATGAGTGTTAGTTCGTTTGGCACTGTCCGCCAGAGTGCCAGACATAGTGATGCCGTTAAATTATCACCCCATTTTTTCTTAAGAAAGGAGTGTTTAATGAATAGTATCAAGCATATGGATTATACGGGGAAATTCCTAGCTTAGTATAAAGAAATACATCAAAAGTTATTGTTATATAGTGGAAGTTGAATTTTGAAGAAACACCTGATTACCAACAGCAATTGACAGTTCAAACAATTAGGAAAAAAAAGTCCAGCGTGAGATGAAAAGAGAGCTCGTAAGAGTGAAAGGAACTGAAAAATGAAATGGTCTTATCGTATGTTGGAAATGGTTCTCTCCTATAGTCTTGAATATAAAGTTAGAAATCATCTTTTTGCAAAGGCACACAATAACTCAGTTACACGGTTTAAACAGAAGTGTATGAGGACATTAGGGGAAAGAATGGTTGGCACTTAAGAGTACATGTAGCGGGGCAACTAGGTGGTGCAGTGGAGAGATCACCGGCCCTGGATTCAGGATGACCTGAGTTTAAATCCAGCCTCAGATACATAACACTTACTAGCTGTGTGAATGTCCAACCGAAAAAAAAAATACATGTAGGATGTTAATCAGAGATATTTCCGTATGACTCTGCAAACTGATTAATTGCTTACTAGGTAGTAAGGTCTTGAAAGAAGTTTCCTTAACAGTATCAATATATTTGGATAAATTGATGTTTAAAACAACATAAAACAATCAACTTTTATAATTAATAAGATTTCTTAGATGTCGTTGTGGTTGAAGTTTCATGTAATTATATGAATACCACATGTAAATATGTTCTCATTAATTATTTTAACTTACCTTAGCTACTTAATAGCCTACCAGATGAGAACAGCTGGCATCTCATCTCTTCCTGTGCCTGTTCTTTGAGGTTAGAGGAGTGGTGCCCTCTACTCACTGATGAACATTTTCACACCTGATAATACCCTGCACATTCCAGTGTCAATGAACTCTTGTGGATTATCATCCAAATCCCTATCCATACCTCTTATCACCTGATTCCTCATTCTTGTGCCCCTCAGGGTTATTGTAAGGCTCAACCCAGATAGTAATTGTAAAGCTCTGAGAATGGGTCCTGTCACAGAGTAAGCTATATAAATGTGAGTTGTTGCTGTTATCATCATCATCATTATCATCATCATCCTTCTCTAAATTCCTTACAGACTTCCCCCCATAATTCACTGTACCATAGCATATCTTTACCTGTCTCTGTTCCTATTTCTTCTGAACATATCTCTTTAGCTAATTTAATATTACTCATTTTGTTTCTCTTTAATCTCAGATAGTTTCTTTGTTGTCTGCCAGATATTTTCAAACTTGAGAATTTAGTTTTGAAGCACATTGTGTTTCAATTATCATCTTGTACTGAAAAGTTAAACTGATTTTTTTAAAAGACCTACCGTTTTTACACAGCTATTTTTTGTTAGGTTTACTTTTTGAAAATTTTTTTAACATTGTGATCATAGAAGGAACTGCAGCTATCATAAACTGGAAACTTCTCATTTTACAGATGAGAAAACCTCACTTATCCCCCCTTAATGCTAGTGTCTTCCATTTGAAATTACTTTAAATTAACCCTTTACATGTTTTGTGATGTACTTAGTTATTTATGTTGTTTACCTCATTAAACTGTAAGTTTCTTGAGGGAAGGGACTACTTTTCCTTTTGTGTCCCTAAGAGCGTAGCATTGTGCCTGGCACATAGCAGTTGCTTATTGACTACTTTGAATCTCTTTTATGTACTGTGATGCTTAAAGAATTGAATGTACTTGTCCAAGGCCAAATAGTGAGGTAGTAACAGTCCAGAACTAAAACCCAAATCATCTACATCTCAGTTAAATGCTCGTTTTACTATACACTGTGTTGGCATTTCATGTAGAATGAACAGTAGAATACAGCAAGTTCAGGATACTGGGTTTCTCAGGCAATTCGTTCCTTTCTGTAATCTATAGTACTCATATCTATAGCTTTGATCTCACCATGAATACCATTCCCATTAACCAACTACCTTACAGATAATTTCTATTTAAGTGTCTCATCAGCATTTCATTTTAACCTGTCTCAGTCTTTGCTTTTAATACTCCCAAATCTGTTCTTCTAATATCATCATTTATACTCTGAACAAAAATTAGGTCTCCTAGTTGGGTAGGGTTCCACCCAAAATCGACTAGCATGTTCCTTGAGAGCTAGAAGCAACTTCATCAATAGTTATGCCCTTCAGAGACTGACTGACTTTAACAGGAGTTGGGCAGAGAAGAGAAAGGAAAAAGAGTGGATCACCATTAATAATTAATTATTAATATAATAGTATAATATTAATTTCTATCAGTATTTGAGGATTGGTTTTCTTTTTTAAAAATTGACATTGTGTTTAGTCACTGATACTTAACTTTAAGGTGTCATATAACTAGAACTTAAAAGGGAAGTTCTTTTTACTAATAATATATTTATAACTGAATTTTCTTTTTATTAGAATAACCATTTAAAGATGTAAGAGACCTCAGGAATCATCTAGAATGCCATCCCCTTCTACTTTTTTAAAAATAAGGATACTGAAATCCAAAGAACTTAACAAGTTTGACCAGTCACATGAGAGTAAAAAAGCCAAAATTCAAACCAAGATTTTCTTGCTCCAAATCTAGTGATTTTTGTATCATTGTTTTTTAGGAGGAGATTTACCTAGAAAAAAATTAATAATTTATATCTGTTAGAGGTCATTTATGCTTTTATTGTGGAAATTCCTTACTAATGTATCCTATTTATTTCCGAATGCATACAGCATAGTTATTTTATGTAATCTATTTTTTACCTCACACTATTATAGTAAAAGGAGTAAGTTACACAGTGTAGTTCCCAAAATAATTCATCAGGAAATATTACTTCTAAGTTCCTCTTGCTAATATTACTTTACTTAGGCTAATAGTTTTCTTTCTTACTTTAACATTATAAAATTTTAGCAGAGAAAATAACTGTGGTGTGGATGTGACCAATAAAAAGCAGGCAGAATGTCCTTCTAGATGACTGAGAGTACAAACTATAACTATCAAAGAAAGGGGAAGAAATTTTTCTGTTATAAGCACTGACTATTTTGCCTGATTTAGTTTAATTCAATACTTTACTCTTCTCACACCTCCCCTTTCCCATTTTCACCACTTTTTGCATTTGCCATATCAGTTCAGCCTGGATTGACTTGTCTTCTTCTGCTCTAATATTTATGACTCTTCTGGGCCTAAAAATCTCAGGATTTACCCTTGCAAAGAATACATTAAATTTTTTTATCTTGGAAAAATAAATTTCAGTCACCTAGCTTTAAGTATATTGAAATTACTTATCCAGCTTTCTGTAATAAAGTCTAAAATCTATGGGATTCTAAATAGAGTGATATAGTAAGAAATGTTCTTAGCATCTTCTTCAGTTCATTCTCATCTATAGTGAGATAGCAGATCTGTCTTTTAATATCCATTGATTGTTCATCTCTTGTGACTCTGACAATAAAAATAAGGTGTAGTTTTGTTCAAACATGCTGTTTTGGGGAGATTTTTTGCATTCATTCAATTTAAACACATCTGGTCCTATAATTATAAACTGTTTTTAGTTCCCACAAAGATCTATTGGTAGCAGTATTCAGATTTTCCAGGTTGTAAAAGCATTTCTAAATGTATTAATCTAACTTTTTTGTTCTCCCTTTTGTATTCTCCCTGCCTTTAGTGAAACTGTGGTCTACCAACCTGGACAATTCAGTGGCGAGTATTGAAGCCAAGGCAAATGTGTGTTGTGTCAAATTCAGCCCTTCTTCTAGGTACCATTTGGCTTTTGGCTGTGCGGGTGAGTAGACTTAAATATCAGTATATTTTTTGTACTGTTTGGGGTGGGTTATGTGATATGAGGACTGGTAAGTAGTAGGAGAAACAAAAAAATGGGCCTCATTAATTTTGAATCCTATTAAAAATATTGATAGATGCTGTGCTAGAGATACCTTATGCCTTTTTCTCATAGTTAAAAAGTATGAATCGAGCTGTCTAATCACTGTTATTTAATACTTATATTAATATTTATGTAACAAATGTATAATAGTTATGTTTATACTAGTTAAATGCCATTTAATTAAATTTATTTATTCATTTTCTCTTGAAAATCCTGCCACTGTATTCATAAGCATATACATATTACTTATTTTATATCTCCTTGGCTAATATCAGTCAAATAAGTGACTTATAAAGAAATTCAGGATATTTGAATTTCTATCATTGGATTGTAGAATTTATGATCTTCAGGAGAAGATCTAGAGATACAAAAAACCCTCTAAGATCTATTCTAACCTCAGCATTTTCTTGATGACAAAACTGAAACTTAGAGAAAGTGCCTTCCTCAGGTAACTCAGCTAATCAAACTGGTAAGTGAAAGAACAAGATTCAGACTTGGAAATGGAGTAGTGGAGAAGAAAGAGCATAGAATAAAATATCTAGGTTTTTTTTTTTCCAGTAAAGGAGCAGGCCAGGTCTTCTGCTAAAAGGAACAAGGGGGTTGTATAGGAACTTGTGAAGATAAGAGAAAATTTGGAATAGCCACTTTATTGAATATGAAAGATTAAATCAAGGGTTAGAACACGGAGATTGTCACGTATCATCAAGGGTCTGGTTTAGATGAAGTAATATCTTTTTTCAACTTTAACCCATTGTACCCGGTTCTGCCTTCTGGGGACAAATGTAACGATTTTAGTCCCACCTACATATGACAGCCCTTTAAGTTCTTGAAGATTGGTCTCATTTGCCTTTGAATCTTCTCTTCTTCATGTTAAACATACCCATTTCCTTCAGTGATCCTTATGTGATATGGATGAAAGCCTCTCCACTACCCTCTTTGCTTTTCTTTGGGCACTCTCCAGCTCATCAATGCCCTTTTTCAGTTTTGGCCTCCATACCCCACGTAGTACTCAATATAAGGTTTGATGAGGGCAGAGTGTAGTGAAATTTGCCTCCCTGTTCCTGGAAGTGGTCTTTCTGAATGTAGCCCAAGATCTTAGTAAAGTTTTTAGCTTCCACACTTCCAGATTGTTTTTAGAAGTATTGTTATCTAGCCATGTATCCCTCATCTTATACTTGATGTTGTTGTTGTTGGTTGTAACAAAGTATAAGACTTTACATATTAATTCTCTTGATTTTATTCTTATTACATTTGTCCCAATGCTCTATCCTGTCAAGATCCTTTTGTATTCATACTCTGTCATCTGTTGTGTTATCTGTCCCTTGCATTTGTATGTATGTGTCTGTGTATTTGTATGTGATCACTAGTTTCATTTTTTTTTACAAGAATGGCGAAATAACTTGATCAATAGTGTTTTCAAATGGCTAGGTAAATTGTATCTACAGAGTTTGTGTCTTTTGCTAATTCAGTAACCCTGTCCGAAAATAAAAAAGTGAGACTAGGAGAAGCAGAGTAGACAAACACTCAATTGAACTGTTCCAAATTCCCCTCCAAACAACCCTAAAAAAACTCCTTAAACTGAATTCTAGAGTGACAGAACTAACAAAAGGTGGGGTGAAATAATTTTCCAGTCCAAGACAACTTAGGTTGTCAGGATAGATCTTTCTCACTGGGGTAATGGTTGGCTCCAAAAATGCAGCTGAGGCAGCACAGGCCATGACTTGTGGGTAATTGCATTGGCAGTGGCAGTAGCTTTGGAAGTTCTCAGCCCATTGACTAGCAGTTAGTTGCATCTTTGCAGGGGACCTGGTCACAGTCTCATGGCCAGGAGTGCTAGCACTGATGGCTACGGGGGGGGGAACAAGGTCCCTTCCTGGGTAAAGACCAGAGCATAGGACAGGATAGCAGTGACTACATCTCTTTTGAGCTAGTGCTGAAAATAGCATCAGGAAAGGCCAGAAGCTTGGGACAGTGCCTCTTCCACCTCAAAAGCAGAGCCCAATGTTAAGATAAAGTTAAAAGTTAAGAAATAGGCTCGGGAAATGAGCAAGCAACAGAAAAAGAACCTGACCATAGTAAGTTACTATGGTGACAGGGAACATTAAGACAGAAACTTAGAAGCCAATGTAGTCAAAACAGCTACATGCAAATCTTCAAAGGAAAAAATGTGAATTGCTTATAGGCCCAAAAAGAATTCCTGAAGAGCTTAAAAAAGATTTTTAAAATCAAGTAAGAGAGGTAGAGGAAAAATTGGGGAAAGAAATGAGAATGATACAAGAAAATCATGAAAAGAAAAGCGTCAACAGCTTGTTAAAGGAGAAAGACACACAAAATACTGAAGAAAATAACATCTTAAAAACTAGCCTACTCTAAATGGTAAAAGAGGCACAAAAATCCAGTGAAGTTAAGAATGCCTTAAAAAGCAAAAGGATATACAAAAATTCACTGAAGAGAAGGACTCCTTAAAAAATAGAATTGACCAAATGGAAAAGGAGATATAAAAGTTCACTAAAGAAAATAATTCCATAAAAATTAGAGTTGGGCAAGTGGAAGTTAAAAACTCCGTGAGACATCAAGAAACAATAAAACAAAAACAAAAGAATGGAAAAAAAATAGAAAAAAACATGAAATGTCTCATTGATAAAACAGCTGACCTGGAAAATAGGAAAGATAATTTAAGAAATGTTGAAGTACCTGAAAGCCATGATCAAAAAAAAAAAAAAAGAACCTGGACAGAATCCTTCCAGAAGTTATCAAGGAAAATTGCCCTGATATCCTAGAACCAGAGGGTAAAGAAGAAATTAACAGAATCCAGTGATCACCTCCTGAAAGACATCCCAAAATAAAAACTTCCAGGAGTATTATAACCAAATTCCAGAGCTCCTAGGTCAAGGAGAAAATAGGGCAAGCAACCAAAAAAAAAGAAATAATTCCAATATCATGGAGCCACAGTCAGGATAACACAAGATTTGGCACTTTCTATATCTAGTGGATTAGAAGGCTTGGAATATGATATTCCAAAGGGCAGAGGAGCTAGGACTACAGCCAAGAACTACCTACCCAGCAAAATTGAGTATAATCCTTTCAGGGGTAAATGGATATTTAATGAAATAAAGAACTTTCAAGCATTCCTGGTGAAAAGATGAGAGCAGAATAGAAAATTTGACTTTAAAATACAAGACTCAAGAGATGCATAAAAAGGTAAATATGAAAGAGAAGTCATAAAGCAATAAGGTTAAACTGTTTCGTTCCTATATTGGAAGATGGTACATATGACTCCTAAGAACTATTATTGTTACCATTATTAAGGTACCTATAAGGATTATACATAGACAAAGGTCATGAGTGTGAGATAACTATGATGGGCTGATTTCAGAAAAATAAAATGAAGAGGTGAGAAGGAGGGATATACTGGGAGAAGTGTAAAGAGAGGTGAAGAATGAGGTAGATTACTTCACATAAAGGAGGCACAAAAGGAGAAGCTTTTACAAAGAAGGGGAAAGTGCAAGGAGAGGAGGAGGTTGAAATGATGGCAAGCAGTGCTTGAACCTTGATCTCATCAGAATTGACTCAAAGAGGTAATCACACACACACACACACACACACACACACACGCACACACAGAAATCCATTTTACCCTACAGGTAAGTAGGAGTAC
This sequence comes from Phascolarctos cinereus, assembly GCF_003287225.1. Lineage (NCBI taxonomy): Eukaryota > Metazoa > Chordata > Mammalia > Diprotodontia > Phascolarctidae > Phascolarctos > Phascolarctos cinereus. The sequence goes on from NW_027555958.1 coordinate 412,683,127, forward strand.
AGAGGAGTAAGGGTGGAGGGTGAGAGAAGATGATAAAAGAAAGGGCAGATTAGGTGAGGTGGTGGTCAGAGAGAGAGAAGGATAAAGAGGGGGAAAATAGGATGGAGAAAAATACACAGTCATATCTATGGATGTTAATGGAATGAACTCAGCTGTAAAATGGAAGTGGATAGTAGAGGGGATTTAAAAATCAGAATCCTACACTATATTATTTACAAGAAACACACTTGAAGCAGAAAGACTCAAAGTAAAGGTAAGAGGCTAAAACATAATCTATTATGCATCAGCTGAAGTGAAAAAAAAGCAGGGGTAGCAATCAAGATCTCAGACAAAGCAAAATAAAAATAGATCTAATTAAAAGAGATAAAGAGGGAAACCACATTTTGTTAAAATATATCATAGACAATGATGTAATATCAATGCTAAACACATGTGTACCAAATGATATAGCTTCTGATTCTTTAAAGGAAAAGTTAAATAAATTACAAGAGGAAATAGTAAAACTATAACAGTAGGGAATCTAAACTTTCCCCTTTCAGAACTAGATAAATCTAACCAGAAAATAAACAAGAAATAAGTTAAGGAGGTAAATAGAATTTTAGAAAAGTTAGATATGATAGACCTTTGGAGAAAATTAAATGGAAATAGAAAGGAATATGTTTCTTTTTTCTCAGGGGTATGTGGCACCTACATAAAAATTGACTATTTTAGGACATAAAAACTTCACAAACCAAATGCAGAAATTTTAAATGCATCCTTTTGGGATTGTAATGTAACAAAAATTACATTCAGTAAGGGCCATAAAAACCTGGATTTAAAATTAATTGGAAACTTAATAATGTAATCTTAAAGAGCAAGTGGGTCAAAGAACACATCATAGAAACAATCAATAATTTCATTAAAGATAATGACAACAATGAGACAACATACCAACATATTACTTCATTTATAAGATGCAGCCAAAGCAGTATTAGGGGAAATTTTATATCTCTAGACTTTTATATCAGTAAAATAGAAAAATAGCAGATGAAAAAAAGCATGCAACTAAGAAAAACTAGAAAATAAACAAGTTAAAAATTTCCAATTAAATATGAAATTAAAAATCCTGAAAGTCAAAGGAAAGGTTAATAAAATTGAAAATGAGCAACACATTAAAATAATAAAGTAGGATCTGGTCCTATGGGGAAAAAACAATAAAACAGATAAACCATTAGTTAATTTGATTCAAAAAGAGAAAGAAGAAAAGCAAGTGACCAAGAAATGAAGAGTGAATTAACCCCTGCTAAAGAGGAAATCAATGTAATTCTTAAGACTATTTTCCCCAATTAATGTGCTAATAAATCTGAAAATCTAAGTGAAATGGATGAATATTTTAAAAAATATGAATTGCCCAGATTAACATAGGAGAAAATAGAATACTTAATCCTATTTTAGGAAAAGAAATTGAACAAGCCATCAATGAGCTACCTAAGAAAATAATCCCCAGAACCAGATGGATTCACAAGTGAATTCTACCAAATATTTAAAGAATAATTAATTCCAATACTATGGAAACTTTTTGGAAAAATAGGCAAAGAAGGAGTCCTACTAAATTCATTTTACAACACAAATATGGTACTAATACCTAAACCAGGAAGGGCAAAAACAAAGAAAACTGTACACCAATTTCCTTAATGGAAATTGACGAGCATACCTGTCAATTGGAGAGTAGCTTGACTAGCTGTGATGGAATACTATTATGCTATAAGAAATGACAAGCAGGATAATTTCAGAGAACACTGTACATAGTAATAATAATATTATACAATGGTAAATTGTAAATGGCTTAGCTATTCTTAGCAATATAATGATCGTATACTCTTGCTAAGAACTTAAGGTGAAAAATGCTATTCACCTCTAGAGAAAAAACTAATGAAATCTGAATGCAGATCAAAACAGTCTTATTTTGTTTTTTAGCTTTATTCTTGTTTTTTTGGTCTTTGGGGGTTTTTTGCAACATGGTTAATATGGAGATGTTTTGCATGACAGTACATGTATAATCTATATCAAATTGCTTGTCTTTTCAAGCAGAGGAAGGGAAGGCAGGGAGAGAATTTGGAAATTAAATTTTTTTCAATGTAAAATATTTTTGTTTACATCTAATTAAAAATATTAAATGTGAAAAATAAAAAAAGGAGGGTGGGGAAGTGAGACTTATCTGTCATGACATCTTGTTGTTCCTTTGTTATGAGTCCTTCCCTTTTTCGGTGTTCAAGAACTATCTTTTTCATGATATTTTGTAGAATTTTTCTAGGAATCAAAATCAAGTTTACTGGTTTATACTTTACAAAATCTCTTTTCTTTCATTTTTAAAAAATTAGAATATTTTCACTTCCTCAGTACCTCTCCCATTTTTCATGAACTTTCACGTAACACTGAGGATGTCAGTCATTTTTTCCAGATGACTTGAATTTATCGAGGGCAGCTGAGTACTTTCAGGGTATCATCTTATTCATAGTCATTTTTTTTATTTCATTTTTGGTGTAATGGTTATTTTTCTTTGCAGACCCAATGGAGCCATTAATTAGAGTTGAGGAGCTCTGTCTTCTCTGCTGTCACTTATCCTGGTTCCAATTATTTTGGTTCCATTCACCCCATGCAAAAGTCCTGTTAATTCTTTGATTATTCTTTTTCTCCCAACATAAGTAGCTCTCTCTCTCTCTCTCTCTCTCCCCATATATATATATATATATATATATATATACATACATATATATACACACACACACACATACATATAGATATGTAGATCTATATATCTATGTGTGTATGTGTGCGTGTATAAAACATAGGAGTCTTGTTTTGTCTTTAACTTTTCTTGATAGCATCAATTTAATCCAGGCCAAACCATTTTTCGTACTATCTTATGTATGTGCCTTTAGGACTGTGCTATACTCTTATGTTCAACTTCTGTTACTTCACCTTTCTTCTATATTCTGTACATGTATTCCTTTTTAAAATCTATGTTGGTTGGTAAGTTCTATTTACATCCACATCAGTCTTTTCAGACAGGTCCCATTTCTCTTCCTTATTGAAAACATATCTCTTTTTGCTTTTTGGGATTTCACTCTTGAACGTTTCCCATCCTTCCTGTGTTGACTTCCCTTTAAGCATTTTACTCCATGGGATCCCATTTATTTTTCCTCTGAACCCTTTGAAATATTTTTTTTTTCTAAAATCTAAGGTACATGTCAAATTATGCCTGGATTTCTTCTCCTCTATCACAAACTCTGTAATGGGGTGATCACTTCTACCTTGGGTTCCCATCATTCTCATTCCAGCAATCAGTTTTTCTCTGTTAGAATCATATGCATAATAGAATTTCCCCTTATTGGTTCCTCTGCCTTTTGAAGGATGAAATTATCATTAAAGCAAGTCACAAAGTTATTAGCCCTTCTACTGTGCATAGCAAGAGTATTCCAGCAGATATTTAGATGATTGAACACTGCCCCCCCAACATATCACTACTTTCTTGTAGCTCTGTGTCAGACATGTGATTCAACTTCTTATCTATTCCTTCTTCTCTCCATGTGGTTTGTAGTATAGTCCCATGAAAATAATCACTTTTATTTCTTTCTCTTTTTATCTTTACCTCAGTACATTCTATCATATTTTCCCCTAGAGTTTGTAACAGCTCTTTTTGTGGTCAGAATAACTGACACACCAGCAGCCATAAGATTTAATGCAGCGTTAGGCAGCATTTAGTGAAATGTGCTTTTCAAAACAAAGGAGACAGTATCTTGTGTTCGTTTTTCTGATTAGACTACATTTGGGTATCCAGATAGACACTGAGAACACAAACCCTAGGGATTAGGCTTGAAATCATATGCTATAAAAATAATTGGAGTGAATTTAAAATACTTATCACATCCAAGAGAATTTGGTATGACATGATTGTCGTCTTTACATTTAAATGATTGCTATATGAAAAACTGTTTGTTTCATTCGATGCAAAAGGAGAAAGTTGTAACCAAATGTCGAACTATCAGAGGGACAGGTTTCATCTTTAAAAAAAAATTGTTTCTTTCATTAAACATGTCCCAATTACATGTAAAAGTTTTTTAGCAATCATTTTTAAAAATTTTGAGTTTTTAATACTCTCTCATCCCTGTATTCTTCCTTGAGAAGGTAAGCAATTTGACATTGATTATACATTTGCAGTCATGCAAAGCGTTTCCATATTAGCCACGGTGCAAAGGGAAACATAAACAAAATAAAATAATAAGAATAAAGTAAGAAATTATGGTACAATCTACATTCAGAGTTCATCAATTCTCTTCCTTGAGGTGGATAGCATTTTTTCATCATGGGTCCTTTGGAATTGTCTTGGGACCTTGATCAGAGTAGCTGAGTCTTTCACAGTTGATCATCCTAACAGTATTGATGTAACTGTGTACAATGTTCTCCTGGTTCTGTTCATTTCACTTTGCAAGAGTTTGTGTAAGTCTTCCCAGAGTTTTCTAGGCATCCTGCTCATCATTTCTCATGGCATAAGAGTATTTCATCATAATTATATACCGCAACTTGATTAGCTGTTCCTCAGTTGATGGGCATCCCCTTAATTTCCAATTCTTTGCCACCAGAAAAAGAGCTGTTACAAATATTTTTGTACAAATAATTCTTTTCATCCCTTTTTTAATCTCTTTGGGATATAGAGCTATTAGGGTATTACTGGATCAAAAGGAGTGCACAGTTTTGTAGCCCTTTGAGCATAGTTCTAAATTGTTCTCCAGAATGGTTAGATTAGTTCACAATTCCACAAACAGTGTGTTAGTGTCTCAATTTTCCCACATCCTCTCCAGTATTTATCATTTTTCTTTTCTGTTACCCAATATAATGATAGTTATGAAGTGGTACCTCAGAGTTGTTTTAATTTGCATTTTTCTAATCACTAATGATTTAGAGCATTTTTTATGTGACTATTGATAGCTTTGATTTTTTTTCTTCTGAAATCTGCCTGTTCTTATCCTTTGACCCTTTATGAACTGGGAAATGGCTCTTGTTTTTATAAATTTGGCTCAGTTCACTATATGTATTTGAGAAATGAGGTCTTTATCAGAGAAATTTGCTGTAAATTTTTCTGTCATTTTCCTGTTTTCCTTCTAATTTTGCTGTATTAGTTTTGATTGTGCAAAAATATTTTAATTTCATGTAATCAGAATTATGTATTTTATGTCCTTTAATCCTCTCTTTCTTCTGTCATCAACTCTTCCCTTATCCTTCTGTATGACATGCTCCCCTAATTTTTTTCATATCATCATCCTTTATGTCTAAATCATTTATCCATTTTCACCTTATCTTGGTATATGGTGTGAGATATTCTATGCCTAGTTTCTGCCAAAGTGCTTTCCAGTTTTCCCATAATTTTTATCAAATGTTGAGTTATTACTCCCAAATCTTAGGTCTTTGGGTTTATCAAACACTGGAGTACTATGGTCATTTACTAATGTGTATTGTGTACCTAATCTAGTCTACTGATTCACCACTCTGTTTCTTAACCATTACCAGATTGGTTTGAGAATTACTCTTTGTAAATACAGTTTGACAGTTGGTGGCATGGTGGATACACGGTGGATAGAGTCTGGGGCCTGAAGTCAGGGTGATTCATCTTCTTGAGTTTAAATCTGGCCTTAGATACTTTACAGCTGTGTGACCCCAGGCAAGTCACTTAACCTTATTTGTCTCAGTTTCCTCATCTATAAAATGAGCTGGAGAAGGAAATGGCAAAGCACTCTAGTATCTTTGCCAAGAAAACCCTAGATGGATTCATGAAGAGTCAGGCACAATTGAAATCACTGAACAACAATATAGTTTGGAATCTCAAACTGCTAGGTCACCTTCCTTAACATTTTTTTTCCTCCAGGATTCCCTTTATCTTTTTTGACCTTTCATTTTTCAATATGAATTTTGTTACTATTTTTTCTAGCTCTATAAAATAATTCTTTGGTAGGTTGATTTACAGTATGGCACTGAATAAGTAAATTAACTTGGGTAAGATTGTCATTTTTATTATATTGACTTGGTCTCCACAGATTTTATCCTGATAAAAGGAAAGTCTTCTAACAATTTTAGTGGAATGGGCTTTTACCCTTTGGATGGAAAGTTGTGAATTACCCATTGGAGGAATTTAAGCAAATATTGAGTGACTTTGGAGGGGCATGGTCCAGGGGATTCCTTTTCAGAGATTAGAGTATATCATCTCTGAGATGCTTCTGGATTACGATGTTGCCAAGTAAGAGATAATTCATGCTACCTGTGAACAGTCAGGACTCACAGAACAACTTAAAAGGTTATATCAGACATGATAGGTTGCTGCAAAGAAATAATCGACTATTGATTAAATATTTTTGTCCCATCAAATTGGCTTCATCTCTTGTTAAGTTTTTGCAAAGTAAAAATAATAAGCAGTCTTTATTAGCTTATTAGCCCCATTCTTGTTGGGATTGTATCATAATTAATGTGCATTATATTTGTCATTTAGGTCATTTGCCTCTTAAATCGTACAACTTATATTTTATAGCATGTTCTGATGAATTAACTTTGCAGCAGAATGTCTATGTAACTTATGGGAACAGAACTGAGTTACAGTACATAAATACTGCATTAGCTGAATTTTTATTTCATTATCTGTAAGGGATAATATAAATATAGGATCACAAAGCAATGGGAACTTCTCTTACCACCAATAGAAATGGATTGCATTTTTGCACATGCAGCGAAAGATAGAATATGTGTCCAGTTGTGTCTAATAGTATAAAATAAATATTGATTAGGCAAGAACATTGTAATATTGATTCTTCGAATCATGCCACCTGGTCTGCCCTCACTTACACTAGAGATGAGTGAACTCAGGCCCAAAGATATAAAAGAACTTGAGGAAAGTCATAAAATTTATTACATATAAGACCACCCCTTTACACTTCTCACCCCTTCTGTATTCCTTGTGTAGTTCTCTTCATTATATTATTTTGCACATTTTTCATACTTTAGTTTATTTCTGAAATTAGAATAAAAAACTAGTTACTTAACTCAGAACTGAGACAATGACCATTAGTGTGGTGTCTGGTCCAGTTTGTGCAAGCACAAACTTCATCTTTCACAGTGACTTTTACTGGCCTTTGATTTACAAGGAGAATGAGAGGTATCTCTACAGCCCATTATTTCACTAGATCCATGATCTCGTGCATATGTTCTCTCACCTCCAGCCTATGTACCCCTTTTCATCCTGTTATTTTTGTGGGTCCCATTAATCTTCTAAAGCATATACTCAGAATTCTAGAGCCATCTAGTAGTGCTCTTCAACATTTCATGTGTACCACTGCAACACTGAAGATGTACAGCTATTGTGCTTGGCTCTTGATACATGAATGTTTACCTCTTTTATTGAACACATATTTCTTGTATATACTTTATGCTGTTTCTCATGGACAAGATATTATTGGTAATATTCAGAAGCCAACTTAGGACCACCATGTGCTTCTTTACTTGTAATTTTAATTCCCAAATTGTGTTAGTAAGTTAGTCAATAAACATTTTATTATGTACCTACTATGTGCCAGGTACAGTGGTAAATGCATGGGATATAAAAAGAGGCAAAAGACAGTTCCCTGCCATCAAGGAGTTCCCAATCTAATGGGGAGACAACAAGCAATATACATTCAGTAAAAGAGGTAAATAATCAATTGGTTTTCTTATATAAATTGTTAAGGCAGTCCTCTCAGATAGTTGTGATTGTCACTTTTGAGGTTCTTAAGTATTATGTGCAGTTAGCAAAATGTCATTTGTAGAAAGGACCTGGAGGAATTTTTTCTTCCACTTGTACTTGACTGAATATTCTCTGTAACAGTGACAAACATCGTTGGCTAGCATATATCTGTCTTTTGTATTCTTTGCTTGTTATTGGTAAGCAGAGGATCATTATGCAACATTATTTCTATGATTGCGTGTATCAAGACATTGTATAAGATTTAATCTTGTACGTGGATGTTGCTTTGTTGAATGGTATTCTTTAATAACTGCATTTTATTTTTCTAAATAAAATTCCATTTTTAATAATTTTTAAAAAAATAAGTACAGGGGGACATTGCATTCCCTGTGCCTTAAAATCTTTACAGTGTGACTCTGAAGAAGTGCTCTGTTACTATTGGGAAAAGTAACTGTACATGCTCTCATAATGGCAATAAAAGATATCATCTCTATATATAAAGTATAGTACTTTATTGATATGAGAAATCTTCTGATGTTAACCCCCTTTTCCATCTACATAATTGTATACAGTCTAGAAATGAATACAGTAATTATATTTTATTATACTGTAATCGCACAGATTTTTGTTGTATTACATTCATAGGAATAAAATATTATCTGCAGCTTCTGTAATAATGGAGAGCAGCTTTACTGCTGCTTAGGGTATGGCTGTCCTCTTAAGGATATTTATTAAATCTTTTTTGATGATAATGTGCTTCATAATAGGAATAGGTTAGGATTTTAAATGTACTACAGTTAGATTTAAAAGGTAGATATCATGTGGGCCACAGTCATTACAGATTAATATTTGTTACAAGGGTTCTGACTTTTACTAAATGATTCTTTTGCTTCTTTGCCACTTGTATTTTGTATTCTATATTTGCCTATCATGCAGCAAATTCTTTTACCCATTTCTGCTGATTTTAGATAATATAAAAATACTTTGTTACCTATTAATAGAATATTAATGAATGAGTGAATGCAAAAGTGTTTATTAAGCACTTATTGTATATAATGCATTGCAGATTACAACCATAATTGCTAGCAATTTAAGTTAGTACATAGCTAACACATAGAGGCAAGTTTGCTCAATGGATAGAGCATTGGGCCTGGTATCAGAAAGACCTGGGTTCAACTCTGGCTTCAGGCACTTAACTAGCTGTTTGATCCTGGGCAAGTCACTTAACTTCTGTTTGCTTTGGAAGCAAACTAGGTGATTGAGTGGATAGAGGGTTGGGCCTGGAGTCAGGAAAACCTGAGTTCAAATCCAGCCTCAGATGCTTACTATCTATTTGATCCTGGGCACATTTCTTCACCTATGTTTGCCTTAATCTGCTAAAGAAGGAAATTGCAATTCACTCCAGTATCTTTGCCTAGAAAATCCCATGGACAATACTGGCCTTCTGTGTTGTATGAGGTCGCATTGATTGAAAGACTCAACAACAACAACAATAGCAGCAGCAGCAGCAGCACACAGCGTTTTAAAGCTTGTAAAGCATTTTAAAAATACTCATTGAATCCTTACTACAACCCTAGGAGGCTGGTGCTGCTATTATTTCCATCTTACAGATTAGTAAATGGGCTGAGAGAGATTTGGTGGCACTTCAGTCGTACAGCTCATAAGTGTCTGAGGTCAGATTTGGATTCAGGTCTTCCAGATTCCAAGTCTAGCATTCTACCCATTGTCCCACCCCGCTGCTTCTAATAGGAAAACAAGACAAGCTGGACTGTCATGGAGCTCAGCTTCTAAGGAGAAACAACACATAGAAGGCATTTCAGCTACAAGTCTGATGGAATGATTTTGGGGTGTCATTTCTACTGATAAAATAATATATACTGAACTATTTAATGATACACAGTATTTTGATGATAAGAAATGTATTGTCTTGGTTTTCAGTAGCATTAGTTACTAAGGAGACGGGGGCTGCAGCACCTGTAGAAACAGCTGCCAGGTCACATCGACACAAGGGTTGTGTTTTTGAATGATGACTGTGGGAACCAGACTGGAAACAGGGCCAACCAATCATTTGGAGAGGGCTACTGTTCCTCAGGCTTTTGAGCACAGAGTTCTGGACTGTCTTCACTGGTTTCTGAGAGGAAGTAGTAATTAATGGTTTATTGACACATACACATCCTCCTACTCCTTTAGTGTCAAATGATGGTGAGATTTTTTGTTTGTTTTTTTAGTGTCCTTCATATTCTTTTTTTTTTTTTAAAGGCAGTTGAGATTAAGTGACTTGCCCAGGGTCACACACAGCTAGTAAGTGTCAAGTGTGTTTGTTCTGAGGCCAGATTTGAAGTCAGGTCCTCCTGACTTCAGGGCCAGTGCTCTATCCTTAGCACCACCTAGCTGCCCTTGTCCTTCATATTCTAAAAGGTGTCTGTGGTTAGGCAATGAGGATCAAATTTTATTTTAAAAAAATAACTAAATCAAAATATGTTTTGTGGTTTCCCTAAAAACAATACAGATTCAGAATTTTTTAATCACTTTTAAAGAACTCAGGTAAATTCTGGCACATATTAATCATGAAAAGTCATGCCTGTTGACAAATTGACTTTCAGTGGCTCATGTCAAAACAGATTTTTAACAATAGAAGGAACAGGCACTTTCAGTTTTTGCAATATACATACATATATACATACATATATATCTATATCTATATCTATCTATCTATCTACCTATATATATATGTTTTACTTTGAAATAAAAAATTTGCATCATACTATCCCTATTTTCTTTACCTTATGGATAAAGTAAGTTTAAATAATTGGTGCACTATATCAATTAATAAAACTTGGTCCTTTGAGGTATTCTTAAATTCTGGTCCTTCTAATGTTAAATTTAATTTTGTTTTCTGAGTAATTTGAATTTGAGTCTCATGATCAGATATTATTCGTGTTGATAGAACTAAATAAATTTAATGCAGTTTTGTGTACACACACACGTGTGTGCGCGCACACACACACATGTTGCAGTCTATTAAATGCTAACTTCAGAGTAATGTGATCAACAAAGTCAAGATCTACACATGTCCTCATGTCCTTTCCAACCCATCCCAAATATAACTTATGTGCATCAAGTAAAGCAATTCCTGCAGTTTTCGTTCTCCAGGGTACCCAGGAATTCTAACAAAATAACAATTCAATGAATTAAGAACAGATAAACGTACTCAATTGCCCCTAATAATCTCATTCATTCAGTTTGGTGTTTTGCATGATGTACTCTGCATATAAGTTAAATAAATAAGGTGACAATATGTAGCCTTGTCATCCTCCTTTTCCAATTTTGAACCAATCAGTTGTTCCATGTTTGGTTCTAACTGTTGCTTCTTGCCCCTATACAAGTTCCTTAGAAGCACTTCCATCTCTTTGAGGACTTGCCACATTTTGTTGTGACCCACAGAGTCAAAGACTTTAGTGTAAATGGAGCAAAAGTAGATTTTTTTTCTTCTGGAATTCCCTTCTCTGTAATCCAGGTAATGTTGGCAGTTTGTTCTGCTCTTCTGGTAATTCTTGGTTCATATATTGCTGAAACCTAGCTTGCAGAATCTTAAGCACAACCTTGATGGTGTGTGAAATGAGTGCAGATGTTGGGTAATTTGAATATTCCTTGGCATTGCCCTTCTTCAGGACTGGGATGTAAACTGATCTTTTCCAATCCAGTAGCCACTGTTGAGTTTCTCAAATTTGCTGGCATGTTGAGTAGAGCACTTAAACAGTATCATCTTTTAGGATTTAAAATAGCTCAGTTAGAATTCTATCACCTTGGGGGCAGAGCCAAGATCGCAGAGTGAAAGCAGTGACTCACTTGAGCTCTCCTCCAAACACTTCCAAATACTCAGAAAAAAATGGCTCTAAACAAATTTTGAAGCAGCAGAACCCACAGAAAGACAGAGTGAAACAAATTTCCAGCCCAAGCAACCTGGATGATTGATCAGAAAGGTGCATCGCGCCGGGCTGGGAGCGCAGCACGCCATGGACACACAGGCCTTAGCGAACCTGGAGCAGGCCTCAGAGGACTGAATCACGGGCAGCTGTGGAGGTTTCCAGACTCCTCAATCCACCAATGCCAAAGACAGCTTAGAAGGTCAGTGGGAAAAGTCTGTTTCTGTGGGTGCTGAGAAAGGAAGGTGGGGTCTCAGCTCCATTCCCCAAGAGTGTGGCCCTGGGGGGACAGCTTCTTCCTGAGCTTCCGGCCCACAGACTGAGGGGGAATCCAGTGGCTGATCAGAGAGGGATTGCAGGGATCTCTTTGCCAGTGCTCAGGCAGGAATCTCTTGCTTTGCCCGTGTGTGGATCTGGGTCACAGTTCTGGGTGGCAGTGCTGGGGAGAGGAGGAACGCTGGCGTGGTGGAGCTTGTAGTGGCTGTGGAGAGAAGCCCCTCCTCACAGTTACAGGACAGAAAGGAGTACTTGTAGCCACAGGCCAGGAAAGGAGTAAACACCTTGCCCCTTATCATACCACCTTGGAAGAACTGAAAATTTACAGGTCCCTACAAGTATCTCTGAAAACAGCTATACAAACTCCCGAAGCTTGGGACAGTACATTCTCCACATTGGAAGCAGACTCTTACCTTAACAAAGAGTTTAAAACTCAAGTATTTGGCTGGGATCATAAGCAAGCAGTGCAAAAAGAGTCAGACTATATTATCTTACTTTGGTGAAACAGAAGATCAAAATATGCAACCAGAAGAAGACAGCAAAGTCAAAGCTCCTACATCCAAAGCCTCCAAGAAAAATATGGATCAGTCCCAGGCCTTGGAAGAGCTCAAAAGCGATTTTGAGAAGCAAGTAAGGGAAGTAGAGGAAAAACTGGGAAGAGAAATGAGAGTGATGCAAGAAAATCATGAAAAACAAGTCAACAGCTTACTAAAGGAGACCCACCAAAATACTGAAGAAAATAACACCTTAAAAATAGCCTAACCCAAATGGCAAAAGAGGTCCAAAAAGCCAATGAGGAGAAAATGCCCTAAAAAGAAAATTGGCCAAATGGAAAAGGAAGTCCAAAAGATTACTGAAGAAAATACTTCCTTAAAAATTAGAATAGAGCAATTGGAAGACAGTGACTTTATGAGAAATCAAGACACTGTAAAACAAATCCAAAAGAATGAAAAATTAGAAAACAATGTGAAATATCTCATTGGAAAAACAACTGACCTGGAAAATAGATCCAGGAGAGAGAATTTGAAGATTATTGGACTGTCTGAAAGCCATGATTAAAAAAAGAGCCTAGACATCATCTTTCAAGAAATTATCAAGGAAAACTGCCCTGATATATTAGAACCAGAGGGCAAAATAGAAATTGAAAGAATCCACAATCTCCTCCTGAAAGAGATCCCCAAAGGAAAACTAGGAATATTATAGCCAAATTCCAGAGTTCCCAGGTCAAGGAGAAAATATTACAAGCTGCCAGAAGGAAACAATTCAAGTACTGTGGAAACACAATCAGGATAACACAAGATTTAGCAGCTTCTACATTAAAGGACTGCAGGGCATGGAATATAATATTCCGGAGGGCAAAGGAGATAGGATTACAACCAAGAATCACCTACCCAGCAAAACTGAGTATAATCCTTCAGGGGAAAAAATGGTCATTCAGTGAAAGAGGACTTTCAAGCATTCTTGATGAAAAGACCAGAGCTGAATAGAAAATTTGACTTCCAAATACAGGACTCCAGTGGAACATGAAGAGGTAAACAGGAAAGAGAAATCATAAGAGACTTATTAAGATTGAACTGTTTACATTCCTGATGATATTTATAATTCATGAGACCTTTGTCAGTATTAGGGTAGTTGGAGGAAAAAAATTATATGTATGTATATGTAGTTAGATAGATAGAAGGCACAGAGTGAGTTGAAGATTAAGGGGTCATATCTGGAGAATAAAATTAAGGGATGAGAGAGATTATACTCAGAGAAGAAGAAAGGAGAGGTAGAATGGGGTAAATTATCTCACAAAAAAAACAGAAAGAAAAGTCTCTTACAGTGGAGGGGAAGCAGGGGAAGGTGAGAGAGAATGAAGGAATCTTATTCTCATAGGATTTGGCTTAAGGAGGGAATAACATACACATTCAATTGGGTATGGAAATCTGTCTTACCCTACAGGAAAATAGGGGGAGAAGGGGACAAGAGAGCAGGGGGATGATAGAGAGGAGGGCAGATTGGGAAAGGAGGTAATCAGAAGTAAATACTTCTGAGGAGGGACAGAGTGAAAAGAAAGAATAGAATAAATGGAGGGCAGGATAGGATTAAGGGAAATAGCGTTAGTTTTTCACAGCATGTCTACTATGGAAGTATTTTGCATAACTGCAGAGGGTACAACCTATATTGAGTTGGTTGGCTTTTCAATGCGGGTGTGTGGGGAGGGAGGAAGAGAAAAAATTTGAAACCTAAAGTTTTAAAAACATATGTTTAGAAAAAATGTTTTCACATTCTGCTGGGAAACAAGAAATATAGGAAATGGGGTACAGAAGTCTATCCTGCCCTACAGGAAAATAGAAGGGGAAGGGGATAAGAGAAGGGGGCAGAGATAGAAGAGAGGACAGACTACAGGAAAGGATATTCAGAATGCATGCCATCTTAGGTGGGGGAGGGGTGAGATGGGGTAAAAATTTGGAACTCAAAAACTTGTGGAAGTGAATGTTGAAAACTAAAAATAAATGAATTTATATTAAAAAAAATTCTATCACCTCCACTAGCCTCATTGTTAACAGTGCTTCCTAAGGCATACTTGACTTCATTCTCCTGGATGTCTGCTTCCTGATCAGTAACCATACCATTGTGGATGTTCAGTTCTTTCTTGTTTACTCTTTTGTGTATTCTTGCCAGCTTTTCTTAATCTCTTCTGCTTCTTTTAAGTCCCTACTAGTTTTGTCTTTTATAATGCGCATTTTTGCATGAAAGTTCCCTTTATATTTCTAATTTTCTTGAAGAGATCTAATCTTTCTCATTTTTTTCCTTTTTTGTATTGCTCATTTAAGAAAACCTTCTTATCGCTCCTTATTATTCTCTTCAATTCTGTATTCAGTTTGCTTTCCCTTTTTCCTTTACCTTTTGTTTTCCTTCTTTCCTCAACTATTTGTAAACAATCCGATTAAATGAAAAGTTATTCGATTCAGTAGGAAAACAAAGCCTCACAGCTTGTTATTTACAAGAAACATGTTTTAAAAACAGACATAGAATGCAAATCCGAAAATAGACATTTAATTTTAAAAATACAAGCAAAAAAATAAGAATGAAGGCTTGATATTTTTTTTTTTGTGAGGCAATTGGGTTTAAGTGACTTACTTGCCCAGTATCACACAGCTAGTAAATGTTAAGTGTCTGAGGCTGGATTTGAACTCAGGTCCTCCTGACTCCAAGGCCAGAGCTGTATTCAGTGCACCACCAAGCTGCCCCTTGGAAATTTTTTACTAGTGCACCAGGTTAATCCAAAAAAGAAGCAGGAGTTGCAATCATATTATCATACAAAGCAAAAATCAGCATTCAGAACATAAAGAGAGATAAACAGGGAAACCACATTATGCTCAATAATTATAGAAAACAAGTATCAATATTAAATTTATATATTTCAAATGTTTTAGCATCTAAATTCCTGAAGGAAAAATTACCTGGGTAACAAGACATAAATAGTAACACAGTGGCTGGAGATTTCAATTTCCCTCTAAATTTTGAATAATTCTAACATAAACAAAGGGGAAAATATAAACCTGAAGAAATTGTTGGAGAAGTAGAGCTAATCGACTTATCATGGCTTTTAAATGGAACTGCTAAAAAATTATGTGTTTCTCGACACCTTGTGGAACTTTTATAAAAATTTACTATGTATTAGCATAGAGATAATACAAATGAAAGAGAAAAGGCAGAAATAATAAACATACACTTTGTAGACTGTAACACAATACAAATAATAATCAGTTCAAGGAGCACAAGTGAAAAATAAATATCCAAATTGAGACTTAACAGAGAAATCCTAAATAGTGTGTAGGTCAAAGAAAAAAATCATGGAAACAGTAAATATGTGAAACAGGATTATAATAATGAAACAACATATTAAAATTTCTGTGATGCAGCTAAAGAAGCCCTCAAGGGAAAAATTATATCTCTACAAGCATATAATGACATGATTTAAAAAAGAAAGGATTAATCTTCTTAATATGTATTTTAAAAATTTGAAACCCAATTTTTTGTTTACACAAAAACTGTATTAAGTGGAAAGGAGTAGAGAATGGCTTAACTTTATCTTTTCGGCACTGAAGGGAAAACCATCAAACCAGCTATCTGAGATGTTAATAAAATATTCTATTTGCATGCTTACTGACTTGAAACATAATATAAACTATAATCATTTTTGGTTAAATGCGGATAATCTAGTTGCTTTTTTTAAGGGCATAATATTTTTTTCCCTGAAGTTAGTAATATAAGTTATATGTGAAGTTGTCTTTATTATGCCACAGGAATAACATTTATGCCTTTGGCATTTATTTTCCAGCAGCACTAATTTATGTCCAAGATTTCGAATGGATATTCTCAATTGTATACTATTCTCATCTGGGTTACATGTAACCCAGTTTCAGTAATAGTCTTCATGCTACTTCCAGCAGCCTAAGCTTAGTTAATAATATTTGTTTTTTGTCCCCATCTTTATTCTTATCTGAAATATTTTATCTATAGAATTAAAGATTTAATTTATAAGACATTTAGAATGTTCCTTTTAGATTTCAGTACACATTTCTCTTCTTTCTTTCCCTCATTTTGACACCAGATTTCTACTTATTCTCCATAGGACTTCTTTGCCAGAATAATTTTGATATGTAACACTTAGCAGAAAACTGTCTTATATTTCTTTTCACCTTTGACCGGGGTAGGGAACCTGCAGCCTTGAGGCCATATGTGGCCTTCAAGTGCCTAAAACTTGGACTTATTCAAAAGACCTCATCCAAGGACCTAGAAGGCCACATGTGGCCTAGAGGCAGCAGATTCCCCACCCCTGCCCTTGACTAATGAGAGAGAGAGAGCGAGAGAGAGCGCTTGTTAAGCATTTACTATGTGCTGTATGCTGGGCTAAGCAATGTGAATACAAACACAAACCAAAATCTCTGCCCTCAAGGACCAAGCCAGGTCAGAAATGAGAATGAATACTGTACATATACTTCGCCAATTGGAGATTCTGGGTAGGAAATGAGTAATGAGAGGGAAGCCATAAGCATGGACACATTACCAGAGTGAGAAGCCTGTTCAGGCACTGGTAGGGAAGTAGTACTGGGAGTAATAGGCTCAGCCAGGTTTAAAGTATACATTCAATCTGTCAAGTCAGCCATCATTTATTAAATGTTTCCTATGTGCCAGGTACTGTGCTAAGTTCTTGGGTTACAACAAAAGGCAAAAAACAACAGTAAAACACAGCTCCTTCTCTCAAGAATTCACATTCTGATGGAGGAGAAAACATGCAAATAACTTTGTACAAACAACTTATACACAAATCAAATTGGAGGTAAGCATAGAGAAAAAATATTAGCTTTTGTAGGGATTGGTTAAAATTTCTTGTCCTAAGGATTCAGTAAGTTGAGCCAGTACCTTTTAATTTCGCTATTATAGGGGGAAAAATTAGATTGAAGAGATCTAAATGTAGCCCTCTAATGATAATTTGTGGAAAATGTTTGCTGTTGACTAAATTTTTTTAATAACAAAACAACATTCTTTAAAAGTATGTATTTGATATGCTTTTTCCTGTCAAATTTTTCTATTAAAATGTCAAAAAGACTTAACAGAATTGCTATGAAAGTATATTACATTATTTAAAAATTTATTAGTATGAAAATATATTTACCTATCCATTATTTGTTTTTTAAAAGTTACATTCCAGAATTATAAATTTCTAAGTTTAATTTTAAAAGAAGAGAGAAAAAAATTCAATTTTGACTTACAATATTTTAACAGAAAACCTAGAAGTACTTGGAAACACTTTTGAAAAACTCATTCCTACAATTCACTTTCTCTTTATATATTGTTTTGGGCAGAGTAATCACTTATAAATTAGCTGCCATTCCATTTCTTTTTAAATATATAATATATACACATACCTATATAATATACTTTTAACTTTTTTTTAAAGATTTTAAGTTCCAAATACTCTCTCTCTCCCCTACCCTTTACCCCTCCTTGAGAAGATAAGAAATTTGATATTAACTGTGTATGTGAAGTCGTGCAGAACCTATTTTCATATTAATGATATTGCAAAAGAAAACACAAAATAAAGCAGTAGAAGTAAAGTTTAAAAGTATGTTCAGTCTGCATTTATAATTCATTAGTTCTCTCTTGAGGTGAATAGCGTTTTTCATCATGGGTTCTTTGGAATTGTCTTTGACCATTAATTACCTTGATCAGGATAGCTAAGTCTTTCACAGTTGATCATCTTTACAATATTGTTGTAACTGTGTACAGTGTTGTCCTGGTTCTGCTCACTTGACTTTGCAAGAGTTCATATGAGTCTTCCCAGATTTTTCTGAGTATCCTGCTTGTCATTTCTTATGTCACGAAAGTATTCCATCACAATCATATACCACAACTGTTTTAGCCATTCCCCAGTTGATGGACATCCCTGAATTTCCAATTCTTTGCCAACACAAGAAGAATTTTTATAAATGTTCTTGTACAAATAAATCCTTCTTCCCTTTTAAAATCTTTTTGGGATATAGACCCAGTGGTATTACTGGGTCAAAGGGGGTGCACAGTTTTATAGCCCTTTGAGCATTGTTCTAAATTGTTCTCCAGAATGGTTAAATCAGTTCATAACTCCACCAGCAGTGTGTTACTGTCCCACTTTTCCCACATCCCTTCCAATATTTATCCATTTTCCTTTTCTGTTATGTAGTCAATCTAATAGGTATGAGATAGTACCTCAGAGTTGTTTTAATTTGCATTTTTCTAATCAGTAGTGATTTAGAGCATTTTTATGTTACTATTGACAGCTTTGATTTCTTCTTCTGACAACAACCTATTCATATCCTTTGATTGTTTATCACCTGGGCAGTGGCTCTTACTTTTATAAATTTGGCTGAGTTCACTGTACATATTTGGGAAATGAGGCTTTTATCAGAGAAATTGCAAATTTCCCCTATTGTTTTCTTTCTAATTTTGCAGTATTAGTTTTGTTTGTACAAAAGCTTTTTACTTTCATCAGAATTATTGATTTTTATGCCCTATGATCCCATCTCCTGTTTGGCCATAAATTCTTCCTTTATAGATTGTAAAGGTAAATTTTCCCATGTTCCCGTAGGATTCCTATGATATCACCCTTTATGTCTAAATTATTTATCTGTTTTGATCATACCCTGGTATACAGTGTGAGATGTAGTATGCTTAGTTTCTGCCAAACTACTCTTTAGTTTTCCCAGCAGTTTTTGTTGAGTTCTTACCCTAAAAGCTTTGGTGTTTGGGTTTGTCAAACACTAGATAACTGTAGTCATTATTACTATGTGTTGTGTACCTAATCTATTCCACTGATCCAGCACTCTATTTCTTAGTCAGTAACAGATTATTTTGATAATTACTTCTTTGTAATGTAGTTTGAAATCTGACATTGTTCAGACCTGTGACTGCATTTAAAAAATTGTGCCAGTGTTCCAGCACCAATGATCATTCCTATATGGTACTTGAAGAAAATAATATGTTAAAATGGTTTTTGTAAAACTCCCATTTTTCTTCCTTTTCTTTTTAATCCCTTTATTGCTTTTAAATGCCCTTGGAGTGACTTTGTTTACTTGGATAACTTGCCACACTCTTTTTAAACTGGCTTAACCTTCCGTTCCTTTTCTCTAATGAGATGTTACTGCTCACAATCATTATTATAACTCAGTGGTTCCTTTGGCATTCATCTCTTTCTGTTTAGTCATATGTAAGATATTTGCTGAAAAATTTACTTTTTGGATATGTTTTGTTGGGTTTTTGTTCTGGCAGTAATAATTTATACTGGTTAAGGTTCTGAATGAAATTATTATAATCTGTTTTAATGTCATTTCTGTTGTCCATTTCATTTTTTTATTTTTAAATACATTATTTAAATAACTCAGAATTGGAGAATTTTAGTGTCATGTCTTATACTTAAAAAATAAATCCTGATCTTAGTAATAATTGTTACATCCATCAATAACAATTTTTTCTTCATGTCAAAATTCAGGGAGAGGTGGGGGGGGGCGGGGGAGAGAGAAAGACATGCTGATAACGATGTCCAGGACCCCACTAGTGCATTTAAAAAAAATTAATCATGTAACATTGTCATGAATCTTCTGTGCAATCTATAAGACTTTGGCAGTTGTCATTTCTTTAACCATACTTTCCCATTTATTTTTCCTTGTCTTCATTCTTTTTTCACCATGTTCCATGACCTGATAGTAAGCATCAGGCAAGGTAGAAAAGAGAGTATATTCATCCAAGGATATGGAGGAGATCAGATATAGGATATATATTAAAGGGTGATTCTCTGTGAATAGTGGCATCTTACAGATCCTTCAGTCTAAGAATGATGATATGTTGATTGCATCAAGTCTCTGAAAAATTGCTGAACATCTTGGAAGAGATTTTTAATTAGAGAGTTTGGCTTATCTATCCACACAAGTATGACTAAGCGAGGACAAAGCATTTCTGTTGTCAAGATTCCCTTTAATGTTTGTCTAAAACTATGTATGTATTTTGAGCACATAGTATATAGATAGTGAGTTTGACTTAGTTGAAAAGGAGAGTGAATTGGATTACTTTTGGAAAATGGCAGAGCTCTTAAATACATTTCAGACTTCCCTTGATGTAATAGTAATGTTGGTTTGATGTGGAGCACCTCTAGCTCAGAAGAGCCAAATGTGTGGAATACAAAAAGAAATCTGGGACAGGGCATGTGTAAGCACACTGCAGCACACAATCATCAGGGGATTCCCAAGAACTTGAGTAAAGGACATCATGAATGAGTTCTGTCTCTGGAAGAATACATGGTCACAAGTGATAAGAAGTACAGCTATGTTGATCCAGTAATACTAAACAGAAAGTGAAGATGGCCTCAAGGACACAAAATGGAATCCCTAGTGGTGAACTTTTCTGAAGAGATTGATTTGGAAAATGATAAAGAGTCATACTGCATGGGCAGGTGTAATTGGGTTGCAGGCTTTCTCAGTGGCAAGAAGTTCTGAATCAATGAGATCAAAGATTCATTTCAGTAGCATTTGTCAGATATAGATAAATTATTAAGGGATCATGAGTTCTTTAAAGTATCTTTCATTTAACAAATATCAAACAAATAATTTGTGGATAAGGTCATACATTTTTTGGAAAATGTTTCTCAGTTTCACAGAATTTGTGGTTATCTTTGTCAGATTAGCCCAAGCCTTTATTTCCCTGAGTAGTATAGTGCACTGGCAACTACTCTTTAGGTAGTAGGTAAGAAGTTGGAAGTGAGGTTCAAGATGTCCAGAGGATCTATTTTTCCATAACCAACACCTTAATGTTCCTCACAAAACCATTAAAGCTAGATAGACTGTGGAAACAGTAGTTGCTTATTTTCTATGCAATACAATACAATACCCCTGATTACTATTACCATTGTCTTTCCCTTCCAATCAACTGAAGGGTTTAACCTCAGTGACATGGCCAGCAGAGGCATTTTTTACTGCTGTATCCAAAGTAGAACATTAGTGCCAATTTTGTCTGCAAGCTTATTCACTCTTTGTATTTCCCCTTCAGTATAAGTATCAAAATTCTCACTACCTTCTCTCCTAATCCCATGTTTCAATCACATTGTATTAAAGGAAAAAAAAATTCCATTGCATCCTCTCTCTCCCCCATTTTATCCTGGTTAGCTTGACTCTGTTTCATTTGACAAATTCTGCCATCCACTGTGCCCTCATTCTCTTGTTACCAAACTCATCTTTCTCATTGGTAACTCTTTATTTTTTCCATATTAAAAAGAAAGACTATATATGAAACTAACTCTGTTATGTAAGTTCAATTGGGTTTTTTGAAAGTATGTAAAAAATTTAACATGCTAGTTCCAATTCTGTCCTGCATATTTTTGCCTTCCTCTTTAACTTTCATTCTCTTCTGTGCATTTTAAAAATTTATAAACTTGATTGTGCTATGTCTTCTTAATTAGGATGTGATCTCCCTGAAAGGACTGTCTTACTTTTTTGTTTATGTCTCCAGCACTTAGCACAGTACTTTGCACATAGTAAGCTCTTGATAAATGCTTCATAAATTCATTTATGTACAAACAAAAGATAATAGTCAAAAGCTAAAATGTGTTGCCTGACATATAGTTTCTGGGCTAATTGGAACAGGTAATTCATCTCAATTAAACTTCTCTAAGAGCTGATGATAGTCAATGTCTACTTTCCATCTTTCAGAGTCAGTTTATTTAGAACAATATTATTGGTTGGAGCTCTTTTAGTTATTTTTTAAGGTAGATTTTAATATGGATCTTTCAATATTACCTACTCCCCTTCCCCATTTGAGTGTGTGTGTGTGTGTGTGTGTGTGTGTGTGTGTGTGTGTGTGTGTGAGAGAGAGAGAGAGAGAGAGAGAGAGAGAGAGAGAGAGAGAGAGAGAGAGTGATTG
The DNA here is from genome assembly GCF_003287225.1 of Phascolarctos cinereus. Lineage (NCBI taxonomy): Eukaryota > Metazoa > Chordata > Mammalia > Diprotodontia > Phascolarctidae > Phascolarctos > Phascolarctos cinereus. Next base: position 412,705,510 of record NW_027555958.1, read on the forward strand.
CTCACTGGCCTCTTTCCTTTAATTTCTAGCCTCCAATTTAAAAATTCTCATGTAAAAATAAATATAATCTCACAAAACAAATCTACATATTGCTCATGTCTGAAAAACATATGTCTTGTTTTCTATATCTAGTCTATTTTCTCTGTCAATAGAAGGGAAGCCTTATTCCTTTGAAGTTATGGTTCATTGTTGCATTAAAGTTGTTTTTCTTTAGAATGTTGTATTAAAGTTTTTCCTTATCCTCTCAGTCAATTAAAACCTTCCCCAATTCTCTGAATCTTTCTCTTGTCATTTCTTGCCCTGTAAAAATATTCCATTACATTCACATGCCATATTTTGTTTAAATATTTCCCAATTGATATCTACTCCTTATTTTCCAATTCTTTGCTATGACACAGAAAGTACTGATGTGAATGTTTTTGTACATATGGGTCATTTTTTTTCTGTCTTTGGTGTTCCTGGGTAAAGGATATTTTTACAGGTTAGTGACTTGGGGGACATAGTTCCAAACTGCTTTATAAAATGACTGGACTAATTCATACCTATACCAACAATGCATTAGTTATCCTGTCCTTCCTCAACCCTTCTAATAGTCGTTATCATTCTGGTTTTGTCATCTTTACCAGTCTAATGAGTATGAGGTTCAACCTCAGAATGTTTTAATGCACATTTCTTTTATTAATAGTGATATAGAACATGTTTTCATATTTTAATCGATAGCCTGCTTTTCTCTTGAGAACTGCCTGTTCATGTCCTTTGATGATATACTTATTGGTGAATGGCTCTTATTCTTGTATGTTTGCTGGTTCTTAGTTTTAGAGCAATGTTCTTTCCACATCAAGAAAAGGTCCATTCATAAAACTTTTAATATTTTAAAAAATTGATATTTTGGAAGTTTTTTTATCCATTGATATAGGCATCCTTGCAGCATACACTTTACTGAAAGGATTCAGGCAAAAGGGTTCCTCTTTGAGCCTGTTAAAATCACATGGTCTGTAGGAAATCATTGCTGCTTATGAAATACTTTTGAAAATCCCCTGTTCTTAGAAAATAGAGATCACTTTCCATTTTTATACCTTTATTTCATTGTTTCATTTTCTGTTTGAAAGGTTAGGCTATTTTAAATACTGAACACAATAGGGTGATAAACCATCTAAGAATAGAACATTATTTTATTGAGAGATAAAGGATGTGTAGAGAAAGGGAGGATAAAGTATAAAAGTCTTCCATAGCGAACAGAACAGATTCAAAGGCTTTTTTATGGGTAACACAAATTAATGGCAAACCTATAGCCTGGTGAAAACATAACCATAAATGGCTTAATTAAAAAATCAAAGGGACAGCTAGATGGTGCAGTCGATAGAGCACCAGCCCTGAAGTCAGGAGGACCTGAGTTCAAATGTGGCCTCAGACCAAACACTTGACACGTACTAGCTGTGTGATCCTCAGCGAGTCACTTAACCCCAAATGCCTCAAAAGAAAAAACAAAACAAAACAAACAGAAAAAAAGATCAAGTATGGTAGTGCTTTTCCCCCCTATTATTTCCTACATTTTGATGTTAAGGCTTTTTGGTTTTTATTTTTTTTTTTTGTCTTATCATTTTCTTCTAGGAGACTTATGATCCTCAGGTTGTCCCACACAACCTGTCTTTAACCTGTTTTTACTTATATGCTTATTCCACATTTTTTTTGATGTTACTGTTTATTGCTTCTCTTCTTCTAGGTTGTCCTTCATTTTTGTGTATTTGCATTCTCAGTCTATTGTTTTGGTTCTTTGCGGCTTACCATTGCAAATTCAAGTTTGTCTTTGCTGCCCATTATTTTTGCTGCATAGGCCATAAATTCTGCTCTTGTAATTTCTCATTTCTCTTTTGAATCACTCAGGAGTAGCATATGTTTTCCCATGATCTTTTCATATTCCGCAGGGTCCTCTGTCTCACCAAGTGTTGAATAGTTTTCACTTGCTTTTGTAGTATTTCTTTACAGATGTCTAAATTCATTTATTATATTGGAAGCCATTTTTTTTTCTGTTGCTGCTGTTGTTTCCCATTGATTATCTGCTTATGTTGAAGGTCACGGAGTTTCCTTCCTCCTGAAATCTTTGATAATTCTATACTTTTTTCCCACCTTATTTTTCCCCTACTGCTCACTTTCTGACTTGCTCCCCTCTGATTCTGATTTCCTTGAAGACTGGATCTCAAAGCATTTCAGCCTCCTCGTGTTCTGGGAATTCATGGTTTACCAGCTTAATTCTCTGCCTCAAGTGACTTTTAGGTGATCAGAACTGGCCCCAGATGGATGCTTTACTCCTTCCCTCAAGCTTAATTCTTAAAAGTAAAGAAACGAATTCTTAAATTTTGTTGTATTCCCCCTGCTCACCCTGTCTCCCTCAGCTATCAGTGATAACTTGGGTGATGTTTACTAAGATCATCTAAACAGAAATTGGCAAGAAGATGCAAACATGTCTTTTGCCTACCTTATGAATGGCAGGAATGAGACAACCAAATGGGAACAAGTGGATAAGAAGAAACCAGTTAGAGAATAATGAAATATCAGTACTTCTACATGAAGCATTTGGCTTTGATGTGATACTTACACAAAGTATCAAATAATGATGAAATCTGAAATAGAACTCAGAATTTCTGAAAAGTATTCTGCTGGTTTAATGGCCAAAAGTTGGTTATTGGTGAGTGGTGCTTTTGGTAATTTTAACAAGACAAAATTGACTTTGCTTCTCTTCAGTGAACAGAGAGGACAATTATCTCACTAATGTAAATTGTTCTAGAGTATTTAGAGAAATAAATGGTAGTAAGCAGTCTTATTTACCTAAGATACCTAAGATAACCTATCTGGGACAACATTTTTGTATGTGTACTTATTGAATTAAAGAATTGGAGGAGAGGATTCTGGGAAGATGGCAGAGTAGGTCAGAAAATCCCAGACTCTCCAGATTTCCACCACAACAAGATAATATAGCACCTCAGGGCAAACATAGAGCAGTAAAAATAAACAAGAGGTCGGGCAGAATAACAGTCCTCCTGGGACAATCACAGATCCAAAGAAAAATCCCAGGTCCAAGGTTTGGTCACTATGAAGAGTAAACACCTCTAGTTTAGGTCCTCTGAAACAGCAAGCAGCAAGCCCTGGGATTAGCTGGGTTGAGAGGTATTCTGGGAATCAGGCGTCTGAGCTGGGGAAGATTGAGGTAACCTCTTCTGCTAAGAAACACTAGTTCCAGCTGTGCTACCAAGATGCAGTCTTGCGGTAGAAGGAACCAGCACACTCCTGATGAGTACAGAAGTAGGGCAGGGACACAGCTGGCTGTGGACACTTACAGGACGCTGGAGTTCTTGGTTTCAGTTGTAGCGCATAGGAGAGAATTGAAGGAAGATCTGAGACCAGAGGCACCATCTGCTTTACCCCAGGACTAGAGGTAATTACAAAAAATAAGCTGCTACAAATATTAAAAAAAAAAAAGAGCAGGCAAAGGAGAAAGATTCCAACCTTAGAAAGTTACTATGGGAGTAGAGAAGACCGAAGTTCTTCTCCAGAGGAAGTTACTGCCGCAAAAAAAGAAAAAAGCTTCTACTCTCCCAAAGAGTAATATCAAATGGTCACCTGCCCAAAAGAATTCATAGAAGAACTTAAAAAAGGCTTTAAAAATCAAATGAGAGAAATTGAGGAAAAATTAAAAATAAATAAGAATAATCCAAGAAAAACAAGATTATGAAAAGAACATCAAGCAATTAGAAAAGGACATCCAGAATCTTAAAACAGAAAACAACTCCTTGAAAATTAGAATTGGGCAAGGTGAAGCCAGAGAAGTTATAAAAGACCAAGAAATAATAAAACAAAATATAAAGAGAGAAAAAAATTTAAGAGAATGTGAAACATCTTATAAGGAAAAAAAACTGATCTAGAGAACAGAAAACATAAGAACAATCATACTACCTGAAAGCTATGATTAACAAAAAAAGAATCTTGATACAATAATACAAGACATAATTGAAGAAAATTGTCCTGATGTATTAGAACAAGAGGAGAAAGTAGAAAAGAGATTCTTACAAGGAAAACCTACAGGAATAGTCAAATTCCCAAATCCCCAGCTCAAGAATAAATATTACAAACAACAAGAAAAAAAATTTAAATATGGCAGTACCACAATTAGAATCACACAATACCTAGCAGCAGCAACATTAAAAGACTGCAGGTCTTAGGACACTATATCAAAGAGCAAAAGAACTGAGGTTATGGCTGAAAATATCATACCCAGCAAACTCGAGCATAATCTTGAATTTAGAAAATGGACGTTTAATGAAGTGTCAGAGTTTCAGGATTTTGTTCAAAAAACAAAACAAAACCTTGAACTTAATAGAAGATTTGATATATAAGATCAAGAGAAATATAAGGTACATATCAAGGACTAATTACAAGGGACTCACTAAGGACAGACTGTTAACCTTTTTTGTATGTAAAATGTATGTCTAAGATTGATATTAGTAGTTGGGTAGTTTATAAGAAAGATTGGGGCAGACCTGAGTATGGAATGATTTTAAAATGTAAAACTATTTAGAAACAGGTAAAAAGAGTAATTATTGGGGCAGCTAGGTGGCGCAGTGGATAGAGCACCAGCTCTGGAGTCAGGAGGACCTGAGTTCAAACCTGGCCTCAGACACATAACACTTACTAGCTGCATGACTCTGGGCAAGTCATTTAACCCCAATTGCCTCACCAAAAAGCCAAAAAACAAAGTAATTATTTTATACAACTGAGGTGCAAGAGGAAGAACTGATACAGAGGAATTAGATGGGAGAGGAGGGCTGGTAGTTGTGGAATCGAATTTTCATTGGGAATGGATTTAAGAGGGATGTGTGTGTGTGTGTGTGTGTGTGTATGTATACATATGTACACACACAAATACATATATACATACATATGAGGGGTATACAAGTCTTATAAATTTAGAAAGAAATAAAAGGCTAAGGAGATAGGGAGGGGGGAGATTAGAGTGATTTTTAGAGGGGAAGGTGAGGAATAGGATAAGGGGGGTGGTAATAGAAGAGTGTTTAGATTAATGGAAATGGGAGGGTAAGGGAGGGATCCTGGGCGGGGGGTAGGTTAAGTAATAGGAGGGTAAGGTAGTGGGTAGAAGTAAAGTAGAGGAGTCAGGAGAGATAGTAAATAAACACACAAGCATAATACAAAGATAAGGAGTGTAATATTTTAGGGGAAAAAAAGCAGGGGTAGTAATCATGATCTCAGACAAAGTTAAAGCTAAAATAGATTTAATTAAATGAGAAAAATAAGGAAACTATACTATATGTCAGCCATATTAATCTGTTTTATTTTAGACTATTTAAAATAACTAGACAGTATAAGGTTGGAATATAGCTGTGGTATGATGAGTTGGTAGACTTAGAAAAATATGGAAAGAGTTGGACTTATGAAGAATCTACCCTCTCCACCCTCACAGAAACAGGTTATCTACCCTCACAGAAACAGAGGAGAAATAAGTTTAATACAGTCCTACATAGATGCATGTAAATTTATATGTCTATATATGAGTATGACTATAGATATCTAAGTATATGTATGTATATGTAAATTGCATATAATGTACATATAATGTGTATATATGTAAATGTGTGTGTATGTGCATATGCATGTCTATATATTTCTATGTATATATGCATGTTTGTATATGTGTATGTGTGTGTGCATATGTATATGTACATACACACACATAGATCTGTGCTTAATTGTAGCCTTCTAGGGGGGTGAGGGGGGAAAAAGAATAAAGTAAAGAGTGCACAGAAGAAAACAAAAGAAAACTTACAAGGAAGCAAAGAAAAGATGGACAGCTGTGAACACAATGCATAGTATTTATTATATGGGCTTTCTTGAAATAGAAATTTAAGCTCTGTATTTGAATCCTCTCATGTTCTGCTGTGTGCATGACAGTGCTTTTTTTCTTTTGTATTTAAGTCTGTATTTCTTTTTCTTTTCTTGTGTATTTAAGTTTAAAATAAATTAATAAATAAGAATTTAAAAATAATTATAAAATAAGTCAGCTGATAAGTAGTGAGAAAAAGTAAGTTCTCTAGCCCTATAAACCTCAATTTATAGTTTTAATGGAGTCAGACTAACACAAATGGTAAATAGGTATGTCCAGCTTTGATTTAATACATATTTCAGATATATAAATATTCCCTACTCAAAGGCTGCCTAAATCACAAGTAACTATAAGTGACTTAAGTTGAAATGGATATAGAAGTGTTTTTCACTGCCTACTGTAGTAATTTGTCAGTGTCAGTAGAATATAAAGCCCAAGAAGGATTTGAATGTCATGGTTATTGCTCTGTAGAAGGGCAGTATTGCTTCTTGACTGACTGGTCAGGAGATGTTTCTGTAAAGTACCTAGAATTTCTGATTTACTTTAACTTTTAAGGCTTTCTGTTTCTTTAGCAATTGGTATTTTTATCTAGTTTTGAGAAAATCTATATGGTATAAAGGAAATGGTATCTTTCAGTTGTAAAATTAAATCCACCTACCAAAATTTGGATGACTTGTAACAAGCATACACACACACACACACACACACACACACACACACACACACACACACACACAAAACATGAATTTAATAAGGGAAAAAAGCTAACTGGGTAGCAATACTTTCATGGCTAAAATAATCAGTTGATAATTAAGTTGCTAAATTTATTGCCCAACAAACTTTGTCCTGGATTTGCAGTTATGTGGACAAACATTGAGTGAGCTGGTGTGTTCTAAAATCATGGACATCTAGTTTTTCAAAGGTGAATGCAACTTTTAATATCTTTTTTTTCTTAATTTATTTTGATTTATCAACAATCACTTCCATACACTTTTGAGTTTAAAATTTTTCTCCCCCTTCCTCCCAAAATCCCAAAATGGCGCACAATCTGATGTAGGCTATACATATACATTCCTATTAAACATATTTTCACATTAGTGATGTAAATAAAAATTAGAACCGATAGGAGGAACCACCAGAAAGAGGAAACAAAACTCAATTGAATAGAAAAAAATAGCAAATAGTATGCTTTGATCTGCATTCAAAATACATAGTTCTTTCTTTGGATGTAGATAGCATTTTCCATCACGAGGCCTTTGGAGATATCTTAGATCCTTGTATTGCTGGAAAGGGCTAAGTTTATCAATATTAGTCATTGCACAACGTGGCTGTTATTGTGTACAATGTTCTCTTGTTTCTGCTCATTCAGCATCAGATCATACAAGTCTTTCCAGGTTTTTTTGGAGTCAGCCTGTTCATCATTTCTTATAGCACAAAGTATTCCATTACATTGCTGTACCAGAACTTGTTCAGCCGTTCCCCAATTGATGGGCATCCTCTCAATTTCCAATTCCAAATTGCTCTCCAAAATGGTTGGATCATTTCACAACTCCACCAACAATGCATTAGTGTTCCAATTTTCCCTCATCTTCTCCAACATTTATCATTTTCCTGTTTTGTCATGGTGGCCAATCTGATAGGTATGATGTGATGTGGTACCTCAGAGTTGTTTTGATTTGCATTTCTCTAAGCAGTAGTGATTTAGAGCATTTTTTCATATGACTATAGAAGGCTTTAATTTCTTCATCTGAGGACTGCCTGTTCATATCCTTTGACCATTTATCAATTGGGGAATGACTTGTATTCTTATAGATTTGACTTAATTCTCTCTGTGTTTTAGAAATGAGGCCCTTTTCAGAGAGACTGGTTGTAAAAATTCTTTCCCAATTTTCTACCTTCCTTCTAATCCTAGTTTCATTGGCTTTGTTTGTGCAAAAACTTTTCAACTTAGTGTAATCAAAGTGATCAGTTTTGCTTTTCGTACTGTTCTCTATCTCCTGTTTGGTCATGAATTCTTCTGTTCTCCATAGATCTGAGAGGTAAACTATTCCTTGCTCTCCCAGTTTGCTTATAGTATCAGCCTTTATATCTAAATCATGAACCCATTTTGATTTTATTTTGGTATATGATGTGAGATTTTTGTCTATGCCTAGTTTCTGCAATACTCTTTTCCAGTTTTCCCGGCAGTTTTTTTCAAAGAATGGGTTCTTATCCCAGAAGCTGCGATCTATCAAATAATAGATTACTATAGTCATTGTCTACTGTGTCTTGCATATTTAACCTATTCCACTGATCCACCACTCTATTTCTTAGCCAGTACCAAGCAATTTTGATGATTGCTGCTTTATAATACAATTTAAGATCTGGAATGGCTAGGCCACCTTCCCCTGCATTTCTTTTCATTAGTTCCTTGATATTCTGGACCTTTTGTTCTTCCAAATGAATCTTGCTATTATTTTTTCTAACTCTATAAGATAATTTTTTGATAGTTTGATTAGTATGGCACTGAATAAGTAAGTTAGCTTAGGTAGGATTGTCATTTCTATTATATTAGCTTGTCCTACCCATGAACAATTGATGTTTTTCCAGTTATTTAGATCTGATTTTATTTGTGTGAAAAGTGTTTTGTATTGTGTTCGTATAGTTCCTGGATTTGTTTTGGGAGGTAGACTCCTAAATATTTTATAATGTCTACAGTAAGCTAACTGTTAATATCTTGTCTCAGTCATCTGATGTAGATTCATTTGGAATCATAGAATTTTATAGCTCCTAGACTCACTTCTGAGAATCTAGCATTGTGACTAGGGAGGAAATGGTTTCCATGTAAGTACTTTTGTCTTCATAGCTTGAACCCAGCATAGACACACACACACTTCTCTTATCTCCTAACACCACTCTTCAGCTTTGCCTCAGTGAACTTGCATTTATGAAATGCTGATAATGTGCCCAGTACTGTACACTGGAATGTGAAAATTGTAAAGTGAGTAGTAGTTCCTTTCTATAAAACATTGTATGCATGCTTCTTTGTCTCCTTTGTCACTGTTTGAAGTAATAAGATGAAGTACTGTGTGATTTATTAGATCTAAAGAAAAAATGAGTTCAAAAATTAACCAGAAGGTTATACACCCCTCCAAATTTAAAAAACAGAGGCCAAATGAGTTAAAATGAAGTAACTTTCAGAGTTATTTGGCTCTTCTAACATTTCTGAATGAAGCAACCTTTCATAGCTACTGTAAGATAATCTGTATCTTTGGATTATCAGGATACGTCATTGGTTTTATAGTATTTTGGATAGATATAGCTAGAGTATCTTATCTTTTTTAAATTTAATTTTTTTATTCAATTAAGCATTTTTCTCTCCTTTTGCCCCACTCCAATTGAACAAAAAAACAGTAAAATAAAATACTTAATTTGCTTGCTTATTTTTAAAAGTAGCCAATATGCAGTCCAGCAAAGCAGATTCCCTCTTTAGCCATGTCCAAAAATATGTCTCGGTGTATTTTGAGTCCATCACCTTTCAATCAAGATGTGGGTCGTCATATGCTTCATCTTCAGTCCATGGGTATCATGTTTTGTCATGGCATTGATTGTTCCTAAGTCTTTCAAAGCTATTTTCATTCTGATTGTAATTTTATAACTTGTTCTCCTGGTTCACTCTGGAAAAAAATCATAAAAGCTTTTCCAGTTTTCTTTGAAACTGTCCATTTAGTAATTTCTTATTGTACAGTAGCATTCCATTACATTCATATATCATAATTTGTTTTACCATTTCCTAATGATGGACACCCCCTTAGTTTCTAGGTCTTTGCTCAGCACAGTGCTTAGTACATAATAAACAGTTAAAAATACTGGCTGATATATTGATATCGTAAATATGTTGACATATATATATATATATATATATATATATATATATATATATATATATATATTCATAAATAGTGATTGTAGTGGTTTAAGGAGTAAGGCCATGCCATTTTAGTGACTTTTGGTTCACTGTTGCAAAATCCTCTGCAGGATCTTAACTAGGGTATTGTGGAGACATCTTAAACTCAGAAAGTTCAAAATAGAACTCATCTTTCTTCCTAAACCCTTGCTTTTTCCAGATGTGCCTGTTGCTGTTTCAAGTACCACCATCCTTCCAGTTAACCAGGTTCACAATCTAGTTGTTATTCTCAACTCCTCACTTGTACTCACCCCACATATCTGATCCCTTGCCAAGTTAAAATCTTGCTTTTTGTCTCTTGTATATCCCCTATTCTCTCCTCTGAACCCTTGTGCAGGGCTTTATCACCTCGTGTCTGGACCAATGCAGTAGCTTGCTGGTCAGTCTCTATGCCTCAAATCTCTCCCTATCCCTATCCATTCAGCTGCCAAAGGGATTTTCCTAAAGCACAAATCTGACTGTAGCACTCCCCTATTCACTAAAGTTCAGTTTACCCCTTTGATCTCCAGGATCAAATATAAAATTGTCTTGTTTGATGTTTAAAATCTTTAATAACCTGGTCCCTTCCTAACTTTCCAGTCTTCTTAGACCTTATTCCACTCCAAATACTGTGTGATCAAGTGACTCTAGCCTCTCTCCATCTCCTTATTTCACTAGCTGTCCCTTTATTTGAAATTCTCTTCATCCTCTTCTCAGCCTCCTCATTTCCTTGACTTCCTTTAAAACCTAGCTCAAATCTCATCTTTACAAAGGATCATTCCCCAGTTCCCCATGACTTTTTGTTTGTTATCCCTCTGCTAGTATCTTCCATGTGAAATTATCCCTAAAATGAATAGATATGCAGTTGTTTGCATATTATCTCCCCATTAGCCTGTGAGCTCTATGAGAGTAGGTACTAATTTTGGCTTTGTTATTATGCTCTGCTCTTAGCACAGTGCCTGGCACTTAGTCCACAATAAATACTTGACTGAGAATGCTGGACAGTTCACAACCTCACCAATAGTAGTAGTATGCCTCTGTTCTCTGTCTCACATTTGTCATTTTCCTTTTCTGTCATTTTTACCAATCACATTAGTGGGAAGTAGAATTTAAGAGGGGTGTGTGTGTGTGTGTGTGTGTGTGTGTGTGTGTGTGTGTGTCTGTGTGTCTGTGTGTCTGTGTGTGTGTGTATTGGAGCATTTTTTTTCCCCTTTTGATTGTTGTTAGCTTGGATTTGTCCTTTTGAAAACTGCCTGTTCATAGCCTTTGGCAAGTTATCTATAGGGGAATGGTTCTTTTTTCCTTGCATTTAAAAAAAATAAATTATTTATGACTTTTTTTCCATCACTAAAATTTCTCCTAATATCACTCTCCCTCTGCAATCCGAGAGAGTCATCTCATATAAAAGAGAAAAAAGAACAGCAAAAATTATCAGTGCATGGCAAAAGTCTGAAAATATATGGTATGTAGTGTTCCATACATAACAGTCTCTCGCTTTTGCAAAGAACTGGAGTCTGAGATGTCTTCTCATGTATTCTTTGGATCTGTGCTTATTCTTGGTAATTTGGGGGGGGGGTTGTTGTTGTCTGACTGGCTTAAGCATTTGTGGGCTGAGAGTTCTGGAAGCCCCCATTGCAGCCAGCCCCAAGGCCTGCTGCTGGCTCGTGGGGGTGAGGGCAACCTGCGCTATACCGCACTTACACTCCTGTGAGATGGATGAAGTTTCCTGCCTACCTGGGCAAGAAAACTTTCACCCTAACCTTTTGTTGCTTCTACTGCTCCAGAATTCTTTTTCAGGAGTTATTTTAAAGTTGTTGTGAGGGGAATTCATGATAGCTCAGGTGAATCCCTGCCTTTACTTTGCCATCTTGGCTCTGCCTCTGTTCTTGCTCAGAATTCACTTTGGCGTGTTCTGCGGTGGTCGTTCTTTACTTGTACGTTGTAGACATTGTATATGTTATTTTCTTGGCTCTGCTTACTTTGTAGCAATTCATGTAAATCTTTCTGTGTTTCTCTATGTTCAGTGTATTCATTATCACAGCGCAGTAGTATTCATTTTATTTCATGTGCAACTTTATCTAGCCTCCAGTTGATTGGCATCAACTTTGTTTTGGTTCAAATTCTAATAAATTTGAATCAATTTCTTACATATCTTGGATCCAAGATCTTTATCATAGAAACTTGCTTCAAAGGTTTTTTTTTTACCCTGTTACATATTTCCCTTCTGATGTTAATTGCATCATTTTTGTTGGTGTAAACATTTAAAATTTTTATATAATGAAAATTATTGATTTTATCTTCTGTGATCTTTTCTATCCCTTATTTGTTCATGAACTCTTTTCATATTCATAGATCCAAAAGGTAATCCATTTCTTGGAGAGAATCATATCTAGATAAGCAAATGTTCATGACTTAGAGATTTAAAGAAATATCTGTCTATCCTTTCAAAATTATGACATTAGTATATTCTTAAATAACTTTAGGTATACTGAAATTGTTTAAATATCTTTTGGAGAACATTTATCAGTTAGTTTTCACTTGATTATTCATTGATATTCTTGGCCATGGAGACTAAGAAAGATTTACAGTATTTACTAGATTTGAGCCCAAACAGAAGAACTTTGTTAGACTTTACTAGTACTTATTTTTGTTGTACTGACAATAGAAAGTAGTATATTTTCTGTATATCTTTCAAAAGAGACAGGATAATGCTGTTTTTTTTTTCAAAAAAGTAAAGTGGACAAAAATCTTTCCTATGTACATAATGCCATATTAAGAGACAATAAAACATGGGGAGCAGTATTTAGAGCCAATAGAATCCATCCATAAAGATAACCTCATTTTACTGATATGTAAACTTATGTCTAGATAAGGTAAGTTACTCAATGTTTGACTTAGGGAATGCTCTAGCTCTGCCTAGCAGATCCGAGTCTTGAGTAGCCTCAAGCAACTAATAAAGCTACACTATAAATAAAACATGCCAAAAAAATTTTTTTAATTATACTTACTTTGTTTCATGAGAATCCTCTCTACCTAGGATGGTCTCTTTCTTTTCCCAGTTATGGAAATTTCTTTGCTTGATTTGTTCTTTTATTTCAGTTTTATATCCATACTTTTTCTTTAAATATAAAACTGTTTTGCATTTATAAAACTCCTCAGTTTCCCCTGTTTGAAATTGAAATCTACTTTATATTCTTTAAGAAACCTCATCTAGCAAAAAATTATTTTGCTTTCCAGAGTAGCTTTTATGGGGGGGGGGACAACAAAAAATAACCTTAACATTGAATGGAATGAGTATTTCTATTGCATCTGTTTAGAATCACACATTTTTACTATCTGTTGTATAATCATTTTTTTGTCTTATTCATAGTATGTTAGATATTTATTAATATCCAGTGTACTTATATAACTCTATAAGGTAGTGTTGATTTTGATGTTTGCTGAATATTTTTAGTCTTTTCATTAACTTAGACATTACCTCCTCGATTGTTTAAAATTTTGAGGGGGGTTTGGTGCCATTGTTATTTAGGAAAGAGGAAATACAACAGGGGTGAGGGATGGGGGGAGTCAAACTACCTAATTTTGTATTTTAGATTAGCCTCTATTCTTTCCTTCCTTCCTTCCTTCCTTCCATCTGTCCGTCTGCAATTGGGGTTAAGTGACTTGCCCAGAGTCACACAGCTAGTGAGTGTTATGTGTCAGGATGGATTTGAACTCAGGTACTCCTGACTCAAGAGCCAGTGCTCTATCTGCTGCACCACCCAGCTGCCCCCTGTTTTTTAAAAAGTAACTACTTTAACCCATCTCTAGGTTCCCATCTACCTTGAACATTATCGGAGTTCATTCCTTTTTTTTTCCTGTAATAGCTAGAGTCCCAAAATGAATGTAATGTTAAAAACTGATAGCAAAAGAATACTCGGTTCTTGATTAACCGTTCTGGATTGAAAAGAAAGCGTAGGGAGTTTGGGATCTAGAATGAGAATTGCCTAAAAAATTTAATTTACTGGCAGTTTTGATCAAAGTCATATAGTTCTGGCATTATTGAAAATGGATGAAATAGTTTATAGAAGGTATCTAGAAAATATAATACTTAACTTTAACTGAAATATTTTTCATTCAGAAGTTAGTGATAGCATGTGTAATACTAAAATCCATTTAAGATTAAAGTGACAGTTTTTTCCCTTAACAATCTATGTCAAATTCCAGTGCAGTTTCTTTTCAGGCATATATGGTTTATGTTATTTTAACTTTTTTATGATTTTGGTGTGTTTTTGTTCAAATATCACTTCCTAGGAATGATGCAAAAAAAAAATTGACTCTTTTTTTTTTGGTCATCGTAAATGAATCAAGTCTTCATAACATTGCACTGTTACTAGTTTAGCATAATTTGTAATAGTTTTTGGCCATGAAGTATCAATACCATGTGGCAAAAGCTACTAGACTTCTGTTTTCTCCGTTCATTGTATTTCTCTTTGTACCTTTTTTTTCCCCTATAGATCACTGTGTCCATTACTATGATCTTCGCAACACTAAACAGCCCATCATGGTGTTCAAAGGACATCGAAAGGCGGTTTCCTATGCAAAGTTTGTGAGTGGGGAGGAAATTGTTTCTGCGTAAGTATTTCTGCATTCTTGGGTTGAGCCCAACATGAGTAAATCTTCCATCATTTACTAGATATTTCATTGTGTGTGAGTCTTTCTGAAGTATAACATTGATGTGTTTGCTTTTTTCCTTTGAACAGCAAATTGTTATGATTTTTAGAGTTAGAAAAGAAAATGTATTCTAGTTTTCCAAATCTGTTTCTTTCCTTATGGCACAGAAAAATTAAGAAAAAAAAATAGAAACATTGCAAATTTTGCCATAAGTGCTCTAATTTCCTAAGACAGCAGTCATTTATTAAATCCCTACTATGTGACAGGCAATATGCTAAGCCCTAGGGATACAAAGAAAGGGAAAAACAGTCCCTATTTTCAGGGAGCTCATAATCTAATGGGAGGGACAACATGAAAATAATTAGGCACAAATAAGATGTATAAGCTGATGTTTATCTCAGAAGGAAGACATTAGCATTAAGGAGGAATAGCAAAGTTTTTGTGGCAGAATATGTGACTTAAGCTTGAAGAAAGCCAGGAAAGAAAAAAAGTGGAAAAGAGGAGGGAGAGAATTCCAGGCATGCAGGGAACAGCTAATGTAAATGCATCAAGTCAGGAGATGGAGGGTCTTATTCAGTGAACAACAAAGAGGCCGGAATTAATGGAGTGCAGAGTAGAGGGAGATGAGAAGAAGAGCGTCCAGGACTGAATCGTGAGAACATCTATCATTAACGGTGGCAGTTTGGATGAAAATACTGCAAAGGAGTAGTCAGATAGGTAAGAGGACAAGTAAGAGTGAACAGTAATGTAAATATCTAGATAGAAGAGAATATCAAGAAGGGAGTGATCAACAATGTCTGAGATTGCAGAATGGTCAGGAAGGATAAGGATTGTGAAAAAGACCAGTAGATTTGGCAATTATATCATTGATAACTTTGGAAAGTGCAGTTTCAGTTAAATGATGAGGTTGGAGGCTAGGCTGCAGAAAGTTAAGCAGAGAGTGAAAAGATAGAAATATCAATTGTAAGCCTTTTAAAAGAGTTTAGTTATGAAAGGGAGAAAAATATAGGACTATATCAGTGAAGAATATATCAAGGGAAAGATTTCTGATGATGGAGGAGAAATGGAACTGTTTGTAGGCAATAGGGAAGCAGTCAGGTAGATTGAAGATTAGTGTCAGAGTGAGTATGATAGGGTATTTTGATGGAGAAGAGAGGATGGCATAGGATCACTTGTGAATGTAGAGAGTTTTTGCCTTGTCAAAGAGAAGTGTCATCTTTTCATGTGAGACAGGTGATAGAGAAGATTGGGGTGGGGGAAGGTCTGAGTGATGTGAGATGAGGAGGGAAGAAGAGGGAGCTCTTGATGAATGACCTCAATTTTTTTTCAGTGAAATATGATGCAAAGTCCTTAGCTGCTAGGGTAGGGGGTGGGAGACCCATGGGATATTTGAAGAATGATAAAAAGGTTTGGAAAAGCTGCTGTGCTGATAGTGAATTGATTAGGGAGTTATAAAAATTGCCTTGTCACAGTGAGTGCCCAGTTTTAATTACATAACAAATTTGTTGTCAATATGGTTTTGTGATTTTATCCACTTCATTCACTAGCATGCAAGTTCAGGAGTAAAGGCAGCATATAGTGAAATTGATCCCATCTTGAGGGGGTGCCAGAGCAAGATTGGCAGTAAGATAAGAGTGACTTGAGAAAAGAGGAGAGTATAGAGTTAAGCTGGTTCACCAGTGGGTCAGTATGTGGAAAGGATGGGCATATAGCTAGTGCAGAGGTGATCCTGTGGGAAAAAATGAGAGTGTGAAGTGTTGGGAGCCTACAGCAAGGACGAAGAACAGGATTAGAGGTTCCCAGGCAGAGGAAAAGATGGGATGATGGTAGATTATGATCAGACAAAGGAATTTCAAAGGCCATAAACTAAGTACATGGTAAAACTTTTTAATATTAGAGCTAAATTTTGTCTTTCATGAGGATTTTAGGCAATGCTTTTAAAAAAAGAAAGTTCTAACACAGTTTGTATGATCATATCATCATAGAGCTAGAGCTAGAAGGAATCTCAGAGCCACCTCCTTTTAGTAGAGGCCCCAGGAGGTTATGGGGCTTGTTCATTTGATTCTGATGAGTCTTGCTACTGCGAAGGTTATTTCTTGGGTCCTCTGCCAGTGACTTTCCATTGAAAGAAGAGCTCATAGGATTTTTGTTGTTGTTGTTCTGGCTATGATTTATTTGATTTTTAAGACAAGACATATAGATAGTTATCGCTTTGATGATTTTGGTGATGATAGTTAATATAACAGATCACAGCATTTAAAACTAGAAAGATCATCTAGTCCAATCTCCTCATTTAACAGATTAGGAAACTGTGACCCAGAGAAGTTGAGTGATTTGTTCAGGGTCACACAGGAAGTATGTAAGCCAGGATTGCAACCCAGTTCCCCCAAATTTAATCCTCTTTCCATTCAGCATATGAACATATGGATAAAAAGAGGAAGCATTTTTAGACCAGGGCAGCTCTCATAGGATTTTGTAAAAGAAAAGAACCTTACTAATAATTTAGTCCTGTCCTCTCATTTTATAGATGAGAAAATTGAATCCTAAAAACAGCAAATCTTGTCCAGAGTCCTACAAGTACTAAGTAGAAGATCTAGGAATAAAATCCAGATCTTCTGACCCAAACCCAGCATTCCTTCCATTACATTGTGTTGTCTTATACAGTTGTGTGCTGCTTGAATTGTGAACTTGTTGAGCTGCAGCAATTCTTTGGACTCAGTTTTCATCCTGGCATTTGGTAGCAATCGACCCCAAGCAAACCATCCATTCTATTCAGAGCCCACACATTTCCAAATCACCTGTGAAAAGAAAACATACCCAATGATCCAGGAGCTGGAAGGAGACCGGAAAAGGTGCTACTTGTTCAGGTTCTGTCCTCTACTGGGTAGAAAATACTTATCATGCTTATTTTCTTTTCATTTTTTGTTGAATCTTAGAAATATAATTAATATCTCATTCATATGAAAGTAAAACGAGGGCATTGGATTAGATAACCTCTAAGAACTCTTCTAGCTCTAAATCTGTCATTCTAGCAACTTATTGACATTTAAATTACCTTAAAAACATGACATTTCACAACTCTTTTTCTATCTCTTCACATCTGCATTAGGATTCTTTGTCCTTGCATCCTCACTCACTTTTCCTCACATAATCACGGCAATCATTGTGTATATTCCATTCTTGTTCTACATTGTACTTCATAAAAGTCTTTCCAGAGTTCTCAATATTCCTCAGACTTGTCCAGTTTAATTTCATTACTGTATTCCCTCACATTACTTACAGGATCACAGATTTAGTTCCAGAAAGGGAACTTAGAGTCATCAAGTCCATCTCCCTCATTTTCAGATGATGAAACTGACACCCAGAGAAGTTAAGTTACTTAAGGTCACCTTGGCAGTAAGTATCAGAGCCAGGTTTCAAACACTATTGTTCTTATTACAAATTGAGAGCTCTTAAGATATTACTAATTTTTTGCTGTTACATAGAATTCCACTATGAAAATCTTCCCTTTTTTGTCTCGCATAGTATTTTTTTTATTTTTAATATTCATTCTTTTAAAAATTTTGATTTCCAAATTCTCTCTCTCCCTTGTACGTCTCTCCCACCCATTGAGAAGGCAAGCAATATATCAGTTACACAAGTGAAGTTATGCAAAACATATTTCCATATTAGCCATGTTGCAAAAAAAATCAATAAAAAGAAAAAAATAAAGCAAAACAAGTATTCTTTAATTTGCACTATGAAAATTTTTCAATAGATAGCTCATATAATTATCTATGCATTTGTGTGTGTGTAGATGCATATTTTAAGATATAGTCCCACCTTATATGACAGTGGCACAGTGAATAGAGAGCCAGAAAAACCAGAGCTCAAATCTTGCTTCAGATACTAGGTGTGTGACCCTGGGCAAGTCACTTAAGGCCTCTCAGCCTCAGTTTCCTCAAATAATAATGATAAGAAGAAGTTACCATTTTTATAGCACCTACTATGTGTCAAACACTGTGATAAGTACTTTTACAAATTTTATCTTATTTTATCCTCACAACAACACTGGGAGGTAAGTGCTGTTATTATCCCCATTTTATAGTTGAAGAAACTGAAGTAGGCAGGGGTTAAGTGACTTGCCCAGGTTTAGCCGGCTATAAGTATCTGAGGCTAGATTTGAACTCAGGTCTTCCTGACTCCGGGCCCAGTGCTGTAGCCACTGTGCTACCTCACTGCTTCGTGCCTCTGTAAAATGAGGCTAATAATAAAAGTTACCTCCTAGGGCTGGTTGTGAAGATTAAATGAGATCACATATGCAAAATGCTTTGTGACTTTTGAATAAAACCTTGAAAAGGCAGTTATTGAATCCATTTTGGTGGGAAGGAAAGGAGGTAAGAATGATGATTTCAGTAATGTAAGGAACTTCATGTGAGGAAACTCCTCTAGTAAAGCAGATCGTCAGCTGCTTTGTAATATCTTACACTGGAGAGGTTTCCTGGGGTACTGAGAAGTTATGTGACTTGGCCAAGGTTACACAATCAGGTATGAGTACAGATCTTAAGCATTTATTTGGTACTTCAAATGTTCTCAGCACAAGGGATACAAAGATGGTATGAAAAGCATTCTTGCCCTTGAATTGTCTACATTGTTGTGGAGATGTCTGGATATTCCATACAGAAAACAATAATATGAACAGATGCAAAGTAAGACAATATAATTTGGGAGGAATGTTGCTAACAATAGTGGAAACTATTAAGTACCTCATGTTATAGGTCATTATAGAGTCAAGCTTATAAATTAAGACAGGGATTCCACAAGATGGACTGAAGGACATGAAGGACAGCCTATGCAAAGCACAGAGATAGCAGGCAGAATGTTATGTATGCACATATGTTTTCTTTTACAGCAAAGTAGACTAGTTTGGTTGTAACATAGACTGCATAATGGGAAGTGATATGAAATCAGTCTGGAAAGATTGATTTGACCTGGCTTGTGAATGCTAAATAGAGGAGGTGTATTTCATCCTAGAACCAATAGGGAGGCACAGACAATTCTTGAGTAGCGAAGTAATATGGTCAAACTTGTGTTATAATAACTAAAGTATTATTAGAGTTTCTTTTTGTTTTATTAGACTTTAATATATTCCAAAGGTGATAATTACCAAGAAAATAAAGACATCATAGGATAATCCTATGCATTACTATTCACTTATTGTTCACTAGTGTACTTTAATTAATATATATGGAAGCCTAGTGAAAAAAGATGACCATTTATTTACATTTTTTTTGTTGAGAGGAGCCAAGATGCCAAGTAAATAAAATAGATCATGTAGGAAGTTAGTAATCCATGTCTTGTTAAATCTGATGTGGACAGGACCTGCTTTTTTGCTACTTTGTTTCATACCTGCCCACATTTAATGTTGCCTAAAACCCATCATTAATTTCCAATTCATTATCTTTACCTGTTCCTTCAATGATTTTCCCAATGGACTGAACATATTGCAACAAATAAATACAGCAGTTAGGCAGTCATTCTCACATCATTTTATGATGGGCTGCTTTCCAGAATATTTTCCAGAAATGCGGCATGTTAGCAACCATCCATATTTCTAATTTTCCTTTAAATTTTAGCATGGTGATAATACTCTGTTTTGTGGTCAAATTATGGCCAGTAGTTGAAAACTAGGGATTACAGTAATTCAGAGGGATGAATAAGTATCTTTACTGTAGATTGTTTGGTTATGAAAAATGCCAGTACTTGCTAAGGTTTAAAGTGCTAAAATTGATGGTTCTTTTTTTTTTTCTTTCTGGCTAGGCAGTGGGATTAAGTGACTTGCCCAGGGTCAGACAGCTATTAAGTGTCGAGTGTCTGAGGCTTGATTTGATATCAGGTCCTCCTGACTCCAAAGCCGGATCTTTATACAGCTGTACCACCTAGCTGCCACCAGTTCTTTTCCTCAATATTTTTTCATTTATTTTTTTTAATGGAGCATGGCTTTAGTTTATCTTCCCTTCTTGCCAACTTCAGCACCTAACAGTATAGAATCTCAGTCTTAGAAAGGATATTGCAAGTTATTTGCCCCATACCCCCTAAAAATGAAACATGAACCTGTTCTCCAAAACTCGTAACAAAAGGCAACGTAATCATGGTTACTCACAATGATGAGAAATTCACTATATTCTAAGGTGCATTTTTCCATTTTCAAAGAGCTGTAATTATCAGGAAATATTTCCTTAATTAAGCTATAGTCTACTTTCCTGTAATTTCTTCGTACTATTCCTAATAATCATCTCTGGTCCTGTGTAGAATAAATTCCTTTTTCATTTGATAGACTTTCAGATATTTGAAGACATATGTCACGATTTCCTGATCAATCAGCAAGAATTTATTAAGCACCGATTATGTCATACTTTTTAGTCAGTCAATCAACAAACATTTACTGATCACCTCTTATGTACCAGGCATTGTAATATTTGCTGAGGAGACAAAGACAAGTGTCTGCCTTCAAGAACCTTACATTCTACCAGAGTACATGTTCACAGATGAGTAAATATTGGACATATACAGTATAATTATATAATAATTGAAAGGAGACACTAACAACTGAGGGAATCATGGATTTGTCTTGAAAGAAATTAGTATTTGAGTTGAGACTTGAAGGGTACTCAGTGTTCCAAGAGGTACAGGTGAACAGGAAGAGCATTTCAAGCCTAGGGAGCAGCTTGTATAAAGTCGTAGAAGGCAGAAGACAGAATGTTGAGTATGAGGGAATGGCAAGTAAGCCAGACTGGACAGAGCACAGAGTGCATGTCAGACTGGAAAAGGAGGTTTGAGACAGATGGTGAAAGGTTTTGAATGACAGAACTTTATCTGAAAGGGAATGAGGCATCACCGAAGCTTCTGTGAAACTTCTTGATATGGTTGGACCTATGTTTTAGGAATATTACTTTTGGCAGCTTTGTGAAGGATGGATTGGGATGGGAAAAGACAAGATATAGGGAAACCAGTTAGGCTATTGAAGTAGTCCATGTATGAGAGGATAGTGGTCTGACCTAGGACATTTTGAGTGTGACTAGAGAGAAAGGATAGGTGGGAGACATCATGAGAAGGTGGCATCATTAGGAGCTAACAACTAATTAGATATTGGAGATGAGTATGAATGAAGTTGATGATGGTTTCTAGGTTGCAAACGTAGGTGACCATAAGAATGGTGGTGCTCTTGAGAGAAATAACGAAGTTAAAGAGATGTTTGGATGGTTTTAGGGGAAAAAACAATGAGTTCTGGTTTGAACACGTTGAGTTTGATATTTTTGTGGGACATCAAATTGGAAAAGAAGTGTAGCAGGGAAGTGGGTATGCAGGACTGTAGCCCAGGAGAGAGATGAGCACTAGATATAGATTTAACAGTCATTGGTACAGAGATGTTAGTTGAGTCCATTGGTCATTTTGGAGTTACTAAGAGGTAGTACAGAGAGAGAAGAAAGGACTGAGAACAGAACTCTAGAGAACAGCTTCATATAGGAGGACAGGATATGAATGATGAACCTACAAAGGAGACCAAAAGAAGTTTTGGAATAGCTTCCATGGATGGGCAGGGAGATAGTGTCAATCAGCAAGGAGTAAAAACATTGGCAGTATAGCAGTGATGGCCAAGTTGAGATTGGAGATAGCATGAATTTTTAACAGACCTTTGTCAGCATAGTTGTGTGACTTTCTCCAGTAGAATTTATCAGTAAATAAGAGTGAAGAAGGTGGATGGGTGGAGTAAGTCAGTATTGGGTCTGGAAGCATGTAAGTGATTGATGGACAATGGTATAAAGAATTTAAGGGTTTGGTCAACTATCACCCCCATTTCATTCATCTAATCTATTTTTGTATGGTTTCTAGTTACCATCTTGGTTCTCTTCTTTTGGACATACTGTAATTTCTCAGCATACCTTCTAAAATATGAAATGTAAAGCTAATATTTGAGAAGTGGCCTGATCAGGAGTGGGAAATCTCTTGTATCCCTTGTTTTGGACACATATATCTATTAATGAAACCAAAGGTTGTATTAATGTTTTTAGGAACTGTTATCTGTGCTTTTGCTCATGATTCTCTTCTGGAAATACCTTCCTCTTGTCCATCTGCCTTTCTAAAATCTTGGGCACTGTTGGCTACATTTTTTCTTTTGGATACCCTTTTCTCTTTAGGTTTTTGTGACACTGCTTTCACCTGTTTCTACTCTTACCTTTGTGACTACTTCTTTTTAGTCTCCTTTGCTAAATCTTCCAGGTCTTGCCCACTAGCCAAGGATGTTGCCTAAGGCTCTTTCCTCAGCAGTCTCTTCTTCCTCTATGCCAAGAAAGGTTTCATGTCCAGCATGAATGCACCAGAAGCTGTGCAAGATGAAAAAATAGGAGCCAACTGGCAGCTCTACTTCTCAGATTCCAGAGCTAGGTATTAGATTAAGGGAAGCCTGAAAAGATGACCTACACCTAGTGGTGGTCCTAAGCTAGTGTGCTGGGCAAGAAGCAGGAACACAAGGTAGGACAACTATGACACTGACTTTGGATTTGAAGTTAAAGTCTCCCTTTCAACTCTCAATGGGATCTAAAGCTTAATGTTGAATAACCAGGCTAAGAGCTTAGACCAAGAGGAAACTTGCTTTTCTGTCTCTCTGAACCATTGGAACCTACCAACTACCTTCAGTTGGCCGGGGGCTAGCAATGATTTACTATAGGATCTAACCAGGGCAGTTGTATTGCAAGACTCATAGATAGGTTAGGAGTTTACAAAGCTCTAGGAGGTCAACGATCAGATTTCATCCTTAATCAGGCAGCATCAGGCACACTGAAACTTTGCAGGTCCACAACCTGAGCCACTCCTGAGATCCTTGAACAGCATAGTACCCCATACCCAGGGGAAAATTCATGGCAAAAGATAAAGCAAGACCAACCAAGGCCCAGAGATATGTTAGCCTGGCCATTACACAGAGTCCCAGTTTAGGAAGTAAGACAGAATGAATGAGTAAACAAAAAAAGAATCTCACCATAAAGAGTCATGGAGGGACATCCAAGACATAAAACCAGAAAAAGAGAATGATTCCAAAACATGTACAAGCAAAGCATTAAAGAAAAGTACAACTTAGTTTAAAAAGTTTAGCTAGAATTCTTAGAAGAAAGTAAACAAAAGTTAAAAAAGGATTTCATTAATAAGATGAGACTACTAGAGTAAAGAACTGGGGAAGCATTAATGATAAAGGAAACACCTGGAAGGAGAATTAACAGTTTAGCCTAAGAGGTACAAAAATGTACCTAAGCAGCATGCTCCTTGAAAATTAGAATGGACCAAATGAAAATTAATGTCTGTGGGAGAAAACAAGAAATATTAAGACAAATCAAGACATTGTAAAAAATTCGAATGTATTGATAAAAGTGAGATAGAAAATGCAACAGTGTTGGGTGAAGATAAATATTGCACTTAATGGAGGAGCAAAGTGGAACAGGAAGCGGGGACTAAGAGGGTAGATTGACGGAGGGATTAGTGTAAGTCCAACAAGCAAATATGAAAAGGTGGATCACAAATAAGGATTTAAAAGGAAAGAAAAGGTGAAAGCCTATAACTGGGATCTGGGTGAGGAAAGAGATGAGAGCAGAACTCGTTTGTATCAACATCTCTGCACTGATGTTGTGCAAATTTTTTGCTCAGTATCCTCTTCTTTGTAAACAAGAGTGGCAATCAAAGAAAGTCAGAAATAAACCAATCTGACTAAAATGCAAAGGAAGACAGGTAACTGGGGAAAATATTCATATCAAACTTCTCTAATCAGAGCCTCATTCCCTATATATGTAAAGAGTAAATTAAGATTTGGAGCCATTCCCTAATCAATAAATTGTCAAGGAATACAAAAGGAAGGCTTTAAAGGAAGAAATCCAAGCTAACAATAATATGAAACAAATTTTTTCAGATCACTAATAATTAGAGAAATAAAGCAACTCTGAGGTTCCACCTCATACCCATAAAATTGGCAGAATTTATGAAAAAGGAAAATGATAAATGTTGAAGGGGCTATAAGAAAACAGTCACATCAGTGAATTCTTGGTGAAGCTGTAAATTGGTCTGTCCACTCTGGAAAACGATTTGGAACTATGCCTGAAAATTTCCTAAACTATGCATACCCTTTGACTAGTAGTATCAGTAGTAGGCTTATTTACTCAAGAGATGAAAGAAAGGAAGATATCACAGCACTGGAATTTGAGGGAGTATCCACCAATTAGTGAGTTGGTGAACAAATTATTAATATATTATTATGCTGTTAGAAATAATGAAAGGAACAATTTCAGAGAGAACTAGAGAATATTTGCTGGAACTAATGCAGTTAAGAGAGCAGTGCCCAGAGAACAAATTTATACAATAGCTGCAACATTATAAAGACAAAGAACTGTGATCAGTGCCATGATGAACAAATATTCATGATGAAGCATGCTACCCACCTCCTGAAAGAGAGGTGAAAGACTTAACAGGCCCAGTGCAGGAATTTATTTTGCTTGATTGTGTATATTTAATATAACACTTTTGTTTTTCTTTTTTTCCTTCCAATGGGGAAGAAGTGGGAAAGAGAGAGAAAATGTTTGTTAACTTAGAACAATTTAATTTTCAAAGACAGTAGTTCTCAAAATTTTATCTTGCTTTGAATGGTTGCCAATCAAGAATAATTATGTCATAGTTTTTTGAGGAGCTGTTTTGTTATTCTTATGATGGGTGATTAGGAGGCAGAATTGTGCAGAAAGTGATAATCTTTCTACATGTGTAAAAATAACTTGCCCAAAACATTTGACCCTCTTTAGTTTTAACTATCTTAACTTAAAATAGCAATTTGCTTTTACTTTTTTGCTTTTCTTTTTTCAATGCAACACATTTATTAATCTACAATGTCCTGGGTGTGGGGAAACAGAGTAAAAAGAAAAAAGTCTTTACCTTTGCCAAAGAAAGTGTTTTTTTTATACCTTTAAAGCTAATTTCAGCAAGTACATTTTGATAAAATATGTTCATTGTTAGTATTTAGTTGGAATGAACAAATTGGGTTTATTACTTTTTTTAACTGTGGGTATGTCAACAATGCATTTTTACATATATTCTAATTTTCTGTGGCTTTATAGATTATATTAATTCATCGTATTTTGCTAGATTTTAACTTCCATAATCATAAAATTCCAAGTTTATGTGCAAAAATTAAAAAGCAACTCTTGGAAGACATTCAAGTGATGGTTCTGTCATTTTTTTTTCTGTTAC